>NC_045760.1:31015119-32215119 GCF_009193385.2 Nasonia vitripennis | reverse complement strand
TTGACGCGGTTAAAAGCAGCCTCAATCATACGTCGTTAAAGTAGTTGGAACTCGTTTACTCCGAGAGCGAACTTCCCGCCGGTGTGCTTATTGTTCTTTTATCGCAGATGTAATACTTAATAACGAGCTTGCACAGAGGAAATTCTGAAATCGTGGTCAATTATAAATGCCCTTTCTCGGCGCGATTTGAATCAAGTATACGTAATCGCGAAACGTAACTCTTCTGATTTCACATTGAAGTATACGTGTAGCAGAGGCGATAAGTTGAATTGCATTTTTGAAAGCCATATGATTTAGTCACGAGGCAAAGTTGTTGGACTAGTTTAACGAATCGGAGTAGTGCCGCGAGCGCACTTTTAGTATCGCACGTGAAATGCAATCAAATGATTAAAAAAGTTTGCGACGTTAATTCTGCTCAGCATGCGCACCAATTTGCGCTTTAAACGGTTTATTCGACGGACTCTCTAACGGCGGATACTGCGTGTTTTCGCGCGATTTTGAATCAGTGCATTAGAGATAGCTTTTAACCTTCATTCATACGCATTCGAGAATTCACTCGGTCATTTTGTTGACGTTTTGCCACTCATGATCCTATGAATACTTGTTAACGCGAAAATTTACTTTTTGAGTGAAGCACATTTCCACTACGACCGAAAAATCAAAGCCACAAAAAAAAGTAAAAGCAACTCAACCAATCGAGACGCTTACTCCCGAAAATCTCTCTCCTCTCCTGCAAGTTTTATTCGGCGCGTGAATGAATGATTCATCGCGAGCGCAGAGATCAAAGCCTTAGATTTGATTCGCGTCACCGGAATCTTATCGCGGGGCGATAAGTCGCCGAGGGAGTCGCGTATGTGGATTATACCGAGATGACGAGTGTAGGCTGCCGGTCTAAGGGAACAGCTAGAGAGCGAAAGAAAGAGAGAAATTCGTCATGTGCGAATAAGCCCGCGGGACAGAAAAAATCTCGTGCGTCACACGAGGAGTCGTTGGCCGGAGAGAGACACGTTCTCTCTCTCTCTCTCTCTCTCTCTCTCTCTCTCTCTCTCTCTCTCTCTCTCTCTCTAGTGCGCGAATTAAAGTGCGATGTTCCCGGCAGCTTGTTTTTGGTGCGGCTGAGACGAGGAAATGTAATTCCCGCTTCATTAGCGCGCTCCCCAACGTGTTTTTGTCCTCAGGGTCGTTCGAGTGGAGTGTGTGAGTGCGGGGCACTTTTGATTATTTTTGTTTGCCTACCACTGATGCGGTTACAGTCGAGAATTAATTTCGCCTGATGGATTCCCGCAAGAATAATAGGAAAATATTTACGATCCGTCATATACTACGCTCTTGTATGAAACGCGGCGGATCCGCAGCCGCGCGGTGAATTGAGCTGTTTCTATTTTTCAGCGTAAACACTGGATTACCTTCGCCACGAGCCGATAAAACCCGACCATTTGTCTTCTATTTAGGATCCAAACCGTTAATTACGGATTGATTGATATCCGCATCTGAAAGCTTCCGTTAGATCGATGGAGGCGAAATGAAAGCGCGGCACGGAAATCCATCCATTCCTTAGCCTCGCGCGCTCTGTGCGAGAAGGAAAAAAAGCGACGATTCTCACCTTCGGCATCTTCGCTCTGCCTCTCTTTTTTTAATTAATACAAACATAAATCACCGACGCCAACGCGCTGCATCCGAACGTATAAGTCTCAAATCCCTGGGAATTCCCGAAAACTTTTCCCCTGAGAGAGGATATCGCACTCGAGGGCTATAGCGCGAGCGGTGTTCGCGGAAAACTTCAAATTCAAAAAGGGGGGCGGGCGCTTCATCCGTCTTAGCGTGCTCGAGAAGTCGGTTCTCCCGCGAAAATCCTCCGATCAATCGCCGGACTTTGCGGGGGTGGCTGAAAGGTAGTCTAAAGCAGATGTAAGCACGAGTAGAGAGAAAGAGAAGCAGCAGCGGCAGCGGCTTTGGGAGAAAGTAGCTGGAGTGGAAGGGTGGAGAGCGTGAGAGAGAGAGAGAGAGAGAGAGAGAGAGAGAGAGAGAAGGCTGAAGGAGAGGCACTTTCTCGAAGCGAGCGATCGATCCCTGGGCCGAGTTCCGTCTCCGTCGTCGTCGTCGCCTTTATCGCGTACATCCGAGCCGAGTGATCGAGACCCTCTCGTGCGTCACGTCCGATTGCAGATCGTTTCGATCCGCCGAATGGAGAAGCTGCTGCAAGGCGCAGCCAAGGAGGGAAAATGAAGAGGTATGGAGGAGAAAACGGCTGTAAGGGCAGAGCTGCGCCTGTGTAGGAGGGCGAGTGGAAAGGGTTAACAAATGAGAGGATTGCCAGGCTGGATAAAGGGCTATTTTTAAACGCAATTTATTTGCGTTAGGATCCCTGCCGATCAAATGTGGCTCAAGGTGAGCTGAGCCGCTGTCCGAATGCGGGTATGTCCTTCGGGATTAAAATTAAATTATCGGGTACGAATCGATCATCGCGATGGCGCGAATTTTTTCATAATTTCCCGCCGAACTTTTCAGCGGACTCAGACTTGTACAAACGATCACCGAGTATAAATAAGTTCCTCGAGCCCCAGCCCGACACACGTACGTAATAGTGATCCAGACCCTTTGAAGCGTCACGTCCGATTGCAGATCGTCAATCAGGAGAGTAGGAGAGAAAACGCGAGAATGGAAGGAAGGCAAAGAGAGCCGCTCGGAGTAGGAGGAGGAAAGAGAGTGGAAAACAGTGGGATATTCGACGGGAGTCTAAGTGAAGCGGAAGAAAAATGCGAGCAAGCTGCGCAGCTGGAAATCCGAGATATTTTCGAAGGCATAATTTACAATGTTTTTAAAGCGATAGCTTACTTCGTTTCTTACGTTACACTTTACGCGAGAAGATCGATTGCAACAAGATGAGCATAATCCCAATCTCACGACGTCCGACGATATGTCCACAACGCGTCAGCATCAAGCGAAAACACGGTCAGGGCAGAAAAATATGTCAAATAAGTTAGAGTACAGATGTCGCGAGAGAGCAGATGCAGCCGAGTAGTGCTGACGCTGTCTGAAGGACGCATCGACCGCGAATCGTATCGCCGAGTTTACACATCTTCGCTGCAAGCTCTCGCGCACACGTACACACAGACACCAACATAGGCTTGGCAAAGTTCGTTCTTCCCCGCTCGCGGCTCAAGTTTCGTCGACCCGCTTTGCAGTAGCCACCTGTTTCGCTTATGCCTCAGCTCCCGGCTAACGTCGTTATACCCTCCGTCATCATCTTAACCATTGTTCAAAGCGATCCGCTCGTGATTGCTCTTTCATCGTATTTTCGAAAAAAGCTCGAGTGCAGAGCTTTTACGCGCAGTCTCGCTCTACCAAAATATTTTCAACGGTAGCCAGTGAAAACCTCACTCTAAAACCCATCCGACACGAAGCACCTTCAACGAAAAATTTTGCATTTTAAAAAAGAGAGAGAGAGTAGCAGAAACTTAAAACCCGCTGTCGCCACCCCTTTCCTCCCGCGGCCCCATTCCGCGCGTACCTCAACGCATCGCATGACGTCATTGCGCTCGCAGAGCGCTGGTATAGCGGTATAGTGTCCCGCAAAAACCTCCCGCTGCTCTTGTTCCCTCCTCTCGCGAGGGTCGATACACTCTTCCGCCGGCGTAGCTGCTCTTTACGCGAGCCGTTTTAAAGACACTCGGCAGCGCTTGTTGGCCGAACCGTTTGTTTTTTTCCAGCTTTATAGAGGGAGAGAGTGGGGTGGTTGGAGGATATGGGCGACGGGTAAGTCTTATCGAATTTTAAATTTTCCTCTTTATGGATTGTAGCGGGTGAGAATAGGGCTTTTATGGCCGGCTTTTGTGGGCCGCTATTCCTACTGATGCTTCTGTTTATTCTTACTTTAGTGCGCAGTTAGCCGGGAGTGCGCACCTGCAGAATTGGACTTTAGAAAGGTCACGTCGTAAAGCGGACGTTTGGATGATGTACGGTTTGCAAATGTTCGGGGTTTATACTAGATATCTAGACAAATATAATGAGACCTTGAGTCGAATCAAGAATGGAGAATTAAAAATGATCGCTGTAAAGTTATAAACATTGGCCGGATCGAACGTGTACGAAGTTTTTTATTTCGAATCGTTGTACACAGGAAACGATATCATAATCAAAACGGCATTACCATAATAAGATTGTAAACAGCCTCGAGAAATTGAGAAAACGAGGGTCCGCGTTGAGTTTCCCATTCAGCAGCGAGTTGAATGAGAATTTCCATGCATTAAAGCGTTTTTCCATCGCCAAAAAGAAAGCCGGCAAATGTTCCTCGAGCAAACACTTTTGTGCGGACCGCAACAAAGAGGGCTTATGTTTTTAATCTAAAAACTGCCAAAACATGATTGATACGTGCCGCGCCGCGTCGAGAGGGCGAGCGAGCGAGAGAGAAAGAGAGAAAGAAAAGACGAGCGGTAGAGCACCCTTCGAAAGTTGCCGCGAAACAATCGAACTATAGTAAAGCATGCCTTGAACTTATCGATGCATTCATAGCCTCTTGGCAGCGATACCACCGGGTGTACATTTCCATGGCATTTCAATAGCAAAGTTGGGATGTACCAACCGGAAGAAAGCAACTCACTCCATTTTTACTGCGCTCCGAGTCATCCGACAGAGTATTTTATTTGGTTTGACGAACGTTGCCCGTCATGGTGATACAATCTTTTTATTGTGTTGTTTCCTAGTTTTACTTTTCCTTGATTAAATTCTAAGAAACAGTTAACAGTCAAAATATTTGTAATAATTGCATACTTTTTCAGTCCTTAACGTGTATTAACGCCACGACTTGATAGAATTTATCGTTGTATACCCCTAGTTTATATAGTCCCATCTAACAAAGTAACAATATTTCTCAGGTATCATGCTCTGTAACGCTTAGACTATTTACAATAGCAGCTGGGTCAAGCTGCAATACTCGGATAACAAGAAAATTTTCATTTTTAACAGTACCAAACAAATTGTTTCAAATAATTATTCAATCTCGAAATTACATGTTTTTCCACGTATCCTATATCCCTATATACGTGGTCAAGGTCACAGGTTTAATAAAGCTTTCGTTCCATATAATGGCTACGTTTCACCTCATATAAAGTAATAAACACATTAGCTTCGAAGGATGACCTAAAAATACGTGTAGCACACGTTTATATCTCATGCAAAGCAGCTAACAGCGGCTCATCTTTCTTTTTAAAGCACAGCTTTCCACGAGGTCCGATCGCACGCCGACCATCACCACGTGTTGAATTCCCGGTTTTTCCAGCGTAAATTCATTACACGCGCGGATTTAAAACAATTAAGAACCCGGACGTTTATAGAAATAAGTATGTTTATTTCAATTGCGAGTCGAGAGCGTGTTGCTTTTAAAGTTTGGAGAGGCTGACTCACAATAAGGAATTGTGAAGAGAAATTATTATTATTAAGTAAACCAACGATTATCAAACGAGTTTTTAATTCGAGTTCTGGCGTTTACGCGATGAAAAACCAAATATTGCATTACTTTTGGACTTTTAAACTACGACTACTTTTTAAAATAAAACGAATTACACGAACAACTTTGAAAGAGTAGTAAAATAATCCTTCAAAGAAACTTCAGCATGCTGGAGTCACCTGATATTTGAAAACAAAAAAGAAATTCGAGTTAGCTACTAATGAAATAACCTTTTCCAAACTTCTAAACAGTTCACCGCGCTAAAAATAATCAAGACTTCCCCTTTGTTAGTAATCGCGAGTAAATTCAACACTACTATTATTTCACACTTTAAATTCTTTGCCCTTTTTTCTGTGCGCTCCAGAATCGAAAAAGCACATCGGGAACACGTAGCTCGCATCTCGCGAGAGCAGAAAATAAATCAAGACTTCAAAAGAATCAAACCGAAAGACCTAAATCCGTACAAACCGGCGCGTGTAACACTAGAAAGAAGCGCTGAAGTAAAACCACGTGCGGCACTTTGCTCAAGAAAAGAGCGAAAACTCAAAAAGAAAAGCCACATACAGCGTCGCTATATAGTTGACCAGCCCATGCGCCAGACAGAGACGGACGTTAACGAGGACCCCGCCCTGTGACGTCAGCCCTCCCTCTCTGCTGTGTACGTGCGTGAGTGTGTGAGCGCGCGCATCGACGCCGCAAAAGCAGATGCACGTACACACACGCTCCCTCACTTGGCGGAAAAGTAAGCCGAAAAAATGGAGCAGTGGAAAAGTGGAAACGCGTCGCGAGGACTTGGAATTTAATTCATGAAAAGTAGGTGTCGCACAATTAGAAAAGATTGATCTGAACCAAGCCTTGAAATGTTATACTGGATCTAGTAATGGGTTTGACGGACCACTTTCTGAACGATTTTTTCACAAGGAATCGAACGGAAATGATAAAAGCATTTCTAGAGATGAAACTTTGCAGAAAACACTCTGGGATACATTTAATTGCATTAAATTTTCGTAACTGGAAGTTTAATATTGCTAATTCTTCCGTGAAATAATTACCCGGAATGACTTTTAGAAAAAACGGATTTTAATAACAGCGAAAGAGCGATACTCGGTGGCAGCGAGAAACGAGAAAATTCGAGATCGCGAAGCGAGAATGTTATAAATGAAGATGAGCGGCTCTGGCGGCGGGAAGACGGGTCCAAAAAAAGCCCGAGCGCGAGAGAGAAAAACGCGGGAATTTACATTTGGCGATAAGTGCGGGCTTATGGTGTGCAAGCAAAAATAAAAGAAACCGAGTGCAGTGTATACGCAAAGCAGCTATGGGATAAGAATAGATCCGGAACGCGGAAGAATATTCCTAAAAAGCGCTAAATTTAAAAGTTCCGTGTATAGCAGTTTCCAAACACGCGCATTTCGTACATAAAGTGTTCGGATGCGATTTGCGCAGGGTGTGCAATTTAATTATTCGTGCGAATTAGAAAGCTCATTTAGTGAAAATTAAAAGTTCAAGTCCGCGTTCGAGTAATCGTAAAAAGTTTCTCGCAAGGCGCTCTTTTTAAACTTGAGCCGTGTTTTAGAGGAGTTTACTAATCGTTTTAACGTGTGTAGTATATACAGCCGGCTTTAATGGATATATTCATTAACGGAAAGTTGGAATATGCAAGACTGCGCAGCGGTAATAATAAAATGAATTTTTTTTAATCAGAGAAAGAACATAACAGCGCGCTAAGTTCGAGGAAGTATTCTAGAATATATAGGTATTCGAAGGAGAGGTTTCGAAGGCGCAAATATGCAAATTGAAAATGAAGCTTTCATAAACGTGACATCGCTCGCGTACACCCGCGGGCTGAAACGGAGCGAAAAAATAAAGGAAAGCAATGAAGCGCAAAAACCATGCGAGTCGTCCCGTTTCCCATTATATTTCGCCGGCCACTGCTGCCGCGGAAGGCCGGATAAAGAGCGAAGCCCGGGGAGTTTATGCGCTCCCGCGGCGAAGTTTCCACTTTGTTCCACGTTATTTCGAGGAGCGCAAATACAACGAGAGAGTACGCAACTGTACACTCGAAATCCTTATTATTCTTATTGAAAGCAGCAGCGGCAGGAGAGTCGTTGCGATTTCGCGTAGCCGGCGGATAAAAAAGTAATTAAAACTCGTTTCAGACAAGTGCGCGCACGCGGTCAAAGGAGGTCACTATGCTCCGAGCTAAAGCTCTGGCTCTCTCTTCTCGTTCTTGCTTTATTTCGCGATTTCATATGCAATTAATTTAGCCGCTCGCAGCTACCGGCCTTCCGTACTAGCTTCAAGCGCTGTATATGACGCTTCAAAGAAAACGAGCTCGGAGGGACGCGTCACGAGTTTATGGCTCGCGTTATGGTTTTCCGCGTGTGTGTACGTGTAGCTAGAGAGAGAGAGAGAGAGAGAGAGAGAGAGAGAGAGAGAGAGAGAGAGAGAGAGAGAGAGAGAGAGAGAGAGCGAGAGAGAGAGAGAGCTGCAGCCTCAAGTTCAAGGTTCGTTGTTTAATTTAATCTCCGCTGTGAGTTTAAAATGATGCATCGCCGCGATTATTGTATTTACTTGGATTATAGCCGGGTGATTAGTAGCCGCTGCCGCTGCAGCGGCTAATCGCGGGGTAATGATGATTCATTCCGATCGATCGATTATACGTTGCCGTAATTATAGTTGAATCTCGAGTATGGAATATAACGACCTCGATGAATATTGTTATTTAGTATAAACTAAAGTCTGAGGAAACTATACGGTATACACAGCCGTTTTCAATTATTCGAAGATTACCTCTGCTCTCGTTCGCCGGCGGATCTGGGAAAACCCGGCGGGAGCTTCGAAAATAAATTGCGGCTCTGTGAAAGGGGAGATAAAGAGACGCGCGGCGAGAGCGAGGGGTAGAGAGAGAAGCTCAAAGAACAGAAAGCTCGACAAGTTGGGCAGAAAGTTTTGCTCGACGAGTAATGATACAGCGGGTCATTCACCGGCCGACTGTGTACTCGTGCAATGACGAAAAGACGAGAAATAGTGTGTATTTGATTAAATCTGCATCACATCGACGGACCTTGATCGAGTACTTAATTAGGCAAGCCCTACTGGCTCGGCGCTGACGTATAAACTGGCGCGAGAGAAACGATCTGATCGGTAGAACGCGGGGCTGTCTCCGATATTCACTCGAGGAATTAATTTAAGGGAACAATCGGCAATTAGCCAAACAAGACAGCTAGGCAGATATTGTCTGTTCTAAAGCTATCGATCGAAGTGGCAGACTCGCGCGCGCACACACGAGCTATCTCCTTTGCCGGCAAAGTCCTCCGAGAGTCGGGAGAATTCGCCAGAGTCTGCAGCTGCAGAGACTTCTGCATCTATATATCAGCCCGGAGGCCCGTCCCGTCACTCTCCTCGGCCGGTTTTTCTTTGTCCCGACTGCGCACAGTAGCCTCTGTCCGCACCTGACTTATACCGGCGAAACTTGGGCAACGCACGTACACGTTATATATCTGCAGCACTGCTGCATACGTGGTCGCTCGTCAGTACTACGTCTGTTCGCAGGGAGATAGCTCTCTCGCTCTCTCTCCCCCTCGGAGAGGCAAACTATAGCATAGTGAGACGTACGGAGTTCGACGGATGGCAGATAACAGCTTTCATTGTTCGTCCTGCGCTCGTCCCTCTTCTCTCTTTCTTACACCGATCACGTATTCCGCTTTCCCGCATATGTGAGCTCGCTCTTTCTCATTGTCGATCGTTCAATGCGAGCGGGTATACACACACGGCCCCGTGGCCGCACTACTCGGTCAGAGAGCCGAGAGAGAAATTACGAGCTAGTTGTCGGGCTTCTGCCGGCGACGCTCTAAAATGAACGATTCGATCGTGAATCGGCGTACGGCTGCCTCTCTCGACGTGGATTGATGGCCACGAGGAAATTCGTAATTACTCGCTCGATCATAACGCTCGCGCGCGGGAACTGCTTTCTTCGATGATTTCTCGACGGGCTGTGTATAGATATCGCCGAGGAGCTTTTGTTAGTGAGGTTTTAAGATTGGGGTATGGGCAGGATGAAGTTCGGAGCTTTTTGCGAGCTTTTGAGATTGAGAAGTTGAAAGGCGACGGGTAAACTGTATTATTTCCTGTGCGAGATATCGTTGGATCTAAACCAGTGTCGGTACCTGAAACTCCATCCCACTGACTAATCAGCTTTACATGCTTTCGGTAGACATGGAGTCGGAGCGTGTAAGAGTTATTTCCATGGAAAGTGTCCCAAAATTGGAAACAGAAATATTCAAATATCGCGGGGTGGTTTTCAAATGCGGGTTTTCATGCGATCCATAGAAAGCGACACGAAGGTGAGCCTTTCAGAGTATAAACTTGGCATTTTATTTATTATGCCTAACGCTCCAACTAAGTAAAGTGGAATTTTACGAGACAAAGTCTAAACTACGACCTTTTCTCACGCCACGAAAAGAATTTCTCGAGTTTATGTTAAATGCAAAAGTGCTGAAATGCTTATTATACTCTGTTTTACAGTGCCGCCAGTCATACGAAGCCACTCTTAAAAAGCTCGCTTCAACTTTCCATGTTTCATTAGACGCGAGGGGCTAAGTGCTATACAGTGAAATAATATAGAAACGACTCTATTATTTTACTGCGACCAAGACGGGGAAGCTACGTTTCACGGCGTTTAAAATGGTTATTCCTATATTCGGCTCGACAGAACACACAAAAGTTATTTATATTTTCAAGGTTTAGAGCCGAACCTTTAACGAACGTAAGAGTGGTAGCTTTTATACAACATAAAGTTTATACACTGCCCGACGTTTATGGCTTATAAAGCCCAAATTCACTGCACCACTTGCACAGGTGTATTGATTGATACAATATTTTGACTACTATCTCGACGATCCGCATGGGAATCCATGTCTTTCCACATTAAAATCGATTCGGATGACGCACGAGAGGGGGAGAGGAACGATTCCCCCCAAAAAGAAAACGCAAGAGTCAGAATTTTCTGATGGGCAACGTTCTTTCAATGGCGAGTTGATGAGATTGCTTCGATCACCTTTGAAATTTTAATTAAATTAAACGAGAGAAATCAATGAATTCCGGCGAGTGCAGGTATAACCTTCGGAAGCCTAAGTCTGAAGATCGCTGAGCAAAGAGGAGATACAAACTGCAGGAGAAAACCTTAAGAATGTACATTGGCACTGAGTAAACCCCGATATAATTGTCTGATCATGTCCGGCATACATCTACTTGACCTTCGTCGTCGGCAAGCACGGTATATTTTTTTTCTTCTCGCGTAATAGGCACGAGCGAATCCCATCAAAATTAAACGCCCCCAAGGCTAATCAATCAGCTCGGACACCTGTTTAGGGAGTAAATACTCGTCAAACCAGCTGACAAGCGCAATAAAAGCCCGCGCGAACATCATCATCCAATCTCCGTAAAAATAAGCAGCATCGCAACTGTTTGCGGCCGGTATTATACCCGTCTCTCGTGTACGCAACACGCTAAGCCCATAGCCTAACCAAGATTGCGCGGTGACACGACTCCTCCGCCTTCCCTCGGCTGCGACCTTGAGTCTCGAGGCAGATTAATCACGGCCGGCGCCGAGAGAAGAGAAGAAAGCTCGTTTTTCGCCCGCTACTGCGGCCTCCCGCTCATTTTCGACGAGCCTCGGTGCATGTACCGATGCCATCGATCAATGACAGTCCCACGGGAAAGTGCTCTCTCCCTCTCAACCCATTATGCCCGCTTCTTCGTCCTTACTTGGAGGTGTATGATACGCAAGGAGAGAAGGTCGCCCGCAGTGCTGCTGGAGGCTTTGCACCTCGAACGCGCGAATGAAGTGTCCACTCGGTAGAGGTGTCTCGTCGTGAGCGTTTGATTGAACCGAGAGAAGCTTAATTTATGGGGGGGGGGGGGGGGTGCTTGCGGGGATTGAAAACCGCCAATGACGCGTGCGAGCTATCCAGTAGGTCAGCCTCGGCGCGCTGACCTTGTCCGTGATTCGATCATTGTACCCGGGGAGTTTATTACTTCTCGGGACCAAAAATATCCCTCTGCTTCTCGAGAGAGCGAAGCGCGAACGATTCAAACAGCCGCGAGCGTCGAGAGAGTCGATTAGTCCGCAGCGTAAACAGCGGAATCTATTCTCGTGCATTACACGGTGCGGATCGGCGCAGTATAGCGAGAAAAAGGTTCGTGACTCGCAGGCCGATGGTGGAGAGCCGACTGACAGAGAGCGGCGCACCGTAGCGGCGACCCCGCGCGTACGACGCCTGCGCCGCCCTTCCCATCTTCCTCTTCCTTCCCTCCCTCGGCGCTCTCTCTCTTGCGCGCGCGAGAGAGTATAGGCAATTCAAAGCTGGCAGCACGCAGTCGGTCGCAAGACTCGTCGCGAGCCGGACAGGGTTCCCGCGCGCGCTCGCCTCCCGGCCTCACCTCGCGTGTTTTTGCTCTCCTTTTGCCAGTCCCTTTCACTCCGTGTCTGTGTACTCAGCATCGGTCGTGTCCCGGTGTCCCGCTCTTCTCGATCCTCGCGTCTCTGGCGAACGCGGACGGGCGCGATAATTCTCCACGCAAGTGCGGTGTAACTGTGCCAGCCTCCCCCACGTGAAAAGCGCGGAAGAGGGAGTGCGTGCGTCAAAGCTGCCGCGGCAGCAGCAGCTGTGCTCTCCCTCTGGAAAGGGGGACACCGGCGAGCAAGAGAGAGAGAGAGAGAGAGAGAGAGAGAGAGAGAAGATAAGGAAGAAGCTCGCGGTTGGCGACCCCGTCGACGCGTGTAGGGGTGTGTTGTACTCGCACGTCATGGATCCTTCCACCAGCGGCTGCAGCGGCACGCGATGCTCGCCTCCGGTCGCCTGAGGAGAGAGCCGCTGCTTCGCATGAGCGCCGAGCTGACTGCTCGGATGAGGAGCCTCAGGGGCTCCCGCTTTCGACGACTGCGCCGGCTGCGATGAGGCGCTGCGCTTGACCCGCCCGATCGGCTCACACGCGCGCGACTACGCGACTTGGAGAGACACCTAGAAGAGAGAAGAGCGAGAGAGAGAGAGAGAGAGAGAGAGTCAGAGAGTCAAGGCCAGCCAGTTCGGGCATGACGGGGCGGACGGGGAGAAGCTCCTGAGGCGGAGAGGACACGTGCGCAGAGCAGACTGCCAGGAAGCCGCAGGAAGCCAGGAGCAGCGAGCGGAGCTTCGCTTCGAGGGCGAGGGCGACGGCGAGCCAGGCGAGCCCCCGAGAGGATGACGGAGTCGTGATCAGCTCGCTCGGGCAATGACGCCGTCGCTGGCCTCGAGATGCGAGCTGCTGTTGCTGACGACGAGAGTGCTCCTGGTCCAGCTGGTGCTGCTGGACTCGCGGCTGCTGGTGCAGGCCACCGGTGCTGTTCCCTGCGGCGGCAGCAGCGGCTGCGACTCGGCTCTCGGGTCGGGCTCGCCGCGGCAGCAGCAGCATCTCCATCGTCCGAGATAGCAGCAGAGTCAGGAGCTCGCCGGAGGCGCTGCAGGTGTCGTCGCGATGAGCATCGGTAGTCCCGGCACGGCGAGCGACTTCGTGGGTAATAACATGAACACGTGGGACGTTGCTCGCGCGATCGCTGACAACAGTAACGGTAACGGTAACGAGCTCAGCGCCAACAGGCAGGCGCAGCAGCTACTCTCGACGGCGGCGGCGGCCGCCCTCTTCTTGTCCTACGCCTCGTCGTCCTCGTCGAGCAGCCTGCCCAGCGAGGAGGATAGGAGCGGCCAGGTGCGCGGCGTGCTGGATCGTATCGGTAGTTATCGCGAGCCGGTGGTCGACGTGCCGACCGACAAGGTGCGCGTGGTGCTCTGTGGTGCTTCCAATTGTGCTTGCGGCGGCGGCTCTTGTGGCAGCGGCCGAGAACTCGACCGGGAGAAGGAGGAGGAGGAGGTCGCGGTGGACGAGGAGCCATCGGACCCCATGCTCGTGGAGGAGGAAGAGGGCCTGGCCGGCGGCGGCATGGCCGACTCGGAGCAGCTGCTCTTCGGCTATGGGGCCATGTCCGCCTTCGACTCGGCGTTCAACGGCTCGTTCAACGACAGCCTCGACTGGAACAGCAGCCTCTACAACGAGACCTACATCCTCGAGGGCCTCTACCCCTCGGGCTACGGGCTGCCCCACATAATCCTGGCCTCGATCGTCGTCACCCTCCTCATGATCGTCATCGTGATCGGCAACATGCTCGTCATCATAGCCATCGCCACGGAGAAGGCCCTGAAGAACATCCAGAACTGGTTCATCGCGAGCCTCGCGGTGGCGGACTTCTTTCTCGGCCTCGTCATCATGCCCTTCTCGCTCGCCAACGAGATCATGGGCTACTGGATCTTCGGCTACTGGTGGTGCGACATACACTCGGCGATGGACGTGCTGCTCTGCACCGCGAGCATCATGAATCTGTGTCTCATCAGTCTGGACAGGTACTGGAGCATCACCCAGGCGGTCAAGTATCTCAAGAAGCGGACGCCCATGAGGGCCGCGATCATGATCGCGATGGTCTGGGTGCTGTCCGCGGTCATCTGCATACCGCCGCTCCTCGGATGGAAGAGATCGGCGCCCGAAGAGGAGTACCCTAAATGCAAGGTGCGTTACTTTTATCTCTCTCTTGTCTCGAGTTCGACGCGGCGTCGACGAAGCCATTCCAATTTCGTCTCGTGCATTTTAACGCGAGCTCGCAACTCTCGCGCTCCGTTTAATCATACTCACAGGCGAAGATGAGAAGCCAGCCCGACGAACTATAAATTCCGACTGTCAGCCCCTCCCGAAAACTGCTCGAAACTTCCGATACGTACCGCCGCTTCTTAAACGTGATGTGTGTTTTTCTACACGAAAAGAAAGCCACTCATAAGAGTACACTCTGCTAAACAAAGACGAATGTCGCGCGCTGGATGAAGAGTATAACGATCGAGGGCTTCATCTAAAGTTGTATTAATTTTGCTCTGTCCTCTCCAGGCAACTTTGCCATTAGTTTGTTTTATTAATCAACTGCCTGCGCACTGCTCTCGAAATACGTATAAGCCTCTATATTTTTGCAAGGTATATATAACCCTCTTTTCATACACTCTCTCTCTCAGAGCACTTATGCACTTTGCTTTAATGGAGAAAGTCTTAATTGCGAATCGAGGAGCGAAAATTAATTTAAACACGTTCGCGCGCGACGACGACGTCGATGAGTTATAAATATTTACGCAGCCTCCGACCCTTTCATTTTCGCGGCTCAAGAGCTAAGCCGCGGGGAGATGAGACAGCCGCGGAATGATTTTCTCCCCGAAAGTGCGGAGAAGATAGCAATTATCTGGAAAAATAGCCCGAACTAATCTCCGTACAAGAAAAAGCAGCTCGGCGAAATAAAAGTGCCCGAGTGGCCGTCCAGGATCAATTTTTTTCTCGGCCCAAGTCGGTAAATATTATGCCTATGGAAGATAAATGTTGTCTCAAAATTAAGTCCGAAAGTTTTCTAATACCGGATATTAGAACTACGGCGTATAATGGTTTTCTTTTTCCAACTGATAAGCGCTGCTCCGATAGCGAAATAGTCGAACCTATTATTTCAGCCAGTGTGTTTTTCTTCAATCAGCCTACGCATACACTTTCCGCAATTCATCCTCGCGTAAGAACTTTGACACGGGCCAACGACGAGAAAAGTATTTTAATCACGCAGCGAACCCTCTCTATACTGAGAGAGAGAGAGAGAGAGAGAGAGAGAGAGAGAGAGAGAGAGAGAGAGAGAGAGAGCAAAAAAGCTCCCATATCCAGAGAGTAAAATATGATCGATTATCCCGTCTGCGAGTCAACGCGACGGTCCCTCGCAGCATCAGCCGCCTCTCCCTCTCTCTCTCTTTCTTCGACGCAATGTCACGCTCGAGTGGATAACCTGAAATGCCGACTCGCAGCGGCGTCTGTGTACGTATAGCCAATTTCCAATCGGAATATTTTCAGCGAGCTCTTATAGCTATCCTTGCGGCGATGTATATGCGATATATGCCCGCTGCAGCGCGAGCGATATGACAAGTTTTTCAGCCGAGCGACTAAATACGTCACCGGGGATTCCACGGATTTCTCCCGCGCGGAGCGAAGTGGATATTGTTTTTTCGAATAATGCCCCGCGCTCGATCGATCGATCGATTGAAATTTTCTTCCTTCTTTATTTAGCTCCGCTTCGCCTTGACACAAGCAGCATTTTTTATTATCCGCGGAACAGTCGATTGATTGCGATAAGGAGAACGAAGTCGTGGTGAATTAAGCTTGGGAGAACATGTGTCCGCAACAATAAAGCGCATATCGCGCTACACTCGCGTATCCATATTTGGTCTGGCTGCAGGTCTTGCCAACGCGGTTCTCTCTCCGCTTTTTGCGCGACTCGTTTTTCCTTTCCAGTCTACTCTGGCTGCTGGTGCCTTTTTGCCTCGGCATTGGATTTCCGCGCCTGTATTTGTTCTACCTGCAAACGTCTTTCTTTCATGCGCCGCCCCTACAACTATTTACGCCACTACACAGTTTACTTTTTCCTCGAAAAGGCGAGCGCTGCCGGATTTAATTCCCGAGCTTGAATTCGAAATGCTCGCGCATTGACTGCCGAGACTCTCTCCCTGCCTCTCTTTCGCGATATTTTAGAACGTCGGGCACGAGAGTGGCGGAGAAAGGCTCTCGGGAAAATATGTCACTTTTGGTCACTCGATAATTTCCGCGAATCCTCGTAAACTATACGCGGGTGTTATTATATTTTCGGGCCCTGACTATTTCCGGCTCTCTGCGACCATACTCGCGCGCAATCAAAACAAAAGCGCTCGAATTTCGCCGCGCGCGCTCAAAGTGGGCGCAAAGCACCGAATGCATAATTCGCGGCTCGTAAACCAAATATTCCCGCAGCTACAAAAATATCCAGCTCTCGCGCTATAGCCGCTGCTCTCCGAAAATAACGGTCGTCGCGAAACGTTTTCGTGCCTCGAAAAGCTCGAGCTCTCCCCTTTCTTCTAATCTCGAGGCACTTCCAGCGACAGACAGATACACGCACACACGGGCGGAGGAAAGAAAATAGAGTTTCCGCTCGTTATCGATCCCAGCCACGGGCGAGAGAGCGTTGGCTGCCTCGCGGCGTTACAGAGAGAGCGACGCATTTCCTATAGGTGCGTCGAGAGCTTTCCTTTGTAACGGAATTGCCGTATGGTATACTTGAAATTCACACTTGTCGTCGCGTGAAGCCGCAGGAAGATCAAAGGGAATCGAACTCCGAGTATATTGCTTCCATTCTACTCCCGCCGTGCGAGTGTGTGAACCGGAAGCATCGGAATTACACGTGCGTTTTGCTTTCGGCCGGTTTTCGTTTGAAAAGTTACACCGCCCCTTGTAATGCTCAAGCGAACGTTTCAATGGATTTCATTGTTGGCTCGACGTATTTATTATACGAGGCTGTCAATGATTCCCGGTGTTTGGGACCGCTGAAGCCGCAAAACGCTCATTGTTATGAACTTCGCACCTTCTTCGAAATAAACGTACAAAATTCCCGCAAATCGATGATTATTGTTCAAGTGCGAAATGAATTCTCACGTATAATGAAATGAAGGTTGCATTATTATTGTCGTAAGATTGAGAAATTGATGAAATAAAAAAGCGGAAGGCTGGAAGCTCAAGCGCAGCAGCGGCAAATTGCAAAGATCTAAAAATACATTTTAGTCGCGAGCGCGCGTTTCACGCGGCATAATGAGACACTTGGTGCAGCGCCGCGGCGCCGATTACCGCAGCGATCGTCCGCCATCTCTCTCTTACGGACGAGACGCTGTCGAGGAGAATGAATTTCGTAATATTCGCGAGCGGAATTTAGGCTGATGCTTAGAAAGGAGAATGCATTCTCGCTTTTGTCTTTTTCAGTGTTCGAGTTCGAATTGAGATCCGATGGAAGAGAGAATTCGGTAGGATTAATCTGACACGGCCGCGATTAAATGATTTTGAAAACTTTATTGTATGCGGATGCTCTTGATTAATCATTGCGTTATCAAAAGAATGTTTAATTATCGGCCATTATTAAATAAATATTAATCGACCATTATCATTATCAACATATTGCTCGCAATAAAAGATATCGCAAAATTATACGAAATAAAAACGAAAATTCGAATAATTGAATCCACGACCCCTGGGAAAGCAGTCAAATTTTCCTTTCCAGCAAAATCCACTCGACAGCGAGTGGAAAAAAAGAAAATCCGAAGAAGGTTCTTCCATCGTCGGAGATCCTTTTACAAGTGTACAAGTGCAAGTGTATCGTACTCCGTCTTAAAAGGAGCCGCAGGTACACACCTATATAGACGTGTATACACGGACGCGACACAGCAGCTGTAAGCATGGCGCGCTTCGATCTTTTAATGCGATTAGGTTCGTAGTCGTAGTCGAGTCTGGAGAGCCGATATTCGCTGCCTCGATGGAAAGACACGAGCGAGAGGAAAAAATGAACGAGCATCGGTGCAGATCAAACATTGAGATTGGGTGTCGCTTGTGTCTGGGGGATTAAAGCGGTTTACCTTTTTTCCCCCTCGGAGCTCGCGGATTTGATTACGCCGGTGGAAAGTTGGCGTGAGCAACGATCATGCGCTCGTTCGGCTATTTCGGAGATGACGATAAACCAGACCGACTCTCATTAGACTAATGTGCGCATCTAGACTCCGACTTTTAACTAGCTGTTTAAACAACGTCGCCCGGAGACACTTTAAGCGAGAGGGATTCGCGAAACACTTCGTCGATAAACTGCGACGGTGTTTCTTTACAAACTTTAAACCAGCGAGATTTTGTTGGGAAGCGCAATCGAATCGGCGAGAATAAATGGATTTCGGGAGTTAGTTCAAAAATTGAATTTCAAATCTGACGGCAGCTTGCTTGGAAGCCAGAGAGGATTGGATATTCGAAATTAGGTGAATTTTGAACCCGTCGGTTCTTTGCCTTTGTTGCATCCCCGAAGGATTCCGCGGAGAGTTTCATCCTATTATACCTCTCATAACCACACACGAAGCCGACGTAACTTACACGATTCAATTATCTGATAATAATAGTCGATGCATTACGCCGAGCCGAGAGCGGTTTCGTAATGGCGTAATTTTCTCCTCTCAATTTTAGAATAGCCTAGATATCCGTATAGGCGAACGTGTATTTTTCAAATTTCACGAGTTTGGATTCCCGATCAACGCGAAATAATGAAAGGATGCCAATTTACGAATACCTTTCATAATTGGAATTTCGCAGCGGCACACATTGTACGCGATATCCTCGTCGAAACAGTATTTCCGCGCTGTAGATTCATCTATTAATAACCTCACGTCAGCGCATCAATTATTCTATTACGTCGTTACAGCGTCAACTAATTAACAATTTTTCCACGCCGCGGAGGCCGCAACAAAGTTCGCGCGCACATAAGTTCAATCTGAATTTCAAATCGCAGTCGTTTAAGCGCCGCGGCTCCTCTCGCCATTAAAAAAATTCTGGCAATAAAAGCACACGTCGCAAGCCGTTAAATCTTCGCCCACTATCAATCGTAAACCCGACAACGTCATCGCGTACACAATCGCGGGGGTATATACGCTGTGGCGCAGCTTCGTAAGCAGAAACTCAATTAACGCTTCGTTTGCATATAATCGAAATCACGTGGTCTCTTCTTTCAAACCCTGAAGAAAATGGCTAAGTGGCAAGCGAACGCGGAGAGAAGACACACAAAGCACAGTTGGCGGGAAAATCAAAGCTCTCCGGATTCAACCCTGATGTTTTCGCTCGCGGCTACCGCTGCCGCTTTGAGGGAGTATTTATCAAACAGCTTGGGGAAGTTGTATCGACGCCGTCTTAATTAGCCGGGAACGCGGCTCATTAAGCCGGATTGTCGTCTGAATGCGAGGCTTCGACTTCAATAGACACCCGCTTGCCTTTGTCCTTTGTTTCGAGATAGAGACTTTTTTTGCCCTCGAAGGCAGTTTTCGATGGATTTTAGTTTTGGAGTTTAATCGAAGCAGAGGAGTTAATCTCGATCGTATTTCAACGTCGTATAACGATAATCTAACGGAATACGACGCGATTCTGCATACGTCAATCGAGGAACGATAGACAATTCTGGCTGCCACTACTCGCGCGTTTATCGACGAAAATCAAATAATCGTATAGAGCGAATCTATAAAGCGATTATTCGTGCAATTTCGGAATTGCCTATATTCGAGCTACAATCGATTGCGGTTACATCGAAAAACTCGTACATACATCGTGTAGAGTCAAGATGAAAAAACAGCTAAATCACTCACTCTCCAAAAGCTACAGAACAGAAGTACATTCCTAAAGAATGAAACTCGCAGTCTACCCGAATTCGCGAAAGCGCTCGCGCTCGCATTATTCTGCAAGTGAAAGGAAATGATTAAGCGAAGAAAAAGTGGGGGGGGGGGGAGCTCTCGAAGAGACAGAACTCGTTCCGCCAAGAGAAAAGGTCGAGACAATGGGACGAAGAATTACATAAATAGACGCGAAAGTACGTGCGCCCGCGCTGCTCGAGAAATCAAGGCAAATGAAAAGGTGCCTCGCAGAAATTGAAAGCTCGGAGAGAAAGAGAGAGAGAGAGAGAGAGAGAGAGAGAGAGAGAGAGAGAGAGAGAACTGTGAGCAGGTCAGAAGACCGACTTGAAGTTTATGCGCCAACTCTGCGAGCACGTGCAGGTGAATACTCGCCTCTTAATGGCGCATAATTAATCTCTCTCTCTCTCTCTCTCTCTCTCTCTCTCTCTCTCTTTCGCTCTCTTTCTGCTACTGCCGTGGCTGACGTCGTCGTCGCGTCGAGTTTAGTAATTAAAGAAGCCTCGAGAGCTAAGATGTATACGCGGAAGTCTGGGCTTCCGAGACTGTTAAACTGGATCCGATTTCGTAAGTCGAACTACCAATAGAAGTGTAGATGTATACCTCGACTTTTAATTGATGCGCCGTTAGATATGGCTCAAGAGAGAGCAAGTTTTTGGAAGAAGAGATTCGCAGCTGTACATACGAGCGAATCGAACTGGAAGAAACTGTAAGAAATATAAAAGTATAAACGGTGTGCGCGACGTTATACCCTTAAATTCCACTCGAGCTTTAAAAATTCCTGCCGCCGGCAAGAGTAAGACGAGCAAGCTCGTAAAGCAAATTAAAATCGAGCGCGCGCGCTAAGTGATTTCGAGGGGGGCGAGAATCGTTAAAATATTTAGCACACAGGCCCGTCGTGAA
Organism: Nasonia vitripennis; assembly: GCF_009193385.2. Classification (NCBI taxonomy): domain Eukaryota; kingdom Metazoa; phylum Arthropoda; class Insecta; order Hymenoptera; family Pteromalidae; genus Nasonia; species Nasonia vitripennis. The sequence continues at coordinate 32,194,443 of NC_045760.1, read as the reverse complement.
AAGGACTGTATATAGGAGAAGGGGGTCAAGCAATTAGGAACGACGAGTAGAGGCGATGGTCAACGATCGACCGAATGGCGTTTAAGCAAATTACGGAAGGACGACGGACGGGTAGTTTCGGTGTCTGACCGCACGCGGGCTTTTTCTACTGGCTGGCGCGCCACCACCGCCGCCGCCGACGCTCGATTAAAGGCGAGGGAAGAATTTCAATTTAGGAGAAACAGATTTATGGGCTACGGGATAGAGCAGGAGAAGCAGAAGAAAACGAAGTACCGCGAAGAGAGCGAAAGATTTTCATTATGTAAATAGAATGAATTAAAGGCCGTTGGGCAGTCGTTGCGGTTTTTTCATTAAACAAATGCGCACGTTTATGAAAAAAGGCTTAACGACGGGCACAAATCACAAGTATAATTTGGAAACGCGGGTTGTACTTGCAAATCGCCCTTAATTCCTCGAGCGATTGTACAAGTGCCTATTGTTGAGTGCGCTTAATTTCTCCTTTTATAATTTCATAACGCTTGCACGCCACGGGAAAAGAACTGGGGAAACGAAGTATAGTGAGCACCGCAAGACGGAGAAACTTAATGCAATCCGCATCGTAGCGGGAAATGTCGTTAGGTCGATTAATGCGTCCGCCGCGGCGTAACAAGAAGCATCTGCGGAGTATAGCGGAGGGAGGGAGAGAGAGAGAGAGAGAGAGAGAGAGAGAGAGAGAGAGAGAGAGAGAGAGAGAGAGAGAGAGAGAGAGAGAGAGAGGGAGAGAGAGAGAGAGAGAATACAGCGAAAAAAAGAAGAAGAGACGCAGAACAGGAGGAGGCGCCGAAGAAGACAATAGCCAAATGGCTTCCAGTCGCTTAGCATTTCTCTCTCTATCTTTCGCCCGTGCCTCGGTACAAAGAGAGCGGGGGAGAAAGATGTTCCTCGATTATTTAGGACGACGCGCTAATCGCCGGCCGACATTATTTTCCCGGCACCTGCAACGACAGCCGACCGATGGCTCGGTCTTTATTTCTCTCCGAATTTCCCTGTGGGAACTCATCTGAGTCTCGGCGTCTTTGTCTTCGCGCTTTATCGATGCCTCTCTTCCATTCGCTCCGCTACCTCCGGATCCTTTTGTCTCTTTATCTCTCGCTCTCTTTCTCCTGGCAATCTGTCTTTCCCGATTCGGGAGAGCTTTGGTTTTTGCATGTTGCTCACGTCGTTTTCACCTCCCGATAAGTCGTGGCTTCCTGCGTCTCATCTTTTTGCGTGGGAGCTTAATTGGGCGATCATTTATCGAAGCGTGCATTAAAAATCAATCGTCGATAAAAAAGCGGCATATGCATAAATCGTAGGTAGGAGGAAAGAAAAGCCCGAAAAACACGCACACGCTGCATCGAGCGATTCCTCCACAGCCACAAAAATCAGCCCCCGAGAGCAAGCACCGCAAGCTAGCACACGTAAGAGGCCGGAAGCTCGGTGGCATTAGCCTCCTCTTCATCCCCTTCGACGAGAGAAAGAGCGAGAGGGAAAAAGAGAGAAGAACAATGTCGAGTCGATGGCTTCAATCTACGCGGATGGAGCGATTCGGCGCTGAATCCTCCCCTCCTACGATTCTTCACATTCCGCAATTTCCCGATGTCGTTTTGGCCCTGCCAGCTATAACTGTATCGTATTCCGTCATGCGCACAGCGGAGTACCTCGCTTGTGTATCTGTGTGTGACGTAGCGGAGAATAAAGCCAGCCAATACAGTGTGCGCGTGTACTTTTTGTCTCTATCTATAGACGAGGAACTTTAGCGAGCGTTACGTTTTATGAAAGTGCACGCGAGAGCCTAATGCGTCGTGTTTTCAGATTTCGAACAACAAACAAAATTCTCTAATTCTAAGATACCTACACAAGTTTGGGGTCAACGAAACCTACCCAGCTTCAATCTTGCACAGCTGAGATTTCTTTTACGAGCGAGCAGTCGGTATACATTTTTCGAGAAAAAGTCGACGCCTTCCGGGAAAATCCATTCTCGCGCAGAGTGGTAATTTCGCAGCGTAACGTTGTAACGTGGCCGGCGAGCATATAGCGCGGCTTGACGGAAAATCGAGCAGCCAAGATGAACCGAGAAATTGACGTGATGCACGCGACCGGCTCTGAAGCTGGGATAAAAACGAGAAATTGTTTAGTTGTAAAGTCGAAATGTTGTGGAATTCGTCCACGCGGTATTGGTGATATCCGAAGTTTCGGCAATATTAAATTTCGCTTTATAAAGTACAGGAACATATGCTTGAACCATAATTTCAAATTCCGTAGTTGGAATTCCAAAGGCTGATGCATTAAAATTGTATTACACTCAAATTCTTCCGATGATAGTAAGCAGTTGTTATACGCGTATTTACGTTTTGCTCGAATGCTTTTGATACAGTCAGATTCCATGCGTATGGGTGGAAAATTAACATACATATCTTTGTAAAACAATGTTTGAATATCTCAAATATTCATCTATTCGATTTTTCGAAGACCCGCGTACGATGTTTAACGTTTTTCTTTAACTAAACTGAATTTCCATTTTGCCCTGGTTTCACCTCTACTAAAATACGTGAACGAAAGAATTGAAACTATTGGAGCTTCCATGAAGCTGATTTGGAAAATTAATCTGGTCATGTCGCTCCACGGCATGATTTTACAGAACAAAAAAGTTTTGTTCATAAAACGTGAAACGCTGAGTTCTTGGTCAAAGTACAAATTAATTTGTGACTGTCATCAATCACGCAATGAATCAGCTCACGCCTCGCAAATTAATTAATGGATGAGTTTCAGTGAAACGTCACGTATTATGATTTGTCCATAAAAGTCCAAAGTTTAATAAGGAAAGTAGATGAATACATTAATTCAACGCTGACGTGCCAGAAGAAGAAAAAACCCTGCACGACAGCCGGAAGAGCTAAACAAATCCGACCGAAAACATCGTTCTTGCCCAGCGTTTAATTTTCGTGTGCGGCGCGCTCGCCAGTACGGAGAAAAATAATACTCAAAAGCGCGCGAATAATTTGTATAAGCGAGGGGAATTTGAAATTTAACGACGAAATGAAAAAGCAATTTTTCAAGCGTGGACGAAAAGGCTAAATAAATACGGCCAAAATTATAATCGCAGCTGGAAGAAATAATTTATTGCTGAGAGCGAATATTTGCCATTTCGTTTGCTGACTTTCGCTCGCGTGCATACGCTCATATGCATGCGAGCTTTGGGACGGGCCGCGCTCGCAGGTTTATCCCGAAATATTAATCACCGGAGCAACGCAAAGTGCTTTTCATAGTTGAGATAATGAATAAAGGAATGAAATTGTTTTATTTCTTTCGTAATGTCGCTTGTTGAACTCGATATTTCACGTCGAGTTCTCATGGCGACGGTTTTTATTCGTCCCCCGTTTTACGACGCTTTTAAATTGTTCAACATTATATTAGGATAATAAAAGCATTGAATGTCAGAAACGTGCCTGAATCATTGCCATTTTCTCTAAAAATCGTATGAATGCTATCCTATGCTTTCATCCGTCTCATCATTTCCGTCCGTATAGTAAGGCAGATATTAATTCACGTTTGCGGCATTCGAATCACAGCCCGAAATTCGCAACTTCCAAATAATTCTCCTTTTGACGATTCCAGTTCACTCTCTTATAAACCAGCGCACTGTCGAACCTGTAAATTCACACTCGCCAATGGAAAAAAGCTCCAGCCCATCGATCCCCTTCAAAAGAGCAGTGCGATGATTCACGAGACTCCCGCGATTTCGGCCATATCCACATTTCTGTACGGTCGCCGAGTATTAATCACCGAAAGGACGCTCGCAGGGCTTTTCGTAATAGCGAGTAACGCGTTTACCGTTATACGCGCATATGCGCGCCTGTTCCTCGAGGACGAGCTTTTCAGTTGGCTTTAAACCGCGCAAGCTCGTCTCGCTTAGCGACGCCGACGTCCATTTAATCTGACCATCGCACGATGAGAAATAGAGGAAAACGTATTAGCGAGATCGTTCTTGTATTTTTTTTACAAAAAAAGCGGGAGTTAAACGACGATGGAAGCATTTTTCAATCCTCTCTCGCTTCCTGTATATTCTTAGCGACTGAACTTTATAGCTCGGTTCACCCTCGCGGTGTATTATTTCTGTAAATGTGCGTGCGTGACGCATTAATCGCGCGGAGCGAGAGCGTATTATAATGCCGAGCTTTCGATCTTCTCTCGCGTGCGCGGCCTGTTTTTTTTTTCTTCCTTTGTGCGCGATAAGATTAGGGCGTTTTTATTGTCTGTTAAGGCGGTGCCCCGAAACGAGAAAAAAGCGTCGTATTTTTCAGCTCTATGTTTGTGTGCATGTTGAGGAAATCGTCAAAAAATCCATACTCGTCTCATCCTAGCCCGACCCACTTTCAATTTAAATTACACGGCTCGTAATTATGCTTCGTTCCGAAAAATCTGCACGTAATCACCCCGAAAAAATAATAACGAGAAGCCAACGGCAAATATTCCACGAAGCGAAGCCGTTCGCGCATTATCGTTTCGCCAACTGTGCGTGAAACCGTGACGCGCACGTGACTGCGACGACGAGTCGAACACGATAACGATTTATTAAGCCGCGGCGCGGCTGCTGACGTTTATTTCGAAAATGAATTGCCGCGCGTCGATTTGTAAATCATAAACCGCCGTCGACGGAACCGTAGTCGCGCGACTCTACTCGTCGTTGTAGCTGTTGATAAAATCGAGCTGGAGAGCTTTTACACGTACGTGTATACGCGTATACGCGAGCGTGAATATACTGGCTTAATTTCCGCTGGTAGCCTCTCGACGTTGTGAAACCGGTAGGCGCTGTGAGTGAAGGGCCTTTGTTCGGCCGGTTTTGCGAAATATATCTTTGGATGGGCTTTTACAGTTTGGCTTCGGGTTCATTATGATTGACCGACTAGTTGAATTTACGGGTGAACTCGTGAGCTGGAGATCTTGTTTTTTAGTTGAATTTTCGGGGTCTGCGTTTTATTACGTTTTGAATTTCGCCGGAATTTTGCGAAATTCATAAAATGCGATTTAATTACGAGAATGTTCATTTTAAATCTGAAATTTCGTATAAATACAGAGCAAAAAATCCAAAAATAATCATCATAACTATATAGCGAAGGTCCGCAGCGTTGTTCGATCGTTCATACGCAGTAGTAAATTCCGGCTAGGGCCAGACACTCGGTCGGCTTTAAGAACCTGCAGCATCAGCCCACTCACGCAGAATACAGTGCCACACCGACACACACACACACACACATACACGCGAGCGAAGCAAGGCAGCTTTGCCGCGTTTTCTCGGTCAAAAGGCTAAAGGACAGTTTATTTTCTAGCTGACAAAAGAGCCAACGAGAACAAGGAAAAATAAACATGGCGCGAAAAAGCTCGAGTTCCTCTTTGAGCATTTGCATGAAACAATGGCAATGCTCGCTCTCGCCCTTTACGGGCGTATACACATCCTCGTCGGTTTTATTATCAATGGCAGTAGTGTGTGCGGCAAGAAACGGGCTCGGGATTATAATACCGCGCGGAATTTTTAATGCCTGCGACGATTGTCCAATGAAAATCCCTCGAAAGCTGTTAAAAAGAACTCTTCCCCCCCCTCTCTCTCTCTCTCTCTCTCTCGCTCTCTCTGGTCGCTTATCTCGTAAACATCTCACGGTGCGTATAACGACGAGGGCCGCTCGAAACTTCGCTGGATACTTGGCGAACTGTAAAAATGATGTCCATTTAATTACTTTAATTCCGGCGAGCCATCGCGCGGCCGCAATAAAAACTTGCCAGTGGAGCTCGCTCATTTCAGCTCGTTAAAAACTTTCCAGCCGGTGATTTTTCGCCATTCCCCGCACGATCCGCCGCGAGAAGCATGAAATGTTTATCATTCGACGGACGATTCGCAAGTTTTAACTAACCTTTCCGTAATCGTCGCTAATCAAACGCGAGTTCGCGTATCGAGCCTCAAGAACAAAAGAAGAAAAGTATATAGGGAGGAGGGAGAAGCGGCAAGACGATGTATTAACTGCTCGTGACAGGTGCCTGTGGCCTGGTATAATTCGTTTCTCAGCGGGGTATCGTTTTTGTATTTTCTCTCTCGGTCGCGCGCTTTCGATAAGTCACGCTCCGAGGATTTCCTCCGCAGCTTGCTCTCTTCATTCCGCCTCCATTACGTGCGCCTTTGTTCGTCCCGCTGCGCCTCCCTCCCGTACAGTTAAGATTTACTCTCGAGATATGAAGCCTTCTTTTTCTTTTCACGGAGAAACAGAGAGGAAAATCCCGCAGTTTAATTAGTATCTTCGTCCGTATAAATATAAATACACGAGCGCGAAACTAGTTCATTCCACAGGAGCGTGTGTGTGCGTAAGTACACACACACACACACACACACACTGCAGGACGTCGTCATCCTAGTGAGAGAGAGAGAGAGAACAGTACTCGGCCGTCAACCGCAAGCTCCTTCCCTTCGCTCATCCGATAAAATGGTCCTCGAGGGACTTCGAGATCCGAGATACGATTCGGCCTACGAGAAAAATTATTAAATCCTCGTTCTATCCGCGAGCTTTGATCCCCCGGATGGCCCTGCGGAGTAGGAGGAGGACTGCGCTCGCCCGTCGGGACCCTTCCGCCAAGGCTCGAGTTTATACGAGCCCGAGGAGAGAAGTCGAGGGGAACTGCTGCCGCTGCCGCTGCTGCTGCTGCACCGGCAGTAAAGATCTGTGTGTATGGGACATATGCAAGAGGAGAGACACGAGAGATCGGATGGCGTTACGAGTGGCTGAAGTGTCTAGTTTTTTTTCGTCGAGTTTATTGGGTGATTGCACTTTGGGCTTTATTTGTTGTGCTCTACCCTACTGTATATACTACAGTACAAGTTTCGTGTGTACTTGAAATAATCTTTTATTGCGGGTACGTACGCTTGATGAACGACACACGATGCGAGGTATACCAAAATTCAATCCAAATTCATGAGCCAACGCGTGTTTTATTAACGTATCTCGCGTATACGCGTTTATCCCTCCGATCAATGTCGACTTGTCAAACTTTCAAAGTTCCTCTAAATTTCACGTCCGTCGATTCGACGCGTAATTCGCCGCGTCGTGTATCGACCGGAGCGTGAAAAAAAATGCATCGGATTGACCTCGCGAGACGTATGAAAATTCACGACGAAAAAGCTCACGCGCGCGCGAGCTGTGTCGAGAGTTGACTGCGAAAAAAATACGACTGATGCCTGATAACGAGGTTTTAGCGTGTAGGCGCTGGCACGTCGCGCGCCGAAAAAATAACGCTGGCACGAAAGTGCGAAATTTACGCGGGGCAAAGTTTTATGCGGGCTGCAAAAAAAAACAAAATTCAGAGTATGAAATTTTACGCGGAAAGAGGCGCACGTGAGAGAGAGTCTTTTCACTTGGAGTGTGTCGCGCGCCCTTTCCCGCCCCCGAAAAAAGAAAACTTTTCAAATCTGCCTCTAACCTTGGAGTTTTCGAGCTCATTCAGAAGAAATCTAGCGTGCGGCGCACTTTCTAAAACTCGCAATTTATTTAAATATTTTTTCCTCGAGCCAAATGAGGCTTCCGGCAGTGAAAAGCTGCTGCGCGGACTCTGGGAATTAAAGTCATTCTGAAAAACGCGAGAGAGACACACTCGGCGCTAAGTGCCCCATAACTAAAATGGCGTCCATAAAAAAAAAACACGCGAATGAAGGCAGTCTAGGGGACAAAAGGGCCGGCGTCGAGAATATACGAGAGGGCGTAGGGGAAAAGAGAAGAGAAACAGTATGGGGTGACTGAGGTGTATATTACAAAAATATGACGTGGGATGTGTATCAGCTGGCAGTGCGGATTCACACGAGCTGCGTCGTAAAAATCGACGAGTTGGACTTTCCCGCCGCCTTTTTACAATGCCACCCTCGCGCGAGCGCGTCTAGACCAGAGATTTCCTAGATGGCCAATGACGCGAGAGAATTTTTTCTATCTAATTGATTCTCTATGGAATATAATTAATCGCGAGCTGCGCGCACACACGCCTACTCGTACGATTTTACGATCTTTTTCATAGAGCCGGTGGAAAATATAGTGTTCACAAAGGGTGTCTAAAATGGGGAGTCTTTTGCCGAAAAAGTTCGAGGGAATAAAAAGTAATAAGGCCCCATAACTCGACGGCCAAGTTTTTCCCTTGACCCCTCCGAAGTGAAACAGACGTTAAAAGCACGTGACACACGCGTGACGCATAGACACGTGCAGTGAGCGCATATTAAAATTTTATTCCCGAAAGTGGCGCAGCGCTAAACTACCGGATCACCCACGTAATCTTCGACTTCGATTTATCCCGAATATACGCGCTCCATTAGCTAAGTAGCTCGAGAGAGAAAGAGAGTCGAAATAAAGAAGAGCAGCAGCGCTTTGTCTCATAGCCCGTCCCGCAGTGCAGTTTCGCCATTCAAATGACCTCGAGACTAAAACAAATTCCCAACTATCTGCGCAACCGTTTAACTTCCCCTCGGATGGTTGGTTCATCGCGGCGAAATTCTCCAAATCCGGCCGCAAGATATTAAACGCACGAGCACACGCGCTCGCGGCTCCTCGAAAGCCAGCAGCGCTGTCCATTTGAGGGCCAGCGCGGCGTATCTTTGCAGGAGAGGGATACGTATAGGCTCGAGGTGCTGCAACGGCGTATACATTAGACTCTCCTTGAACTCATCGAAAGCGATCCATATACGAAGGCGCGAGCTCGAGGGCTCCCGCGCGGTTATATACTGGGCCGACGTTATCTCTTGACCTTTCTCCCCGATTATCCGCTGATTGCCCGCGTTCTATCTCCGTCGCTGTCTTTGCGCCGCGCTGCAGGCTTTATCGCCCGCCAGAAGCATATTCGATTAACTCCGTCTATTTTTGATGGATCTTCCCGTTAAATCTACGTAAACTTGCACAAGCTTGCTGCCGAATTCACGAGCTTTAATGAGCCGTGTATACCGATCGTTTCCGGCTGTAATTGAGATCGCGCGCGTTGTACGGGTTTGTAATGGGATCTGGAAAGTTTTCGAATACGCTAACGTTCGAAATTAGAAAAGAAACGGGAAACCGAGCTCGCGTGCGGCGGGGGGCGACAGAAAAATGTATAACCGTAAAAGGAAGATGAAGACGACGACAGGGTGGAAAGGAGAAAGAAGAAGAAGAAGAAGCTGCAGAAGTACGTGACTCACTCTCGCGACTTGCGGCTTCGTCGTTCGCGGAATTCCATTCGAACTTGCGATTATAGCGTTTCCTCCTTCACGCTCCATTCTTCACGGGGTCGACTGCGCTCGCCTGTTAATAATCCGACCGCTGCTTGGCATCCGAGCGCATGTATATGCGGCTCATACGCGACGTGACGATGATCCTGGACTGCGGGGTGTGGTTGATAAGAACGAAACGAATAAAGCTCACTTTTTCTAGCGCCACCTATACCGTAGCTAGCACTCGGCGAAAAGCCGAAACACTCGTTAAAGAGGTAAATCGTCGTCTTTCGATATCGATGACGTAAATACACAACGAAAAAGAACTACCTCGAAAGAGAAACAAAACAGCAACGCTGCCGGGGTATTAGCAACGAGGAATGAAAAAGAGTAATCGATACAGCACAGCAGCAGCGGCAGCGAGAAATATGATAAGGGAAGCTCTATAAAGCCCCAGTTGCTCGGAGAACGAATTTCCTCGGCTGCGGGAAAAGAAAGGGCGAGTCTCCTCGAGAACAATTAACCGAGAGAGAGCAGCGGAAGAGCGATTACATGAACAATTCAAATAAAGCGAAGTACGATCGAGCGTACAAATGTATATATAACGCGGCGGAGCTTGCAGAGGCGCATCGAGGGAAAGCAAAGTTATTACTGGCTGCGGCGCCTTCGGAAAATTTAATAATAAAATTTAGCGATAGCGGAGAAATAGTAGCGAGTTATGCGAACGATGGAGAGAGAAGAACATATTCATACAGCTGCCAATACGTACGAGGCAACGTTGTTCCACCGAATCAGCCGGACAAAAGAGCGAAAAAGGCTCAGCCCGCAGCCCTCGCTGTGTGTGTCTCGAATAAACAAATGGAGTTTGTACACTGCTCGGGATAGCTTGGCGCGCGTCTCTCCGTGATTCCGCCGAGAGAATGGGGGAGAAAAAGTCCAGAGACTCGGGAAAAAGTTTCGCGCGGATGTATAAGATGTATCAATTCCTCCTGAAAAATTTAATACAACTCGTGCGCGCGCAGCGCAGAGAAATAAAAGGAGAGCGTACGTGACTGTGTGTATCGAGGAGAGCGAAATCCGTCCGGGTATAAGGGAAATCAGTGATTAGTTCGATAGATCGAAAAAAACAAAACATAAAGCTCGTCCTCTATACTTAATCCACTGCAGCACAAGCACACAGAGAGTATAACCCATATACGTACACGCAGCCAGTTAGCCGGTCCGTCGAATCGCCTCAAACCGCACATCAGCGAAGGGCGAACGTCAATCCGGCATCTCAAAAGCTCCGGCTACATATAGCGTCGGCTGCATTAATCAGCCCCGACTACTGCATTAATCAAACGTGGCTTTCGCAAGATCATCGACCGCAGCGCACGAGTTCGCCCGCAGCAGCTCGCAATATGCCCAATAACAATCGGCGATGGCTATAGGTACACCCTCCCACACACAGGGCGAGTCAACCGTCCGTGTAATAATTCCGCAATAACGAATGCTAAACGCTAGAGACGAAACGATATCTTGATACAAGCCAATGATAATCTGCGAGGCATGTATGCCCGCAAGTAGGTATGCCGCATTGCTGCTGCAATTAGCATGATAATTTCGTGATTGGTAATTAAAGCATACCAATAGAGTGGGAGGGACCGATAATGCAGGCGCTCGCCGCCGCAGAGCTATTGCTCTGTCTGCGATACCACCGGTGTATTGGCTCTATCTCTCTCCCCCACGCTGCTATTGAATATTACTGGGTCACGTTATAATTGTCTAGTTGCGCTGCATCGCGAGCAATGAGACTGTGCGCGCGTTCTTCGGATAAACATTTCCGAAATGCCCGGCGATTTTAACATCGACGATAATACCCCTGCTTGCAGATCACTGCGTAGGAGAGAAGAGCTTTTCACGTCACGTGTATATAAAACTGATTGATCGCCCGATGTCGGCCGTTAATCAAGCTATCGGTTTCATTAGGGCGAGTGGAGTCACGCTTTTTTTTATGCGTTACATGGCCGGTTGACGTAACCGCTTAATAATAGTTCGCCGACTCGACTTGCGGCGCTCTTGATTGCTCGCTCGTGCGAATCGCAGCCCGAGCGGCAAGCTCTCGCGCATTCGAAAAAAAGCGAATCGATATACCTGTGTGCCCGTAAAATTAGACTCGCCTTTCGGGTTATAATTACGCGAACTAGTAGGATGAATGTATTTTTGTGCTCTCGCTCTCCAGTTTGCATGCGAGAAGGGCCGAGCCCACGCGATTGCGACTTTCGAGTCAAAGCCGAGCTTTTCAGTTTTGTTAATTTATACACACGTGCGTTTATGCATTCGGCGTACGATTGCGTATCAAAAGACACATTTAAGCCTGAAAAGTACACGCACGCGTAGGAAAAGGCAGGCGGCGACATTAAAAGCTCTGAAAAGGGTTTGACCCACCACACGCTGATCTCGGCGCACAAAGGCCTGAATACTTATTTCATCTTTTGTTTGGTAATTAAAATTGTTTCGAAATCCACCGCAGAGAAAGAGAGAGAGAGAGAGAGAGAGAGAGAGAGAGAGAGAGAGAGAGAGTAGAGAGATAGACGTACAGCGTCACTGAAATCCGGAGACTAGGGATTAGCAAGTTTTCTAAAGTCGCTGCAAAGCTCTGCTCTCTCTCTCTTACTCCCTTTTTTCCCGCCCAGCTCCGCGGAACTTCGTTTTAATTACTGTAATACCGGTCTTTAGAGGAACAAACGTAAGCATTAAAGGTCGACGGTTTGAGCGACGAAGACGCGAGTCGTTCAGAGATTATAAAACGCGGCAAATATGAACTCTCTCTCTCAAACTCCTTTTTCTCCCCTTTGTGCTCGGCGGAATTTCCTTGGAGCTTTAATTTTCTAGTCTCGTGGTCACGGGGCTCCAAAACGCACACAGAGAGGGGGCGCGCGTGTTTTCCTCATGAGAAGCACAAAAATGGCGCCTTTTTGTGTCAGCGGCGCAGCAACTACTCCTTTGGCCCCTTGATCTCGCTCGCGCCGCTGGAAATACGAGTCCCCCGCGCATAAAGTTCGACTCTCGTGCGAAGGTATAAACGAGTAGCTTTTTGCCGCGCCGGGAACTTGCGAAAGCGTCGCTTCTCTATCTCTAACCCTCTGTGTGCACAACAAAAATAGACAACGCGCTCTTCTTTTTCCGGGGGAACTTAATTGTAAGTTTTCAAACTGCAGGAGGAGCTGGAAATTCGTTTAAGGGCTTGATTTAAACACCTTTGCCGGGGAAGGAGAGAATCCTCTTGAGCGAGCTTACTGTTACTTTCACTGTGTCTTGCTGTTTTCCAGCTTTTGACATTCTAAACAGCCTCCCGTTCGAGTTGAACGCTCCGTGCAGTTCTTCGACTCGTGAATATTCACGAGATCTCATCGGTCCGCGAGAGAAAAAATGATGTACCGACGAGCTATTGAAAAGAGGCATACTACAGCTGTCTCGATGTAAGCTCGCGCGTGCGGCATTATTTGCAGGAAGAAGCATCAGCTCTGGCGCGCGTGCGGGGGTGGATATACGATGATCCGCGGCTCGATATCCGCTATCTCACGAGCGCGCGCATGACGTCAAAGCGCCAGTAGCACACGAGGAATGTGCAGCAGCAGAAGCAGCAGCTCGTTCTCGTTCCCCGGGGCCGTGTCCGTTCAGCCGGGATAATCGCTCTGTTTATATTACATCAATTTCTTCTCTCTCTCTCTCTCACGATCCCGCCTTTAGCTCTAATTCTGAAGGCATGTTAATCCACGCGAAAAGTTATGACGGCGAATAATCGCGATTATCCTAGCGTGAGTTTCATACCTACGTGTGCTCGCGCCTTTTACCTTTCGCCGCTCTACTGCCTTTTTTCGCTCCAACCGTGCAGCGCTGCTGCTGCTTCTGCTCTTTCGTTTTTCTCTCTCTTTTTTTTCGTGTTATACCGAAGCGTTCTCGGACTAATTATGCAAAAGAGGCTCAGCGGCGCGACGAGGCGGTATGGTATAGCGCTACAGCTCTCTCTCTCTCTCTCTCTCTCTCTCTCTCTCTCTCTCTCTCTTTCTCTCTCTCTCTCTCTCTCTCTCTCTCTCTCTCTCTCTCTCTGTGTGTACGACGATGTAAATAACTTTCGAGGTGTCTCTTTTGCTCAAGCGAGTAATATAGCTTTTATTTTTAGTACACGCCGAGTTTTGATTTTCGCCGTGGAAGACTCTCTCTCTCTCTCTCTCTCTCTCTCTCTGCGATGATAAATTCAACGCTAAAAAGCAGTTTCATTCGCAAGGGATGAAAGTATAAATCGCCTGTGTAACGCGCGAGGAACGAGAGACAGCTAGATTTTATTAAAAATTTTTTTAATCTGGGCTAGTCGGACACGACTGCTCTTAACGCGGACGTCGCGGTTGCACTGGATATTTGAAAATTTTGCGAAATCTTATGAGATTTCAACTCATACCCTCGTCTCCGAATCAGAATGCGGACACGGTGCTTTATACTGCGGCTCTTTTTTAATAGATTGCATACTTATTATTCAAAAATTTCAAGCTATGTCGTATCGAAGCTCCAAACGAGGAGAAGCTCGGATCGTGCTTTTTTTATTTACTCCTTTTCGCGCAGCCGGTGGACACAAGCGGCGCGTCACGTCTCTCGAGGCGAACTTTATTAAAAAATTTCAAACAAAAGGCATTCACCGTACACGGGGGGCGATGGCCTGACCGCTTGCACTTCAGCGGAATAAGAGATGTTTTTAATAAAACCGCATCCACTACTCCCCCGACGACGTCTTACCCAACTCTTCCTCGTTCCACTTCTTTTTTTTGTGCTTACTCTCCCTCTCTCCCCAACGAATACGTTTACAGAGACTGAGCAATTCTTGTTTGAGATTCATCTTCGGGGTTAGAAGGGATGAACATATTAGTCCCTATTGGAGACGTCTAGAATGGCTACGCACCGATTCCAGAAGGTTCTACTTTGAGGCTATTTTATTATACAAGGTGATTCGAATCGGTGAACCTGAGTACTTGGCCTCATTTTTTGTTAAATACAAGCCGAGACCTCCGGCAGAGGAGTTCCTCCGGAACTAAGCATACCTACTGTGAACACCGAGACCGGGGCTAGAGCCTTCCAGGTCCAGGGTGCTCGTTTCTGGAACTCTCTCCCTTCTACCCTGCGAAACCTACCATCCCTCGCCTCCTTCAAGGGGGCACTGCAGCGACATCTGCTGGCCATCGAATCGTGATGACTCTGAGCCCTCTGGCGCTACGTTTTTAATCTAGTCTGACTCGGCCTATAGGCCGTAATAATTTTTCAGTATTATGTATTCTGATACTAAAGGTGCAATACAGATAGGTCTATGACCAAACCTCACGTGTAAGTTAGAAAGGTTTATTGTGATAATTTATACTGTGATATTTAACATGACTAAATGTAATTTTTTTTGTGACGGTATTTTTACCAAAGTATTATTTTAATCTGTCTAGGACAAACAATTTTACCTTCTAAAATGCTGTGATTATATTTTTATATTCTCTCTTTGTTAGTTTGTATGAGACACAGTCTTATGTGTATGTCTCAACGTGTATTGTTTTTTGCTTTGAGCAAAATAAAGATTTATCTATCTCTCGTCCTCCTTCCAGCTGGAATCCGCACTAGTTTTATCGCTTTGCGCAACGCTTCTTTTGTTCCTCGGCCAGCGTTTAGTACATCTCGCGCTTTTATATTTTCACGAGATTTTCAGCTACGACGCGATCGATGCGCGCGTGTATTTCTGTAATTATTTTCCTCGGCTGACCAGAGTCGCGACTGCTTCATAAAGATTCAGCCCTCTTTGGAGAGGCCTCGTTTTTTCAACCGTCCTTTTCTCTTCTCTATCTCTCGGCTGGCTTTTTTCACGCGCGCGGCACATGAATACGCGCGAAAGCTGCTTCGAAATCTGCACTGCATACGAATACGCGCACGGGGACGACTGCTCCTCGAAATGGAGACTAAGTGCTGGGGAAAATTTGTGAATAGAGCTGGAGTTTCTTTTTCCTTCGGCTGCAGTTTTCGACGCCGCGATGAGGCTTTCCAAAATAATGTAATCCTTTCAATTTTCGCGCGAGCCTTATTCTATACGTAGAGAAAGAGAGAGCTTGCGCTTAAATTATTGCTGAAAATCTTTCCTCGAGGCGTACCTGCCTCGTTTCTGCCCGCTTCGACTGTGCTCGGGTCTCTTTCGCGAAATTGGCCTGTCTCGCTCTTTCTTGGCCCGCCACCTTGGCCCAGAGAAAGGGAATATCTATTATGGACGGTATATACGCAGGTCACTATAAGGAAATGGCAAAATCCATGCCGGATTACACTGTGAAGTTGAATAATGTATATCCGTATCTGCCGGATCCATACAGGAATTGTGTAATGACCTTTTCTGATGCTCTCCCTCGCAGGCTCTTCTTTATTGACGAGGAGAGATCGCTCTAGCGAACGGTTTACGCACCTTTTAATTATTATCCCGGGCCCTCGGATTACACGCCACGAATTATTTAGCGGGATATCGATGATGCGTTTGCATTCGCTGTTGGTACAGATTTTTTTTTAAACTTTCTCGCTGGTATAATGACGAAAGATCAATTTTTCCATCGGTTTTTCCGAGTTATTCGCCTTCTTTGCGCGGATATTTAAATTTAATATTTGATACGCGGTCGCGCAGAAGCTCTAATGCGGAAAGCACATTTATCTCGGCAGTCGGAGGGAAATATCTATTATGAAGCGAGTGCGTGAAATATATGGGTCGCTATAAGGAAATAGCGAAATCCATGTTAAATTACATCGCCGACCGACGTCTCAATGGAGAGACTCGTGCGGCGCGGTATGGGTTCTGTAAACTTGAATAATGCATTCTTATATCAGAGGGGATGAAGAAATTACGCGATTCATCTTTAATGCGAAAAAAATTGCCTCCAGATCTTCCGCCTGATTTGTGTGTATCGGAGCGAGTGACTGTTATGGCTTACAATTATTACACGGCCGATTCATCTATTTCCGCGGACTCGAACAGCGCGTTACGTAAATATGAATTCGAATTCGTATACGCGCATCTTCGCAGCCGAAATATAATATGCAAATACGCGCGTCATAATGTATGCAAATTATACGAACATGTAAATGGAACTTCTAGCCGGCGAAAATTACTAAAACTACTCAATTAACCAAATTATGCGATCTGCAAACGCAATTACTTGATTCGTATCGCAAAATAAATTAAACAACTGTCCGACACTCGTGAAAAGCTGCGAAATCCCTCCTAAACGCAATAATTTTATTAATCCGACCACTTCAGCAAATGCTCGCTTATTCCGCGAATTTATCCCGCGCTGTGTTGGCAAGCCCTAGTTACTTCCCTTTTGCCTCCGAAAATGCTAATTACGTAAGCACGTTATAGCGTCTATGCTAATGGGCCTTCCGAGCCTCGGAAATCGGATGGCCCCTTTGATTCGCTAAACGCTTGTTTCGAGCTTCGCATCCGCTTTAGCATACGGCATACGACGCGAGATGTAACAGTCCCGCTTTTGTTCATCCAATGAGAATTTTGCTATTAATCCCGATGCATATGAAGCAATGCGTTTTAATTATTTCCCGCGGATTCGTATTTTTCACGCCGCATTGTGTGCGCCTGTAAAGCTCGAGCAAACAACGGCTGTACGGCTTTCTTATTCAGTGCGCTCGAATTATTCGTCGATAAGAAAATATTTCATCGGCAGCGCGAAGAGAGAGAGAGAGAGAGAGAGAGAGAGAGAGAGAGAGAGAGAGAGAGAGAGAGAGAGAGAAAGAAAGAGCGCTCGCATGCAGGAGCGCAGCATTTTAGCAGTTTAATCGCCTTAAAATCCATAAATCTATTATCACGGCCGCGCTTTTGTACGCGGCGCATACACACACACGTACGCGGCTTCTAATACTTTGTAGTATTGGGCAATATCCATTTTCGATATTTCTTCGCTGCCCCTTCCCCACGACCCTTTGCAAGGAGAGGTAAGGAGGTCAGGATCGAGAGAGAGAGAGAGAGAGAGAGAGAGAGAGAGAGAGAGAGAGAGAGAGACGCGGACGTTCGCGCAGTAGGGGCATTGAATATTTCAAATTAAAAAAGGTCCGAAGATTATCCGCGTATACCTTCGAGAGGACCTCTCGCTCTCTCTCTGTCTATCCTCGATACCTACACGGCCATTGAAATTTGCTTTGATTGAATCTATTGGATTTGACTAGGGGTGTATAAATTTCCAGGCGCGCGCGCGGCGTGATTTATGAATGGCCTTTATATATCAGCGCGAATTTCAGCTTCGAATATTCCATTTACAGCGCGAGAGAGAAGGAGATAGCATGTACAGTCGATTTTTCATTTACATTGAATTTCGACATTGGCATGTCGATGGCACCTCTCTCTCTCTCTCTCTCTCTCTCTCTCTCTTGCCATTCGCTTTTTACGTATTTCGATTCGATTATTTTTCAGCCCGCGAGACACGCGTGCTTCTGCTCTGATTTAAGCAGTCGAGCATACGGAGGTAAAAATCTCTCTCTCCCCAGATGTGCATAAGCCCGTGACACCGCGCGCGCGCACAAAGCACCGAAGCGCCGACGAATCCCTAAGTTCATTTCTGGACTTATGACACGCTTGGTTTGCGCGCGGCCGTGTGTGCGACCACAGTGTAATGGAGAAGCTAGGAGAGTAGGAAATACAGCCTCTGAAACCTCCCCGGAAAGATTGTCCGACATACCAGGTCAGAGGTTTTAGTGTCGCGGCTCAAATTCCGCGCTCGACTCTTAACTTCCGACTGCGACCTCTATACCGGCTTCCGTGTTGTCCGAACCGGCTACTTTTCTTTCGCTTTTTTCCGAGGCTTTCTTTCTCGCGGGGATGAAGGAGGATCTCTTTCGACCGATTTTTTTCACACACACGAGCATGTGGGGCGAAATAGCCGGAAGCGGGAAAATTTTCCGCACGCGGATGTATAGGCCGTAGCTATATCATCATCGATTTTTTCGAGAGGCAGAGGACCGTGCGTTTTTTTGGATTTCACCGCTGGAGGGGTATAATCGATCGGCTGAGGGGATGAGAGGAGAGAGTTTCGGGTCGCTGTGATTGTTGCAATGTTTGCTGGAAAGGGGAGGAAAGTTTTTGAGATATACTAGATGTAAATAACGGCCGGAGAATAGGAGTGAGAGAGAGAAAGTCGCCTGGTCGGTAATATAGATCACTTCTGCGTTCTTGAGCTTTTGTATTCACGCCTCTGTGCTCGGCGTAACCAAGTGTGTCATAACTTCAGAAATGCACTTAGAATTCAAGGACTGTACCTTCCGATTTCTTCTGCGAAAAGTCTCTTAAGCGCAAAGTTCCTTTCGAATTTACGCCAAGTTTCGGATTTTCGGCGATTGTAATTGCCTATTTTTCAAACTCTTGCGCTTATATCGAAAAAGTACAAAATCTTTCTAATTTTAAACATGAAACAGTCGAGAATCGCGCGTTATCGATATTCGAAATCTAAATTGGGCGCAGAGATAAAAAGTTTTCATCGAGAGCAGTTTTTGAAAAATCCCATAGCACGAGCGATTCTATACGATAACGAACCATTCGGTTACCTTTCACCTGCGCACGCACTAGTTTGAATATATAACGCTGGAATTCATGATTGGAACTAACAGCTTGCCGCACGCTATAGGAGGCATTGTAAAAACTGGTTAGCCTCGAGACTCTCTCTTATTTAACTGAGATACCGCGGTGAAACTTCGCTGCCGTACCGATTACAGATAAACTTATCTAGACATTGCTGCGATAAGATTTTCCACGGCACACGAAAGCCGATAGTCGCAGTTTGATTCCGACTAAGGTTCGCGTTTATATAGTGTATTCGTAGAGTTTCAATGGGAATAATATTACGAACAACGTTTCAATCTGCGATATCGTGAGATGATAGAGTAGCATAATCGTCGTTGCATCGAATTGGCGTTTGTTGTGCAGACGGTGTGATTGTTGTTAAAGTGCTATGCATGCCAGAATTTCGACGAGAGCGAAGTGCCAAAGTTTTTATATACTAAAGTGCCAGCAGATAAAATGACGATGATAGAAGACGTCACTTATAACGGTATAACGCACAGTATTATTGAACAAACACGTCGTCATTAAAAATTCCACTCCACGATAAACACGGCTACGTTGACATAACCTCTAAATATACTCGACGAGTTTGTAATTTTTATAATTACTACAGCATCATGGAGCACATTGAAAGTAAATTATTGACATAATGTTCTTTGAAATATAATGCAGTGATGTTTTCTATTCTGATTTTTGTACTCATCTTGACGCAGAGATTAGTGCCGGACCTTTGGGACAGTTGGTAGAAGGAGCGAACAATATATGTCTTGAACCAATACGATGTGTAAGTTGCTTTATTTATACAGTTTCAAAGAAGCATATACTTGAATAGTCGTTCGTGATTTTTTTTAGCATTGGGATGGAACGCTTTTCAACGGTCATCGTGAAAATTTGAACTTGAACAGCCATGACATAGACGATTTACGATTTAAATTAGGCTTCGATCATGTGTAGGTAGCAAGACATATTTTGAATTTTCAGAATAATAGTTTGAATTTCTTTGCTATTTTTCATTTCTGCAGAGAATTAGTTCAGTCCACAATGGTAGAAAAACAAAGCATCCAATTAGTTTCTTGTACTGGAAATCTCAAGACATTGTCCGTGACCTTTGTATTTAAGCTTTCCGACACGATGATCAATGGTAAAATACGCATTTGTAGCGTTTTAGACCAGTCGCTCGATTCCACTTACAAGTGAGTAATTTTTAAAAATATAAGATTTTCAAAAAATAAAAATTTCCATTACTTTCCACAGACTTCACCTGACGAACGTTAAAATAAAGTCTGTCGTTGGACTGTACATCGAGGAAGATAGCTATCGCATCGGTCACATAATTCACGAATTTCTAGATGCTAGAATATCACTTTTATACAAAAGTGGCAGTAGAATGATTCCTGTCTATGATAAAGTGCAAGATAAATCTATAAGTACAGATTAAACAAGATTCCAGAGTAATTAAATCGCAATCGTAAAAATGATTAAAAGTGAAAATTTCTGTATTTATTTTAGAACATTCGCTGGTGCAATACATTATAAATAACACGACGAAAAATTCGACAACTTTGATAGAGAGTAAATTAAAATCAGCCTTTGATCTAATGTCCGTGAGCATATCCCTGAGAAACGATTTTTCTCAGAGAGATATATTCCGGTAGGCATCAAATATTAATCAACTCTTTCGGAATAAAACATACCTCGATCACTCTTACATGTGGATTTTATTGCAGGATACACACGAAAAATATGAAAGTGGCATTCAATAATCTAGTGGACGAAATAATCGATGCGACGAATTTATTACTTATACAAACCGTACCTAAAGTATCGTTACCCAATATATCTGTGATATTGAATTTCAAAAAAGTCGAAAAGAAGTGCTTTCAAGCTTTTCGCAATTCGCTAAAGGGTTTTAACTTTTTGCTGAGGAGGAAGAGTTGTATAGTTTCTATGGAAAAAGACCTCATTGTGCTCTACGTTCCGGTTGATTTTGCCGATCTAAACGTAAATTTTTGTTTTATTTTATTTTTCTCCTTTAAATAACCACAATAAATAAACATATGAAAACTTTTGCAGATTCGATTTAGACAATTCATAATAAAACACGGAGAAGTAGAAAGTAAATCTAGCGATATCGAAGAACACTACAAAACGGAGGGTTCTTACTTAACGATATCGATTAAAAAATTAGAAGAGAATAAATTCGATCTGAATTTACTAGAATTCAAAATTGACAAATTCATGTGAGACCGACTTTTATTTTATCCACACAATATTTATCTGCTGTCAGAATCTAAAATTATTTTTATTTTAGCTTTTTGGACACTGACAATCAAACAGTTATCGATCCATCTGTCAGATTATGGATAAACAGTACTCTAGAATTCAAAGTAGTACCTCTAATCGAAGAGATGTTTGAGAAATATATAAGATTAATAATTACAACTGATAAATTCACTAAAATGAATATATAAAGAAATGAAAAAGTCTGGTGTAAACATGTCTTGTAAACTGTAAAGCTCCGTCAATGTTTTAGACTAAACAAGCTTTTGTATAATATTGTACAAATTGTAATTTTATGAACAATAGAATCAATAAATAAATTGTACAGCTCTTTAGATATAAAGCGAGAAAATCTCTCCAATCTTTTTTTAAAAAAATAACGATATCCGTCCCTAAAAATAGAGAGACTTGATGCTTTTATCCCGAAAAAATGCCCATACACGGCATAAGTACAAAAATAACTCTCTTTCATAAATCCAAACCCAACCACATTGATCGCCTTCCCAAAAGCCATTTACCGAAACCTCGTCGACGACGTGCAAAAAACAGGACAACAGACTGTTCCAAGGTTCGACTGACGCGCCGGTGCGTCTACCTCTCTCCTCGCTCGCCGCGTGGGCCGTTTGAATGAGCCGAAGGCGACGACCGATGAGCGATAAGCTCCTCGGATTAGACGCACGCGTGGGCGTAGCGCGGGAAATTGAGGTGAGAACAAAATGCAAAAAAAAGAAGAAAATGGCATCGCCCAATCGAATTAAAAAACAATTCCAAAAATCCACTCAACCGCGCGCGTAAACTTTTCCCAACGCGGAACGAAGGTATAAACCTCACCGGCGACACGGCCCCTGCGCAGTATAACGTAGAGGAACCGTCTAGCTCGGTGGATGTGTATCCATTTGGCGGCGCCAGCATCTGCGGCCCTTTTTCACCAAATGAGTCTAGCCCGCATAGCTGCCGCTACGCTATTCTGGTTGCAGGTCGAAAATTCATTTTTTTTGCGTCTTTCCTTCACTCCATCCCAGCTGACAAATGGCAGCACTCGACGAACTCCACCATCCCTTTTAATTTTCGAGAGGATTAAAGTCTCTCTCTCTCTCTCTCCTCCGCGCTGCAGTCTTTGACGCGACCGGTTTTCTTTTGCGAGTGGGCTATGGTAATTTCGCGGATTAGTATGCCGCCGGACGTTTTAAGCGATCCCCGCGCACTTTCGAGCGCGAGAGAAGTTTTACGCTCGGTCGAATTTGAAATTTCCCTCGAGCCAACATTTTTACGGCGAAGTGGAAAAGAAGCGCGCGCGCGCGCCCGGTATAATAATAATACTTTCGCCGTTTTCGAACTATATCGCTCTTCGAAAAAATTCAGCTTGCACACACGCGCGCTTCCTCCGGATCGCGGCCCTCTCGGAAAAATTTAATAAAAAGCCGAGAAGAGGAAGAAATTCCAGGGAGAGTGAGAGAGAGAGGACGGCCCAAAAAAAGAACTCTCTGTGTCGGACGCAAAAACTCGCGGTAGTCGGTCAGGTTTCGCATGCAAAATTGAACGCGCCGCGGCTTTAAGCTCCTGTCCGATAAGCGCGAATGTGGGTAGCAGCTGTTGCGCCGTGTCCGAAAAGTACGAAATATCGCTCGGCTGCCATATATTCCGAGAGCTCTGCTATACACTCGCGAAAGTCGCGGATCCAAAGAGGCTTTGGCCCTTTCTTGCCCGAGCTTGCGAGCCGAATGGCTCTACGTATGTTATACACGCTTGCAGCTGCAGTCGTACACGTTATTTAAATTTCAAAATATATACGCGTCGAGCCCCTGAAATCCATCTAATCGATATTTTATTTCTGTGTTGCAGGTAAGCCGTGTACTGAGAGCGACGGACATCGAGCCGTGAGTATGTATATCAATAAAAAGCACAGGGTAGAACATTATTTTGAAAAAACAACGAGTCTTCATATTCTTCGAGAAAATCAAGCGTCATCCGGCAAGCCGTTGACGTCGTAACTATAAATATGAGGCAATAAGAGCCAGACGTGGAAAGAAGCAGGTAAACTCAGGGGCTTTCCTCCTCTGCTCTTTCCCTGCCCCCGCGGGGCTGAATTCCGAACACGTATTTTCGCACACGGGTCGAGCGCCTCTGTGTACACGTACACTCGATCCTTGGCTGCTTCCAGCTCTCTCCATCCGACGTTGCATAAAGTGTGTGTGTGGTACTGGCTCCTCTTTACTTTTCTCTCTTTGCTTGGGCCGCTCGGACTTAAATACACACACACACACCGGCTACAGAGGAATACAAGGCCGGACACACATGCTGCGCTGGCTGTTTACACACATTTTGCCAATTTAATTGCGCTTTGAATATGCGGATGCCGTAGTCGTATATTTTCCAGCGAATCTGCGAAAATTTCGCGCGCTTTCGTGAGAGCCGCACTGTGTACACTGTGTTTTTAATATAAAGGGGAGTTGCTTGGAAGAGGAAGGGACGCGAGACGAGGGGCTGCAGTGTACACTCGCGTATATCCGAGACAGGGCTCGAGTCGAGAAGTGACAAGCGAGGAATTTTGTTTCTCTCTCTTTTCTTCGATTCCTCTTGGCTTTCTTCGCCAAGAGGAGAGACAGACTCGAGGGAGCGACAGAGGATAGTATGTGTGTGTGTGTGCTTTGAAAACGAATTTTCGTTCGAGAACGAAATATGTATTATTTTTCCCTCTTCAAGAGGCGATGATGGACGGAGCAGGGCCAAATTGGCCCGTTCTTTTTCTCCCTGATAAACTTCTCATTCTTCTTTCTTACCGAGAATTTTACTCGCTCGAACGATAATTGGAAAAGCGCAATGCAGCACGAGCGCCGGGTTTCAAAAACGATTTAAAGATCCCAATCTCGATAAGCCAGCGCGGGAGAGTCAATACACACGCGGCGCTATACACCTTCATCCCCGAAGTTACTGCAACTGCAAAAGACTCGAAGTTAAACAATGACGACGTTCGATGACTAGCTCTCCCCCCTTCCGATTTAATAAAGCGATTTTGCCGGGAATTCAGGCAACTTCCGGCACTGGAAAACTGCAAATTGAAATGCGCCGCTGGCGTAGTCGATTCCCCAAGGCGGCCACGATCCTCTCGTATATTTGTGATTTGCTGCCAATTTTGTCTTCTCTCGCTCTATCTCGGCCGTATTGTCTGCCGCTATTCGCTCTTCCAATTCCGAAGCTCTTTCCTTCTCCCTTTCGCGCTCTTACGCTCTCGCGCTGCTTTTTTCGATATCAGCTGCAGTTGCGGGAGCTTTATTTAGCGGCGCAAGCTCTGCTTTTTTCGCGACGATCGCTCCCGCGCGATGGAAAATTGAATCCCGACTCGTATTTCGGCCGCGGCTTCGATTGACTTCTTCGCGGAAATTCTCACGGGTGACGATTATGCTCGAACATATTATCGTGGTAAGCAGTGACGCGCGAAATTTTTTCCTATCGAAAAATGGGCATCAGGAATCAAGCTTCCACCGCAAGAGCGTAACGAACGCGGCGGCGATGTAGCAAACACGAACGGAAGTAACTCGCTTTCTCTTTCCGCGTGACGCTCAGTTGTCCAATCTACGCTCGCCGCTCGCGATGCGATTATCGGATTTCGCTTAGCCAACCGTTGGCTGGCCCCGGCACTGCACATATTTTTCCTCCTCCGTACCGTTTCAATTTTCTCTCGTCACATCCAGCCAAGTAGCTCCTTTTTCTCGCGCGGCCTTATCTCGCGTCTTCGGAGTTTCTGCTTTTTTGGCTGCGCGGATAACCGAGCTTTTTTCCTTGCAAATTGGCACGATCAACGCGAGGGTATACACAAGCCGCGAACGCAATCACGATCTTCTCTGCCCCGGAGGCTACACCGAATTAGTTTATCCCTCGGACAAGCATAGGGGAAAAAAGCTCCGTCTTTCTCGGCGCGTCTCGCAGGATATTTGTCTCGTCGCGGCAGGCGGTGATCGAATTGTAAAATCGCATCGAGTCACGTCGTCGTGGTTATCCGTGCTCGAGTCGACAAACGATCTCGACGTGCCGAGAGATGCTGCGAGACGGCATCTGTATTCCGCCGGTATAATCGAGCCCGAGAGCGACGGGCTGGGATGCGTCGCCGCCGGGCGAGGGATTGAAAAATAGAGAGTATAAGGAGGAGGAGGAGGAGGAAAGTAATTTTTCCCTTTTGAGCCGCGTAAATTTATCGCGCCGTGCTGGGTCAACTTCGCCGAAGTGCCGGCATTTAATGATCGAGCTGTTTTATTTTTCGAATTTCAGCTTCCGAGAAACTCAGCCATACGCGGATTAACGAATCATCAGCCTCAAATTAGGTTTGCGAAGCGACTGTACGTATACGCGCAGTAGGTGAATTTCCTCGTATAGAGGGGCAAACACAACACACAGTATAGCGGGAAGGAGAACTCGCGCAAGGGTGAATTTCAACGCCTCTGGTATACGTTTTAATGCGGCTCCGTGCCTTGTAGCGGCACCCGACAATGAAATCGGCGCCGCAGAGGAAACAAATCAAGCCTCATTTTCCGGAGCATTTATTAATGGGCCTGCCAGATTCGATTGTAGCCGCCGAGAGTACAGCGACTTTGCGCAACTCCGCGAGAACGTGTATATTGTTTAATCTAATTAAGAGAGCGCAGCGTTGAGTGCCGCTGTTTTGCCTTTCGGGGGGGGGGGGGTTAAGTATGTTCTGGCGAGGCTTAAGCAAACACCACGATAACCGAGGGAATTTCAGCCCGCCGCTTCCGGATCGAATTTTCTCGGGGAATAATCAAAACAGTCACGGTAGACTTGCACGTTCGCACAACTTTGGCTTCCATTCAGACGTCACCCAAGTTTGCATCACGGGATTCGACGCCTGTTGATTCTCCGCCTCGATCAACAATAACAAAAACACGTATAGCCGCAGCACAACAATCTGCGTAGACCCTCCATCAGCAGCCCCGACTCTAATGAGTTTACGGACTTCTCTCGCGCGCCAGTTCCATTCGATAAGCCTTTTACGTTGGGAATATCAGTCACGCGGAAGTTGCGCCGAACCCAAGTAGTAACGGCGCGTAACGATAAGACGGGACGGGATGACTACGTACTGCGCCTGCGTAAGTCGACGAGAGAGGGCTGCCAGAAAGTCGGGAGGATTTACGTGCCTGCGCTTGACGTAGTATTTTCCGAATGGAAGAGCTGCGTAGGGGATTCTCGAAACGCTAACTTCTTTGGCCTTGAAAAACGAGCACTTAGTTCGTATTTTATTTACGATTTGGAACTTGCTACTTTGAGGTCAGTTTTGAGTTCGGCAACTTGTACTTTAACCTTATACACAGTAAGCGTCGCGTTCGTCAGAGCAGAAGCCTTTGAAAAGGACAATTAGCTGCGATGACTATTACCGGCGCACTCGTAGTTGCATCGTCGAATACCAAGCGAACGAGAGCCGCGCATTAAAAAGCCTCGCGTATGCGACGAGAAAGAAAGTCTCGGGAAAACAGCAGCGATTAGCGCCTGCTTGGGACAGAATTAATGAAAGCTAATTGGCGGAGAGGTTAATGAAACTCCTTTGGTTAACGAAAAGCGATAAAATCGGCTGCGGCTGCGTTTGTTGGCCGGAAATTGCCGACTGTTTTTCTTTTACGAGGGACGATAGCGGGAGTGCTTTTTGAGGTTTCGCGGATACTCAGAATAAAATCTCACTATTGTTATCCTAATTTTTTTTTAAATAAAACGATGCACAACTTCGCCTCGGCCAAAAACTCTTGGCATTAAACTGAGGAAAGTAAGCTCGGAAGAAAAGTCGCTCGAAATGAAAAAGCTGCCTCTCGGCGTGCCAAACTGTAAACCGTCGGCGCGCGCTGCAGAGAGAGAGGCGTTTAATGCCCGCGAGAAAATAATTACGGAAGGGCAATCAATTTTACCCCTCCCACTCTCTCGCGGGCGCAGTGTACTTTTGGCGCGACTCGGTAATTTATACAGAGCCGCGCAAATGTGTGTACTCGCGGAGATGTGAAAATTAGAACGATTGCGCGGGGCGATGAGGGAGTTGTAATCGCGATATGATGCCGGGAAAAAGGTTGAATCGCTTATGAGGGTTTAACGAACGCGCTTGTGCTACTGATTTATTTCGCGGAGCTTTCTTCATACTGCGTTCGCTGTCAGCGCACTTGATTAACGGTAATATTTTTGTTCGATACTTTTTATTAGCTCGGGCGAGTCGTTTATATTTCGGCAAAAGCTGAATCTTGAAGTTTTTGAATATTAATCAGCGTGCTTTATTAGGCGGATACAGATATCCGTCGACGAGTCGACGTGTGCGATTAAAAAAGCAGCAGAAATACTCTTAATTCACGTACGGCTATCGCATAAGTGAAAGATAGACCAGTACTATTGACTATCCATTTGTTAAAAATTTACACCTGGGAATATGATACTCGTACGCTTTCAGGAGTCTGCGGAACATGCGATAAAATTTTAATCAATACCTTCGTCAGATTTGGAAAATCACGGGCTCGGGTTTTAAAAATTAAAAGCACAGAGGTTCGGTCAAGCGGAAAAAGGCGAGCATAGTGTATCACCTACATATCCCCTCAAGCGTTGGCCCTTGAATGCGTAACACTTGGGTTTAGTTCTCCTTTAAGAGTCGAAGCTGCCGAACAGAACTCGTTTTGAAATACGTGAAAGAAATGCTCAGTAAAAATGTTTCAAATTGCACTTGAAAAGTCCCGTTTAAAACAAAGACAACAATGTCAACCCATAACGACTGATCGAAGGAACTCCCTATCGCCTGTAGCCCCCCGCGAATCATTCAATAACCTCAAAGCACTCGATATTCCCTAACGCCTCCGAACATGTGCTGGAAATTCAGATCACCATAATCCATACAACACAGCCCACGAGAACCTTTAACTCCCCTCATCGATGCATCTGCGAAGCCGACCGGAAGCTCTCCCTCTTGGCCCCCGTAATTTTTTTCGTTTTCCCCACCCTCGTATCTCTCCGCTTCCGCGATTTATGCCGTCGTCTTCTCTCCCGCGTGTGTATATCGAGCAGCCGTTGCGTATACGCCCCATAAGCGACGAAGAGACTAAGGGACGACGACTCGGGATCTTTATCGATGCCCGATATAAACGCACAAGGGCGCGCGCTGTGCATTCCGGGGCACGTGTAACCGCGCCTCCCCTTTTCGGGCTGTAACGATGATTCTGGATTTGTTTGCTCGTCTGCTTATCCCAGTCTCTCGATTTTCAAGTGTCGGGCAAATACAGTCCCGATATTACGTATACACATAGTCTCTCCTTACTAGATCGCGCAAAAGTAAGCCGATCCTTACGGTACCCGGCTAATCGACTCGAAAATCGAGCGGCTTTACACGTCGACTATCTCTCGCGAAAAATGAACATCCCTTCGATAGGAAAAAAAACTCGCGCACAGTCAAGAGAGAGAGAGAGAGAGAGAGAGGGAATAAGCTCACGAGCGAAGTCACTCGAAGATAAGCTTTATCGCGTTTCACAGTTGAAAATTTTCGAAAGAGCTGCCGCAGGAATGCCTTACGCGCGCGCGAGGCTCTCCGGGTCAAAAATCCCGAGAGCTCGCGATCGATTTTTTCTCTCTCTCTCTAGCTCGCAAGCTCGACGAGCTATGAAATTCACGCGAAGAGAAAAATCGACTCGCAAACCGCGAGGGGCCTTTGTAACGAGCCGCGGAAGAAACGCAAGAGGGCGTGTAGGTGTACGCGCGTTCACGTGTGCGGTGACGGGTTATCGGAGAAATATCAAGTTATGCAGTCGGAGTCAACCGGGGATCAAGTTAACAACGTGTTATATGAAGCGACGGCTGCGCCACCGTACGAGGCTCTTGTTTGCCGCTGATGAGGACTGAATGATGGAGTGCTGCTGCTGCTTCGCGAGAGCTGAATTTTTTATGCCGACCAGCTGAGCTCGCGCGAGGAAATTGACCTCGTCGGGATTTTGATCAATGCTCGGATTATCTCTGATTCTTTAATGCGGCGTAACATCGACTTCAATTTTTTGCATCATCTTATGCTTTTTAAAAATACGGAGAGAAAAATGCACGTAGACTTGAATATTTTACACTCACATCGATTCTCCGCCGGCTTACTAACTCTCGTATCTTCGGAAAATATTTAGCTCGAATAAAAGTAAACACCGCGGGTTGGCCCCGGAAAGTTTGATCATAAGCCGAGAGCTAAGCCCCCTCCCATTTGTCAGTTTTCCCTCGACCTTCTCGAATAAAGTAAACTCCCAAGTCGCACAGAAGACAAGAGCCCAGCGGGAAAAAAATAATCGTCCATACAGCCGCTCTACTGATTGTCGCGCGCTTATCGAGGGAATATCGATGTGTAGCCGCTACATACATGCAGCCGAGAAACTATGTGCGCTACCTTATCAGGCAGTATCCAGGCTCGAGTCTGTCTCTCGAGAGCGAGAGGGATGCAACGGCTGAGAGGCGGAATTTCGGGGAAGAGCGGGAGGGTAGAGTAGTGGGGCAACAAGGGCCGGTAATGAAACTAATGTTGTGCCTGCGGACGGCCTTGCCTCTTGTTTGAATAAATATTGAGCCCGAACTGCGCTATGAGCTACTCGATTTCTGCCGCGCGAGGAGGTCGACGAATGTTTTTGCAGCGCGTGATCTCATTAGGAGAACCCGAGCTTTTTGCGAGGTGGATGTTTTCGTTTAATCAGTCACGAGTGTCGCAGGCAAATATTTCCACTGCACCTCGACGAACTCGTAATAATGAGCTAGTCTGGCTGTGCTCTGCCCACAGACTCGCGCGAAATCCAATATACAGAGCATATAACACAGGAAAAAAGCTCCGCCGAAAGTATTGACTTTCGCGGCTGAATGGTTCCGATAAGCGTAAACTTTCCCATTATGATATATCCGCGTATAATAGACACGACTGCACTCTCAAAATTGAAAACAGCCAGACAATACGTTCTCGAAAAAAAGCCCGGCCGAAACAAAAAGCTGCGCGCGCGGAACTTCGACAACTTCACTTTTGCTTTTCATCCTCCTCTCTCACGCGCGCGCAGCAGACGCACGCATGCACACGCGCGCGTGCGTCCTCTTCTTTTTGTCCCTCATCTCATTCCTCGGGCTGCGCAATACATCAGAGCCCCGTATGACAGACAGTATACCCTGCAGCTGCAACTATTGGCTGATACCGGCGGCAACGGCGATAGCGACACATCAATCTATGCCAGCTTCGCTTCGTCTCTCCCTCCGGCCACGTCCTCGGCTGATGTCTGAGCGCGTGTAGGAGAGAGTAGACCAGATATGTGTGAACGCGTACACACACACACACACACACAAGCGACGAGGCTGCTCTTCTTCCTTTTGCCTCGGCGCTGTAGTTCAAGCTCTTTTTTTCTATGTAGTTCCTATTAAGGCCGCGCGCGACTGGCGACGTTCGTCAAAGGGAGAATGATGGGGGCATTGTGCGCGAGCCGCGGAGATTAGTGCCGGGCTTTCGGTCGTTTTGTTGCGCGCGTGTCTATCTCCGGGATTTCGACCTCTATTCTCGTTTCTTCGACTCCTCGAGCCCTGAATCGCTGTCGATATACCTTTTGATGAATTTTAGTTAATTGCGGTGTATTCACAGCAAAAATAATGGAGTTATGTAACGGAAAAAGCGAAGGAAACCTTGTTCCCTCTTTCTCTTTCTTACCTCTAGAGCACGCGAGTGGCTGGTTTATTTCTAAAATTTCGCGCTGAAAGGTCATTAGTGGAGACGCGCGCGAAAAATTCGTTGAAAGCAGCTCGAGCGACGATAGACGCGATGCGAGCGAAACGCAGTTATACCCGAGAAGACAAAGTCGCCGTGGTATCACTTAAGAAAGAAAAGTATTACCAGGAGAATTATATATATATATATATATATATATATATATATATATATATATATATAGAGAGAGAGAGAGAGAGAGAGAGAGAGAGAGAGAGAGAAAGATGTCGGTCGAAGTTTGAGCGCGCGCTTTTCTTCGGCTGTTTTTTAACACGGCTAACTTTCCCTCGTATCGACTTTTTAATGAATATTCCGCGATAATTTACCGTGAAGCTATCGAATTTCGAAGCGAGTTGCAAGAAGCTTGAGAAGTTCCGGAAGAAGTTGCCAGCCTCGAAGCCGGCAATACCGTTATCGGTTTAATATACGTTTATCAACTTGAAAAGCGAACGATAATCGTACTCGCGCATTTCTCCATTCAATTTGCGGGATAAAAGTGTCCCGATGACCAGCAATAATTTTCATCGCATTTTTACTGCTCGCGAAGAGGAACAGGAGACGGAGACACCTATCCGCCGTCGCGCAGACAATTCGAACGAGCTTTACGATTCAATTTCGGGCCCGCGAAAACGATTTCGATCTCGTCGCGCGTCGAATATGAAAAAACGAACACGCGGCAGTGGACGTCGTAAAAGGGCCGCGTGAAAGGCTTCGAGCAAATTTAGTGCGGTAAAGTGAAGGCCGTGGCTCGTAAAAAAGGAATGATTTTTAACGGCCTCGCGCGTTCTCCACTGTTTTTTTTTTTTTTTTTTGCTGCTCGATGAGCCAAGATTTTGCGTCAAAGCGCACGGGTTGTCAATCAGTTTTACTGCGAGACTCGAAATTTTGTGCGAAATAAATTCTCGCGGAGCGAAAAATCGAAGACCATTATCGCGGGAGCACCTGTCACCTCCGAGTTTTCCTCTTTTCCCTCTCAGTCTCTTCAATAGGCCCGTTTCTATATATACTGCAGCAGCAAGTTCGCGAGCTGATAGAACTACTCCGACTTGGCGTCGACGCGATAACATTATGCATCGGAGGCGGCGCGCAAAGTTTGGCGAAGTGACGACTGACTTTCCCTCTGTTTTCATGTATATATTATTATACACAGAGACAGCCGTATATACTCTTTCGCTTCGCGCTCTTTGTCGGTCTATACGTGTAGGTACGCGACTGTGTCGATGCGAGCTGGAAAACGGGAGCGCGAAAAGCTTGTTTGCTCGCGAAAAGGAGAGATAAGTTTTTGAACTCTGTTAATGACATTGTCGCCGCGGAATGACGTTCGTTTAAGCGTGATTGAGGTTTTTCGAGAGCGATACGACGCTTCCTAGCGGACGTGAAAACTTTCGGATTTGTTTGCAGTTAGTGCGTCGCCAGTATCTCTCTGACTTGATAAATTCGTTACGCATAGAAATGAAAAATAAAGTCAGCGATTTTCAGCTCTGAAAGTTCGCGAAGCCTCTAAAACCAAAGTCGTAAAAAAACGCGGAAGGAGGAGGAACAAAAATAAAAATACAAAAACGCCGCGGGGAAGTAAGGTGAAATTCAAAAGTTTTTATGCCGATCCCTTAAATGCCATAAAAGTGGCACATAAATCGCCGGAGATAGAAGAATGAAAAAAAGCGTCCTTCACTACACCAGTCTTCCAGAGATGGAAACTTTCTTCCTGCATCGAATATAACGAGCTGCAATCGGCGAGAAAACGTATCACCTATTGGCGATTTTTCTCTTACGAGGATACTTCTACACTCAACTATCGTATAGATATATAACTAAAAATCAACCTGACTTCTTACATCCCGAATAAGCAGCGAAACGCATCACGGCAGATTATGAAAAATTGAACTATAAGTACCTCAAATTGCGGCAAAAGAAGTAGCAGCAGGAAGTATCGAAAAACAACGAAAGTACCAGGTCTTTCACTCACGTGGCTGCTCTAATTGGTTACAAATCGTTTTTGAAATAATATCCACTTTCGGCTCTATTAAAAACAGATAAGTCCCCATTAAACTTATCCGCGAAATGGTCGAAAAAAAGAAAGCAACGTTCTAGTAATGGGCGAATTATAATTGCGAATAAGAAAAAGGAGCAGCAGAGAGATTCATCCGATATAAACGAAGAATTCGTCGTTTTATCACGATGTTCTCGGCCTCGGTACGTTTGAACAACGCCTATTATATATTTAAAAAAAATCGCGAAATACTTGGATTCACTTATCGAGCGTTTTCGATACCTTAATGCGTTTTCTCTAGAATCTTACATCAATAGTGGACGATAAAACAAGCAAAAATATAGCTGAGGCTTTTTTTCGATTACATCGATTGATGACATAAAACGGCGAGATATTGAAAAGTTCGATAAGTCACAGAAACTGAAGTTCAATGATTCCATTTGGATTGATGTATGCAAATTTATAACTAATAGAGATAATCTGCACAAAAAAACTTTGGAAAAATATAAGAAGAAATCATGACATATACAGAAGACATTTTGATGCTGTTAAGGAGCATTACTTAAAATTGTTAAATGATAAACAAAATCATTTAAACAAAGGCAAAGTTGAACCAAATAATACAGATCAAAACCAGCCACAGAGTGTCATTGATTTATTTGACAAACAATTAGAGTATCCAGCTAACTACTCCAATCTATCTAACTCTATAGGTGGTATTCAAATAACGAAAAAAAGCTTCGAAACGTTGCTACCCACTAAACAAATAGATGCCAATATTAAATTAATTTTTTATGATTATGAGTTACATAGCAAAGAGGCAAGATTTCAATGTTTTGGCATTTGAAACATTTCTAGTTTCTAGCATTTTGAATAAACTATATGTCAGCCTTGGTTTTACCAGTGGATTTTGAGATCTAATATGTGGAAACGGCCAGTGTGGATTCTTCCGGTACATCAGGGAGAACCATATCGACACTGGTCGTTATTCATCATTTTCATAAAACGTAAAACCATAGTATATCTTGATTCACTTCATAAATCTCCATCCAAAAACTGGATTAGAAGTTTGTGTTCATTCATGGACACATATAAAAATGAAGATCCATTGGAATGGTCCGAATGGTCTCTTTAAACTCCACGCGATATTCCTATGCAACATGCTGAAGAATCTAGTAATAACTGCGGTGTGTATATTTGCTACGTCTAGTGTACAAGCAAGGCAAAGAGATTCTCGGAAAACGATATGAATTCTGCAAGAAAGGGGATTGCAAACATCTTGGCAAAAAATTATACCAACGAAGAGGAAGCAGAAAATAAAGTAAAACTTCGCCATGAGCTTTTTAAAGATCACGATCCAAAATTGAAAATTAAAAAATCTTATAAAATTTAAGTTCACGCAGATATACCACCATTGTCATTTGCATCTACGTTTGAATTTTTAACAACTGTCAAAATGGTGGTACATCTTCATCTACTTGAATTTAATAAGATTTTTTAATTAGTAGATTTTGGATCAATCTTTGAAAAGATTACGGCGCCGTTTTATATCATTTTCTGCTGCTCAACAATCCCCTTCTGAGAATCTTTTTGTGCACAAAAAATATGTTCATACTCAGTTTCAAGTTGCTTTAGGAATATCAGGTGGAGTGTAGAAAAACCATTCAAACCATTTCTATGGATTTTCATTTTAATAATAACATGAAGGAATAACTTTTAATCCGTTTTAGATGAAAGATTATGAAGTATATCAAGATATACAATTGCCACATATAGTTTTAAGGAAATGATGTTTCAGCACATATTAGATCACAAAATCCACCAGGCTGATTTATTCTTTATTTGATATCGTTGAAACCAAATATGTTTCAAATGCCGAAACATAAGTGCCTCAATTTTTAACTATAAAACTCATAATCAAAGAAAATGAAATTATAATATTGTCAACGAGTACATTGGGTAGCAAGGATTCTAAGCTTGTTTTTGTTATGCCAATAACACCAATAGAGTTATACATGTAAGGGTCGTTAGGCTGTTATTCTAATTAATTGTCAAATAATTCAATGGCATTCAATGGGTGAAATTCTATATCATTATAATTTAGTGATAATGGTTCAGCTTGCCGACGTTAAAATGATTTTGTGAATCCTTTAACAAAGTCATGTAATGTTCCTTAGCAATGTCAAAATGTCTTCAAAATATGTCAGATGATTTCTTCCTATATTATTTCAAAGTTTAATAGTGCATGTTATCTCTATTAGTTATAAATTTGCATACATCAATCCAAATCATTGGACTTCAGTTTCTGTGAGTTATCAAACATTTCTAAATCGCTGTTTTAAGTACACAATCATGTATAACAAAACTAACCTTATCTATATTTTCAGCATTAAAACCTTTTTTTCTCCTAGAGAGAGTCACACCTATTCGTGACTAAAGTAGTCCTTTTTTGCACCGTGTTTATCACACTTGCTACGCTCGTGCGCTAACCTCACGGTGCAAATAAGGACTACTTTAGTCACGAATAGACGAGACTTGCGGATTTTAGCAGTCTGTGCTATAAAATTTTATAAATACTCTTAACTTAAATGGTTCAGTTTTACACCGTGTAAAAAAGAACCATTTAAGGCACATGTATAGTAATGTACTATTATGCTGTTCTCAACTCTTATACACAATTTTTGTCTCTGACAAGCGAAGTCTAAGCGTTCTATTATATGTTTTTCATCGCAATTTAAATTAAAATAAAATGAAATAAAAAACTGCTGCCAATTACTTGGCACGTAGCTACCTCCAACAAAATTTATGAGCTCAGAGAGGAAAGCTAATCATCAGAGAAGAGAACAAAAATTTTTCAGAAATAGAAATGTAGCGAAAAATTGGCCATAAAATAATCAAAATAAAACAAAAATTTCCCAAATTCAGAATCAGCAGAATATATGCATGTCAAATTTTATTACGTCGGTTGCGTAGTTCCATAATCATAACCGTATACGTCCATACACACACACATACATCCGCACAGACATTTTCTAAAAACGCAAGATTCAAACCCTGAACACCTCCAAATTCGTTTCTACGAAGTTTAAGCAAAACTAAACATTTTACTAATACAAAACTTCGTCTAGAAGGAAGCAACGTTAAATATATCTTCAAAAATTAGCAGCAGCTTGTGCGTATTTTGGCATGACCTTTAGAACTATGTCGGTTATTTTAAAGAAAACGTGCAAACGAATGGAGAAACCGAGATAAGTGAACCCCAGAAATACGCGATTTTCGAGGTCGGATACGAGGCGATACCTCGACACTTAGCAGCAGCTGCCCGAGTTAGAGACCTACGTAATTTTACGTATTGTTTCGTCATCTCAAAGCCTATGTAGGTTAGATCCACGTGAAAACGTGCCAGGGCATCCAAAATGGGCGATAAGTGAACCCCAGAAATACGCGATTATCGAGGTCGGATACGAGGCGATACCTCGACACTTTGCAGCAGCTGCCCGAGGTAGAGACCTAGCTGGTATATCCGTCGCCTGATTCCAGTCTTACTGTTCCTTCGATTATGTGCGCTGAACCCTCGCTGACATTCCTTATGGATGTGTGAGCAAGTGTCTGCTGAAATTTTGAATGACAAATGTGTTTTTCCAGTGTATACAGTCAAGGAATGATATTTTGAGTTATCAAACGGCTATACACAATGTGTAAGTTTATTTACACCACTTACAACTGTCAGTCTTTTCTATCTCTCAATATATATTATCGTGTTAAACTGGGTTTACCGCAAAATCCTATGCAAACAGATGCACTATTGTCTAATTTTTTCGCAACGATCTCGAATCCCTAATCAGCTAACCGAGCAGTCGATTTCTAGCGTATATGATAGATTACAAAAATATCAATCAGAATTACTGGCTGGACAAATATTTACTTGATCTCGAGGGGCAGTTCGCTCGCAAGCGCTCGTCGCTCATCCATAGCCGGGTATAAATGTCGCTGAAAGACCGTCCCAGCACGGTTTAATTAAACACTCGCGCGTGGACGTCCATTAATTCCCGAAATGCGCTAATAATTAATGCGCTTGCTTTTCCGTGCCTCGGAGACTCTCGCGATCGACGTAATCGCGGCTGCTTGTGTTGAGATAGCGCACGCTCGCTCTCTGAATGCACTATCATTTTTCGAAGCTGTCTTGTAATATCTGTATATTGTAATATCTCTTTCTGCTTTAGATTATACGTAAGCTGTTCGCTATTTTCATCATCATTGTGATTTACGTCGATTCGGAAACACGCGGATTCGCATCGCTTCTTAGCACTTTTCGCTATCTCTTTCTTTGTGACGAAGTGAGTGTACGTGCTTGTGCAATTTCATGGTTGACTTGATGTCATTGAGAGCCCAGTGTGAGTCTCTGATCGGCCGGAAGTTCCCTCTTTGCTTATATCTAGGCCTTTTCTTCCGCGGTATGGAGTTTGCATCTCGTTTTTTTTCATCGAGCTGCTCTTATTCTCTTTTTTCTAGTTATTAGTTATAGCTCCTTTGAGGACGCCCCCTTTTGTTATATTGATCACGTCGACGCGTCTGTGGCATACTTGGTTTATAATAAGAGTTGCGTGTCAATTTTCCCGCGAAAAAATTCGAGTTTGTAGGACGATTCGGAGCAAAAAATTTGCGTGCGGGACGGATTTTTCCCTCGCTATTTGAAATTCTTGCAGCGTGGATAAAGCTCTTTCCCTCTTCCGAGCTTTTGTGGCGAAACAAAAAGGAATATAATGGCGCACGAGTTGCTAAACATAACTGTAAAAAACCGGCATTGTATTAATACTCGCTAACCTTTCACGGTGCATTAGCGCTCGGGGTGTCGTAAAAAATGTATCTCGCGCTAAGATATCTTTTATTGCTTCTGATAATTTTATTATTTACGCGCGCCAAGCCTATTTTATGAAGTGGAATAAATGGAGGCGTCGTAAAAAAGCGGCGAAGATAAAAAAATAATGAAATACACAGCGCATCCTCTCGTGAACTTTATCTTGGGCAATGAGATTTTTTTATTTACTCAACCTCGAAGTTAATTAGCCACGATATCGAGACACACACGAGTGAGATTCGTAAACAATTCGCGCGACCGTAATTTATAAACGCAAATCGTTTTTAGTGCGCATTGCTAAGGAAAACACTTTTCCATTTCAATCTGTGCGAAAAAGCCAAATAACGCCGCGCGAACAAAGCGTGCAGCGACGATAAAAAAAATACACACATATGACCTCTCGTATATCCAATGCTAATGTATTTTTTGGATTCACCCCCTCACCCCTTCATACTCACTCTGTCTACTTTGTCCGAGGCTTTCGCTCGGTCCATAACCAAGCGGCCACCTTTTGTGCTTTGGAAGTTCGCGTGAATGGCGCTTGATCGATCAGCGCTGGCCAATTGTTATTCTTACGCCTTTCTTCTCTTGCGCGTTTTTTTTTATTCTCTACTCTCTCTCTCTCTCTCTCTCTCTCTCTCTCTCTCTCTCTCTCTCTCTCTCGCTCTCTCTCTCTCTCTCTCTCTCTCTCTCTCTCTTTGCCGATGCACTCTAGTCGGTGCGAAAGTGAGAAATTTAATCAATCAAATTGCGCGCCGTTACAGAATCTCCGTCCGATGTCCGGAATAGTTTGGATGTCGCGCGACGAAAGTAGTATTTCGAGTCAGACAGCCTGTACGTTTGGGCTGGATTCACCTAACGTGTTATGCGTTTAGAAGGATAATTTTGCGGTATTTCGGCGACGCCGTAATAACCGAAATGGTTCGGAGACACAGCCCAAAATCTGAAGCTTAAACGCATTCCTAAAGCATTTTCACAAAAAGCCGAGCACACACGGAGCTCAATCGAAATTCCGGCTGCTCAAAAGCGTCGCTGAGCTATTTTTTTTTTTTCAAACTCGCCAGACTACATCGTCCGCTCACATACAGAGCGGCTATACCCTTTCAGAGAAAGAAAAAGAGGTGGAGGAGAAAGAACGAACCCGAGGCGAGCTAACTCTTCCGATCTTCCCCGGAGCCGTAATCAAATTTCCAAGCTTCTTACTTTTCACTTACACACCTTCGAGCTTGGAGGTCCCGCCGAGTTTCTCCTCTCCTTCCTCGAGTCTCTCCTCATCCTCAGCCTTTGACGATTTTTGCCCGACTGCTAGCGCTGCAAGGACACGGCTAATAAACTTATCGACGCCATTACTTTCTTTATTTCGCCTTCTGTTTTCACCGCCACGCCGCGCGGCTGATCGAATTATTAATTTCGTTCAACTTTCACTGCTGCGCGCGCTTTTATTTTTCTTCCGCTCCGTGAGAAAGCTCGTCTCCCACTTTCTACTCCTCGCTTTCGTTTATCTTTCTTATTGGCTCTGTCTCTGTTTGAAGAATCGATGAGCTCTGTCTTCTTCCTCTGCGTCGTCCGTCTTTCTTTCTTCTTCTTATTTTCGAAAAATCCGGAGAGAAGTAAATGAAAGGTGAATGAACAAAGATTGAATGGAGATCATTAGGATCATTATGGAGAAAGAAATTTTTTACGAGAATCTTTTTGATTATTTAACAACATCGCAGTCTGAACTGCCTCTATTCCTTAAACCCTGATACAGTGGAATCCTATCTCTGAGTTTCTTCTCTAGGTACACATCCGACGAAGCTTTCCAGCTGTGTGTACGAGAGAACGAAGAAAAGGTATGGGATTTCGCGAAGAGCTTTCACACCAAATCTACTTTTGCGGTATCCAGTCTCTGACCCGATTTTTCATTGCGAGATTAACGCGTACTACTAATTACGCGGCATATGCGAAAACTTGTCGACTGCTAAACTTTCGAAGACTGTTAGGTGAAGTTAATTTTGGCTAATCTCAGAGGAATACTGCAAGTTCTACGATATTGATATGCGGAGCGACAAATTTTCTGAGAATGATTCGCTAAAGTTTTCTCATTTCACAAGTTTTCTTCTACTTATCAAGCTTTAATCAAGAGTAGGTTACCTCTGTTATACATATTTTATTTCTTAAGAAACCCACGACGACCCTACGTTCTTGAAAAAAAAATCCTTGTCCTCGAGCCGAAAATGTTATTTTTCACCCAATTACCAAAGCCCTTTTACCCTCTTCCTCTTCGTGTATACACACCTATTTCTCCGTGTGCCTCTGCACCCCGGAGCTATCTCTCGAAATTTTAGCGCCGGCGTGACGAATCGTGTCGCTTTGTCGGCGCGGCTGCTACTGCTGTTGCCTTCCTCGGACAAATAAAATCTTGCGAGAGCGAGAGATGGGCAGCAAAAAAGCGTTTTCTTTGATCTCCGTTAGCTGCTCTAGCACACACACTGAAAAAAAACACAGTCGTTTCTGCTGTAAAGTCCGGTAGTTTTAACCGTTCTGCCACCGTAACGACTGTTCAGTAAGAACAACGGTGTGCCACTGGTAGTTTTGGCGAGTCGCGACTCGTAAAATTGGTCGCTTACGCGGGACACCAGCATAAACGTCCGAACTGATTCTTTAAAACTGCTGAACTCTACGGTAATTTTGGCGAGTCTTCGTAAAAGGGATTACTGGGGATTACTGGGGCGAGATCAGTTAAAATGGCTGTTTTTTTCAGTGCAATTTGCCGGCGAACGTTTGAGCTGGACAACAATAAATCCACACGGGGCGATTGGTCACTCATCGAGAATCGCTCGCTCGTTCCATTGCCCTTTCATCTATTTCTCTCGCATGTATTTTCGCCCTCACACTTTGGCCGCTTTCCCGCTCGTTTTCTCCTTTGCTCCCTTTTTCACACATAGCTTTCTACGAGAGGAAAAAATGGGTCATCAGCGGCGCGTCGCCATTATTCCGCCGTTCTTTTGCAACGGAATTCGTAGTCAGCTTACACGTGCGCGGTTCGCGAGGAAAATAGCCGAGATAAGAAGTCATGCGGATAAGGGCGAAAGGCCGCGTCGATGAATCAATGCATCGCTGTGCGAGTGAATTCGGTTTTCGCCCGATTGTAGGTCGAGGCGCATAAAGCATGCGGATGACGGAAACGAGTCGTTTGTTTTCACGACTTTTCGAGTTTATTACAGCCCAGAGCGTGTCAGCCCTGATTTGTTCGGGAAAGCGAACGATCGTTGTTTCGAATTAATTACTTTTGCGCAAGCAATAAAAACTTGCGATCGCAATACGTTCCTTCGATGATAGTTACTCATTAGGAATTGAAAGACGATGTATGCAGATTGCGAGAAATTAAGAATGCGACGCGGGAAATTCGATTTGCTCCGTGGGGGAATATAAGCGATCGCATAGGGGATAAGCTATATTGACGCGGGCGTGAGATCACGCCAATGAGGAGCGGGAGGAAGAAGAAACCGAAAACTTCAATTACGAATGACCATGGCGCGAGTCGACTTCCGGGAGAATTTATCGTGCGATCTTTCGAGTATGTAATCCCACTCGCGCAGATTCTTTCTTTCTTTGAGCGATAATTCGAGTGAAGAAAAATGCATATATTTTCCAAATATCACAATTTTCAGTGACAAATGGATCAGCCAGGCCGAACTTCTGTCTCGATACATCGATTAGGATCCTTTAAAGTTCAACTTCACGCTGCTTCTCTTTTTCGAAACTTCAAGGATTTGTTAATGCATTTAGCGTTTTTAAAACACATGAGTCTTATCGGGAAAATTACTCGACTGCAGCTAACTCGACGAAATCAGATCCAACATCGTGAGCTTCTTGCTCTCCAGCGGGTATCTCTTTCGACGAGTCGACGGAGCCGAACAATAATGAGGTTTCGCGTGGAAGACACGCCGAGGATACATCCAGCGCGCGCAAAAAGTCCCGTCCCGTGGAATGGCTCGGACGGTGTCAATTTTGCTGCTGCTGGTCAAGCCAACAGCGCCGAGGGAGAAATGAAAGCAGAGGAAAACGAGGGAAACTCGATCCAGCGTTGCTGCCACACCGCTCGCTCTTTTCAGCGGCTGTCGCTTTTCTTCCGCAGTGCTTATTTCGAATGGACTGTGAAAGGCACACTTTGCTGGATAAATATAATTAGAAGGACAATGGCGTACTCGGACGAATCCGTCGCGCCTTGTACACCGACGAGTGGTGTGAATGAAATCTCTGCGCATCGATAAGAGATTATTTATTCTCAACGTAACGAATATGTCCGCGCTGATCTTAAATTATTCATCGGCGTCATGCCGTTTTCAATAGCGTAAAAATACACTTTTAAAAATATTTCCTTCTGCAACAACAAATCAATATGCAGCATTGTTAGGCAATCCCGTCGGTCTTAAAATATTAACTTGTCAGAATGCATTACCGAACAATAAATCGATATTCCAGTGCTTCGAGCAAACACAAAGCCGATCAGCGCTCTATGCTAGGGTAAAAAGTATTGCATGTAGTCGACGACTGCGTTAATTATAAATCCATCTACAGAAAGCAGCTCGCAAAGAGTAATCTTGCCAGTTTTTCAAACGACGTTGATTGAACGCATCGCACCGGAAGATTATTACTGTTGCGAGACGCGATATTAATTAGCATCCTTTGAATAAATACTCTATAAAGGCGCTCTGATATAATCTTCGTTAAGAGTTGAGCAAGAAAATACATCTCCCGTTTCAGCGGATGTCGATCTTCTAGAAAAGGGGGTTAATTATCATTCTGTCCCTCCCTCTCTTCCCTTCGCCTGCCTTACATCCTGCGTACTGTTTTTTCCCCTATCCGTCTCTCCGTTTAACAAACAGAGAAATTTCAGGGAAATTCATCGATATCTTTCTTAGCCGAACGAAAGATAATTTAGGAGATTGCGAAAGAGGAACGAAAAATGCAGTCAATTAGTGTTTCTAATAATTGTTTCGAGAACGCAAAAACTCGACAGCCTGAAAAAGTTAACTAATTTTTCAGAACGCGCGCTGCGCGTCTTTGCAGGAAGTAGGTTGCGCAAAGGCAGAGCTTACCTTCTCTATTGAGCGTCGAAATACCACGAATTTTCCCGAAAGCGAAAATACCAGGGAAGAATTACAAAATTCCCATAGCTCGGATGCCTGTCCTTCTCTCCTCCAATGTGAATGTGTCGAGTTCTCTCGCGCGCGCTGTGAATTTCGTTCCTTTATCGTTATGCGCAAGCTGCGCTTCTTTAAATAGCGTGTTTGCATCGCGATAGCGATGTTTGTCTCTCGTTGCATTTTGCATTTAAATTGAACCCCTTCAGATGCGTCGATCGGGTACTATACGAGATTCGAAAGATAAACGAATTTTTTCTGGGTTCCCCTTTCAATTTGAGCGCGGAAGCTCGGTTTTATGCACACGCTTCGCCAAATGTACGCCGAACGTTCGTTATTAGTAATTATCCGAGTATTTTCTGGAAATTCGAACGCGATAAGTTTGTTGGAAAAAAAATAATAAAAGGAGGAACGACGCAGAGTGAACTGGCGCCACCTTAATATATCTTCATCCTGGAGTCTTTCTAAATCTTTCCCCCTCCACGAGGCGACTTCGAAGTCACGAGGAACCCAGTACGATAACTCGACTATTCGTTATCGTGTAATCCGCACCTGTCGCTCCTCGTTTCCTCGGCCGTTCTCTTAAACGAGTCTCTCTCTCTCTCTTTCTCTCTCTACCTCTCTACCTATCCATCCACTTATTCCGCCTGCCTGACTTTTCGATGAGAGCCGTGAATCACGAGTCGCGGAAATATAGTTTAGAATATCGATTCAATTTATCCGATCAATACGACAGAACTGATCAAACGCGTGTCATTAGTCCCAGCGCTCGCGCACAGTTTCATATTTTACGAAAATGAATTCCCATCGAGGATACGTACTCTGATTATTTTCGCTGATTCAATTGTTTTCTCGACTCGACGCCTACGTTCGTACTGGAAAATCCCAGCGACACACGCGCTCACTAACAGGAATTTGATTTACAGCATTCTGTCGAATAATTGGAGGAATAAAGAGCATTTCTCTTTTCGGTGAGTTTCACTTTAACAGGACACATGCAGGCAGATTTTTTTTCAAACATCGTTTTGGCATATCGATGTTTACGTTCGTTTACTAGGTAA
The DNA here is from genome assembly GCF_009193385.2 of Nasonia vitripennis. Classification (NCBI taxonomy): domain Eukaryota; kingdom Metazoa; phylum Arthropoda; class Insecta; order Hymenoptera; family Pteromalidae; genus Nasonia; species Nasonia vitripennis. The sequence continues at coordinate 32,150,559 of NC_045760.1, read as the reverse complement.
ACGAGGAGATGTTCACTCTATGAAAACAAAAATAAAATAAATAAAATAATCCTGCCAGCGCATGGATCAATCGATCGCCTTCTCGACAACGCTGCATGACTATGGCCAGGATTCAATTCGTTTGGAACTGATCCTATTTAGATGTCTATCGATTCATCGCTCGATGAAGGTCCGAGATTAGAGAGAAACAGTCGTAATGCGCTGTTGCGCCGCAGGTAATATAAGCCGGATGATTGGTTTCGGTCACGTTAATTATATGTAATCTGCTGATTAATACACTTTGTAACATTAATTCTAACGGCGCAAACATACCCTGCATTAAATTACTCGTTTGTTTGCGCTCCGTTCATTATGCAAAGTAACATACCCTAAAAATCAGCTCGCTCGCGCGAACAGCAAAGCAAATATGGAACTCGTGCTTGGAGTCATTAATAATGCCTGGTACACGTATATTAACGCGTAAATCTCCATAATTTATCGCAAAACGTTCGACAATGTTGATTCATGCATAATCGATAGGGTATAATCAAAATGTAATGTATTTTTCAAAATCTTGACCAGTAATAATCATCATGCGAATAATATTCGATTAATCCTTCAATGATATTCAAGCCAATCCGATCCTTTGCCCGGTTGACAAATCAATTCACGTCTGAGTTAAGCGTCGGATCAGTGAAGGAAGCTGCGAACGGTGTAGTCCGCAATCACCGTGGGTCTAATCCTATTCAGAGCAGCGGCAATCAGTTTCGTCACGAAGACTCGCGGATTAAAGAAACCCTCTCAGCCACGTACGACCGACACGTGTGAGTCCCTCGTACGTGTATCTTTCTATGCGCATCCGCCGCTATCGATACAACTACGTAGGCGCACGTAGTCCCTTGCCAATTACAGCATACAGTTTTCTCGAGAATCGGACGCACGCATACGCAGCGTCGTTCGGGCAACGCGTCAAAGCGACGCATAGAGCAAGCAGCCTTCGGCAACAGGGATTCCTTTCGAGCCTGTTAATCACCATGAGACGGCTCACCGCAGATGAAACCGAGCCAACGTCTCCGGCAGAGAAGCTCCGGAGCGGGTGCTGATGATCGGCTGATTGGAATTCGATCGGTGACGGGTCAAGCGGCTATGTTCGATTGGAATGCTCGGATGGGCCAGTAGCCCCGATAATCCCCGTGTGTAGAGCTGCCTTCTCCAGGACTCGCTGATGCCGTTGTTGCTCTACGTGTATACGTATATACCACTGGACGCGTGGGAATAAGACAGGAAGCCGTATATAGTCGGCCTATTACATTGTCATGAGGAGGATGACGATGCGATGAGATAATCGCGAAGAAGCTCATTGTCGTGTGTATAGCCGATTTGGCTTTTTGCCGAAAGGGCTTATGGAATCTGCCGATGCTGCTGGATTCCCGGATATTATTTTTTCTCGCCCGTACGAAGGGTTATTTCTTTTTTGCGGCCTTGTCATCGAGGCCCATTGATGGCTTTGCTGATTGCGAGTTAATCCCTCCTTATGCTCTGCTTCTCTTGCCAAGGGAGAAAACGACAGTGTAAACACTGATTTAATCATCCATACATTCACGGTGTACACATACAAAATATAATTTTTCGAACGAAGACGTTTCTGGGCCCATCAATCGATGCGTGAAAAAGCTTTCCATCATCGTCGCGTTTCCGCATACTCGATGTCGAAGCGATAATGACTTCTTCGATCGTGACGCTCTCCCTCTATCTTGCTCCCTAGTATAGCGCACTAGAAGGACGACAGACAGCTTAACGCTTGAAATGTACATGTATCAATGTCAACTTAAGGGACGCCGCGATAACTAGCCCCTAGACTCGTGGCAGCGGCGATTGTGGTGACAAGGCAACTGTAAGTCGGCCCATTTCCGTAGGTGATCTGGTGCATCCGTCGGGACAAGGGGAGAAACGAGTGATTGGAAAAAGTGGGCGAGTTTTTATGGTTATTATGGAAAAACTGACGCTTCCCTGAAGTTTAGTTGAAGCTGAAAGTTTCTTAGCTGTTATTAGTCTTTGCCGTTCTTATTCGAGAGTAAATTTATTTTATTTTTTGACCCACTTTCAGAATCGTTATTATTCCAAGGAAGTATTTTGTCGTTGCTTTGATTTCGACGAAATGTTGGAACTACGCGGAAGACACGTAGCGCGAGCTAACAACGTTGGAAGCGAAAATGCAACTAGCTGCTGTACATCGTTAATGAGAGTCTTCATTAAGAAAATTTCATTTCCGGATATTCAGAACGTCCGACTTTTCGATCGTAACGTATACTGCATTGTATGTTACTTAGCCAAGCGGAAGTGCTAAAAGAGCTACAGTCCTTTCTGAAATGAATCTTTATTAGTCAACTTTAAGGTAGCACAGAGCTTAAGAGCTTTGTAAGCTTCGAGCTTTTGATAAACTTTGGTACATTGTTACAGTTTAAAAAGAATCAAATAATTACCCCGGAAATTTGGATAATTAAATTCTCATGAATCGATTAACCGACAGGACGTAAAATAAAAAAAAACGCACAGACCGCCGACAACACTCTCTACTGTGGATAGGCAGAGCAAACGTGAGTCCGTGCAGCGTATCGATCAGGGTCGCGCGCACACGTGCATCGTAATGCAAAAGCTTGGGAGGAATGTGGGTGTCGGTTTATTGCGACGGGAAAAATTAGCTTTGACTGAGTTTGGCCCGTTAATACTTATAAATCGAAGTTTTTATGAGTCAGAGCCGTCGGCGCATATAACTTCTACTTCTTTCTCTTCTCCTCTTTTACATGCAGCGCCTCGCTCTCTTCTCTATAACAATTTGGGTAATGGAATGATGCTACTGCGCGAGCGTGATGGATATTGTTTTTTTTCTCTTCTCCCAATGCCATGCATCATCGAAGAGAGGGAAGACTCGCTCTTACCTGCAACAGAGTAAAGAAATATTGTCTTGTAAATATGTGAGCTCTGTTATTTCGCGAGTAATTATTTCAATGTTTCTCGTTAATATAAAGCTTAAGTGTGCATATAGAGTTGCGAAAAGTGGGTTATTACAGTGCGGTCACCAGTGCGAATTTATCTGCCGACTTTATGGAGGCCTTGTAATTTAATTTTCTTCATATTTGGCTGAGCCACGACTTCATTTGTTACCGAAGCACAGTTTCACTGGCGATAAATTATTTTAAGGAGGCTTGTTTTGAAGGCGGAGTATAAGATCATCGCAAAATCCTGTTTAACTCACTTTTGCTCGTTTCGAAATATAACAATTATAATTGTAGCTCTTTTTTATCGTTTCCAGAGAAGTTATTGACTGCGATTGCACAGTATACATTAATTATTGTGATCTTCTTTGTAAATGTTGCCACCCTTTGATAATTCTGTTAATCTGCGCGTACAATACGATAACATAATTATGCAGTTAACTAGAGCGATGAGTGCAGCCGAATAGATTTGAATAGCGATCCGGTAATAATGCGGTTTCGCGTACAAATGCAAAACAAATAATGCCAAACTTTGGTAAACGACAGCATGTTCCACGATATATCGGCCGCACTGCTGCTGCACTTTGCTGCATCGCGGTTATACGTTAGTAGAGCTAGGCTTACAGACTTACAACTTCCACGTGCTTTAAACCGATATCTCGTCAGAGAATGGGAGAAAAAAGAAGTGCGGCTGAAAGCTCGCGAAGAAACATAATTAAGTCTAACTGAGGGTCCAAAGGAGACAGCTCAAAGGCTCGGATCAAGAGTGATTGTCAATAGTGTTTCTTATTTTAGCCCGTTCTATGGGTCGTCCCCGGGAGCTCATGGGTCTGGCAGTCGAGAGGGAGAGACATAAAGATAGGTCGATTGCGTAGACCGATGCAAGTGGCGCACGGCCTAATCGGGTACACGCTTTAACTTTGTTTTACCCATCGAGGCGGCATCTGCTTTCAACTAGATGTAGCTTGTATTGATGAAAAAGTTTCGATGAGAGGCGAATATGCAAAGTTTTTGAAATTCATTTATTAGTTTTCGCCCTGTTTGTTTTTCACTGCGAGCTGATGGGGCGACCTAATAAGGGACGGATGTAATTAATCATGTCTGGCTGTCGTCGGTAAACATCGAAACTGGCATTGGCAAACAAGTAGCAAAGTGGCAATTCGGCGGTCACAAGTGCGCGCCAGCCGCCGGAATCGCACATATTGCTTTCGCGAGACTGTTACGTGTAACTAATGGGAAAATAGCTTCTACTTTACCTAAAAACTCATTAAATACGACAAAGTGCGTACGTAAATGAGAAAATAAAATTATAGCCATCCCTTGGAAGGAGAAATGATGAGACAGATTTGCAGTACACGAGCACAGTCGTGGCAGTTGAATGACACTCGGCTATTCACCTTTAATTCATAATTCCTCTATATATATATATATATATATATATATATATATATATATATATATATATATATATATATACGGGCTAAGCTCTCCGGTTTTCTGGAAAAGCAGGCAGCGGACTACTTTTCGCGCGCGGTGGCGGCTCGTACAAGGGGGCAACCTCCGTCATCTAGGCGTGTCAGGATAGTGGCAAAGGACGAAAAGTTTTATCAGCGCTAGCTTCAGAGAAAATGAAGCCACTGGCGTAACGGGATTTTATCCAGCGACCCATTCATTTCGTCGACATAATTCGTCGAATAATAAGGCATAGCCAGAGAATGACAGAGCTTTCATCAAAAATTGATGAACCAACAAAAGTGAACGATTCTCGCATTGTTTATAGTATGTGTATGAACGTAATTGTAGACGTAAATTATTTGTCTTGGCTCTTGACTACAACAAATGTACGAGACACAGCATAAAGCTCCGAGAGCTTGAAGAGGGCGTGTATTATTGAGGGGTGATGAGGCCGAGGCAGCGAATATGAATTAGAGATGAACAACAGTTGGGACGATGCTCGTCCGATAAAAGGACGGTCGACAATATCCATTAAGAAAGTGCACGTGTCATTAATTTCCTCGACGCGATGTATGACTGGATAATGTGAAAGAGAGAACCGGATGAGCGATGACGAAAATTAATGACGTTGCGCTTTTCGCTCGCCCAGGGTTGACGCCTTGGGAAAGTGCGTTACAAAGTTTCACGTAGCGATAAATAGATTTTAGTATAAATGCAGCCTTTTGGCTTTGAGTTTTTCAAGGTATACTGACAAGCTCCTCAGTTTAAAGGACTAAGCTTGAATTCCCAAAAAATTAGGAATTGAATTTTAATTGTTATATATATATATATATATATATATATATATATATATATATATATTAAGGGGATTAAACTTGACTTTTCAAAAAAATTATAAATTTAATTCTTCTTGTTGTATATGAGGAAGACGGGAAAAATTCCTTTCTTGAGTTTCAGTAAAAGAGGTTTCTCAGGCGGCTTTAGCATATTATAAAAAATAAGTTATGAAAATTACGACACTGATTTTAATGCTGGAAATATAGCTAAGACTTTATTTTCGAATACATCGATTGATTACTTAAAACAGCGTGATATTAAAAAGTTCGATAAGTCGCAGGCACTAAGGTCTAAAGATTCCATTTGGATTGATGTATGCAAATTTATAACTAATAGAGAAAACCTGCACAGAAAAACTTTAGAATAATGTACAAAGGAATCGTATAACATATACATAAAACGTAAGACAATAGTATATCTTGATTCACTTCATAAATCTCCATCTAAAAAGTGGATTAAAAGTTTGTGTTCATTCATGGACACTTATAAAAATGAAGATCCATTGAAATGGACCGAATGGTATCTTTACACTCCACGCGATATTCCTGTGCAACATGAAACTGAAGAATTTGGTAATGACGGCGGTGTGCATATTTGCTCATGGACATACGTCTTGTGTACAAGCAAGGCAAAGAGATTCTCCGAAAACGATATGAATTCTGCAAGAAAGGAGATTGCGAACATCTTGGCAGAAAATTATATCAACGAAGAGCAAGGAGAAGATAAAATAAAACTTCGCCGTGAGCTTTTCAAAGATTACGATCCAAAATTGAAAATTAAAAAATCTTATAAAATTCAAGTTTATGCAGATATACCACGATTGTCATTTCCATTTACGTTTGAATTTTTGACACAGTGTCAAGATCGTGGTAAATCTTCATCTGGCCAAACGTTACAGAAGATCAACAAAATATTAATGTTTTAAATGAGCCACTACGACAATTTCGGACAAGATTTTGATGCTCTATTATAAGACATTAAATGAGTACTTAACAGTTAACGCAGAGTAATATTGAAATGTTCAAAAGATCGATTTGTAAAGAGTCTATTGTGTAGAGGAGAATGTCTTTGCGTTAGAGCTGATCTCTTTATATCGCTTTCAGAGAATCACTTCGCTAGTCGGTACGAAAAATGGTGGCGTCGCCACCTAGCGGCTGGGCATAGTACCACTGACGCGGTTATGTGTGCTACAGTGTAATACATTATTCAGGTTGCACGTTCGTGGATGCTTGTGTGAGAGCATGCATAATTCAACAATCTTTTTGTAAATGATTTTGAACATTAAGACAATATTAACGAAAGAAAATATTTACGAATAAACAGTATTATGAACGTGTTGTAATGGATTCATTGTAAAATAAAAAAACTCATACATTCAAAAATAGATTGAGCGCTGTATTAAAATTTACGGATTTTCGAATAATATCATGGTTAACATATTTCTTCAGAAAAAATGAATATCAACCATCTGAATTAATGACCATTAAAATTTGAATATATTTATATTGATCTTGTAATTTTAATCATTATTCTGTTTTTGCACAATCAAATCTACATAAGGCGAAAAAATATGACTTTTATGGAAAAAATTCTATAACAATTATTATATAAGATTCTCTAAATATTTGGATTAGTCCTGTTAACGAACATCGACTTTTTTGACCATTTGCTCGGATAATTAAGGATTCATCACTTATGAAGTTTAAATATTGTTTAGATTCATATTTTTTCATAATTGTAACTTCATAAAGTACAATAACTGCTAAGGTTACATTTGATGAACCTATTCTTCTATTACAGTTGTCGGGTGGATATATAAAAGTAAATATAAAAAAGCACCCATTATAGATGATCGTACACAGCCATTATTCCAGTAGCGCTAATTCGCAAATTATACCTTGCAATTGCACCCCGGCAAACCGCAAATCAATGAAGACACTAATTAATCTAGCCAATTATCTCTGCACATCAACTGCTTGCAACATTCTCTCGCCACCCGTGCAGCCAAGTCGCAAAAAAGTGCTCACGCGCATTTATCCTGATACGCAGGACTGTGGTTGTTTCTTTGGGGCTGCAGTTTGATTAACCGTCAAATGGCATTTCAGTACACTTGAAAGGCATCGGATACCGTGTACAAACGTACTTCATGATCCGATGCTGCGGTTATATGCGGCTGTGAGTGGCTGGAAGTATATTTGATCTTATTGGAACAACGAAAAGTAAAGCAATGTTACTAGAATATGCGCGTCCAGCCGTACTGAGATTTTACTATTCACGGATCCTAACATCGTGATCGGTAAGTTTTTTAAACTCCGCTCACAAATAATGACGATATTATTGACACGCGATAAGAATTTAGGGTCTAAAACTAAAAAGGTCTTTTTAGACAACGCTACGTTTTCCGCGAACGGTTCCACGTCACACAAGCACGCGATATAAAAGATCTAGACGAGTACTGTTAAGCTGAAATTAAATAGGGTCTCCATCTCCCAGCCAGCTGGTCTCTCTCGCTCTCTGTGGCGTCTACGACGCGTATGTTTCTTTACGTCCCATTTGCATAAGAATTTGTTTCAGCGGAACTTTTTGCGTACGGGGGTCGCATGTGTTGTCGTGAAATCGAAAAAAGTTAGACGGCGACGGCGAGAGGCACTTAGAAAGAGCTCTCAAAGATAGGTTAGCCCGTTGTTGTGGTCGCGCGCGTGAAGGAGTTACATATTCATCGACGTTAATAGAGTTTTTCTGGGTGAGACACTGATGAAGGTTTAGCCTGCTCTGTGACACTGTGTTGAAAAAAATGATTCCCATGCAAATGACCCCTTGACTTTTTTCAAAGAAGCTTTTTTTCCCTCGAAGAGAAATTTTTTTAAAATCCTCCACGTGTCGTCGTCAAAAAATTGACTAGAAATTCACGAACGATAAGGTCCACAACGATCCAACTCCGCGCAAAGTTTCGCGGTCCGGTTTACACGGATAGCATCCACAAACGAAATTAACTGGAAATTCGGGGAAACTCGTCTCATTTCAAGCCCCTTTACTCATTTGCGCCTTTGGAGAATTCATTCGAAAAGCGTCGAGCGGACGTACACACACACGCGCGCGAAGGAATTTCTCCAATGCTGCCGTCCAACGGGTACGTAAATGGCCGCGTGTACACACGGCACGGAATAGGAGTGTCGGGAGAGAGATACCGAATCCGCAGTGAGAGGTAGAAATTAATTCTTGCATACCAGCGGGACGAATGGTAGACTCAGTCTTGTGATTCAATTGTAGCTTCTCTGCAGTTTATTCTATGGACACGGCGCGGCAAAGATGCGCCCAGTATTTCGAGAGCTTGTGGAAATTTCGCGCAGCTTTTGGAAAGTCGTCAAACGACTCCGATGAAGAATGCTCGACGAATCATCGAGGAATGAAAATGGGACTGCTGCAATCGAATGTCTCTTTCGAATGTTCAGCCCTTTTTTTCAAGCACGAATCGCGATGAAACTACCGAGTCGGTTTAAAATTCCCCATCGTAGGAAGAAACTCTGAGGCAGAAGTTTATACCTCGACTATTTCCCGGTAAAGTCATTGCAGCGGTAGCTCATGAACATCCACAGCCGAAGGCCGTATAACGCGCTGCAGTACTCCTTATTACTCGGTTGGCATCGTAACCTTTTAGAACCACAACGCCATAACGGCAAGTGAGGGACGATGACGATTGCGCACGTTCACGTTTAATACGCTTCGTCGTCGGTGTCTATAAGCGAGGCTCTTTATCGGCCCCGAGCTCGTTAAAAGGAGAGACTTGCTCGCGGTATTGACGCGCGAGCGCGGTATTGGAAAATTGAAAAACGTGCGGATATTGTCTGAACACATCCGGCTCTTGCTACTTGCGCGATGATGAGTCGTTTGTAGGTTTACGCGCATTGATACTTCACCCCTCTGAAATAGATCAAATCCCCGCCGACGAGCTATCCATCCTTCCAACCGACTGCTTCCCGGGCTGTAAATCTCATAACCCGGAAGATAAGCCCCCAGGAAAAAATGTAAACTCATGATCCTCCCCAAAAAAAACGCGAAGGAGCTCGGCTTATAACTTAGAGGACCAGACTAGGACCTTAGGTGAAAAAAACCAGGCCAGATACTAGGACGAGTCCTGATAGCATCGACGCGTAAGGCATTCAACGTTATTAATGATGCAGCGAGTCTCGCCGACAGTAATTCACCGGCGACGAAGGAAGTGACGACGCGTTACGTGAATTAACCTTTGTGCGCGGAGCCACTCCGACTGGGCTGCACGAAGGAAAGACGATAAAATTGAAGTGCTTCCTTCGCAGCTGCTCAAAACCGTCGGTGTCGCTTGTCAGAGCGCCGGGCTTTGCGTGTAGGCTTTTTCTAGCCGACTTTTAAGTGCCTATCATTTTCTCAAAGTAGCTTTAATTTGGTTTGGCGCCTGCTTCGGTTATTTTATTAGACGGGATAAGCCCAGGGGACTCGCTGAAAAATTCAATAGGAGCGTATAATTCTCCAATAACCGCGGGGATGTTTACGAAACTCCGCTTTACACGTATACGCCGCGGAAGATTTTCGGGATATCCGTTTTGCCTCTTATTGGAGAGACGCCCTCTTTGATTTTCCTCAATCCGTGCACCTCTCTTTTTCGTCCAATCTCACAGGAACGATTCGTGGCTTTTTCTCGTTTCAATCTTAGCGGCGATTGCTGCATTATGTCGATAGACATAAAGCGAGGGAGAAAGAAATGATAGTCCCTCGGAAGAGACCAAATGAACCCGCGCACGTGTAGATGGGACGAAACAGATTATGTTTTTATGCGGCGAGAATGAGGAAACCGGTTTCTTCCCTCTTTTTTCGATTGCTCGTTTGCTCGAGAAGAACAGAATGCGGGGACAGTCGCCGTGTGCTCGTTACGCAAAAGATGAGGATGAATGTGCGGCGCTTGATCAGAATGGAGGAGAAACATCGCGGAGCAGGATGATGAAATGTGCGGTTTTATTCAAACCAAACTTTTTTTTTCTTCTCAAAATGAAAAAAAAAATATATAATTCAATTTTTGCCAAACGTCGACGAAAATTTTTCAAAAGCAAAATCCAAAGCTGCATTCCACGCCCTAGCGCGCAAACAAAAGCAAAGCGAGGCGAAGCACGTCTCGCCGAACGCGTCTCCAAAATAAAGCACGTCCGCAAGCTCGAGAGCAGTCGCAACGAAAAGAGAGTCTCTCCTTCTCTGGCGCTCGAAGAAAAATTCGCCAAGCAAACTCCTGCAAGACGCGTAAATTCGGGCTCGAGTGCAAAGCGAAAGCTTGCGCGAAGCGCGGCCGTTAAAGTCCGTCGCGTCGCTGCTCCGGAGAGCTTGCAGCGCGTCAGCACGTGTTTTGCCTATTCCGGCAAGAACAACAACTCTCTAGCCGGGAGTAAAATCCGAAACAAAACACGTGCATGTGCAGTTGTGCAGCGAAGTAGCGAGAAAGAAGGGATGAAAGCTCGCGCGGACAGTTCGCAGCCTGCTGACGTCAGCCTAGAGAGAGCGAGGGAGGAATGAGCTTCTCGAGAGAGAACTTGCCGCGAAAGGACCTTGTAAGTCGTGCCCGAGACGTAGAGTAATCGTTCGGAGAGCCTTGTCGTATTTGATTAATGAATCTCACCGCAAGAGAGAGGGAGAGAGAGAGAGAGAGAGAGAGAGAGAGAGAAAGAGAGAAAGAGAGAAAGAGAAACCGAGACTGCAGACAGTTGGCGATAGGAGCGCGCGCGCTTTATTAATGCCCCGGAGTCTTATTAGGACTGTGTTAGTTCCCGGTAAACAAATGAACGTAGCAGATCTCCCTTTTTCGCGGCAGTTATTTGTCCTGCGGTGTCGTGGAATTACCCGGTGTTTCCCGTCGTTTCATGCCCGTGCGAAAGTTGGCGTGATTTTTTTCCGACCGTGCGCATACGGGGTGAATTTGATAAAACGATCCAGTGTCCGCTTTACGGTGCGGGAAATCGGAATAATATAAGACAGGATGTAAGCGGTTGCAGAGACACCGGAGCCAAAAGTGGAATCGGCAAAGTTGCTGCATTGCGTGGAAGTGACAAAGTGGCGGCTGCTGCAATAGAAAACTTCGGTCCAGAAAAATAGAAACGCAGTAATAAATTAAAAAAAAAATTGCGCATCTACTTCAACAAAACATTTTACTCAGAATAGCCTAACGAAATACGCCCTTAAAACTGGAAAAGCCATCGGCAACTCCCCGGACGAACGAGGCCGAGGGTTAGCCGGGGCGTAATAGTTTGCGGTGCCACCGAATAGTAATGGACGTCGGGGCTGGCTCTCGCGCGCGCCCATGTGTGCGTCGACAGATGATCGGTCGTTCCAGGAATGCCAGATATTAAAATACCGCAGACTCTTCAGAGCCCTGGCGTCGTCTCATCCTTTGGCATGTGCCTTCTATCCCTTCAACCGACGCTATATCTCTCGCTCTTTTTGCCCTTTCATTATCCTCTGGCTTTCTCTCCGGCAGCTCGTGCGCCGCTTGTTCTTGGACGTTCACCCGCTTCTGTTTGTTAATAGGAAGAATTTCATGGCGATATCGCACGGTTTTCACGCGCTATTGTTAACGCCGACTCGTATGATCGCGATCTCCATGGAGCGATTAAATTACCCGTGCGTCGATTTTTCCGAAAAACCGATTGGATTATTCCTAAAAGCTTTCGAAATTCAAGTACTGCAAGCGCGCGAACTTGATCGAGTTATCGAGCACGCGCGCACAGCGAAGCCCAAAACATTTTTCATCCATTCAATTTTAAAAGCTCGCGGAATTTCAGTCTCTCGTAAATGACCCAGAAAAAAGGAGAAACTCGAGAAACCATCGGTCCGAATTAATCTCTCTTGGCTGTCGTGTCAGCGGCGTTGACACTCGCAGATCTTGAAAAAAAAAATCCAGCGACTCTTGGCGTCCCTGGCTTTGCCTTCGTCTTTTTCAGGGGGCTGCCTCTTATTTTCGGCTTACTTCGCGTCGCGCAGATCCTTTCTTACCCCAATTTTCTCCTCACTTTGGTTCTCGCCAATCTGTGACTCGTTTCGCGCACGAACTTTCCTCCCGAGAATTTCGGAAGCGAAGGTCTTCTTCTTCTTCTTCTTCTTATTTCTCCTCGTGCCGCGTCAAATCCTTTCACGGAGCCAACGCCGCTTCCTTGTACTGTGGTCGTCTTTGGCTTCTCGCTCGCTATCCCCGGGTCTTCCAGTTTCGCTGTAATTTTTCATGCTGTTGGAGAGAGAAACCTTGTGAGGGAGACTTGTTTTTTCCGCTGGTCAGGAAAAAGATGCCATCGAAGGGATTCGACGCTCTGTGTCCAAGTTTGAGTTTTGTTTAGCCCGAGTTTACTGGCTTCTTTTCTTCCTAGATTGGAAGGAGATGACCTTTTGGAGATGGTATTACTTCTGATAATAGCTTTCAAAAGAGCGAGGATTCGTTGTACAAAACTCGCGGATGATATTTCAAATATCGGAAATTCAAGTCACTTCGAATAATAAAAATGAGTGATCCACATTTTTGCGTTATCTATTCCGACTAAACAATCCAGTGTATAACCGTCAATCAAATCTCGCGAAAGCCAATAACAGACTTTCGACAGTTCCATTATTTCTCCATCAATTTTTTTAAAGCAGAGCAGACAATCGGAATCCAATTAATCGTAATTCTGTAGGACATTTAATCCATGCTGCCATGTTGGATTTTAAATAAATCCTGCTATTCGATATAAAACAATAATAAAGCAACGAGTTTCATCACCGAACCCGCGCGTATATGGCACATAGGTATTAATTAAAATTCGCGATGCACTGATTAAGAACTTCGGCTAAATTAAAATTGTCTCAAAAAGATATTACCCCCACGGGGTGTAGTGAAGGGCAAGGCGCGCGAGCGCTCGATCACTTGACTTCATTACAAAATTGCACGTCGCCCATTATGTCAAAGTCGCACAACGCAGCCTGATGCCATTATTTCTTTATTAATTAAAATCCCGCGTCTACGTATACTGGTTGTTCGCGCGAGCTAATTAGCAAGATTAACGATTAACATTTTCCCTACCGGAGTTTTTCCAGCAGCTACCTACCAGCAGCAGGAGCAGCAGCACTACTGGTACGCGAAACTTTTCACGCGGCTGCTTAATTTAATAACGCTTGCAGCGAAAGAGTTTTTAAGCTCGGATCTTGCGCTTGAATTGTTTGAAATACCTCGGCGGCAGCAGCAGCGTTATAACCCGAATTGCTTCGAAAATGCCTCTCGCCCACTCGCGCTAATTGATACGGAAATAATATTGTTAACAAATACATGCAACGCGCGAATCAATTCGAGTCGCGTCGATAAATATACGTGGACTCGATAAAAGAGCAAATATGTACTCTTCTCCCGTCTGTCATTTTGTCATCGAATATTGCCCCGTTTATTATTATAATATTTTTTTTTTTTTTCATCAAGCCACGCAGGACTGACGAAATGCGCGAAATTGCCTGAAGAACGTGCTGAGTTATTCGAAAACAATGAGATTATTAAAATTAAAAACTAAAGCCCCTAGCTTCCTAATGATTTATTCCATTAGCGATCATCGTAGAATAATAAATAGCTGAATTTTAATCCCATCTCGACTCTTCCGTCGAGCTAATTCTTCGCCCCTCGGCATCCGCGATCGAACTTCCGAATTTATAGCTCATTAAATACACAGCAATCGGCCTTTATTATTCAGTCGAACCAGCTGATCCGGTAAATCAAAAAGTTCTCGCATAAATTCGAGCGGAAGCATCGATACAGCCAATAACCATTTGGGAGGGGGGAAAACATTTTCGCTCCCCCCTCTCCCAGAAAATTAGAGGCTCGTACTCGGAAAATTCGCCATACGCGTATAGCTATACATACATGTAAAACGAGAGCACGCGAGAGTGGAGGGTAAAGAGGAGAGTTGCTCTCGAAGGTGGCGGAGAGAGAGAGAGAGAGAGAGAGAGAGAGAGAGAGAGAGGAGCGAGAAATTCCACCTCTCGCGCTCGCATTCTGCGCACTAGAGCCGACATTAATATCCCATTTAGAGTTGAGAGTTTTGTGGTTTGCTCGAGCGAGCTTACCGCTGCGTTCGAGACGGGAGGAGGGAGGTGCTACACCCTCTATCCATCCCCACTTCTCGCTCTTCTTAGACTCTAATTCTCCCTTTACTTTCATTTGATTTTATTTTCGCTCCTCCACCGCCCGTAGAGTCTCCAAAATTTTTCCTAATTGCTTTTGTAGTCGTTATGCCCGGATCGCGGTAATTACGGAAAAACGTCGAGGGATTTCTTTCTGTTTAACGGCGACTTCAAATTAGTTCGACGTTCGATCAACGCAGTTGGTAATCACCGAAAAGGATGCGAGCCATTTCCTGTTTCTTGCACTGAACTTCGTGCACGATATAAATGATTAATACAGTTTGGCAGGAGCACTTGGTTCGAGGAAGTCATAACGGTTTATGTGTTCTGACCGCTAGATGCCGCATGACAAAGTGGCTGAAACCACAATGAATGCAGCGTCGTGAGCAAGTATTTCAATAAATATTCCACACTTTGTACACCGTATCCAGAAGACGCAATAAAGTTTTACGCCTCTGAATAAATTTTTCACGATTTATCACTGAAATTTCCACTGCTCCATCTCCTCCAACATTCTCGAATAACTCAACTCCCTTCTTTTCTCCCGGCTCCGCATACAATACAAACGAGCCAACTCATTTCGAACATTCCATTCAACCGCCAAGCAAATATCTCCTCCTGCTGGGTATACACCAACGTCTCGGTTCGCCGATAAAGCACGCGAATTCTTATCGAACTACGTGGTAGGCGATGTATGCCGCGACGAAATCAACTTCAGCTTAGAAGTACGTCGCATTGGAAAAACGCATTAAATCCCGCGCGCTGTCGACGGAAAAAAATACATCGCGTTTAATCAGCATTGCATTCTCGAAATCGATATCGGCGTAATATTTGGGTATAAATAGTAACTACCGGGCTTTGTCAGACGAGTGCAAGAATTAACGTCGACACTCGAGCGCGGAGCGAGCGCAATATCGCAATTTTTTCGAAAGCAAAAGCGACTCGAAAAAAAGAACTTATAAAACGTGGAATCAAAATGAGTTCTCGAGCGGGGAAAAGGATGGCGAGAAGGGAACGGCAACAAGGGCTGTCGGAGAAGAAAGAGAGAAATTCCAGTAACGGCACGTACGTGTGCGCCTGTGAAAGAGCGCCTTGCCAGCGCACTGGCATCGATTTTTCTGTCGGTTTGCCAATAACGTGCCAGTCCGGAATCCAGCGCGTAAAATCCACTCTTACGAAGCGCGCGCCGAGCCTTTTCCCGTTTTTCTTCGTCCTAGAGGAAGCTTTGTAATAGTAAAATTTTGAGTTTCTTCAAAACTTCTAGAAAATACTTTTTAGTGTGTTAGAAGTTCAAATCAAGTGTTTTTGGAAAATGTCCGTATGGATGTGTGTGCGTGTGCGTGTGGATGTGTGTGTATGTATACCGTAATATTTCTGCTACTTTATCAATACCAATAAAATACGACATGCATATATATTTTTGGATTCTGAATTCGGGAAAAACAGTTATTTTTTAATTTCTTAACTATATTTTTTTATGGCCATTTTTTGATTTTTAAAAAACACTATTTCGCGTTTTTTTTCAATCATCACATTGTTACAAACAATTCAGCTATACTGCATTTGAAAGAGAATAAAATTACCTACTTTTCCTAGTTTGGTGCTCGGGATTGACTGCTTTGTTCGGTAGATAAAATGAAAAAGGCGATTTTTTTTTAAATTCATATCTCTGAAAATAAACGTCATAACCTCGCAAAAAAAATTATGACAATGGGTCACGTGTCAAACTATACCCCATTAAAATTTCAAGTGATTTGACTACTTATTTTGTTCAGTAATAAATCGAAAACTGAAAAAAATGAGTTTTTTTTGTGCCTCGATTATGGACGCAAAAAGGCCTTATTGCACTTGAGATTTCGGGAAAAAGTAGATATTTTATGTGTTTTAGCTAAGTTTATTACACAGCTTCCAAACCCCTATGGTTCGTAAGATATCAAGGTTTCAATTTTTTTTTTAATTTTTTGATTTCTTATATCTCTAAAACAATATAGTCAAATGCTTCAAGATTTTATTTGGTGATTCACTATAAAAAAGCTATCTCCCTGGTAGAAACGTTAACGGTTAATAAGCTAAGTTTTGGGCTACTTAGCTAAGTTGTGGTTAACAATTTAAATAAATAAGAGTTTAAACATTATAAATGCATAGATATACACATTAACTCAAGATACAACAGAACATTTGCTTGAAATTTATCAAATGATTGTTACAATCCAGAAATTGTAGAAAAATATCTTGCAATCGAGAAAAATCCAAATATTTGTAATAAAACATGCAAATGTTTTAATGCAAGAAAAAAAGGATAAAACAATTTTTAACTTAAAAATAATACTGTGTTGGTATAATAGACACGCATCACTAAAATATTAGCAATATTTTGCTTTATTTTTTTACATTCAAATTTGATAATAATGGTCAACTAAACTTAACTTTTTAACGGGTTTCACTCGTTAACTTTCTACCAGGGCTGCTGTTAAAATTTTAAACGATTCCATCAAGCCGTTTTCAACGAAAGACTAAAAATTGTTTTCTGGAAAATTGCGCGAGCGTCCTATCTAATGAATAACCTGCTGTTTTGATGGTTAGGTTGGTTAGGAACACATGTAAACATGCGTGAATTTCTGTGAAAAAAAATTGACGACAGTGTTCGTATTCTATAATAAGAAAACAGAGGGGTCTGCAAACTTTTGGACAATGAACTATCCAAAACTTTTATTAAATTGTGTATAAAAAGTCGCCTCATACATTAGCAAGCAGATATATAGATATATTAAAACAATATTTTATTTATTGGATTATAAATTTAGTTGGAGGAAGCTACGTGTTTTCGAGTGCGACACGAATCTCCTCCCATCACTCTTGGTTTCGTGCTCCTTTCTGGCACGTTCGCACCGCTGAATTCGGAGGATCAACAGTAGAGCTTTATATTTATAGAAAAAATGCAAGGATTGTCCTATTCCTACGGTGATAAATTAAACCTTGCTTGTTAGTTTGTATGCAACGATTTGGCTCCATCTTTACTTCTATTTATAGCATGACTCCAAGCACGAGTTCCATATTTGCGCGGATGTTCCTGATGAACGAAAAGAAGAGAAAGATTTTATTATGAGTTTCGCACGCACATAGAATGTAAAATACGACTCTCCTGGAGTTGACTTCTTCGAAATAGAATGCGACTATAACGGAAAAATAACAGAAAAATATATGCCCATTCATGGAGGGGAGAGAGAATAAGTTAGCCGGAACACTCCAAGTAAGAGAGGGACTCTTTCTCTCTCCCCCTTGTGCATATGCGTACACGAAGAGTTCAATCATAAAAATGGTTTTTTACTCTTCGGAAATGGTTATTTTTCGATTCTGTAGGTTTCTGTATATTACATTTGCCGCGACTGCTCGGCGTATTGTGTCCAATAATGAATATACAAGTCGCTGCAGCAGTGGATGACGCGTTTTCTTTTATCTCCGTGCATGCTTCGATTTTCTATTATTTTACTTTCTCCCTTGGAATGAAAATGTCAACTGTTATTGTTTTTCTTGCGCAGCGCAGAGAGAGAGAGAGAGAGAGAGAGAGAGAGAGAGAGAGAGAGAGAGAGAGAGAGAGAGAGAGAGAGAGAGAGAGAGAGAGAGGGAGAGAGAGACGCGCTGTATGAAGTATAGTGTATAAATACTGAATGTATATGGCTTGTGCTTTATGAGTTAGAAATTCCGCAAACGTTGTTACAACTCGGCAGCAATTTAATTGTTTTTGTTAAAAGTTTCCATATACAAATGGAATTGCGGCGAGGAAAATGAACGTTTCATTTTTAATGATTACTCGTATGTATAGCGGCGCCGTAGAATAACGTCGCAATTCCTTAGTGAAAAACAATTGAACTATGTTAAAAAAAAAAATTCTTTTTTTCTCAAATTTTTAATCGTGATGCTTTTAAGTAGATTAATTGTCCTCCTCTACCAAGTAGTAGAACAGAAATTAATCAAATAATTTTTCATCAACAATAGTATACGCTGCAGATACGATCTCGAGCAAATTAACGCCCGAATCGTATTCGCAACTATTATCTCCACACGAATAAATCCGCGCAAACCAATACAATAATACATCCCGCGCATTTATTATCCCAGGCTTAATAAATTAATCCTCTCGAGTGCCTGCGCGATAACAGCGTCGAAGAGAACAATTCGCGAGAAACGCAGCGCGAAATTAGATGTAAAAGCCGTGAAGTGAGGGAGAAAAATAGTAGAAACATAAGTTTGACGTACACGTCAGAGCTCGAGACTCTCTTTTTCGCGCCAAGTTTGAAAATTAAATTATCAACCAAGAGACTCTCGTCCCCGAGTTGGCTGCTGTCGACAACTGTCAAACACTATCCCGAGGATTTCGACAGCTCGTTTCGTCAGCTTCACCCCCTCTTCTCTTCATCTCTTTCTCCGTCTTTCATTCATTCTTATAGCTATGAATACAAGACTCCTCTTCTACCAACTCGTACGAAGGTATTCAAAATGCCCAATAAGTAAATTCATGATATTTTACAACTTGAAATCGTTCTGAAAAAGAAAAGGCAGCATATTTTCGAATTCTCCGTTCTATTTACTAGTGCAGTGTGCGTAACTTAGTTTCTGAAGCACTTCAAAGAATTTCCTCGAATTTTCCAAGCCCGCGGAAAATTAACTCTATAAAAATTACATCAAAGTAGTTTCCGACGCTTTATGACTTTGCGCAAAAAAAGGAAATTTCGCAAAAACCGCGAGATTTTTTCCTCCGACGATAAAATATTCCTCATAATAAAGCGCCAGATAAAATGGAAGAGTGGAACAAGCCGAACGAAATTTCGACCATTTCGAAACTGTTATTGCTCGGTGCGTGATCCAGGAACATTTTCCGAGAAAATTTGAAAACATAGAACGAGACTCTACATGAATTAGCAAAATAACAATAACCGTAGAGAATTATAAGGCCTCTTCGAAATATTCCTCGTTAAGAAAAATGGTCGGAATCACCGGCATATCGGCCACTTTCTTCTTTTTTACGCCTTTATTTATGCTTGCCTCGCGCGACACACCATACAAATTTACGGCGGGCAGGATTTTATTATCTTAACTCATTCGCATCTTTCTCTGCAATTTCATTAATAGATGGAAGCCTCTGGATGGAAGGGATAACCGATAGTGACGCTTTTTGCTCCGAAAAACTTAACGATTGCGACGATAGACGTTTACTTTTGGATATTATCTCGGGACTACATTGTAATACTGGGAATTCTTGAGAGTCGCCTGGTCACGTCGGATAAAGGGATAGTCGTAACGCTGTGTACGCTGTGGGTGTGCTATTGATTCAGATTGCTGATAAGACAGAGAGCCAGCAATATTATTTACAAAAGTCCGCAAGACAGCTTTATTTAACGTTGCACTTAACAAGGAGCCGTGTTTGCGCTCGACCTCACTCTAGCGTATCGTAAAATTTTAATGCCTTAGAGAAAGAACGTTTGTCAATGATACATTTTTTCTCATTTACTTGTATATGGAAAAAGAAGAAGAGAACGAAATAAAACCCTTGACGCAGCGTCGAAAAAAGTTTGTCAAAATTACAGTCCGAAGTTTGAAGTGCCTCTAATATCACTAATTCTCGGGTCGGGAATTGCAGCGTTGAGCAAACAAAAAAAGGAGGCAAGTCAGTCGCAGTCGTAAAATTTTACGCCGAGCAGAAAATTCGTGATGTTAATGAAAGCGCCGGCAAAAAACGCGAACTACCGTCGAGTTTATGGTCTCCCATTAGTTCGACTTACTTGTAGGGAGGTGGAAAGAATGAAATCGCTTACGCTGATCAAATCTCAACGAAACACCGCGCGACGACTGACTGCACGAATCGATACAATCAATTCTTCAGTATAGCGGGCAAAAACGAGAGCAGAAAATCTAATCGATTTGATAGACTATATGCGAAATCATTGAACTATTTACGACGGCTCCTTGGCGCAAATACAATATTGTCCGAAAATTTCCGCGCAAAAAGATCAGATTATCTACTGTCGACATATGTAGATACTTACTACATCTGCTCGTTAGTCTGTCATATGTGACTATCGCGAGAATTGATCTAATTCATCGGAATGACCTTGAAATCAATTAAATCAATACCACAGCCAAAGCAAGCTCGACGATATTAACTCGCCAGTCAGAATTAATTCGAAGCGTGATGGGGAAGAATTTTGATTTCGTGGAAAATAATAACGCCTTTTTGGTGTTGGTTTTTTATTTTATTAGATTACAAAGGATTTGGCCAACCAACGGCTTGATTAATTTATCAGTTTATGATGATAATTCCTTAGGAGCGTAAATAAAGTATAGCAATTCATTCGCTCACGCCTAAGTCATTACGAAAAATAAACCCAACCGACGTGTTAACATCGTTACTCCATATCATTTTATATGATTCGAGCAAGATTTATTTGCACGCATGAGCTTGTATGATTAATTTAAGGTGTTTTCATGATTTCAGCGTTGTACGACCGCAAGAAACGAATGTGCCACACGGCAAGGATGATTATCGATGAATTCGCGAAGTCGATCATAATGGAGCATTTGCATTTTACGATATTGCGTTATTCCAAATTAACCAAATACGCACATAGAGCAATTATTTGCTCAACCGATTTTGCAAAGATGATTGATCACTAATTATGCCATCAATCAATTACACGCACCCAATAAACAAGCAGCGCATAGTCGGCGGCTCAATCAGCGTGATAATATTAATATAATTATATTAACCGCAACAATCGCGTTGGCGATTTTGTGCGCTATTCGAAAAGCTGTTACATTAAAACGAAAACAAATAATTTGCAGTCAATCAAAATTCTACATTATTATGAAAATCATAAGAAAGCACCTAGATCAAAATTCATCAAAAATCGGAAGCACTTCGGTACGTAGTTTAAACAAGAAACTGAACAAGTTGGTATCTGATTGTCTAATTGTTAACTTTATAGCAAGCATAAGCTCCTAAAAACTTTCCAAAGGCATCAATTTCGGCGTATATTCTGGAAATTAAATTACCCCTAGTGCAGTCCCTCGAAAACTTACTTAATCCCTCCGGCACTGTCCTCCCCCTATTCTTTGCACTACAGCATATTGCAGGGTGTATAGCTTGCACAACAGTGTCCTGGTCAAACCACGTCTTAAAGAAGGCGAGCAACCATCAAGAGAAAGATCAGCGCAACAGCTCGCGTGTCCTGGATGATTCCGCGCGATGTGCCGACGCCCTGACACGCAAGCCCTCGGAAGCGGTGGTGTACGCTGCTGTGTATAGCGAGAAATTGCGCACGCAGTGCACGTGTGTGTGTGTGTATATGGGTCGCGGATTGTACCGCTCCTGCCGTCAAATTGGCGCGTCGAGAATTTCGAAACCGCGCGCGAGGGAGAGTGCATGCCCCGAGGCTCGTCGGACTTTGTAGAGCCGCTGCTGCAGCCTTTGGGCTGGGAAAATTATGCGAGTTCGAGAAAAGTATCGCGCCGCTTGTTTCGTGAATATTTCATTCTCTAGAAGGCGTCTGACTTTTATACGTGTCTTATCCCTGGTAGAAATGAGTCTAAGAACAGGCTAGTAACTGGCCAGTCCTTAGGATTTAACCTAGTTACTACCTAATAAATGGTCAGTTCATAGGGTCATTTCTACAAGGGATACTACTAATCTAATACATACGGCTAATCAGTTCTATCTGTGTGTTTCAGGTGAGTCTCGTTCAATTCCCAACTGTTATTGAATGTCGGTAAGAAACAACATGATTAATCGTAAAATAGCTCCGATGCCTAGTCATCTTTAACTTTTATTGCCTGATCAAATAAAACCGCTAAACAGTTCTCCCGATACGGATCTCTTCTTCGTAGCATACAGACACACACTAGCGACCCGTTAATTATTCATCAGCCGGCCGACAGGGCGAATTCGAGCTTTCGCGCCTCATTAGAATTATATAAGTTCCGGCAGCCAACACACACACACACACACACACACAACCTCAGGAAGCCAACGTCCGCAGTGCACGCGGACTCATCGTCACGCGACGCTGCCCATAATCGAATAACAAATGCGCCAACGCAGCCTCTTTCTTTTTGGCGCGGCGAACAAATTAAATCCAGCGATTTTTCTGCGCTCGTGTGGCTTCGGGCCTTTTGTTGTCGCCGACGCTCTTTCTTCTCTCCCGCTTCGATGTTTTTGGTCGAGTGGGCCTCGCGAGTCTTTGTCTCGCGCGGTTCATAAACGCGTTCGTTGGCTTTGTACAGTTTGACTTTTTTGTCGAAGCTGTCCAAAGATTAGAATCTTAAATTTTTTTGAAAACCCTACTCTGATTCGAAACTTAAATTCTAACTGGTTAAAAGCACGAAGACAAAACAAAAATCATCGGGAATAAATAATGAACGCAACGTTTCGCGCAGTCTTTACGTGCACCATTTTCCTACCCAGCTCCGAAACAATTTGTAATTAATAACCGCAGAGCTTGCGGCTCGTCGGGCTTAAAGAGCGCGAAAGTGAAAAATACGAGAACGGCCAAGAATAAAATACACGAGGACGCGGGCGAAAAATAAAGAACGAGCGGAGAAAAAAGAAAGGCGCTGGAGAACTTTTTTTCCTCGAGAAACTCGAGCCATTGCAACGCGGTGCCGAGAAATGGGTCGGGCGAAAAAATGTTTTCTTCTTTCTTCTTCCGAGAAAGCTAGCGTGTCTACGCGTGCCTAATTTCGCAGCGTCGAGCACGCCGGCAGCCCCATTTTCGCTGCTCGTTGAAAGAGAGAGAGAGAGAGAGAGAGAGAGAGAGAGAGAGAGAGAGAGAGAGAGAGAGAGAGAGAGAGAGAGAGAGAGAGAGAGAGAGAGAGAGCGAAGGAGGAAAAAGCTTAGGTGTTGCGCCGTGATTTTTGCTTGAAAAAATGTCAGCCTCCCGTCTTTGTCCTGCGTCACGAGGATCTATGCTAAAAATAATCTCGCCATGATGAAGCTTCCGCGTTTCATCGAAAAACCCGCAGCCCGGGCGAAAAAGCGGCTGTAAAACCTATGGACGCACCTGTGCTCGCGCGAGAGTGTTTAGTTCGCAGTTAAATAGCCCCCGAGCGGCGGCGGCTCCCGAGTCAATATTTCATAATAGCACACAAGGCCAACACCGGCACTGATCCTAATAAATCACGCCTTAAAGCCCATCGCGAGTGTGCGCAGATTGGAAGACGACCATGAATATAACCAGCCGCGCGCCAATGGATGCTACGGCGTGTTTTATACACGAAGCTATACAGAGACCGGTTAACGAGAGATTAATTCGCGAGACCGTTTATAAAATGGTTGTCACGTTGGCGCGGAAAGAAGATCGAATAAGCATTGATGGATGAAGATTTATCAGACTGCTGAATGCTGTAATGCGTTAGGGTTGATGTCGCTTGCGCGGACCGGCTGTCCGTTGCAGCTAGAAATATGAGCTCCGTTATTTATTTCACTCGATACAGTCGACGCTTGCGCGATAACCCACGACAATGACTGTCCAAACCATCGGTTTTTCTGAAATACAGAGCGCAAATACTCTTAGCGCTAAAAGCTCCTGGCAACCGCAGCGACCATCAGCTTACGCCGAACACGCGGACAAGGCAGCTTATATATACTCCGCGAAAGTCCTTCCGCTGACCAGCGGTAGCCTCGACGAACTTGGCCGGCGGCTGCGTATGTCTCCTCGGGGCAAATATCGCTTTATGACTTTGCTCACCGCGTGCTGATATCGAGCCGGTAGCGAGAGAGAGAGAGAGAGAGAGAGAGAGAGAGAGAGAGAGGGAGTAAAACAGCGGCCAAGTTTAGATTAAACGTCACTTGGACCAAAGCGCTCCCGTGAGACTTCGCCGTGGATACGTCAACGCGCTGCAAAAGTCCGGGCGAAGAAAAACGCGGGGCCGAAGTTTCTCGAGCGTGAAGTCGAAATTTTTCAGCTTTCCTCGAAAGTGCAAGCTCTGGACATTTTTCCGAAGAGACGAAAACTGTTGTTAGAGCCGAAACGACTCGAATGAACACTGCGGGGCGCGTAATTTTCCGGAGACGTAGCTCGGTTTAAGAGAACGGAATTTAGTATTTTCGCGCTGCAAAGTAGACGGCAATTTCTGCGAAGTTGGTTTAATGGCTAAATTGAAGACTAAGCACGAATTTTCGCGGAATAAATGAGCTTCTAGCGTATAATTCAAATAAACGCTATTTCGTCTGGCATAAAGCTCTGCGCAGCGGAGACAAAACCCGCCCAACGTTTTTCCTCTAAATCCTACGCGCGAACCTTCGCATAACGCATCGCCTCGCGAGTGTATTTACGAGCTGCTCCTCGAGCTTTTGTTGCGAGGCACGCAAGGATAAACCCGTCGTCGTCGTCGTCGCGTGAAAACATTTCCGGTGCTAAGTAAGCTCGAGCGTGGGAGGGGGAAAGAGGGAGAAAGTGGGGAGTGACAAAAAACGAATGCCTAGTCATCGTTTTGACAATAAAACTCATTAGCAATGACACAAGCCCAGGTTGTTTGCGCAGCTCAGCAATCTACGATTGTAGCTACTGATTATATGGCTATAGATTATTCAAATTGTATGATTTTAATCGATTGCATTTAGCGAGCGGCTGAAATTCTCTTGTTTAATTGGATTTGTTTGGAAGTTCATCGAACGAATTGATAGAATAGCTCTGCGGTTTTCCGTCATCCTTTTCTGCGTATCATGGTAAAAATATGTGATGCGGTGCACCTACGCTTCAGTATTGAAAAACGGAAATCGATTCTCGAAAAAAATCTCATATGAGAGATTACTCTTACCTGTCAAAACACGCACGATAATTAAATCCCAGCCAATAACAAAACGAGCCGTAACACTCGAATATAAACAACCTTCCATCCAATAAAGCGCATTAACGATAACAACCCAGCTCTCCGCGATCATTCAGCAAAACGAGAGAGAGAGAGAGAGAGAGAATGCTAAGTGCCTCGCGCGCAATAAATTCCGGCGCGCGGCGCGGCGCTGTACGAAAATCGACACAGTACACTTCCTCCCCCCCCCCCCTCCCCGAAATGGCATTTATAACGCGGCGGCCGTAAATCAAAGCAGCGAAATCACTAGTTCTGCCGCTCTTTCCTCCCTCGCAAAATTTACAGTCTTCCCCGACGCAACAGACGCGAATCGTAATGGCCCCTCCGAGCTCGCCTCGCGCTGCTGTGTGTACGTGTGTTTTACTTTTCCGCCGCAGCGTGGAAAATGCGTCAGATAGCGGGAGGCAATTTCTCGAGCCCCTCTTCCGCGCTATATACTTCCTTGAAGAATTCATGCGCGCGACTTCGGCGAAAAAATAATCGCCAGATGCGTGTGAAAGCTTTCGTGATCATGATGACGGATGGGAAATGCTGGTTTATTGATATTATTGGCTGAATGTGTGTGCGCGGAGTGAATAAAGCGTTCGCGGGAGTAGATTAAAAGTTCGGCGAGATTAGTGCGTGTCCAAGCGGATGCGAATTGCTCTACTTAAGCGCGTGATTTATTAAGAATCCTAATTACGTGCGGCTCGCCGTGAGGATGAATTTTTCACAGTTTTCTCTCGCGCAGTGAGAATGATGTATTGTTTTTATGACTCTCTCCCTTGATACGAGCTTTTACGCGCTCTACGTGTTTTCCTCGAAGCCGTTCCGGAGTATCGAATGCATAAGGCCAAACGATCCATATAAACGTATTAGTTTTAATAAAATTATCGATCTAACGCTCGCCGGTAGCACCATAGCGCGCGAGGCGGCTTTTTTTATACGGGAAAAGCGTCGTTTTTTCTCGCAGCCTCGATATAAATGCTCGTATTTCAAAGCCGCATAACTCTGACGAAATAGGTCGTATGGAATTCCAGGAAAGAGGCAATTCAAAACTTATGATCCCGGCTCTAAAATGAATACGGATTCAACGCTGAGGACGACACGATGACGCTGGAGAGAGAGAGAGAGAGAGAGAGAGAGAGAGAGAGAGAGAGAGAGAAACGCGCGTGGACAATCGAACGAGAGCTCGTTCCAAGCTGAAATCCGCCTTAATCTTCGGGCGATATTAAAGACTATCAGCGTAAATTGCGTGAGATGAATTTCGTTATTTACGGACCGATAAATTACCCGAACTTTTTTAAGCTATTATAGTTCGCGTGTAAAAACTTGCCGAAGAGTTGCTAAGTTTAGTCCAAGCTAACGAAATCCAACAGAGGCGAAGATCCGAGGAGAAAAACGTTTTTCATGTAATTTCAGACTGTCTGACGCGCGCGACGCTTTTTTCCGTGAAAAAAAATGCCTTTCAGCGTATTGATTTTTACACTCCTCGTGCGGAAGCTTCGCGCTGCAGTCTCCCCTTTAAGGTTCGGGGATCTAAATATAAACGGCTCGAGCGCGCGTGTATCAGCATCCCCCGTTTTAAATAATGTCGTGCTCAGATAAAAAGTAGCCTGGAGTTTATTTTGGTCTAATGACGACATCGGAAACTGCCGTCCCTGTCGGTTAAACAGTCGATCAAAGGGGAGGCGTCGCACGCTTCAATCGCGAAAACGCAATTTTTCCGGGCCACACGCGAGCGTACACGTAACCCCGGGGCATAACACACGCGCATCTCCTCAAAGGGATATTCGCCGGTAGTCTGAGCGTTATAACTCGGGCCGATCATGTCTGAGCATACTCGACTTACTCTACTTATGCGTGACGGTGATATGCGCAAAATTCTATTCAAAGACATTTCACCGCTTTTTTCATCCGAAAATATTCACGTAATGCGGCTGTTTACGGTCGATATTCGGACACGAGTTTGTTATAAATATCGGGGCTAAGTGAATTTATATTTCGCGCTAACCGAATCTCGAGCATCTTGAACGTCAATTTGCATTAATTAACAGTTGCCAAACTTTTAAGTTGATTCTATGCGACCAAGTCCCGTGTGCGTCGGGGAAAATTTTAAAATAACATTATACCGCGATATATCAGCGAAGTTTACCAGTGCGAAGCTCAAGCTGCACAGCGTGCTCGGGAGAGAAAAAACTGACGGCGAAACATAAATCATCCGGCTAAACGTTCTCCCAAATTAACTAATCGAAATTCAAACGAAGCCGCATTCGTGAGATACACGCGTGTACTGTTTCTTTTCCTCTCTCCCTTGTGTCGATGTAAATGCGCCGATTTAATATACAACCGCGCAAAGGGGACAGAGAACGCAATCGAAAAGAGGGTAGAGGAAAGATTGATTGATATCGACGCGGCAGCGGTGTACACACGCGCGAGTGGAAGCTGATTTTTTATTGGTCATTTCAAATGTATTCCGTGTTTACACGCGGACGATTTATGCGTCGCTCGCAGAGGAGTAGACAGAGTCTAATGTATTTAAACGTTACTCTTTCTCTCCCTTGTACCGATCAATTTTCCCATGGTTGATTGATGGATTCGACGATATATTATGGTCTGGTTTGCAGACCATTTACGCGCGTGCATTAAATCATTATTCTTTGATGAAAGTCTTAATTAAGTGCGGAACTCCTATAATCGGGCTTTATCACGTCAGTCGTACACTCGAAAGCTGATTCATGACCCCCGGAAAAATGCCCATTAAGTCATTAAATACCGGTAGCAGCCATAAAGTTTCTCACTCGCGTGGCGGCCGGAAAGGAATTGAGTCGGCTCAGTGATTCAAACGCGCGTGTACAGCCTTAATTAAATGTGAGCAGCACAGCTCCCCCCTCTCGATCTCTCTCTCTCTCTCTCTCTCTCTCTCTCTCTCTCTAGCTCTCTCCGCGAGTTAGCTAATAATTTATCAAAGGATAAAGTGGGCCAGGCGTATTAATACATTGTTCGCTGCTCCTTTGTTCCTCTTTCTCTTCGCGTATACCTATATATACGTGTACGCGTGTGTTGCAACGCGTAGGATGAATCACGCGGCGCTTGCGTGAGGGAAAACTTTCGAGAGGCATTTATCGGTGAATTTTTTCGCGGTAAAGTACTTCAAACTTGTGTTATATGGAGTTTGCCAGTGTTATTTTTTTTCAGGTATGAAAATACGAGCTACTTATTCTCCGGCCGTATGAATGTTTGTTTAAGAGTCGAATTGCCATTTTGCGCGGAGCACAGGTATATTATTCAGGAGAGAGAGATGCGAGATAAAACAATGAATCATGGTTATGAACGCGCGCGGCGGACACTTGAGGGGCGACAGTTAAAGTCCTGAAAGTGACTGCGCGGCTGAGAGAGAGAGAGAGAGAGAGAGAGAGAGAGAGAGAGAGAGAGAGAGAGAGAGAGGAAAAAAGTTGCTCGACGCGACGCTTTCCCGTTCAATTTTTTCCCGTATATCTCTTCTTATAACGTACTTTTGTATACGGCTATCTGGCCTTATCTGCGTCCAATTCGAAGTCGTCCGCTGCTATAAATGCGTAAATTTAAGAAAAATTCAACTTTGAGTCCTACTTTTCTAAAGGATGATTAATTTTTTCCGTGTAATTTATGACAAAACTGTGCGGTGCACGAGACAAACTTTTTGTTTACGAAAAATTGCGTCGTGTCAGCTCAGCAAAGTCCTGAGTTCAATTAGACTCTCGAAGATAATACAGTACCATCTGGTCTTGGACGGGATTAACGAAATCATGCCAGAAAACATAAACGCTGAGACGAGAAACTCTAGGGCGCAGTTCATATTCTTACAAACGAAGACTTTATAATTATCCTAGAACCATAAAACTATCCACACACACACACGCGCGCGACGGAAACACCGAAGCACAATTAAATTAAACGAACAAAAGATCCGCTTCTCCAATGCAACGAAAACCAGAAGAATGAAATCCCATCCTCCTTACCTTACAAGCGCAAGAGAGAGAGAGAAAAAGCTCGCATCCGCAAGCGCGCGCTCTTTCGAAAACGCGTGCAGGAAAAATTTTCATCGCATGCTCCGAGCCATCAAGAAGAAAACTGCGCTCCACACAGAAAGCGAAGAAAAAGCATCAGCAGCAGTAGCAGCAGCAGCTGAGGGAGAGTTAGAAAGGTGAACAACGGAGGCTGGCTGGCTTTGTCTCGCGGAGCATAATAAACTGTTCTGGGCCTTTTCCTCCGGCACTCATCTCTCCCACTCCTGCCTCTTGAACTTCCTCGACTCCCCGGCGCACCTACTCCTCCCCCCGAAGCGTATGCCTTCCGTTGTCGTTGTCGTCGGTGGCCAACCCGTTTCGTCTTCGACCGCCGTGTCGTCGCGCGCACTTGTGTAATGCCTACCGCCAACAATCGATGTCTTTTTTTGCCCTTTGTTTGCGCTCCTCTTCTCTCGGCGCTTTAAAGGGGAGAAGAAGGTCAGCGACCGGTAAAGTGAATGGGCGAGATAAGATCGCGCGCGAAACAGGATGACAGAGCGAAAATCGAAGATCTCGAGGGGCTTGTAATTATCACCTCAGACCGGCGTTATCGAGATCTTCCTCGAGTGTCGTTATTTAAATGCGCCTCTCTAGGAGTGTGTAGGTATACCGAAATAAATCATTAGCGAGCGATGAACTCGAAATGAGTACACGTGCCGAAAGGGTTGCAGAGAAAAGACGAGAGGAAGTAGATACCTCCGGGTCTGGACGGCACGTCTGCGAGGGACTGGCTCTTTGATGTCTCAACCCTTTATTCGCTCTTTCCTTCGACTTCTTCTTTTTCTTCTTCTACTTCGGGGCGACTCCTTTCAGTGGAAGGATCCGCTTTTCTCAGCGAGCCACTCGGACCTCTCTCTCTCTCTCCCTCTCTCTCTCTCTCTCTCTCTCTCTCTCTCTCCCTCTTTCTCTCTGTCGCCCTCGGGATAGCGAATTTTTTATTCATTTATAAGTGAATTTCTTCGATTCAGACCTTTTCGTGCGAGCGAGAGACATTTTTCTTTGACCCGAAGAATGAGAGTAATTAGTGGCTTGTTTAATGGGGGTTTAATTGTCGGGGCTTGCGAGATGAGCTCTTTTACTTTCTAGAGCGCGTGAGCAGTGTCTTACCGGTGATTACAATATTTACATTGTTTTCTATTTCTATACTCAATGTCAGCAGGCCAACGATTCGTTTCACGCTCGGCGATTGTTAAAAATAATTCGACCCGCATTGACGGAGTTAACGCATACACGTGTGTTTAACCGGTATACACATTATATTTTCGTGCACGTCAGCGCCTGCGTATACAAGTACCCGCATACAATTCAAGAGCTGTTGACGCATAAAAATTTAATGGTATTACATTGTTTCGATTATTCAGCGCATCGGTGGTTGCGCCTTCTATACGTAGTTCTATACGTAATTTTTTGTTATCTGGCTTTCGCTCAGCACTTCCGAGGGTATTGTTAATTTAACGATCCTTGATTTGAATATTTCATCGATACAACCCCAGCTTAATCAGAAGGATTATACGCGACGGGCAAGTTTTATTTGTTTGCGCAAAAACATGGCATGCGCGCGCGTCGATGTATTTCACCCGTTTTTACGTCGATATATCATTAATATTTTGCGCTTCACTGGGCTCGTTATATTGTTTCATTATTGATGCCCTCGCGGCGCAGTGTATGCATACAGATCCGTATATTTAATCGTTTACCCGGAGGCCTCTTGAGTAAAACGACTAATTAATGTTTAAGCTTAATTCGACGCTATCGATAGCTGTAAACTGTATAATATCGAGTAAGGTTCGCATCGAGTTTTTCGAACGTCGAGTCGCATCGAGATGAGAACCGGGTCATATTTTCGAGCGGCCAACAAATCCGCCAAAAGTTCATTACAAGCCAGCCTCAACGACACACGAGCATCGGACTCAAAGGGAATGTAACGCGGCAAGTTTTCAATTAAGAGAAGTATTAAACACCGGCATTCAAAGCTGTCTTTACACACGGATCACCCGCTTTTCAAAAACACGTCGCGTCCGAGTAACGCTTTATTGCACTTGCACGCGAGCGCGGGAAATTTGAAAAAGACGCGCAGTTATTAACTATTTGAATCGTCGTAGTCAAGTCACACTGTTCCTAATCGCGTGTCGAGCGATCATCAAACTTTCAATTTCGGAGACAGATTGGCTCGGTAGCAGGATCGTGTGTGTGTGTGTGTGTGTGTGTCGCAATTATTTACCCTATCTCGCTAACTTCCAATTTGCGCGCAAGCGCGACAATGGCGGAAGAGGCCGAAATGAAAGCTTAACTGAATACACAGCCGACCACATCCGATCAAACGGCTCTAATTGCGAGATTCATTTTTCTCTGACTCGGGTGTGTGCTTTTGTGGTTTATTAGATGTAAGCCGGTCCGTAATGATTTTAAAACAGTTTCATCGTCGAAAAGAAGCACCTTCGAGGCGTGTTTTTCCATTTTTTTACAATTTATGGAATATGCAAATCCACGGGCGCATAATTCACTGAAATAATGAAGCCTAACAATGATAAACGCCCTGAGGGACGTCGGCTCATGCCGAATAAGAGTAAAGCCGCCAAATCGGCGGAGGCGACCCCTCCTTGTAGTAGCTTTTCGCAATAACTTTACTCGCACGCGTGTTTGACGTACTGGGATGCGTATGTATACGTATAAGTAAATAAAAAAGCGGGGATATATCTGCGTATTTACGGCTGATGGCTCGAGTGTGTCTCCGGTCGAGTTCGTGCTTTTTTATTGTGATTCCTTGCTGATTGGGGACGATTCGGTCGTATTAAATCTTTTATTTTTGTGTATTCAACGATCGGTGTAACGATTATCCAAGCGTAAAAACGCAGCTTTTGTATATTCTGGCGCGTGATCGTTTCCTCATACATATATACGGGAACGCGTATCGCGGATCTTTTGTATAAAACAAGCCTCGATTTACACTCTGTTGTTGTTTCCACAGCAGTTCGCTCAACGCGTATACGTATGCGAAAAAAAGGCGTCATATATACCACCGCCGAAATCAGCCCTTTTCTTCGGGCGCTTCTTTGTTTCGGCTGCACAGAGCACAGCCCGGCGATAAATTTACCAGGCAAACTTACTGATTTCTCTCCGCTCGCCTTTTTTTTTCTCGCCCCGGTGTGTGTATTATTCTCGCGACGTCGAGGCGACTGGCTTTTCGGCTATTGTGCCACGCGCGCGCGAGAGAGAAGGAGAGACAATTTTTTGACGCCGATCCCGCGCACGCCTGGCCATAAATCTCGGCTGGAAGCTGCTTTCAATAGTGTGCCGAGGAAAAAGTTGGCGATCCTGCAGGCGCGGCGAGCCCTTCGCTCGGCCCATTTTTTTCTCCCTCGTCGAATTAATACACTGAAAGATTGGCTTTAAGGAAGAGTTATGGGGGCTCACGGCGAGACGTATTATATTTTGAACCAGATACATGAAATTTTCCGCTCCTCTCCTACGCCTTGTGTGCGAGGGTATCGGCGTTGTTACGCGGCCCCGAAAACAAGTGAAAATAAATCGGGAGGATGATCTTCGAAATATTAGCACGCATCAAACGCGTACGTATGTAAATACTATACAGCTAGCGGAGACGAGAGAAAACACCAGAGTGGCTGATTCTCTTTGAGGAGATATCCCTCGGCGCGTCGATGGCGTTGCACACTACATAACCAGGCGGCGCGTCCCTTTCGCCTGGCCACGGCAAACGGGCCACTTCCGGCCGGGTCAGCTTCCGCGTCCGATTCCGCTTACCGTTTCCGTCTTCAGTACCAGTTGGCCATCTGCCCTCGACGCAGTCGGCCGCAACGTACGCTCTGGGAATTTTCCATGAGTTCACTACTTTTAACTTTTTTTTTCTAGCTTCAGTATTGAAAAAATTGTCGAAAAACAGCCACGATTAAGAAATCATATAATTGCTGGGAAAAAAGAACGAACTTTCCCAATCTAACCGACAAAAACTCCCCAACACACACGCAGGATCCCCCGACCAAAGTAACTTCCTCGCCGCTACGGGACAGCGTCCGCAGATATAGCCGCGCTAATAGCCGAGCGGGAGTAAAACGAAAGTCAGCCCAGCACTTAAACTCTTCCTCTCCTCGAGCGCGCCGCACGAGAAGCGTGCGCGCGGCGTTCATTCACTAATATCTTCAGCTCGTTACGTGACACATTTCCCCCCCGTGAATATTCCACGCGCGCGGTGTAACACTCCCTCTCTCGCCCGCGCGCGCGCATTTTCCCTCTGACGTAATCGAACCACTACAGCAGCTGCTTCGTGCAAGCGTCGACCGCGCCTCCTTTTAAAATCCGTTCCGCGTTCACAATTTGCACGAGTGCCGCAAATCTCTCTCTCCGTCAAATTAGCAAAGCTGCACACACGGTTGGAGCACTTTTGTCCTGGGGGTGCGCAGAGAAAAAAAAATCGGCGATGATGATTTTTTTCTCGTCGCGTCGGAGCGTTCGAAATTCATTTTTCACTTTTCATTGTTCCCGCCGGAGGGAAATGAAAAGCGCGCGGGGCATCAAAATTTTATACGGCTGAGCGCGAGATTGAGCCGTTATGACGCCCGCGATTGGAATTTCAGACACGCGTGTACGCGTGTGTGCGTGTCCTATCGATGAATAAGTTGCTTCGTTATCAGAGAATTGGTGAAAAAAGAGGCAGAACGAATCGTCGAGAGCTCTCTGATATATATATATATATATATATATATATATATATATATATATATATATTCGCCGGCGGGCATTTCCTGTGAAATCCGTACGGCGATATTCATCAATTTTTGGATCGCGGCTCTTTCGAGGACAGAGCGAGCGACGAACGTCTCATTTTTCACGGCTCCTGACGTTTCGAGGATTAGGGTTAGACGAGACATCCGTCATGACGCGCGCAAAGCTTTGTGCTTGCGACGGAGGATCTGGATATTGCTAAATACTTTGAGGCGTCATCTCGAGTGTCGGCTGCTCGTGTGCACTAGACGACGAAAAATGAGCTCGAACGGTAATGACGCCAGAAGATTTTTATCTGAAAAAACTAAATAAAACACGTCCGCCCTCTAAACGAAGGGAAAAGGGTTCGGGACAAATTAAAGCCACTAAAAGCTCCACCCGAATCTCATTACTCCCGCAACATCGTCCCTAAAACTCGACGCTCGTGAAGGATCAGCCGAGCGCGGCACCTCCAGAGCCCCGGTGCATCAGAATTTTCGGAAGGCGGCGCGCAACCACAATCCATTTCTCATTGTCTGGCTACGCGCAAGACACGTCTTTCAGATTAGCCTTCCAGCGCGGGAGGATGACATTCATCTTGATACGAAAGGAACCGCGAGTTAGCCCGCGCAAGTATCATCATCCGAATTCGCTGTAAATTGAAAATAAAAATAAAGCCCAGACGTAGAGACATACCGTTGAAAAAAAGGTTTCGCCTACCTCGGAACACGGACCATCCCGTGTACAGCGGCAGCCGTCAGCCGCTCGCTTTTAGCTGAATATTACGCGAGCTCCCAGCCTCGGCGCGAATGACACGACGCGTGTGCGCTAATAGCCATCCAGAGCAGCACACGCATATCACGTAGGGGTGCCAGCTTCAAAAGGAGGAACAGAGATAGGAAGAGAGAAGAGGGTCACGAGGGAGGCAGCCTACGAGGTCGATACTCGAGTGGCTGAGGATCCCCCGCCCCCCTCTCTCTCTTGGCTTTTTCTATCGTTTCGTCACGTTCTCGGTAAGGGCACTTTTTGCACGAGGTAGTAGGGACCACGAGGCCTCTTAATGCGTGCTTTTTTTCGAGGATGCGCTTTCGCGCCGACGAGGGGGACCACACTCGTTTTCAGGGGGTGTTTGATGTTCTCGAGAGCGTGATTTTTACGAGACGTGCGACGCGCGATGTTTAATTGTGCAGCCGTGTTTTTTTCTCTCGCTTTCAAACTCGCCGGCGTACACGCGAATAGCGTTGAATAATGAAGACGTTACGGGGCGTGGAGCTTTCGACACAATGACGCGTTTGTAATTTTTTTTCGCAAGCTCTCTCGTGTGTCTGCGGAATATTTTAATATCACATGCATGGAATACATTATATCGAAGGCATTTTTACGTGTGGCGAGCGTAGTTTACATGGTAATTTTTATTTTATTATAAAACCGCGTGTATATCGGGAAAATTAATTGCGATATATATGGACACGAATAGTTTGAGGAATCGAAGGAAATAGCGTCACGCGCATCGCGACTATAAACCGGCAGATTTTATGCAAAATTTAAAGCCGCGTAATCGCTTTAAAAAAATCCTCCCTCGCTCTTGTTCCTTCACCTCCTGCCTCGCAGCGCGACTACTTCCCTTTACAGCCGAAGAAGAATATTAAAGCTGATGGGTTGCGCTTTAAGCTTTAGAGCACAATTTAACGATTTTGCGGCGGCGTGCAGCGCGCTCGCGCGAAGCGTGATTTTTCGACGCTAAAAACGCGCTGTAAAAAAAGCGTCCGTAATATTACGTAATTTTTGCTGCTCCCTTTTTCCGCGCCCCGAGAGGAGGGTAAGCGTATTTTGCGCGGGAAATTTTTTCCCGGGTAAAAAATTTCTTTGATTCAGTAAAATCAACTCGCCGACGACGATTTCATCAGTTCCCGAGAAATTAATTAAAACGCGCCGCTTACATTGTTCGCGAATTACAATAGGCGCGATATGTCTCAGGCAGGCGTCGCGCCATTAGTGCTTCAGGAGTCCGGAGATATAGCACATTCCACTATACACTCGGCTTCTCGCTCTTCATTTTAATGCTGGAGTACACATCCAAATGCCACGCGTGAAAAATAAACGATGCGTAAATATAACGATACTTTTATTCAATTAAACTCCATTTGCGAATAAATTACGGCAAATATGAATATTGTATATAGTCGACGTTGTTTATATTTTCGCATCGAATAAATTATGCGACGCAATAACGAGTAATGTTATTCATATACAAAGTACAAATTACTCGAATTTCGACGACAAAAATTGATAAAAACACTCCCAAAACGCAGCGAATCGACGCTCATCGCAATCATCTGCAAAAAGGGAAGAACAAGACAGCGTCGACTCCTGCGATTAATAATTTCGCAGAGGCGCAGACCCAGAGTCGTTGTTGTTCCTTTTTACGCGGCGCAGCTGGCTCGAATAAAAGGCAGCCATACACCCGCACACACACAAATAGCTATGCCTCCAACACAGACACAGGCACCTGTACGAGGCCGTGCGCGATCGATGCAATCTCGCCGGAATCTCCCCCTCGTGTACTCGGTTGTATACGCGATGTAATCGCCGAAGAGTGCAGCGAATGCAGATTAATGTACCATCGTCATTAAGACGACGATTACTGCATCGGCGTCGGTGTGTACAGCTACTGCCTAGACAGCCCCGACGTTGGCCATATATGTATAGCGCCTATGTTTGCGGGGATGATTCGCGCTGTTCTGAGCTTGATGAAAGCTCGTTGTCTTTTTCGTTGCGCTTTTTCGGGGATGATTTGAAGTTTCCGGAGGGATGAAGGAGTTTGCTGTTCTTTTTTGCGAGCCGCACGAGGTATACCGTAACTGGGTCGGGTAAAATAATACTCGCGCGTCGTATGTGATGAGCGCAAAACTTAATACGGCTGGAATGGTGATACCCTTTGAAAATGGAGGCTTTATGTTGCATTTGAAAAAAGAACCTACATTTTCGGTTGTATTCTTTCGACTTTATTTAAAGGCAAAACTAATTGAGATTGTTATATTTTTATGTTTCAGGTAAGGATCGACATCCATTTCGTCGCCCAACTCTGAAATAGAACACTCAGGTACGGTTGAAAATCGCACGTCGAACAATCCATAAACACGCAGCTCGACAATGCACCCACAGGTTCGTCGTGTGTTCGACGCGACTACAATGCTCACTTTATTAGCCCGTTACAGTCCATTGTAAATTTCGAGTCGGCCTTTATAATGAGCGTAATAATCGAATTCCGCGCGACAGCGGCAAATTAGTCGGCCCAGTCGCGTCGTAAAACTGTGATGCAGATACTGTACATGATGCATTAGTCGCGGGGCGAGCGCTAGCCTGTTTATCGCCGCTGCGCCATAAATTGATTTTGATTTGTTTGCCGCGCTGCGCGTGACGTGTCTAATGCACGACTGAATTCGCGCGAGCTGCGAGCAATTATAGACCCGACAGTGTATGTATACATCCGTTTGCGTTCGGTTTCAGCGTTTTTTTCAAACAAATGCAGGCGAATTACTTCCGATGCATTTGAAGAGAGAAAAGGAGGCGGCGTTACGACACTGGATGCAATTTCAAACCCAATAAAGCATAATGCGATGAACTTGTCCTCGAGCGAACGACCCGCTTGTAACTAATTAAAAATTTATCTCTCGAGTGCTAATAGTCGTTTCGAGGAGGAAAAAAGCGTCAACATTCAGTGAAACCTAAAAACTTTCTCTGAAAGATTAGCCGAGCGAAATCGGACTCCGTCGGCTGCAAAAATTCATTAAAACAAATTTCATCTCCATAAATTGCTCGGTACACGTTCCACCTGCGCGACGACCGCGAAACTTCGCGGACGTCCAGTGATTTTCCAATTGCTTTGAGCGCCGAGAGTTAACTCCGCAGTTCCAGGACACTTGCATTACGGCGGATTACGCCGTGAACTCGGGGCCCTGATATGGGCAAGCGAGTTCCTTCTTTTCCGGAACTTCGGCTGGAGACGTAAAAGGAAACGATACGATTACGCCTATACTGCGATATCGCCGATTGCGCCGATCTTTCACTCTGGCTGCTATGATGGAACGGC
Source organism: Nasonia vitripennis (assembly GCF_009193385.2). Classification (NCBI taxonomy): domain Eukaryota; kingdom Metazoa; phylum Arthropoda; class Insecta; order Hymenoptera; family Pteromalidae; genus Nasonia; species Nasonia vitripennis. The sequence continues at coordinate 32,112,436 of NC_045760.1, read as the reverse complement.
GACCGAAATTACGGATATCAGCCGTGTATGTGTTGGGAAAATGGAAGTGGCTCGATTTGCATGAGCAATTGCTCCGGACCGTTTCGCCATTCAGTAGTCAGAATTTTTGCGAAAATAAAAGGCGTTTCAAGTGCGACGAGTAAAGGTCTCTCCTCTGCATAGCCCATTCAGGGTGTCGTTCGACTCGATTAGCTCGACAACGAGCAGTAAACACTCCGCTCTTCGGCTAATACATAATCGATACTCTCCCATGAATTTCGACTTTTATTGTCGCGGCCCCCCGAAGACCATCACCAGTGCACTTCTCATGGCCATTATCGTATAAACAAAGGGATGGCGCCCGTGCGACCTTTCTCCTCGTAGGTGGCTGAATTATTAAGTGGCCGAGTGCACTCGATGTACCGGAAAAGTGCTCTGATTTTTTTCTCCCTGAAGCTGAGACCTAATGGCTCGGAGAGCTTGTTTTTCGGTGAGACCCCTTCGGTTATAATTACCGCGAGTTTCCCCGATGTATCGCTCCGATAGATGCTTTGATTTACGCCCCGGTAGTTAAAGCCGCGTGTATACGTTTGGACATTACTACCCAAAGATAAATACTTGATGCGGCATGAATAATTTATCGCCGAGGTTTCCCGCGCAACGTGAATTATTGACGGCTCGAAGCGTCAAAGTAATTCCTTCGTATAAATCAAAACGAGTGTGCCGAACTCTAGAAAAATTAAACCGTAAAAAATTGAGAATCTTAAACATTTTTACGCGCCTTGTTTACTGTCGCGAGCGTATAAAGGAAGCTCTCCAGCTTTTATGAAAAGGCTAAGCAAAACTAACGATTCCCAGAGCGGTGCCGAGGCTCGAAGTGCGGCCGTTTCGAAATCCATAAAAATTTTCGCTCCCGAATACACAAGGCGCGCGCGAGTTTGATAAATAAAAGCTCTAAGACGATGAAAGTTACTGCGCGCTCCAAGTTCTTAAAGTACAGGATCTCGAGGAGGCGATAATGAAAGGGGTATAATAATGTTCGCCCGATAAAGCACCGCTGCTCTCTCTCTCTCTCTCTCTCTCTCTCTCTCTCTCTCTCTCTCTCTCTCTCTCTCTCTCTCTTGGCTACTAATAATTTTTTCCGCCCGACACTTTGAAACTTCGTTCCTTAATTATGTACGCCTGGATTTCGCCCCGGCACAGTGCGCGCGCGAGCTTTTCGAATGCTCGAGAGTGCAGTTGTTAAAAATTACGCGAAAAGTTGGCTGACCCGAGATTTTCCTAAAATGTCGTCGATCCTTTGATATCGCTGGATTATGAAGCCCGAAGAGAAATTAAAAGCATCTGGCGATACACTCGCCTACTGTATACCGCTGTTGCAAGAACGAGCGAGTGAAAGCCGAGAAAATCAATTATACAAGTGCAGGCGCGACCAGTCTTAAAGTAGCCAAAAAGAAAGCAGCAGCCAAGGCAAAACAAAAACGCAGCTCCCCGCATACTTGCTGCTTATATTCCTCCACCTTTTATCCTCTTTTTCGCTCGAGCCTCAGAGAAGTCTGCGATTACTTTTTCATTTTTTTTCTCTCTCTCTCTCTCTCCCGCGAAGAGATTTCGTACATAAGTGTAGGAGAGAAGCGAACGTCTGGAACGGCGCGGCGAGATTATTTCAACGGAACAGCCGCAAATGGAGCAAAGTGCAGCGCCGCGTAAAAGAAGGACAGCGCCGGTGCTCGTGAATGTGCATGAAATTGCGGGAGAGAGGGAGAGAATGCGAGCCGGGGATAGAATGAAAGAGGTCGAGCGCGCGCGACGAGCCCCGGGAAGTTTTTCGTATTGAATCTCGGCTTCTCTCTTCTCTTTTTTCCAGCGGAGAGTTGTAAATTTGAGTTTATGACGCTGAGTGCATTATTCAATTCGAACCGGGCTGAAAGGTTTCCGTTGCCAAACGGTTCGAGCTTTCGGACGGCCGCTTTGTATCCGACACAAAGTATCGTCCGAAATTGTGATGTAAGTAGATTCGAAAATTTTAACAGAAAAACTCGCTGTGTACTTCATGTTCAATGAAACGAGTGAAAGGCCGCAGGGATAAAAGAGCAGATAAATTCAGCGAGTAAAATCGCGAGAGGATGTAATAGAAAACAGCCAGAGCCAACGTCAAAACGAGGAGAACAGTATTTAATGCGAAGAGAAGCAGAAGAAGAAGAGGAGGCCGAGTCCGGATAGAAATGAAAGAAGGGCAAAAAAGAGGGAGAGAATAGAGCACGCTGCACGCGCGCGGCGGCGCACACTAAAGAGATAATTTTAATACGTGACGTCGCTTCATTATTTACATCGCGACTGGTTTCCCTCTCCTGAATAGAGATTCGCCGTGGATGTCTAATTTAATTCACTACTGTTTTTCGCTATACTCCTCCGCGAACTTTATGTTCACCCGCGCGCTTTTTGGCGCTATGTTTAACTTGATTTAATTTTAAACAGGGTTTTAGAATGTATGAAACAAAGGAAGAAAGGGCGTGTTGCACATAGTCGCGGAGCAAATTAGTCGGGTCGGTTGATTGTATCAAGGGACCCTCGGGGAGGGGTGGGATGTACATTTGCCGCGCGCTTTTTTGTCTCGCTTCGGTTAATTTAACTTTTTCAGGCTGCGCACGCGAGTTATCGCGAGATATCCTTGCCGTATTTAATTAAATAAAAGCTTAATTCATTTCCTCCGCAGTTTCGACCGCCGGAATTAAAAGGCGCGGCTATGCGGGCGAAATTTTTTTTCTTCGATCATAGTCGCGTAAAATCTGGACACCGGTTCGAATTACGCGAGAAAGAGACACGGGGAGAAAAAAGACGACGACGGAACGGGCCGACAGTAGCAGCAGCAAAAGAATGTACAAGCTGCAAAGTCTCGGGTTGGCGAGGAGAAAAGAAAAGTTTGCCACAAGTTCTCTTTCTCGCTGTGCCCGAAAATAAACCCGTCTGCGGCGTATCTTCCTCTTTCTCTGCAATTACTTTCCTGGCCGGCCGTTGTCAGCACGTATTCTCCTGCCGGCACTGCCGCTTCTCCCCCAGAATGCGGGTAAACATATTGCACAAACAGTCGGCTGGGACACGGAATTGGAGCGAGAGACACGGAAACGGGTAAGGCTGACGTCGTCGCCCGAGCTATCCGGGCATTTGTTTATATGTGTGCGTGAGCTTTCCTGAATATTTGTATTCCTCGTGGTTTTTGACTTTGTGGAATAATTTAAGTCCGATTTGTCGACCGATAGATGGTACAATAACCCGGAGCATCGTCAGAAGATTCAAACCCAGCGAAAGAGAAGAAGCAGTAGCAGCCGGCGTCCGGTGGGGAGTAAAGTCGAGTTAACTCGAGTGTACACATTCGCCGGGGCGCAGTACATCTAAATGAGAAAGCAAAGGAGGCTGCTCACTTTTCTCATGGCCGTGGCGAGAAAGAACCAGAAGAAGGAAGCTACCCCGCACGCGAAGAAGAAAGAACAAGTAGGATGAATAGTCGAAATCTCTTCTCGTCCGCTTCTATCCTCTCTTTTGTGCATTCCCGGGAAATTTAATTTATCTCCGGCGCTCAGCTCTGTCTCAAAGTCTGCCAGCTGAGCCCTCTCTCTCCGAGGAAAAACAAGCTGAATGCGCGCACGAGATTCCACGCTTTAGTTGTGCCGCTGATTTCGTAAGACTTCATATCGTATACACGACGATATACTGCTATAACGTCACTTGGAAAACGCTGTTTGAGTTATGAGATAAAGTGCTGCTCATTGCAGGTAGACGGCAGCGGGAGCCTCCGGCAAGGAGCCGCTTTCGCTTTGACCCGAGAGTCCGAGAGGTAGATAGTTTACGGGATGAGAGCTCGGAGTCGTAGTTCATTTGGACGTTGATTCTGCTTTGAAAAAAGGCGCAGCTCGCGTTTTAAAAAGCCAATCGAAGCGTAAAGCTCTCTCGGGGAAGAAAAAGAGCCGCGGCGAGAAAGAGCGCAAGACCTTTGCTGAAGGTAATTATCTCTTGGCGGTTTCGAGAGAGAGAGAGAGAGAGAGAGAGAGAGAGAGAGAGAGAGAGAGAGAGAGAGAGAGAGATTGATTGAAAACTTATTTATTACCGGCAAGGCCCATCAGAACGTATGCCGGGATGCATATAAATGATACAATAATAAACTTTATAATAAAATATACAATTTACGCATGAAAGTAGAAAGTAGAAACCAATATATAAATATAGATGTATATACTATGCTTTCAATAGGAAAACAATGTTGCGCAAGATATAACAAATTATGATAGAAGTTTGAAATAGTAACGTAGTTAACAACGAAGTGCTTAGGGCTACTTAAAGCGGTATTGATCACAATTTATCGAAGTGCTAATCACTAGTTAACAGTTGATTACTCGCTAATGCTAAACACTAGTTAACAGTTTAAAGCTCGATCTAATTAATTATTTAAGAGGTAGTCGAATAAGAGAGAGAGAGAGAGAGAGAGAGAGAAAGAAAGAGAGAGAGAGGCTGCTTTATCGCTCGGGGGCGATGCTTTCGATAGATAAAATGAAATCCTTATCTGCGCAAGCCAGGGCTTGCAGCTTTGTGACGGGCCGAGAAATTAACTCCGCAGGCAGCGAGCGGGAGAAACGGAAAAAGGGGAAACTGCTGCTACTGCTGCGATTCAATTACGACTTATACAGTCTCTGGGCTATTTCACCGGAGCAGCTGTACGTGTGTACCAGCAGCGGTAATAATATATTTGAGGGTCGTGTGCGCCGCGCAGTTTTATTTCTCATTCGGAATAATAACTACCGAGACAACACAGTGTACTCCCGGTGTATTATACCAGTCGCAAGACCTTACGTGTGCGTGCAAATCTAACGCCTGGAGGAGATTAAGTCCGCGCTTCTGATTTAGCAGTCGGCCAAAAGGATTTAGGGAATTGTTCGTGAATGGAGCCGCGCGCAAATGTGTTTGTCTTGCTTTTCTCCTTACTAGACTCTACTACCTCCGAGAAGACAATCCCATCGAAAGTATCACTTGCAAATAAGATGATCCAATGACGGATCATCTTATTTGCCCGAGAGATGGCCACCGATAATTTACTCGAATTACGAGAGCCATTGGCTCGCCCGCTCTCTGTGTATACGCGAGCAATAATGTTTATCACTGCGGCGGCCGCTATATACCGAAGCAGCGGATTTAGCCGGGCTACACGTGTGTAATTTCTGCAGATTGAAATCTAGATTTCGGGATAATCGGTCACTCGAGGCTTAACCCAGTTCTTCGGTTTCGCTGCAGCAGCTCGCGATTATGATGATTAAGGGCGAAATTAAATTTCTCTCTCTCTCTCTCTCTCTCTCTCTCTCTCTCTCTCTCTTGTCGGGAATTTCCCGCCTCGGCAAAAGTAAATAACTGCTTTCCGCGCACAAAAGAAACATAATTACACCGGCAGTGGAACAAGACGAGACAGGTCAGACGCGAGCGCGCGGTTACTGGCGCAACTGAGCCCGCGGCGCTCGTGCATTTCCACCGCCGCAGCCAATAATGAGCGGCGGAAAAATGCGTATTTCTCTGCGGTTCGCTGCTCGTTTGAACGCCGTTTGATTAATATTATTTGATTATTGCGTACGCGATTTTTTTTCTTCCCCGCTCGCGCGTGAGCCATCCATTGCGTTGGACTCTGTAGGACGTAATAAAGTTAAGCATCGGCTGGTTCTCCTCTGGCTTTTTATTGTCCGAGAGCTACAGTGGCTTTGGAAGTACGCTTGCTCGTAATGCCGACCCTTCTCTGATAGCTTTATTATATGTAGTTGCGTCTTCGTGTAATAGACGGCTTTTTACGCGCTCTCCGACTCGAGTTGCACTTTTTTAGTGGCTTCTTGCAGTTTTTACCGAATCGGAAGAAAGCACTTCTTGACTCTTCTTGGACTGGCTGTACGAGGGCGGGTGTGAACATTGCATCCCAGTTTTTTTGTGTGATCAAATGGTTTAAAAAATGTCGACCATAAATACGAAAAATGGAGGAAAAACTAATTTGACGTGGATGGACGAGTCGAAAAAAGGAAGACGATGCCCGCGCTTGATATACGAAAAAACATGCTCTCCATCAATCTTCCTCGCAAAACGTTTATTTAATCCTTTTTCTCAAACGGCCGCGGATCAGTCTGCGGTTTAATATCTTTTTGCGAGCAAAAACCGTAGATGAATCCGTAATACAAGAATAATCATCGAAACTACATCAATAACCACGTTTTCAAACTCAAAAACTACACACTCAACAGCAAAAATCTCCAAGAGCCAAATATACCAGCTCAGCTTTCAGCTCTCTTGTCCTCTCGTTTCTCCTCATCCGCGCGGATCTGCGCCGAAAATGAGGCTGCTGCCGCTCTCTGGAGCAATTAAGGGATGACACTGGGTAATTAGCGTGCGCCGACGCGCCGACGCGTTTTTAAAAATGTTTACGACGCTGCGCATGAGCTGACCTCTATTCCTTTTCTGTTCGCGCAACCGTCGATGCCCCCGCATTCGCTGCTGCTGCCGCTGCCGCGTAGTCTGTTTGCTTTTCTCTCTCTCTCTCTCTCTCTCTCTCTATCGTCGTGGCCGCGAAATCTGTTGTATCACGAGAGCTGTCCCGTTGATTGAAGGCTTTTATTCTTTTCTACTCTTGGCGATCGCGGCCTCTATCGCAGTACACCTCCCTACCAAGGCACTTGATTTATTTCTGTTACTGCTACTGCCGCCGCTGCTGTATACGGGTTTTCTATACACTGAGTTAAAATCATGGACTCGTTGCTGGGGCTTTATTCAATAACGTTATCGAGGACGATATACACTATTTTGACCAATCAGCTTATTTAACACGATAAATCACTATATCGTGTGCGATATACCTTAGTGAATAAGGCCCCTAGTGAGTCCCTCATGGAGTATATCCTGCGCGAGCGGTCTGGAGTAGTTCCAGGTGCTGCCGCATATAATGCAGTAGCGCCACGGAAAACTGTGACAAGTCCAAGCAGAGAGTAGTAGTTCTCTTTTATAGAAACACCTGGTTATTTAAGTGCATATGCTTGTACTGAACGCTTAGTATTGTAAGAAACTTTCTAGATTAGGACACTTTTATACCTGTGTAAACTCGTCTAAGAATAAAAGTGAACCCAGCACTGTCATAAAATAGCTCTATTAGGTGCATCTGCTGCGCAGGTATAATCTCGGGAATTCCCCACCATGTACCTAGCCTAATGACGCAACGACACACCTCCCGACGGCACGATTCAATATAAGCATTAAAACTGGGCTCAGACCCCCCCCCCCCCCGCCCTCCCTGACAGAGACCATTAATCTTTCTTGCTTCAGCGCCACCTATGGTCTAATTTTCTTTAATAAGAGACTCCGCCTACAACAATCTCCTGATCGCTCAAACCTCATAACACTTCAACCTGATGACAACACTCAGGAGATAAATTTTGTAGTAAATATATTCAATAAATACGAGTTAAATATATTTGCTCTGTAAATTTTGCACTTTTTATTTGTATAGCTGTAATGCGTTTATTCTCATTACGGCAGAGATCATCAGTGACGCTCTCCGACGGCTCAACAATCATGCAAAAATATAGAAAATCGTTAAGGGCGTCAGAGATTTCACTTGTTGACGTCAAAAGTTCACATCGGTTGCACAATGTAATACTATTGTTCGCGTCGTCGCTTGGAAAACGGGGTATAAAGGGTAGAGCCATTATTCAGACATTTTTCTTGTCTTTATATAATATAATTTATTTTTAAGAAGCTTACAAAATAGTAAAAAGTTAAGAATACATTATTTCTGATAATCCGTGTTACATTTTGACAAGAAATTTCGAGACGAATCTTATGCGGTGTTTCATTTTAAATACAAATATACATTGTCACAGACGCACACGTCTGCAACGCGAGCAGCGAAGACGAGTCAGCGATAAGAGTCCGCCGAGCCGTACTGCGATGCATAGCGTCCGAACGCATCGTAGACGTTAGCTCAGTGGTTAGAGCACAGGCCTCTGTATATAAATACAAATAATAAATACAAATTTACAAAGAATGTCGCTTGTACTTGCAGATGCGAAAAAAGTTAAGAATACATTATTTCTGATAATATATGTCAAATTTTGACAAGACACTTCGAGACGAATCTCACGTGGTATTTTATTTTAAATACAAATATACATAATAAATACAAATTTACGCAGGATTTCTCTTGTACTTGCAGATGTGAGCATTAGTTATCAAAATCTAGTCTCCGGCGCACCGCCTGGAGCTTAGCCATTTGGTCATCATCGCTGATTAAATTGGCTATATTTGGTCCAAGCGACCGTTCAATGAGTTTCCTCTTGATATGTGCGTACATTTGATTTTTTGGTGGATAGCAAATAATATCTGATATTATAAAAACGAACTCTTCGCCAAGCATTACAATGACGAAATTGAACTGCGCTTGGTCATTACATATGTTGAATTCAGCCATCAGCTTTTCTACAAGCTGAAACCACGACATCGCCATGCTTGGCCAAAATGGTAGTAGTTTCCGTAAGGATTCCATCGTTGGCAGTTGCTTGATGGCAGACGTTTCGTTTCTTCTTGCGATGGTCAGTTGTTGATCCATAATTGTTCGTAGCACACAATTTTGTTGTAGAAAAACAGCTTAAACTTTTTCTTTTGTCTTAGACTGAATAGAACTACAGGCACTGCTTTGCGTTAGACAACCCTTCGCATCGAGTACTCTTGATAAACTGGAGCTGTTTACACCATTACTCGTTCCCCCACTTACGCCCCAGCTGCTTTCACCTAACGTTGGCGCCCTCTAGTTTGCTTCTTCCAGCAGATATGACGTCACTTTTAAACAGTGCACAGCTGACGTGACGGTCACAAATCGAGACTATAGCCATCTACAGTACGCTATGCAAAATAAGAATTGAATGACAGTTAAGCTAACCAGGGTTTTTTATGCCAAAAGATTATTGTATTATATTAGGTTGATAACAGAACTGTATTTTCGATTGCACACAGATTAGTCTTAAAATTTTGACATTAGCCCTGTTTTATTAGATCAAGCAAATTATTTAGTATTTACTTATACATTAGATGATTTAACACAAATCTAAGTAAAGTAACTAGAACAAAAGTTTAAATATTTATCATCAATAAATACATCTAGGTACTTTTGAGTACTAAACTGATACAAACGTTTGATCCTTAAGAGGCCTTCGGAAGAGCAGTTACATGACGCCGTCGCAACGTCCAAGTGGCGCTGCGGTCAGGTGACGAAATCCCTATTTTAACAACAACTACAACGTATCTGCGTATTTTAGAAAATAATCGCTCTGTACTGGCTTTCCTTTTATTATAAAGTAAGAATAATTTATTTAAGACTTTCGTTCACAAATGTATACTAGGCGCATGTCTGGAAAGCTTAAGAAAAAGTTTCTAACCTTCAATTTTTTTATATCTCAAAGTTTTTTGTAAAAGAAAGCAAGAAATTTATTTACAGACACCCACTTATAACATATAAATCTGAAGGATCCTCAAATTCCAATTCTGTACACTGAGAGATAAATCATGGACTCGTTGCTGGTGAGTCCCCTATAGAGTATATCCTGCGCGAGCGGTCTGGAGTAGTTCCAGGTGCTGCCGCATATAATGCAGTAGCGCCAGGGAAAGCACTGTCATAAAATAGCTCTATTAGGTGCATCTGCTGCGCAGGTATAATCTCGGGAATTCCCCACCATGTACCTAGCCTAATGACGCAACGACACACCTCCCGACGGCACGATTCAATATAAGCATTAAAACTGGGCTCAGACCCCCCCCCCCCCCGCCCTCCCTGACAGAGACCATTAATCTTTCTTGCTTCAGCGCCACCTTTGGTCTAATTTTCTTTAATAAGAGACTCCGCCTACAACAATCTCCTGATCGCTCAAACCTCATAACACTTCAACCTGATGACAACACTCAGGAGATAAATTTTGTAGTAAATATATTCAATAAATACGAGTTAAATATATTTGCTCTGTAAATTTTGCACTTTTTATTTGTATAGCTGTAATGCGTTTATTCTCATTACGGCAGAGATCATCAGTGACGCTCTCCAACGGCTCAACAATCATGCAAAAATATAGAAAATCGTTAAGGGCGTCAGAGATTTCACTTGTTGACGTCAAAAGTTCACATCGGTTGCACAATGTAATACTATTGTTCGCGTCGTCGCTTGGAAAACGGGGTATAAAGGGTAGAGCCATTATTCAGACATTTTTCTTGTCTTTATATAATATAATTTATTTTTAAGAAGCTTACAAAATAGTAAAAAGTTAAGAATACATTATTTCTGATAATCCGTGTTACATTTTGACAAGAAATTTCGAGACGAATCTTATGCGGTGTTTCATTTTAAATACAAATATACATTGTCACAGACGCACACGTCTGCAACGCGAGCAGCGAAGACGAGTCAGCGATAAGAGTCCGCCGAGCCGTACTGCGATGCATAGCGTCCGAACGCATCGTAGACGTTAGCTCAGTGGTTAGAGCACAGGCCTCTGTATATAAATACAAATAATAAATACAAATTTACAAAGAATGTCGCTTGTACTTGCAGATGCGAAAAAAGTTAAGAATACATTATTTCTGATAATATATGTCAAATTTTGACAAGACACTTCGAGACGAATCTCACGTGGTATTTTATTTTAAATACAAATATACATAATAAATACAAATTTACGCAGGATTTCACTTGTACTTGCAGATGTGAGCATTAGTTATCAAAATCTAGTCTCCGGCGCACCGCCTGGAGCTTAGCCATTTGGTCATCATCGCTGATTAAATTGGCTATATTTGGTCCAAACGACCGTTCAATGAGTTTCCTCTTGATATGTGCGTACATTTGATTTTTTGGTGGATAGCAAATAATATCTGATATTATAAAAATGAACTCTTCGCCAAGCATTACAATGACGAAATTGAACTGCGCTTGGTCATTACATATGTTGAATTCAGCCATCAGCTTTTCTACAAGCTGAAACCACGACATCGCCATGCTTGGCCAAAATGGCAGTAGTTTCCGTAAGGATTCCATCGTTGGCAGTTGCTTGATGGCAGACGTTTCGTTTCTTCTTGCGATGGTCAGTTGTTGATCCATAATTGTTCGTAGCACACAATTTTGTTGTAGAAAAACAGCTTAAACTTTTTCTTTTGTCTTAGACTGAATAGAACTACAGGCACTGCTTTGCGTTAGACAACCCTTCGCATCGAGTACTCTTGATAAACTGGAGCTGTTTACACCATTACTCGTTCCCCCACTTACGCCCCAGCTGCTTTCACCTAACGTTGGCGCCCTCTAGTTTGCTTCTTCCAGCAGATATGACGTCACTTTTAAACAGTGCACAGCTGACGTGACGGTCACAAATCGAGACTATAGCCATCTACAGTACGCTATGCAAAATAAGAATTGAATGACAGTTAAGCTAACCAGGGTTTTTTATGCCAAAAGATTATTGTATTATATTAGGTTGATAACAGAACTGTATTTTCGATTGCACACAGATTAGTCTTAAAATTTTGACATTAGCCCTGTTTTATTAGATCAAGCAAATTATTTAGTATTTACTTATACATTAGATGATTTAACACAAATCTAAGTAAAGTAACTAGAACAAAAGTTTAAATATTTATCATCAATAAATACATCTAGGTACTTTTGAGTACTAAACTGATACAAACGTTTGATCCTTAAGAGGCCTTCGGCAGAGCAGTTACATGACGCCGTCGCAACGTCCAAGTGGCGCTGCGGTCAGGTGACGAAATCCCTATTTTAACAACAACTACAACGTATCTGCGTATTTTAGAAAATAATCGCTCTGTACTGGCTTTCCTTTTATTATAAAGTAAGAATAATTTATTTAAGACTTTCGTTCACAAATGTATACTAGGCGCATGTCTGGAAAGCTTAAGAAAAAGTTTCTAACCTTCAATTTTTTTATATCACAAAGTTTTTTGTAAAAGAAAGCAAGAAATTTATTTACAGACACCCGCTTATAACATATAAATCTGAAGGATCCTCAAATTCCAATTCTGTACACTGAGAGATAAATCATGGACTCGTTGCTGGTGAGTCCCCTATAGAGTATATCCTGCGCGAGCGGTCTGGAGTAGTTCCAGGTGCTGAAGCATATAATGCAGTAGCGCCACGGAAAATTCCCTGTGACAAGTCCAAGCAATATTTCCATAGAGCCATCCGCAATTCTCGTGGCAGCCTCATGGAATAGTTGCAGGCGCTTGTACTGCTAGGATACAAATCTCATCAGTGAGTTTGTGACCTGATCAAAAACTTCAAGTTAATTGAATAAACTTTAGTAACAAATATCTTGTTCAGGTCTGTTATAGATAGATGTTTTTACTCGAAGGAAATTGGAATATATGGTTTAGTTGAAATCTTGTGTCTTCCTTGTTATGAAAGTTCATAAATTCTTAAGTATTCATTTATATGCATAGTATAAGCTCCACAAAGTTGAGATTGTATCCAATATATTTGAAATATAACTTTTTAATGCATTTGCAAGTGTATAGATTAAATAAAGTAATTTTTAGAGGAGTTCCTAAAAATTTTGCTTCTATTGGTGATTTGGTCCAAATTTCAAAATTCACTAGAATTCAAAAAATCCGCGGGAAAAAAATAGTGCTGGATTTGCTGTTTACATTCACGCGTCAACACGCCGAAATTGCAAATACCTAAGCCGAAACAACAATCGATAAGTCCAGCGTCATCAAGTTTGCTCCCCGAGTTCGAGGCGCTTGAACTTAGGAAGTGCGCGTCGGCAAGTTTGCCCGATTTCAAAGCGGATCCCCCAATTCGGCGCGTTTCCAATAAAGAGCGATGATGGCACGATGTGTAGGAGCAGCGGAAGATCCGAAGGTAAACAGCGAAGTGCAGTAGACTCATCGATATTGCGCTGAATTACTTTGATTGCTTTTTACGGTAAAAAACTAGCTGTTAAATGGCCGAGCGAAGCGTTCGTTAATCAAAGAACAAAAGATAGAAAGGCATAACCGCATGTCGAAACTACAGCGTTACAACTCCTCCCGCGCGGCCACACTGCGACGAAAGACAGGGCGAAGTTCGCATGGCGGCGGCTGGCAACTGCGCAGTAAACTTACATACACATACGTACGCGCGAATCGCCGAATTTGTTGATGCATACCGGTAATACATTAATGCAATTCGACACCGACGAAAGGCCAGCGCTTGCGAGATGGCCTGATTCAATTAGCTGAATCGGCCAATTGAACTGGTGAATTCAGTTATTGACATCGGCGGTATACATAGAGGTATAGAGTTGAACCGACGCTAATTTCAAACACGCACTGTACACACACTCCGCAAGCTCGAGAGAAGCACTTGCGCGAATCCAAAGCTCGGAAGGAATTTGTAAAATACATCGGATAATTTTAGTCGACTGATGATCATGTCGGAGGAAAGTAGCGCTTTGTGAGCCGAGATCGCAGGGCTTGTTATGGATACAATGCTCTTTGAACTACCTGTATAAGCTTGCATGCATTATACCGGCATTACGAGCGCTTGCCCTTTATATGCTAAAGTATTAACCGGTGTCAGTATTATACAGCAGGGCCATTGTGTCGAGTCGATTGATATAAGAGAGGATACTGTGCTGACGTTATTGAAAAGGGTATTATTAGCTCGCGCGGAAATTCGTAATTAACCTCCGTATCCTTCCAATCGAGCTGGTCAAACACTCGATTTATTTATCTTTTCGATATTTTCAGCCCTCGCATCCATTGAAAAAGGCCGCGCGTGAGCAAACTTTCGCACACAGCGACATCGCGCATGAATTCACTCGAGCTCTCTCTGTCGGCGCTTGTGGTGCAGGTTTCTAAAAGTTTCAAGTTCACAGTGTCAATTTATAACGTAAACACGTAGCGCCCGGCATATATACTGGAGGATTTCGTCGCGTTATACACTGCACATATATACCGGGGACTCCCCTGACGAAGAGTGATGATCGCGTTTTGAGGTTATGGTACGTATATAGTTCGCCCGCGCGCGCGTGTTTACCAACTCAACTTCCGCGACGATGCTAAATTTAAAGTCCCGTGGCATAGATTGACTTTCGGTAAATATTAGTAATTCGATTGAGCGGCTCTCGTGTGATCGAGTTATAATAAATTGCGAAAGTTCGTTAGCGCAGTGTGTGATCCGCCTGTTTGACGTGTAATTAGAGGTCGAACGAAGGCCGGCGGTTTTATTAATAGAAATTGTACCCCGTCGTTCGCCGATTTATTATTAAATTTTCCGTTTGATTCTCGAATCGACTGTACTCGAATTCGTGTGCACGAGCATTTTTAATGGGCGATTAAAAATGCTCGATATTACTGTAAGGTCGGAGAGGAAGTATCGATCCCGACGTAATAACGAACCGGCAGCTGTGCTATCGAGATATGAACGTTACAAAATTTTTGCACGATTAGCGGCGGGATAGTTTCATTAAGCGAACATTGCGGTGCAGCCATTATCTGATCTTCATTATTCAGCGCGATAGTGGATATCTTTATTAAAGTGCCGTATTTCAATAGCCGTCCGATATATCATACGATCGCAATTATGCTTCGGCAAAGTTGCGCGACGCACATGTAGATTCGGTCGCAATAACTCTTTCGCCGATTAATATATCATCCCGTGTGCTGCGGCCGCAACGATTATTATTACTTTTCAATTCCGGCATCCAAGCGCGGATAAAAAAGCTCACTCTCGTACAAATCGATCAGAGGCTCCGGCGTGAAATTCTCGAGCAGTCATATCAGCGGGGGCGACGTCTTCGCGATTAATCGCCGGCGCGATATCCGCCACTCGAGAGGCCCCTTCTCCTTTGAGAGCAAACATTCCGAAGACAAAGCGCCCGGCTCGACGCGACAAATGCCGGGACGTCCCACGGTTCATAAGAAGTGTCCGCGAACTCGGCCCCGGCGCGATTGAAACTAATGACCCCGATCACGAAGATTAAGAGTCGCGGTTCGCCCAAGATTTGCGAGCCAGTAGTGGTAGTAGTAGTGGCAGCCCCCCTCACCCTCTTCGTATTGATCTTCCTCGCCGGAGCCCTTCTGGCTTGCCGGCTTTTCCGGGAGAGGCCAAACCGCCAGAAGCGAGTAACTGCGCGCGTCCTCTCGGCCCTGGTCCAAGATACGCGGGCTGCTGCTGCTTCGAGTTTGACTTGCAGGTTTGAAGCTGGATGGATGTATATATAGCGCGACTTGTGGACACACGAGTTTGCATGATGGCGTGGGGGGTGAAAAGTTTCGTGTGTCTTTTGTATTGATTGGTTGAGCAATTAGCAAGTTGGCCGTGTAGTGGATTTGGACGATTAATGAGCTGTGCAATCGTCCACGGGATTGTCCGTAATTCGACGCTTGACTTTTTGTTGAGCAAATTTTCAAGTTTTACTAAAATTAAAGCAATATTCCAACCAAACTTGGCTCGTTTTCAATTCTAAACATAGTTCACGCTTCTTAGGACTATAGCGAAGCGTACACAGGGGGCTAATTTTAATCCATCAGTTCCCTGACACTTTTTCCTCATCAACCGCATAGCGGAACCGGCAAAAAAGGCGCGGCATTTGAATTAGCCCCACTCGCGCACACGCGAGCGTTCATATGTATTCAAACATCGCTATCTCTACTCGTGGATTATGATAATTAGAAGGTATGCTGTGTGGGGTGGTTTTTGATACGCGGGCTGTTTTTCGCGTGCTTTACGAACTTGTTTCTACGGCTGTGTCACGGTACGGCTCGATATTGACGCCGGACACGCGAGCCCGGCACGATTTCAATTTTGCGAAATGCCAGCTTGCGTTATGGCGCCATTTTTGAAATATTCTCCACTGTGTAATAATATACTCGATGATAACGAAGTTTCTTTTCTCTTTCAGGTGAGTTTGGCAGAATTCGACGCACCGCGTGCCAAGTAAATATCTGTAAGTTACGCGTATGAAAATTCTCTTCCTCCAAATCAAAATGAAATTCCAGCGGTGTTTTGCTGCGAGCGCACTAATTCACCCCCGACCGATACGCACATATCCAATATTGTCTCGGTGTGTGCGAGAGACGAACCCTCCGCGAAAAAGAAAATAATAAGAAAGTCTCCTCACGCGCGCTGTATACATCTCGAGCGTCCTCCCGAAGCCCCGAATGGACTTTATTTAGCAGCCGCGCACGCAGCCAGTTTCTAACACTGCTTAGCGCCGTTATTTTTATCGCTGCCGCAAGCTCCACCCTCGATTCGCACATGTGGCACCGGGGCGATATAAGCATTCTTTTATTTACCGCGGCCCGCAAATTTATCCATCCGTTTTCCGAAAGCTCCGCGAAGGAGAAGCTGTTCGGTTTGGAGCTTGCAGCCGGCGGTCGATATAAGTTTATGGCTCGCTCGTAGCTTCTCTTTGTCGTTTTCCCACCGGCGACTCGCTCGCAAGCTGTATAATGCCGCGCATACGCGCTTAAGTAAGCGCAAACTTTTTACAAACCGCGCGATGTTTATGCGCGCTGTTTCAGGAAAAAATACACACAGCAGCAGCGCAAGCTCTTCCTTTCGCCTCTAATCAAACCTTTATAGATCTTGTCGAGATGCTCCGGGAGGTTTAATATTGCTTGTCTTAGTACTTAAAGGAGCTTTACTGAGTGTTATCTCTTTTTAGTACACAAAGGATCGCCCGCCCGGGAATTTCGCTTCTTCTTTTTTTATTTTTTCTAACAGCTCCTCCTGGGAGAGGGATTTAGTTCGTGTAAAAATTTACAAACATACTCCGAAGGCTTGAACTTTTGAAATTCTTCCCGTACACGCTGGCTTTTAAGAATATCAAGGCAGCAGGGAGCTTTGCTGAAACTTTGCACCGGCTCTTGCAGAGTTTGCATTATTTTTCGCTAGTAGCATTGTCTGCAAATAGTACTAATGAGGCTTCATCGAATTGCAAACAAGTCGCGGAAACTAACGCTGAAAAAGAAGCGCATCGACCACGGGAGCGGGAAATTTGAAAGTAGATCACGCGCACCGCTCGACGGCACGTAAATTCATAACACAACGCGCGATATGTAGTACACTCACGCATGCATATGCAGGGCGTACACTCCATCGATATCCAGATTCCGCGCGTACGCGTAGAGGCGCGGAAGTCGCAATTTCCTGCTCTGAAAGTGGAAATGGGTTAATTCCAGGAGGTGAAAAAAACGCGAGTTCTCCCGAAATTCTCGAACCGTCCGCATACAGAGAGCCGCCGCAACGCATTCCGCGGTTCAAACAGTCTTAACTCTCTGAAACACACACGTCGACCAAAATTGGCATTCTCCTTTCCAGTCGACCGGCTGCAATTAGGCATCGGCGTTTGGAATCCGGGAAATTTCTCAATCAAGAACCCCTCGATCACGAGTTTGTTACACCAAATCCTCCCGCAACAAAGCTCAAAGCTCCTACTATAGAGCATCGAACGAAAATTCAGAGCGAGAACGCTCGCAATAACTTCCGCGGCAGATCAGCGAAATTAACCCCTCCGTATCAGGAGGGAATTATCAAACTCGCCCATAAGTAATCATCCCCGAGTCACGTACGCTTACGCCGGAAGCTCGTACACGCAGAGGATCGCTCGCTCGCTCGCGGGCAACACATCCGAGTCTCCGCGGCAGCGCATAATGGGCCCAATAATGCAGTCGAAACGAGCGCGGGCCGTCGGTCACGCTCGACGGCCGGGAGTATTAATCGAGGCTCGGCTGCAGGTGGTAATAGACCTTGGCGTCGTCGTCGCCGTTGTTGCTCTACACGCTTATATATACACGCATCATGTCGAACGAGATGCGCGAGCGCGGCCTTGCTAATGATTTCAAAACGCATGGATTCAAAGCCTACTAGCCGCGCGTACGCATTCGTGTGTGTATGTGTGTGTATGTGTGTGTTTAAGCGAAATTGAAGTCCACGGGCTACGCAGGAGGATGGACTTTGACATCGAGCTTTTGGATTATTCGACCTGTGCAGCTCGTCTCGTGTATCATTTACCCGCGAGAGGTAATCTCGTGTAATTCAAGTGGATTCGAGTTTCGAAAAATTATAACACGACGCGAAACATTTGCATCGCTCTCTGTGTACACCTGTGTCAGCTCCTGCAATATTAAAGGCGTCAAGCTCGCGAATGCTAATGCAGCGCCTTTCATCAGCGGATGCAAGTTTATGCGTGAGCTTCTAATATCTTTGACACAGTTTCCTCGCGGCTGAATAATATTTGCCGTATAAGCCGTGGAATAACAGAGGATTAAAAAAAAATCTGTCGCACATGAGCGGCCGTCGTTACGAAGTAGGTCATTACGCACGAAAAGCGGGAGGCAGGAGCCTAATCCAGGCGACGCGAGGTCGCGCGCATTTAGCGACGCTCGATCAAACGAATTAGGGGATTGACGCATGGCTACGCGCTTTATACGCTTGGGCTGCGAGTTCTGCGATAGTTCTGCTGGTCAACTGTCCAACTGTCCCCCTCCACGTGCACGTTTATTTTCGCATAGAGCAAAGCGGAGATTTGGATTTGTCCGCGAGTTCTCGATGCGTAACCGAACGGAATCCCTGGGCAATTAGCCCGATGATTGATTGTTTTCCTATTTCTTTTTTTTTTGTCAACCTTGCATGCGCTTGTACACTTGCTACCGCTGCTCATGTTGTTCTCGTTGCGCTGATGGATGGCTTGTAACGAATGAATCTATCTCGATAAACTGTAGAAAGCAGGTACGTAAGCGGCTATTGCTTCCCGGAATGATATTATATTACGACAAAAAAAAATCGAGCCGACTCGAAGGAAAGAGAGGGGACAGGAACTCGATCGCAAT
This sequence comes from Nasonia vitripennis, assembly GCF_009193385.2. NCBI lineage: Eukaryota > Metazoa > Arthropoda > Insecta > Hymenoptera > Pteromalidae > Nasonia > Nasonia vitripennis. The sequence goes on along the minus strand of NC_045760.1, from coordinate 32,093,575 downwards.
TCCACCGAAGCCAGTCGTATAATCGATCGCCCGCGGCAGTATTTAGCGGCAGTCCGCATAAATTATTCACGAGCTTTTTTCCCCGGCGCAGTCAGAGGATAAAGGGACGGAGTTGAAAAAAAAATTCCCAACGGTAATGATCGCTGGGACGATCTCTCTCTCTCTCTCTCTCTCTCTCTCTCTCTCTCTCTCTCTCTCTCTTTCTCTGTTCGTCTCCGCAGAGCGTTGATTGCGCGCACATATTTGCACTTAGACATCGAAGCGCGCAAAATGGACACACGAGCAGCTCTCGCCCCAGCGTTTAACGAGAAAAAGTATATAGAGGCCCGATGTCGCGCGTACCATAAGCCGAGCGGGGGATTTGCATAAATCGAAGGCTGCTTTTAGCGATTTTAATGTCCCAAACGTCACTGGTTCGTAAAATAATTTACGGATACGATGCGTGCGTGGGTGGGTAGCGCGAGAAGCTTTTGATGTTGGCTTTGAAACGACTGCGCTCGTACGAGCGGGTGTATTATGTTATAAAGGCGAGCTTCCAGGAAATAATAAGCTATACTTACGGCTACTATAAGATCGAGTAATAATGCATGAGCTCCCGCTCGAAGTTCAAACGCTTCGCTGAATCGCCGATAATTACGGAACTAGTTCACGCACGGCGATCGTATACCAAAGTACTTGGGGCAAAATTTTTTTTTCGCGGTATTTCGTAATTAAAATTTATACCTGATTTGCGGGTCATCCGCGACGATAGCCGGCACAATTGTATAAGAAATCATAAACAGCGATTTTCTAACTCCCTTGAATAGTTTACAGCTTAACGACCTCTTAGTCTCGCTTTAATCATCGCCGCAAAAAAGCTCAAAGCGTCTCAAAAGCTCGCGCGCGCACACGTTAATCAGAATTCCTGAAAAGGTACGCGCGAGCATCGCCTTATTTTTCCGAGCACTTAAGAATTCACGCGACGCCTGAAAGCTTCCTCTCTCTTAAAGATTGAATTCGTCAGGCGTCGACCGCGACGACATTATTTCCGGCGCGCACTTTGCCGGCTGTCGCGCATTATAAAATATTCCTCCGCGGCTCTTTCGACGCGCGGAATTATGCATGTGCGGAAAACGTATGGTGGGCCGGCCTTTGATGTTCTTCAATTAAAGCGCGGATTCGCGATTGAGCCATTAGGCGACTATGTGTGTGTGCTGTGTCCACCGAAAAAGCGCGATGATTAATAACGGAGTACAAGGATATGCACTTTTCCGAAGCTCTGCGGTGTTTTTTATTCTAAGTGAAGTTCTTACGAGCTGATGCCCGCGCGCGTTATATTAGAATTTATAATGCAGAGTTTGAAAGAAAATTTAATCTAAAGTGCAACTCGCCGCGCAGGGACGACCCTGTAGTGTGCCGGGGCTGTATAATTCATGTATATAGTCACTGCCTACTGGCCGCTTTGACGATCCCTCATTAGTCCCGACTCGATAAGAGCGCGGAGTTTTTCGTGGGATTGCGCATTAATTAATAAATTTCCCGACGGTAAATGGTTTTTTCATCGAGATCCAGCGAAAGTATCGTAACGACAGATTTATAACGTTACACGCGCAGATGAAGCTCTGATCCGTTCGCACGGGCTACTCCTTTGTAAACACGACACCGCTCTGTGGTAATATCTTGCGCGCCCTCGCGCATTTTTCGCATCCGAAATTCGCAGTAGCGTCAGCGGAGAGTTTTATGGGACACGCGTTTTATGCTTTCTTTGACGCGGGCGGCCCAAACAAGTAGAGAAAGTGCAGTTTTTAAGTACTTTCGAGCCGTCGGCCGAAGTTTCGGCGCTGCAGCGTGCGCGGGAATTTGAAGTACAAAGGGGAAAACTGCGCTCGCGGTTTCGAATGGGGCTGCGACGCGGATCGTAAATTTTATACGGGACTGCGGCGTGTATACGTATACGCTAGAGCTACCGGACCGTTACACGCCCAGAGTGGTTATGTAGTTTGGATGTATACTTGAAGTTTATTCGCGGCGAGCTTGCGAAAATTCTCTGTGTTGAAGAGAGCGCGAAGCTTTCAAGCTCGAGACGTCATAATTACCCGCGAGAGATGATCGAAGCTCGAGCTCTCTCGACGTTCCATTAAACCATCTTACATCGATCGGTTGTTTGGATTGAGAGAAAAAAGGCGCGTCGAGGAGTAGAGCAGTGCGCTGGGAGTGTCAATATAACTCGCGCGGAGGGATCGGTAAAAAACGACGAGAAGTTTCGAGGATGCGCCGCGGCTCGAGTGGATATTGTTTCGCTCTTCTTCTTCTTCTTCTTCGTCTTCTTCGGCTTTCAGCCCCGGCTTTTGTCGCGCGTGGATCGAGATTGCTGGTAATCGGTGGGGATCGCTGAATGCGGCTATCTTAGCGGCGCACGCTCTTTTATTGATTTTTAGAAGCTTTAGCAGCCGATAAGTAGGAGCTTTCGCGAGATTGTGCGCGACGATGTATTTTGCAATATTGCGGGATCGTGGAGCTAATTTTGTAATCAGAGAGTAGAATGATTTACGTAGAAGCCATCAATAATTTTCAAAGTACCGGCGAACTATCGCGGTGAATTCCGAAACTATTTGAATCTCAGACTGAAATGGTACAGTATTCGAATATCCATGCATGATCCAATACACGAACTCCTTCCGAAACTACACACGCCAAAAACTTTGCTCTTCGCGTAAGTCAAGTATATTCGACTTATTATAAAGGCGGTTAATTTCCAAGAAAGAGCTTAATCCTCGAATAAAATCAGCATCAACTCGCTTCAACAGAGTATGTGCGCACCGCGTAAAAGCTCGTCTTTCGCGTTAAAATCTGTGAATCTCTCTCGTCGCGCAGTTTCTTCAGCTTAGCTCCAATTAAGACGCGGCGTAACTACTGATTCGGTGAATGAGAAGGAATTTTTTCAGTATATTTCCCTGCGCGTAAGCTCGCTACATTTCCGCGGGAAAAATTACATTACGGTTACATACGGCGTACAAGGTAGAAAAGCTCGAGAATCCATCCTCGGAATTGCGTCACACGCTCTCGCGCTAAACTGAACTTGGCCTCACGGAAAATTCAAGCGCGGAGGCGGCGGACGATTTCGCAGCATAGGACGCGGAGTATAGCGACTGAAACAATTTTCCGTACTATTAACCGTTGAATTACTCGAGAGCGACGAAATTCCAGCTGTCTCGCGCTCTTCCGCTAACGAAATATTCCGTCTATTCCGCGAGATCTACTCGGGCAGCGATCTCCTTGAAAAAATAACAGATATAGCTGTGTATGTGCTATTAAAACGAAGTCAGGAGGGACGAATATTACACGTGCGTCCGAACACGGCTTCGCGCCTGCGTGCACGTAACACACTCACGTATACGGGGAGACGCCTTTGAACAAACATAAGTACGTGAACGCGTACACACACACAGCTGCGGTGTATTTGCATGCCAGCGCTAGAGCGTGAATACATCGCAACAGTAGTGCACGGCTTGGAGAGAGAAGCGTATTTGCACAGTCGGCTTCGATTATACTTTACGCTTTTGGTGTAATTTATGCGAGAAAATTCTTAAATTTCCCTTCGCGCGGTACACAAACGCGTTTAGCTAGATGAGCCAGAGGCGTCGGGGTAACGAGACACCTGAAATAACGAACTCGGCGGCCGAGCTAACCTATCTCGCACGTTCAGCCCTCGCCTATTTATCACCGCTTATTCCGAGCTTTTACCTCCCTCGAGTCTAGTTGAATTATACTCGCGCGCTTACTCTCGAGCTGGAGCTAGTGAGAGAGAGAGACGTAATTTTGCAATTCTGTTTGTTTAGGCGTATAACGGCCGTTACACAATCGCATCCGCCGAGATTTTCTATTAGGAATTATACGATCCGCCGTACACACAGCGCAATGAAATTTCGCCCGAGAGATAAACCAGACGTTTACGACATTCGACTTGATGCGGCGGCGGCGACTTCCTAAGAGTCTGTAACGACTCGACCATAAAATAGTAATTTTTGCATCTTCTCTCTCTTCTCGCTCTAGGGAGGGAAGCATTAATTTAATTCAATTATGCATCGAGACTACTGCGTAATTTTAAACATAATTAAAATTGTCCGCCTCGTCGACTCGCTGTAATTCCTCCCTGCAGTAGCGAGCGGAACTTTCTTGCGCGAAATCGTCGAAGCAGAAATAAAATCGAGCGGAGGAGACAAAAGAAAATTCAGAGACAGGAATGCGCACGCGTGCGCCTGGGCTGTAAAGCGTAACCGTCGCGCATTTACGAGTCGAGGGCCAGCTCGTAACTCCGAGCTCTCGTTACTTCCGGGGGAGGAGAGCGCGCGGGAGAGAGAGAGAGAGAGAGAGAGAGAGAGAGAAGACAAATTTCAAGCGCCGGGAATGGAATGCATCAAATTTGTTTTCATTCCGTAGGAGCGCGCAGGAAATGAGGCCGGTCCTCGTTCCTGTTATTACAAAGGGATTAAGTCGAATGAAAAGTCCGGGGGGTATATTTCAGCCTGCATGCAAGTCTCGAATAATTTTTTTTTTCGCTGACTGTTGACGAATACGCGAACGTTTTTTTTTGCCCCCACTACGCGTGTGTGTGTATCCCCGTGGTGAAATATGTTTGGAGTTGCGCGTTTGACTAATGGAAGCACTTTATACGCGGGGGAGAAAATTTGACAGAAATTTAACGACGCCATGTAAGATAGTGCTTTGCAGAAATTGTATCGCTGCTCAGACGCGACAAATGTCCTGACCTTTTCCGCTGACAAATGTACGATATAACCTTTTTACTCTCTCTCTCTCTCTCTCTCTCTTTCCCGCACTACTTACTTCGTTTATTATCTCTGGGTAAGAGCTGTTCGCAATTTTTTGCGCAGCTGCTGCTGCTGCTGTGTCTCGAGATAAAAGTCCCTCTTCGATCCGGAATAACACAGTTTTACAGTGTCCTTCGCGGAAAATATTCTCTCTCTCTCTCTCTCTCATCCCTCTAAGAACTGGGTGGGGAAAAAAGCGCAAACACACAGTATCCAAAAAGCCCTTTTTCCAGGGGATTTCGAGCTCTTCTCTCTCCGAAAATAAACAAAACATAAATTACCTAGCCTACTTAGGCCACGCACACACTTAGCCGTTCTCGCGTGCAGTAGTCTTCGCCTCCACTTCTTCTCGCGAGTGTACACGAGATATAGAGACAGAGAAAGGCTCATCGCGAGAGAGTAAAAAATGGTGGGCTTATTGTCATCTGAGCGCACGAGAGAGAGAGAGAGAGAGAGAGAGAGAGAGCTAGCCGACCACCGAGCTTCTTGAATCTGGAACGAGCTGCTGCGGGGAAGGGGTGAGTGCGAAAATGGCGGTATCTGGAAAACCGGCGCCGCTGCCGAGGAGAAGAAGGAAAAAAGAAGGGTCGCGAGTACCCGGATAATAACACTTTGGAGATGTGGAAGCTTCGATTGTATAATGTCTGTTTTCTCTCTCGGGGAAGAAAGCGACGCTGAAAAATTCATTCGAAAATTCCGATTCGAATTATTATACCGCACCAAGGCGTGAATTATTTTTAATAACGTCGAGATTTACGGCCAGCAGCAGCGGCTTTTCGTAAATTTTTCATGGAGTCGCTCGACGGCGGCACTAAAATTAGCAAGTTTTAGAACACATCCAGCTCTCCCAAACTTTGCTAAGGGCCGGATTTCCTTCACGAGAGTCTCGCGTACACCCTAATCTCGTGTATCAAATTCCAAGGCGGTATAAATCAGCCGTATTGTCAAAAACGTCCTATTAGCAGTTCGCTATTTTCACGCGGAATATAAAAGTCTACGGATGCAGCCACTCGTCCTTTACAAAGGATCGAGTCGTTATATTTTTTTTTCTCAACTGCGCCATTCGACGACGCGAAACCATCAGCAGTAGCGTGTACCGCTGTCGAGGAAGTTATACGAGAGAGCTGACGGTGCGAAATAAAGAAAAAGGCGTAAAGACGCGATAGAGGCGCGAGATGTGGGGCGTTAAAAAAAAGCAGAGCTAGTCTAGCGAGAAACGAAGAGCGCTCGAAAAACACACACAAGCGGAGGCGGGAAAAGTAAGGTGGTCAGAACGAAACTTAATTCGAATTCAACCTTTTTTCATAAACAAATTACAGACACAAGAATCTACGCAGGAGAAGTATAAGAGCTCAGTCTCCAGACGACAAAAAGAGACGAGTCGTCGTAAATACGCTCGGTTCGATGATAATCAGGCGACCGCGTGGTCGTAAAAGACAAAATTTCGCGTTTGATGGGCCAGATCCGCAATCGCTTGCGCGTGTGTGTATGTAGATCGACGGGCTTTCGAATTTATGCGCCGGGATATAAATAGATGAAATGTGAAAGGCAGGAAAAGATTGAGCCGTAAACGCGAGATGCGGAAGATTGGGGATTTGCGGTGCGCCGCCAACGCTTCAGTTTTCTTCTCTCCGCGAGAGACGAAAGATGAATCTCACTTTAGCTGCTTTGCGCGCGATGTTATATTCTTGGTTGGCGACCAACCGCGGCAATCAGTCACTCGGATTTCGCGTTATGCAATTATTCATGATATTTCGCGACGGAGAAGAATTATTATGCTGATCGCGTTATTTACCTCCAAACTCGATGCATTCACTGAACCGTAATACTATATGTCTCCGTCTATTTTGCTTTATCAACTGTTAAATCGAGTGTAGTATTAGTTAAACGTACACTATCCATTATTTGGATTCAACTCGGCAAAGCCACACAGCTAAACAAATCGAAAAACCGATAGAGCAAACAAGCGCTTACAAATTCAGCGCAGCGCGGGGTAATTCAAGTAGCTCTTATCGCAACTGCGGAGGGTCCCCGAGGAAGCATAAAATCATCTAAACGAAACAATCAACGCTGGAGGGAGAGAGAGATAGAAGCGAGAGCACATGCGGTTCGCAAAAGTTTTCGCGACTCGGCGAATATTTCGGCCCGACCGGATTCCGGACACACGCGAACTTTCCGGCCGCAGGGACTGGCGCCAAATTTCATTAAACATTGCTCGAATAACACGGGGGCCGGGGCGAGTTTTTCGAAAATCGCTGAATGTTTTATAAGCGAATATGTGCGTTGTTTTGTCTATTTAACAAGTTTACGATTTATGTTGTTCGCCGGAGATAGAAATTTTGAATATTTTGCGGGATTTGGGGAGAGTTATTCATAGCAACAGTACATTTTACGGGTGTTCTTAGTATTTGGAAGCAAGTTTCCGACGTCCATGGTTTAAATGTCATCCTGTACAAGCATACACTTAATATCTGCAAAAAAAAGGATAAACCACAATCGGCTATCTCGAAAAAGTTCCTCCGGCGCAAAACTGTGCGAAAGAAGCCCCCCATCTCCCACAGGCACTAAGACCGTCGGGATAAAATTCAGCCGCGGAAGCGAGAGAGAAAGAGAGAGAGAAAAAAGAAGAAGATCCCACTCGACGTCCGTTTGTATGCGTCCTGGAAGTCCGACGGCACATATTGAGAATTCCGCAGTAGCAGTCGGGAGCCGTAGATTCCACAACGTCTCGTTTCATTTTATCCGCAGGAATTATCTAAAATGGACTTTGGGAGCGTCGCAGGTCGTTGCTGGTGACGCCGGCAAAACCGACGCGCCGAGAGATACCGACACGTACGCGCAGCAGAAATGTGACTGTGTATGGAGGGATGGATCGAGTCGTGCGTGTAAAATACGACGCAGGCACGGCTTCTGAGCGGATATGGGATTAGGTTTACTGGCCGAGAGATAGGCTGAGAAAACATTTTTTTTTTTTTTGCCTAAGACAAAAGTTTTCACATTACATAAGTGGGCAAAAATAGCCGTTCTTTTAATTACGCCACAACGCTCGACTTTAATTGTAAAACGAGTGTTTAAACGGAGTGAATTATCACGTAAGCTCGTCGGGGGGGATTAATATTTCGCGAACTACCGCGTGACGAAATTACAAAGGTCGGCAGTGCGCGTAGCTCTCTTTGTTTCTCGGATGGCGTAATTGCTTTGCTGCACGCGGAGTGCATTCGCCAGGAGGTAATGGCCTCGAGAACTGTTTCTCAGCTGGAATAAAGGTGGAAAGAGACTCATCGAAGTAGGTATTGTGTTTCCCTATCTCTTTCTTTCTTTCTTTCTCTTTCTCTCTCGGGCCTGACATGTGTAATGGAAAAAGCTTGTTGTCTTTGTGTATGTGCCGAGAAAGCGTGTTATCGAGAGCTGTACATTCAAGAGAATTAATCGTCGAAAAATTCTCCGAAATTAATAGGACATCTCAAAGGAAAAGTCGAACCAGCGACGTAATTGGCGCGACGAGGGATGAAACAGAGCCGCACCGCGACGCTTTACGGAAAATATATGCAGACGATGATGAAAGGGATGCGGAAAACGCAAAGCCGAGGCGCGGGAGAGAAAGAGCGTAAAAACTGGGTATAGAGCACACACGTTCGTCCAAAGCGACGCGACGACTCGCGCGAGGGCCTATTTCCATGCGGCGGCACGTACGCGCCGCGTCTCGCTTTCTTCTCCTCGCGAATCGAAAAAAAGCGTCGCACCGCGAAAAAGTGCTCGGAATTTGCATGAATTAAATTTCCCGTACGTTATCGGCTAAGCGTATTCTCGTTGGTTTATACCTCGTCACTCCGGTATATCGAAGTTCTGTATTATTCAAATCTCTGAGCTCTGACCCACAATAAACAATCAACGCCCATCATGAGCAGCTGCTCCCTAACTCACGCGAGAGACTGTCAGCTCCTTCGGCGATGTGTGCCACACCAGCCGCTCAATTAGCGTTATTAACATCGATCCGCGCCATTCCGAAACATTTAATTACACGCATGCGCTCGCCCGAGGCGCTCTACACGCTCTGCCCGATGTCGTCTCCTGCGCACACAGCCTTTGGCCATAGCTATGTATAATACAGGCGCACGTGTGCATTTCGCGCCGAGTTGACATTTCGTTTGGTCTTATTAACGCGAGGATTCGCCCGTGGCGCTCCGCGAACTCGTTCTTTTCTTCTTCTTCCCTCGTTCCGTTTTTCTTTTTCTGGCCTTTTTTGTTTTCCGGCCGGAGTCACGTTCCCGCGCGATGTGCGAATTAATTAGGATAAGCGCACCACCGTCGAAAAAAGAGACTAAAGGAAAAATCGAATTCTAAGCTGCTGGAATGAAAGCGACAAACAGCGGAGGTAATAAATTGAGATAACGCCAATAATCGCGGAGTCGTCGGGGACACCTATATGCAGCGGTAACAGAGTCTAATTAATAAACGGCCGCGGCGTGAAGGGAAAAGCGAAAAAGTATCGCGCGGAATTTAATTGGGTCAGCGTCGCCGTTTTTCGGAGCAACTTTTCTCTCTCTCTCTCTCTCTCTCTCTCTCTCTCTCTCTCTCTCTCTCTCTCTCTTTCTAGCTCCGTTGAATGTAATTGGAGTGAAAAGAGAGAGAGAGAGAGAGAGAGAGAGAGAGAGAGAGAGAGCAGAGCTTGTCTCGATACACATGCAAGTGACCATAGTGTCGCCTGTGTGTGTGTGTACTATACAAGTCGCAGCACACGTGATACGCACTTTCATACGAGCCACTCTTGAAGCCGCCTCGCGGCTGGCTAGAAAAACGTCAGAGCCATTTTCGAGTAAGCGTCGCGGTCAAGAGTTTTTGCGCGGCTTTCGAGAGTGGCTCGAGCACGGGCTAAATATGTCACTTTTAGATAGTATTACGCTCTTTCGAGACTTAATTCACGTTCGTATACGCCGAGATTTGATGCTTGTGATTAAAACATTGGGTGAAAAAAGAACGAGATTTATCGAGAAGTCCAAAAGGACGAAAAAAGTAGAGAAAGGAAAGCGAAAGGGCAGGCGACGACCCTACATAAGAGGTCACCGTACTCTCTATACTCGATTCGACCTTTCGAAGCTTTTTTCTTTTTTCCCTATCTTCGTTTGCTCTTATTGGGTGGAAAATCGTTATTTCGAGGTTTGTTAGTGTTTGCGGTTTGCTTGGGAGAACGAAAAAATTGATCGAATTCGTCGATTCGATAGCGCCGCCGCCGTAGCTTTCACCCTGTTATCGATACGCAGACGGGTCTGAAAGCTCTGCTTTTTTCGTCGGGTGGACAAAAAAAAAGGAAAAGCGCCTCGGACACACACACAGAGCTTCTAACGAGATGATAAAGAAATGAACCACACACGGAAAAGGCATCGATCACCGTCATCATTATCCAAGGACACAGTTCTTTTTTCCGAGTCCGGATTTATCAGCGCGCCAGTGTCATTGTTGTGAATTAGCCGCGGCGCACAGTCGTTTATCACCCAACAATGGAGAAGCTCCAGAAAATGCACCGGAATAAATCATTGCCCGGAGTACACACGCGCTTTTCTAATTGCCAACGGCGCCGAAGACGTGGGAGCAACGGCGAGTTGATCATCACTCTTTATGCACGTGGAAGCGAGCTTTGATAGACGATTGATCTAAATTCGTTACGACGAAAGAGACTCCACGGCTCTCGACACAACACGTTGTCAGGGCGGATGAACGCGTCGTCAAAAACGTGCGCTGTCTATCCCGATGGCGATACATAAAATACGTCCCTTCACTACGCGTATGTGTCTCCTACAACGAGTTGCATTACTATTCATGCTTTCATGAATTTTCATCGGCGGCGGCGACAAAGCATTGCTCGTTACTCCGCGTTTCTATGCTCATCCAATTACTTAAACAAGATTTTCGAGCCGCGATGGGGATTTTTTTCACACGCGCTCACCACATACATATCGCATGCGATAACCCCGAGGCTGCACTGTGTTGTCCCGTGCGATAGAGATGCGATTTTAAAGGAGTGTGATTTGTGTAAGGCTGTAGCACAGGAAAAATTATTCCAGGGATTTCGCGAGCGCCTCTGCGCCAAAGGGGTTGGATTTGTTTCGCTGGGAGATCCTCGTTTCGATAACGGACTCGAGCCTTACTTTCGCGTTAACCTTTCTCTCTCGGGTCAGGCATTAATAATGAAAAGCAAGCGATATCGCTTCCCTGGCGTCAGCTCAGCGTAACGATGTTTACCTTACAAAAGATACACAGTTTTGATGTTATTTCAGATGCTGTGTTCCAAAGTAATTCCTACGCGAACTACCTGGGTAAATGCTTGCCCATTGCAAACTTGACTTTCTCGAGTTCCTTTCAAGCGTGAAGCATCTTGCATAATACGTTGCTCTGCTCGCCAGTGCGTTAACGGCGAGCCTTTGTTAAATACATTGTCTATATGTCCACTTCTGTCCAACAATAACGTTTCAACGAGCCAATATACCATTATAGTTATTAAAAACTCACCCTTCGCCATTCCAGCTGTCGGAGGACCTGGGCTACGTGCTCTACTCGGCGCTGGGAAGCTTCTACATCCCCTCCTGCATCATGGTGTTCGTGTACATACGCATCTACTTCGCGGCGAAGGCGCGGGCGCGGCGGAACATCCGGAAGCCTCCGAGACCGCGACCGGCGGCGCCGCCCCCCGAATCGCCCGACATCCGACAGACGAGTTTCACCCACACGACGAGCACGGGGACACCTGGGACCGGTGACGCTCAGGGTAAGTCGCCCGGTTTGGCCATGGAGAACGTCGCCACCATCGAGAACCAGCCGGTCCAGATACCCATCGTCACCTGCGATTTCGCCAGTGACGTCAGCACCTCCGAAGCGGACGGCGGGGGTGGCGGGAATATCCCCATGGAGGAGAAGGACACGCTCAAGGTGAGCTGAGCTTTTTGTGCTTGAAATGATTGCATTTTATCTTTGTCGTTCGTACGAAGCGGGATTAATTATTTTTGAACGATTTATCGGAAGCCCGAATGTACAATTAATTGTGGATATTATACAAAAAAAACGAATAAAAAGGCAGTCGTATCTCGTCCGACATGCAAAAGCAGCGATAAGAAATAAAAGGCGCACATCAAAGAACCTGTTTATCGCATTCGCGTACGATATTATATCGATAAACGAATGTTTTGTATAATGAGCCATATGAGTGCTTCCGTAGCGTAAAAATGCGTAATCGATAAAGCTCGCGTTTAACGAAGCGTTAACGACGACGATAACCAAAAGGTTTCCTACAATCACCGATATAAGCCAGCGAAGCAGGCCCGAAAAGCATTCAATTTCCTCGAATAAACGCAACAATTAGCGCAATTTTAATGCCGCGCGAACATCAGCGGCAGCCCCAGGCCGTTATATACATACATAGCCGCGCGCGCAGCTGCAGTAAAACGGCTCGTCGAACGCCTCGTTGTCCCCGCGGACAATCGCGCGCGAAAAACTCGTTGTAAAACAGCCGACGCCGGCCGAATCGACAACAACAGCAGCAACAACAACAACGGACCGGATTTCCCTCGTAAAATTCATTTATGCGAACAGCCATTACGCCGACATTATCGGGCGCGCCGTCCAAAACACACCGAGCCATTAAAGGCGTCCCATATATATATACTTGTACGCAAGTATGTGCATTCCGTCCACATAGATACATACATACAGCTAACCCGGGGGCTGAGATGAATGCACATCGCGATTTCGAGCCGCGTATACGTACACACTTTATGAATTCCGAAGGTAAACATTTTACGCTCGACCGTGGTTGGTTGGTTTAAAAAGGGCGCGCGGCGGAAAAAACGCAATTAGGTTCACGCGTGTCAAAGTTTAACAACGCCGCAATTGGCCCTGTTTATAAAATTACCTCCGGCTCTCGCGAGCGCTGCTTTTAATTGATATTTACTTTGCGTACTCGGCTCTTGTGCTTTTTTCCATAAAAATGCCGAGGGAGAGAAGCATAAGCGCTTTCCTCGTGTGTTAATTTAGAGCTTTTTTACCGCGTTTGTGCTTGAACGCGTGGCCTGCTTTCTGTAATGTATTAAAAGGTCATTTCTATTCGTCGAACGAAATGTACCTCGAGAAAGAAGATCGATAAAATTTACGGCCATTGTTGTATTGTACACTCCATATCCATCGGGATGACTGCTGCAAGAAGAATGTATATCATTCCCGCGCGATTATTCAGCCGGCGATAGCTCGAAAAAGCGCAAAATTCGTATACGCTCCTTCCGATCCATCAAAGTAGAGCTCATATCCTCGAGCGGACAAACGAACAAAGACTCGAGGGAGAGAGGAGAATATACGTGTATACGACTCCTCCGCGTGTCCGAGCTTTATGTATGGGACGTCTCGCGTCCAATAAGATGCCAGAAAGACGTGATAAAGTGCTGGAGCGATTTCGGATGTGTGCGACTTGTATGTACACACGGCTTCGGGGAAATCGGACTTTTCTTACTTATCGAAAATTTCATTAAAACTTTTAATTTAAAAAGAGCGCAATCGCTAGCACGAATTTCAAATCTTTTTTCGGGTAAAAAGTCGCATGTGCATTACACGGACAAAGAAAAACAGCCGCTGCACGTGCAGCAATATTGAAATTCCTCCCCGACCAATAAGACACACGACACGCGAGAGAGCTACTTACATCCATCTCCACCAAAACTCGCTCCCGTACATTTGCCTCTCGCATACGTACGTGTAAGCATCGCCGGCAGCTGTGCGGCTCCAGCTGATTGCCTATGCTGCAGATCGACTGCAGCAGACGAAACGAGCCCACTACGAGTCGTCGTCGTCGTCGTCGTCGTCGGGTCGGCCATCGAGGTCAAGCTTTTACGAGCACTGGAAGCATTCCGAGCGCGTAAACGCGTTATTTGGTCCGTAAAAAATTGATATGCTATTTTATGTGCGCCGTAAACAGCGAGGGAAGAAAAGAGATGAGCTTAGCGAGTACATACGTACACACACCTGCTTGGGCTAGGACGACTGTTCCTCATGTCTCGTACGCGGACAGCTGTCGCTCGCAGCTGAATTTCATATACGTATATTCCTGCACTAATGATAGTGGAAAACAAATTCGGCGCAGCTGAATATTTCCCCGGCTGCAGTTTTTATTTTCCAGCCACAATGTCGGACGGAATTAAAGTTTCAGCGCAACGAGCGATCAACGACGCTCGTGTGTGTGTACGTGTGGGTCTGAATATTTTAGAGGCGAGCGTATTCAAATTCCAGCCGTTGATTATAGCGCGATGGGAGGCCGAGAGCAATAAAAAGTGCAGCGCGCGCTACAGCCGGCTGTGTTTTTTCGCGGGCTGCAGCGAGGAATTAGACGTTCGACAGGTTGCGCGTTGTATTTACGTATGTAAAATACGACGTTGCGCACGGGGGTTCGTGTATTTTCGGAAGAAACGCCGGAATGCGATGGAAATTGGTTTTTCGAAAGTATATACAGCGCATCGGTAATTCGCGCGCCTGACTAATTTCCGATTTCGCTACTTGTTTATAATATAACGCGTAAATCCGCGTAGATATACTCGGAGCCAGCTCGCAGCAGGGTATATGCCTCAAAGTTCGGCGCAATCCCAAACGCAACATCAATTCGCCCCCCGCAGAATCGTAAACCTTAAAACTACAGCGGAACCGAATCCCCGGAAATACCAATCACTTAACTTTCGCGCGCGAGGGATAAGAAAAAGAAGAACAACAGCACATCGTCCAAAAAATCCTTCTCCCTCTTTCTCTCTCCAGCTGTTTGTATGCTAAACAACGGCTCCGGCGAGCGAGCGAGGAAAAAAAATTGAAATTCGATTAGGCTTCGGCGATTCCTTATCCCCCGAACACTGTACGCAGCTTCAAATTTCAATTCACTTAAGGATTCGTTACACAGCGATCGCTTCGTCCTCGAAATGCCGACGCTCGGCGGCGGCATAAACATCGATCCTAATAAGATTATAGTGACTGCCGTCTGGGCAGTAGCCAAAAACACGACGGTGCGGTGGCTCTCATTCTCTCCCCCGCTATGCTTCTCTTTGACTGGTATACTAGGGTTTATCGAAGGCGGCACTACGACGATAACTCCAAGTCTTGGCCCGGATTGTAATCTGCAATATTTGCCTCGTTAAACCGCGTGGAGAACGACCGTTAAAATCACCGCGGTAACTTTGATGTTCGAGACACGCGGCACCGAGAGAGAGCGCAATACGTGTTCCACGAGTTTTGCGTTGGATTGACTCGCGAGAAGCTGTGACTTTTTTACTGTACTGCTGTTGTTGGTCGAGTCCAGTTCGTCGAATTTTAGAGGAGTTTGGCCTGTTATCGGACAACTCTTATTATTGGCAGGTCTCGGCTTTCGAGCTACGCGAAACCTGCTGATATAGCATTACAGCTTTGTAGATATTATTACAAAAATAAATTATTCGCCGCACCATCAAACGGCGATTAAGAAGCCAGCCCCGTGGCCTTATCCTAATTCAATCGTACACGGCGTTCCACGTAAATTAAAACAAGCATCTGATAATTCCCTCCTCCTCGGCCTCGGCAGATCGGATCTATATGAAACGACGTAACGAGCGTAACAATAGCCGACGACGCCGTTCCTCGATTCTCCTCATTAAGGATCTCCGATTTTTATTAAAGATAAGCCCCTCGGGCGGTGTGTAGTGTACAAACAGCCTCGCGTGCGACGAAAATTTCACGCTCGCCGTGAGTGCGGTATTACAGTACGTCGGAGACTCTTTGACTCCTTGACTCGCGCTCGAGAGCGATAAGGAGGGAGGAAAATGGAATCCATTAGATTCCAGTCGACAATCCCATTATCCATAATGGGATCGTCTCGACTATGGGCGCAGACCTAATTACCAACTACTCCTCTCTCGCGCAGCTTCGGCTCCTCCGCAGTCCGTCTCTATCATTTTCCCTTCTTTATCTCGACTCTTTCTCCCCGGCTGGATTTACTTTCTTATTAAGGGTCCTGGGCAGCTCTAGATGCATCGGCCGAATTTTCCTCTCGCCCGAGCGCTCCACTTCTCTCAGGGATATTTTATCCACAGCCGAGAGAGCATATGTGTTGCGCGATAAATTTCGATCCGAGCAGGCCCGACGTTTAAAGCTGCTCTGGGAATTCGCGCGCGTATCTCTCCCGCTAGCGGGATTTTCGCGCTCGTCTATTTGTTCTTTTTTCATTCGCGCGCGAGGGCTGCCTATATAATTTGCCGGTGAATTATGGCGGTTGCTGTGGAGGCTGTTAGGCGCACGTCGAAGTGATATCCAGCCGCGCGTTTGGTTCGGGCAAACTGGAGCGCGATGATGTAGTGGGAGGACGAGGCAGAGAAGGAAATTCGCTGGAGACGACGCGGCGAAGCCCCAGGTTGTGCCGACTAATTAGCGTCGGACGCGATTTATCGCGCGATTTTCAATTGCTCGTAATTCCGAGTGATCACGACCTGTTTGCGCTTCGATTTGGGTTACTGATCTACGGCTGCGCGAATCGTAACCTATGTTGTGACGTTGACCGATATTACCGACCGCGTTACCAACATCGATCAGCCGCTTATCTCTCGCTTGTTTGACTTGCAGGTGAGCATGCCGATGCCCATGCAAAAGTCCAGCCTGAAGGCCTCGCTGTCGGTGAATGGCGAGGGCCAGTCCGGCGGCATGCCGACGCGCTGTCGCGCGCCCTCGGTCGGCATCGACGTGGACATGGTCTCGGAGCTCGATCCCTCCTCGTCCGACAGCGGCGTGGTGTCCCGCTGCGCGGTGGTCAAGCCCCTGAAGCTGCGCTTCTGCAAGCCGATCTTCGGCCGCAAGGCCATCGAGAAGATGCGCCAGCAGCAGCACCACCACCACCACGACCACGAGGACAGGCACCACCACGAGATCGTCGTCGACACGAAGCCCCAGAAGCCCCGCGACCCGGAGCGCGAGAAGCGACGGATAGCCCGTAAGAAGGAGAAACGGGCCACCCTCATTCTCGGCCTGATCATGGGCAGCTTCATCGCTTGCTGGCTGCCCTTCTTCTTCCTCTACATCGTCAAGCCGCTCTTCCCGGACCTCGCCATACCCGAGCAGGCGTTCGCCATCGCGTTCTGGCTGGGCTACATGAACTCGGCCCTCAACCCCGTCATCTACACGGTCTTCAACAAGGACTTCAGGAGGGCCTTCCGCAGGATACTCTTCAAATGAGGCAGCGACGGTGTCTTATTGACGCCGTAAGCTTACCTCCTCTTCCGAGCAACGCTCGCCGCGCATCCCTGAAGGTGAGTATATTGTTTATACGATTTAAACGTACTTTCGAGCCGAGAAATAATTAGAAACGCAGTTATAGCCCGGCCGATGATTGAGCGTAATTTACATCGCGTCGTAGAGGGAGAGCTCGTCCCCGCCGGCACTTATTCCCGCCTTTAATTTCCCAAAACGACTCATTCGATCCCGCCTGCCTTTTGGGACCGAATTACGCGAACACGTCTCTTTCACGAGCGATAATTCCGACCTCGCCGAAATCTTACTCTCCGTCGGGCTGTTCGCATGGGAAAACGGGCTGATTGAGCGGCGCCCCCCGAGGGAGCCTAAGAATTCTGCTCTCGTTGAGTGTCTACTGTACAATTTTTTTTTTCGCAGACGCTCATCTAATCTCCAACGACCTCTCGTTATTCTTGCAGATGCGCAGCCCCAGCTCCTCCGGAACCAAACCCAAAAAACGCACGAGAGAATAGACGCGATCCGAAGACTCGAGTTCGACGAGCGAATAAAGGCAGAGAAGAGAAGAGGAGAGCGGCATCAGCAAGTCGGATGGCCCGCCGCTGGAAAGACAGAGAGAAGAATATGAGATTTTCGGAAGCGCAAAGGTTTCATTCCCCGGCGAGGATTAGGCAAATCACGGGCCGCGGCGCAGCGGCGCGAAAACCGTCCGTCGTGTAGCCTCTCTGATGATTCCCTCCTCCGAAAGAATCTCCAGCGGACGAGATGAGAGTACTCGGCTCGGGCTCATGGTGCCTTTGTCTTCGAGAACTGTATCCGGACGGGAGAGAATCAGCCGTTGTTTTCTCATTTTCTCTATTCCGATTGTTTTTCTTCTCTTACATTTTCTTATGCTTTCGTCGTTACTACTCCGGTCGCGAGCTTTACGCTCCTCCCCCGCAGCCCAAGGAAGAGGGGAGCGAGAGAGAGGGACGAAGGAGACGGAGATGGTTCCTATGCCAAGGTGTTCGTAGACTCTCGTCCGTCTGCGACGTGGAAGGGGGCAGAGTATAATACCGCGGATCAACGTCGAGAGAGCGACTTTCAAAGCACATCGAAATCTAACGTAGTCCTTGCGTGTAAAGTATATATTATGTATAATTCTAATGTATAAATTTAAAGCCGATAAGCGATCTACATAAGGATTATATTCAGCAGGAGGGCCGATCTAACACGAGAATACATTAATATAAATATATAAATATTATGTAATCGAGCGAGTGCAGGCGTCGTATTTTTCTTAAGGACGTTGTTTCTAACTTCAAATTATATTATCCGAAGCTAATTTTATCTCTTGGATTTCTCGAATGAAAAATACGAGCAAAAATAACATAACACACGCGCGCTCTCTGAGAGGATGAAAAATAACGTAACGATATTTCCTAAATGGATATTACTAGGATACGTAATACGCTAAAGAAAAAAAAATAACGAATTAAGGTTTAAAAGGATATGGAAGAAAAAAAATAGTACTCGAACAGACACGTTGCATAATTTAATACTCTGGACCAATCGTAGAAATATGTTTACATATGTGTTTCGGCTTCTAAAAGGATCGCAGACACAGTAATCTTAAACGAGTATAATAAGGGTTGTATAAAAAAACAAGCAAACATACAATACGAGACGAGTATGGTTTTTTAAAGAATTTTTTAAAATAGCACACGCAAACTGTTCATCAGCCAGTAGAGCGAACGAGATCGATGGAAGACTATATACACTGAAAAAAAACACAGTCGTTTCTGCTGTAAAGTCCGGTAGTTTTAACCGTTCTGCCACCGTAACGACTGTTCCGTAAGAACAACGGTGTGCCACTGGTAGTTTTGGCGAGTCGCGACTCGTAAAATTGGTCGCTTACGCGGGACACCAGCAAAAACGACCGAACTGATTCTTTAAAACTGCTGAACTCTACGGTAATTTTGGCGAGTCTTCGTAAAATGACGGATTACTGGTGCGAGATCAGTTAAAATGGCTGTGTTTTTTTTTCAGTGTAGGAAATATCAACACTGCACCAATAATCTTCCTCGAGCATACAGCGTTGTCTCAAAAGAGCATATATCACAATCCGCGTAGGGAAAAGCCAATGGTATGATAGCACGTCGTAAGCAGACTTTCATCGGAGTAAAAGAAACGCCGTAAAGATGCAGTGCGTCCGTAAAAAAATATGAAACTCGCGAAACGGACGTCAGCAGTAGAAACGCCTGGATATGATCAGACGCGCGCAGTTTGATTTTCCTTCCCTCCTCGAATGAAAGGAATACACCTTCTGCCTCGGCTTTAACATACCATTACTTTCCTCTCTCTAAGGCCGCTATCGTTATATACCTCGCTGTGAATGGCGCCGTTCCTTCGGCTCTCGCGCGCCATTGGATAATTCACGTCCCAGGAGGTCTGGGAAATAATAATTCGAAATTAAATAGAGCCCAGCAGAATCCAAACGTCGCTCGCGGTTTCTCTCGGAGAAATTTAGTAGTTGAATCGACACAGAGAGAAAGAGAGAGAGAGAGAGAGAGAGAGAGAGAGAGAGAGAGAGAGAGAGAGAGACTATCGCGATGACCCGGGCGAAAGAGGAGCTGTGCATCGCGCGAGTGCAGTGACTTCTTGAATATTCATGCGATCGCCGGCGACGATGAATATTTAGCAGACGATATAATACGCGCATCACCCGCCGCTCTTTCGCGTTGACCCGGAAGAACGAGTGCGAGAAACGCCTGGAAATTCCTCTCTCTGTGTCATTGAAATTTTCGAAGCAAAGCGCGCGCTTTTCTTGCGGGGCTTTCGAATTAAACATCGAAGATAAAGGGACTCTTTCGGTAATTAGAGCTGCTCGTCGCTGGAAATTTTTAACGGTAGCCTCGGGTTCGTGGAACTCGATTTTATCCAATCGCGCGCTGGGCAAACATATGGAAAAGTTCTCTCCCCGCGAGAACACTGCATTCGTATAACGGCGTTCGTTTATCGGAATCATTATACGCGACTGTTTGTTATTCGAAATTCTATTTGCATCGTATTGTCTCCCCCACGACCTGCGGCGGTAAGCCATAAATGTTTTGTATATACACACGCTGTGAGTTTTCTTGTCTGTAAATGTATCGAGTGCACTATATACTGTGTGCTATGGAGAGTTGACGATTCAAAATCTACGAAATGTTATTGTTGAAATTTTGAGTTTTTCGGCTCGAACTCTCGGGCCAAAGGGAATCAATGAATAAGGCTCGAATCAATAAATAACTAATGCACGGAACGATTCCAGATTTTTTCTAATCCTAAACTTTCGCCTCGAGTTCGAGCGGTTACGTATAAGAGCGAGTGAGAGCAAGGCTTCTTCGCAAGTTCGTAAGTGTGCATATAACTGTAAAGTAGCAGAGTTTTCTCCTCTGAGCAAACAGACAATGCGACAACGCGCTCGTTTGGAAGAGGCGAGAGAAGGAAGGTTTTCTCCCTCTTTTTTTCATCTCCGCCACCTCTTCTCAGCTTTGAATGGCCACACTCGAGAAACTCACACTGTAGACGTGATCTTATTTTTCGACGATAATAAACTGATTCGGATGGATACGTATAGCAAAAATCAAAAGCACTACACGATCACCCATAAATTTCGGTGATATTTCATACTCGCCGCCGGGCATCCAATTGATCTCAAGTGTCTTAAGGTGATTTAAAGTGAAATTTCACCACCCCGGAAGGCGCGGGAACTTTCCCATTCGCAAAATACGAGCTAACTTCGGCCTGCGCGAGAGAGCGTAATTGTATTTTGACTCTTCCGGGGTGAGGGATCGCTTGGGGAAGTTCTAAAAAACATTCACACGCACACGTACACTACTTCGCTTATTCAAAATTATAGTGTATTTTTGGTTGCAGCTACAGCAGAGCTAAAAAAAATAGAAGTTGAGAAATTTGATCAGTAGGACACTATACATACAACTTCGAAGAGAAACACACAGACACACGAACAAGATACGACAATCCGCTCCAATATACATTTCTTCGCGTTCGCGCATATGCACATGTATATTGAGGCTTTAAAGCTCGGCGCATAATGTAGAGCGTAAAAATATGAAGTAAAACAGTGCAAAAGAATGACGCGCGAGGGAGAGAGAGAGGAAACGGTATGTAAATATAAAACTCGCGCGGATCGAGTCATACTCTAGCTTCGCTCCGTGTGCATGTGCACTAAAAGTTTTACATGCGCGCGAGCTTTTAAATTTACATACCGACGACGAGCCGAGAGATATTCATTATTGTATATCTAAAAGTCGCTGACAAATAAGACGAACAAAAAGTTTCCTAATAAATAAGCTAGAGCTTGTGCGGCGTGCGAGAGTGTACATAATATAATAGAGAGAAATTGAGTCGACCGTGCGTCGATCACACGTGTACATTATACACGTATGATACAATGATGAAATCGAAAATTCGTAATATATGCTTAGGTGTAGTCGACGAGTACATTCGATTGGATACACATCGAGATCCCGTACGTACATAGCACACACGATGTATGTTTGCGCGAAGCGTCGTGTTTTTCTTTTTATATAATAAAAATCACACAGACGTACGAGGTTATATCGCGAATCCGCTATAAATATAACGTACACACACAGAGGAAGAACGCTGTTTACCTTTCATTTTCTCGGCAAAATTTCGACGACCATATGTGCGCATTAACGACAACAGATTTTCCCGGGAGTCATATCCGTTTGCCGTTTTTGTCATTTCAACGCTGTAATACCGATATAATCGCGAAAAAATAAAAAATAATAAGCAAAACCACCAGGACTAATTTTTTTGTTCGAATCCGGCTGGCGCATAGAGGTTTATGCGGGAAATAGGATTAAACTCGTCGGAAGACAAAAAGAGACAGGATGCGTGTGTTTTACGCGTGGAATCGAGATGAAGCTTCGCTTTGCAATAATGAGATCAACGGGTTAAAACTTTGTGTGCGGAGGATAAATGGATTAAAGTGAAAGCCGATTACGAGCTTGAGAAATGCATAATATGAGATTTGAAATAAAAGCAGGAGGTATGCAATTACGAAGATTTAACCGATCGATGAAGTGCAATTTATACAATAATAGTCCGACGCGTCGTGCAGTACATAGTTGTCCTTTTTGTCCAATATACAGGTAGATTATTGCATCAACGAATCTAGAAGTTCACCCGAAAATACCGCAACTATTACAATAGTCGCCACTTTAGAAAAAAGTAATCCAGCGCGCAGAGTATCAGGCTAGAAGCGATAAATCCCAGCCGAACAAGGTTTAATTTGCATGGATCTCTCGACCTCTGCAACAAACTCCTTCGGCGATTTCTCAGGTGCTTACATATCACTCCTCCTCCTGCTCCAGAAGACAAAGTGGGTCCAGCGCCGTATACGTATAGACGTGTGTATGCACGCGAAATAGAGATCCGCGCGCGCGGATAGATATATTGGCAGATATCGAATGAAAAGCGCTAGCCTATAGCCGATGCCTCTGCAAAGGCTTGGAGTGAGCCCGATAGGCGAGAGAGTGCTATGTAGCGCCAATATGGAATTCGCTGATAAGACAATGACTCCTGCTCGATGGATTATTAGCGCCGGACCTAAACTCCTCGTGCTGCCCCTCGGGCATTGTGTCATCCTGCCGATGTAGATTCGTGTGTATAGCTCGCTGTGTGTAAATTTAAATTGACATTTTCATTCTGTTACAATTGCTTTTCGAATTTTCGATTCTTCGAGGAGCTTTTCGCGCGGGAAAATCAAACGGGATCGGAACTCAAGCGACCGAAAGAAAATAAAGAAGGTTCACTTTGATTTATACGTGTGCTGGTAGAGTTCTCGCGACTCGGATCGAACGCAAGGCTAGTGCTGGTGGTGGTGGCAATGACGTAACCGGGCGGTAAATGAACCGTGAACGTGTACCCAATTAAGAGCGCTCGCGCGGGGCTGCGCCGACGCTTGAAACTCAATCCGCGCGACTACCACTCTCGAGGGCGACTATACGTGGATTCGACCGATTGTATATTTATATCTTGATAAATTTATGCGCTGATTATATACGGGGAGCCGCCGACTCGGTTATACACCGCGAGCGAACGAAGACGGATGTCCCGGTGTCGATAGGACGTTAATTAACGGAGTTCAGCTATAGGCTTCGAAATCCGAGCTGGGGCAAAGTTTTTGCTGTTAATAAACAGCTCGGGGAGATCATACCGTGGCGAGCATTGTTCGCGCGAAGACAATGATGAGCGGCTAACATTCTTCGAACTTGGACTCGGAAACATTTCGAGCTTTGTTCCGAAAACTTCTTTTCGACTTCCGCGCGCGAATTCAACTCGCACCGACCAGATAGACAAAGGACATCGCTATTCGTTGCTCGCGTAGTTGTTACCAGGGCGGAGTGATATTTTATTCATACCGAGTTCGGATTTGTTTACGCGACGGAAGGTATACTGCTTATTATATCGATATGCGAACGCCGAGCGCGGAGCTTTTATAAATTCTCCCGCCGCGGAGTAATTCAAAGCAAGGCTCGCCAGAGCATTCGCTGAATAATTTATTAATTCGGTACACGTATATTGGCTCGGCGACGACGTGGAGAAAAATATCCCAGCGCGCGAAATAAAGGAGGCATAAATCAGCGAGATTATGCGAGCTATCGCGCGTGAGAGAGAGAGAGAGAGAGAGACAGAGAGAGAGAGAGAGAGAGAGAGAGAAGTATACCCCTTGCTTTGATTCTGTACTTTACGTCCTGACTTCATCCTCGGCCGTTCCTTCTTTTAGAGCCGCTTCTCTTTATTTCTCCCCGGAAAAATGATAATTTAATTAAGAATTTTTCATTCTCCTTCCAGGAATCACCTTCTTCGCGTATTTACCGCGCGCGATATTTGCTTTTATCAGTCGAGAGGGAGAGCTTGCAGTCGCACTTCTTTTGTCCCCCTTGCTTTCCTAATTTTATTTTTCTTCCGCGCCTCGCGAACTTCTCCTCGCCTTTTCTCTTCAGCCCGCGTCGATCCCAGCGTATTTAACTTGCCGGCTTTTCTCCGAGCGATTCTCAAAGAGCAAATGGGTTATCGGCTTTTCCCCAGTCGAATACGCCGTCAGTCTTTTTCTCGCTCCGACTGTCTTCAAAGAATTCCTCGACTTTCCCGCGACTTTCGCGTTTACGCAATTACTCCGTTATTTTCCTCGACAACGGAATATAGAACAAAAAAAATAGGAAAATATGGGCGACCTCACCCGATACTCTGCGCGCAACCAAATCCCGCGCGGAGGAAAAAAGAAACACCAATTAACCGACGCACAAAGCCTCAAAAATCTTATAATCTAGTATAACAGCTCGCGCGCGCAGACTCCCTTCTGTGTATACCCCTGCCGAATCGGCGGTTTTGCAAGTCAAAGCCGCGCAAAAAATAACGACAGCGTCGGCGCTTGCTCTCGAAGCTCCATTTCTCGCGGCTGCGCGCCGGTCTGTAAGTCACGAGAGCGAACGGCTGCTTATACGTTCGGCTATGCGAATATTTAGGAGGCTAAGTTATTCATCGAAGCCCCGCGCTGTTATTTATTCCATTTACCGGCGCGGAATACACGTCTATGTATGTGTGTGCGCGTGCGTGCGTGTGTGTGTGTGGCACACGTAACGATCGTCTCCTGGGAGAGGAAAGCTCCGATGCTTATGGGAATTAGGGCTATATGCGCCGAATACATTCGACGCGGCCCTCTAGATCTTTGTGTTCTCATCTGAATAAATGCGTAATACGCTGTTTCTTTTCGGGCGTTGATCAGCTTTGAATTATATATTGTAACCGCGTACGCGTTCGTTACTAATTTATCGGTTCATCGCGACTTATCGTCGGAGTGACTGCAATAAGCGTTTATTCCATGTATGACTGTTATTATCGGATTAAAATCGACTAAGCGTAATGTATTTCATACCTCGAAAGTGATGCGTATAGCTCGTTGTCTCTCTCTCTCTCTCTCTCTCTCTCTCTCTCTCTCTCTTGTTGCTCGTCCCTTTCTTCCTATACATCGCCGGCCCTTTCACTTTAATCACGAGCCCGGAACGCGGCCCCGCGCTTAAGCTGTTTCGCTCTTTTTATATACACCATCTCCTGCTTTTAAGCGAATTACACTTATAAATTCATTATTATTGCGGATTCAATTAAATCGCGAGAAAGAGGCCGGCGGAGTTAATGAAACTCGAAAAGTTCGCCCGGACCTTTTCTCCCACTCCTTAATTTCCGCGCACGTGACCCGGCGCTGTATACACTCGCACGCGCGAAAGCCATTGTGCGTAATTTTTCGGCTTTATGCGCGGAAAGAAAAATCAAAACTTTTCGAAGGGAACTTTTTCTTTGTCAACGCCTGCGTCTATATGTTTGCATTTTTAGTGCTTGAGATTTCGATTCTGTTGTGTATCGATGATGATGTTTAGATTTATCGTGGAGTGCTGTTGTTAAGTTTTGCTGACATTTAACTATCTGCGTTTGGGAAGAACTCGATGATACCTTATATAGAATGTTGATCGTTAGTAATTTACAATGTATCTTATATGAGACAAGGATATTATGTAGGTTCATTTTAGTTACGAATACAAGAATCAAAAATATATACGATAACAAATCACACGATATTTTTCTATGATTATATACATGATTAAGACTTATATTGTGCGTATGATTTGTCGGGATTCGTGTCGCAGGCTATTTAGTTTGTATACCTATATGAACAACAACAAATATATAGTACTCAAAGATATATATCAAAATAAGAATATATAAACCTATAGCTTTCCTATGTAAAAAGTATCACGTCGTAGTGTATGAATTTTCCAAAGATTTACATGTATAAATCTTGCATTCGTTTTTCCGCGTATACATATATAGGTTTAAATAATTATACAACAAGAATATATAACTGCGTCATCCCTCATATCCGACAACAAATGCAATTAAGGCAATTTTTTTATACAATAAAATCAATATGACGAAAAAAAACAACTACTTAATGTATAATTGTACTATAACGGTAGCGAGATTTCTAAATGTACCTTACGTATTGTATATATATTGTAAAAATGTATTTAAAAAAAAAGAACAAGTCGCACACGATTTGCATCTATATACTTCAAAAGGAATAAGGTATGAACGAGGGAAGAAATCTGTATATACTACGTACTATATATTATAAATCTGTAAAATCTTTGATAAACAGAAATAAAAGAAATTATATGAAAATACCAGCACCTTAGGAGGGATAATAATCGCATACACACATACAAGCAATCGACGTTACTTCTTTCTTTGTCATTTCGTTATATTGGACCTACAAGTTCGTGAAACGGGTGCTAAACTTAATGAGTTAACGAAAAAAAAAATAATAATAACATTACAAGTGCGAACAAGCATTTAATACAAAATAACATTAAGAACTAACTCGCTAAACTAACGAGGGAGACGAAGAAACTTATTATCTTATAATAAATAAAAAAAAAGTTCACTCGCGCGCAAAAAAAGAAAACAGATCCTCGAGTCCCTTTCGCGCCCTAGGCGCAAAAAATCCGGTGGATATGGATGGAGATATTGCAATTTTTTATCGATAACGAAACAAGAACAAAAAAAATAATTTAAAAACAAAAATCTCTATGTGTATTTTAAGAAAAAAAAATAAAGGAATACTCTTAACGTAAGCAATGCACTGTAAGTAGTTAAAGAAATTTTAATAACAAATAATACGGTTACGAATCGAAAGAATGCGAGACGTATAGCGACAATGAGCAAACGTTTGTGAGTGTGTACGACGGGAAGATTATTTGTCCTCGCGCATACATTTTACTTTTGAATCGATCAATAATAGCAGCTCGTAATAGCGATACATTGAGTAGTGCAGTATGCAGTTATAGTGAATTTTTACCTCCACAATATATATCGTATGATTTTATATGAAACCATCTGAGTGTTGTTGCGAAACGGTTTGTGAAATTGCAATTATACGACTTTCTGATTTGCCCCCGCTGGGCTCGGGTTAAAACAATATATACTTCGGCATCTAAATAAAATTGTAATTAAATATTTCCCATATTTCAAAGATAAAACCTGTTATTCTCATTATGTGTTTGAACTGAAGAGCGTAATTTCAAGCGACGAAAATCTGACTCACGCGTTATATTCACGTAATTTCAATTTGGACGAATTGATATAAATATATATACATATATAAATATGATACACGATACGATTGACGATGTGCGATAAAGAAAAAAAAAACAATGTACATAGCATTTTTTTGAATCATTTGTAGTTTGCAGTGCAGACTTTACTCAGAGAATAATATAGTTGGTAAAATTAAATGTGAAAAATAAAAAATGTAACGTTGAAAAAAATATACATATTTAAAAAAAATACACTCCTTTGGCTGTCTCTTGAATTTCCTTCAAGCATCCTCCACGTTCTTATTATCAGTAATCTTTTAAAGATTAATATTTCAAAAACCATATTTATTTTATCTTTTGGGCTGGTTTATTTAATTTTGAAAACATCATGATTGACGTCCATCCAGACACAGACTTCTACTAGTAAAAGGTAAGTGCCTAACTCCAACAATTAAATCCTCATTAAAATAAATCTTATAGACATGAAAAACTGTTTCTGAATCTAACATCCTATCTCGATGTTTACTGCAGCTTGAGCTTTTGAATACCCTAAAAAATTCTTCGTCGCGAAATTACAGTGCAGACAGGGACGTCATCGCGCGCAAGAAATATACCGCCACCTACGAAAAATCCCCCTTACGTTATTGTCAATCGCAAAGAAAGAAAGAGGGGGGAAGGGAGGGTGAGGGATCAAGCCAGTGGCGAGCATAAAACGCGAGCTGGCCTCCGCATTTATGCGCGTCGTCCGGTTCGCGTTCGACCTTCCGTCGAGTAAGCTGTTTTCGAAAAGCCATGTCGTTTTGCAGACGGCGATATTCTGCGCGTGCACCATCGTCGCTCGGGATGATATTTGTCTGCATGGATGGCAAAAATATAGAGACGGCTTGGCTTTTCGAAAAATGGGGGCAGCGCTGCGCCGGTCAGGTGAGGATTTCTTTCTATCTTTTTCATAGATCGTCGTTTGGTTTATCGACGAATGTGTGCGTATTTTAAAATTCCGAACTACGTTTTTATGATGAAAAATTTATAATCATCTCCCGCCCGCAAACATTTCAAGCTTCGCTCTCGCAGAAGAAAAGCACTTCACTTAGAGAATTGGACGCGGGAGGTCTGACGTACGCGCGCGCAGCGAAAGTGTCGAGCGTGCGATAACAATAACGATAACTATAACGACAGCGTCGCTGCCGGGAAAAGAAACTGGACGGAACTCGATTTCAATTTACAGGAGCTGGCGAGGTTTTCCTCTCGAGTAATCGAATTCTACATTCAGTGGGGAAATTTAATTGGATCTTTGTATGTTGCGGTCCGCGCGAGTTCCGAAGTGCGACGGTAACAGTTGCCAGAACTTTCATTTCCACGCAGTGAAGTCGAGGAATAAAAAATGACTATGGCTTCCGACGAGGCGCGACTCGTTCTATGTACGCGAGCTTCGCCGATTGCGTCTGAGAATGGAGGATTTTATTATAAAGTTACTTTTTTTTCACTTCGAAGTAGAAATGTCAAATGATTCGAAAATGCTAAATCCGCTTCCAGACGTCGTTATTAATAAAGCTCGCCTATATATAACGGTGACCAACACATAGCATCAGTCGAAAAGCCAATCAACGCCTCCGCTCGGTCTCACGCAGAATATACAGGGGAGTAGCGCGACGTGCAATATTCGCAAACCCGAGACCCTGATGCAGTCCGGACACGCTGATCCAATCTTGCGTTGCATGCCGTCCGTGTAATATGCAAAGGCGGGGCCGGTCGATGCACCCGCGGCATTGCCGCTGCTGCCGCAGATCGTTATTACGCGTATAATACTACCCATCGCGTAACGGCGTCGGCGGCGTCGTTGTTGTTGCTGTTGTGTCGACGACGACGACGACGACGTCGCCGTCGTTCCCTTGTGGAATAAGCGATAGCGCAGCCAGGGGTTAGGGCCAGTTTTACCCGCGGAATGGCTGCTCGCGAGAATTGTTCCTCTTCTGGACAGACAAGCTGCGCGCGAGGTGTCGTAAACGCTGGTTATGGGGTGGTATGCTTATAACCGTCCCTTTTTCCAAGATTCACTTTTAAACGAAATATTACTGAAATATATATATATCAGCTTCGGATGGCCAACAATTTTCACTCGATAAAGCCTCGGAAAAGTGAGTCGGCCTGCGAAGCGAGTTATACATAACAACCACGAAATACCTCGCAAACAAGCGCGTTTCGCCTTTCATCGCGCGCGCGGCGAGCTTACAAGCTCGAGTTGAGCTCCGCTCACGGTCAACGGCGCCTTTTATACTCGGCGGGGCTGCTGCGACCGGCCACGTCGTCGCTGCCATAAAGAAAAATACGAGCCGAACGTCTTTTTGCGTGAACGGCGCACTTACGCGGAATATACCGGCACAGGAGCCGTAAAGCATCGCGGCCTGTATTATACATGCGTTTCGCGGATACAAAGCACGTACACGTGTCGTCCGTATTATAAGAAGACGTGTCTCTGGATCGACGACGAGGCAGTAAAAAAATAAAGGCTAGTGCAGCAGCGGGAGCTTTTTGAAATTGAAGTTGGCGGGATAATATTCGGCTCGCTCGCGCTGATGGCCCGCCGTTAAAGTTTCAGGCGGTAAATTAAAACGATGTGCCTGAGCTTTAATATTAAATTCGATGAATCGCAAGCTCGCGGCTTAAAAATCGATAGGAATATCGAGCTCGTCCCTTATGCTGTGTAAGGCTCGTAAAATAATGCATAGTATAGCGCATAATACAGTCTCGGGTCCGGCAAGTTCTAAGACTAGCCCTCCGGGTCGTTCGCTCTTTTATTAGCCCTTGGATCAGGAAGAGGGCTGCGCAGAGTTGACGAGCTATATACACGGCTAAGATTAAGGCTCGGAGAGACTACACGGGCGCGTTGATTAAAAGTAAATTTTGAATGAATGAATTTTGAAGAGACTTCCTCGAGTCCCCCGGGATAATCCTGGGACTGATTAGCCGAGCTCTCGCTGGGACGTGTGCCGTGAAAAATGTTGTCGCGCGGACTGATTAGAAACTGGTTTATGCACGCTTCAATGTTTTGTCCAACAATAAAGTAAAAACTCGAGCCCGTTACAACGATATTTTCAACGCTGCGAGTTTGAAAAAACATCTTATTCGGCTCTTATTATATTTTTCATTTTCCATCGTCAGGCATACGCGCAGAAGCATAACGTGTACACGGTTAACGTTTCAGGGGTCGACAGCCCGTTGCACCAGCGACAGCACTAATCAATTCTCATATCTCTCAAGCATCAACATCAGAGCTTGCGGGCTCCCTCGAGCGAAAACTGCCTTAAGCATGCATAAAGGAGCGCCGCTGCATCCGTCGGGATCTTCACCTCCGTCGGACCATATACACATATAGCTACTTGCCGGGTGCGACGCCTCTCGCTTCCGTCAAAGGCTTAGCCCCATCCTATCTCTTCTAGTCCCTTCTCTCCATCTACGTCTAGCTTCTCCCCGCGCACTGCTTTAGCCCCCTTTGGAGTAGTATAAGACTAGGCGATAGCTACTCAGGAGCTGGGATTGCGGGGACGTTTTACGCGTCGCGTCGCGCGCTCGTCCGTTTATTTGGCTCGAGCCCGTGCGCGAATGGAGCGCCTCGGCTTGATGTTCCCGGGAAAAGGATATACTCGCTCGTAAAAAGCCGTTCAACCCTTCCACCGCCCGCCCGAGGATCAGAGTTGACCTGAGCTTTACGTGGCTCTATAGGTATAGCTATAGTAACTGCGATGCAGCAGGCTTTGAGAGAACGTTGTGTATAGCCGCACTCACTCGTCGCTACGTGATGCCGAGATTCCGTTGATGTATTAATTCTGGGACTCTGTGGAATGACCCGCTGCTTACGTTGCTCTCAACGTCGTGAACAAAAATAATTCTGCGAGTCTGAAATGAAAGAGATTTTGCACGTTTAGAAAAGTGCGGAAAATTCATCAGTTGCACGCTATCGATCGGTTCGGCTAGCCACCAGCAGTTCAGCTTCCCGACACGCTTAATTTCACTTAGAGCGAGCTTGCAGCGTATACCGCGTCCAAAGCACGGCTCTCTCTCTCCCTCTCGGCCGTCGCCTCGTTTACGGCATTAAGTTTTTAATGCAAGTATTCGCGCACGGTGGGGCTCTCATGAAAATTTCAGTGTCGTCGTTTACGCCCTCCGCTCGTGCTTTACATTTTCTTAATATCTTTTTTGCCAGGCTAGCTCTGGCATTATTTTCCCGTATTTTAAGCTAGATGGGCTCGAAGAGGACGCTAAAATACACGAAATCACGAGTAGTGAGTTCAGGCGCAGGTTTGCTGGTTTTACACTCGTATGTATTTATTTAAAAAAATAATTGTATAGCCAAGAAGTTTCAACAATTCGCCTCCCGTGTTTACCATCTCCACAAATTAACCGAACGATCGGGAGCCGTCCGAAGTTCGATTGCGATTATTAGAGCGCGGGAGGCGAAACTTTCCGCGCAGACTCGGTCCCCCCTCTCTCTCTCTCTCTCTCTCTCTCTTTATCTCGTTCTCTCCTTCATAAGAAACGATACTAGGGTATATGTATATACCATGTTACTTATGATCTCACTGAAACTCGGAAGTTCAAAGTGTTTTATCGAATGCTCGTAATTTTCAAACTTTCCCGCGCGCGAATATCAATTCCCTCGCAAAAAGTTTAAACAACGAGCTCTCGAACGCAGTGTTATTCTCTTCTCGCAGCAGTATACTCACAGCCCAATACAAACAAAAAGTCACTACGCGTCGGCTAACTTTATCAGCAGGTATATACACACCCCTTGGTTTGCGGGCATCTCATTCGTATTCGCACGCGAAGGGGGAGCAAATAAAATGTAAACAAATAAGAAGACCGAGAGACAATAAGTTACGAGCAGCGCCGGGCGGCATATAAGAAAGGAGGAAAGAGGTCCTCGCGCTCGTATTCGAACAAGTTTTCTCACTCGATCCCACGAGACGTATAAAGTCCCGGCGAGAAAAGAGAAAGAATTCGGCTATCCTAAGAAGAACAATTTCCATGGAAATGCAGCTTCAGCCGGGGCGCACTTAAAGCCCAGTCGTTATTCGCGCTCTGCGGAGGAGTAGGGAAGAAGTGGGAGGAAAGAAAAAGGAACCCGTCGACCAGTGCGGGAGAAAAGTGCGACCGAGCGCGATGAAAGGTTATTATATTCGCGTGACAAATAACCAGGTGAGAGGATATCATAATTGTAACAATGCGAGAACGTGTGCTCGTGGCAAATGTTTAAGGAACTCGCGGCTGTTTCTTTCGCCGAGGCAATTATACGGCCCGCGATATATTTACCGAACGGCTCTAGCCTAGCTCGCTTATTACAATATTGA
Source organism: Nasonia vitripennis (assembly GCF_009193385.2). Classification (NCBI taxonomy): domain Eukaryota; kingdom Metazoa; phylum Arthropoda; class Insecta; order Hymenoptera; family Pteromalidae; genus Nasonia; species Nasonia vitripennis. Next base: position 32,061,022 of record NC_045760.1, on the reverse strand, counting down.
AACTACGGCGTATACGCACACTCGAGAGAGTAGCGAAAATTCCGCGCAGCCGCTGGAAATAATTCCGGCTGCTTAATGGCAGTTCTTGCACAAAAAAGTTGCCGTTTCCATTAAGCTCTCCCTCGCTCGCAAGGTCGTTCGGTGGATTATAAACTCCGAGATTGTAACTGCTGCGCGCGCGGGTGTGTTTTCGACTGTAGAGCTTTCGTGAGTATAATATTCATTTTAGAGAGTAGCTTTCACGGAAAGTAAAGCGAGCTTCGAAGAAAGCCGTCCGTCGACGCGCGAGATGAATTATATTTATTGCACGTGGGTATACGTGTGCGCTTATGAAATACGAACGTATTCTCTTTTGAACGGCTGCCAGTGATCGGCTATCGGTGCTAATAATCGTTCGTGAGCGATAAATTCATAATAAGCCATCATTGCGCTCGGGCCAAGTTTGGCACGCGCAAGTGCCTTATAAATCATGTAAGAGGTCGCGATATGTATCGGTACGCAACTAACTCGCAAAGCTCTCGACTAATGCGCGCGTTATGGATTTTTCGCCGGTAATGAAGCTTTTTTCAGAAATTAATGGAATTTCGTCGCTGCCTCAATATAAGTAAATTAATTAAAGGAGGGGAAACGACAGTGCAAATATGAAAGCCAGGGCTGCTCGGGTACAAAATTTCAGATAAGGGATTCTCTTGCACAAATTTTACACGAGTGCACACACACCCCGAGGATTTTAAAGCAAAGAGCGCAGGTAGAGGAATAAGCCGCGTGAGAGAAAGAAGAGAAGGAAGAAGAGAGTTGCTGGAGAAACGGCGAATCTTATCGGCGATCGGTGCCGTCGGCAATTTCCGCCGTTATCGTCGCCCATCTACCCCCCGGTACTTCCTTAGACTCTCCGGTCGTCCTCCTCTTTGCCTTCGCTTCTCCTTCCAGTGTACTCACGGAATGGCTCTCTCTTTTTCTCGTCCGCGGGCTTCGATACTGCTCAGTATTTACACTTGCGTGCAGCGGCTCGATCTTCTTCGAGAACTTATTGAAAGTTATTGCGGGAACTAATAAGAAGGTTTATTGTTTTCTTAGTCGCCAAGCTATGATATGGGATTTGAAAAAGCCTGTTATCGTTCTGCCTTATTTCGTTCCGAGCAAAGTCGGATCGAGTGTACAGCAGAAAGTATTTTCCAGTGGAATTGCAAGGGTTCGGTCAGACGAGACGTCCGTTACAACTTAATTAAAAGTATCGCATCGTCGGATCGATCCATCTACGGGACTGTGCTGTGCACGACGTATCGCGTTCTCGGCTCTTTTTTATTCGCTTAGAAATGGATTGTCTCGGGACGATCGAAAGAGAGACCTTCGCTGCTCGCTTCTCCAAGTTCAAGGCCGAGGAAACGATTTATGCCAGACGAATGACGAACTTTCGTGCCGCTCGTGGATTACTGTGTTGAGGGTAATAACTGTCTTCTCGTCTCTGCGGTTGATGTGAGTAATGCACGGAGTGACATGGTAACCCGAAGGCGCAGCTTTAAGCTCGCTGTAAACGTCATGAGATGCATGAGTTTTTTCGAGGAATTGCCTTCTTGCATATTGGCTGGCATTTTTGTTTATCGCGGTAATCGTTCGCTGCTTTAAAGCTCGTGAATCAGAGCTTTTAATGGCTTGTAAAAGCATTCAAACGGCACTTTATGATTCTATCTGCATTTTTCACGTTTTCGAATGCGCATTCCAGATAACGCGAATAAACGTTCGCTCACAGCGTTCTGCATATCTTTTGTGATTCATAAACAGGTACACATTATACTTTCCCGTTTAAAATTCCCATAAACATCCAGCTGCAGGAAGGCCACGATAAATTTCCAAGCCCGGCTTTTGCAATATTTGTTTCCAACAATAAAAAACCCACGCGAATCAGCTCTCGCAGCGAAAGAAATCCCACACACGCGCGACTGAAAAGTTCTCCCATTCGCTGGTAGCCTTTATTTCCCGCAGGTATATCTCGAGACAGATACTCTCGTACATCGACGTCGCGGCCCGGGCATTACGGCGCGGGGAAGCGAGTACAGGCAATTTCCAGGCGCGTTATCGCCTCGTGTATACCGTCGCGAGCTATGCTAATAAAAGAGAAACAAGCACGATGGGCTCGTGTGGGAAACTGAAAAAAACAATGGTATTTGCGGTAGACGGAAGACGTTGGCTGCATGTTGCGTTGATAAAAGAAAAACAGGATGAAGGATATACGTGGGAGTGAAAAGAAGAGAAGCTCTAGCAGCGTTGGGTGGAGAGCGTGGAAATGTATTTTTAAATCGTTGAAGAGACTTGACTCGCGCGATGAGTGACGCTTCGCATGGAAATAATTTTAATTAAAAACTTATTATATATTCCCGGAGAAATAAAACGATTATCTCGATGAAAAGTTCGCTGCTGCGAGCGAGTTTCGTCGTTTTCGAAGTTAAAAAATTCCCGAGCAAAAATCTTTTATTCATGCGCCCCTCTTTCTCTCGATTACATCTCATTATCTGATTCTTCCCTTCCAGCCGCCGAGCAATTATCTTCATCATGTTGATTCTGTCTTCCTGTCGACCGATTTAATTATCTCAAAGAGACGAGCTTGTCAGCGGGGACGAAAAAATCCTCGGGAATAAAAACGTCAATTTGCCAGCTGAACAAGCGACCAAAAAGTCCACCGCTTAACTCGAATCGAATAACCCGCGCTTTAATCGAGAGTTTTTACCCGAAAATAAATACATCGCCGTGTGTGTTGCTGTCCGTAAAAAGGGAAAAAATTATTTCTCCGCGCCCCTCGCTGGAAGCATCGGCGACAATACAATATCGGATACCCGGCGGAGACTATTACGTTTTTACGAAACGTAAAATATACGAACAGAAATTTTATATACCCGCTGATCCCGGGGCGAAGGGTCAGAGTGATGCGGAAAAAGAGAAGTATAGGGTCGCGAACAAATTGCAAGCGTCGCTTATTTATAACCAGCGCAGCGCTTTTTTATGCAAAGCCCGGACGCGCGATTTATTCCGGAAAGCGCTTCCGGTAATAGCGCGCGCGACGCGAGTTTAACGCGAAAGCGGCGTAGATAATCGGTGCGCGAAGTCTCGGAGACGACCGAAATCTTTATATCCGTTCGGAGAGCTAGTGCTTACTTTTCGAGCGATCGAATATTTTAAATTCAGGAGCTGTCGTGGTTTTGAAGTTGAATATTATCATTCCCGCATCTCGTCTGTTCCTACTTAACGCTCCGATAATTCATTCCTATATTCCAGGGTAAATACCTGCTAAGCACACGCAGCGAGTTACAACAGTCTGCACATATTCATGTTCAGTAGCAACAGAAGCAGAAGCAGTGCGGAGACTCCGCCGAGAGCATCTCGCAGTTCCCACAAGGCAGGTGAGAGCGGCACATCAAAGCGCGCAAATTTGTCTTATCGGACGAGTAGTACGTGCGCGCGGCTCGAGCTACAGTCGTAGTGTAGTGCTACTGCAGCGAAGCTTCCCTCGCGGGACCCCCTCTCTTGGCGTATGTATATAGAGGGGCTGCAGTAGTGGAAGCTCATTCCGCCTCGATCGTCTGCAGGGTCGCTTAATCGCGGCCGGGCGATCGCTCGACGGAAATCGAGCGTGGCGGTCCGATTGGCAGTGAGCGCGCCGTGCGACGTTGATAAGACTTGCTTGCGCTGTCTATTTGGAGATGGCTCTACGCCGGGGCCGATGATGATTGGAAGCGCGTACGAGGTGCTCGCGGAATAGTGGGCTTTTTGGATGTAGAAAACACACGGTATCGCATCCGATAAATCCGAGCGAATCAATTCGGCGTTTTAATCCATCTTGGAAATTCACGCGCTCGTGCAGCGCACCCTTTCCAATTAAAAAGCCCCGAGACATTAATCCCAACTTAATTAGCCCCGAGCTCCCAGCTCCGTCGGAACCAAACTCGAACGCATTATCCCCCCGGCAACATCTGACGCGCGAGGCGCCCTTTCAATCGACTATCGCATCATCGTTTATACACACACCTCCGCGAAGCTTTTGAAGCCGCCGAAAAAAAACACACTTTTCCAGCCCGACGAGCGCACGATGGCATAGCTTAAAAGTGAAATGAAGGATTAAGAGGAGATCGATCCTTTTCTTGGTGTCTATCTTTCGCGGACCTCTTAATAGGGGATTAGATGTCGCCGGATCCCATCTACAAGATTTACGTTGCAGTGACGGCTCTATACACACGCTGGGGGAAGGGAGAGCTACTCCATGCGCCTAATCCAGCGGCTACGCGGAGAGAGAAACTTACACCGCGCTGCCGGCAGAAGCTGCTCTCTGACGCTGCGCCTGCGCTGCTCTGTCCTTCGTGCGGAAAAGCGAACTCCCGAGTCGGCTCCTATACGGCGTTACGTCAAAGGATTTTCGACGATTCTCCCGATATGGATTACGGCTCATGTATACGAATTCGTTGCTGTGTACATATTTAAATATCGAACTTCAGGTTCGCGCGGCTAACGCTGTTTTCGGCCGCTGCAGCGGAGAGAGAGAGCTTAATTCGATTTCTCGAAGCTGCTAACTTTCGCAAGCTTTCATCGTCGGATGTATGGATGAAATTGTGAGATATTGCTTTAGCCGCGGAAGCCGTGTAATCAAGCCACTACTGCAACTCGAATCCGCCGGGGAACTACGCTCGAGGAATCATTACGGGAAGAAAGTAATTTCGCGATTATCTCGCAGTAGCACACGGCGCTTCGGTAGATCATCCTTTGATATTCAGCCGAAATAATTCCTCATTACCCGTCGTAATCAGAGCTCGTTAGGAGTAGCCCGAGAGGAGGGTCGTACGAGCGGCGATAAGAAAGGGGGAGAATCCCGACGTTTGCATAATAATTTCGGCCGGGGCAGAAATCTTGGCCGCGACTGAAAGAAAAGGTCACGAGAGAGAAAGAAACTGCCATCGAAAGGTGTATGAGAAAAAAAAACGAGAGAATAGAATCGGAGCTGATATTTGAAAGAATGAATAGAGACTCAATAAAATCCCTATCTTTCACTGGAGAGGAGGAGCTGAGCCACTCGATGAGAAACGCGATTTCCTCTCGGCTATTCGTTTCCAATTAAATGGATGATTCGACGTTGAGGCAACGGCCGAGAAATTGCATTTCCGCATCTTATAAGTCTTGCCGAGCCCTCGGAATGTAATATTTCCGAATTTCCAAGTGGAAAGCCAAGGAACGGCCGGGAATGACGAGTATCGGCAAATTGAAAATATCAACGCACGGAAAAACGTCGGGGATTGGCAGGAAAAAGTCAGTCCGTTGCTATCAATCAGAAAAATCAAATGGAAAGTGGCGAATCGACGCATGGATACTATCCAAGGGCAGATGGAGCGAAATCCTCTCGTTAAAAGCTCTCCGCTATACCTTTTTTGATTTTTTCACCATCTGTGGATCGAAGCAAGTTCATCGTCGGCCACTGTCTCGAACTCCAAACAGTCTAGACTATCAGTGAGCGTCTCGTTTATCGAAAATTCGAAGCGGATGTGTCAACGTGTACACTCGACTCATTAAAGTCGTCCGGTCGCGATAGCATCCGAGCCCTATGTGCCTGTGTGTGGGTGGAGAAGCATGTGTGCTGGGATATAGCGCGGGACCAGGTCCAAATCGAGTAGTTTCTTGGATCGTGGTTAGCCGACAGTTAGTTACCGGGGAGAACTTGAAGCTTTCAGGGCGAACCACTGATTTTCCCCGTTCGGGTTATTGCTTTCTGGGATTGACGGACACTCGATCGTCGGACCTGTCAGCGAGAATTATTCTCAAAAACATCGTTGAAAGCGTCGAGCAAAAGCGACGAAAACGGACGACAGCAGTGTCTGGTGTAACGAGAGCAACGGCTACAGTTTCCTAGTATCTATACACGGCCCAAGACGTAACTTTGTATATAGAATGTAGTCGGATACGACGGGTTGGATAGAGAATTGGACGGCCGCCGGTAGACCGAGGAACAGATGTTGGCGCCCAAGACGCGGAAACCGAAGAAGATAGAGCAAATAGATTAATGGCCGACTGAGGGAGAAAAAAGAATCGACGCCGGTGGCCACGTCGAAATGGAGTTGGTTCGGTTGTTCTTGGCTCACTCTCCCGCGGATGGAAGCGACTTTTTACACTTTTCTCGGGCTTCAATAGCTCGGAACATTTAAATACTCGACGCGTTTCCCTTCAATTTCAGCGAGTTTCGAACGAGAGGTAAAGATTGCTTTGCCACATCTGCTTGTATCCACTTTTGAAACGTAGCTTCCATCGTTGCTGCTGAAATTTCTAATTTAACTGGATCTATTGAAAAGTTTAATTAATTAATTCACAAGGACCGTGCCTTCAGCAAGTTTAATTGCTTGTTAGCCGTACGTATGGCTTCAGGGAGTACAAGTTGGCTGGTAATACAACTTGTTACACAGACATTCCGCGAACTTACATGTATTACAGATTTATACGCCTCAAGTTCTGCTCCGCGCGTGGGCGGGTGTACAACAGAAATAAACTCGTTGCTCGTAATACACAATACCCTCGGAAGTTAACTCGAGTGTTCGCGCAGTATCCGAAATCGATTGTTTAAACAAAATTCCGACGGCGGCCCAATTTCCCGGTCGACAAAAGCGAGAAAGGATCAGAAGAAATTCCTGAACTTTCATCGCGCGCGTGGCGGTAAAAACGGTATCGAGATTGCCGGCCCCGCCGAAAAGACGGGTCAAAATAGTTCCGAGAGAATTGAAAGGACAGGCCGCGGAGAGGAATCCGCGAGAGACAAGCCCTGAAAAGTTCCATCTCTCTACGTGTCAGGCGCGGGTACACCGCTCTTCTTTTTTATTTCGCGCGGGGAAAGATAGAGGGAAGGTCGCGTCGTATGGAAAGTTTGTCGCAAAGTAAATTTGGCCGGATCGTATACTCTCTCTCCTACTGGCCTCGGATCCGCGTATTAAGGAGACGGACTGAGCTCGGCGCGCAACTCGATTTCGAGTTTTAATCCAATGTCTCTCTCTCTCTCTCTCTCTCTCTCTCTCTCTCTCTCTCTCTCTCTCTCTCTCTCTCTCTCTCCGTCGGGGATATCGGGGAAAAGCTTCTCTCCGCGCGTCTTCGGCCGTTCCTTTCGAGCAAGTCATTGTTGACGCGGCTCCTATTTCCACGTTAGCGCTGCTGTACTCGGGCTGTTTTTCTTCTTCGAGTGAGCGAGGCTCTCGTTATAAGCCGAGAGTGGATACTGTTTACGAGTATAAGCGTTTACGCGTAATACAAGCTCAAACTTATCGGCCCTCGCAAAAGTATGTATAAGGAAAGAAAAAACTCGGCAGAAATAGACGAGCTCCGGAGGAAAAAACGCGTAGTCGGACATGGATAAGCGAAAAGCGCCGCGTGGTATGAGGGAAATCTCCGCATAATCACTTTTTTACGCGATTCTTCATCCCGCGGCGAACATTTATCTCGCGCATGCAGTGCGCGGCTTCAACGTGTTTTAACTCCGTATATGAATCGCTCCTTAATAAAAATGAGCCTCGGTTTGTTACTTTTTTTTCCTCTCTTTGTACATCTCGTCCGCGAACGGATTTATCATTTATTAAGACCGGAGAGACAGCCACGCGCGCGAGCTGCGAGTATTAAAAAAGCGCGTTTTAATTAAACCGTCGGACGACGAAAATAACGCAACCGAGCGAGCGGACACATCTGACAGGCGAATTTTCGCGAGCAAGCTGGGCCGCGCGCGTTTTCGAGTCCATTAGTATCGCAAAACCATATCGCTCAGAGAGAGAAAGCGCCGGGCTTTGCAACAACGTAATTACCGCACGAGAGAGCGTGTAAGGAGGACTTGGGAGGGTGCGGCTCGCTGGCGGCTAATATCAAAGGGGCGAAAGGAAGCCTCGCGTGAACTCGAGCCATATAGAGGTCAGAATGAGAGAGAGAGAGAGAGAGAGAGAGAGAGAGAGAGAGCCGGAGATGACGACGCGGTCGCAGACTGCAGCGGCAGCGCCGACGATTAATGCGGCGACCGTCTCGTGTTGCCGCCAAGTTTATAGCGAGAGAACGTGTATGGCTAATCTGAGCGACAGAGAGGCCGAGCCGTGCGGCCGACGCTAATCGAGATCCGAGCAATTAATTTCAGCACGCACCGGCATCGAAGCGACCGATGCATCGCGAGGGAAAGGCACTTTTCTCCCTGATCACCCTCGTAATGAAACTTTGCGAATGGACTCAAAGCATCCCCTCAACTCTCTGTACATCCGATCTGCATAAGCGCATGCGGAATCCCGTTAAATCATCCGCGAGCGTCAGCTAGACAGTCGACACAGCGGCCCTGCGATCCGATGGCTTATAATTGGATTCACAAATTCAGCTGCCCACGAGCCGAGCAATTGACAGAGCGGTAGAGGACCACTGGTTTCGCTTTGCGCTCACTGCCCGACCGACCAGAGCGATTTCCCGTGTCGCGTAAACGCGAGACTAGCTGCGTGTGGATGGGCTTGAGCCTAGATTCCAGCTCGCTGCTTCGTTGCGGTGCGTGCGCTTGGTCATTTTCTTACGAGAGGGAGAACTTCGTCAATCCATCAAACACTCGAAAATTCAATCTCGACGCTATCGACAAGATCAATCCCGCCAACTAACGCAGGCTATTAAGCGCGAAATGATACTCTCAAAAGTGCGGCTCCATTCACCACCTCGCGCTATAGGCTTTGTCATCCGTGATTGAATTTTTTGTCCCGCGGCCTTCGTTATCTATCATAATCAATCGCGTCATCAATCACACCGAACTCTCCGCGTGAGTATAATCCACCGACGCGAGGCTGTGTTTTTTTCTCTGAAGATTCCGAAATAAAAGAGGAACGAAAAATATTCATCAGACCTCGGAATAGGAGTTTCGCGCGAGGAATTAAAAATACACGTACATTCTCGCAGAGACAAAAGGGACTCGTGTCTGCGCGTAGTTGTAACCCATTAGACGTGCAGTGGAGCGCAAACTACCCGATCGCATGGATAAAATGAGAAAGTTTCGAGGAAGACGAGGAGGACGTAGATACGTACACCCGTCCGTATACAAGGGGATAAACTGACTGGTGGAGGGTAAAGTCACGACGCTGAGCTGAAAAAGACGCTTAGGTAAAGTTTCGAGGACGCTATCGTTGCGAGCGAGCTTTCGGCGGAGAGACGCGAGAGCACTTCCGCGTCGGAGTCGAGTTTTTAATACATCGGCGCGCAAGGGATCGTCGAGGAAGTTCAGCGTGAGATATTAACGAAATACACGTATAAATTACAATTGGACACAGAATGCAATCGCAGGACAGTAGGGGAGCAGCCCATCAGGCAGGAAGATCCACACACAACTTAGAGTCAAGAGGACACATCTCTCTCAGCGGCGCGTGTAAACGAAACGTGTCGGCCAGCAATTTAATTTCCCTCAGCATTCCGATCACGTATACTGTATCCGGGGCCAGTCTCTTCTCTATACATCATATCCGCGTGTGCGGCAATATCCCGAAGTTACACAACGGCGAAACGTATACTCCCGTATGGTATATAGCTGACGACCCTGGGATTTATGTAATTGCTTTATTACTGTTAAAACTTGGAGATTAGAGCAGAAAGTCGAGGCGCTTAAGTTTTCGAATAAAGAAAATTAGCTACTCCGTCCCTTTTTAAGCTCGTCGGCTAAATTTTCGTTAGCTCTCTACGCGCTCTTTCCTAAATCCTGTGGTTTCGCCTTTGAACCACGATAAAAAAAAAAACAAAGATTGAATTTCAATAAATCTGCAGACAAACACGTACGTCCCTCAATTTTAATCACGGCGTATACGGAGAGATAAAAAAAGTTGGTTATTAGCTCTCGGTGAGATTATCGAGTAGTGGCCGTAGGCAGGCAAGTTGAATTTCGTGCGCTTACCTTTTTCAGCCGTGCGAGGCTTTCATTTCTGCGCGGGGAGAGGCGCATCTTTACGAGCGAACTTTCGGCCATTAGAGAGGGAGAAATTCACGTGTACTCCCCGCGGGGCCGAAGTTGGCCGACCCTCTGCGCTTCGAACTAGTCGATTGTAATAGTAGTGATGCCGCCGGTCGTTTGGCTGACGAAAAAGTAAGCTGAACCACTAGTAGTGCTTTTCTAGTTTTCACTTTTTGGCTTCGCTTCGCTCGGACGGAGTATTGACGTCGAGTAGACATGGTATGCTTTTTTTATGTAGAATTTTGTTTTCTTCTCGTTAATTTAATAAATGTTCTTCTCGTTCAAACTGCTTCACTTTTTAGGTCACATCCAAAGGACCAGTAAAAAAAGAAAAACACGACGATTTTTTTCCTCATTTTTCGCAAGAAAAAACTGCCCCAGTATAATTGTAGGAAAATAAACTAAACGGCACTCCTGGAGAAGCAGAGGTTTCAACAATCTTTTATCCAGGCATTTGTTGCCAAATATACCCGCTACTCAGGAAGTCTCGAGGACCTATTTTTCTCGACGAAACCACTTGACGGAGAGTCTCCAGAAATACTCGTATATACATGTATAGACACACACAGACACACGCGTAGCGGAGCAGAGAGCAGAGCATCGAAGCAGACGACGCTCTCGCGTGCGCAGCGGGAAAAATTGAATAAATCCCAGGAGATGCATTTTCGTGAGCTGCCGCTATACACTGGCCGGTTGGCTCTCTTTCTCTCTTTCCGCCACGCGGCGATTACTAATGCATGACTGCTGTGCGGAGCTGCGAGTAGAAAAGAGAAGCAACCGACGTGAGGCCGAGCGAGAGGGAGAAAAATACTGGAGTCGGACGAAAAAAGTGGTATCAAGCTGCGGACGAGAAATAAAGAAACAGAAGCATGATGGAGGAATAACGGATGAAGCAAAAGAGACAAGCGAGTCGGAGAGAGCTTTTATAATTCACGGTTTAATTGGACTCTTGGTCACTTTGTTTCATTCGCATAACACAGCGAGTTAAGAGTAGACGTAATTTCGCTTCGCAACTGCTTTTTTTTCATGCAGCGGGTCAACATTCTCGACGAATATCATAAGCTGGCAACTGAAATATATACTCTGCTTATACATAAAAAGAGCTGGATTGTATAATAAGGTATTCTAAGCAAGAATTCACGTGCACGGAAAGACGCGTCGCATTGTGCACCAGCTCGAGTTTTCACCAACGGCGACGTTGGCTTCTCTCGGAAAGAAAGAGTGGCCCTTCTTTGCCTCCTCTATGTACTCGTTATTTTCTATAAGCGAAAGGAGACAGCAATTGCGCTGTGTACCGTTAGTTTGTCAGTTTCGCCTCGAGATTTCTCTTCGTTATCTTACGGTCTTTTCCCTTCTCCAGCGCATTTTACCTGGAATTAGGTCGAATTACGAAAAAGAAAACGAAGGTTTTGCAAAAAGCAAGTGAATGAGGTACGTCGATCAAAAGAATTAATTTTCTTGGCTAATAAGGTAAGCTGCTGCTAAGGATCTAGGTATTGTATCCAAACACGAAAATCGCGTATTTCTTGGGGTTCACTTATCGGTATTTTTTGATACCCTGACACGTTTTCTCGTTAATCTAACCTACATAGGCTTAAAGAGGACAGAGAAATACGCAAATCTAGGTAGGGCTGATGGTCAGGCAGTTCCTGCTGTAAATCGAGTGATTCTGGGGGTTTACGTTTTTAGAACACAATGAGTCCAAGCATCTCCATACCAACGCAATCATGTCACATCCCCCTATAGTTCTAAATAATAAATAACAAAAGGTTGGCCGAAAACAGAGTGTGCAACACGATTTCGGTCCTCCATATAATTAATCCATCTGGGAAAACACATTCATCAAATCCGTGGTGTAGCAGGAAAAAAATGCAATCATCCGTAGCCGATATCGGTGGTCAATTAATTTTAACGAGCGCGATGATGAAACCGCCGTTGTTCACCAACGCTCTATATATCTGTATACGCGTACACATTCATCGCTTTATGCATACCGTACTCGCGCCAAACAAATGGCGGCATAGCTCAGAGGTGAAAGGGCAGGTGCGGTCGGGGGGTATAGCAGCACATCTCCCTGTACAGCTTTCGCCACCTCTCTCTCTCTCTCCCTTTCGCTCTATGATTCAAGATACTCGCGGCATCGCTCGACAATAGCCCCGCGCGCTTCCCCATTAGCATTGGATTATCATTTGCATTCTCTGGTTAGGCGCCACACCGAAGCCGTGCGCCGCTGCACGCAGTGCGAGAGGGATATTTTAAATTGCGGGTCGGGACGTGCTCGACCGGGTATACAAGCAGGAGCGTGTGCGCGGATGGAAATTTCGAAAGATTGAGGATTCCACATTTCTCCTCGTTGAAATGCGGGTGACTTGCTTGGGCTTGCAAATTTGCCGGGAGTCGACGCGATACACATTTCCTAGTCGCGTATCATGTTTTGTAATACAACTGTTTCGCCTCATTTAAATTCTCTTTATTCTTGCTGCAGCTAGCGTTTTAAAGTCGTGTCTCGTCTTCTAGCTTTTTATTTATCTTGTGCTACCTTCTCGTGGACGGTTCTGGAATTGATAGCTCTGCTGCTTCTCCGAATATACTCAACTATCCACTCGATCAAAGTCCTTTGATTAAAACGGTTTTTAAAGCCGATCAGACAGGTATAGGCGTGTGTGAGATAGCCGAGGGTTCAGCGGGAAAATTGGCCCTAGGATGTGCGCTCTTCAAAGTGAACTTTGATTGGAGGGCCGAACGCGGAGTGGGGCGGAGTACGAGTGGAGAGGCTCGTTTTCTATCTGGTCTAATACGTTGGCTCAATTTAACTGACACTAATTCCGATTTTCGCGGAATCGGCGGAACTTCTGCACTGCTGATTCTTTGTCACGTGGACCGAAGCTCGGGATGAGTCGTAAAGAGGCATAGTCTGCTCGTTTCTACAACTAGTGGGATACCAAAAAATCGTGCGTCGAATTTAATAATTATTCCTCATTATGCACGAACCTCACCCCACTTAAAACCGATACTCCGAAACTGCTAATTATCCCCGCTAAATACCATCATCGCCTACGCCAGCTCTTTCTCTCTTTATCTTTTACAGATTCCGCCGACTACGACCTATAACCTTTCTCATCGACGGTCGGAATCTATATAGGCCAGACTCTCTCTCTCTCTCTATCTCTCTCTCTCTCTCTCTCTCTCTCTCTCTCTCTCTCTCTCTCTCTCTCTCTCTCTCTCTCTCTCTCTCATCCACTGACTCGTTAAACTCGTTCAGTTCGCACTCGACGGAAGTTTGGCGCCCGACGCGCTCGGCAAAGTTCATAATCCTTTTATAGGCCTCGTCGCGGCTTTGCAAATGTTTAGAGGAAAAAGGGAGCCTTTGTGCGACGACCAAGACCATCGTCTACGTATGTAGAAATTATGCGCATTACTGTTTGGAACGTTTGTATGCAGAGATCTAAAAAATTAAACAAAAAAAAAAGGAAAAAAGGAAGAGTGCAATTAAACACCCCAGCTCGTTAGGCACATGCTTTGGTTATTTTAAAGCCTTCTCTCTCTTCCTACTTCCCATGTAAATTATGCATTAGCCAGTAGCGTCGTCCGTGTTTTCGCTGCTTTATACTCTCGGTGTCTCTTGCTGAATTCATGCGGCAAACTCGTGTAATGTTTCGCGTCGAGCAGTCACAGAGTGCCATCGACGATAATTGCCGGCAGCGCGAGAGAGCAACGCCAGCCGATCGTTCAACGTGTGTGTGTGTGTGTGTGTATCCGCGAAACTAATTAACATAAAACCTGAAAGGATTGGTGTCGAGTGCGAGTGTTTTGAGGACGAGATACGATGCGCTGTCGCGACTGGCAATTGACTCATTAATGAGCGTCGGAGGCCTTTTGGGCAACTATGGTTTAATGTTTGATTGAAAAAAAGGATCGTTCAGAGGCAATAAAGTTAGGTTTCTAATAAAATGAAATTCGAAGATATCGTATACGCCCGAGTTTTATTAGCAAATACAGTTCCAATTTAAAAGCGGCATCGTCGTCGAGCAAACGAACCAACGGCTATACGCGATCAATATAGAGCGCTTTCCTCGCGTACTCAAGAGGCAATAAAAATTACCTGTACAACACGTGATTTATATCCGCGATCCGATGGATCGAGATAAAAGTTTATATATTGCCAGAGCTGTACCAAGGCCGTTTAATATTGTCTCGATTGTGCCTCTTCCTATCTTCGAAAATATGAATATCTTCCAGGTGACCATCCCGCGGTACACACGTCTCTTAAAAATTCGCTATTTATCCTCCCCGAACGCATTCGTCACCCGAAAACCTGCAGACCAAACGGATAATCCCCCGCGATAAATGCGCCGCCTACTCGAACTTCTCGGTAAAAATCAAACGGCTCTAATAAATTCAGCCGCTGCAGTTTCGTGTGTACGTGTGTGTGTAACCTGACGAATCAGTAAAGTTTTGGCAGATCCGTTCGCGCGAGCTCGCGCTAACTGCGACGCGAGAGGGCCATAATTCACGAAAGATCTCAACGATATGCATGAAACTTCGCTGCTGCTGCAGAATCGTCCTCGGCAAGAAGTCTTATCATACAGGAAAGGTATTAAAATTACTCAACAAGCCCCAGAATTTAATTGAATCCGAGTTTGCCGCTTATCCCACCTCGCATCTTTTAATTATATAACATCACATGTTCGATATAGAAAAAATATTTACTAAGTTCTTAGTTAATCGAGCTAATCATGGTAGATCATTCGAAATTCGAAGGAAAAACCGATACTTTCTCGTTTGTCTGATTCATTTTTAATTTTCATCGGGCGCAGGCGGACTGTATCCGCGGCTCACGTAGTCCCATTGTTTACGACTTTAATATCGTCACTGTCTTCTTTCCCGTGGAGCTGGTCACACGGGAACGAGTGAACTGCTATATACACTTGAGCAACAAAAGTTATACTCCCGTAACGCATTTCACGTCCGCAGAACGCTGAAAAGTAAGACTGACGCGAAATTAAAGTCCACCGCGGTGTAATATGTTTTGCAACCAAGTTTCCTCGCGCTACCTAAAGTCTCAAAGTTAAGCCTTCGCGCCAACAACTCGAAAAGTGTGTGCGCCGGGCTGCGTATTATGGAAGTGAGAGAGAGAGAGAGAGACGCGATATTTTCACCTGCGCTCGCGATTTGATACGACGCTTTATATTAGTTTTTGAAATTTTCTTCTCCTCTCTCATACAGTTTCAACGCGAGAGAGATAACGCATTTCTTTCGTAACTTGTTGGTGACCCTAACGGCTGGTGTACGGTTACGTTGTAACGTACGAGATGAGTTTTCTCAAGGCGCACAGTGTTCGGAGGCACATCGACGTGAAGAAAGGTTCATTAAAATTTCGCTCTAAAAGTGCGATAATTAAATTTACGATAGCGCAGCGCACGAGTTCTCGAAGGCACGAGGCCAAGGAGAAAGGATAACAACAACTTCCAAGACTTCACCTGCTGGGGAATTATTAGTCCTTTGAGGCGTTCTCGAAATTCCTTTCCAGAGACTAAAGCTTTAATCGAGCAATTAGCGATGTTATGTGCGCGTAATTCGAAGCACTGTTTCCCCCACAGAGAATTAATGCTCGGCTCTCTTTTATTTCACTCGTCACTCGTACATTCTCGTTCAAAAACGTTGCCCAGAGTAGACGAACGGGATTTAATAACTCGTTATACGTACGTTTCTCTCTTTGCCAATCGGACTTTGTAATGACTTTTTAGCCGCTGCCGTAGGCAGTCTTACGGATGGAGATTAAATTCGATTACAAATAGAGTAAATAAAACGCGCTCGTCGCAGCCGTCAGTCTGCTAAAATTCAATCACGATGTAGGAGGGGGAAAAGCGCGGAAAAAGGCGAGCTCGCGAATTTATAACAGAAGAAAAGCTCGACGCGTATAATTTTACATAATCGAATGGCGCTTTTTGTCCTCTGCTTAAAAATTCCCGTGAAAATTCCTCCATCGAATTCGCGATCGATTATTCCGGACATAAAAAAAGGATTCTCTCATCGCTTGCAGGGAAGAATGGAATCAAAGAGGGAACCTCTACAGCCTTTTCCTGTAGTGTCACGTCGAGCGAAATGTGAACGTCGTCTTTGTGCAATATAAAGCCAGTGACATAATGGACATGTGTAGGTACATGTGAGAGACCATCTGCTGTAGGTTCGGGTCGATAATTCGCTCTTGAGAGTCTGCTACTTTTTTTCACCTCACGAGCACGTGTAATAGAGGTGAACCCGATGTTTTGTGGAAAATTTGCATATCGATGAGATGAAGAGTGATCGATTTTCTAGGAGCTGTTTATGCACCAGGCGAGGAGGGTGTAAGTGAATTTTGATGGAATATTCAAGTCGTTATAGGATCGTATGACTATGTGAGATGGCTGCAATTTTTCTAACGTTAAGCAAACGCTGTTAGCCTCGACGCCGCGAATATTTTCGCGACAGGAATAATGGGCTTTTTCGCGAAAAGAGCAGCACTAAAATGAGGTGAGTGACTGAGAGGTATTAAATGCAATGAAGTTGGTCTGAAGGTTAAAGGTCGATATACGCCTGTGATCGTGTAAGTGCGGTGGCGAGCAAAACCTGCGCGAGAATGAGGATCAACAATAATAAAAGCTGGTAACTGGTAATGGTACGTATTCTCATGGAGATATCATTCGAATTATCGTGAAGACAACTAAATCTAATTAAAAACGTACGTTATTCCACATATGTATTGTGCAATATATCAAACCATCTCAACGAAACACATTATCATCAAGTTTTTTTTAATATATCTCAAATTTAGAACTACCATGATTGATTACTTGTTTTCCAAGTACAGTAACCTTTTTAAATTTATCCCACGTGTCGAAAAAAAATCTTATTTGAAGGACTACGTGCAACCGGACACGTAGACCACCTCATAGCCTCATCTCTCAAATTCAGCAGCTATCACCCTCGCGACAAGTTGATCTATATTCCAACAAGACGTTCGTCTACTTCACCCTCTTCTCTCGTTATAGTGGCTCACACATGGTGACGGAGACATAACGACGCGAATAAGGTACTCCGTCAAGCATCGACGTGTATTGGTTTATATTAATTCTCCGGCTGAAGAACGACTCCTACACGAAGAAATAAGAAGCGGCGTATACATGACTGGGCTGATTTATCGCGGCTATACCGCCGAGAGACAGGGTGAAAGTCGAGCAGTACAGACCAACGGATATGGGGCAAAGAAAAATTGGGATCGCCCGCAGCGAAATGAAGCTCGTCATTCTTTTTGCAACTGATCTCAATTTTTTTCGATGTCTTTCCAAATTTTCAGCCGCGTCGTATATTGTGAATATCAGCTTCGAACTTTTCGGTGTTATCTCTTTTGACGTTCAAACGAGAAACATAATTCAGGAATTTCAAAAGCTTTGTCGCCGTTATATTCTCTGACAACAATAAGAGTATAACGAAATAAACGAGTGACGAGCGTGAGCATTAATCTCCATGCCTCGTATAATTAGTGTGAGTCTCGAAAATGGACATTCAATATAATTGGATCACAGAGAAAGGCTAACCGCGTAAGTCCAGATTAATCAAAAAATTCTTTTTTGGTGTCCTTAAACATTTGTACTAATTAGGTGTATTACATGATGACCATCAGATGATTGTGTAATTATTCTAATCAGTAAAGAGGCTGCAGCAACGCGTAAAGGATAAAAATGCTTGCATATGTGCACAGAGACACTCACTTTATAAGTGTTGGTAAAATAAGATGCATAGCGCACAGTTCTCGCAAAGGAAAAATTTTTACCTATAAATAAAAATACGTTACATTTTTTTTTATCAACTTTAGCTAATAATTAGCAACATATCTTTAAGTAACATTTTATCTATAATACATTTATTTAATAATTTTTCTAAATTGTATTGAATATATATTTTACAATAAAGGCTGAATGGAAAGAATTTATTTACCCAACGACAGTTTGGAAATTAAGCCACCACCCAACGAAACCTTACCGGTTAAATCTTTACCAATACCCAGTTTGTGATCTCCCTTTCCACCAACACTAGCGTCTAAACCGCCATTACCGCTGACATGAATTCCAATTCCTCCATGTCCACCTACTCCATGATGAGAACTACCAGAAATTTCGACTTTTCCACCATCAGTACCCTTTTGATTCTTTTTACATTCACAATCAACATCCTCGGAACCTCCTTGATTGTGGTTGGAGCCGTGACCACTTTGACTTCCTCCTATGCTAATTCCACCTTGCCATTTGTTGCCACCATCTCCCCTGATTCCACCTTGCCATTGAGAGCTACCTCCACCACTAATGCCACCTTGCCAATTTTTGCCACCTTCTCCAGTGATTCCACCTTGCCAATTAATGCCACCTTCTCCACTGTTGTTGGATCCTTTGCCGGTACTTTCAGTGGTCGTCTGTGGTTTTTGGGAACCACCATGAGTCAAGTCGATATTGCCGGAACCGTGACCACCTTGACTTCCTCCTATGCTAATTCCACCATGCCATTTGTGGCCACCATCTCCGCTAATTCCACCTTGCCATTGAGAGCTACCTCCTCCACTAATGCCACCTTGCCAATTTTTGCCACCTTCTCCAGTGATTCCACCTTGCCAATTAATGCCACCTTCTCCGCTGTTGTTGGATCCTTTGCCGGTACTTTCAGTGGTCGTCTGTGGTTTTTGGGAACCACCGTGAGTCAAGTCGATATTGCCGGAACCGTGACCACTATGGCTTCCTCCTACGCTGATTCCACCTTGCCATTTGTTGCCACCATCTCCGCTGATTCCACCCTGCCATTGAGAGCTACCTCCTCCACTGATTCCACCTTGCCATTTATTGCCACCTTCTCCAGTGATTCCACCTTGCCAATTAATGCCACCTTCTCCACTGTTGTTGGATCCATTGCCGGTACTTTCAGTGGTCGTCTGTGGTTTTTGGGAACCACTGTGAGTCAAGTCGATATTGCCGGAACCGTGACCACTGTGGCTTCCTCCTACGCTGATTCCACCTTGCCATTTGTTGCCACCATCTCCGCTGATTCCACCCTGCCATTGAGAGCTACCTCCTCCACTGATTCCACCTTGCCAATTTTTGCCACCTTCTCCAGTGATTCCACCTTGCCAATTAATGCCACCTTCTCCACTGTTGTTGGATCCTTTGCCGGTACTTTCAGTGGTCGTCTGTGGTTTTTGGGAACCACCGTGAGTCAAGTCGCTATTGCCGGAACCGTGACCACTTTGACTTCCTCCTACGCTGATTCCACCTTGCCATTTGTTGCCACCATCTCCGCTGATTCCACCCTGCCATTGAGAGCTACCTCCTCCACTGATTCCACCTTGCCATTTATTGCCACCTTCTCCAGTGATTCCACCTTGCCAATTAATGCCACCTTCTCCACTGTTGTTGGATCCTTTGCCGGTACTTTCAGTGGTCGTCTGTGGTTTTTGGGAACCACCGTGAGTCAAGTCGATATTGCCGGAACCGTGACCACTTTGACTTCCTCCTACGCTGATTCCACCTTGCCATTTGTTGCCACCATCTCCGCTGATTCCACCCTGCCATTGAGAGCTACCTCCTCCACTGATTCCACCTTGCCAATTTTTGCCACCTTCTCCAGTGATTCCACCATGCCAATTAATGCCACCTTCTCCGCTGTTGTTGGATCCTTTGCCGGTACTTTCAGTGGTCGTCTGTGGTTTTTGGGAACCACCGTGAGTCAAGTCGATATTGCCGGAACCGTGACCACTTTGACTTCCTCCTACGCTAATTCCACCTTGCCATTTGTTGCCACCATCTCCGCTGATTCCACCTTGCCATTGAGAGCTACCTCCTCCACTGATTCCACCTTGCCATTTATTGCCACCTTCTCCAGTGATTCCACCTTGCCAATTAATGCCACCTTCTCCACTGTTGTTGGATCCTTTGCCGGTACTTTCAGTGGTCGTCTGTGATTTTTGGGAACCATCGTGAGTCAAGTCGATATTGCCGGAACCGTGACCACCTTGACTTCCTCCTATGCTGATTCCACCTTGCCATTTGTTGCCACCATCTCCGCTGATTCCACCCTGCCATTGAGAGCTACCTCCTCCACTGATTCCACCTTGCCAATTTTTGCCACCTTCTCCAGTGATTCCACCTTGCCAATTAATGCCACCTTCTCCGCTGTTGTTGGATCCTTTGCCGGTACTTTCAGTGGTCGTCTGTGGTTTTTGAGAACCACCGTGAGTCAAGTCGATATTGCCGGAACCGTGACCACTTTGACTTCCTCCTACGCTAATTCCACCTTGCCATTTGTTGCCACCATCTCCGCTGATTCCACCCTGCCATTGAGAGCTACCTCCTCCACTAATGCCACCTTGCCAATTTTTGCCACCTTCTCCAGTGATTCCACCTTGCCAATTAATGCCACCTTCTCCGCTGTTGTTGGATCCTTTGCCGGTACTTTCAGTGGTCGTCTGTGGTTTTTGGGAACCACCGTGAGTCAAGTCGATATTGCCGGAACCGTGACCACTTTGACTTCCTCCTACGCTGATTCCACCTTGCCATTTGTTGCCACCATCTCCGCTGATTCCACCCTGCCATTGAGAGCTACCTCCTCCACTGATTCCACCTTGCCAATTTTTGCCACCTTCTCCAGTGATTCCACCATGCCAATTAATGCCACCTTCTCCGCTGTTGTTGGATCCTTTGCCGGTACTTTCAGTGGTCGTCTGTGGTTTTTGGGAACCACCGTGAGTCAAGTCGATATTGCCGGAACCGTGACCACTTTGACTTCCTCCTACGCTAATTCCACCTTGCCATTTGTTGCCACCATCTCCGCTGATTCCACCTTGCCATTGAGAGCTACCTCCTCCACTGATTCCACCTTGCCATTTATTGCCACCTTCTCCAGTGATTCCACCTTGCCAATTAATGCCACCTTCTCCACTGTTGTTGGATCCTTTGCCGGTACTTTCAGTGGTCGTCTGTGATTTTTGGGAACCATCGTGAGTCAAGTCGATATTGCCGGAACCGTGACCACCTTGACTTCCTCCTATGCTGATTCCACCTTGCCATTTGTTGCCACCATCTCCGCTGATTCCACCCTGCCATTGAGAGCTACCTCCTCCACTGATTCCACCTTGCCAATTTTTGCCACCTTCTCCAGTGATTCCACCTTGCCAATTAATGCCACCTTCTCCGCTGTTGTTGGATCCTTTGCCGGTACTTTCAGTGGTCGTCTGTGGTTTTTGAGAACCATCGTGAGTCAAGTCGATATTGCCGGAACCGTGACCACTTTGACTTCCTCCTACGCTAATTCCACCTTGCCATTTGTTGCCACCATCTCCGCTGATTCCACCCTGCCATTGAGATCTACCTCCTCCACTAATGCCACCTTGCCAATTTTTGCCACCTTCTCCAGTGATTCCACCTTGCCAATTAATGCCACCTTTTCCGCTGTTGTTGGATCCTTTGCCGGTACTTTCAGTGGTCGTCTGTGGTTTTTGGGATCCACCGTGAGTCAAGTCGATATTGTCGGAACCGTGACCACTTTGACTTCCTCCTACGCTAATTCCACCTTGCCATTTGTTGCCACCATCTCCGCTGATTCCACCCTGCCATTGAGAGCTACCTCCTCCACTGATTCCACCTTGCCATTTATTGCCACCTTCTCCAGTGATTCCACCTTGCCAATTAATGCCACCTTCTCCACTGTTGTTGGATCCTTTGCCGGTACTTTCAGTGGTCGTCTGTGGTTTTTGGGAACCTCCGTGAGTCAAATCGATATTGCCGGAACCGTGACCACTATGGCTTCCTCCTACGCTTATTCCACCTTGCCATTTGTTGCCACCATCTCCGCTGATTCCACCCTGCCATTGAGAGCTACCTCCTCCACTGATTCCACCTTGCCATTTATTGCCACCTCCTCCACTTATTCCACCTTGCCATTCATGACTGCTAGCGTGTCCAAGCCCCCCTATTATACCGTGTATAAGATTTCCTCCCAGAGCTTGACCTTGTCCATGTCCACCTATTTCGATTCCACCTTTTGCGCTATGCCCTCCAGAAATTCCAGCGTTAATCGCATGCTCTTTTTTAAGCCCTGCTGAACCTCCAAACGACAAGTCTGGGATAGCTACAGCGTTTGCTATTGTGGCTACCAGAATCGGAAGTATCTAAAATAAAGATGTAACAATTTTTTAAGCAATCGTTTGATATTCTTATGCATTTTTTGTTTGATAATTTTGAATCTTACCAATGCTCTTGTCATGTTGCTTCTAACAGATCACACTGCTTTCTAACAGTAGATCAAAATTTTCGGCTTATATACATGTACATCAATCCAAAATTATCTGTAACGCCTGAATCATTATAAAATGTTTATACTCTTTTATTGCTCTTATAAAGGTATGTGTGGCTCTTGCACGCGAAAATTGAAACTCATGATATGATTTATAATGATTAATTCTTAATCATATATTAGCAAAAAAACCAAGTTTGCAGATGATAATCAGTCATATAGTAAATAGAAAATGTACATATCATGCATATTTAGAGTATAGGTTTGAAACTTTTACTGCAGAAAATCACGTATGTACTCAATAAAATAATAGTGGAAGGGGGACTAGATACAATTTTTCTTTTTTGCCGAGCTGCTTTTTTCTTCTCTCTCTTCTTTCATCCTTTCTGTCTTGTCTCTCATGGTTTGTAGTTGAAAAAGAGGGTCTAAATGAAATTTCGCGTGCCCTATTCTGTACTTCCAGGGGGAAAACGTGGCCTGCCTGCGTTAGCAGGATGCATACATGTGACCCTCGGGTTATCAGACTACGAGCGTATCGATGCTTGGAGTTTACGACTTATTTTTCGGGCGAATGTGCGCGTGTATACAAATCCTGTATTGGGTGACCTTGAATACGAGGCTACAATATAATATAGGACTGGGGTGTCAATTGGTTTAGTCGAGAAATGAAGGAGGATGCGGGGATAGATATATGGTGTTTCTAATCCCACAAGGAGAGGGCGAGGTAAGAGCTCGAATAAGATAGAGATCATTACTCGGTGTATAGTTTCTGGTCTCAAGAGGAGAATATACGATATGGTTTTATTCAGGACGTTGTTGAACTTTACGAAAGGTTGGACACAGTGTCTTTATTCGTATCGTGTGTAAATAAGATATAAAAAATCATCAATTTGCATTTATTCATTCAATGTTATACCTAATTGTAAAATATGGTGGTTACGAGGATAAATTTTGTATACTAAAATTTTGGACAATAATTCATTGGCCTCATTATACATTTCTAATTTTATAAATAACGATAGAAAATTACTCCGTTGCTCACCAGTATTCTTTATTTTATTCTTATTATTATTAAGTCTGTTAACGTTAGCGATTCTGGACATAATGCCTCCCTTTATTCTCAAAGAATCGTATTACTTCTCAGACTAATTATGCGCAGGCATACTCGACAAATGTGTCATGTGAAAATAACCTACACTCGTGTATGCACGTTGTTTATGCTCAACGAAGTGGACGACGTTTTGTGCCATATTATCATATAATGCCCGCTACTTGTTTACAGTTACACATCCAGGTTTTTACAGTCGAGTGGCGCTACTGGAGCAAATTAATTCGATTATGCACCCTTTGGAATAACAACTATACTACGCAGTGAATATATAGCACACTGCGTTCGTATGATCATGAATTGTTATTGATTCATGCAAATTAAGGGACTTGACGGTATTTTTTCATCGAAAAATTCAATTCGCACTTTTCTAAAATTACAGTTCCACGTGCAGGAATTAACACAATGTCATTTGTGCGTCCATTCTTATCGTATCATTTGGTGTGCTATAAAAGTGTAATAAAACTTTCGTCACGATAAATAGAATTCACGTGGAATTGGTACAATCGAGCGCCACCTTCGTCATCTCCAATGTTTACTTTGTTTACGAGCTTTCTTTCCTCGTGGACATCTATCTGATGTACTCAAAGCGTATGAATACGATGATAAGAAGCGAGAAAAGGTCAAATTCTCGTACATTTCCACTGCCTTACAAGTTTAAAGTATAAATTGTAAACCCTGATATCTCGTTTACGATTGTACAACAATTTAAAACAATAAATAAACCAAAACGAAAATAAACAATTCTCTTATCTTAAAGCATCTCAAAAGGAGTGCAGATTCTACTCGAAAATGGCATTTTTCCCACTTGTCATCGTGCGCAGACATAACTCATCAAGCCAAACACGAGCGACTCGTCGCGCATCACATCCATGGTACCGACAAGCTCGTAAAACTCTTCTTAATCATCTTCCCCAGTGGCTTAGTGCATACATAAGATGGGTAACTCGCTCGTATCGGGAGCCATAAAACGTCCCGTTGTCACTGAAATCCTCCATCCCGTGAATCTTTAATCAAGCGACGCATGCGACGATGTGGGTCGAGGGCTGGGGTACGAGCCCCGCGATTTTCGATACATTAAAGAAATTTATGGCTTAAGAAGCTTGAATAATAAGCGAACGGATTTATTTCGAGCGGGGAGTTAAGGTTGTCCAGTGCTATATCGTATACGCGAATTGCGTCGCATTTTTCATCGACTGCGATACGAGGCTCTCGAGAATGTGAATGTACAACGATGAATATCAGAAAATTAATCCAGCTTAAATTTCGTATGGGTTTAACGTGGACTGAGCGGGCCTTAAATTGTAATGAAAATTTTTACAAATTGAAACGGTTAGCCGCGTAGTAAGTAAGCAAGGAAGTATCTGTTAAGTAAAGAAAAGGGGACAGAAAATAACAATGAGCGATAAAGTCATTCGTGGTCCGTTGCTCCAGCGGCTATAATATCCAGAAACTGAGCCCGTGCCAACTGTATATTCCGCTAAAAGCTGCATTAAGATTTAACTCGCTTAGACGAGAAAATAATTCCTCATCCACCTTCCGATGTTAATTTCTTGAATTTTATTTCCCACTTCTTTCGCTCCTGATTCATTCGATACCCGACAAACTTTCCGCGAGCATCAATAATTTTTTTCCGTCGTGACGATTGCTCCGAAACGCCGCAATCATAAATTTCATTTTACGGCGGATTCATCATCAAGAGCTTATATTCGCAAATGAACCTCGACGCCGCTTTGAAAATTCAGCGCATCTTATCTTCACTCCTAATGAAATCATTGCATCGTTATGCTATTCGAGCGTTTCGCAAATAAACGAAATAAAATAAAGTAAATGAAATAGGTCTTTACAATATTGGAGAAAATTTTCAACATCTATACCACCTACACCCCGATGCAACTTCTATATCCTCGCGCAGCCCTGTCCAACCTTATTCTACAACAACTCGACACCCAACGCCTGAAGCGCACCGCCGTAAACTTACATCACCTTACGCGCATGTAAAAATCATGCATATACGATGCCACCATCGCAACTCTAAAAATTTAATCGCTCCTGCAGTAGCGACAGAGTAGCAGCTTCGTATACATAATCCACATTATAACTTTCGAATTGGCGCTTATAACTTTCGTATGGCTCGACGGGCGCTCGCTGTACACAACTGCATCTCGTCGCCTCGGCCCTGTGTACATAAATCATCGCTTATGCACGTGGAGGTACAAAGATTATACGATTCGCTCCCGCGGCTGCAGGAGGGATTTCGATACGCAGCGAACGCGCGCTTAGCTAGTCACCTTGTGCCAACATCTGCAATTTTGACAAGGCTGTTGCCGTGTCGCAGAGACAGAGACGTGTATGCGTACGCGCTCCAGGGATCTATACGCGTACGTATAATAACTGTGCGACTGTTATGGAGGAAATTTCGAGCGAGAATAAAAAAAAATTTTAAAAGTTTTGTGTTTCCACAGTTAGTTGGCTATTTGTATCTGATTACTTGCGTTGAAATTATAAATAAAGATATTTTTAGAAATATTTAAAAAAAATAAAATTGCTAGCAGCATCCTTTGATCAAAGTTTCGCGCTGCAACAACGAGTAATTCCAGCTGATCGAAATTTTTTCGAAAAACCCTCGGAGCAAAAAGTTCTGCACACGTATATACACATATCGCTCGATGCAAGCGACCGTCTGCGAGAAGCTACACGTGAAGCGGCAGAGAAAAAGAGCGAGCGAGGGCGGCGAGCGCGCGTATACCTTTTTTGTCTGTTTGCATTACGATAATGAAAGGCCGTGTATATAGCGAGCGGGGGCCTTTCCCTTGCGGCGAAACGTTGGCCTGCCACTACCGCGCGCGCGCGCTCGTCGTTTTCAGCCAGATGATTATTGTTCGCCGAGTCGTTGGCTCTTTTTTTTTCATTTTAATTTATTGGAGTGAATAGACTGCGGCTCTTGCATTCGGAGTGAATGATCGTTATTTGCACAAAGAAGTCGCGGGTAAATAGCTGCTTTCGTGGAAAATTAGAGCGGTGTTTCCAATGAGATTTTTTGATGGCTGAAATTTTCTGAGAGACGAACTGGCGTTAATTTTATAAAAAATAGCTTTTATTCAACTGATCGTAGAAAATGGTCGATGCTCTTCGTGAGAAAGTAGATGCACGTATTTACAATATGAAATAGTAGATGAAATAGCGTAATAGTCGAAGTAGGCAAGTAAGAAATTACGTTTTCAATTTATACCTAGATTGGTATAACAAAATATAAATTTAAACTAACAACCTAAGCTACGTTTCAATGCCCGAGATCGACGTTTTTCTTTTTCTTCTTTAGCTTCATTGAAATCGGAGCTGGATTTTTGAAGACGGTACTAAAACAGAAATACAATTATGAGTTTCAAAGATCAAGACATACTATAATCAGACTGTGTATGTGTACTCACTGGCAAGTGGTGCAGATTGGACTGAATTTGCAGAAAACTGAAAGAAAGTAAAATTATACATAAAATTAGTATGAATGTGAAGTGTGAAAAATCAAATATGAAAATAACTTACTAGACAGACAGACTGAACAGACGAAACCGGTATCGACTAATTCCTGATGACAAAAACAAGCGGCTCGATAGTCCACTTTGACTGGTGGTGGTAATACCAGCTTTGACCTGACAGCAGGATCTGGCAGAAAAACCCACTAAAACGTGAAAGTTAATTGGATTAGACTATGCAATCCAATCAGACAAATAAAAGCCTCAATAATATTGTCGTGTACCAATAAATACTGAAGCAATCCAGCTAATGGAGGCTGTCCACTCTGTTGT
This sequence comes from Nasonia vitripennis, assembly GCF_009193385.2. Taxonomy (NCBI): domain Eukaryota; kingdom Metazoa; phylum Arthropoda; class Insecta; order Hymenoptera; family Pteromalidae; genus Nasonia; species Nasonia vitripennis. The sequence goes on along the minus strand of NC_045760.1, from coordinate 32,033,832 downwards.
GGAATTTTGAGGTAGTTTCCACCAGTTAAATCACAACCTTGTTGAAGCAGCGTAAGTTCGTGGTCTAAACTGCAAACGTCTAGCATCACACCCTGAAATAAAAAAGAATAGCATTTATGAACTGATCTTTGAATACTCATAGTTCTTGGTAATTCATTATTTTTGTACAAACCATTTTTTGAGCAGTGAAAAAAATATTCATGTAGTTCATATATTGCGTTGCTGAATCGTGACTAGCAGTAATGACTAGGATTCTTGGATGTAAATGTTCTCCAGCATACTTTTCTCTCTCCATCCTCGCTATATAGCACAAAGCCATCGATAAGGCACCAGATATCAAACTCTCTTCATTGCCCTTCCTATCCATGGACATTTCTCCAACCATTTCGTGAATCTGTTGCCGAACTGTGCGCTCTAGCTGAGTAAATTTTTCGTATTGTCCATCAAATTGCCTTACATCAGGCATTTTTTCTTGTGGGTACAAGAACTGTGCACCTTGGCTGTGGCAAGCCATTATCGCTAGGCTATTACCTGCAGTTTGCATCAAATGTGCATTTGAAAAAACTATCGTTGAATCCAGACATTGTGTCAAAACTTGTTTAACAAGTTTTTGCATTGGATTTATGTCCAAAATGATGACAAGGAGACTCCTATCGATTTCTGAAATTTAATACGTACAGATTAAAATTCATAACAATCGATCAGATAAACTTTTAACAATATTATCATCTGTAACGTACGACCATAGTCAGATAAATATTACATGCATGTCTTCAATCAAACAAATATTTATTAGTCTCATTTTAATGTCTAGGTTAACTACTAATGTTAGGTTAGATATTTGTTTGCTGAATCATGACAGACTATAAATAGTTTCAATGTTTACACAATACTTAATGGATTGTAAATATTATTGAACACTTACCAGTAGCCATCGCGTACGCGTGTGTTTATAAAAATAAAAAATTATTACTCGTATGCCGAGTCCTGCGCGGCCTCTGAGGAATGTTTACATATCTGCTGCTTGAGATTCAGTCTTGAAGAGGGCGCGGTGACACTCGAAAAGTGCGCGTTTGAATTCGCCGAAACGGCATTAAAACAATAACATAACCCGAGCTCTAAATTAAGTATTACCAAAGTTCGGTTATCTAGAATAAAAAATAATAATTTTCTACAGGTTATTCACTTAAATTAATTTATTATTTATTGTTCGAAATAAATCGAGGAGTATTCCTTACAAACTCCATCTTAGCTGACACCTGACATCTTGAAAAGGGCGCGCTTTGCACCGCGATTGATTGAAAAAGCGCGCGATGCCAAACTCGAGAAAATTGTGGGAGTGCGTGAAGAGTGAAGATTGTTTCTGTGATCGGCTCGTGTTATTTCCTTATTTTATAATTATTTATCAATTATTCTTGTTCCTAAAGTATGCGTCGGTACTAAGTAGCTACTAAGAAACGTTTGCTCTCATAAATATCCAAGATTCGTCACGTATTTTTGTTGGAAATCAAGCTTTTGTGTAAGTAGTGAAATGTGTAGGTTATGACGCCATGTATAGAATGCTGTTTATCTGTTTCTTTGAGAAAACAAGCTATGTACCATACTAAATAGTATACTAAAATCACGTTGTATTTCTCAATGAAATTCTCGAAGCCGAATTAATTTTTGCGTAAATTTCAAAGTGATAGGCTTACAATAATAAATGTTTCAATTACTTAAAAACTAACTTTTGTGTTTCAGACTATACATAAACGTTTACAATGTCTGTGGTGGCTAGAGAAGAAACAAAGCCTTATTCAAATCTAGACGATGAAGAGGATGCACTACTAAATGAGGCGATTAGTTGTAGTAGAAATCTAGAAATAAAAACTGATGATGATGAGGATGAGGTCGAAGACTCAAAAGAACAATTAAGCATAAAAGATCCAAAGACGGTGAGCATTCCATGGTGCGACATGGAATCATCAGATACCAGTAATTCTGATTTATCAAACGGAAGACTCAATTTGTCCACAACAGGTGGAAAATTGGATCTGTCAGCAAATGCGAAAATTGAGAATGATAGATCACTGCTTGACCACAACTCTTCAAAACTAGAAGAGGGAGAAATAAAGGAGGAGAGTTTTGTAGAAAAGAAGATAAAAGACAAAATGGATGCTGAAAATGATAGTGGAAACACTTCTCCAGTAAGAAAGAGACAGAGAGAAGGAGAGGATGAAGAAGAGCACCAAGTTACTAGAAATAGGCGAAATAGTAATTCGAGCTCTAGCACAATGTCAACCAACAGCAAGAAGAATACAGAGTATGAGACTGATCCTCTGGTGCTAGCTCGCAGGCAGAAAGATATTGATTATGGAAAAAATACCATAGGCTATGACCGATACACTCAGGAAGTTCCAAAGTGAGTCCAATTTTTGCTATCACAGATTTAAATTTCCAGTATTAAAAATTTTATTTAATCTAAAAATATTTCTGCATTTTACAGGGATAAACGCTCTAAGGATCACCCACGAACACCCCCAATGTATTTGAAATACAGCAGACGAGGTTGGGACGGCATGGTTAAACTGTGGCGCAAACAGCTTCATACCTGGGATCCAAAAAATGATGAAGAGGAAAATAAAGATGACGTTCAATCTTAGCAATGTTATAAAATAATAAGTCTGTATAGATATAAGATACATAAGTATAAGGCCAGAAATTATCTGTCACCTTTTTCTAAATAAATTATTCTCATGTTTTAAATTTTCTACGTAAAATATCGTAAATGAAGAAAAAAATGTTGAATCAATCTTAAACCAATGTAAACATTTATTTTTATATCTATAAAAAATTATACTTTACATCAAAAAATTAGCACATTCATTAATTCACACACAATATTTAAAAAAAGAAAGCTACCTTTAAAAAACAATAAATTTTATTCTTTGTCAATAACGTTTAGTTCAAATTTTTTAAAAATTGCATCGAGTTTTTGGTTCATTTTTTGATCCATTACTTCTATTCTCTCCATCAATCTTTTTTCCAAAGTAGCAAATTTATTATCTATATAAGTCTTTAAATCAAATGGATGCTGAGATTTAGAATCACCGATACATTCTGTATTTATATGTGCACTGTTCACTTTGTTAACTTCATTGCTTTTATTGTTGCCTTTAAACCTATGCGAGCCAAAATTCATTGCTACAAACTGCTGCATACATGTATTTATATCTCCAACAAGGTCTTGGTCATTTGCAGCAAAGGACTCTAAAACCCTCTTTGCCATCTCGGCCCTTTCAGGTTTCTCTTGATTGCCATTAATTATAAAACTATTCAGTATATCTAAATCATACGTAGTTTTAGGGATATCTGATATTGGTTCAGTTAGAATAAGTTTGATTCCATAAATCCACATTGATGGGCCTTTGTTTTTTGTGCGTGTAAACTACAATTATGTCATATACATTAGAATTAATTAATTACCTTCTTAAATAATAGCAAACTGTTATGAATCAAAATATAATTTATAAGGATTTACTTTTATGCTGGCTTCTGTGGATGGAGGCTGTATCTTTGCTTCTGCAAAGTAAACCGCATGATCTTGAAACTCGTCAACAAACTCTGCAAAAGCAGTAGTTGCGTATTCCCCAGACTGCTTAAAAAATTCCAAAACAGATGCTTCAGAGACAACAGCAATGCGTGCTATTTTTTGTTTATTTGTAATCTTGAATTCTAGCTTGCATGATTCTCCACAAGGTTCAGATTGCAGAGCTACACAAGTATCCAAAGATACTACGTCTTCAAGATTGGTGCTGCAAAATAAACTTCATTAATCGCAAGACAAATTTTTGAAAAATATTTAAACAAATTTTTTGTATAGATACTTTTCTGGGGCCTGCGATAACGAGACAGTGGAGATACAATCATCGAAACTTTTGTCATTAGCGATTTTCCAATTAGACGTTGTTATAATAAAAGGATCTTCTTGTTTTTTGGGTGAACTGTCAGTTTGAGCCACTTCCACTACATCTACACTAACTGGTTCCATGATTTACGTTAAATCATACCTTAAAAAAATACTCTCTTGCATCGCTTGACAGCTTGTATTGTTGTCATTGTAGCATAGCTACTATTTTTGAAATCAATGTCAAATTACTGGGATACTTCGTAAGCTATTAATACGCGTCTGCTAAATAACAATCCCAACTATTGAGGTTAGGACTCCAATAATCCTATAGGTATAAAGATTCACCGCCGCCATATATACGCCATACTGGCCAAAATGTTTGTAATATTTACAAAACGTAACAGCTCGGGTTTTTATAGTTTACGAGACCAAAGTTCAAGGCAATAACGAATTTTCACGTGAACTTATAAATATTCCGATTCTGATTATTTATGTATGAAAACTTTAAGAAAAAGGCGTACCTCTGAATCAGTTCAATTCTTCCGCGCAATTTCCATATTTTCCTCGAATGTTCTGCACCGTTGTAGTGTTGATAGCTCACACACTCGTACATATATCTATATCTACGATTTCCTTATGACGATCATCGTGCGATAAAAAAATTGAAACTACACTCGCGCGAGCGCGAGCAACTGCGCAAGTGGGAAATTCGCGAACGTCAGGAGTGGGAGGGGGCGGTATCGACCGTAGCGCTTTTCTTCTCTTTGATTTTCTAGCCACATCGTGCAGCAGCAATTGCAAGGTCGACAGCGGCCGATCAACGACGTGAGTGACATAACGCGAGTATAGTCCGAGGAAAATAGGAAAAAACATGTCCAAGTACCGGATTGTGATGGTTCGCCACGGCGAGAGCGAGTGGAATCAGCAGAATCTCTTCTGCGGATGGTACGACGCTAATCTGTCCGAGAAAGGTGAGAATTTCGTTAGCTAGTTCGGCGATTGCTATACGTGAAACTTTCAAGGGTAAAAGGTCACACTTTCTGGAGGCCGGTCGTGATGACGACAGGATGAGTGTATGGGAATTCGGTGGCCGCTTAGAGACTAATATCGTAGAATTAGTTTGAATGAATACGTGTGCATCAAGATTACCAACAGTTTTGCAAATTCATTGGAAAATGTAATGTTAATGTATTTAGGCAACTGATTTACTTTTGACGCGTTCTTTGTGCACGTTGTTATATGTAGCAAAATTTTCCAGGCAAAAGCGAAGCTGCTGCAGCAGGTAAAGCACTGAAAGAAGCTGGTTACACCTTCGATGTCGCCCATACCTCTCAGTTGACCAGAGCCCAGGTGACTCTTGCTACAATTCTGAAGGAAATTGGACAAGAGAACATCCCGATCCACAAGACCTGGCGTCTGAACGAGCGTCACTATGGTGGACTGACTGGAATGAACAAGGCTGAGACCGCTGCCAAGTATGGAGAGGAGCAAGTACAAATCTGGAGACGATCCTTCGACACCCCTCCACCACCAATGGAGCCAGACCACAAGTATTACGAAACTATTGTCAAAGATCCAAGGTACGCCGCTGAGCCCAAGCCTGAGGAGTTCCCCAAGTTTGAATCTCTGAAGCTGACCATTGAGAGGACTCTACCATACTGGAATGGTACCATCATTCCTCAACTCAAGGAAGGAAAGAAAATCATCATTGCTGCTCATGGTAACAGCTTGAGAGGAATTGTCAAGCACCTTGACCGTGAGTATTCAAGTTAACAAATTTATTCTCAAAAGTAATATTTAACTTAAATTTTAACTTGTTGATTTTCTCTTTCAGAAATGAGCAATGATGCTATCATGGGTCTGAACCTTCCAACTGGTATTCCATTTGTATACGAACTGGATGAGAACTTCAAGCCAGTTGTTTCCATGAAGTTCCTTGGTGACGAGGAGACCGTGAAGGCCGCGATCGCATCTGTTGCTGCTCAGGGCAAAGCAAAGTGAAGAGATATCATTTTCATAAAATGAACTACATCTGCAAGTGATCTGTATGGCAAATATGTATTTATTAATTCCTAGTCTTGCCATCGACTGGTCAAGCATTAGAGGAAACAATGTTACTCACGACAGAGCGTTATTTATTTATAAATATTACAAAATGAGCTTTAAAACTCGTTAAATATCAATGTGTGGTGTTAAAATCACCTTATCAAAAACAAAAATAATGCAACAAAGCAAATTTATTTTTCATTTCAAGAAAAAGTTACACTGAAAATTGTAGCAAATCCAAATAAATGGTTTTAAAACAAGTCTAGAATAAATCATTATTCAACATGATACTCAGCCTCCAGTTTCAAAACACGATTTTGCAATAACTAGACGTGCCCCCTGCATTGTTTATCTCATCGAAGAGATAACGTCGCAAACAACTAAATTTTCCAATTATCGCGCCTTTGGTCACATGACGGTCACAATACCCTCAGACGTCAGGCAACCAGCACTCGCCAGATACACACACACTCGCATGTAAACCAACAACAAGCATATGCTGCCCGCGTTATGGCAGCTTCCACGTGCTTACGTGGAGGCATCACATACCGATAGCGCATACGTGAATAAGGTCGCCGCGGAGGAAACTGTCTTTCTCTCCCTCTCTCTCTCTCACTCCTACACATATCGTACTCTCTCTCTCTCTCGTCTCGCGTTAAAGTGTGCCGCCCGATTCCCTTTAATTCCCGACGGAAGTGTGTAATGGCCGCGTTTCGGTCTCCGATGGTGCAGTGCTCAGGCTTGTAAACAAACATAAAGTGCAGGAGTAAATAGTGACACCAAGACAAGATGCAGCAACAGCCTTCCTCGATGGATAGCTCGATGGTGGCGAGGAACAAGCTACGGAACCCCTTGCTCTCGGTCGCGCAGACCGAATTCGACAGCTTTCAAGCGCCCGCTCTACTCGTGCCCGTCACACCCGCGACACCTGCTGTGCTCCAGGATGGTAAGATTTACACTAGGATGTGCACCAGATGCTTTTCAGGATGAAAATGAGTCTGGCTTATTTTGGCTTGTTTAACCTAAAAATTGCAGCAGTTTAGAGATCCTGGAGTGGTTAGGGAAAGGGAAAGTTGACGTATTGCTGTTTATCGAATAAAAAATCGTTCCGCTGATTTGTCCGAATTTTTTACTTAAGTCCGCAAAAGAGCTCCGAAATACATTTCGGAGCAGAGTACTTTTCCTGTGCCTCTCGCTCTCGTTTGTTTATGGCACTGCACGCAGTGTGCCTATAGTCGGGTATATTTACACTTTGTGCAACGCTGTTTTTGTATTACGTCAAGATATATTTGAAGAAGGAAATAAGATTTCATGTACTTGAAAGTATGTGGTTTTGGCCGTCGTGTAATTTGCCTAACCTATAAATAAGAATCGAGAGATAACGTTTATCAGCTGAGAAATGAACTGTACGGGAATATTTTTCCTCTTTTGTTGCTTGCTGATGAATGCTCGTATTAATTAACAAAATTATACTAATTATCGCGTTCGTTAGAGCAAAGAAATCAACAATGCTGCAAGTGTATTGGATTCTATGCCAAGTAAACAACAAGCAAATTGAATACTTTTTAAAATTTTGTAGCAAATATGTTTGTAAATAGTTGCTCAAAATATTTATGCAATAATCCGATGGTTTACTCGAGCGAGATATCGCGGATCTTTGAAAAACATAACCTCTTAAATTACGATTTTCTTTATATGTATAGTATATATTGGACGATTGCGCAAATGTTATCGAACGTCCCATATGGAATACGTAGGGCTACAAAATTCAAGTTAGCTTCAGATTTTATTAAGAAATTGAATGATTGTAAATATTATGATTTTATTTAAAAATAGATACAAACGTAAAAATCAAACATTAGAGTACTACATCTTAATTTAAGTACAAGTAAATACACAAATCATGCCTTTTGAAGACGACGAACCTTGACGCTAATATTTTAAACTATAGAATAAATGCAATGAAAATTTTGCAATATAAATGCGTAGTCTTGTCATGAGTTAATAATGTACGAGTTATTACAAATTACTCTGAACTGCGCGGTGCTGATCTGGATCCATATCGTTGGGAGTACGGCAAATCATGACTCGATCGTCGATTAGTACAATACAAAATCGATATGACGATTAGAATAATTAGGAGGATGATAAAAAGTACGCCTACGACAACTGCTGCGATCTCCCCTTCTGTCAGATTGTACCATTCTACGAATCAGAAAAAAATTTGAAATCTTAAATATAGATATATTTTTCATTTTGATAACTTATGCACTATCGTATAGGCATTATTCCATTTACGTTGCAAGTTAGAGTGCGAACTCATTTGAAATTAGAGTCGAAACGTGATATTTACATAATACGATATAGAGAGATCGTATTTCTCGACCGCTTTATTTGAACAAATTCGCTTGGAATTGAAGCGGCAAAAAACGTTAGCAACTATTATTTTGAATATTCTAATTTTAGTTACCTCCAACGTCGATTCTTCTGGAATAAACATTTCCCGACACGTCGGTCGCCGAGATCTCGAGCACGCGGCTACAACAATTGTTGGAGTAATAGAAGTAAACGGGACTCGAGGTACCGCTGACGTACTGGGAACGTGGATAAGCTCCTCTTGGAGTCGACGTCACGCTCTTTAAACCTGTAAATCGAAAATTTTGCTTATTAGAAGCTATCGAAGCGATCTAGGAGGATATCGTTACGACGTTCAGAAAATCTCACCTGACTCCGAATCTTGTATCGTAATGTCGACACTCCAGTAGCTTTTCAAGCATTTCTCCGCATTCGTTCTTCCCGCACAATTGTTGTTAAAGTAGTAGTAAATCGTCGGCCTGACATCGTCGAATACCTACCAAATGAACAAACGATAAAATTGTGAAAATGACCAGTCATCGTGTGCAAAGAGAAAAAATTGCAATGACATGATCACTGCCTCATTAAATAATATACCAAGGAATCTCAAATTTTATTGTCATAGGCTTACCCGACTTCCCGCTGATCGTACGTAAATATTGGCAGTCTTTTCCAAAGCTTCGATGCCTTGAACTTGAAGTGATACTGTATTAAGAACTGATTCGGAAACGGTAGGTGGTACCTGGATGTACACCCTCACACTGATAGTTTGACCTGGAGGTATCACTATACTAAAAATAATTTATAGCTAATGAGATAAAGAAATTTTTCTGTAAACAAGATTTAATTTGAAAAATTTCATTCGTCTTACGAATCAGACGGTGGTCTAACAGAAACTATTCTGAAGAACGAGCTTTTAGGCACAAAATAATGCTGGATTGTTAAGATGTGATTATTAGTTATATCGAAAGTCACTTGATGAATAGTTCCGGGATTTGCAATTAGGTTTGTGCTAGGGTTCAGATCTACCATGAGATGCTTTTTGATTGGTAATTCATTACTGTTCGATCTAGTCAAATCGTCTAGTTCCAGGGATCCTCGATCTATCATTCTGTCTTCGATAAGGTCGGTGTTCATTCTTGATGTAAAGTTGGTGCTCGTATCCATCATATCAACATCGTTTTTTACTTCTGGAAATCTGAATGACTTCGGTTCTACCTAGAATTTAAATTTTGATTGATTAAAAGCAAATTAATGGATCTTATGTTATATATTCCAATTTGATCAAAATATTATTTCGAATCAAATCAATGATTGCAATAACATGTTGCCAACAGAGATTTTATCTGAGAATTATTTTTCGAACACAATTACTCATACAGATTGATGTGTGATTCATGCTTGGAATATGAAATCTGAACTTTGTTACTCGCTTGCATCATAAAGTATTATCTGCACAGAATTCGTACCTGTCCGTCAAGTGATTGACCGTCTGCTATCATGCTGTCAGAAAATTCACGATTCGATTCTGGGTCATTAAACACGTCTAGCTGCTCTCTGTTTTCATCCAAAACTCTTATCTGACGAGAAGATATGCCTGCATCTTTGTGCATTGTCTGCAAAAATCGTTTTAGATTTCGTTATTTTTTTGTTTATTTGCAGTTTATATAAGACGATTTAATGTACGCAAATTACATGATAGTACCTGTGGATCTTCGGCCTCTAAAGCTGCTACTCTCATACCTATTGCAGAAAAAAATAATCATAATTTTTCTTTGAAAATCATAGAAATCTCACTTAATCATTGTTCTAAATAAGAGCTAAAATAACTCTAATCAGACGCGTGACGTATGATCTCAATGATAAAATCGCTAAATTCAATGCAATTTTTTTTTCCGAAACCAAGCAATACAAGCCGCATCAAAGTCGTCACAAAGCCCCTCATCGCTAAACTGAGACGCATCTAATCGAGTCTTTTCACGATGCTATACTTATCTATCTTCTCCGCAGCTTTTGAGGAATCCTCTCGCGGTGGAAAAAATATACAACATAATACCGCACGCATAAAAGCCAAGCTCGCAGCCCGGCCAAAGGGCAAAGCGTTCTATTACTCTCGCGCGTAAAAGTTGCACAAGAGCGAATCTCGCGCTACTACTGCTGGACAAGAGCCAACGTCTCGTCAGTCGCTGGCCGGTCTTTGTGCGACGCGGAAGCGTCTCGTTTTCTCGGTATACTCGATCGATTGATGTGCAGTTGTTGATATTATTGGTGACGATGAATGGCAGTACGTCGATGACGATCGAAGAAGTGGAGAAGTGAAGTGTCTTGGAGTCTTGGAGTCTGTTTTAACGACTCGACGCTTGATGCAGACTGGTTAGTAGTTTAAAACTTTTGTGCAGCTTGCGTGCTAAGAAATTATTCGAAAATAAATGCCGAGGAATGCTAAGTAGAGATATTTTTATCGGTGGCAACCGATTTTTATTTCTTGAACGGTCCTTTGTAATTTGAGAACGAGTTTTTGGAGGCTATGGCATTTTTACGTTTTGACTACGTTTTAAGATAAGGATTGGTACTTTGAAAATCTTTCGATATTAAAGTTTTATCATATTGAAGCAGAAAATTAAAAAATGTTGAATCAGCTGATTTGATTGATGCTTCTCTCGAATGACTTGCACAGTAATCATGAAAAATTATATAAAACATTTAATGAGTTTTCAAGTCTGCTATATTAATCACCGCTAGAAAAGAATAAATTCGCAGAGCAGAACAGCATAAACTTTTAGTTTGGTTGCGATGGAATCGATTGTTTATCGAGGAAGCTGGTAGAGTTGAATATGTATTTTTAACTAAAATTAAAAATACTGCTATGCCATCTGTATATTAGAGGCGGCAACAAAAACATTCACTTACGTAAATAGCATTCATTGACGCATCTATGAATTTAAACATTGCAGTGTTTTTTTCGCAATGGTATTGAACTCTCTGTAATCAGCAGCAGCAGCATACGTCTGAGCCAAACTGTCTGTTTCTACTGATAAGAGTATCCCCCACTTTGTAACTTTGTTTCTCGAAAATTAAGTTGTATTGCATTTTTTTTTTAATTTCATGCACAATTTTCAATTCACAAAATCGTCTATCTGTATATTTTTTAATCAAAAACATACCATCGTCCACGAGACGATCCAGCGAATCTCTTCCCTCGAAAAACGCGGGCACAAGCGCCGACGTCACGATCAGCCGGTATCCCTCACCCCCGTCCACCCCTAGACGCCAGCCCCCTGGCGGAGGGTTGAGCACGTTGAGTCTCAGTCCGACGGGCATGCGCGAAGTGGCGAGCGTCAATCGCGGCGGTGTTGTCCTCGTCGTGCTGCCAAGAGATGCGTCGTTACCTGCAGAATGCAAAAATATACGAGGGACTATCAGTTATTGGATCTGACCCCAAGTCTGGTGGCTTAATTAATTATAGCGTATTATAACAACTTTCTTGGGCAATTTTAACCTCGAGTGCTCGTGTGCCTATTTTTGGAAATTCCGACGATTTGTTTGAGAGGGTTATAAACGTGCTGAAAAGGAACGTTGAAATTTCGTTTGTTGACACAGTGCGCGGTATGTCAATCGTTTGCCAATTGTTCGATTTAGAAGTTGTGCGATGAAGTGATGGATTTCGCGCATTTTGATTTTTGAAGAGAAAAAGGGTCGGCACTGATTAGCTGAAGGATTGCGATCGATATTACCGGCTGAATTATTAAGGTACATGACTAAGTATTTATACGTTTCCATTATAGGAGAAGTTTCGCGTCGAACTTTGCTGCATAGTGATATCTAGTTGGCTTTTTTTATTTTAATACGCAGTGATGAAAACTACACCATACATGATTAAAAACTATTATGGTTGTTATTATTTAATATTTGAGAAATTTGTATGACTTGTGAGAATAAATTGTTTTAAAGTAACATCACCGGTTATAGCATAGTGACGTGTACGTAGGGCACGTGGTCACTCGCGCATCTCTTATGCTCATTGATGTTATCTTGATACTTCGAATAATGAAGTAAAAATATCATTAAAATATTCATAAACCATCAAATGCAATCACGATGCATTGTTTCCTAAACCAAGAACGCGGAAGCATCTATAGTGCATTATCAATCCACAGCATATCGATTTGAAATAAGTCACATCAAGGTTACCCTATCTTCGCATATAACACAGCAACAAACACTGCTCGCTCTATAACACGTGCCGCATGAAAAAAAGCAAACAAGCAAAATTCTGCAATCAAGTACAGAATTTTGCTGCGCATTTCGCGCACATGGTTAATTTTAGGCAGTCTCGTGTGAAAAACTCTATACACATGCAGCGCGCGGAGCACGACGTCTAGCCCGCGCTTTTGCTTGGCCTTCATTTCGTTTCTTAATGTGTTTGTACTTGAGGTATATGCAGTTTTGAACCCGTGCGCTAGCGGTCGATGCACAAGCCACTCGTGCGGCGTCGCTTTCCTGTCTATTGTGCACGTACGACTCGAGTGTGCAAATGCTCGAGTGTTGCTTGCTTTGGGAAAAACGCGATCACTATCTGTTTGCAAACTTGTAATTGAGAGCGTGACTATATTTTTATGCTGTTCCGATTTCCGGCGCGGTAGATAACAAGGAAGTTTTTGAGACTGTTAAACTGAAGCGACTATTTTTGAAGTGGATTTATACATCATTTCCGTTACGTCGTACGACACAGTTTTGCAATCGATCATATCAATTGTGTGCTCTTACCTATAGGCATTTTCAAGTCGATTTTAGAGACGTTTCCGAGGATAATGGCACTGATTTCCGCTTGATCCGGTTGCACCGAAAATTCAATTTCCGTTGCATTCGTCAATCCGCTTTTGTCGACGAGCTTTTCCTGGTATACAATAAGAACAGGTTTTCTTGGTAATTTTGTCGTGTTTGATTTTTTGAGTGACGTTGGCTTATCGGCTAAGTATACACTTGTAAAAAAGGATCGCTTACGCTTACAAAGTTTAGTGTCGACGAGCCATTATCATCTGAGCCTTCGAGATTAGGCTGCAGACTTTTTATGAAGTTTTTTTCTACTTTACTAACATTATCTTCGAGGCCTCGCGAAAGCTCACATCCGATTACGATTGAAAACTGAAATATAGTTAGTTGTTGATTGATTCAAAATAATATATGTTGCGAAACTACTATGAATGAGAAGCTAATACAATCGAATGATTATTACCGTGCATTTACTTCGTAAATTCCAGGAATCATCTGATTTGATCGATTTTCCTTGGAGTATTTCAGGCGTGAAGTCTCTATCAGAAATCGCAGCTGACCCCATCTCTATAAATAATATATTCAAAATATTAAAAGTGCGTTTGTTGACCGCTGTCGATTGCTAAACTATTTTTTACCGCTTTTATAAGGCTATCGTATACAATGATATAGTTTGTTTGCCTACGTCAATCCAATATGCTACTTTGCAAATGTATTTTCCTTGATCTTCGACGTTCTTAGTTATACGAATTTCCGGTCAACAAACTTCAACGTAAAAGAAGACGTCATAGTTCATTTGTCTATAAGTTGCTTGACGGAAATTCGCATATTGCATAGATAAGTATTAAAGAGAGCGATATCTTCATTGTGGAAGTTGTATATTAAATTGCATACAATGAAAAAATTTCACATTCATCTCGTCAGATTAAGTTATTTGATAATTTAAAGACATACTTTTTATACTTAAATGATAATTCATTTTTTGAGTATTCGCTGAAACGTTTACTCAAAGATTTAACATTAGCTTAGGAGAACTCAATATTGAAGTAGTTAATATTGACTTATCCATCTTTGCAAATTATGTTAAAATGCAGCACTTGGAAATAAATTCATTAAAAAAATATATAAAAGGATGTAATATTCTTACCTGACGTATGTTTCATCCCCAGTTTCCAAATTAAATGAAGAACATGCGGTGACTGATCCGTGATGGATCTACTCTGAATGCAGTATCTAATAACGAAGAAAGATACATTTTTCATTCAATAAGCTGCACATCCATCTTCATTCAAAATTACACTCATCGCAACCCACCTCAAGCATTTGATCCGTCCCACACTAAACTCGTCGATATTTTCCCTGAATCTTTGAAGGACAGCTTCGTCGTTGTTTCCCAAAAACCTCCACATCTTCGTAGGTCTAACATCAACTTCACTAGTTCTAGCACAATCGTTAACAACAATCATCAACACTCCGATGTTCACCGCCAAAAAGCAGCGAAGTAATCTCGACGCCATGGTTTCTCGTACTCGCGGATAATCTCGACTGTCTCGGGACACCGGCTAAGCCTTTTACTTATAAGCTCGTGGGTTATTGACGGAAGAGACGTCATTTACACACCGCGAGAGACGCCGCGTAAGAGTAAACTTGGGCGCAGAGCCCACGAGCCAGGTGCCATTGCACAATGATGGTTTTCGACTTGTGGCACGAACTGCTAGACGCGAATGCTGCTCCCATCGCATCCTGTTATGATTGTACTCGGATCAGATAAAAGCGAAATTTCTTGATTTCGAACCTTGCCTAATTATTGTTTGACTTGGAAGGCTAGGTCGATTTCAGCCAATATCAATAGAGTTACTTTGGTGAAAAATTTCACATCCATATGCACTTGAAAATGACTAAAAACTACAAATATTTTTTTAATTCCTGTAATTTTTATTTTCTCAATATTTTAGAATATAGTATTATCCTCAGACATTGTCACACAAAACAATTACTCATTTTTAAATAAATGCGTCGTACAATTTTGGAGCTATTTTCAAGATAACGCGTGTCCTTTTATCTTCTGCATGTCGCGCGCTCACTTCTATAGAACTCATCTGCATTTTCAATACAAAGCCTTACACGCTACTACCGAAAGGCGTGTAAGAACGCCTTAACAATAATTCCCTCGAAACGCTGAATAATCCCATAGCGAGCGATTCTCTCTCTCTCTCTCTCTCTCTCTCTCTCTCGAGAGAGAGAGAGAGAGAGAGATTCTTTTGCTTGGGCCACATTTGGGCCTTTTTATCAGGGCGAATTATCTTACGGTCATTACGAGTCGCGGATACAAAGGCGGCATCCTGTTAAATATTGATTTTGCGTGAATTATCAGCGGAGACTTTTGGGTTATACGGCGAAGGCAGTTCCGCGGAAAAGTCGTCATCTTACTACGAGGTGGAAACGCGTACCGGAGTTCTGATAAGGCAGGAACTGACGTGGGTCTCGAAATTGAAAGTAGAGCGAAATTCCATTTGCGTAGCTTGTGAAATCGTTAAACAAACTTTAATCTGCATTCTGTCTGCGTTATTGTTATAAACAATAATCAATGCAAATCCTAACCTCGTACTAAAAATATCTTTTTTCATTTTTCTCCCAGATCCTGTTCCGGCAGCCGAGCTCGACAGTTTCATAGGCCAGGCACCGGCGACGCTACCAGGCAACGTTTCGCCCAGCCTGACCTTATCATCACCGCAAGAACAAAGTCCCCAAGCTCCTCCACCTCAGCAACAGCAACAACAGCCTCAGAAGCAAGGTTATTTCACCTCGATACTCTCGTCGCTGCCTAACCTGTCCCTGTCGGCGATTACCGGAGAAACTCAACAACCCCAGCAGCAGCAGCAGTACAACCCCACCGTCATCGAACCTTCTTACACTTTTCACGGATCACCTCAGGGCTATGCCAGTGGACCTTACGGAGCACCTCCGAGCAATCCCTACGAGTACAGAGGAGCAGTGAATCAACCGCAGGGCTTAGGCGATTTTAATGCCGGAATCGCGCCGCCAGCCGCTCCACCGCAGCAGCCCCAAGCGCCGCCACCAGCGGTACCACCCAGTGGAGGTGATTATGAAGATTGATATTTTCATCATCAAACAGCGTTTTAAAATTTGAAATTTACTCTGCATCAGAATGATGCAGATTACACTTTTTTTCTATAACTCAAGTACGTGGCATTCGCCTAGTTTGATATCAGTAATTGCCATTATTTAAAAAACGACCTTGTGAATGGGCCCAAATCGGCTGGTCATCACGTAGCTCAGTAAGAGGTGTATCTTTGCATACGCATACGGGAACGTTGTTACGTATGGTGCATCCTATAAATCCATTTCGGGAATTCACACATTTGTGTATAAATTTCACAAGACTGGTATTCTTCGTGGGTACATTGTTCGCGAGATTTCACGCCTGTAACGGAAAATTTGATGAGCTTTATTATCGTAACATTATGATCAGACGGATAATTTTTTTTAGAGTAAATAGGGTGTTGACTTACCACTTATCGTGAACAAAAAGAGACCGCACGCGAATAAGGAAAACTTCATCGCGTCGAATCTTCTTAGCGAACGTGTGCGACCGAAATATCTTTGATTCTAACTCTGCGTCGTCCTAAGCGTTCACTTTTATACACATGATTTAGGATTGGATAAAACGTGCGATTTGAAACGAATCAAGTAACTTTTAATTAAATAATGTTTTATGCCTACTGTAATGTAATTGCTAATCGAACTTGATAGCCTTATCGAAATAGTGAATTTGAGTGCTACAAAATGAGAAATGCCGATTATTTAGTTTGACATAAGTCTATTAATGTTTATTTTTAGAAGAGTTAATTTTAAATCATCTAAAATTAAGTTTGCATTTACATATGATATGTTCTTTAGGTTTGGTGCATTCTATAATCCATTTAGGAGAGTCACACATTATATCAAATCGTGCGCAATAGTCGTATTCCTTCGCGGAACATTCGCCACGACCGTTCACAGCTGTAACGAAAAATTCAATGTATCTTTCAATGCGTTATGTTACAACAAAAAATACTTACCGTCGATCGCAATTAAAAGGAAAGCGCAGACAAGCAAGACAAATTTCATTTTGTCAAACGCTTTTGATATCTAATATCTTGTATTCTGATGATCGCTCAACCTTGCAGGTCTGCTTTTATAGAAAGCTTTTAATTAAATCCGATTTCATACACACTATAACGGTCTTTTATCGAGTAGTACATTATGAAGCATAAAATCATATAACGACTGCAAATATCAGCAATGAAAGTAGAAATAACACGATACCAAATACTGGCTATCAGTTATTTTAAAAATACAATAAATTTGCATAATTTCAAAATATAATTTTATAATCAAAAAATTTGTTACAGGTGCTGCCTCTTACAGACTGGGCAATCAGCGTCGCCTAAAGTACGCACCACCTCCGGACCTAACGTCCTCGGCTGCACAAACTCAGCACTACCAGCCACCACCTCTACCCTCCTACCCATCGGCCCAATCAAACCCCACATCGGCGCCGCCAACTTTCTTCAACCCCAACACCCAGATCTACAACCCGGCAGCCGCAGCAACCAGTCCGCGGATCGACTCCCACAGTCCATCCGCCCCGATAATTAGCGGACCACCGTCGTCTCAAGGCAGCTCGTTACACAGCTCTTTCCGCAGTAGTCCAGTTGCGACTCCTCCATCGGGTTACTCTGTAGCCAGTCCAGTGGCTACATCTCCCGTTACCAGTTTCACAATCGGTGCTCCGCCAACAAGCGCTGCCAACAACCATCACTTTGCAACTGCACCACAGGCTATCCCGTCAAGGTTCCCGGAACCGGCGACTCCTCAAAACACTCCTGCCGACGTTTTCTCTGGATTCAATGCCTACAGGCAGCAGCAACAGCAGCAGCAACAGGCTGGTGGTAACTTTGGCTTCAACGAGCCGCCGAAATCCTCGGTAGTACAGCCCAGTGGTCAGCTCGATCCCATAAAGGAGGGAAGCACCTTCGCACCGATCTCCGCGGCGAAGGTCACCGAGAAGCTCGAGAACCTCATCGCTGCCGAGCAGAGCGACGACGCTCAGTCGGTCAAGTCAGAATTCTCTGCCGAGGTCGCAACCATCACCTCGAAGATACCAGAGGACACACCACCCACTACTGCTACCGAGGAGCTGACCGAGATCGATTTGAACGCTAGCGGAGGTCCAGATGTTCTAGCTCCGAGTAGCGAGATCAAGTTCACTTCGGAGACACAGCCGCCGCCGAGTCAGAGTTTGGACTCATTTGTGCCCACTGTGCCATCGGCGACTAGCTTCTTCGTCAATCCACCAGTTAGCAATCAGAACGTACCGAGTTTTTACAATTCGCCGTTTCAGGCCCAGCAGCCTATAACCGATCCCTTTTCGTTCATTCAGTCGGGAAGTTCTTCGTCTGTGACTGACTCTGCAAATTTATCCGGACCACCGATCACTAATAGCAAGCAGAGTCTCAACGTCGGGGCAACTAGTCCATCGATTGAACCACCGCAGAGCTCAGGGCACATTGGACATGTCGACTTTGCACCGCAATCGATTTGGGAACCCAATCCGCCACAGGTAGTTTTTGGTTATTTACCGGTTTGCCTCAGATTTTAGAATACAAAGAAAAATAAAAAATTTAATCAATGTTCATTTCAGCAGGGGCACTTGACGGTTTTGAACCCAGTGTACGGCGCACCAGTGCAATCGGCGCCGACGTTCTTCAACCCGTCGCAATTCCAACCCACCTCGCAGTCCTTCCCATCGACTCCATCTAACCCGTATGCCCAAGCGCCGATCGGTAGCAATATCGGTAGGATCAGCAGTAGCAGTAGTAGTCCAAGTTGTCAACTACCACAAGTACCCCAAGAAGGCTTCAATGTCGTACCAGAACCGACTGGATCGGCTACCCTCAGTCCCGTGCAGATTTCCGTCAACCCTCTGACAAACCGCACGTCGCAGGAGACAGTTCCTCCTAGTTTACAAAACTTAGTAAGTGATTATTTTACGCTCACATTCCGAGGGTTTAGATCAACACGATGATTGATTGCGTTTGTTTCTTCAGGCAGCAGGTCTTCCAGAAAAACAAATGCAGTACCGCCCGGTATACCACCACTGGTTTTACCGCCGCGAGGTGGAAGCTAAGACGCTATGGCTTCCATTCTCCATGCACGACAGTCTGAACCTCGAGGACATTCACAATTCCAACGAGATCAGCCCAGAGACCAAAGTCGCTACTGATGGAGGTAGATACGACGTCGAAATTTTAAGGTATAAACGAATTGATAGTTTTATTTATTTAGAAGTGAACTTTTATTTCAACAAAATTTCATGATTTCAAGGCGTCACCGATCTCCCGTCTACTGGACCGGACCGATCACAGAGGTTCGACGTTGCTCGTGGTTCTACAAAGGCCCCGCCGAGTCGCGCTACACGCCTTATGAAGAGAGCGTTGCTGCCAGGTTAGAGGAGGAATTCAAACAGGCCTGCACTTCCAACAATTGGAATAGACGGGTCGACCTCAACAATGGCGAGTACATCATCTTCCACAGCCCTACTGTGCAGGTGCACTACTTGCAAGCGACGACGCCTGAGCTCTCGGCTTCCTGGGGAAACAACTCGGTAATTTTCGTATTTCATTTTCGTATTGAGACTAAATTGGCTTTTGATGTTGATTGTTTTTTGTACACGTCACACCGTAACTGTAAAAACACTCAATCATCAATTTCTAAGTTACAACACGAGCAATCAGTTCTGCTTTTTATCATTATTTTTATTTTACCGCACCTCATGAATAAAATCAATGTACACGCATGGTTCTTTTGAAATCCTGATCTCCTCCAGGGTTCAGAAGACACTGCGTATTTGCAGGGTGCCACCAGCAGACCGCGCGTCGTAAAACGTGGCTTGGACGAGTTCAACATCGATGATGGCGAACCCGAGAAGGTTGACCACCTACTCTTTCTCGTCCACGGTATCGGTAGCGTATGCGATCTCAAGTTCCGCTCTGTCGAGGAAGTCGGTAAGTCTGAATTTTGTATAAGTCTTGTATGATTAGTTTCATCGGAATTTATTTCAAATTGTTTTCTTCCCCACAGTGGATGAATTCCGCAGCATATCCCTGCAATTGGTGCAGTCCCATTACCGAACCTCGAGTGAGCAGGGTATTGTGAACCGTATCGAAGTTTTGCCCATATCGTGGCACGCAACTCTGCACTCTGGCATCGACAAGAAGCTGCAGGTTATCACCCTAGAGAGTATCCCTAAGCTTCGTCATTTTACCAATGATACCCTTCTGGACATACTCTTCTACACGAGTCCAATCTACTGCGAGACTATTATGCAAACCGTCGGGAACGAAATGAACCGGCTCTACTCTCTCTTCAATCAGAGGAACCCTGAGTTTCAGGGCAACGTATACCTTGGTGGACACTCGCTTGGCAGTTTGATCATGTTCGATCTTCTGTGCCACCAGAATCCACCAAGTAAAGAAGAGAAAGAAGCGAATGGGGAAACCGAGGAGTCTAAGGACACAGACGTAAGTGATAAATTTGTATAAAAATTAGGTATGGTGTTGATGATGTAAAGCAAATCAATTCATTATTTGACAATTCTAGAAGGAAAGTGACGAAGCTAGTTCGGTGATCAAGCCTTTGGCCGCCCCAGTCTTAAAACGTAAGCTCAGTAAGAAAGTGAGCTACGTAATGGGTACAGCTGGCACTGGCCAACCATACATTAACTATCCACAATTGGCGTTCCAACCGCGTGCCTTTTTCGCCTTTGGTAGTCCAATAGGCATGTTTGTGACGGTTCGTGGTATCGATAATCTCGGCGAAGACTTCACGTTGCCAACTTGTCCCGCGTTCTTCAACATCTTCCATCCATTCGATCCGGTAGCCTATCGCGTCGAATCGCTCGTGACTCCCGAAGCACACAAGTACAGGCCTATGCTTATTCCTCATCACAAGGGCAGGAAACGAATGCATTTAGGTAAATATTTGAAAAATAGTATGAAATGACCATCAAAATATGGGAAATTAAAATGAACGTATTGCTTATTTTAGAACTGAAAGAAACGATGGCACGAGTAGGAGCAGATTTGAAACAAAAGCTACTTGAATCTGTGCGAAGTACTTGGAACTCTGTGTACCAATTAGCAATGTTCCACAGACAAGACAATCGCACTTTAGAGCAAGAAATCGAAAAAGTCGTGGACGAGCAAATGAGTAATCCTCCCATTGAACCAGTGGATGCCACTGTCAATGATGATGCCGGTGCTGACTACAAGGTTGGAAAGCTCAATGGCGGTAGAAGAATTGATTACGTGCTCCAAGAAGCACCTCTGGAGTATATCAATGAATACCTCTTTGCCCTGACAAGTCACGTCTGTTATTGGTATGTGCAACTGATATTCGATCCAAATATCCGATCCTGATTTTATAATTAACAGTTAAAAATAAACCCTAAATTTTACAGGGAATCGGAAGATACCATGCTCCTAATTTTGAAGGAAATCTACGGGTCTATGGGTATCCAGACCGACGCTCAGCTGCCTCAGCAAACTCTGTCAATCGAACGGGTATCTACACCTTCGATCTCGGCTTCTCCCAGCAATGTCACGTCACCGACTGCTGCTGCACCGATGTATGTAGGAATGGATCCCACGGCGCCGATATCAGCGAAACCTGTGGGACCACCGCCTACCGTAGGTTTTGTACGCAAATCCTGATCCGAGATAAAAATGCATTACCCTTCGGGTATCCACGAAACAAAAGACGTGAGAACATCGGTAAAATGAATATCGAAATAATGAGGATCAATAGTTATTTTGTTAAAGTTAATGCCCAAATGATAGAGTCATTTATTTTTGTACAATGAAAGTTTAAACTTTGTGTTATGCCATTTATTCGGAAAAATTGTTATATTTTTTAAAAATTGTCGATTCAATTTTTTTACCCAAGAGTACACGAAAAAAGGTAAACATAAATTATTTAATAACAAAAATACTTCACTCATGTTCTCTTAAACAATTTTTTGAAACATTCTTTTGAAATGACGTGTACATACATACGTAGATATTAAACATTTTTATACTGATATGTATATATTATCATCTAAATATACTGTCAAAGTGAAATATTCAATAAATCAATGATGAAATCTTTTGAACGGTTTACCACAAAAAGTTCTATATAAAGCTGCCGCAAAAGTCATATAGTCACGAAACGTATACAACTCATGTATATAGTACATTCCACAGAAAAATGTTTACTCAAATTTCTATTGTCAATCGGACGCAATTACCGACAGATATCGTATTCATTTGGGTCTTAATTTTAACACATAGAAAATAAATTAATTTCAACGAATTCCCTATGGTTTCTTTGAAGAGCTTAGCGCAGGTCTTTCGTCGAAGTCAATTTAAACGATGCAGGCATCGAGAGAGATATTGTTAAAGGATTGAAGATTAGAAAGTGATTATTGATTCTTAATAATTTTGTAAATGAACATATATTGATTCTGTTAACATGTATGAATATTAATTTTTCTTATATTATTGTTTTATTGTCTTTACAAATATTATTTTGCAATGTAATTATTCGAGTTGTATGTGTGTATCTTGAGAGCATTAGGATGAAAGAGTTCAATTCTAAAAATAGTTGTACTTGCAAGATACAACTAGCCGATCAACAACATCATTTATTTTATAATGCACTACTGTTTGATCGGGAAATCAATGTCTGTTATATAAGCTTCTGACGAATGAACGACAGTTTAATAAAGTACTGAATTCTTGTAATAAGCATTTTATTTCTTCGAGCTTTTTTAGAGTAAGTGTAGTGACTCCATAGTAACGATCATTTCAGTGCTGCTTGAATCATAGTTTGTCTTATTGGAGTAATACAATCAAAGTTATTTAATTGTTTTATTGCTGCGCGCATATGCTCCGAATTCTTCTGAATAATTTTTGTAAACGCTTAAAAAAATTCATGCTTTTTATTACAATATGAAATGGATTTTCATTTTTGACTGCAAGTGTAGAAAGTCTTTTTTACGACCCAATTGCAAGAGTATAACTTGAGATCCAGTTCAATGAAAAAAATTGCGGTCAGTCGAAGTCTCAGCAATCAATCCTATTACAGCTATAATAGGATTGTGTCAGAAGATGTCCATATCGAAAATGACGTCATCGCACAGCTCGAAACCTCGCTCTCTATATCACAACGTATTCCCCGCAAGCTCCGCCGCATTAAAATAATCCTTATACTACATGCAGAAATAAATAACGAACGCGCAAAAAACCGCCTCAACGTGCAGCGCTTCAAAGGTGTCGATAGCATCGAAGCACGCGTATCACGACTCCAAAGCGCGCTGCGAAATCCTTGGGCAATTGGCGCACTTCGAAAGTGGAACATATACACAGTGCAAATAGAAAAAAAGCAAATATATTGCATAAAACGATCGCTCGTCGCGTCCAAATGAAGCCTTCAAAAGTAGCTTGTAAGCGACAAGCCGCGCCATACACTTCGGCACATACACGTACACGCACGAAGACAAGCTATTCGACGAGGGCAGCAGCAGCAGCGAGGAGATTTTACAACGAGCCGAGTGATTTACCGGCTCCGCCGAGCGAGAGGGAAAAACTCGCGACTTTTACGGCGCAGCGCAGCGAATTATTTACAGCGAGTCGTCGCGCGAGACGTCCGGCTAAGGGAACGTCCTGGGGTTTAAATAAAACGCGAGCAGCAGCGCAACGCCGGCCGCCTATAAAGTGCTCGTAAATCTTCGTATTTTTGTACAATTTCATTTTCGAGTGGGCACTCTTGAGGCGCCGCCCTGAGAATCGTAGGAAGTGCTGCGGCGCGAAGGTAGAAATTTACGCGCCTTCGAGGAGCTCTGATCCACCGGAGACGCGGAGGTGTTGTTTAACGGCGACCCGCACGGCTCTTGGTGTGAATTTATTTTTGGCTGAGGCGGGGGTTGCCATTGACGAATTTCATGCCGATTTATAGTCGTTCTGGAGGGGATAACTGGGGATTCAATCATACCATCAAATTCAAATGTTTGTAGAATTTTTTGGAGAATTTTCGACAAGCTGTGACAGTATAGTAAGTGGGAAGCACGCGAAATTTCTGATAACAAACCGGTTATTCCGAATCGGCGTAATCTGACGATTAAGAGGCTAAAGATAGAGTGTAAGATAAAGTAAATCAAAATAAGCCGAGGCAGCTGTTGATACAAGTGGAGATTTGACGAGAAACAATGTTCGGTACACGTGGAATTAAGTGGGTGTTAGCCTGTCTTGTTGTCCAAGGGATCCTCCTGATTCATTGTGTGCACATTATCGTACTGACTTTGTTTAGATAACTTTGTATTTTCACCTTTGCGTTAAGAATGATTCACGTTAAAGTGGTTTTCACATCATTTTTTGTTCGTAATTGAATTAAATGTTTGCTATTTTGAAATTTCTTTATCTTTTGAAAAATAGCTATGTGTAGTAAAAACTAATCTTACATAACTACTCAAAAATAAGTTTTCGACACTGCCTGGTTTTGTGTCAATTAAGTTTAAAAAATTCTTTTAGTGGATAAGATAACAACAGTGTAATGAGGATGTACAAATATTAACATTATTATAACACAGACTCCTGGGTATATGCCGTTTTCGTTTTATTTCGACAAACGTACAATGAGAATAATGACAAGATAGGACATGACACGCTAACTACGAGATCAACGAAGTTTATGGATCACATCTTTTCTTCCATTTCTGTTATGGACGCAACCCCACCAACAACGACCATTATCGCAAAAACACGATGGTCCGCAATGAGCGTTAGTGGTGCAATTATCGAGGTCAGATGCCTCTGTAACAGTCAAAAAATAAAAATTGATTATAGGATGAATTTTATCGAATCGACTCTGCATACCAGGTACAAAAATTTAGCTTACCAACGGCTTTGCTGACAAAACAAGCTACGACGAGGACGACCAAGAGCAGAAGGCAGATTCGACTCATTTCGGCGGTTAGTGGAGCTGATACAGTTGATGATTTCAAGCTACTATACAATGTGACCACTTTGAAAATTTATTGCGATTCTTTTATACGTATCTTTAACTAACAGTCATTCGTGTTTATTTATCACACGTACAACAAAAATACTCAAGGGCAATAAATACCTGTCGTTGATAAGAACGGGGATTCCCAATATTTATTTCTGGAAAAATTATGTAAACCTTTGTACATAGCTACATCGTGGTTCCCAAAATGCACATAATACTACCACTGAGCGTATTACAGGAGGATGTAACGTATAGGTAAATCAAGACTAGAGAAGATTGTTTAAGTAAAAATCATTTATTTCGAATTTAGTTCATCAGCAACGATTAATCAAATTCATAGATCAAATATTTCCTTCTCGAATTACGTAAATCAATCAGTCAAAATGAACAGGCTTCCCAATGGATGCTGCCTAGACGACTCCATCGGGGCAGACGCAGTAGCCACCAGTGCAGCTACACAAGCCGCACTCGCTGTTGCTGCTGCATCCCCATGCTGTAACATAGTACCAATGAATATTAACCATACGATATTTTTTATTCAACTGACTCTGAATACACCAGCAGGTGAAAATGTCAACTTACCAACGGCGCTGTTAGCCATGCAGGCGATGAGGACGACCAAGAGCAGAAGGTAGGTAAGAGTTTGACTCATCTTGCCGGTTAGTGAAGTAGTAGTCTGGTAGTTTCGACGATTTTAAGTTACTTTGCAGTATGTCCAATTTGAAAATCTGCGACGCTTTTATATACGTTTCTTATCTGTCCCGTCGGTTGTGTGTATACATCGCGTTCAATGGAAGCGTTGATAAGACCGGGGATTCCTGGTCGAAGTAGATATTGCTTTCCTACCGGGAAACTACATAACTTCTTTAAAAAAAACTGCTTCTTTGAAATGCATCACGGGTGACTGTTCAGCCCGTTCCCAGAAGAAAGCACCGACTGTCGGCATCGGTTGATTGACGTCCAGGAAAGCTAGGCAAAACTACAAGTTCCAGCGCGTGACCGGTGCAAACAAAGTGCAGTCGAGGGACGACGAGGATGAGGCGTCGGAAATTTGAAGTTCACTCTGCTCCTTTCCGCTCTGATTCTCCCGAGCGGAAGCTCCCGATTTTGGCCGGCGTCCATAGTCGCGTCGCGGCTCACACTTTACGCCTCGTTTCTTTCACAGTAGCCCCTCTGTAATTCCTGACGCGCAACCTGCGCCACCAAAGTTTTCTCGAAACGCGCCAGGCTGCGCTGGAATTTTTCTTCCAGTGTAAAGTGCTGCAAATTATTAATTTCCGTTCCAGGAGATTACCAAGGTAATTCCTGGCAAATTACCTTGACAAAGTGGACTATTGTTGCATACATTTTCATCTCCTTCTCGCACCGAGATTATTTATCGCCTCGTTGGCGAATTAGCACAACCAACAAATTTCAATTACAACGCACGCACACTATGTTCACGTCCAAAAGGCAATAAATAACGGTTAAATTAATTAACCGGTACGCGCCGAATGAAAACTAAAAACCGTCCATAAATATCCATTGCTATGTATGCAGTCAGGAGAAGATTTATCTGCTCGCTTATTAAACGATATCCCGATCGGCAAAGGTCGAGAGCCGATCGTGCTGCGCCGTCAGGATCCGGATGACCTTTCGACGCATCCCCGCGAACACGGCCGCGAAAAGGTCGGGAGTTAATCATTGGCAGTTAACCCATATTTTTTCAATAGCAGCTGCCTCGCGCGCCCGCGCATTTTTAAGTGCCTCTTTTATCGTCCGCTAAGGAAAATTGGAATTAAGAGCCGAACTGCCGGTCGTAAATCGTTTCGCGCGGAAAATACGTCCAATATTGCTGATTAATTATAAGCGGGTGAAAATTGAATTCTTTTATATCGAGTTTAGATTCTGATGCATGAATGCGCTGAGGTGATTAATAAGAGGCTGCTTTGTATGGCGAAATGCGAATCAATTAGGAAGAAGATGTATCGGCGATGGCTGAAAATCGGTTGCGTGTAATGAAAAACGGTTTGATGAGATTAAATGACAATAGTTTTTCAAACAATTTCTATCGTCGATTTCATTCTCTCAAAAAGATCGACATGTTACTGTATAAAATCAGGTTTATGTCAAAAAAAAAAACGCAGAAATTGATACGTGTGTTACAAAAAATATGGCATGCACCAAGGGCTAAGTGAGCAATTATAAATCCGTAATGCACATGGGCAATTGATTAGCAAAGTCAATTGTGAAATAATGTAAAATAAAAAAAGCGCAGATAGAGGGATCACGATCTTTATTATCGTTCCTGCAGTTTTGATGATGAAGTATTTTCCTCGTAGTAACGAGTATAAATAGGTCGGAAAACTTGGTCCCAACAACAGACTCGTCTGAATCTCGTCTTCTCAGTTTTCCCAGAAAACCTCGACAAACCGCCAAAACATGAGCTCCGTCCTCTCTTACCTTCTGCTCTTGGTAGCCCTCATCGTCTGCCTGCTCGGGAACGCCTCCATCGTTGGTGAGTGAATCTATATACCATTGAATTCAAATAGTTATGAGAATAGGAAAATTACACCATGCACCGATTGAATAAAAAAAATCATATGGTTTATTTTTATCGGTACAATGTTACAGCGGCATGGGGATGCTCCAGCAGCAGCGAATGCGGCACGTGCACCTGCTTGGGTGGTCGTTGCGTCTGCCCCGATTGAGTCATCTAAATGCATCTATACCGACTGCAATGAAGAGGGACTACTGATCTGTCATTTTTATCTGTAAATTTTTTTCCCACTGAATAAATGATCTGTGATGCATTTTAGCATAGAATTTGTTTATACTTGCTATATAAACCCGTGACAGTTGTCAACACTTTCCAGAAACTCATATCTCTCATCATAAACCCACGATACATTATTCTGGCTCACTTCGCTTTCAAATCCATCAGGCAAAATAAACCCACCATCACCGCCTGCAATACCCTCGTCGTTTTTCGCAACACAGTAACACGAATCATTCAAATACCAGCCACGTTCCTTCGATTTTTGCGTGGGATCATTATTGCATGCGCCGCACGGGAGAAGCGACCACTTTGATGCCTCATACACACAAGCTGCAAATCGACTCTTCCTTTTTTCCACCTGCACACGTGCCTATGGCTATGCACAGCTCGCGCTAAATAAATTTCACGCTCGTTCTCGTTCTCGCGCGTATAATGGCGATGCTGTTCATCCTCTGCTTTATTATAGGTAATAAATAACGGAGAAAACGGCGTACATAGCGCGAGCGGAGCGTCTGGAGGTTAAAACGACGAGCGCGGGAGAAATATCGTGGACCTGCGATGCAGCGTGATGAAAGTAAAAAGTGGGTCGTTATTGTGCAGGTTTATAGTGTTCGAGTTGCGGCGCGAGCGACGTGTATCATCGCGAGGGTAGCGTGTCCAACTCGTGGATCCATTTGCGGGAAAAGGACTTTCTTCTAGCGCGCGTTAGAGGATGATACAGACGTTCGAGGATCGGCAGCGTGTCGTGGTTATGGTTGACTTGACGGGATAATGCGAGTCACTTGGGCGAAATTAAGCGATGAGAGTTTGGGCAATGAATCACTTGGATGGACGTATTGAGGGGAAGATTTTTACTTTCCGAGAAGGTTATTTTTAACGCTAGCACTTATCTGAGCTTTCAATTTTTCCTGATCGGTAACTTTCCGCCGATTATGCGGCTGCATGACCCGCCGGCAAGTTCCATATCGACTAATAATCGCATGTATAATACATTAGATAAGTAAGACGATAAAAAATAATTCTTCTAATCCAATTAGCATAACGGCATCATCGAATCACCAATTATTACAGCTTATCACCGTAAACAACCGATATCGAAATAATAAGAAAGTTGCATCACATCGACGTATCGACAGCAGAATCATTTCCTTCTAAGAAAGTTCGAGGACGTTATCAGCGCCTCGTAACAGCTATCCACGCGTGGCACCGAATTCTATTAACGAGCTGCATGTAGCTGTCAAAGGTCGTCGAGATAGACCTGGAATTTAATGCAAAGGTGTTTTCCGCGGTCGTGACTGCTCCTTGTGGTTGGCATTTCAGACCGAGGCTTGTGATAACGTGTGCCTGGAGCTGTATGAGTCTCCGTGACTAGCTTAGACGCTGCGGTATTTTTGAAGGCCAACTGACTTTTAATTGCCTTGTCTCAAATTGGATGACAATTTTCGGATTGTTGATTCTACGATAGCATTTTGAAGATTCAAGGGATTTTAATTTCGAAAAATCACAATAATTCAGTTAGGCATTTGATACTCGATAAAACCGATTTGCTCAAGCTGTTGATTGTATAATCATACCTTTCCAATTATCATAATGAAGCCACTACAGTGTGTAATGCAGATACAGGGGATCCCGATCATTATTATCGTTCCGTTATCACTTCAACTCCCACACCTACGTTTCAGACATGTATTGCAGTTTTGATAAGTATTTTCCTCGTAGTAAAGAGTATAAAAACTTTTCCAAACAACAGACACGTCTGAACCAAACAAAGCTTCTAAGTTTTCGCAAAAAACCTCGACAAACCACCAACATGAGCTCCGTCCTCTCTTACCTTCTGCTCTTGGTAGCCCTCATAGTCTGCCTGCTCGGGAACGCCTCCATCGTTGGTGAGTGAATCTATATACCATTGAATTCAAATAGTTATGAGAATAGGAAAAATACACCATGCACCGATTGAATAAAAAAAATCATATGGTTTATTTTTATCGGTACAATGTTACAGCGGCATGGGGATGCTCTAGCAGCAGCGAATGCGGCACGTGCACCTGCTTGGGTGGCCGTTGCGTCTGCCCTGATGGACTCATCTAAATAACATCTACATTGACTGGAACAAGGAACTGCTGATCTGAATTTTAATTTAACTTCTAAATTATCTATTTTTCGACCAAATAAATTAAGTAACTCATTGCAATCATAAAACACGTTTTCTGCTTTTTTATCTTGTATAAATAACGACCAGCCTGTACCGAATCTAATCTTCTCACCTCGGCATTTTACTACGCATTTCTACGACGTACACACACACTCCTGCCTCGGAACATTTTTTTCCGCCTTCGGGCGCCAAACTACACTATAAAAATCGTCGTTACTCGCTGCTCGCCTTTCAGGAATTCCGGGCGCGGCGCACCGAAAATTTCGCGAGTACAAGGAAACGCAATTAATAGCCATAACTCGGCGATTTTAGGGCGGCCCTTTTCACGAGGCAGACGAAGAGCGTGACATAAGGAGGCAGTCGCTTAGATATATATCTATATAGCGTTTATTAGCTATAAAATATCCGGCGGCGCGGCAGCCTGGGCTGCAAAGTAAGACGGATTTACGGCCGAAAATGATGGTACTCTCCAGTTGCGGTCGTGTCCAGCGTTGCGTGTAGGATACGGGAAAAGAGAGCGTAAGCTCCCTGGGCTTTTGAAAAATATCGATTGGAGACCGAGTAAAGCCCGATTATTCTTCCGAATACTCCAGCCGGCTAGTAATTTACTTTTACGAACTCTCAAACGATTTTTTACCATCCATATATTCATGCGGAGACAGTGCTCGAAGCGCGTGGGCATAATTCTGTTATTTTGAAACGTATATTCATTTTCCTCGGTGTGTCAGTAGCCGTAAAACCCGCAAAAACACAAGACGAAGTGGATGTGCGGTATACGACGTCTGAAAAGCCCATAACGTGCTTTCTTCTGCGAGTGCAAAAAGCGCGTTTTTACGCTGGTTTTGAAAAAGCCGTGTTCTGAAAGTAAGAGGCGCGGAAAATACTGAGAATCGCAATGATGGAAATTCGATAGTGTAACCGTCATTATGTAAATATTGTTAAAAATGCCTACGTTCATTCCCGGAACTTTATCAACAAGTTTCTGTCGGACCAGCGAATACGTGTCGCAATTATCTACTTCCAGACATCAGGGACAACTGTCGAGTCTCATACGGCATATCAACATCGTTCAATTTATGCGCCACCGATGAGGATCGTTAAAAACGAACGCATCGCGCTGCGCTTTTTACACAATAAGCGCGCGTTCACCTCTTCGCCAATTTCGGATTTCCCATCGACGCAGTAGGCAAATGCCGCCACTTTCGCGTTTACTGCCGATTCCGCGTAATTACCGCCTCTTTTTTGCGCCGTTTCCGCGGGAACGTTCTTTTATTCGCGGCGGTCGTTTTGTCGCGCGGAAGCTTTCATTGTTTGATTCCGACGCTGCGTGGGGAATTGGTTGTTTATCGTGTTATAGGTGAAATAAAAATGGAGAACGTTATAGGTACGCGTATACGACTATACCTCTACATACGAACGAAACTTCGCCTCGTGTGTGCGGGAGTTAATTAATAATTTTGCCAAAGTTACTAGTAATATAAATTCGCCCCGAATACGTGTACATGCAAATGAAATTGACTTTCGGTATAAGGTGCGCTGCGCAGCGTTTCCGAGATTGAATTTCAAGTAGAAAACTGGACGGACGTCGAGTTATACGCCCTTCTGTGTACACGGGGAAATTCGTCCGAAAGTTGAGTAAACGGTCGATAAATTCACGGGCAGCGCACATTGATTCGCCTTACGTGGGTTCAGATAAATCGAGTAAAGTATCTGAAAAATCTTTCCCGGGGAGAGCATCAGGGTCAAAAGAAAGCGCGGTTACGCTCTAGCACTTGCTGAAAGAAAAATTAAGTCGCCCTTCGAGCCATGAGTAGCTGCTGAGCCGCGTAAAAAGCTGCCGCGTGACGACGATCTTACGCGAGATATAAGAAAGCGGACGAAACAATGGGAGGACGAGAGTTGTGTCGTCCGAGATGATAATCAGAGCGACGTCGCGGCGAGTTTGACGAGCTACCGCGCTTTTTTCCGCCCGCGCTGGAAGCCGGCCAAAACACTCGAATGCGAGGCGTCTCTCTGTTAGACTCACTTTGGGCGCAGTCGGGTGAAAGCGAGACAAAGAGAAAATCGCGGGTTATGCCCATGCGTCTCTGTATTAGGTGTGTTTTTTCGATTTGCCGATTTTTGGTACTGAGACTTCGCTTGATAAGAGAAGATTTTCTCTTGTGCTTTCGGACTTTTCTTTTCTCGATATCGTAAATTGCGCATAGTTTTCTATTGTTTAAAATAAAACATTCATTTTTAGCTCTTAGACCCATTATTTCGACTGTGAGAATACCATCCTCTCAAAAGATCGAAAACAACACGACTACGGGTGAAAATGAAGCTGCTCACTGCAGCGGAATAATATACGATCATCAATAACTCTTCCCTGTAAAAAACTCGAGTTTCCCATACAGCCTTACTAAAACATCGCAAAAAAGTCAAGACGACAGCAGTTCCACGTGCAAGTTCATACCGATTTCTCGTAATTCACTCGCGATTCCCGATTGGAAATTTCACCGCTGCATCAGTGAGAGTGAGAGCACCGCAGCAACAGCAGCAGCAAGATTAACTCAAAGCACAATATACATCTCTCTCGCGCGCGCACGGAGAGTGAGAGAAACGCTCGGGGAATCCCCGTAGCGCAGCTATACAGAGAGAGAGAGAGAGAGAGAGAGAGAGAGAGAGAGAGAGAGAGAGAGAGAGAGAGAGAGAGAGAGAGAGAGAGAGAGAGAGAGAACATCCGCGAGTGCACGTAGTCGTTATCTTCGACCGCATAATGAGCCCGTCGCGGTACGGCTCGCCCCGAGGATGCCGGGGATTTTCGCTCTCGGGACAATTGTTCCGTAATTAATGTCGGAGCACGGGGCCCCGAGGCAACCCCCGCGAGTTTATTACAAAGATATACGAGGCTCGCGAGCGCCTGGCGTATTTGTGACACACGCAAGTCTCCCTCCCCTACGCGTGTGTGTGTGTGTGTCGTCGGCGTTGTTCGACGTTGCGGCGGCCCATAGGCTGCCTCTTGGGTATCCCGGTTATTTCCCTGGATGATGCATGCGAGTTGTGCTGCACTGGCCCAGCTTGCTGCGAACTATCCCCGCATCGCAGATCGGAGAGAGATGCGGCTGAATTTGCAGTCTCTATGCGTTTGCGGCGGCCTGTTGCGGAGACCTGATGATCGAAGTACGCTTATTTCAGAGGATGGAATGATGACGCGCTTGTCTGGTTAGGGGGAATGACTATTAGATTTTTCTCGCGA
Organism: Nasonia vitripennis; assembly: GCF_009193385.2. Lineage (NCBI taxonomy): Eukaryota > Metazoa > Arthropoda > Insecta > Hymenoptera > Pteromalidae > Nasonia > Nasonia vitripennis. The sequence continues at coordinate 32,000,510 of NC_045760.1, read as the reverse complement.
TGTGTTTTGTAACAAAACTCGCTTAGTGGAATTTCCAGGCTTACTGACCTTTTGGGATATTTCTCTCGCGTGATTGGTATTATTGTGTATAGCTCGAATAACGCATTTACGCTGCTATCCTAGATCAGTTATAATTATCAGCGTCACTTCGTATCTCTGAAGTAGTCGGATGCAGTTATCAGCCCCTCTGATTGATCGTCGTTTCAACTGCGCTCGGACACTGCAGTCAATGGAATACCTATTCGGTTTGATCTGGATGGAAAACGTACTTCGGAAATGCCTTATTCTCTCGCTCTCTTTCTCGTGTACGGGAGCACGCACACCATAGAAAAACGTAGATATACGAATGAGGCAACAACGACGCATATAATATTGAAGAAGTTCGTCGCTTACGTAGCTGCGTCACTGCTGTGTTGTGTATCTCTATTCCAGTATTTCAAATTTTTCTTTCCTCTTTTCCGTGTGTCATCCGCTTGCGCTTGATAATCGGTAGGTATATGAAGAATTAGAAAAATGACGAGTTGTACATTCGGTCTAAGACGTCGCGCGGTGAAGTTGATGAAGGGATAATATCTGTAAATTATTCGTTTATCATACATCTACAAGTATTTTTTACATTAAGAGTAATTATCGAGTTCTATAAAAATAATAGCTTGAAAATAGATTTTTAATAAGACTGAGCGACAGATGACCGACACGTCGTAAACGCTACAGCGTATTTGACTTGAAAAAAATCAGGGGATCCCCGATATACTCTTATCAGCGCGTTATTTGCATCTACTTATCTCTGACTCAATTCATTCGAATTCGCGATTCATGAATATACACCTGCATTTACAACTGCGGCGTATTTTATTTTCTACACGACTTTCCTCAACGAGGCGATTACAAATATCGAGGCATCGCTGACATACTCGTCTGAACCTTCTAAAGTTTCTAAGTCGTATAGTCGTATAGAGAAAAATCCATCCAAAACTTCAACATGAGCTCGGTACTCTCTTACGTCTTGCTCCTGGTAGCTCTGGTTGTCTGCCTGCTTGGAAACGCTGCCGTCGTTAGTGAGTTCGATCAACTTTTACTGTACATGTAGACCCCATTTGCTTTCTGTTATTTAGAAATTAATCATTTCATTACTTATTGCTTCAGAGGCTGGCGGACGCTGCAGCAGCACCCGCGAATGCGGCTATTGTACCTGTTTAGGTGGCATTTGCGCCTGCCCGGATGGAAAATAGATATAGCATAGATGTATCAACAAGAATTAACAAAACTGTTTGCGCCGATCTGAATTTCATACACTCACCACATCGTTATCCATGAATAAACACTTTTAACTTTACAAATTCTTGATTCTCCACACCAGTTCCTGCGCACATTGTCCAGCCCGAGACAAGCTCGCAGCCGCGACGGCTCGTTAATTTGCAAGAAAAGGCGGCTAATAGGATTTTTATGTTAAACTCGGCTTCTGAAAGCTCCTCCCGCCACGGCGCAAGCTTTTTACGCGCGTCGGCTTTTATTGGCGGCAGCCGGCTTGCGTTAGCTGCTCGTCGTTAGAAGACGATCAGCCGGTCTAGCGAGAGCGGGCGAAGGCAATAAAACGATAAATCATGCGAACGGAAAATATAAGGCGCGCGCGGGGGCCGAAATAGAAAAAGCTCGGTATCAGAGTAGAGACTTGGAGCTTGGCCAGCTGGGCTCTAGAGAAAAAGAGCGAGAAATTACGTTTCGCGGATAATTTTGTAAAAAAGGGCCTCGCGTGTATCGAATCACTCGATTCTTCGCGCCATATTTCATGCGAGCGAGACTATCCGCGGATAAAAGCTCGACAAAGGAAGCGCGAGCGAGGATGTAAAGAACGACGCTGCCATCAGCTGGCGACAGAGAATCTCTCTCTCGGTATTATTTCTCTCGCGTGCGCGGCTTTTTGGACTCCGGCACTCGAGGACACATACTTTTTCCTCCCCTTTGGCAGTGATCGCGTAGCCGGTACTTATGGCTTTTCGATTCGCCTCTTAAATCGGGCTACCGCAAATACTTCATAAATAAACGTCGACCCTTTCACGCCCGCGCGATCCTATACATCGCGTATTTCTCACTTTTTTCTCTTCTTATCTCGGCACCGCGTCTCCGATCCAGACTCCCTTTGTCGCGCGCTTTTTCTCCTCGCCTCGCTTTATTGCCAAATTTATGATATTCTCGCCGAGTATTACTCACGCTTCAGATGAGCGAGTGTCATCTTTTAATTCTCCCCGAACTACTGCACTGCAGCATTTTCCACCCTCGGATTATGAACAATAGACGCGCGTACACACGTCGTGACGTATTCAACGCGATACGGCGCAATCCGATAAGGCCGAGAGGAACGCGCTGTCTCCGCAATCGTTTTGACACCGGAAGGAGATTTATACAAATGCCGAAGCAGTTTCATGATTTCGGTATGCGACAGAGGCGCGCGACAAACAGAGAGAGAGAGAGAGAGAGAGAGAGAGAGAGAGAGAGAGAGGGGGGGGGGGAGCGTTTCGCGTATAGTACGTCGGAGATGCTCGGGAGATGGATTCGAAATTTATCGCTGCCGGGATGCAAATTATCGATCATTGTTTCGCGCTAGAGGTGAAACTTGGGAGAAATCGGGGTTTCCATCGCGGAATTCGTAAATTATTAATATTTTTGGATTCAGAGAGAGAAGCGTGAGACTGAGAAGAGTTGATGCACTTGACATTGAATGGAAAATCGCTGGTGTTTATCGATTGATGAATGAAAAGTACATAACTTTCCACGTTCTTCTTCGGAATTCAGTGGATTATACTCTCGTTGACTGGACCGTAAACATACTTTATAGCGAGTTTCTAATAACAGGAATAAAAGTCTTCTTTTTTGCGACATATTATGCAAAGCGCACGAAATCTCAAATCACTCAATAAGAATATTTATCACTGATCATTCAGTCGCCACAACGTCACGCGCTCTAGAGTTTATCTTTAAAAGATGATGAATAGTTGTTGTGTCTTTAATACAATAAGGAAACGGTCTTCTCGAATTTGAATATCCGGAACAGGACGACGGCACGTCCCTCCTTAAGTAGCACAATAGCTTGCAATCCAACGTATACACTCGCGAGAATCTCTTGACATTCATTTATTTAAATCAAAACCGAGTTTCGTACGCGTGAGAGAATGTCGCCGAAAAAAACTTGGCCCCCTGCGCATAATAGCGCCTACGCTTTTCGGCGCTGGTTCCATCGTTCGAGAAAACAATTCGTACACGCTTTATTATGCGCCGCAGCTAAAACAGAAAAACGGTGAAGAAATACCTGAAGGATCTGATTCTCGTGCGTGAAATAAATATTCATCCGATCCACGAAAAACAATTGCAAGCCGCACACCATACACTCCAGCATTTATCAAAATTTATCCGAATATTCGGAGGACCACCTGTCCCAACGAGCTAAACCCGAAATCGCGAGTGGGCCGAATGTAGGACGCGAAGACGCGAAGAAAGTAAAATTCGAGGAAGTATTATACATGGAGAGGATGAGACTACACGCCAAGAGGATGGCGGCGAATGAAGCACTGGGAGCGATTATTCAAAGTCGTGAAATTTGCACTCTCTAATTCTCAAGCTCTGGTTATAGCCGGCTGGGCAAATGTTTGCCGACTAATTGACGCAAATAAATAACTGACTTTCTTGTCTTAAGGGGTCTCGCGCGGCGCGTTGACGCAGCTCTGAGAATGGATGGCCATTGTGTTTATCAGCGCTAAGCCAATTCTCCGACGCGATCGTTTTCTCACGGCCGATACGGCTCTCCTAATGAATTATTCTTTTCGCGCTGTAAATATTGAAGCATTCAAAGCACCACTTTTGTGGGTGAAAAATTTGAATAATGGAAAGTGCTTTTTGATGCGATCGTTATTATGTTGACGATGGTTATTTATAGCTGAAAAAAAATTGAGTTGTGTAGGAGAAATCGACTACCTTTTTTTTGACGATGGCTAGAAGATCTTTATCGTCGGTTGGCCGATTCGAATTGCCGAGATCGTTTAGTTGCGGTTACAAAAAGCTCGCATCATTGCATCATTCGTCGAGTATAACATAAAAGTTGTCGAATCGGCCTCAAAAAATCATCTCTCGAAGACCAATAAATCGGTCTGTAAACCGATTTTTACCGGTTAAACACTACTACTCAGCATCCACCAAATAGGAAGCGTCCGCTCGTGCGAAACCGGAAAAAAGAGAACACAGCCCCGACGCCGAATCGTCTCCTGCGGCGCGCTTCTCTCTCGAAAGTACGAAAATACCGGTTTTTCGGGAGGAGCGCCGCCTACTTTCACGATCTCGACCTCGACTCGGATTTTGCTCTCCTCCGTGCAATGTCCGTATATGCGAGAGGACGAGAGAGTTGAGCAGCGCCAGGTGCCTTTGACCTTGAACGAGACGTCCCGACCCAAAACACTGTCACCGCCGCCGGTGCCTGTTCGACTTTCGTCGCGCTCATGTGTCAGCCGATGGAAAGTCTGTCTCTCTCTCTCTCTCTCTCTCTCTCTCTCTCTCTCTCTCTCTCTCTCTCTCTCTCTCTCTCTCTCTCTCTCTCTCTCTCTCTCTTTCGCTGTCGGCGATATTGCGAGAAATTTTACGAGTTTCCGTGTGTGAAGGTACCGTTAGGCCGACCTTTTCAGCCGAGATGAGTTTTGATGCCGTTCGGCTTGTTTTGATCGATGAAATCGGAGAGATAAGGCTACTGGTTTGATTGCTTTTTGGATCGATGTATGATAGGTTTAGAATTCGTAACCCTGAATCGTAATAATTTAGTACAATAATTGTTTTGAATAATTAACAAAACACACACCCACTAAAACTCGTACAAAGTTTCATCCGAACAAAGAACACAAGTTGCACAGCAGCTCGGCGCGAACCGTGAGTAACTTCCCTTGATTACACAGATTTTCCTCACATCCACCTCGCGAATGCAGCTCAGCTATGCCGAGTAGAATTAAGTTATGTCTTCTCAGCTGCGAAGATACGATCGAGCGCAATTATGAAATTTTCTCTCTCTACGACACACTGTTCCACAGACACTTACATAAATCCGATGCACTTTTGCAGCGCGCACGTTTCGCGCTCTCTACCTGCACTTCGGCACGTTCTGACCCAGAGATAGAGAGGGAGAGAGAGAGAGAGAGAACCTTTCCTTGTTCACCGCAGCTCGACGATTATGGTATCATTGTGTCTTGATGCTGCTATTAGAGAAGATTCTCACTAACGTGAAATTTTAATCGGTTCGATTTATCAAACACAGCAAACGTTTATTTGTTTTATAGAAAGCTGAAATTAATCGTGAGAAAATTGAAATGGAGTTGTCTCTACAGGTGGAAAGTTTGCTTCGCACGTCCACGACACGTGCGGCCAATCGATAGCCCTAATCGTCGCAGTTCGTAAAAATCACGATCTTTAATTGCTTCCGCGTGGACGCTCAACCGACACACATTCCAAAGTTCGGACACTTTCTTCTCTCGCCGAAAATTCAAAGGACGCTCTATCTCCTTCTCTTTTTTACGGCTAATTAAAGGCCGTCTGTCATTAGGAGCTTAGGTTTCACTTTTTTTCTTCAGGACGAATTTGAATATCGACGCAATTACTTTGTTCCTATAGACGAAATTACACATTCGTATACAACAATACAACGGTTTCTCGCTGATCACAGTAATCAACGGGTTCGTTTAAAATTTAATTGCGTTTTACGAGCAATCCGGACAAATTATCAAAAATACGCATTGTCTGAATTCCAGAAGACTGCAACAACGCGACAATAGAATTCCGCAATTATCTCCGACGCATAGTTTTCAACCGCTTAGACCGTGAAAATACTCCATCGCCTAGTTAAGGCAGAAAACTTTCTCCGTACAGAACAATTGCGCAGCCCGACCTTGACAACTCGTTCAATTACACCTAAAACTGAAGAAGCTTCCCCTCACCCCACAAAAAATCTCCTCTTCCGACTCGGCCCACATACCGTGTCCGAGTTCAAACTCCCGGCAAAGAGACTGGAATCTAATATATCGCCTTGCGCGCGCGCGCGGATCCGTCGGCAATTCGTCCAAAGAGATTTTACCCGATACGATGCTCTCCTTCTCTCTATATGGACCGGACTCGGCCCTCCTCGCGAAAGCCGAGCAGGAGATGAAAGTCCAGACTCGAGTTTTCGGGCTGCTCTCGTCAGCGGCGCTCTTTTCGCGCCCGTAATCTTATCCGACGTCTGCCGCTGCCGGGGAGATGGGACGAGATAAGACAAGTCTGAGCGACAAGGAGAGCAGGACTTTAGCTCCCAGTGATGCTGAGGAAGGAAGTGGAATCCGCCGAGAGATAGACGTGCGAGCGAACGGGTAGCAGTCCGATGGAGAATTGAAAGTGCGAGGGATATTTATCCGGTGCGAAAAATTCCGATCGATAATTTAATTTTCGTGTTTGTTTTGATTAGCTCGTAGTTTGAAGAAGTGATTCCCCAAGATTCCCTATTGCGCAAGTTGTAAGAAATTTTATTAATTAGAGGCCTGATTGGCCATACCGAATTTTTTTGAGGAGTTAATGTACTTTTTGCGAGCAGCAAAAAATGTTTCCGGAGAATTCGAATAAAATTAATGTTTGGATGATTGTAGTGATTAGATGTGTCATTAAACAGAATTTGACTTAGCTGATATCAGACAATGACTCTCAGATTTGAATGAACTTGAAACCATGCAAACGACAATAATAAGCAAATTACGTGATCCTATATCATAAATATTCTGAATGAACGCAGACTTCTGAACGTACGACGTTTTGACAAACAACGACGATACGATGATTTGCATGGAGAGCTGCTGTGAAAAATATACAATAAACTCGTTTAATTCAATAACGTAGTATTCTAGCTCCTCCTCGATGTTTTGCCCGTCCATTCATCCGTTCCAAGCAAACTAGTTTTGATCGTTATTCTCCACAATAACGCGTGTTTTATTCGTGCGTCTTCGAGGATTTTAAAAAAGTGATAAATTATGAGACTATTATCTTATTTTAATGCTGCAGATTACACCTCAGGCGGTTTGTATTATTAAATAGCCTCAGTCGTTCAAATTAATGGTCAACAGCTTCTCGAAGGTTCACTTTTTCATAACGAAAAAATAGTCGGGTGGCAGCTCGTCACCGTAAATCCAATGACGTACGCGGAAATCATCATAGCTCTCGGGAGACTTTCGAAGCGATTAGTGCAAACGTATAAATATAGCTATGCTTCTACTCTTGATTGACTGGTTCACATTATCGCTCGTGTAAATTAATTTTTTGCAATGTTTATGGTGCGCGTACGAAAACAGCGTTCGACATCAAAAAGTTTCTCCGATTTTAATCAAAAAGTCGTATACATTTAATTTTAAATTGCGCTGAAGTCGCTTTGATGAACTTTCTTGGAGTAAGCCATTATTGATTTTTAGAGGAGATTGAACATTCAAGGGATGTAATTGGCTCCGGGAGACAAAGTAATGTAATCAACACTCTTCTAATTAAAAGTGTATGCAGCGAGTCTCGGTATACAATTATATTTCATTACATAAAGCTTCAAAGCGATGCTTATCTTGATTGAATTAACAAATGAATGGTTGCTTTGTAGACACCAAGATCAAAAACTCTATTACGAAAGGAATTTCCTCCGAAAGTTTTCTACGGCTACAACGTGGTCTTTGAGCTGCTCCGTATAAGACCTCTCGAGTCTACAGGTGAATCGAATTTGATGAGTCACATCCATAAACGATATTGCTCTCGGATGAAACGATATCCGAAATTGTTATCAGTAGCTTTCTACAAAAATTAATAAGCCACTAAGCGATTGCGTAAACCTTACCAATTAAAATTACACAAGTATCCAGCAGTACAGAAAATAACTTTTGTTTTCCTCAGAGGCTAATCCACCTCAGCCCATTAATCTTCGATTCGCCGCGCAGCCGTACAGCACTACTGCTAATGACTACACATCAGAGACGGTAATAATATCCAGTCCGCTAACACGATAAACACACGTATACGCGGAATTCCTCCCAAACAAAATCATCAACTCGGTCCAGCTCGAATTTCGCAATTAAAGACAAAACAACAAAAAAATCTCACTATCCCATTAATCCTCGATTCACCACACACACACACACACACACCCTTGCATCACTCGAGCGATGCCTATCATCCTGGCAAACGCACATCCGGAAAACCTTGGAACGTGGAAGCGATTACGCGGAACCACTCATCCTCTCTGGTTGCGCACGAGTCACGAGACTCACGGCGGCACTTTCGAATAACGAGATAAGCGACCGCCGCTCACTTTCACCTCTCTGTGTCTCTCGAGGAGGGCGAATGAGCAAGAGACCACCACGGCGTCTTCTTCGATCACGAAACACTGGAATCGGTGCAACGGCTCTGCGGTTCCTCACAGCTGGAGAGAGAGAAAGATGATGCGCGGCTTTTTTCGTCGGTTTTTCCGACGTTTTTCTCTGATGCCACACTGAATGCTAGTTATGGGAGTATAGTCTCGCGGCGCTTTGTTCCTCCTTTCACTTTTTAGGCGGAGATCGTCCTCTAACTGTTCAGGAGATGAACCTGAGGATTTCGGTTCAACTGGGCTGGGATCGATCTCCCCATCGGGGATTATGCAACAGCTTCAGTTCGCTGTGAGAGTCGTAGATTTTTAATTGAAAAATAATTTCGACCACGAGGCTGTTCCCACAGGATCGGTAACTTCAAGCATCCTGACGGGCCATTAATAAGGCGCAGCCGAGTTACTGCCTACTAGGAACTTCCTCTTTCTGGTAGCAATTAAGAATTACATGATTGAAGCTCTATTATGCGCCGAGAGTGAGAAAATGTCTGGCTGCATCGAATCCGAGCTCACGATTCAAAACTGTGCAGTTTACCGCCCGCGTATACAGTCATTACACGGACGTATAGCTGGCGAACAATGAGGAATCGGAGAACAGGAATAGTTGAATTAGAAGTTGCGGCTGGATTTGAAAGCAGAAATAAAGAAAATCTAAATGGGAAATTAGTTTTAATTGCGAGTTACCGAGAAGCTGCAGCGTCCAATGATAACCGCATTATAGTTTAATAAACAGTCTAATAAATAGTAAACCTTCTCGTTCTTTCTTTTGTGTACATACTTTCTTTTTTACTTCCCCTTTTTGCGGCAATCCTTTTACTTTTTTCCGCTCTCCTCAATGGCTCTCTGCGGTCAATATCATCAGCCTAACTGTTGACTCTCGATTAGTTTCCTCTCTCGGACTTTGGGATCTTTTTCTCGACCGCACGAGAATACACATCGAGTGTAAAAACGATCGGGCTGTTGCAATCGGCCCCGCGAGATTCCTCGATCGAGATTCCGATGAATCATTCGTACACAGGGAACGAATCGGATGACGTATCATAGCTTCGTTATAAGCCGACAAGTGGATCGATATAAATCGGAAATTAGTTTTCGATGCAGTCGATATTCGAGAAACATTCTTAACGAACGAGAAACTTTCGATTTCTAAATTCAATCCATAACCTCAGGTACAAGATAAACAGAGCGTCCTTTCACGAAAAAACTCCAAATATTTATAAAACTCCGTTGTCGAAGAACGTCTCTCATCCGGAATATTTTTCACGTGTCCTCCTCGCGGCGATTTTCTCCTTTCTATTTATTTTCTCGCGTAAATAATAAAAATGAAGAAGAGGCGACCGAGGCAACGAAAACGAGAAGCGCCGCGGAGAAAGTGCAAACACACACATTCGCCGGCAGCTCTAGGCCAGTCAAAAATCAAGGCGCTAATAATTTTCGAAACGCTCCGGGGCTCGTATTAAACGCGGAGATCGTCTGCTCTGAATCCCTCGACGCGCGTTAGATCCTATGTGTGTGTAGTCGTCGTAACGAGTGTGTTTGTTGCGATGATGCGACGTGATGGATGTGGGAAGATTACGAGAGGAAGCTTTGTTTCGGACGTGGTTTTCGTGAGTAATGGCTTTTCCGAGAAGGAAAAATTTTTGGAAAACGCTATTGATTTGTTAGTAATTTGTCGAGCGTTTTAAAAGTCGTTACTTCGATACGTGTGCTATTTTCGAATAATTTAACACTGATTACGAATAAATCACCAAAAATGATAATTTTTGCACTAGAACCGCAGCAACGTCCACCCGAGCGTGTAATTTACTTTCCGCGTTCGCCGAACACTCGGCTTGCGTAACCGCGCATATCCTCCTCGTACACGTACGGTCATTAGCACAGATACCTCAGCGTGTAACCTCTTCAACACCTGAGAAAAAGGCGTCGATAATTATCAGGCGTTACGTTATCAGTGTGCGGTTGGGCAAATTGGTAACGCGTGAGTCGAAATTTTCGGACGAGATGCTACTCACAAGTGGATCGTTTCTGGCGTAACGCTTGCTGATGGATGATTGTTTGCACGCTAGAGATTTTAGAGTAGGTTTAATTAGCCAGATGGTGAAGAGTTTGACGATTTGGGGAAGAATATAGGTAACCTGTTGTGGTCGTCTTGTCGTATCTGACTTGTTCTACTGTTCGATGCAGCTGTACGGATCAAAAAGATCTGCCCAGATAGCAGCGGGCTGTTTATTTCATAGCGATGCTTCTGACCAGTTATGAGCCGCTGTGCACTATTACATAGAAAGTACATTTAGCTAAATTAAATCTAACGACGAGCTTTATCTCGGTCGTAAAACAAGCAAAACGACAGACTACTTTAATATAATAATCCAGTAGCGATCTTTGTAATTAGCCGGTTTAATCGTCGTGGTTTAACACTGCATTAATCTTCGAAGATGCGAAAATGGCGTAACAGCGATGCGTATGATCGTAAAAGATTTACTGCACTTTTTCTTAATTAATTTCGAACTTTTTTTGACAATAACAAGTGATACATTTTCGTGATGGAATTCGGAACATTTCAGTCGCATAGAATTATTAATACGTCACTGAATTATACGAATCTAAATCAAATTCGAGATCTAGTTTTCTTTGTCAAGCAAGCTGCTCAGAATTTAATCCCGCAGAGCGCTGAAGTGATCTCTTGAAATTTAAAAATGAAAAGCGCGCGGCTTTAACTCAGATTTAGAGCGTTCAGTGAAGCTGATGTTGTTTTCACTCCAAAAATGTAGAGAGTAAATTATGTACGAATTAACATTAACGGTTCATCCGAGAGACGCATTAACATTTTATTATCATTAGAATTGAACGGAACTTGTAAACCTGCGTGCCTAGAGATTCACCTATGCCGCAGTGAAACTTTTCCGAACGAAAGTGACATCCGTTGGCTCTGGATTTATCTCGCATTTTTACATAATTCCATTTGACGAAGTTTTCCTTTCTCGAGCTGCATCTGAAAATATTTTCGTCTTTATGACTTAAAAAGTGAGTGGATGTTTTCCAAATCCCTCGAATATCGGAAATCGCGTCGTGTAAGCTTTGATAAATTCGTCAACCCTTTAAGTCAGTCGGAATCTCCGGTGCGAGGGAAACAAGCCAAGAGAGAGAGAGAGAGAGAGAGAGAGAGAGAGAGAGAGAGAGAGAGGCAATAAATAACGCGACGCGAAGAATCAATTTCCAGGGTGAAGAAGCTCCGTGAATGGAATTTCTGCGGCTGCTGCAGTTCTTCTCTGGAAAAATCACGAATGTGTGTACGAACTTTGACACAGCACAAAGTATAAAATTTTCTCGAAACAAAGTGAGCTTAATTGGCTTTACGTAACATCGATTTTCGTGAAAACAGAGGCGAACCGTAGCGAAGGAGCAGATCGACCTCAGAGAGACAGAGACGTGCTGCCACCGGTTGCATAAGTCCGCCCCGACAAATTACCGTTTACGTGTCTAGGCGCAGTAGTGCAGGCTTTTGTCGAGAATTTTAACACTCAGCCATTCGCCACAAGGCCGCGCGTGTGTGGAGAAACGCTCCGATGTGTAATGCTCCTGCGCGAGCGCGGGAGGTTTCTCTCTCTCTCTCAACTCGCGCGCATCACGATTTTATCTGTAATAAACTGTAACGCCGGGGAAAATGGCAGGGCAATAACGATAAGTTGGATACGGTTCGAGCCAAACGTGTATCCTGTGTAGAAAGGAGGATATGCCTTGATATCTCCCTCGCGAGATTGATGGAATTCGAAACAATGCATCTGGCTGTAACTGATTATATTTTGAATGTGGATCGATTTTTATTTTTTGTTGCTGGGTTTATTCATGGGAAAGTTCTTAGAGCATCGACGTGTGTAACAGAAATTGGGCAATTTCGCGCAATTTCTAGAGACTATTAAAGATATTGTAAAAGATTTTCTGGATCTTGCCTATAGAGGAAAATCGGTCTGGCAAGCGTTTTGGCGTTGCGGAAAAGGCTTCCAAAATTATTCACCAGGCGAGAGGATTTTAAAGGATAAATTGTGTAACTTCATCAATCCCATCAACCTCATAAGAGATCGAAAAAAAATCAATCGTTAACATCTTTCACCAACGTGATTGATCTTCGATGAACTTGAGTAATATTTGATCCAGTTTCCTCACACACATCGCGCGGGAGATTGCAGTTTTAGAAATCGCAATACGGATCCTTTCATTTGCTCTATTGATTACCAGCCCTCGAATTTTCGAGTGAATAAATCGATCGGAGATCTAGATTATCGTGAAAATCTGGGTTACGATTTTGCAATGATGCCGTTCGAAAATTGGTAAATCGATTCGCGATCTCTCTGCCAGTCATCCCGAGCCCTCTTAATAATGTAATCATATTCGTTATCTTAATTGAATTTGCTACAACACGAGATGGAAAACTACGCCGAGAGGTACTTATAGAGCGAAAATTCCATGAAGGACTTCATCAAAAAAGCTGTCCTTAAAAAATTATTTACCAAACACATAGAGAGCCCCATCAGCTCGAAGGATAGCGAGTCGAGAGAACCGCCGATAAAATATCAGCCGCACAGCCGGCCATAGCTCGCAGCCATCCTCGCGTACAGGAAACAGAGCTCTCCAACGGCCAAAGGTGTGGGTGTATATGTACGGCTCTCCTGCGCAGTCCGGAATATCGTCGGGGCCACTCGGTCTCCTTCCGTTATATCCCCTGCGTGTGTTTGTACGTGTGGCCCTCTCTATATACACAGCCGGCACACTGCAGCGAACCGGCCATACGGAGCGTGAAATCGGATTCGTCGATGTGTTATACGCGCCGCCGAGAGGAGATCAATGCTCGACGATGCGTGTGCGCCCATCAATGGACGTTCGTTTTCGTTGTCTGTGTGTAGGGCCACGGCGTTGGAGGATACGTGCGCGCTAGCGCTGATTTATGCACTTGATCTTGAGGATTGACATTGTCCAGGGATTATGTGGCTGGTGGGAGTGCGCTATAGGCTTGATTTCGTAATGCGCCGTTTTAACGGCCTGTCGAGTGGGGCCTTGGATAGGGTTTGGGTTTTATGGATTCTCGATGCTGATCTCGCGATGTGTGATGCTGATGGTGATGGAAATCAAGGCGGGAGGATTTTATCGACGATTTTACACGGCTTTTCGAATGTTTCGGTGAGCTGGTTTTCGAAGCGGTGAAGATGCGTGAAACGAGAGTGCCGGGAATTACGTATTGGTATTGTAATAAATCAAGATTTGTTCCGCGTATTTTTCAAGTATCGCACTGTTATACTGCTTCAAGGGCTCGATAATGCGCATGAAAATAAAATATTTTCGTGAAGTTCAAAATTTTTTACGCATTATCCATAAAAAAACGCCGAAATTGATTGAAAACGACTCTGGGACGCGCATACCCGAAGCTTACCCACGACGTTATTATTTATCACAGATGCGTCCCTCCATAAAAAATCCAAATTTGTTAATGGCTTCATAGAGGTAATCGCCATCGGAGAAAGCGCGTAAATACATAGAAAGTACACACAAGCGCGATTGACAAAAACCGAGGAAAAAAAAGAAGCTGGAAAAAGAAACAAGTAATTTCGACTTGATGAATTGGATCGTAATTCCCCGTCCGATTAAAGGCCCACATCTCTATCTCCTTATTATCCCGTACACGTACACGCAAGCCACGACTCCGAAATTCATCCCGACAATTACTTCGGAGTCATCGCGGGAGATCATCTCCCGACGTGGCCACATAATTATTAGGCTAATCCGGAGCACACACCGCCGCAGCCGCTCGTTTCATTCTCACACTTGTCACGCGCGCTCTGTACTCGCTTCCGGTTTTGTATTTACCGCAGGTGCTCCATTGTGAAACCCCGCCCGCCGAGATGCTTCTTTGAATAAGAAGCGTGTATGTTTGTTTAACGACTTTTTTGAGCGCTTTCTTTTGATTCCAATTCCTTATATATTATAAAAAAACAGTAAGAGGTGGTCCGATTTGATGGATCGCCGACGAGAATTAAGTGATCGATAAGCGAATTACTTTTAGAATGCGAGAAAGTCGAAGATATTTTCGTAGCACCCCATACAGGTGTATAGAGAAACTCTCACTTAACGACGACCGCCTCTCGTCTAGGATTATTGCGAGCCGGTTTCGGGTTTCGAGTCGTTCCGGAGAAACGTGAAACATCATCGCGGATATTTGGGCCGTATCGATACAGCCGCATCTGGGTCGGCTCGAGGCCCCCGGGCTTACTTCGTGTGATGTGTGTCCCGAAGCGGGAAAGTGGTCCACGCCGCGGATGTGTGTACGCGGTATGTATTTATGCGCGCTTCGCCTCGTGCCAACGCGCGACACTTTTTAATCAAATGATATTCAAACGCGGAGAGAGGCTCCTCCTCTGCTTCTACGGACGTTTTTACATTCATGAAAATTTGGGAAGTGGGTCAGGCGTTTGTGTGTTTACTTGGAAATTCTTGAGACTGATGGATGAGCTGATAAGTGTGCATGTATATTTTTTTTTTTAATTTTGAATTGTTGTTGATTTTTAAAAGTCCTTCGCGATGAAAAGTATCCCTGACGTTAAGTGCAGATAAAACCGTCTGCTGACCACAGCAAGAAAGATGCATCGCTGAGGACGTATATTTAATTACACAGATGCTCCGAACCTTTTGGGCGACGCTTTGGCAGAGGAAGGACGTGCGGTGTCTCGCCTTGACGATTTTCAAGAACCTCAAGGGGACTTACTCCGAAAGCACTCAACGATTAAATTTCCCACACAATCAAACAGCTCGTAAACAAAGCCATTATCAATAAGCTCCAGTCACCTCCTTAAGGTTGCGTCAAGAGCGCAGATGCGCCAAGACGTTCCCATCAACGCACGCAGCCTCTTTCCTCGAGCCTTGACACTTTCTCCGGCGCTCAAATGGCACGCATTTGTGGTGCCGAGTGCAACAACCTTGAAAAACGCAACGGCCTCTAGCCGGAAGGCAATATCGCGTCGAGTCCACAAAGGAAACCGGCTTCGGAACGAAAGTTAAGAGTGCACGCGCGGGAATCATCGTTTTAGATTTCTCTGCGAGAGGAGAGACGATATGCTCGAGCTTGAGACAATGGGTATAGCTCTTTGTTGGAGTGAGGATGCGTGTTTCTGTTTGTTTGGTCGAGGCAGCGAGGATTTTCGAGCTTTTTTGCTACAATAATTCGAAGCACAAAGAATTCAATGCGGTTCCAGCCGAATTAAATTCGCGAATCGATATTGAAAAAGAATTACAGTATGTATAGAAATGAATGAGAATCGAGCGCATATGAAGTCCGACAAAATACATTGTTGGACCAGCAAAAAATCTGTGTAGCGATTCAAAGAATGTAATCCCGATTTTATTTTCGTGTTTGTTCTTACAGTCGAATATGCTTCGATTTCCATATGAATCGAATTTTAAAAAATTGAAAAATATTTACACGGAACACGGGCTTCTGCAAATTGAAGTTATTAAAATTCGGTAGAAATATAACTTTTCATGAACATTTGATGTGTACGGGTGTAAGAAGAGCTATCAAGACGCCACTCAATTTTGCGCAACACATTAAAATTCTAAAAAGCTACTCGTTACCCATCAAAATCCCACGTTTAATATCGTACTCGATCGTGCTTATAACAAATTTCAAAAATCGCATTCAGCCGTGCCGGAAAATAAATCGTCTATTTATTATTCCGGCGATAAATATTTATACGAGGTTGCAGTACTGGCGTTTTACAGCCCGGACTATTAACTCGTCGGCGATGTACATATGCTTTCGCAGAACACGTGTATAGGATACTTGCGAAGTTGCGTAATCAGCTGCATCTTGGACGATGATACCCTTACTATGATGGCCAATAGCCACGATAAATCAGGAGAGTTTCGAAACGATTATGAACCGTACATAAATGCGTTTCAGATCGATGAACGTATGCGCCGAAACGAACATGAATTACGTCACTGCCGTCTATGAGAGTTTTTAATTACTCTTATTAAACATTTTTAGCATAGATAATGAGTCGACTAGTGAAACCTGACGCGCAGTTGCGAAATCTCGAGTTATAAACTTTTAGTGCGTGTGAAATGTATTCATGTCTTGATTTTACCAATAGCCTCAGCGGCGCCTCGTGATTAGAGCTGGTGTTCGAGTGCCGATTACGTGAAGTGCGATTGCTTCATATCGAAATTTGTTTAAACTGCAAATCGAGTCGCAAAACTCCTATTTATTATATTTTATTACCCGTACGCAGAATCGCTCTTAATTGACTCGATCTCGCGCGCGGAATAATAAAAAAAGGCCTTTCCAATCTCCTCTACGATCGTATACAGCGAACGTAAAGAAAAAAAAAACTGAATGATCGCCCGCAAGAAATTTCCGCGACTTCGGCGCTCGATAAACTTTCGACCTTATGCGCCGCGTTTCCGTTATACGTTCCGCAGCTCAGTATACATGTATATATGAGTCTACTCGCGATTTCGCTCTCGCGTCGATGCGCCGCTTTATGCGGGGGAGAAAGGAAGAGTCGAGAGAGCTGCTCTCCGAGGTCGAGGAGAAGCTACCGGAGTACGTAGCCGAGTATGTTTTATCGTGTCTCGAGTCGCGAGGAAGTGTGTTATCAGCAAATGCATATGTTTTTCTTGGCTACTGCGGATCAAACAAACAACGAAATACCCGTTGTCTCCAACAGCTCCTCGCAGTAACTCACGCGTAATCGACGCTCACATCGCCTACACGCTGAAAGTACAGCCGAAGCGCAATTAGAAAGTGCGTATGAACCGGCGGATCGGAGCCGCTGTGTAAAAATGCGCTTAACCGAACTTTCTCGCGCCGTATGACATAAAGCCTGATCTCTTTATACTGTTTATGTGACTCGTCTCGTTACAGGATGCAAAGAGGAGCCTTTGCCCAATCGCCAGCGCGTAAGCGAGTGTGTGACGTGTGGTTGGGAATATCGAGAGCGTTATGTGCGTGCGGGAAGGATGCGTAATTTATAAATAGAGTGCGTGATGAAATCGAGTCGGGGAATGCGGAGATGATCGTTGCGTAAGGCGGTAATTACCGGGTAATCCTCTGCGGCTGAGGAAAATGAGATTATACTGCTGGCATTCCAGTCGGTCTTCTGGTACGTTTTGCATAGGAAATATCGAAAAATTAGTGGGCATCGAGACTTAGATCCAGCGCGATTGAGATGTACAAGCGTGCGCTGCTGTAATTAGAGTGAAATCTATTACGTCAAGTGAGCGCGCGTTACATTCAAATGCGGATCGCAGGGAAATCCGTGTTAGATTCTTATCCACCGTGGTAGAAAACATGCAAATTCTGAATCGTAAAAGCTGAAACGCGCGCGCAGAGCTTTTTACAATCTTTTAACGTCTTCTTTGTTTGCTGTGCATCAGTGTGATTGATTGAAACGTATAAGCGTTTACTCTCTGGATTCGTCTCCTTCAATGTTTAAAATTTTTTCTTCTTCTGATACTCAGATTTTTTCACGCGAGTACAACCTCGACTAACAGTGCCTGAGCAAACTCTATACTCATTTTAGAAAGTTTAAATAATCAATTTTTCGACTTTCTCCCCCATCCCATTTACATGAGGCAAAATCCGCGAGCATCGCTTCACAAAGCCAATTAACAGCCGACATCTCCGGATAGAATAAACGTAAAATAATGTCAAATACCATATTCCATAAATCTGAACAAAAAAGTACACAGCAAATATTCACATCGATTAACGTCAATTATCCACTCGCGGCTAGAGAGAGAGAGAGAGACCCTCCAGACAGGCTTTCCCGAGTAAAATCGAGGATAGCCATAAACGCGGATCTGCGAGGAATGTTACACACATGCACTCGTAATTGCCGGCGCTGGAGACGATAGCCCCGAGAGCACATAGAGCCCCGAGGCGGCGCGCGCGACTATAATGGACAAGTTCAAGCGACAAGGACGCTTTCACGGCTTGCGAGTTTAAATAAATCTTGAATATTCATCTCGTCTGCGCATGCGCAAACACGTACACCGATGATGATGATGATGATGGAGAAAGGAGAGCTCGAGAGAAAATGAGAAGAAGAAAAAAAGTCGGCTTTTCGGAGACGTATTGTGCGGTTCGCGCGTCGAACTGATGTACAATGGATTTCAAAGAGGCGTTTTTTCGCGCACTGGGAGCGCACGTGCGCCGAGTCGCGTGTTTTTCATTGGTTTAAGGCGAGCGCGTGCTGCGGCTTATATTTACGACGCGACGGCGCTGCCGTAAATTTTTGAGAAACGAACTTTCTCCGCTGGCGAGGGAAAACCAGGGTTTTGTGGAAAAAAATTGAATTGTTGCTATTTGTTAATCCGCGTGTGCTGTTGGAATATGATAAGACCGACGTTGCGAGAAATTACAGTTATACGTATGAGTAAACGGTAGTCAGAGTTTAACGCGGCGCACGTGTGTGTTATTGCAAAAAGCGGACGCGACTTTGCATTTAAATACTTATACGCGAGCGGCGTGTTCTTGAAAAATAATTGGTTTAATTTGTTTGCCGCGGTTACGTAAAGGCCTGCAATTATTTCATCTGCTGGAACGAAGATACCTTCGCGTATTTACAATGGCATTGTTATATCTTGAAAATCCTTTTATCGATACCGCATACGCGTGATAACATATTCTCTAGGCTTTACGACAAAAATGGTCATGAGATAAATTATGCCTCCCGTTAAGTTTGACGCGCGCGCCTCCCGTAATAGTCGAGGTCTATCAAAATTTTATACGTCCACGCAGCAGTTTGCAAATTTACTGCATTGATGAGTTTTACCGCTCGTAAAAGCGCGGATTAGTATAACCTTGAACGATTTTCGGAAAGAGCGAGTAATTTTGAAAAATCCTCGATCCCAAGTGCAGTTCATTCCAGCCACGTGTCCCACATAAACAACCTGTTTACATACTCTGCCCCTGCGTGTGTATCGAGGGATTAAAAATTCAAAGCTGAAATCAGAGCACGTCTCCTGGAGCTGCTCACTCGTATAAATGAAATATTTTTATCGCCTCCAGGCGCTGCCTAATGTCTTTCCGATACGCTTCCGCTACTCCTATGCCGCCTAAAGGGGGGATACGCTCCAAAAGCCGATACATAGCTCACCTGTATGCCGTCTCTTGAAATACCAGCTCTCTGTCTCTATCTTTTTCGATTTCTCTCGAACTCCCAGATGGAATTGCTACGGGGGCATTACCATTTCGGCGGGCCTTGGAGAGATGGAAAAGAGCGCGCGAAGAAGAGAAGATCCCTCGCAGGTTAGGAAAATCGTCTCAAGTCAGAGCGATAGAAGAGACGATGAGGTCCTCGTGATATTGGAGAGACGGAGCCGTCGATTAACCTATTTTGGAGCGGAATGCCGGGCTTCTTAGGATTTTAGAAATCTCGGATTTTGGGGCCGAGGTTTATACTCCGGCATCCGCGAATCGAAAGCCGTTCTCAGCTCGCCGAGTGCGATTTCTAAAAAAATTCTCAAACAAAGTCACCGTATGTATAACCGATTTTTACTGATACCAACCGATACCCATCGGAAATCCGAACGGATCTAATTGAGTCCCTTTCCAAAACTTGCATAACTCGACTCTCGCGGCGCAATCTTGATTCGTCATCTCCTGGATCGCGCTCCGATAAATCCACGCGTTCGGGGATGAAACGAGCTGCGCGTTTCGATCCATCATTCCCGAGCGCCGGGACACAGAACAGGAGGAGCAGCGAGAAACCGATATCGATCTTTATCCACCCACGCCTTGCGTCACACGAGCCTCCGCCGCTGCGTTTTCGTAACAGTCCGCGGTAGCCGCTGCCGGTGTCTGCACGCGTGGGAGGTTACCTTTGCGCTGAAAAGTGGATAGATAGAAAAGGATGATTTGTTTTACACGCAAGTTGTAAATGATTGCGTGCGTAAATCGCTTGCTAATCGTCGTTGTCCGCGCTGCAAGGTCGAGTCGAATTATGGTCACGTGCGTGTCGGGTTCGATCAACAATGGCCGGGTTGTGCGGCGATCGTGACGCTGAAGGATACGCGCGCTGGAAGCTGGAGCCACTTTTTTTCTCACCGAGTTTCCCGTTTATTGCGGCTCCGAGCCTCGACTCGGCAACGTGTGCGGAGTGTCGTGATCAGTGAAAAATTCAGTTTATTTATTATCGGACGAGATATCGAGAGTGCTTTGTCATGGTAGGACTGTCTTTGGCGAAACGACGACCGCAGGTGAGTTATCATTTGTGCCTAATAATAAACGCAAGCCTTGTTCGACGTATACTAATTAAAGCATTTTCATTGGAATTTATGGAGCGATTGTAAATTATTTTAGTTGTAATCGTTACAAATAACGCAGCTGCAGCTTCGATCCGAATAACTAAATTTACGGACCGGAGCAGCGAATAAATCCTCGAATTGTCGCCATAAATCAGCGAAGTAAATCGGTTATTAATTGCCACCATTGTCGCAGAAGGCTGTAACCTATTAATTCTTACTTTTACAAGGCACTTTGTACTTGAAACTGTCACAGCTCAGTTTGTATATTTCGTAACTCTCGATGCACGGAAAAATGAAACAAGCGAATCACGTCGTCACGCGCGCATCCATTAATTTGACAACTCCACCTAAAGACACACATTTCCTCGCGAACGAGCCGCTTTCGAAAGCGTCATTTTTTCAATAATCCCCAGCCACACACACGTATTATATCCCGAGCGAGTCTCCCAGCCCAGAGCATATTCCGTTCCCAAAGCCGAACAATAGCCTCGCGAAGCAGCTCCTGCAACCGATTTTTCCCCGAAAAAAAAGACCGGCCGGCGATCGGCTCGCGTAAAGGCGAAGAATTTCCCTGTGGAAATAGCGTTTGTGTAACCCGCAGGAACCGATCCATATACCTAGCCGAGAGAGATTCCGCGTAGATACATTGCGTATAACCCATCCGGTGAGCTTCCTCCGTGGGATTTAGGTTTAGGCTGTGGCTTCGGAGGAGAAAGTGACGCCGCTATTATCCCGCTCGCGGAAGATGCGTGTATACACGCTTGGAATGACTGGCGATGCGTTCGCGCCGCCGCCGGATTATTCAAATTTTCGACGGGCTTCGCTGCCTCTCTGTGGGATGTATGCGGGTGATGATTTTCGCGATTAGCTAGCTACGCTTCTGCCACGATGATGGCTTGGGAAAAAGTGTTGAAATGGATTATATTGTCTGTGTACTGTGAGTATGGGGGGAGATATGTGGACTGAATTTTTTCTTTTTAATGTAAAACTTTCGCTGGATACAGTAGTGATCGACGAGGTGGATAAGGTGTCGGGCTCGATATGGGATTACATCGGAATTGTGTACAGCAGCTGTGTTAGGCTTGATTAACATCGATCGAGGGCTCTTCGATCTATGGGGAAAAATTCTTGCGGGAAATCATACTGGAGAAATTGGAATTGTGATCGGAGATGAATCACTTTTATCGCGTCTGATTCTTTTTTTACTTTTCTACTTTTACCGGAAAAACCTGTTCCTTCGAGTAACACGACTTGGCTCTGATGGATTCACGTACGATTGAAAATCATAGGTTCGAATATTTTTAATTCGATATCGCTACAAGCCATCATTTCACAGATTTCCCTGCTCAAACTCGCTCAAAAATCGAAAACCGTTTATAGAAAGTATCCACAAGTATCACAATCGCTCCATAATGACCACGCCAATTTCAAAGTAAAAGTATCAATGTATTGTCCGCCTACACGCGAAGCAGGTATATCATCGAATAGACATCTAAAGAAATCGATCCATCCGACACCTGACACACTCTCGCACACCACGAACCGAATTCCACTCATTGTTGGCGGCTGATTCATCGTGAAAATTCTGACGTTTCAATTGCAAATATCTCTTGGCGGCCGTTTAAGGATGCGCCACTCGCGACACGCTTTTTCAGACGTTCGATTTCTCTGCCGTACGGCGCAATTGATGGGGTCTTGGACTCGCTGTTTACGGAAGTGTTTAGCGAGACGCTTTTCTTCCAGGTCACGCGCGGCTTGTGGACAGACACGGGTAATTGCAGCTGGGGGAAGATACTCGAGAACGTCTTCGGATTTACTTTGGAGCTGTTGTTGTGTAGGCTTGTTTTCGTTGCGCTGATGCGCAAGGAGCGAAATTTTGAGTTATGAAATGGAAAGGCTCGATCTGATAACTTCGATCGATAAAATATTCAAAATTTTGTTTCTCCTTGATGTGAGAGAAAATGCTCAGATGGCAACCATCCGAAACGGTATTTTTTTAACGGTTGATGCCAGTCAAAAATTCGAGTCAGGAGCTACACAACAGTTGCATATTCATCGGTTGCACAAACTACATTCTGGTAGTTTTAAACTCTAAGGCTGCCTGGATTGGCTGCTCAAGCTATAAATGCCTAAGTTTATTTTCTAACAAATTTTCTAACATTAATACTTATATTACTTGGTGAAATTTTGAGAATAATTTGGCCATTTAGCTAACAAATGTTGTCACGGAGGAGTACGATTAAATGTGTGGAAATTTAGAGAATGAAGCACTTGCAGTTTGCACAATGTTGTAAATTTAAATAAATGTGATTCATTTCATACTTAACATAATCAAAATTTCAAAATTTCTCATTCCCTTATAGACATGTACATACAAATATGTTCACGCGTATATAGTAACGCGAAATTTCGCCTCGTTACAAAACTGGCCGAATTCGTAAACATTTATGGAACCAGGCGAACCAGCCCTGCACCCATTACAACGTCAACTTTTACAACATTTCTCGCCCAGAATAACCAGAAGACTCGGCTCGTAAAATTTCACACGAGACCGCGACTCGCATATTTTTTTGACACTCCCTGAGCATCGCGAGCTCTTAACATCTCGTACGTTTTCGAAATTTCGCAAAGCGCACCACCATACACTCTGCTTCACATACAAGCAGCCGTATAATGCCGCCGTCGAATCTCGTGCACACATCCTATTGCTCAACGCGACTTTCCATATAGCGCAGCCGATTTCTGCGCTTATGGCTGGAGAGAGACTATACAGTCGAGAGCAGAACGACGATCTGCTCGACAAGAGAGAGAGAGAGAGAGAGAGAGAGAGAGAGAGAGAGAGAGAGAGAGAGAGAGAGAGAGACACTTTCGGTTTCGGGGAAAATGACTTATGCATCGAGCAGAAGCCGCGAGACGAGTTTGTTACGCGCTCGACTTACTTCTCCACCTTTTCAGACGCTTTGAGGAAGCGCGTGAGGAATTCGCGAACGTCATCGGCCTTAGCCTCCTTTTTTCGGCGTCAAGCTGAAGCGGCGGCAGTGAGAGTTTGTTTATTTGTTTCGTTTTTTGAGAGCGAGAGATGAGGCTGCAGGTTTTTCCGTTGTGTCAGCTCTTCGTATGCGTTATTGTATTTAAATAATTTTTTTTCTGTATTCGCGAAATGAGCAGCGGAGGATGAGAGCTCGGGTGTATTTTGCACTAATGAAGTAACAACAGTCGCGGCAATTACGTCTATCTTTCAAAACTCGTAATTGTACCTTTCATTGTGTCAAATGGAATCATGGTTACTCCTTCGGCTTTTATGACACGCACACATTTTTTTGCCTAGCTTTGTCAATTAGAGGAGTTGATGATTGCGAAAAGCTCTTCGCAGAAAGTAAACAAGTGATTTGCAACTTTAGTTGTTGAAAAGTGACACGAAATTGTTTGCAAACAACAAGTCAATCCGAGGAGTGAGTCGAGGTCACGCACTTCTTTGAAAAAGAAAGTAATCGATTCTTTTCAAAATTATCAAAATTTACCGAGTACAGCGATGATATTTCCCACGAGTTATCTAAAATTTCTCTTTAGTATCAACGTTCACGGAACCTTGAAGATAACGCACGCAACTCATTCGTTTACCAATAACTAACTGTCTCCGGCTTTATTGTACACAGTGACTAACATTATGTTTTCATCAGAATCAGCACAGTATCCAATGCACTGAATTTAGCATTATTCTAAAAAAAGCCGGCGAAAACATACGATTAAAAGAAAAACAATAACATTTCAGCGCAGGTAGGGCTTGCTGAGAATTAGATGATTCCTCCAATGGTGGCAGTAACCCGAGTAGAAAACCTCATACGCGATACGAGGTGTGGCAGTCGCTGTTATAAATAGAGCATGTAATGATCGATGCCGTCAGTGGTTTTTCATTGTTACATCCTCTCGAGTTACGGAATGTCGTAGAGATCGCTCGAGCCGCCAAGTGCACCGCTGAGCTGTGATAACTGTAGCTTCGATAAATTGGTACGTAGTACGAATGTAAAATTCAAAACTTTATCTAGTAGATAATTTCACTGTATTCGAATATATTTTTTCCGTTTTCACTCCACTT
This sequence comes from Nasonia vitripennis, assembly GCF_009193385.2. Lineage (NCBI taxonomy): Eukaryota > Metazoa > Arthropoda > Insecta > Hymenoptera > Pteromalidae > Nasonia > Nasonia vitripennis. The sequence continues at coordinate 31,975,722 of NC_045760.1, read as the reverse complement.
TCTAATCGTTTATAAAATGTGCATATCAAAATTACATTCAAACGTTTTACAATAGAATTGTTAGCCCCCACAGAATGAGAGAGAGAGAGAGAGAGAGAGAGAGAGAGAGAGAGAGAGAGAGAGAGAGAGAGAGAGAGAGAGGACAATACCTTCCTTGCATTGTATGTGTTTCCGGGATAGACATTGGAATATCACATAATCATTGTTCAAGAGTCCGTGAAGTTATGCGTGTGTTTATGGGCTGTATCAGAGAGTTAAAAGCAGGCATTAAGACATTAGCTGAATCGTTTAACGCTTTATCTTTTGAATACTAACCATGTCTAAAATTCACAGGTAGAGCTCAAGGAACTCCGAAATGGCCATAACCATCAGTTCCGAATTGTCCTGGGCGTTTATAATCACCTGCGTCACAACAACTATTCTAGTTCAAGCTCGTGACCCAAAGTCAGAAGTTGAAGCTGTGCCAGGTAAACTATTTTCAATCAGACAAGTTGGCCGTAACAGCCCGAAACAATTATCGATCCTTAATTGCAATCTACGCTTCGCAGGTATTATTTATCCAAGTGTTCCAAACCAAATATGCATGCTTCGCAAGGGCTACGAGTGTCGCTGGACCATCGAGAAGTCGTGCAGCTGCAATTTGACGCAGAAGAGGCCGTTGTGGTAAATATTCAAACGAATTTCGTTGAAAAATATTTTTACAGATTTTTCATGATACCGTACTTTCCAGGCGAACTTTGGAGATTTCGTTCATTCGCAAAAGGCTGAAAAAAGGTCGGAAGGTTCCTGTGATGGAAACGCACGAATGCCAGACCACAGGAGATCGCTGCATTCAAATGTCATGAGACCTGTGATTTCCGAGTGAGAAACAAGACTGTGGAGCACTAGTCATGATACGATGCTTTTAACTCGACGCCAAAAATGAAATTGGACCAAATAGTATTTTTAGAGCGTAAATGTACATAGATAATTCAATTGTTTATACATGTAAATATTTTCACGATGACGATTATCAAACTTAGTTAAGTTATCGATACGTTTTTTATGAAAAAAAAAAAAAATAAATAATACTAATAAAAAACTAATAAAAAACATACCTGATATGTGTATCCAGCTGACGGTGACGTTGCAGGCCACAAACCCATACAGCCGCCGAATCAGAAAATGAAATCATCGTTTGTAAGGTTGTAAGGTACACCTGTGTAATAAGTCCCGAACCGCATCACCAGCACCGGAAAATCGAAAAGTCACGAAATAGTCCCGAAACAGGGCAATGGACTCTAGCGCGTCTTCTCTTCGAACTATCTCACCGACACGGGCTTTTGATTTCACTCTTTTATTCGTCTCGCTCACGCACTAGTCTCCGGCGAGATAAAGACGCCGAGAGAACTATGTGCTAGTAAGAAAAAAAACCTTAATGAGGATTGATGATTTTTTTCCGAGCGTTGGCAGGGCGTATCAAAATATTTTCAAAGAAGCGCGTTATTGATGTTTGATCACATTGCTTCGATTGTCGGAACGTTTTTTTACTTTTTTTTCAGCGGAACAACCCATCCAATTTGGCTTACACGGCAAATGTTTATTCGCGAACTGGTATTGATGAGATTTTTTCTCTTTTAACACATGGCGAACATTCGATTCAACGTCGAATAATTTCAATTCGAAAATATCAAATTACATTACCCGAGCTCACTCTCTGTAACTGTAAATAATTGAGTCCTTTTTTTCCATTGATTATTCCAGCGCGCATTAAATTTACACGAACTGCATATCATTGCGATTCTTAATTAAAATCAGGCGTACGAAGCTTCATTCATCGAATCCCAATTCCAGCGTTATATCCAGCAATAAATTACATATTCATCTCCGACAAAAAGAGAAAAAAAATATCCAGCCCCAGCCCTAAAACCATAAAAGCCCGAAATCTCCATCGACTGCGGGTACGTGCAAAGTCGTCATACACGCGGTCCCCCTCGAGTCGGAAATTAAACATTCGGCTGCGTCGTCGCGGCGGACGATCGACGCGCATAGAAGTAGCCTAATTCTCGCGCACGATTCTGTTGCTCTCTCGCGGCTCTGCGCAGATGAGGGGCGACAAACTTCGGCTCGAAGGGCTGTACATCGTGCAAGTTGGATGATAAACTCCGGTAAAACACGAAGGCCCGGGTGGAAAGTTTCTCCGATAATGGCCCGACATCAAACCAATTTCGCGCGTAAGGCCTTATCATTATGCGCGCGATGGATATTGTTTACGTATACGTAGGTACGAACGAGATGCGACACTGTAAGGATTTTTTTTTCGAAGCGCTCAAATTGAATAAATAAATTAGCGCAGGTATACGAGCGCACTTAAGGGATTATGTATGGAATCAAACTGGAGCGCGAGCGGAAAAAGCGCAATAAACGTAAAAGGCTCCTGCTAACTCGTAAAGCATCGCCATCCGGAATTCAAAGTTACATTTTTAATCGCTTAGTTTAATCGAGCTCGATTTACGACGCCGAGCGTGACGATCGTCCGTCCGTCCGTCAGTGTTTCGCTTGATCATTTTTCCAACTCGATGTAAATCAACAATTCGATTTACAAGCGATTTAATTTTCCCGCGGCTGCGAGCAAACTCGGGGAAACGAGTTCATTCGACGCTTCATACTCGAACCTCCTCCGCGTACACGTACACATAGAGGTATGTAAAAAAAATACTGCGCTGTACTCGCGCTTTACTGCTAATGCCCAGAGAGCAAGTTCCACTTCGGCTTTCCTCTCCTTTTTTTTCTACCTCTCAGGGCGCCTTAAACGCACATTGTTTCCAGTCGTAAAACGGCGGGGGCAATCGCGGGACTTTTGTAATTCCGTTTTACGTAAGTACCCTTGCAAAATAAAAGGCTCCGAGAGAGCGAGAGGAACACCGTAAATTCGGCGCGCGAGCGGGGATCACTTCGCCGCCGCCGAGAAGTTGGACCGGAATTAGAATAAAACATGCAAAGCTATGGTAAGTTATACATTAGTTTGCAATTTAAAAGGGAGCACTGCTACGCGGGGTTGCGGAGTTATGGATCGGACGAAGAAAAATAACGGCCGAGAATGCATCGCGCGATGTAGTGCGCCTATGGGAGCAGAGAAAAGGATTATTACCGCGAGCTAGAGGATGGAAAAATTGGATGTCGTAAAAGCGCGCTATATGGGCTTGTACGGTGCGCATAGCTAATTTCCATTGTATTCCGCTCGGCTGCGCGTGTGCCTTCGTTTTTTACGTATTTAGCGCGGTAAACACTCGCGATTTCGTTTTTGCGCGCGCTAGTAGAGTGCCTATGGTCGTACACGTGTTGCGCAGCATTAGGCCGAAATGCAAATATGCTAGTCGAGTCATAAGGAAGAGACGTTCTTGGCGGATGGAGCGGTTTCCAATTTTTCTGGAAAATGGATTTCGGAAAAACAATACTTTCGCGTCCTTACACAACAGCGGAGACAAGCGAGAACTTTTTAATTTATTGCAAACGGAGAAACACGGCTGCGTTACGCGCATAAGCAAATACAGTTGCTTCGGCGAAAAATCGACTACTGTGCCAAAAGCGCCAAGACGGAAGGAAAATCGCTTTCCTTAGAGCCACAAAACCGATGATGAACTCCTTGAGAGAATCCCGCTCGCTGTCTCCTACACACGCACACGGCTCTCTTGCGGCATCGCTATTGTGCCACGCGAGAGTGTGTATGAAAATTAAACGAAAACGCTTACGAAAATTCAGCTCGTCCGCGAGAAAACGATCGAGGCGCTATTCACTTTTCCCAGCGAGCGAGAAGTTTATTGACGTTCGGAATTGGGCTAAACAATCGCTATTTATTACGCTTTCTTTATGCACGCTGCAGGTGATACGCGAAAGGCGCGAATTTTGCGGAACTGATTGTGTACCGGCGTGTGCTGTTTTTTCGTGCGACGAGGGAAATTAGGCCTGACTAAGTTATTTGCGCGGTTGATGGTTTTTCAAGTGAGCGATGCGGGCAATTTTCGAAAATTATACGAGGAAGTAAAGTGTGTGTGTCTGTTTGCATAATCGCTTTTCTGTGGCTATTATGTCTTTATGGAATTGTTTATAGGGTTAGGAAGTGTTGGCCGGACGCGCAATCGGTTTTTTTTTTTTTTGAGACCGGTTAATTACCCAGACGGTAATTTCGTATTAACTCATTTCGTCGCGAAAAAATGTACTTCCAGCTACGTGCGCTCGCGTGAATTTCTCTCGTCGGAGTAGAGAAAAAAAAACGCGCCTTGGGAGGTGCTAAAAAAGGAAAGTTTATTGGTACTTAGTTACCATTCGCCATCGGCGGGGCGGACGAAAAAAAGCGCGAGATAATGGCATGAAATAGAATCGAGCAGAAGAATAGCCGATGGTCATTTTTACGGCGTGAATAGCCAAGACGGCAGGAAGTGGAAAGTGGATTTTTGTGCGGTGTACGGCTATACCCGAAGCCTGAAATTCGATCGATGTTCGCGCCTGTGAGCTGAAATCGGGCGATATCGGCTGGGAACTAATTAGTATCATCTATTGAAAACGTTGTTTTTTTCGTCGAAAGCGGCGTAGCTTTCACGATTATTTTGATAACAAAAAAGCAAGCTGGAGCTCGTTGTCAGATAGTGATTTCGAATTAATTTGGAGAAGAGGCTCGTTTTCCCGATAATGAATATTAATCGCGACGCTTAAATGCACTTTTAATGGGTGCCGATATAAGTACTATACTTCGACGATACCGAATTCACAGAGCATTCGAACAGTCTCCAACGCGAACAAAATTTCACGAACGATTCGCGCACTACTTTATCCCACCCGCGCACAAAAGTCCACTCGAAATTCCATCGCGATCCGGGAGCAGGAAATGGAAAGTGGATCTTTCATATCGAAAGAAAGCTCTACTCCGGCGGCATACCTCGACCGAAGATAAAAAAAAACAAACTCCAGCAGCCACAAAAAAAGGAGGCGGTCCCTTAGGGCATACACGCTGCCGATGATTCCTCTCTCGAACAGCAGCGAGGAGAAAAGTCCGAGAGGAAGAAAGTCGGCTGCTGAGAAGACGCCGCACCTGCGCGCGCATTCCAATCTACGTGACCCTAAAACTTTTACGTCTTCCCCCTCACGTCGGCTCTCGCGATTGTGTGTACGTAAGTATATAGCTGTATGCATAAAGCTGAAGAGGAGAGAAGAAGAAGCGCTCACCTTGACCATGATACCTCCGGCCTTTATGCTCTTTCGCTTTCGCCGCGGCGGCGGCGGATCCGCATCGTGGATGGCTTAATGATATCTCGATAGGCCGATCGAACGTTCACCTCATCTGACAAATGGCGGAGATCTGCGCTGATTTTCGGCGGCGTTGTTTATCGCCGATTTCTCGAGATGACGCGAGGGTATTGTCGTTGTAGGGCACAAGTGGTGTAGGTACATGTGATGGCCTGGTAACGAGGGAAATTGAGATCGGTAAGATAGCAATGCGATATTGTAATGGTTGGATGGAAAAAATGTCGGTTGAACGTCCCGGCGCTAATTGAACGAGGTTAAAGGATGTTTGCTTTCTAGAAAAACTTTTTTTTGCGATTGGAGGAAAAGCGATAAATTTCAATTATACACTGTAAGAAGCTCGGCCATCATCTCAATTACAATGGTAATATACCGGTATATTTCAAATTGCGAAACGAGAGTGTGCAGCTACTATAACGATGTTTCGTCGGGATGCGGTAAAAATTGCGTACACGCATATTCCACTAAGCGTCTTTCACGTGCCGTAAGTCGCCGAGATTACGCTCTAACGGATAAACTGCATCTCTCCGAACTCTTACGTGCGTGGTATTAATATGCTTTATGTAACGCGCTTATCTTCGACTTCGCACCTAGAAACGAAAAAATTCAATCGAGTTTTCATCACCCGAAACAATCCCACCGATCGTAATTAATGCGTTATACCGATCAAACTTTCTCCTCTGAAAAATGACCGGTTGAAACAATGTATCGCTGCATTAGGAGCAGACTAATTCGAGCTCTCCCGTGATAAAATATTGATGGCTCCATCGTCCCTGGAAAGTCCGACCACGACAAATAATCAATTACACGCGTGTGTCTAATCGTTCTCTCCGGCGTTTCTGAAACCGCGATTAAGCTTTTTAATTGGTCCACTCAGCTAGTTTACCCGCGGTGTATCCGTCATTTTTAACACGAGCCATATACTGGAGTGCGAATTATAGCCAACTTTAAGAAGGAATATACAACACGCACTTTAATTAAATCTCCGCGACTCTCGGGACTTTCCACGGAATTTAGAAAAGACGACAAGACAGAAGATGTGCCAAATGAAGTAAAAACATTGCGTTAGAAAGTCGCGACATTCTTCTCAAAAAAATTAAGCATAATTTTTCAACTTCTAATTCAAGCGATATCGAGTGCTCACCTTCACGGCATTACGCCCTCGCTTGCGCGAAATAAGAGAGCGGGAAGGAGTAGGAAGCGACGATTTGCCAGTCAATTAAGTTTCGAACTTTTAATTAGCGTCTAGTCCGCGGACATAACTCGCCTTGGACGGTTATCGTCTCGGGAAACTCGTTTCGCGGTCTTCTAATTTTCTTCTCGGCGCGTCTCTTGTTTGCGAGGAAGGAACACTTTCTCGACGTCGGCTACCGAGGACGACGACGCTACTGTATGCACACGTGCGATTGGTTCGCACGTCGGTTTTCGCTTGTTGATTCGTCGCGCGAGTATTTACTTCCGGGAAACTATGCAGCGGCCGAGGAAATCAAACAATGGGAAACACGCCAAAGCGCTACTGCGGGTTGTTTTTAGGATGTAGTTGGGAAGAGGCTTTTCCGATAGTCGCTAATGAACACCTTCGGATTGGAAAGACATTTCCTTTTACCACAAAATAAAAACAAAATAGCATCGATTTTTTAATTGAGCCAAAGTATGTGTGTTAACGCCGTATAAACCGGTGATTAATCCGAAAAGAAAGAGGGCTCACGAATTCCAAGCCAAAACAAAATTCTCCGATTAGAGGTCGCAAGGAAAGTATACCTCCAAACCAGTTACATCCACACGACACGGAAATTTCTCTCTCGACGACGCGGTGGATGTTAATGAGTGTCCTTGAGGCATTCCTGCGGTACGCAATGAAATTTCAATGTCCCGAGATGTCTCGGTGGGAAAAAGTGATTCCATACCGTCTCTTTTCTCTCGTTCGCCTGTAGCCCACGCGAATAAGCGTCGTCGATTTCTTTCTTCGTAACGGCGACCGCAGGATGTGCGTAAGTTAATCCCGAGTGGAAATGACTCGCTGCGGAGGTAATTGCCTAATGCGCGATTAAGTTTTGGATTCGAACAATTGCGCGCTACGCAGATTTGAGGTGTGGATTAATTACTAACTTTCCTCGGAAGAATAACAGTGCCATAAACGATGCGTCAAATAAATACTTCGAGTTTACTCCGACAACTGACGAATTTCACTTTTTAGCAGATATAACTTTCTCTCAGCGTCGAAATAAATGACACTCCCGGCATTCGAATTTTTAATCTCGGCTCTGATTCATACTCCGAATCCAGAGCCAATAACGAAGCAATATGTACCGGCTATACCGAATCAGCCTAACGATTCATAAATTCTTCAGCCGATCGCTCGCTCGCATCCGCGGGCCGAAATTTCATTTCGTAGTCCCCAAGTGCGACATCGGCTTACAAATTTAATCTAATAAAGTGCACGTAGTGACTCTAGGATACACACAATACTGCAGCCGCTCACACCTAGAAGGCATTGAACCGGCCGGCGTTGAATGATTTATGAGCGGTGCCACTCGTGCAAATGAAAATCCCGCGGCTTTGTAATCGCGGATCGATTCGGGATCTCTCCTGCAGCTCTTCTTCTCAATTAATGCGGAGCGCGCGGCTGGAAAAGCCCTCGTCCTGGCCGCCACAACAGGTAGAGAGACTTCTATTATACGCCCGACTCTCGTCTCAATCAGGCAAAGTCGTTGTAACACGCGTGTGTGTGTGTCTGCTCGAGAAAAGCTCAGCGCGTCTATTGGTAACCTGCTGTCTCTGTTTATACCCGACGCTGCTGCTGCAGTTGCACAAGTTTATACGCGAGAAAAAGATGCGCCGTGTGGAAAGCGCGGAAGTTTGTTCGCGCATTTAGATGCTCTCTTTCTCATGGCTAATTGGGGCTAAGTTATACATCGTTATAGATTGAATTAATGCATGTACACAAACGCGAATTTCATAACGAGCACGCTTTTTAATTGTCTTTTCGGGACAGACTCTGGAAGAAATGCTGCGCGCTGGGAATCTGGGTTGGATTTATCAATGTGGAAAGGAAAAACCAGTGCGCGTGTGTTGAAAGATGCTCGTGTCTTAGGAAGCGGAAAATATTGACCGTCTCGCGCTTCCAGGTTCGTTAAACGCGGTTTCGTGGGTTACGCGTCGGCTCTTACCGCGGCTACTGTAACTCGCCGCGAATTGCAGCGTTGTTAGAGGAAATTATTGGAGATAACTAGGTATTATCGGCAGAGATTACACTGTATTATCGCTGCAATTACCACTGCTGTACTGATTTCTGTCCGGCGCTCATTGAATGCTCCGAGTGATTTTTGACGAGTGCGCGTGTTACTTTCAAGAAAGCCAAAATTGTTCATAATCACGTGTGCCCGTGTACAGTCTGTGCTCTAGTCGGACCGAGATTAGCGATGTTTCGAACGTAACCTGAAGAAACATTCCATCGATGCGCTGAACTTGTCGTGGATGGTACAACACCGACTCGCGCAATTCCGAGCATTAAGATCACTTTTATCGCCGGCCGCGTGTCGAAATCCTGGAACGAAGTAATTTCTACGATGCCCGAGAGAAGATAGTCCCGCCTCACAATGTCACGTACCGATGAGCCGCGCCAGGTGAATACACCGAGTCGGATTTGCATTACATGACCGGCCGTGGGCTGTGCCTCGAAATAAAAATTGTCGCGCTTTGTATTGTAATTTCGCTCCGATTGCGCTGAAAGCAAGAGGCTCTGCGTCAGCCGCGGATAAGCATCTCGACTAAACTGATTCGAGATCCGATCGAGGAAAGTGCGCGCGATAATTAGTACACAATGGATAGGGTTGAGAGAGTTAATTTATTTTCCGTTTAAAACGTCGGCTATGAGTGAAGTATGTGGATTTTGCCGGCTTATCCAGATGCCGAGCGTTATGCAAGGGATTATGTGCGCTTTTTACTGCGGCTGGAATAGAATGCGCATCGCACACCATCGGGACGAGATCGGGGAGATAGGCGCGTGTCGTAGATGAGATCGGGAGACTCGCGTGAGAAATTCGCGGAATCGCAGATGTGTAATCCCGAGAATTTCCTTAAGTAAAACGCAGAGGCCGATATTCGTCGATTCCGCGTGTTGTCGGAAACCGGATCCTCGAGGTGACTCAAGCACCTGCATCCGGCGACATTCCAAAATCGACGACGCACTTCCTCGAGAACGTTCGATAGAACCACCGCGAACCTCATCGCTCCCACGAATGTCCAAGTCCACAATCTCGTCATCTCGGCGATCATCGGCGCTTTCCTCAGGGTCGAGAAGATGCTCTCCTCTCGAGAGAAGACCAGACTCGCTTGCTCGCGCCGACTGTGTAGCCTACTTTCTCTACAAAGAGAATTTTTTCGAGAGAGCAACACACACCGTGTGTGCGCGCGCGAGAAGCCGCTCGCTTTTCCCCTCTACCGCGGCGCCGTCTGAGAGAAGCATCGCTGCTTCTTCCTTTCGACGCTGCCGCCGCCGCTGCTGCACATCCGAGGGGATTTCTCTTTTACTCGTTTTCGCTCGTTGGATCGAACCGCGGATTGAAATTTGAAAATGAAATATGCGGTGCCGCTCAAGTGAATCGTATAATGAATAGCCGGCGTGTGAGTGTGCAGCCACTGGAATATTCATAATCCCGATATGCCGTCGCGAACTTTCATCCCCGTATTCTTACACTCCGAAGCCTTTTCACAGGCTATTTCCCTCTTAATCACCCACTAGAGCCATGAAGGAGCTACTAATTCCTCGAGAGATGATTGCTCCAAAAATTGGACCGTTTCACGTGTGCGCAGCTCGTAACGAACTTCCTCTCCTTCTGAAAAAAGAGTGATGCGCGCTATCAAAAATTATTGCGGCGCAACTTTCGTGCGCTCGTAAAGCGCCTCTGTTATTATTCGGTGAAAGTTGAAAAATTCACAATGCATATTTAAAAGGGTCTACGCGGGATGTAAATTCAGCCTGCATAGCTCGTTCAAATATGCGCGCGAAATCAAGCGTAGAATTTTAGTGCTTTTGATCGTCGTTCGAGGAATGCTTTCGCTTTTACCGAGGTAATCATCACCAAACTCCCGAAAAATTCAAAACCGCATGAATGAAAAAGCCGACCATCCCCACCACTTGTTATACTCCGAAGATTCACCTGGTCGTCAGTAGCTGCGACGACTACCGCATCACGTGCCGTGTGTCTCCCGGCGGTCCCTTCACGCCGCCGAGAGAGAGAGAAGGAGGAGAGAGAGTCTATATAAGCGGAGAACTCGCTGCGCGAGGCTCAACATTTTTTGAGAGCGCGCCGAGAGCCGCGCACGTGCAGCAGAGTCCGAGAAAGCCGGCGTTGTGAGTTCGCGAGTTGAAGTGAGCGACCATGTGAGACTTTTAGCCGCCGGTTAACGAGGATTGGATTTCACTTTTTTTTTCCTTCTGAATCGTGTCGAAGATCCAGTTGTTATTTAGCGGAAGTGATCGATTTATATTGACTCGAGGACAGTGCCATGGCGCGTATTAAGGTAGGTTGAATTTCCGGGATTAGTGTCGTACATCAAAGTGCTGTGCTTTGTGTTATTGGTTACTTCCTTGATAACGCTCTTATCTCGTCCTGCGCTTGGGAAATCGGTGTTAGATGTCCTCTGTGTGTCAGTGCGACTAGTAAATCTGACTCGTGCCTTAATTCACACTAACGACTAGAGGTATTTTAGTTCCGGTATCTCTGTTTGTGAAACGACCAGCTTTTTCCGACCTCGAGAAGGTACACAATGCGGGTAGAAATCAGTGTGTAGTGCACTCTCACCGCGTACACCGGCTGTAGCGTAGAAGGTTCGGATTCGGATAAACGCGTTGTGACAAATTCGAAATTCATGGCTCAGTAAGAAGCGCGAAAACGACGTTTTAATTGCTCCCGCGGTGTAAATAATCCTAGAACCAGGTGTAGAAACGCCGGCTTGAGATAAGGACGTGATTGACCATCGCATACGCTCATCACTTCTCGATCAAAGAAAAAGGCGTAAATCGCAGAGGCATATCCATTATGGGCTAATAGCTCGGCGCCGATTCTTGAGCGCAGATTGTGTAATTGTTCCGAGGCTTATCGGTTAAGCGCGCGAGTCGCTAATCCGGATCGCGAGACGCCCCCGCAAGCTTTCCTGCATAAACATTACTCGCCGCGACCGCCGCCGTCTTTAGCGGTTGCGGCTAGTCGATAATCGATGCTAATTTCGATTTCCCGGCTCGTTAGTCTTGGAATTCGTTCGACGTCGCTTCGATTTCGAGTCAAGACGGAATATCGAGAGCTATTCTCGCGATTTTGAATCGCTCGACCGGAGAAAACGCGGCAGAGGTGTTAATTTCGAGTATGAATCTCGAGCTCGTTCTGTGCCATTATACATCGTTATTCCAGGCTATTTACGGTGGCACGTCGAAATTGCACACTTTTTACTCGCCGCGCACGCGGTGTCTCGGTCACTCGTGGACCCCGTTTATCCGGGAGCTGCACGATAATTATGAGCGAAGGAGGTTTGTTTATGGTCCGCTATACACGCGAAAGTATTATGGGTTTCGCGTCGTCGAAATTCTTTTAGGCGGTGCTTCGCATTGAAAAACCTATGATACGAGCGTGAACGCGCGGGTTTTAATCTTTGCAAAAAATTGCGTAGCGTATGAACAAATACTAAATTACTTTAGTAGCTTGGATTATTACTCCGCTGGACGATAAAGTTGATTGTAAGGTGAATACACTTGTTAAAAAATACAATTAACCCATTTTGTAGTTCAATGTTTATGAATCAGAAAGTGAGCATAAATCCTGCGAGCGAAGCATCCAATTTAATGCTCCAAACTGAGCGCACTACTCCATTAACGATTCCCACTCGGCTCCGAAAGTGGATTAATAAAACAGTATCTATGCAAATAACGATCACGCGTAAAAAACCGGGGAAAGAAGCAGGTGATAATTCTTTCTTAGGCTGCAGTAACACATGAAATAACTTTTAATTCGTATCGTGATCTTTGGCCGCATTCTCGGGACTTTCGCTCCGAGTTAAAGCGGGTCAATTTGAGATTTTGTATTTCCATTTTTATTCGTTCTCTCTCTGTGTGTGTGTGATCGCGAGAAAGGTCTCCTTGACACTCGAAATTCGACCTATTTTATGGTGTTCGAAAAATCGTTTCATTTTCTCACGTCGTGTAACACGTCGTTCAAGGTGAACGTATTTAATTCAAATTTCATTTTTCCTCCGATATGGACCCCCCGACAGATGCTGTAGCCTCTTCTTCGATTTCATGAGGTGAAATCTCGGACCAAGAATGATGAGATTTTACATTTTCTCTTTTCAAGAGGACACTCTTGTTTCGCTCGAGTGAAAAGTCTATTTTTCTCAAAATTTATTCTTTTTCTTTATACTCAATAAAGGGGCAGCTCATGCGCTAACTCGATCACGAGCCAGTACAGCGCTAACCTTTCGTATCACAGCAAAAAAGCAGGTTCATAAAGCCACCATCGATCGTCGGGCGTCTCCCCCGGAATTCGCGGAAAAGTCCGCAGACAAAAGAAAGTATGTTACGCCGCCCGGCGGCGCATAATCGATCATTATTATACGGCTCTTGCCATACTACTTACAACCTATAGCGCACGCGCTCGCCGTGCAAAAGAATGAAATTAATAATCAACATCAGCAATGCGGCTCGAAGCGGACAAAGAGCAGAGGGAGCAATCGACGATAAGGAAGGGGGGGAGTATAGCGCCGCAGGCGAATTATATGCCGACGTGCGTGATTAGGGTATGACTATGCATGAGACCGAGCATTTGACCCAGTCGCGCGACGCTCGGTTAAGGATGCATTGCTCGCTGTACAGCTTCGAGAGCTGCGTGCCTTTGTTGCCGAGCGCGACGTTGCTGCTGAATGATGCAGGAATTAGGCTGAATATCGCTGGAAAAGTCGGCGCGACTGAGGTATCGACTGCTGTCGAATTAAGCATACAATGCGAGCGAATTAGCCGGAGAGGAAACGGCCTTCTCCAGTAGCTTTTTCTATTATTCGTGGTATCTAGATCCCATGCAGACGGCTTCATCTATCGGCAAAAGCTCGCGCCTTTTATTATTCACAACGGAGCCGTACCGACAATATCTAACACAGATCTTAGCAAACACACATACACACACTCACGCGACTATTAGCATGATTATTCTCAATTTCAAAACCACTTCCTCCAACCGATCGCTTCCACTTCTGACTGTACATCGCGCGCATCCTCGAGTCTGGAGACGACGTATCGCCTCTCTATACACACGTGTACTACAGACTAACTATCGTCCTCCTCTCCGCACACACGACGTCACCCACGCATGCATACAGCTACGAGCGCGCGCGTGTGTGTGTGCATAGAGAGACGAGGAAGCGGCAATAATATCGGCTCGACACGCGAACCCGACAATCTCCGACCCTCATCGCGCTGTGGCTTCGTTTTCGACTTTTCTCGGCGCTGTTGTTGTTTTTTTCAAGATTTCTCTTTCTCCTCGGTAATTGCACGCGGGAATCGTGCGCCACTGCGTGCGCGACTCGTAAAAATTGAAAGAATCGCTCGTTTCACGCCGAGAGCTCCCTTTTTTTACGATTTCGAAAGATTGGAGGCGTTTGTATAAGGGAGTTATTCGTGGAGCGATTGACACACCCTAAGTGGACTGCGTGGTTTACCAAATGTTTCTATTGTCGGCGCGCGATTTTGGGTAATTCGTGAGTGTCGAGGCTTTTTTGACGGAGTTAACGAGCGTTTGACACTTGGGATTAGCGGGACGATGCTTTAATTTATCCTCAGTGTTAATGACCGGCCAAACGTAGGCAAAATTATAATTGCACAACATAACGGTTAGAACGAAACTTGTATAACCATCTCGTGAAATCGCAATAGCTTATCGCATATTTTCGTTCAAAAACAGAAATCAAAAAGCATATCGAGCGCACTGCGCAACAACGATTTTCACGCAGCTGAATTTATATGAATTCTCTTCTCGATTGTGTAAATCACGAATTAGGCAGATTTTCCTTTTTCTTCGCGAGACACTATAATACGCTTAATTAGCATTCATGCGTCAATCCGCTTTTAATTAGCACGAATTTCAGAGGCCTAATGTTTTCGAGCTCGACATAATGTCAGGCCGGAGAATGGCTTTCGAATTAATTCCATTGATCGAGTCAGTCATGCAAATGAAAGTTTTATACTTCCTACGCAGATATTGTCTGCGCGTGCAATTATACTAACAGATTCGTAATTATGTGGAATGTATAAGTTTCACAAAAAATCACGTGGGAATGAGTCACTAAAGTTACTACAACGAAGAGTTACTTCTACCTCGGTAACGGTAAACCAGAACGTCTCGTTACGCCGAAGATTCACGTGCACTTCGCGAACTTGAAGACACCGGCACACTCGCTCGCGCGCGGCTCTTGCAGCAGCGGCAATACAGTCGTCCCAATTGGGCAATATTATATTGCCACGGTCGTAAAGGCATTGTGGAATAATGTTTCGTAATACTGCAGCTCGCTCCGTGTATCCCTTAGCCTCGCTGATGTGTTCGTAAAACCTCAACGCCTACCCGTCTCGACCGATACTTTCGCAGAATCCTAACCGGATGTGGATTATTATGTGGATTCTTTGGAGAACGGCGCTCAATGTTTTTTTTTTCGTTATTTTGCGTTAAGCGCGCCAGCTGTCTAATTATGGCCTATTTGCGTCAGGCGTTGTTCTCCGCTGCTGATTTATGGACTATACTCGCGGAGTATGTAGCTCGTGGATTGTACATTATTTTTATGAACTGGTCGATGCGCTTAATGCGTTGCAGACGGCCTGTAATTCGATCTCTCTGCTGTTGCAACTTTTTAAACATTGGCCTCTAGTTCGAAAAAAGATAACTCTCCGATGAAGCCATGTAGGTAGATAAAAGTTCCGCTATCGCCCAGCGTGAAAGTCTACAATGCTCATCAACGGCAACCGAGATGCATCCGTACTTTCATTATCGTTTACATTCTTTGTTGCGCGATAGAAAAAAAGCTCTTTTGACGAGAACAATTGTTGCAGACTTTCACTTTAAACGTACGTCAAACACACCGCGATGGTCATCATGGGAACGTTTCAGATATAATCAGCTGCTAGAACGTTATAGAAAAAAGTCATCGATTTCTATCCGCCACAACATCGGGGAGAGAAGTGACATCATTGTGATTGATGAGCCATATAAATCGCGAGTCGAGAAAATCGTTAACCCCTGAGCTGCTCAGAGGTGGCGAACCACTCGAAATTATAAATCGTTACACTAACAGAGCCTTAGTCTTACGGGCGTGTAGTAGGATGAATGAGATTCATGATGTGCACCTTTGGGATATACGTTTCATCGGCGCTGACTTGCAGAGATCGTCGGCTTGTTATCCGGTATATTTTGTAGAATGACTTTTTCTTATGAACTTGGAAATCCATACGGATGTTCGAAAACAAATCCAATCCGAGCTTTATAACCTTGTGCTAATTCGAGCTTGAATTTACTTTCGATCAGCCAATCCGAAAACCGCAATTTCAGCGCGCTAGAAAATTGCGGATCATCTTCGATCGAACGTCGAATCAATCAGCGTAATGCTCAGCGACATCATCATAATTTTCCCATTATGTTAAAATTGATTTCACCCGACGCATCAGCGCCAGCGCGCATCATGAATTTCAAAAAGCCTGCGAACAAGACGGCGACGAAGAATAAGAAAACAGGAGGAATATCCCAGCGTTTATTTTCATCGCGGGATATCCGCACGCGACAGCGGATTGAAGTCTGCATTCATTCGCGCACACAATCATCTCGACATTTCTCATTTGAGACGCACCGGGAGAAAGTATACCTTATTATGTTAGCCTTGCATCGCGGCCATCGTACTACTTCCTAACAGTCCTCACGAGCCGATCTTCGGCCTCTTCCCGCGCGGCGTTGACAAACCGGCACTTTTCGCGTACCACTCGGGGCGTGTCGAGTTTCTTCTATTTGACTTTCATGAATCACATACATCACCAGGCCACGCGAGCTCCGAGACAGATGGATCTTTCAATTTGGCATAGCCATTTTCATTCGGCCGTTTCTTCTCGAAAGTCAAAGGCGTGCGCGCTTGCGATAATTACGCGTTGCTTTGTTTTTAAATCAAACGGTAATTGAGACGACTTTTTTTATAAGGAAAATCGCTGGAATCAAGTTGTTCCCGTTAACGAAAGCGAAATCGTTTGGAAAGCAGGTAACGGCAGAGATAGACTCGAATTTTTATTTAGTCTGCTGTGGCGTTGCGTCACGCGGTGCGTCTCGCGGATAACGCAACGGAAAGTCGGCAAAGAGCGCATTATAGCGGCGATGCAACTTTACATAATTTTCTTCGCCAGACGTTCCTATTCCATCTCTGCCGCATGTCCAAATATGCCGGTACGCGCGCGGTGAGACGCGATTTCTCACGGCCTCCGATAAATTCGCACGAAGTATAATCGAGAAGCGAAACGCGTCGCATTACCGTTCCACTAACTAACAAGCTTGAAATTTATACCTGCTTCTTGTCGGCTTGCTCCGCTTTATGGCTTTTTAAAAGGATTTCTTTCCAGAGATCCTATTCCTTCCTTATGCATTTCTTTATCTAAGCATATGCTATTTGGGCTATGTATCAACGTGTGTTTAGAGTTGGGCTTACATAAATCTTCCCGCAAAGTTGGCTGTGGAAAGATTTATGTTTTGTGATGAAACAAGAGGAACGAATTTGGTTATTATAACAATCTAACGACGAAAGTACACAACTTAGGCAGTGATAAGCAGTTTTGGCATATTTAGGTGACTTGCGACTACATATACATTAGACTTGCGAATATAGCCATGCGGGAAATACGAAAGTAGCTAGGTGCCACGTATCTAATATCGACTATTTTTTACTTTGTTTCAGGTGATAGTCGCGCTATTCTGCGTTTTACTTGTGGGTCGCCAAGTCACCGCAGTGATAAACAAAGCAAGCTCACAGTCTACTCCGGCAAAAGAAGACGAGAAGAATGACTCCGTAGCAGCGGAAGACAGACTCAGCAATTCTTACGGGCCACCAGCTGATGATTATGGCCCACCACCAAGTTCCAACTACAATGGACCAGCTCCGGTTTACGGACCTCCCGAATTGACTGGAGATAGGAGTCCTCCAAAAATTTACGAACCTCCACCACCAGAGCAGCCACCGGCGTTCAATGCACCACCACCGTTTTTGGGAAAACCAAAACCCCAGTACGGGCCACCCAAGTCTAACTTCAGGCAACCTCCACCAAAATCTAGCTACGGACCACCGAAGCCTCAATATGGTCCACCCAAACCTCAATATGGACCACCGAAGCCACAGTACGGCCCACCCAAGCCACAATACGGACCACCTAAACCACAGTACGGCCCACCTAAACCACAGTATGGACCACCTAAACCTCAGTATGGTCCACCTTCTGGCCCATCGTTCAGTCCACCAAAGCCGGAATACGGTCCTCCTCCAAAGTTCAGTGGCCCCCCGTCTTCCCAGTATGGACCACCATCTGGCGGATTTGGTGGATCTCCTCCAGGCCATGGACCACCGATCCCACTGTCAGTGGAAGCTTATGGGCCACCAACGAAGACACCATCGGCACCATTTGTCTCCAAACCCCAAGATGATTACGGTCCACCACCACCGCCATCAGGACCTCAGCAACAGTACGGACCGCCCGATGATCTTTACGGGCCACCGCCACGACCACCACCAGGCGTGCCAGCTCCCCCGACTCCTCCTGATATAAAATACGATGGCTGGCAGCCAATTGCTGGTCACGTGAGCGCACCAAATCAACAAGCCCAGCAAGATAACTATGGCCCACCACCTCCACCTCCATCAAATGACTATGGTGCTCCTCCTTCTAACGATTATGGCGCTCCTCCTCCCTCTAACGATTATGGTGCTCCTCCATCAAACGACTATAGATCTCCTCCCTCAAATGACTATGGTGCTCCTCCTCCATCGAACGATTATGGTCCTCCATCGTCCTCGAATGACTTCGGACCTCCACCTCCACCTCCCTCGAACGATTT
Source organism: Nasonia vitripennis (assembly GCF_009193385.2). Classification (NCBI taxonomy): domain Eukaryota; kingdom Metazoa; phylum Arthropoda; class Insecta; order Hymenoptera; family Pteromalidae; genus Nasonia; species Nasonia vitripennis. The sequence continues at coordinate 31,957,327 of NC_045760.1, read as the reverse complement.
TGGTCCACCCTCAAACCAATATGGCGCTCCTCTGGGAAATAACGGACCACCCTCAGGAGGTGGTTCGGATCATGGGGTTCTTATACATCCTACGGATCCTAATGTTCCAAGCGATTCTTATGGAGCTCCACTGAGCAATCCAGACGACCACAACTTGAAATCATCAGTATCACAGTCCACTGCATCTCATGAGAACAATGGTTTACTACCTCCGACTCTGCCTCAGTCGGAGCCATTACACAATCTTCAACTTCCCATTGACAGCTCTTCTTCAAACAACATACAACACGGAGTTTCAGACGCGAATTCACTGTCTATTGTAAAAACTGTTGGCTTCGAATTACTGCCTAACCCTGGAGCACTGACAGGCGGACACATAAGTGACTCTTATGGACCCCCATCTCACGGTGGCTCTTATTCTGGCGGAGATGATTTGTCGGCCCAGCAGCTGCCAGCACCATCCAATAATTACGGCCCACCATCGGGAGGCTTCGATTCAGGTTTTTCATCCTTCACGTCTCATGGGCACCGCGGCTTTTCTTCCTCCAATCAATTCAGCGGAGGTTTCCACAAAAACAATGGCCACTACCGCAACAGGAATCGCGGAGGATACAGGCCACCACCTCCTCCAGGCGGTTTCATCCCCCCACGAAGACCTCCCATGAAATTCAGAGACTCGGTACCAGCTGGTTTATTGACCAACATAAACAGGTACCCAGGTCCAGCAATCAAGCCACATAAAACTTACGGAGTTCCATCCGTCCATGATCAACAGCTTCCGAGTCTCCAAAATCCCGTGTCTTTCCACAGCTCGTCGAACTCTTTCGCTTCGAGTAACTCCTTTGCTAAAGCTAATTCGTTCAACTCTCACTCACCCGTGGCAGCACCGAACGTAAATTACGGAACACCACTGTCGTTCAATGACTTCAACACGCCAGCTCCGTCTTTGACGTACGGCGCACCCAACTTTGGACCACCCTCGTCCTTAGGCGGTGGCGGTAATTTGTACAATGGCATCGAGCCGTCTATCGCGCCTACTTACGGAGCACCAGCCATCACCGTCCCCGGACACGATTGTCAGAACAATGGAGGCAGCTTCCAGTACAACTTCGGTGGCTCGCAACCGCTGAACTTTGACACATCGAACCATCAGAACTTCGCGAGCGTCAATGTCGGAGGCGGATCAGAAAGCTTGAATGCTCAATATGGAACTCCGCTCCTGAATGTATTGTCCCACACTTTGAGCACTTCATATGCTGCACCAAACGTGAATGAGTTGGAATTGCAGAATCAGAATCACAATCAAAACGACTTGAAAGACAGCTATGGTAATCCGATAGGTGACACCTACGGAGCACCCGACCAGTCTGGTGCCGCAGCCGTGACTAGCGTGCAAACTCACGCGCAATCAGCTTCCAACGAATTCTCGGATTCGTCCAGCCATAGTCAGAACTCGTTATCTGGAGGTTCGTCTCTCCAAGGTCTTTCCGCTGAACAACTGACAGCTGCTTTGACCGCGCAGGGCTACGGTACCGAAGCTAAGAACATCATTCCATCGACGGAAGTCGACGCGACCCAGTTCATCAAATCCGACGAGGGAGGCCAAGCTCTGGCTCTAGCACAAACTTTGACAGCTGACGGTGATGGTTTCCAAATCCAAGGATCCCAAGGAACCTACTCGCTCCAAATTCAACCAGCCGACGGCGGATACGGTACTGAAGGTTCCGATGGAAACATCAGGCACGATCAGGTACTGTCGAACGGACTGTTGCAGAACATCTTGGCAGCTATTGAACAGCAGCCCGGTGGTGGACAAATCATGCTCCAAGGTCTGCCGCAGTCACAGGGTCTGGAACAGCTGTACGGAGGAGACTTGAGCCATGCTGCAAGCTCGTCGATCGTCAACAATATCAAGAGTTCGACCGAAAACAAGGAACAACCCAAGCAACTGAGGGGCGACACAAGTCCCGCCGATGACAGTCAAGACCAGGAGCCTTACGCGTCCGAAGACAGCAAAATAGCATTATTCTTCAATCAAAGCTACGACGGTACGAACAAAGAAGCGAGATCGACATCGAAAAGCGAAAAGCAAGCTGAGAGCACGTCGAACGAGAAGGACAACGCAGATAAAACCAAAACGTCATAAATTAACGATGCGAAGTAAAGATTCTAAAAATAAAGTATTTATTGTAACAATAACACGAGACAGCGGAAGAAGCATCATCGCCGTTACACCTGATACAGATTTGTACAGCGTTCGACGAAATTTTCAGTGAAAGTGCCATTCAGAAGATAGAATGTTTTGTACAGCTTGTAGCTATATAATACTCAGCGTGTAATTAAAAAAAGGCAGCTCCATGCATCGTTCAATTAATTGGAAAGCGATGTTATTAGTCGAATGCAAACGTATGGAGTCCGAATTGTTAGTGCTTTTTCCTTGATAAAACAATCGAGCCAGCTTCGAGGAGAAAGTAAGAAGGATCTTCCCGAGCAGGAACTGCTTTTCACTCTCACGATCCTACCGTAAATATTAAGGAGCCTCAAGATCGTCGAGAGCAGCAGCGGAGGTGGAAAAGGAGGCGGAGAGAGAAGAAGACCCTTTCTCGGCCAGAGGCGCACCGACTCGACGAAAGTAGCTGCTGACCTCTCGGGTCGGCTCTCGGCGAAATCGTGTCGCGATCTTGACACGAATACTATGGCTGAAGGAAAATGCTACCCACGCACATATACGAGTATATTTGCAAACACACACGGAGTTTGTTTTGAAAAGTTGGACGATTTTCGTCGCGCGGAAGACACACACACGGCGAAGACGGGAGGAAAACGAGTTTGCGTTCGCTTCCTCGAGCTTCGTTACGACTAAATAATTCATACTCATTAAGGTCATTGGGTTAAAGTGCTTCTCGCCGGAGTCACGTGTGCATGTTTTTGCCTGCGAGCGTGTGAGTGTATCCTCTATGCTTTTCTTTTTTATACTCGTTTACTCTTACGGCAACGTAGATAGTTAGCGCGGAAAAAAAAATCACAATCACGATGCCTGAATGGAGTGCGCGACTGTCCGTTTTTGTAAGGTATGAATGAGCTGCCTGGGGTTCAGTGCTACCTTAAGACCGATTCAGAGTCAAGATTACAGGTTGATTTACCGCGAGAGAATCTGCGACTTCTACTAAGCGATCGAACGATGACTGGAGAAATTTGTACTTTACGATTGTTGCGTTTGCTGATAAAGTTTATTTTTTATATAGAGAACGTTTTTATACATCGTCAATGGAAGAATCGCTCGACATCACTATAAACGCGCGGCGTCATCGCTGCCAAGCCATAAAAGAGTTCTTGTGTGGATGTGTCTATAATTTTTTGTACTATTATTACTTAATTTATTATTTTATATTATACCATTAAATCCAGACGCGCGTATCTGGTGATTATGGTTATATCCGACGAGCGATCGAACGAAATCTCTCGCTGGATATAAGAGAGTGACGCGTTTATGCGCTATATGTATTTCCGTGTACACATTGTGCACCACGCGTGTAAATATATGCATATCTTGTAAATAAAAAAATCTCTGTCTTTCATTTTCTTACCCTCACTCGAACCCTCACTTAATAAATGCAGAATGGTTTTGCAAGATACATTCGCGTCATTTTGTCGCAGCTGTTGCAACAATGCGCTGACTCACGCTGCATTAAATTTGTATTTTACGAATTTCAAAATTTCGAAAACGAGACAATGTATAGGCAAAGCAGAAGTTATAGCGAAGAAGAAGGTGCGAGAGAATCGCAGGTATCCACCTCCTAAGTAGGATCACGCGGTTATGTAAATGAAACGCTATCTCGGAGCTCTGGGCAAGTATGACCGGAAGTTAACGCACTCTGCACTTTCTGCAGCCGTTTTATTCGGTGCGCGTGATGTAATATCGCTTTACGATCGCGTCTCACATCCGATCTCATTAGTACATTGTGTTCGATGGAGGATTTTTGCTCGTAAAGTGCAATTTGGCTCTCTTGCGTTAAAGTAGCGAGGCTTATTTCTCATAATCGCCGGGGGAGAGAGATAATTTACGTAACCGGGCTTAAGTACAGCTTATAGGTGGTCTCTTAACGCGGAAAGAAGGAAGTCGCTCTCTTATAAGCGCGATAATTGATAATAATTGTCGCTATACTTTGAACTCGTTTAACCATCGTGTACACGGCGAGATTAATCGCGGTCTCGATCGGCGAAAAACCGGGTCAATCGTTCTCCGAAAATTGCGTCGCTCTCACTTTGCGTCTGCACTCGATAAATATGGTAACGCGCGAAAGGTGAACAATCGCTTACACGTATACCCTCCAGGTACTTCTTGCAGTCACCGTCAGCACGGCTGTATCACTTTCGCGAAATTTCGAAAAAATCCGCGAGACGAAGAAGACGCCAGAGGAGGTAAGTTAAATAGGCTGGGGATATGCGCTCGGGTATATATTTTCCGTTGCGAAACTCGGAAGCTCTTTATTTCCATATTGAGCCCGCAGCCAACTGCAGCAGCAGCAGCGTTACTCCGACATTCATAGTGATCTCAAGAGAGGCGATATGCCCGCGAGCAGACCGAGTAGGTGCGCGCTGGCTGATGAGTAAATGTATATATACGTATGTGCATATGGGCTATTTCACGTCGGATCGCGCGCGGACAAATATTTAAAATGCAGCCCGATACGCTTGGGGAACAATGAGCTTCTGGACATGTATGGTTTTTAGAATTTTAGGGCATGAGCGGCCCAAGCAGCAGGTTTCGTGAGGTGACTCTCTAAATCTGAAAGAATGAAAAATGACTCTAAAGAGTGAAAAATCACTCGAATTAGAGGCAAAATTGAGTCACTCTTTGCAAAGAGTGACTCAATTTTGACTCGAAATGAGTTATTTTTCACTCTTTTAGATTTAGAGAGCAGTGTACAGGCATGCCTCTATACATACATTCCGCGCACACGTTTTGGGCGAGGGAAACGGAAGAGCACCTGTGCGCCACCTAGCGTTTGGAGAAGACAACGATGTTAAGTTCATTGCTATCCCGCATAAGAATCGCCAATAAAATCAAACACTTCCAAACCGCAGCGACACCAAATTCTGCCGAACGGAAAAGCCCGCGTACTTGTCACCGTGTGCAGCTGTGCACACGAAGGAAGCATACGTTCAGGCTCCTATATGCCCCGGAGCTATATACCCGCAACGCGGCGGACTTCGCGACAAGAGAGTCTGCAAAAGCGGCCGGAGGGGAAATTACGTTCTCCATTCCGGGCCGGTTACTCTGGGTCAAGTCTACCGCGTAAGGTCGTTTACGCCGTTAAACGTCTCCGCGTCTGCTTCTCCACCGAGTGCCCCGGCGATTTCCTTCTCGTTCGTCGCGTTTTTTTTATAGCCACCCCTCTTTTTGACACGAATCGAAATGAAAATGTTTACGGGGCCGTTCGCTCGGGTTTTGTCGCGTCCAATCGCATTTGGAGATATGCGTTATGCAGGGGGTGTAAATTAGCCGCTGCAGATAAGATTTCAGTGTTTATCTCCCTCCGATGGCTTTCTTATATACACGCGCAGGAAAGCCGAGTGAAATGCTCGCGAAGCGGCATTCCGTAGCGTCGTGAAATATCAGCCCTCGCGCCGAGTTTTCTCCTACACCTCGCTCGGTCAATTAAACCAGCGGCGGCCGGAATACACCGGATTCCCAATAATTAATCTCGATAAACCCGTGCCGCGCTCTAATCGTCGCACGAAGCTCGCATTATAGAAAGCATCCACTCGTGCCGGCGATTACACTGCCTTAGAGCTAGAGGAGGAAAAGTGTCGGCGGCGGCGCAGGTGCATCGCTTTCATCGCCGCCGCCGACAACGAGTAAAAGTCCTCGCACCTACACACACGTGGATCCTCTCTCGCGAGCATTGATTGATTGCTTTATAGCGTAGACTCGCGGGGAAAAGCCGACGAGCGCGTGTCGAGCTCGACCTCGGGAGTGAAATCTTCTCTTTTCGCCGAAACGTACGTATAGGCACGGGAGTGTTAAAGTGGAACGAAAAACGCGGCGCAACGCGATGATAATTGCGGAGAAAGGACATACGCGTGTGCGCGCGGGACAATTCCCACGGGATATAATGGCACTACGCGCAAGAGGGTAATGAGCAGAGACACGTGCGAGGCGTCTGAGGTTTGTAGTTATACGAGATGCACGAAATGACGCGCGCGGACGATGCGCTCGTGACTTTCGGTTTCTGTGGGCGCGGAGATTCGAATCTCTCGTAATGAAACGACGGTAATTGAATGGCAGTGCGAGGCTGGAGTTTTGTGTCCGTTTTGGAAAATGTTATGAGTTATGGCGCTGTTATGTCACGATGTTTGTGTTTAAGCGGGTTTTCAATGGATGGATAAATCAACGGTTTCTTCGGCTGGTATATGTGTTTGATTTATCAAGGCGAGCTATCAGATATCAAACTGCGGAGGTATTTATGGCTCGATCTTGAACTTGAAAGTAGCTAGAGAAGCTTTATGGTTGTGGGGTAGAAAGTTGACACAAATAAGCTGTCGCAAAAATCATTCAAGCCTCTTACTTCCAAATCCCAAACAATTCGCCCGCCTGGAAAGAAAAATCCCAGCAAAAGTCTCCCGGGCTCTGATCGACAGGTCCGTAAGGTTAATCGCAAAGTCCCCGTGGAAATCTGCCTCCGCTTCGGCTTCAAAAGCCTCGCGGGCTCGACGCGAGCGAGAGAAAGACACATACAAGCCGCTCGCTCGAAGAATATACATAGAGGCGCGACAAGAGAATAAAGTAGCGAGAAAAGGAATTCTGTGAAAATCGGTAAAATATGCATGACGCTGCTGCTGCGAAGCGGAGAATACAAGAGAAAAAGAAAGCTCGCGGGCCCCGCGGGACTCGAGGCGAATCTCGACGCGAGCTGTAGAGCAGAGAAAGAGTGTTTACCGTAATCTCGTTTCTTCGTTTGTCCCCCCAAAACTACGTGGGGCGCCTTGCTGTCTTGGCGTTTTTTTCTTTGCGCTCTGTTTTCATTTCGTGGTTTCACTCGTCGCCGAGATTTATTTTCGCTTCGTTACAGTGTTACCGCTACAATGTCACAAGTGCTTAGGTAAGGCTCTTGCGAAAAATAGGGAAAAAAAATTATGAAAATCGAGTAATAACGAGGAAGATTACACCTAGAATCGAGCGGCGATCACGATCGGAATAAAAGCAACGAAACGAGCCAGTAAGGAAGTGAGAATGCACTATACTGACCGTCGTTGTGTAATCCACGTTGTAATCGAAATTCTTGCCAAAGCCGGTTATTATTTTGCTAAATCAAAGCGCGAGCATAAAAATCGCTTCCTGGAGAGAAAATCCCGCGCAAAAGCAATCCTCGCGAGCTACTTACGGCGCTCTCCTTTGACATTTCAGACGCTTGAAAAATCCTCCAACGGACTTAATTTACCCTTCGAAGCGACCGCGGCTCGAAATTCCTAGCTCACATAAAGTCCGACGCTCACCCAAAAACTCGCTCTCGCTCCCTCATAATTAAGCCGAGGCGCTGCTTTTTGATGGCCACTAAAAATGTCTCGCCGCACACATATATATACGTCTACATCGAGTCGTCTTCGAGGGTCGGAGTCTGGAGTACTTAAAGAGAAGGCGCAACCCCTTGCGAGAAAGCTTCGATATTAGCGATACTCTCGCTCGTAAAGAGTCCCGCCGGCAATTCGAGTCACTTTGCCAACCCTTTATACACTTCTCGGAGCCGAGGGGATGCTCCTTCTCCCTAATATGGGCTATTCGGAAATTAACGTCTCGCGCGAGGTGCCGAGAGAAAAATTCCAGCCGAGGGTCCGGATTATGACGTCGCTGGGATCGCGACGGTGATTGAGTCATTTTTCACACAGTCACGGGGCTGCGAAGCCACTTCACCTGGAACTTGGTTCTTTCAAAGTTCGACGACCCTCCACGTCCATTCCGATATACCCTCTCTCGCGAGTCAATCACGCAATCGCTCACGTTCGCGCATTATTTACGCCGACAATTAACCCTTTCAGCGCGTTTAATTACGCCAAGGCCAGGCACAGGGGAGAACAGGTGTTACAACTAGCCCGATTTAATAAGTCCATTACCTAATGAAGAGAGAAACACGCACAGAGCTCATTCGGCCGCTGCTGTACTTTTCTCGATAATCGATACTTTCAATTATCGCGGCATCGCGCCCTTATGAATTCGGCTCTCACATACTAACTTTAATTAAACTTTCGTCCGACGCGCGGCTCTCGCGTCGTCTCTAATTACTCATTTCTTTTCGAACTAATGGAAAAGTGTGGCTATTTCGAGAATCGTCGAATTTTCGGAATTTACTCCGCGCATACCATAAATAATTCGTAATTGGTGAGGAAAAGAATTCCGCGGAGAAAAAAAAGGTCCTCGAGAGCACTTTAAGCCTTTAATCTCTCGGGGAACAAAGGCGACGAAAAATGTCGAGCGAGACCGCGACGGCGGCTTTGCAATTTCTTCTTTCCCTCGCGCTCTCCGTGAATTAGCGGAAAGAGATAACAAAGAGAGAATTAAGACTCGTGCGTTCTCGTTACACTCAGAGCTGTACTTTCGCGACTAATGTATGCGCGCGGGACTCGCGTTTCCCCCCCCCCCCCACCCTCTTCGAAGTAGTTTCCTTTCTCGATTTTCCTCGAACGAGTTCGGTCGCGAGGATTTTTTTCCGGTCGTTTTGTTGTACAGCTGAGTCTTCTTGAGATGTTGGCTTGAGCGACTCTCCCGTCATTATTCCATAGCTGTTTTTTTCGAACGAAAATAGGTAAGATAATACTTGTGATATTACGTGCAACGACCCAGACTGCACTCGTGTACACCAGCGATAATACACGTAAAATTTGACTTTTATAAAAATTAAAAGGAAGTGTGACAATCACACTGTAAATCAGCTTCTTAATCAGATCTTCAAACACTCGCTTGGTATCTTTGTGATGTGAGTTATACACGCGTACTAAAAATGTGATAACGTTATTGAACAACGACTTCACCTGATTTGTCAGTCATCAGTATCTCTAGCAAGTAGCTTTTAAAGTTAATTACGGCAATAGGAATAAATGGAAAATGTGAATTTACAAAACCGAGTCCAAAACTCACTGCTAATTTTGCTAGCCGACTGTTCTTTTGGTAAATTTTGTGCTATAAGTAGTACACGCTGGCTTAGTTGAACTTTTTTTATAGGTCATATTTTTTGAAGGTGGCTAAAAGATCTGTTGCTCCACGGATATAAACATGGCATCGAGGCTGATGATCTGTACGACGTTTTACCGCAGCATCGGAGCGAACTTCTTTGCGATAGTCTTGAAAAGTAAGACAAACTTGTGTGTCAAAATATTAATAATTATTGTAGCATTATATACAAATAAATATGTGCGCTTTCAGAGTTTGGAGCGAGGAATTGAAGAATGCAGAGTCACAGGGCAGAAAACCAAGCTTGTGGAAAATTATCTTCAAAACTTACGGATTGTCATACTTGAAGTACTCGATGCTTTCAGTATGTTATATTGTCTCAACGTAAGTGAAATTAAAAAAGACTGTCATACAAAAATTACGTATCATCTTCTATAACATAAACATACAGATTACTGATGCCACTTATGTTGGAACAACTGTTATTAAACATCGATACTTCGTGGAGCTACGTGTACGCCGCAGGATTATTATTTCTGCAGATTGGGCCGCTGATTGGATCCCGCTATTCCTTCAGCAAGATACTTCAAGTATGTGCGCAAGAGTCGCTCTTACATCTCTCATGTACAGAAAGGTACGCAAAGATTGGCTTATTTTTACGAATTTATAAAATTAAAAAAAAAGGTATTAAAATGCATTTCAGATAACAAGACTATCGTTTTTATCTGTCAACAACAATACCAGTGATCATGAACTTGATGTCTACTGATCTGCAGAATTTCGAGTACACGTGCTATCTATTATCTTTTGCGATATTTTCTCCAATCGAAGTGCTCAGTACAGCTTACATAATTCAACAGTATGTTGGGTATGCGGCTTACGTCGCTGTAAGCTTGATAGTTATTCAAATACTCCTAGCCCAAGGTAAGCATAAAATCAAAGTTCGATTTTGAATTTCGATCGAACTTCATATTATTGTTAAAAGTCATGATCAATTATTTTATGAAATAGCTTTATTTTATAAATTGATGTCCAAGTTTCAAGTGCAGCAGACTGCCCGAACGGATGAGAGGATCTCGTTGATCAGTGAAGTGATAAATGGGATTCGTACCATAAAAATGTTCGTTTGGGAAAAATCGTTCGAAAAGCTTGTTTATTTGTATAGAAGGTTTGAACGATTATGATGATACTCTTATTTGTTTAATATAATTGGTGAGAGAGGATTGTGTCTCAGTGGCGGTCAGTCCGCCAAGGTTAATTTGGCAAGGTAATGATGTCTGAAAAAAATTACTACAGAATTGATTATTAATAAAATGTATGTTGTTATAGAGCTGTTTACAGAAACGCTGATATTTTTGAAAATTGCATTAGCGGATATTTGACTGATAAAACACGCATTCTAGTCACTAATAATTTTCAGTTTCTCATGGAGGCCGATGAAATCATTTTGTTAAATGATGTAAGTTTATTTTAGCTCATATATTTTATGGCGTACGTTATTTATACTTTTTCGAATATTCAGGGAAAAGTGAAGTTTAAAGGAAATCCTACAGACTTTTATGAAAAGAAAAATTTTTGTAATTATTTGCCTTCGTCCAAGGAGACAAAAGAAGTAATCTCAGATGAGAAGCTCGATCCGAATAAAAGTGATAACTCAGACGATCCGACGAATTCGCAAAAAGATATTGAACATTTAGATGAACAAGAAACAGAAGAACATTTAGCTAAAGGGCACATAAAAAAATCTGTGTACTTGAGATTCATACGAACAGCCGGTTCCAATGTCATGTTAATTTCTGTAATTCTTGGATTTATGAATGCCGCAGCGTCCATCGCTGCTTTCGATTATTGGCAAGTTGCTTGGAGGAAAAATGATGAAGAATTTTTGGAAAACTTCCAAAATACTTCTAACATGGCAAACCTTGGTATCAGCTTGTACATTCATTCTTCGTACATAGGAAGCTCATTGTCTATATGTGGAGGCTTAATTATTATAATTATTGTGACAACCATCCTAAAAAACTTGTTGTTTTTCAAGATTTTTATGAATGCATGTGAAAATATCCATAACAAAATGTTTGAAAGCCTGATGAAAAGACCATTGCGATTCTTTCAAGTGAATCCTTCTGGTAAAATCTTGTTGAAAGTGTACCTTGTGCCTGCTATAATTCAAAACTAATACATCTGGATTATTTTGGATGTATTCTAAATCGAATTTCAAATGATACTGGATCCGCTGATAATGTACTAGCTTCAAAATCATTTGCTGTTCTGGATCTGTTAACATCCAGTGTTGCGACATACGTACCATTACTAATAGTCAACTGGTGGAACGCTTTTCTTGCGATGATTTTAATTTATTGTAGTTACCAATTCAGTAAATTTTACACGCTCACTAGCTTGCTATTAAAAGACTAGAAGCCAATGGTAGACGAATATTTTTTCTTTAATTTTAATATTTCTTTCTAAAATAATTATTTTCCGAATTTTTCACAGCTAAAAGTCCGGTATTGTCTCTCGCCGTTACATCACTCTCGGGATTAACGACTATCCGTTCTTCACAATCTCAAAACTTTGTCAGTCGGATTTTTGATTCTCGCCAGAACCATCACACTGCAGCTTATTTTCTTACGATTGAAACAAGTACATTCTTCAGTTTATGGTTGGAGATATAGATCTTGCTATTGTGAGGTGTCACTGCTTTCAGAAGCATCAGCCTCAGTAGAAACGGCCCGTCATCCGTTGATGGAATAGGATTGGTTCTAGTACAACTGCGTATCATCGCTAACTTATTTGGCTATCTGGTAAGGTTGATGAACGACGTTTTTAATCAAATGGTCAGTGTTGAGAGAATCCTTCAGTTCGTGGACTTGGAAAACGAGCCTGTCGTAGAAGATGAGACACTAGTAAAATTAAGTCAGGACTGGCCCGGCAGAGGGGAAATCAAGTTTGATAGAGTATCTATGAGATATTCGAATGATGCAGAACCAGTTCTGAAGAACGTTTGTTTTAAAATCGAGCCAGAAATGAAGGTAAAATGATTTCTCAGAAAATTTTTAGTAAAAAATACTGTAATACTCATTTTTAAGGTCGGTATCGTTGGTCGTATAGGTGCCGGGAAGTCTTCCTTGATCGCTGCTCTGTTTAGACTCGCCAAGATCGATGGATCACCGTTGATCGATAGCGTCGACACCAAAACAATACATCTGTCCGATCTGGGAGTCGCATTACTATAATCCCCCAAGAACCGATTCTATTCTCTTCATCACTGAGAGAAAACCTACACCCTGGACGTGAGTTCAGCGACGCTTCACTCTGGTAAGCTCTAGACCGCGTCGAACTGAGTAAGACATTTAAATCCTTCGATTGTCGGATTGACCGAGGTGGAGGCAATCTGAGCGCTGGTGAACGTCAACTGCTTTGTTTGGCCAGAGCCATAATCAAGAAAAATAGGATTCTGGTAATGGACGAAGCCACTGCTAACATTGATCCTGCCACTGATGAGCTTCTACAGAAGACAATCAGGATTGTATTCGAGAACTGTACAGTCCTAACTATAGCTCACCGAATGGATACTGTGATAGACTGCGATAAGGTCCTGGTGATGGACAATGGAGAGGCAGTGGAGTTCGATCATCCGCAGAATCTCCTAAAGCAGAAGGACGGAAACTTCTTTAAAATAGTACAGCAGACCGACCAACAATTTTCGACTCGATCATGATCTTGATACATCGAATCCATACACGAGAATACCACGCAGGTATTACAAGCGAACAATTGAACGTCGCCCATAGTCGAGCGTCTCCTCGAGCAGTAGATTAGTCAGGCCGACTGGAGCAATCGCAATCAGGATAAACCGCCGTCGGGTCTCTAAGTCGTTCCCGAGCTCGAATCTGCAAATGCAAGTGGAGGAAATCGCCATTTCCGCGCAGAGGAGGATGAGGAGGAGGAGGAAGAGATAGCCTTAATCAGGGTAGGAATGCGCGGGCGTCGATGTGCGTGCTCGCGGCTTGATGGGGATTCCTTGAGTTCCGCTGGGGTTCTTAAGCAGCATTAGTGACCACTTAGGTGCGCGGCCGGCAATCTCTCCTGGGGACGAAGAGCCGTCGCCTATGCGCGCGAGAGAAGCTCTTCCCGTGTCCGGACTAATTTCACGCATTGGCTTCCTAATTTATACAGGAGCCACTCTGCGAGTCTCCCCGGCTATATGTGTCTCTCGATCGGAGGTCCGCATGTGCTTTACGCTGATGATTTTGTGCGAGATGAGGCTTCGATCAGTCGGAAACTAAAAGGGTTCACGATCCTCTTTTGTTGGCTCCGCTTCTTTATTTCAATAAAAACAAGAAATTACACGTCTATCGATGAAATCTACAAAACCAATGTGAGTAAATCATTGAAAACCCCGCACATCAAGTCCCACTCCCACAGTCCAGAGTATAACCCGACAACAGCCAAAAAAAGCCTCCCCCTCATCGTGGCCCGGCTCGACAGCCGTCTTTGTCCTTCTAGCGCCATCTAGAGTTTCGCCCTTGACTATATAACGCGGCGCGTCTCACACCCCGGCAGAAGAACAACGGCAGCGGCGTCGGCTCGTATTCGCCTCAGTTGACACCACCTGACTCAGATTTGTTGCTTCTCACGTTCTAACCGAAATTTATTTGACGTTGCGGGTCCGCTCGCTCGCGGGTTAATTAACGCTCGCGGCTCTGAAGCACTCGAGAGTAAGAAGAGGAAGAGCGAGGGTGGAAGCGAGACCGGGGAGGGGACGAGTCGCACCGCGGAATTAAAGTAATCAAATATTTAAGCGGCAGGCCTCGAGATCAGTCGTGAAAAAGCGACGGAGTTGTTGTTCAGTTATACAAAAAATGGATAAGTCCACGTCGATTAATTAAGACGAGGAAGTTTTCGCCATATCCCCCAAGAAGCTTTCCAGCGAGAGCCGGTCAGCGCGATACGCTCCGGTCAACTTGGCACGAGGGGCTTTGAAAGCTTCCCTTACAAAAGACCGTCATCCTAAAATCGTCTCCTGATTTATAAGGGCTTTTAGCTCGTCGCGATACCCGCGGCAAAAAGAGTCGACCCTCCGCGCGCAGAGTCCAGAAATATGCCATCGCGAAAATTATTATCTCAAAAATATACGATAAACGAATAACGATCAGCCAACAACGCTTCCGCGCGAATCCATCAACTCTTGGTCGATTCACGCTCGCCCCCTTCTGGCTCGTATCCTTTTCAGAGCCTGACGCTGCCACGTCTGGAGCGAGTGTATAGAGGCGAATTCCGAAGCGCAAAGTTAATCCACGAAATTTCGCTCGGGTCGCGCGCAGACGTTGCCACCTCGGATTCACTTAGTTGAAAAGCCCAGGCGAGCGCAGAGAGAGAGAGAGAGAGAGAGAGAGAGAGAGAGAGAGAGAGAGAGAGAGAGAGAGAGAGAGTAGATGGCAAGTGGGGTATAGGTAGTCCCGATTATGTGAGACACTCGAACAAGGTTTCAAAGCACACGCCCGCGCGCAAACTATGCGACTGTGAGCCGCCGCGAGGCTTAGGACGGAAGAAGCTTGAGCCGCCGCCGTGCGCTGGTCTAGGATACAGCTCGAAGTTTCCAGGCGTCGCTGCTGCTGCTCCTGCTTAATTTGCATCCCTTAATGAGTCGCTCACGTAGCGCCCTTATCTTTGCCTCCTCCTCCGGCTCCTTCCGCTTCGTCTCGCCTTTCTTTTCCACCTCCGACGTAATTTCGCTAAAATGAGCGGCCGCAGCGGCACGATGTCAGCGAACGTTTTCTTCTAATTCCAATTGGATCTCTTTCTATTTGCGGAACGCGACGGCGTTTTATTTAGCCGAGGGAGGAGGACGTTTAGCTTCGCCGAGTCTTTAATACCGAGCGGAGAATAGAATTGCACAACCCGATCGCTAATGAATTTCGTGCGCGACTAGATTCTTATTTAGAAAGTAAAAAATCTCGATTATCGCGATCTCTCGCGAGAAGCTCAAAACACACAGCGGCTGCGACAACTCCCTCGTGGTGTCTCCTCTACACACCGGCGTCCCGTCACAGCCTCTCTGTATACTATACGTCCCTTCGTCAGCCGCCCCCGGTTACTCTTCGCTCGGATGGCTCGGAAAACGCGACGCAACGCATCTGTTGCCAAATTATTTTGCCCACGGGGCCGTGAAAAATTTTCCCGGCTCTCTGCCATTATTGTTCCGCGCGAGAGGGAATCTCTAGCTATTTGCTGCACGCGTGTCGAGGAGCTTCTATCAGTTTGACTCTTGACAGAGTCGAGGAGCGAAAAAGAGCTACGGTTGCATTAGTAAAATTGCCAGAGTCGAATAGGAATTACGCGGAAAACTCGATTTTCCCCGCTCGCTCGAGGCAAAAACTAATTGAGCACGCGAGACGAAGTAGTAAAATGCCGGAGAGCTCGATTAAGCTCTCCGGGTCATCCTCTATGCAAATGGAGAAAACTCAGCTGGCACCTTATTACTATTCGCGCTTCGGCCGTCCTCTACGAGCTGCACATGTTTCCTGCGTGCTATACACGGTGTGTAGAGCGTCGAAGATGGGGACTCGAAGCTGTTGTCCGATTATCGGGAATTAATGTAAATAGCGCCATAGTTAGCCAGGGCGCAGCTTACTAAGCTCGCGCAACTTGCCGAGGGATCCCAATTTCCTCGGAGTTGCCTCCTCGACTAGGTCTTCTCAGCTTTGTGTGTGACGCCTTTGAAGACGCAAAACGTCCGCTCGTGCTCTGCATTTGGATGTATACTGTGCTTCGGCGTTTGAGAGCTTTTTCTAGTTGTTTCGTTTGACGTATGAGTATAATTAAAACGCAAAAATAGTTGAAACCGATTAACCCGCGCGAATCTTAGTCAAGAGTCACTAATAACTCGCGAATTAACGTTTGAATTACGCGCCCTTTTTCCCATCCTCCGTCACTCCCCGCGCGCAGACACTACAACAGGTAGGCTGAGAGAGAAAAGAGCGTTACCTCAACGCCGGCGCCGGCGTCCTTTCATAACACTAAATAATTCCATTTAATTACTCGTCCTCGCCTCCGCGCCGGCTTCCCTTCTTCTCTTTGTCTCCCCCGCGCTCTCCCTCTTCTATTATAGCGTCGGCAGCTAAGGCGCTCTCTGTCCTTCACCTTCCCGTGGCGGCAGCTCCTAGCAACCGCTGAATGAGGTGAGATATTATTTATTACGCTTTCCAGAGAGCAGCGGCTCTAAAGACCAGCCGAGCATCTGCCCGACTCTCGTCAGCGTACTTTTCGCGCGAGAGAATGTCCTCAGCCCTTATCAGTTTTCTTACGCCGCTGCCTTTCATATCACGTCAATGCAGCGTCTCCCCTTGCACTGAGTACTCTGGCCCAGTGTCGCGTTTAATTGCTGGGCGCATGTGGAACGGAGTTCGAGTCTCGTCCGACCTGGCATTTTTCCATTCGTCTAATTCAAAGTTATCGCAGCGGCGCAAGGCAAGCATCGATTTCTCAGAGCCACGATTGCGTCTGCCGTCGTCGTCGTCCGCGGGGAGTTGCTCGTCCTCTCGAGATAATGCATTTTGTTGGGGGGAATTAACGCGCGAGATGAATTCGAGTTTGCGGAAGGAGGTACAGCGGTGTAAGGAATGCGGCGTCTTGCCGGCGATGCGACTCATCCTTTCACATTTGGAGAGCCGCGGAGAGATGAGCGGAGGTGCGCGAGATTTGTACTCATTTACCTGATGAGCAAAGTCGCCGCAGCTACGCGAGTGTTAAATGGCCGTGAGGTGAAGCTGTAGGGAGGGCGAGAAAGTGTGAGTTATTCTCGGGGTTGTGGCAGAGAAAGAGAGCTGTGCCCTTTGTTTTGATAACGTTATACGAGATTCGAGTTGATGATGCAGTAGTCTAGCTTTGATTCGTTCCGATCGTGCGGCTCTGAGAAGAATTTTAATTACCGCGAAAAAAAATCATAAACTCGTAATGCGCGTAATTTACCGTTTGGCATATGCTAATGCCCGAGCTCTACGTCACACACTGCCCGGCGATAAATAAGAGCGTTCGCTATGTATTCAATTATAATCCCGGGGAATAATTGTAAATAACGCGATTAGGTTATAATAACGCGGGGCCGTAAATTACGGGCTATCTGTAACGCGATATCTCGCTTGCGCTGCGTCTAGACAACAGCAAAAATTCGCCCTGCGACTCTGTTATACGTACACCGCGTCTGCGTTTATCTCTCCCGTGCGTTGTTGCGCAAATTCGACGATTTGCGATTTCGCCCGCGTATAGGTGGGGGAGAGAGTCGCTGCTGTACGCATTGTTCTGGGGTGTTCGGTATTACCGCGGCTTTCAGCGCCAATAATAACGTCGCGTAATTTAATACGACTCGACGCTCCGTCATGGTTAGCGAGGCTGGGGATGTGTGTGTGTGTGCGCTTCGGAAACGAGCACCAAGCTCAGCAGACGCGCAAAAAGAGAAATGCCTTAAAATCCGCCCCCGCACACCTCCACAGCGCTTAGCGGCAAGGACTAACGGCTGCAGACGCGTAAAAGACGCGCGGGCACGTTTTTTGAAAATCGCGCCGTCGGCACGTGGTGCACGTGCGATAAACGTCACGTCCGCGACCGCCGGCGCGCTTTATCAAAAACTCGGCTTTATATATATATATACGTCGTCGTCGTCGGGGAATATTCGCGCAGTTAGGTCAGCCAATATCTGCGCGCGGCATATTGTGGAGCACATCTGCGGCTTTCGACGAGTGTTTCGTCGGTGTGGAAGTTTTTTTTCGAAAACAGAAGTTAAATTCGACTACTTCATCGCTCGATTATGCTATGCAGCGCCACCGGAATGCTGTAAATAATTCACCCAACAGACAAGCGCCACGAAGTTTCGGCTCTTTGGCATCTCTTATGCGCCGTCTCTCTCTCTCTCTCTCTCTCTCTCTCTCTCTCTCTCTCTCTCTCTCTCTCGACAAGGCTCGGAGTATTTTACCGCGGAATCGAGTTACGCATTTTTGCGCTGGCATAATTCTTGGCTAACTTCTCATCTCCGGCGACTTCCTACCTCTCGACCCCCAAAAGCACCGCGGAAAGCCACCTGCGGCCCCTTTGTGCCGCGCAGCGTTCCACGGATCGTACGCAGCAGACGAAAACTCCTCACCTGAAGGCGAGCTTGCGGGTCTCGGCGTTTGTGCTCGTTCGACGGAGAAAAATACTCGTCTAACCGTATCCGGTAGTTTCTACTGGTAAATTTTGAAAATTTTTTTTGTTACCCACTGCATCAACTCGCTCTCGATTCTTCCGCTCCATTATACACCACCACAGAGCTGCTCTCGCGCAGGCAAGGGCTTTCTGCTCTATCAACAAAGTTTAACTCGACAGAAGGTACATCAAAGAGATGGATTAATATGGTTATAAAGAGATGCTCCTTTCGCAACGCGCACACGACGGAGCAACCGCGTGCGCTCTGCTCTCCGATACGTATACCTCGGTTGCGTAAGCCCTACGGCTCTTACTTCGCTTTACTTCTCGCGCAAGCGCGAGCGCCTCGAATTATTACGTTATATACGCTATATAGCCTGTGAAAGAAGAAAGAATCGCGACGATGTGAATGAAGAATCGTGTGAAGGATTCGGTATTTTTAGGTAGCGACGCTTTTTTCGTGCACGCGAGTTTACGCGCTGCTGGCACGCGAGTGTGTATATAATTGCAAAATAAGAGAGAGAAAGAAGGGATTGAGAAACGAGCATTGTTCGGTACCGGGAATAGGTGTATGCAAGATTCCGACGATTGGCTAATTTGTGCTATGCCGAAAAGTGTGTACGAGCTCATAAGGCTGTGCGCGATTAATCATTAGTTCGTCTAATGCGATGACGGGAAAATTGGCGCGATGATCTGAAAGGGCTTCGAGTCGAGAGATCAAAGTCACGTTGGATAATTCAATGTCGGATGTACTTATACGGTGGTGATTATTTTGTAAACGTTACGCAAACGTTTCATTAGAACGTCTCGCGATGACGGCTTATGACGCGACCGTTGATTTAGCGAATTCCGCTCGAAAATCAAGAAATAACACGCGGCTATAAATTTTCGAATCCTCCTCCTTTTTCCCGCCTTTTTTTTCGAACGATGAATTGCCTGCTCATCATCCGAGATATGCCGGAGAGCGCACTTCAGAAATGAATTATCCACCTTCCGCACGCCAGCCCGAGAGTTGTGCACCTCTATTTTGCCCCCTTTTCTGTTTTATTTCAACTTGCCAGCGTATACAGGTGCTGTAACAAATCTGCGGCCAGCAGTGCTCTTGTATCTCAGTAGAAGGTTAAAAAAAATCTCATCCTCCGTCAACAATAATTCACGAATTCGCTGATTTTCCAGCAAACATTCGAACACAATACCCCCGAGTCTCGCAGCCATAGCCATCCCTCTAATATTATTCGTCAAACACGCTGCAATATTCAGCGCCACAGCAGCGGAGCTCGGGAGTAAAAATATCGAGCTCCGTGTCTGCGAGAGGGTCGAGATCGTCGAATAAACTCAAAGATAAGCAGAAGGAAGGACTTGATGAGGATGAAAGAAGAGCTCGCGCAAAAGTGCCAGGGGGACACGACGCCGAGGAGATTTTAAGGCCTTTTGTTTGACTAGCCAGAGCGTAGCCCGCGGCGCCGAAAGAGAGAGAGAGAGAGAGAGAGAGAGAGAGAGAGAGAGAGAGAGAGAGAGAGACGCGCGCTGTAATTCCGACAATATAAGCGCCAAAGGGTTCAGCAGCGACGAGGGTGAGCTCTCGCTGGGAAATGCTGCTCTGCACACGGCTGCGTGTGCTTTGAAAATGTTTTGCCGTTATGCCTCGGCAGACTACACGCTATACTGGAAAAAATTTTAAAATTCGAAGCGATTTTAGCGAACAGTGTCTAAAAGAGCCCCGAACGCCGATCGACTTTTAACTTTTCGCCATTAACGGTAGAACGAGGGGTAAACGCGTGGGGCAGAGTAACGAGCCGATGAATAAAAGGCCGAAGAATGCAAAGCAAGTCGGTTCTCGGGGTAAACGCGCGGAAAGCTCGTGGCGCCCGCGCGTTGCCTAGTCATAGCGCGATAATCAACTATTGTGTTGGCCCGAGGAAAGGAGAGAGGGGGGACGATCGCGCGTCTGTGTTTCTCTTCTTCTTATGGTAGTGGTGAGCGATTTTTACGTGGGTTTTTCTAGATGATTTTTTTATCGGTAGATGCGGCCTGATAACTGATCCAAATTCTTCGGTTTTATCTCGGCACCGATGACGTATTTAATTCTGATAGCGTTACACATCTAATTTATCTATAATATAATAAATGATAAAATTAATGAAGATCACACACGCGCCGCATTAAAAATACACATTCCCGGCACAGCCGCGCATAACTCATAATCGCAGTAGGAAAAAGGGCTGGGAAAAAGGCCCGCTGCGTCGAAGAGGGGCATTAACGTCTCAATTCCGCGCGAAGCATTTAGCCGTGCGGGTTCTCGCGGCTCTTTATCCACACACACACACACACGCATACTCGGGGCATATTGGCAGCTACTCGACCGCGAGCACACCGCCTGCGTTTTACGGCCCGTATTCAGCAATTTTCCATATTGAACCGTCTCTCGCTCTTGCTCCGATATCTCTTTCTCTCATTTCCCTTTTTTTCTCCTTACTCTATACGTATATAGCTGTACGTCTGCGGAATTCCAGGAGGGAGTAGATGTGACAGCCGCAGATACCGGCGAAGGAGCCTCGCGCGCGCGCGCGATCTGTCCTGCGCAGGACGTCGCTCTCCCGCACACATATATATATATATATATATATATATATATATATATATATATATATATATATATATATATATATATATATATATATATATATATACACACACACACACACGCGGATCTTTTGTGGATATATGCGCGCGAAAACGGTGTATTGCAATTTGCCGCCGCCGATTGAATGGGGAAGAGCGAGAGCCGATGATTTATTGGATCGGGTGATTTATATAAACAATGTTCCAGCCGAGCGTGAGGGCTTATCCTGTACGGGTTTGCGGAGTTTCTTTTTTTTCGTATTATAGTGATGCGGATGGAAAGTTTTAATTTTCGGTATCATTAGTATACCATAGCCCTCCACACGTCATTCCTACCCGGACAGCCCGACATAAATCCCGGCACACTAGAACTCCGCGAATTCTTTCGCGTGCAGACGGAAACAATTTTTAAGCCGGCAGCGGGCTTCTCGAGAGCCGAAGAAAATAATTTCGGCCGCGCATAATGATGACCACTGCCTGCGGAGGGAACTCGCAAGTTCCGTCACGCGACGCGTAAAAGCGCTCCTTCTCGACCCTCGCTCGAGTTTTTCGTAATATTCGGAATTTGAATTTAACCGCCAATTATACGGGATTCCCGGCGCGGGCCGGCTAAAATATTCATCGTCTTAGTTACGAAAAAGTTTGCCCGCAAATGTATAACCGCCGCCTATTCGCATGATCTCTCGCGCGAGGGCTGTGCGGATGAGGCACATTGTCTACTTTCGCTCTTCTTTTTTCCTCTCTTTTCCCCAGTCATTCCGGGGGTGGCTCTGAGGAACTTTGAGAAACGCGATGCGCCGTCTCGATGAAGTTTGTGGGCAAGTTTAGCCGAGCCGGTTTCATTACGCCAACAATAAGGAAGCTTCTCACCTCTCGCTTTTGAAATTCGAATTCGAACGCCGCGCGACTCGTAAAAGCCTTATCGCGGAAAAACGTGCCAACCCGTGAACGGCCCATAAAACAGCTCACGTGTGCGGACTCAAGGTCAGCGCGGCGCAAAGCACAAAAACACACCGAGCCAGTGGACATCCTTACAGCTCAACCCGTTCAGCCGTTGTTGATTCTCGAAGCTACAGCAGCAGCAGCGGAGTATAGGCCAGTGAGTTCGTCGGCGGCGAGTGAGAGAGAGAGAGTGAGAGAGAGCCGAGCGCCGTTGTGCCGGCAGCTTCGACACACATCGCGGTGCGCCGGTCTGCCGCGACAATGGGCGCATTGTGCGCCCGCCATAAGCAGGCGCGGCGCCGGGCTAGACAGAGGCTATTGTCCGAGTGTCAGAGGCCGAACCGGCAGCGCGCGCGGCTCTTATATGCGATGTGCTTCGTCTCGCTCTGCCACCACCGCTGCTGCTGCAGTTCTTTCAGGGTGAGAGGGTGCACGCTGGCTTGTACGCGTAGACATGCCAGGGGAGGAGTTGATGATTGCGTTGCTGGGGTGATATTGTTTTTTAGTGTTCTGAGAACTTGGATTCGAACACGTGTGGCCGGAAGCACGCGGACGATGCCATAAAGAAATGTTTATGTTTTGTTTATAGGTTGAAATCACGATCGAGGCGACTATATAAGTGGACCGTTTATTTTCGAGTGTCACGGTTGAAACGTGTACCCGTCAACGCTTTGGAAAAATCAAAATGAAGAGTTTGGCGCTTTTGGCTTTGGTGATCGTCCTGATGTTCGGTAAGTGGGAAATGTGATCGTTTAGCGGAGGATCTTTGAATGAGAAAAATTCAAGTGTCGATTTTCTGGTTCACAGGTTCCGTACTTGGCGCTTCTACGGAAAATCCCGAGAAAAGTACTACACCTCTGGAACAAAACGATAATCTGAGTGAGTAGGAAGTATTTGATTGCCTAAAAACAGTTGTGTACGGTAAAAACTAAATAAACCTGACACTTTCAGGAGAAGCCGGCAAATGCAACCGACCAGGACAAAGGGAGTGGGATTGGTGCGGTAATCCCTGCTTCTGCTCCGACGACTTGGTGTTTCTCTGCGAGGATGTTCCGTGCTAATTGTTGTGCCCTCAAATGTGTAAAATGTCAATTTTCTAAGCTTTTTTACGATTAATAAACTTATTTCCGCTAAAATTGCAGTTTGTTATTGCGTTTAAATAACTCATTGTCAGCAGTAAAATTAAAGATACATTACACAATCTAGCCGATCATTTTTAATTAAAAGTATGAGTTAAATTCTATCTTCGATAAGTAATCACTTCAGTGCAGACCTTGCTTCTTTAGCTTTATCAATAATATATCATTAACATGAGATCAGACGGTCTTTTTTCACGTAATGAAGTACAATCGATAACGTTTTCTACGCTCTATATAAATCACGTACCACCTCGGCGATCGATTAGTTTCTCGAGCATTTTTGTCGAGTATAAATCAGAGATTCACACCACTTATTCATCATGAAAGGTACGTACAATCTTTTAAACTTGTTATAAAACCACGAGGTCGGAGACAGTTCAAAAAATGAATCTTATTAAATAATTACCGAAATTCCAGTGCTCGTCGCTCTGACCATCTTCGGCTTCGCCGCTCTGGCCTACGCCGCGGTAGTACCTGCCGACATCGAGTACATGGAAGTCGAAACCTTGGCCAAGCCCAAATGTCCACCAAGTCCAGCTGGAAAAATCATCGTGTTGCCGAACCCAAGTAACTGCACGACCTACTACCAGTGCTCGGGAGGATTTGCTTGGGAGATGCCCTGCCCCACAGGTCTGCACTGGAACGCCAAGGCCAAGACCTGCGACTGGCCCGAAGGTGCCTGCTGCGATCCTGCTTACGACCCAGAGGGAAAATGCAAGAAATATTGAATAATTTGATATGATGCTGTGTGTGAATTGATTAGTAATTTATTTTTATAATTTATTAAGAGTGTAAATAATAAACGTCTTTTCGTGTCATTGAAACGAGTTGAATTTTGTTCACGTGTCCCACATAAGCAGTTACTTGTAAGAGTTGATTTTTCATTGCTGTTATGTAAGAGTGTCGTTATAAAAATGTGACTGATAACGTTTTGTATCTTTGATCAGAGAAAAGATTTGAAGATATTTTCACGACGAGCATGCCACTGTTGAGAAAAAGTCAGGCGATGAAGTTTTATAATTTATCTTTATTTCTAAGAATTCATAATTTAACGAATATTTTTACTAGATTGCTATCTTTAGAGTTAGTCAAAGATATCAAATTACGTAAAAATGCCGATAGATAACAGTTGACATTGACCATCTAAGAAATTTACAGAAATATGATTATAAAAGTTAACCTTGCAGAGATTACGATAAATAACGACTTGAACAAGTACAAACTACATAGGTAATCAGAAAGCGCGTACAGTAACATGCATTAAAATTTCGCTGACTCGCGAGAACGTTCCAATATTTAAATCTGATTTCAAGTACCAACAGCATGTGTAGCAATCGAAATTTACCTTATCAGTATTACGAGTGCAGTTGTTTGGCTACTAGGGATAAAGTTCACCATGTTCTTTATCGCAATAATTATTTCACGCATACGTATAAGATGATATCAAAAGCAGGTCCAAAAAGGCAACGTTTTGAAAAAAAAGTCTACTTCCTACTTGATTCATACTACCGAACATTTGAATAAACGATACGTGATTCTACGAATCCAGGTGGAAGTGACATTTCTCACAATAGAGTTAGCAATAAAAATACGCACTGCCAACAAGATTTCCATTTAAGTCCGTCCACTTCTAAATCGACCAGATGCACCGGCACTTCTTACCTTTTAAACCGAAACCGGCTGAGTCAACGCGTCTCAAGGCAAGTGACCGAGCAGCAAGTGAATCAGTCAATGCGTTCGCGATAAGTGATCTCCAATCGAAAAGTTGGTGAATTTTCGATCGCCAACATTACGAGCGACTACCTGCATTGCGTTACGCGCAGCTTAATCACTTATCAATTGCGTAGGCAGCAGCTGCATCCAGAAGCACCGAAGAAGGGGATTGTTTTTTTTTCCTGAAGTGGACCTATATAAGCCAATCGGTTGACCACTAATTGTGCCAGTTCAGTTGTACTTTGATTTCGATTTGCGCAAAGAGTGCAGTTACTCCTCGCTCATCATGAAAGGTAAATATAACCATAATTTCTTTGTAACGTTATTTTTCTTCAAATTCAAACTAACAAAAAATTTCATCAATCCCACAGTGATCACATCCCTCGTAATCTTCGGCTTGGCCGCGATCGCCTACGCAGCGGTGGTTCCAGAGCTCTCGGTGCCGGCCGACGCCAAAGTGGACTTCGAGCCCCAGTGTCCGGTAGTCAACGGCCCTAACGTCACCCTGATCGCCAACCCCGACAACTGCACGACTTACTTCAGCTGCGACATGGGAAAAGCCTGGGAAATGGCCTGCCCGACTGGGCTTCACTTCAACGACAAGGAGAAGGTCTGCGACTGGCCCGAATGTGCCTGCTGCGATCCAGCCTACGACCCCGAGAAGAAGTGCGAGGAGAAGTCAGAGGAGAAGAGCCAGTGACGATGTTGTGTGTTGCATTTAGATTTAAGTGTAGATAATAAAAGGATTTGGTTTTTACTATTCAATCCGAGTGCTTTTTGTTGTTGTTGACGCGACACCCGACGGCATTTAATCTAATCGTCGCTTGTTGTCGTCCGATCGTGACGTCGTTATCAAGTCCGATGCCCGATTTTCATTCACTTATCGAACATTCGACAAAATTCTCATCATCACACCTGATCCCGACGCATAGGACAATCGGCAAAAGGACATCGTCGAGGATATATTTGTCCTCGCGTGTCCACACGCAAAGCCGCGCGATTGTTCGGACACGTAGGTATACAAGGGCCGCATTGTTGGTCGTCAGGGGCGATGTGTGCGGAGCTGACCTCGTACTACAGTCAACTCTGATTCAATTCCCTCACTAGATCCTCGGGATTTGCCTGGGGAGACGCGCTTCGGAACAGCTGCACGAAGAAGCCGAGAGCAAAAAACGTTGTAACCACCGCACAATAGAGGCGTAAAAGCCTCGAACGTTACATGTACATAAGTCAATCCCGCGATTCACGGTTTACGCACACGCGCGGAGCCCGTGAATTATTATCGGCCAGCGTAAATCTAGCGCCGACCGGCTCTCTCCCAACGGAACGCGCGCGTGTGAGTCAAGTTCGAATCGGTGCATTACGCGTGAATACAGAGTGTGCAGGCGAGCGAGGAGCTGTGCCGCTCGTTGCACATGGACAAACAAACGCCCCGGTGCTTTAGGTATGAAACTGATGGTGTTGACGGGTTGAGTGCTTTTATTTTCGAATTACGTACAATCAGCCGTATCAAAACACTTAACGATCTCAATTCCGCGCGAGCTCTAAAGCCCCGACGCATCGAGCCTCTCAGCCGCAAATTGCAGCGGATACGAGTCCAAGTCGTCCCTGCGGCTCTCGGCCGTAATTTCCAAAGTCGGAAGACGAGCTGCAGCGGTGAAAGAGGGAAATCGAAGCTCCGAGAGGTAGAGGCTTAAAGCGAGAGAGCCCGAATTCCCGAGGGATCGACGCGGGAGGAGGAATCGCTTTCGTGCGGCTGCATCAGCCCCGCGAAGATCTCATCAGGCAGCGTCGACACTTAAATTTTCCATTTCGTCCTCGGGCCCTTGAATGCAGCGATAAGTCAACGTAGTTCTCCTTTGACGCGAATTTCGATGTATTAAAAGTACAGCGTGTAAAATGCCAGTTCGATTCACCCGGTATAAAGCCGTCGGCGGAAGTATTTACCCAGCGCGGCGTGAATATAAGACGCTCGACGCCTGGAAAAGAAATCGAGGCGAAATGAAAAATGCGATTCCAATTTAACGCATAATGGATTCCATTAACATTACGGCTTTCTCGCACACACACGTGCCGATACGTTTCGAAGCGTGTTCGCTTTTCGAGTAAACAGCATTAGCCGAAGCATCAACAACGCAAATTAATAGCCGGACGTTCTTCCGGGCGGCGGGCAGCAGCGCCCCCTATCGGGGGGAAAGAGGAACGCGGAGAAAGGGGGCGAGAACGAGGGCAAAAAGTCTGCGTGGAAGAAGCGGGAGAGTGACGATTATAAAACGCTCGGATGGCGTGCGGAGGCCCCGACTACTACTACGCTCTCTTGTGCAAGCTCACGAGGGCAGATTGTGCAGCTTTGTTGCGTGTCGTCCAGATGCCCGCCCATTTATTACTCGGTCGGTAATTTTTATATGGGGAAGGCATTATCGCTTTTTAATCACTCGCCGCTCCCTTTCAGCCAGCCTCGTTTTAAACTTTTTCTTCTTTCTCTTCCCTCGCAGGCCTTTCTCTTTTAATATTCGTCGCGGCCGCCGCGTGTTCCTCTCCCACTTTGTCTCGTTATAAGCGTGCTAGGCTCGACGTTTTTTTTCTTCTCTTCTACGAGATCTCGCGGCCCGATTGAAGCTTATTGCCTCTGAAATAACGATCGTACTTAGAAACAAAGAGTAAATTACTTAATTTTAACGGGGCCGCGAGATGGAAACATTCAACTTTTAATAGTGTTTTATGCCGCCTCGGCTGTAAATCCCGGGCGCAGTTAAAATTTCCAGCCGTCACGAGATGCGCGCCGCGTATAGTTTTTCGCGATTAAAAGACTAGTTCGCGCTGCACACAACGCTTTTATCTAAACGTATAGCAGCCTGTTTTTCAAATTGCCGGTCGTTACGTGCGTCGAATTTTGCAAGCTTTGACGATAATGGATTCTTATTCCTTCGAGTAATTTTTCGCGAGGAGTGCTGGAAACGTTCGCGAATCGAATTATCGAATATTCGATTCGGAAAAAATTGCGGAGATAAGGCCGATTACTCGCGACAAACCGGATGAGAAAGTTTTGAGGAAAACTGCACATACTATCTCGATAATTGGATTTCTAATCGATGCACGCCTTATCTAATCGAACGCAAGTGTGAATCCCCTCAGCCTCTATAAAATCACACTATCGGAGCTTCTTCTCCGGAAGCAAACAACAAAACTCGGCAAATTTCCAGCCTCATGCTAATTCTCGCGTATCAGGAGAGCGAAACTATCCTCGCGTACACGCCGGGAATACTTGGGCGATCTTTACTCCGGCGTATATACCTACAGCCCGCCTCATCCCTCTCGGCGGCGGCGGTGGGCAATTACCCCACTAAATATTCACAAGTTCATTACGAGAGCCCCGTGGAGTCGGACCTAATCCAACGCGCTTCGCTCCTTCTCGCTCTTTTCATCACTCTCCGCAGCGCAGAGCAGCCCTTCTCTCCGACCGCGGCGAGACTGGACTTTTGTGCGCCAGCGCTGGAGGCTCGTGCGGTCGCTATCCAGCGTCGGAGAAATATTTTAAGCAGCTCGATCTTGAGTTGCGCGTTAATTACGGAATTCTGCGCGAACTGCAAAATATGGATTCTTTAATTTCTAGCACAGCACCAACAGCCAGCTCGCGTATTTGTCGCGAGCGGGAGGCAAATGCGCGCACGAGGTCCGCGTAACAAGTGCCGCGGCGCAACAACTCTCTCTCTCTCTCGCTCGCCTGAAACGCTCGCGCGCGGCCGTAAAACTTTAATAGATCGTTCGGCAGGAGCGTAACGCAAGTCTCTCGCTGAGAGGAGGTGGAGAGGGCCTAGAGAATGCTTCGTTTCACCGAAAAACAATTTCGAGGCGAGCTTTCTCTCTGCGAGTGCAAAACACGGCTGCTGCACAATCCGCCATCTCTTCCCTTTTTTTTGAGGAATTTCAGCGAAATTAAATTTCTTATTACCTTTGCGGCGCTCTTTCTTCCCTCGCGCGTTTCTGCTACTTCCAACGTTCGTCTCTCACTCGAGCTTTTGCGGTAGTCTCTCTTTTTTTTTAATCAAAAATTGTATTTTATTAGCGTGATTGTAGCGCGGAAATAAGTTGGGAGGGAGACTTAATGCGGGGATAAAACGGTGATACGCAACTTTTTTAAAATATGCATGAGACATCACTGCTTTACGGCCTTGCATAAAGTTGATGAGATTTTTCGAAAGGGGCTATTTTTACGTTTTTAAACGAAGATCTACCGAGGCGACGTTGTCTTTGGAGCTCATTGTTTGAAAATAATTTTGTTTGAAAAAATGTACGTGTTAAAATCAGCGCAACGCGATTACAGCTGATGCAGCGGGAGTCCTTGACTGAAGTGTTACTCAATTAATCGATTTAAATGATATCTTTATTTCTGCTTATCGAGATTTTTCAGGCCTATCAGGCTGGACGGACCAGCAGACCTACCGATGAAATATGTGCATCTGTGATCAAAATGGCAAATTATATTTAGCTTTATAGTCGTAGCAAAACGCTAAATCTAAAACTGTTTCGTTCAACGGTTTTTTTTCTGTATAGGGCGTAGATAAAAAAAATCGTCTAAATCGAATCCCAGCAATAACACACAGGAGGCGCAGCAAAATTCAACTATTTCGCTCGAAAAATAAAACTCTTGCCCCGAAACTTATCTGCCCGGAAGATCAGCGCATCCCAACGAACATTTGCATCGCATCGACGTTTTAGAATCGCAACCAGCGGATTAAAATTCTGCCTGTTATCGGCGCAAAAGCGCGTGCGTATTACTCGCTCGGCCGACGTCGAACTTTTTTTTTTCATCCACAGACACACATACATACACACACAGCGCGAGCGATAACAATCCGTTGGATTATCGGTAGCGATACAGAACTCTGATCGACGAGGCCGATACCCGAAATTGCTTCTCTGCGCACTAGGCTGTGTCGCTGTTATCGCGGCTGCGGCTGGCCCTCCGAGGACGTATATATAGGACAAGGTTGTAAAACAGAAAAATTTTTTCGATTTTTCGTGTTCGATCGGTGCTTATTAGGAAGAAATTCTATAAGATCGTGATTCATGATTCTGTTTGTTGCTAAATCTAAAAGTCACAGGACTTGCAGCTGGAGATGTACAAAACACTTTCTCGGATATTAAACCCGTCCTTTATCGCCTTTCCATTAACGTATTAATCCAGCTTCGTCGGAGGCAACTTCTTCGCTCGGCTTTTTCTCTCGGTACACGCGACGCGATTCTTCTCGCGAGCGTCAAAGCGGTAGAAACGTTGCGCGCGTTTTTAACATAATTATTTTCGCTCCGGAGATACGCCAGCTGACTTGAGTTTCTATAAGGATCAAATGAAGCGAACAAAGCTGTTATCGCGGAGGAGAAATACGGCAACGTTTACACGCTACTTACCGTCTTCTTTCACCCCAGATGAAAAAAATACCCAAGAATCCTATCGCCGACCATTTCGAATCTATAACGAGCGAAGTATTCGCCAAGTTGAATTTGAAAAAATACGCACACTGCAGCGTCTCTCCCGAAGTTTCCTCTCTGCAGCTCCCGTCGGCCCTTTGTCGCTATCTCGCGCGCGCGAGAGAGGAAGTTAAAGTCGCATGAATGATGAAACGAAGAGGAAATAAAATCAGCTACGCGCAAGCTCTCGCGAGAGGAAACTTGTTCGCCAGCTCTGAAACTGTCGCCCTCTTCGTTGCAGCGAGAGCAACAAGTAAAGCCGCTGTTTCTGCGACTTTCTCCCCCCACCCCCCTCTCCATCACTTCATATTTTCGCCTCAGCGCGTCAAGCTCGTTGTTTCCTCATTGTGCGGAGCCTCGTGTACTTTTCTGCAGCTGGAACTGCGATTGGGCGAGTTATCATCGCGCTCTGTGAATATTTATCGCGTCGGATTTGGCCGTTAAAGAGAGCATATACACTCGAATCGAGTCTCGAGGATTTTAATCCGAGAACGCGAGCTTTTTCTCATCTCCATATAAATTCTCGCCTTCGCGCACTACGTCCTTTCAAATCTCCCATCTTTTGTCTCGCGCGCTCGCATTCGAAGTTTTAATGCGACGAAAGGTGGATTTTCAAACTTGCACACATACACACGCGAAGCAGAACTGGAAAGAAGCGATGGATGGAGCAGCAGCGTCGTAAATCAACGCTCGACAGTGTATAAGGTCCTCGCGCCCCTGGAGTCTCTCGACGCTTCTGTTTCTTTCTTTTTTTGCTCATCGTCTGCGCGCTGCTTCTTGTCGGGACTCGAACGGAATCGAACGACGACGAGTTGCTTGCGCGCGCTTTACATTATAAAGCACTACTTGTACTGTCTCGTTTGGATAGAACGGCGCGCGCGTTCATTGAAAATAGATGAAACAGCCGGCTTTCTCCGGAGGAGGCGACAAGCGAGTGACGTTCAAAATTTGATTCTACCAGGGATATTGGCTGCTAGAAGCGGGAAGACGCGTGTCGGGATTAAAAAGTCAGTGAACCTTGCGCAAGTTTACCATTTACTTTTCGCTTCGGCGAAAGTAGAGGATGAATTTCGAACGATTAGCATCGAGATCGGAATTTTCAAGCTGCCCTTCTCGAAAGCTCCCTTTCGGAGGACACGGCTGCACTCGAGCCTCGAGTTTTACCCTTTCTCTCCGACGACGGATGTGCTGGCTCGAGTTTACGAGAAAGAGAGAGCGGCGCCGGCGTCGATGAATAGAAAGGTAATGAATCGCAGTGGACACCGGACATGGAAGAGGCGAGGCAAGGCGTCGGCTGGACGCTCGGCTGCGAAAAATACGCGAGAGACTCGTGTACCCGTGAATTTCGCGAGCTTTCACGCTGTACTGCTGTTTCGCAGACTGGAATAGAGAGGAGAGATTCGATGCGGATGGTACGGAGCTGGGGGTACTTGGGAGAGTTGAGATGGCGTGGGTGAAAAAAAATGCGATTTCCATGATGTATTTTAATTTACAGATTGAGGTTGTTAGAACCCTTCAGGCGTGACGAATTCACCAATTCGTTCAACAATTTCGTTGCAAACTTGTTCGATGCTTGTTTTCTAAAAAACTAACTATAAAATAAAAACAAAATTTAAATACACCACTCACGAGCCAAGCAAGTGCTGAAGTAAAAAATCGTTACCGGAAAATTCCATTGCTACGCCAACAAAGCCCAAAAAAAATTTAACCCCCCGTCCATTCGCTCCAATAACATTATTTATCGCTCGCACACTCGGATACTGTCTCGGCCGCCTCAAAATGTCCGGATAAAAATTCCCTCCCGTACTCCTGCTTCCCGCGATACACCTCCCCCGCATAGAGCGATATAGCCGTCTCTCCTATAAAGCTCGCGAGCGAGCGTTATAAAAACCCCGTAAAGACGCCGGCGCGCTTCACTACTACCAAGTCCATGCAAATGCACACACACATGCACGTAGACTCGCCCGCAACCGTCGCTATCGCCTCGGCTTAACCGACACAGCGGGTATTACGTATTTTCATAATATTTTACACTCCGCCGGCGTATCCGCGGTCCCGATTCCGTATGCGCGCGTGGAGCTATCAGAGAGCCAGCCTCGACGACGACGACCACGAGGAGATATTTATTTATTGACTTTGCAGGACTTTTCCGTGACGTGATAGATGATTGCGCGCGGATGCGGATGTGGGAGGTTAGAGAGAGATTTCGCGGTTTACAAGCGAGACGAGGCTTTATTGGAATTTTGGTAGGGAGATGATTCTTTATTTAAATTGTTTGTTAGCGTAATAAACAGTTTTGTTATTTATGATGATCACCTTTTGTACTGCATCGATGCAAGAATTAGAGTGATTTAGAATTCATATACCAAAATATGACGGTCTCGTGACGTAAACTGACCGTTCTACCTAACGGCTTCGCGATATTTTTAGCCCTTGTTTACCGCGCCAGCACGAGCCGAGCTATAAGTAATTTCTTCGGAAACAGAGGCGAGAGCCCGACCCTACCCGCGGACCTCGAGTTCTTCCGGGAAATCCTCGCGCGAGTCCCAACGGCGGCGACGGCGGCGGCCATTCCGAGCAGCGGCGGCCATTTGCAAAAAAACACCAGTTGCTTCCGAACCTCCGCCGGCTTCGCGTCGGCGATCGTACGTGACGTGAGAAGATGAGGCTAATTGTATACGCGAGTGGAAGTGTAAAGTGTGATCGTGTACGTGAGTGTCGTGAGTGTAAAGTGCGAGTGTTGGCACCAGGATGTGCCGACGCTATCACCAGGAGCGGCGCGCGCCGGCGAGCGGGACGCCGTGATGAGCATCAGCCCAGTCTCGAGCTGTAACGCGATGGTGAGCATCAGCCACTATAGCGCATCGTCGTCACCCCGAGGTGCAGCCGGCGTCTAGAGCCAGTCGAGCGACGTGGTAAGAGGAGCATATGTGGCCCTGTCTAGACCACCAGGACGGTCAACCGACGTGCCGGCCATCCGAGGCGAGCGAGGTGTCTATGTGCAGCGTTGTGGGATACAAGGGAACCTCGGGCTCGTCCCCTTCTTTTCGAGGTAGGTGTTTTGTATCTTCTCGCCAACGCGAAATACATCTACGACGCGAATGCGCGTCTCCACGAGAAATCGGGAGTGTATGCGAGAGAGGGCCGAGCGAGCTTTGGTGCGGACACACGAATATGCGTATACGCAATGCGGGGCGTATTACAGCGGAGTGAGAGAACGCCAGAGCGGTTAGGTCAACGGTTTTTTCGAAGCTGCTCCAACCTAGCTCAAATTCAGCGCACAGCGGACCGTGCTATATCTATATGGCGCATAAAACCGCCCTAGAACTGTCTAAGCATCAGTCTAGCGAGTGTGAGAGAGAACAAGTGTGTGTGTGCCTGCCGCGAAAGAGGGGGCCATCTATACATAGTGTGTATAGTACGTCGTTGTGTACACCGACTGCGAGACTTTTCGCGCGGCTTTTCGGCAGCGGCGCTATAGCGCTGTCATGTGTATGTGTGTCTGTGAGGCAGAGAGGGGATAGCGAGGTAGTGTGGACGTCGGTGTGTCCCATCGGCGAATGCGGCCTATTCGGGGAATCGGTGTTATGGTTACGGTAGGGCGCGAAGGCTTCCAAAACATATTTTCTGAATTGTTTACATTGAATCAAATAAATAAGTCGAAAGTATATTATGGCGAACGAGGAATTAGAGGTATTCAGTGACAGATCTGTTACGAAAAATTTTGTTTAGTTGTATTTTTTTACAACCTTTTTGAAAATTTTTCGCACAATAGCCGCAAACCATAATCACGTCCGTCAAAACCGACCTCGTCTAAGCTATCCTCCCAACAGACACCTCGCAAAAGCGAATCAATTTCCCAACGAAGAAAGAGCCGCGTCTTCGAAAATTTCTGCGAAAGCGCGTACAGCCACGCAGAGCCAGAGGAGAGTCGGAAACGATATCGAATAAAAGATTCTCGCGGGAGAGGTGCGAGATAGGAGCCCCGCGCGCGCTCAGGGAAGAAGAAAAACGAGGACGGCTCTCTCGGGCGCCGAGTCATAAACGATGTGAATCGGAAGAAAAACTGCTAAACGAAAATGCGCGCGAGAAAGCGAGGATCGGCCCGCTCGATCTCTAATGGAGAAAGTAATGGATTTTCGGTAATAAAGATCGCCGGCCGAGATCGGTCGCGGCCAAAGCAGTTTTCATTCTTTTCATCGACGTATGGGACTTGGTCTGTATCGTCGTCGCCGGCAGTATCCTTTCGTCCGCCTTCTTCTCCTCTGAAGAAAGATGATGGACGAGTGTGCGATTTTTATTCTGCGAGAACGACCATCCCTCTATATTTTGAATTTTGATTTATCTCCATCTTCGATCGCTCGTTGTCAAAGTGGCTCTTGATTGCGTGTTTGACTTACGAGTTAACATCGACCATAGTTACGCGATGTATCCGTGTTGTCGTCGACGTAATATCACCGGCTGGCTATATGCGGTCCTACAGCGAAGTCATGTTACCACTGTCGGGTAGACTTAATAGCGCAGTGGTAAACAGAAGCGATGATACGGGCTTCCGGGGCTCTATTACATCAAGCCTGGCAGTCATTAGCGTCAAAATTTCCTACCGCAACACATCTATTGTATTCTAATCAGAATTGATGACTCGAAGAAGCTGCTGTCCTCGCGTCCGTGCATTTTGCGACTAATGCGACTGCAAACATGCTCTGCGCGCGAGAAACTGGGCCGATAGTGGGCGGACTGCGATTTGTCATCGACGCACATACGTTCGTAATAGTGATAGCTGACGGGATCGGTAAGACGTCGAAAATGTGTCGTTCGGAGTCAAAACGAAATAAATCCCTTCGGTATAACACGACAACAATACGCCAGATCAAGCAAGCCGAGTTCGATAGTCAGGAAGCAATCTCCCATCGAATCGTCTGTCACCGCGGGGGATATAAATACTCGCAGAGATCCGTATACGACTCACCAGGGCCTACCGCGCGCACCTCACGCGAATACTTCACTCGTCCAGCTGATTATGCGCGACGACCAGGGCTGAGCTTGCACTTCGCCAACGACGAGCTACTACACGCACACACGCAACGTTATTGCAGTGCAGGCCCTCTCTCTCTCTCTCTCTCTCTATCGCGCGCGCGCGTGTCCAGCTGTCCGGATAACTATTTACGCGGATGATACAAGAGCCCGGCGATGTTTGCAAAGCCGCGAGTGGGACGCGCTCTCGGGACCGCGGGCTAAATCACCCCCTAATGGATCGAGTCGCTAATCTCTGATAGACTGCTGCTGCTGCTGCTGCTGCTGCTGCTGTAGCGTGTAACGTGTCCTATACCCCTTAACCGTCTCGACTCGATGCTCGCGGCGCGCAACGAGTATACGCGCTCTGCTGTGCTGCTGGGGGAGTATTAAGCCGACGAGAAAGAGGAGGGATAGAGAGGAATGTGTATACCCATAGCCCGAATGCTTATTGTCGCGGACGATGTTGTGTATGCGCTCGATGCCAGAGCGCAGTCGGATCGTTCGACCGATGATTTTCGAGCGCGCGCGCGGACGCTCGGGAATTGTCGCCCCGCTGATGTGTTGCTGGCGTTGTTCGATGATGTGAATTCCGAGCGTTAATTGGTCGAATCCGTACCGGCGTGATAACCGAACAGGATTCACGTCGAAAAATCTCCGTGATTTTCCGAAATACAATCGACTCGGGGGGCATGATGCACAATGGCGCGTGAAA
This sequence comes from Nasonia vitripennis, assembly GCF_009193385.2. Taxonomy (NCBI): domain Eukaryota; kingdom Metazoa; phylum Arthropoda; class Insecta; order Hymenoptera; family Pteromalidae; genus Nasonia; species Nasonia vitripennis. Next base: position 31,921,362 of record NC_045760.1, on the reverse strand, counting down.
CGGATTACAAGATAGAGGCTTTATACCACGACGACGGCTTGGCGAGGAAAGCCTAGTGGGGACATCGAGCTCGGTTCCGGCACTAAGCAGCAGCGGCAGCGTAGCGAGGCCGTCTCTCGTCGTTCCCAAGGGCGCGATGTGTCGTGCCTAATTACAATGTCCAGTGTGCTTGCAAGCTCTCTCTCTCTCTCTCCAGCTCTCTCCCCTCTGTCCAAATACAAACAGCGACGCTAATGCGCTCGGCCGAATGCAGCGGCTCTCCGGTCAACGATTATGTATCTCTCCAGCGAGCGTTTGTCCAGCCGCAGCAGCAGCACTAGCCTCTGGTACATTTCTGCCGCTCTCTATCTCCGGACGCAGATCTGCTGCAGCGTTGGGCTTCATCTTAACGCATTCATTCATGAACAATAGGGTCATCTGATTACGGGATAATTCGAGGCGGAATTATGCGTGCGCCGGAATTGCGCGATCTAATCCGAAAATCTATATCTCGCTTAAAGACTGCCAGTCGGGCTGTGATTGCTTCTTGTTTCAAGAATCGCATTGACTGAGCGATATTGAATTTGAAAATTTTTTTCACGCGCAGGATTTTAATTTCGTTATTCACGAGACCTCACGGACACGCGTAGTATTATTACCGCGCGTGAGCATAAAGTCTGCCGAGGAAGAAGGAAATTGCGTGACATTTCCATACTCCCAGCAGCTTTTTCGCCTCGCGCTCGTCGTCTCTTCGCACAACGATGTACGAGTTTAATAAAAGTACGTCAAAGCCTTGTGCCTCGTATATGGGGGTGTCGTGGCAAGAGAGAGCTGTTACCAGTGGCGAACGTAGTTAAAGGCCAATGCAAGATGCGTTTAATAACGATGTATTCCCCCGATGTGCTATTCGTCAAAGAAACGCTCGGCGAGATGCTAGGGCTTTAAATCTTGCTTCACAATTTTTAAAGTGCCTATAAGAAAAGAAGTGGGAAATCATGTTATTAAATTATGTCCTTATAAGACTTAACCGGACTCTCCAAGATTACACCTGTCGGTTCAATTGCGTGTCCGAGCAGCAGAAACGCAAGCACTCGACATGAATTATTTATCTGGCTGGCGCTTATTTCTCCATCTCCACCGTCTCCAAAAGCAACTGCACTCGACGATTCGATTAGTCTAAATTACACGGCGCTGGCGTTTAAAAAGCGATTTAGACGCGACGAGGAGCTCGCACTCGCGCGTTTATAATCGCGAGATTGCGCGACGACTCTGCCAACTGCTCTACGCCACGCTCTCTTCTCTGGGCGTTCCAACGGGCGAGTAATTTCTAGAGTGCGTTTTAACTAATGGTAACGCGATTGGTATTTCAGCGTCAGTTACCGGCGATGAACTGTTTCATTCATAAATTATTTTGGCTTTATGCGACTCTGGCCTCAATAACAGTTGACGTCGACGTATGCTTTTTATATTTTTTAATTTGTTCTGCTTATTTTATTTAAGGTAGCATTTTATACATAAATTATTTTTGGATCATATCTTTGATAAAATCTCTGTAATTATAAACTCTAGCCTGAGTATTGATTCTCGAGCAACTCTTTTTACACTGTGCTTCATTTACGCCAATTAATTTTTGCACACCATTATCTGAGTAGAGTACTGGACCCCCGCTGTCGCCCTGAAAAAAGAGGATTAAGTTAACCTATGAGTGATTAGATATCGCTAAAGTAAATAATTTGAAAAATTACCGTGCAATAAACTGCTTTTTAGTGGATCGAGTACAAATTAATATTGACCTATATATGTCAAGTCTTCAAAACTGTGATATCGTGGTCATCTCCATCCAGCTTTTTTCTTTTATTCGTTATAAACTTTCCAACTTTCGACGTCGATAACTTCTGCTTCATTGTTAATATTACTGATACCTACCAGTACGCGAAGCGAACTTGGTTTTTCACCAACGAAGCAATGAGCAGCCGTGACAACGTGGCATTTAGTAACGAGCACTCCACCGCAAAAGTATCTCTGTCGATGAGGGAGTCTGAGGGATATTTGGAAAATTAGTATTCACTTTGCGCATGCGTTATACAAACCAAACAACGATAATACAAATATACTCAATGCATAATTTAATCTAATCATTGTAGCCTGAAGGATAAAACGCGACACGCCAAAATTCTAATGGAAATGAGGACATCAAAACACTTGGTCTTATTTTTATGCTTTTGAAACATAAAATATTATCTTGAAAGAAAAAACGTTTCTCATGTTTCTTTTTATGATTCACATGTCGATGATTGCGGTTTTAGTTGGTTTTACAAATACAAAGAATTGTTCATGCATTATTGTCTATGTAAAAAATTGTATTTTAAAATTTTAAAAAATTTGGTTTCTAGCATAAAGTTTATTGCATTATATTGCTTGAAAATCATTTTTTGATCATGTCTGTAATAAAGTCGACATAATTGTAAACTCTAGCATGAATATTGAGCATTAGGCAGGTTCGATCGCAATTCGCTTCGTTGACGCCAAAAAGCTTCATGACACCGTTTTCTTTATAGATTAGTGGACCACCGCTGTCTCCCTAAAATAATATGCTGCGTTATAATCCTGTTTGAATTAAAAAATTGTTCGTATTCTATAAAACTTATTTTTACCGAGCCTAAGTACAGCTTTTTGGGCGATCGAGTACATAGTTTCCACATTCTTATATAATATTCATCACCAAGAAGATCTTGAAACTCTCTTTCACATTTTGCACGCGGGACTATTTTCAATGGTATTTTAAGCAAATCTGGTGATTCGTTGGACATTTCAGTACGACCCCATCCTATGCTCTCCAGATGAATATCCGATTTATCGTAATGTTTATTGTATAAGGGTATAAGTACTACGTTGGGCGTAGTAACTTCTTTTTTTAACTGCAAAATGGAATATTTTAATTCGGTAGACGCACATCTAGTATATTGAGAAAATATTTCGCAATATTCACCTTCAAAACTGCAATATCGTGATATGGTGATTCAAGCTTTCTCAGCGGCCAGTCGACATATTTTGTCCAACCTTCGACGTCTATAACTTCAGGTTCTTGGTAGAAATTGCTTATACCTACCAATACCCTTACATGAGCTTTTTTTTCGTCTGTATCAAAGCAGTGTGCCGCTGTTACAACGTGTCTTTTCGTAACGAGCGATCCTCCGCAAAAGTGTCCGCTTTTATAACTGAGCTCCTGCTTTGTTATCGGATGATATTTAGTTCCGATTGAAACTATGAATGGATAGTCAGAGAAAAGAGCTTTCTCCGCGGCATTGCTAGGATCACTAGGCTCGGTGTTGATAATCGGTTCAGCACAAGATTCTATTGAAGTAATTCTCAAAAAATCAATTATTTTTATGTACTTGAATAAATTATTATATCCATGACTTTATTTTGTGGTCTACATACCATATAATGTTAGTAGGAAGAATATTAGTGAATATACACTCGGCGTTAAATTGAAATGAATCATGACTGTTTACTCAATGCTACGAAGTGCTTGTAGAACCGTTCAGGCACTGAATGTTGTGGCGTCTTTTTCAAATGTCATGCTTATCACGTTTTTTATGTGCACTTAAAATCAATTTGAGAGAAAATTGAAAACGGTTTCCTCGTGTGAAAAAAGAAACATTTTGCAAATGAGTCGAAGTCCAAACCAGAGTTGAATATCCGTAAAAGTTACGATTGAAATTTAACTTATTGACAAGCTACTTTACAAGCCACGGACGAGATCTACGGAAAGCCTGATTTCCCTCAGGATTTCCCTTCATAAAACCATTTTTCTAACCACAATGAAGCTAGCCCCGTTCCTTTGGCTCATACACGAGCGCCGACAGCTGTTATTAGAGATCCTTACGAGGAACGGCAAGGTTTTCTCTTTAACCAATGGGTGCGTTGGTAGGTCAGGAATCGTGAAGCATTTTTTGAGTAGGGGTTTCGCGACGAGTATTCCTGGTAAGTTGATTGTGTATTATTGTTGGCTGTGGGTAGAAAGCTGTATTGCGTGTAAAGATGTTTTTGTAAAATTACAAATTCATAGTCTTTTTACTTTTGCCAATGTACATACTTCCCACGTAAACATACCCATTATCAGACAAGTTTATTACAGAGCGTGACTGTCATCAATAGTCTACGAGAAAAATAACAATTTATTTAAATCGAGGAAAAACCCTCGAAAAAAATTCTTATCAAAACCCAGAAATTTTGTCTCACGTGTACATAGCACACCCCATCAATCAGTTCCGCGAACTTCTCCGAGCCAATTCAGCCCTCGGCATCCGCTGTTCCCTGGCCATTGTCAAGTAGGTAAGTAGCGTCATGCATTTTGCCAGAGGGAGAGCCAACCCAGCAGCGGTAGCGGCAGCAGAGGCATAGTTACTCGCGTGCCGCCAAGTCATAACCCGCCCGAGCTCCGAATCGCCAGCAACTTCTGTTTTATTAGAGGAATTGCTCCGGCGAACTGCAATTGCGCTTCGTGACACTGTTACTGTCATTATTATTACTATCGCAATTATACCCGTGGCTAACTGCTGCTCTCGGGGGGAGAGATCCCGGGAAACGAATTTGTATGTATGAAATTCTGCCACTGCCAGATAACAAACGGCAATTCTCCCCCGCAGAAGGTGTACGCGATCAATTTCTTGATAAACGTCATGATTCCTGAATTATTTTTATTTCCTCGATGAGCAGAAATTACAATTACAGAAACGGACGCGGACGCGTCATCAAATTTTTTCCCTTCCGCGGTAGTCCATACACGCGCGCGAGGAAATGTGCCGAAAAAATTCCAGTGTCGCCTGCTAGAATGAGTAAAGGACAATGAGTAATGCTGATGAAGTTCGCGGCGGTGAAACTATTTTATTTAGCTCGCCGGGGGAGAGCCGAGAGAGAAGAGCGGGTCATAAACGTCCTCCCAAATTAAGCAGCAAGAGGGATCATCCCCGGTACTAAACACCAGTATGTGGACAATATATTCACATTTCTCTCTCACCCCCTATCTCTTTTTCCCTTCCTCTCGCTCTCGCTCTCTCTCTCTCTCTCTCTCTCTCTCTCTCTCTCTCTCTCTCTCTCTCGTTCCCGCGACTAATTTTCGTAACGCTCGCGCTCGGCTTTTCCGCACCTTTTATCTCATTGTTTATGCATTTTCTTTCTTACCCCGCGTGCTTGCGCTAAAACTTCTGTAATTACAGCGCCTATCTACTGGTCGTCCTGGCTCGTCTCTCATTTATCACGTTTCTTTCATCAGGACGACCGCACGCGCTTCTTTTGTCGTCTCTCCTTTGAACTTCCTTCGGCGACAACACACCCCAGTAGCGTATTTCATCGTATTACTGCCGCGACATTTTTGCAGCAGCAGACGCATCTGTGTACGTACCCACGCATCGCCCCGAGTCATCCGTCCTTTCGGGGAATAAGTCGGTCCGATGGCAGCGCAGCGCAGCCGTTTCGCGGGGATTAAATATCGACTGCTATTCTGATTTATAGTAATTGCTGCCCCTGTGTCAGCGCAGAAGGGTCAGCGTAGTCGGGCGAGCGGAGAGAGCGAGATAGGAGACGGTCCGAGGATTTTTCGCTATGAATTGAGTTTTCCGAGAAACGTTTATTTTTCGGATGGTATTTCCCGTCCGACAAATATTATTTAGTTGTTCATCGATTTCTCGAAACGCTATTCATCAACCTCCCCGGCTATAGTGCAAAGTAAATCCCGACATGAAATCGTATCAAAATCAGTGTGACGAGAACGCGTGTATACGCGCGACACTCGCTGGCGTCGGGGCGCGCGCGTGAGAATCGGCGCAATAATGCGAGTGACAAATCGGCCAAATGGGCTTTCGGGAAATCTGTTGGCTTTGCTGCTTTTCGAATTTGGCGTACTGCACTCTCGCAGCTCAATGGGAATATATTGTTATATATAATGGCAGCAGCGGCCCTCTCTCTCTCTCTCTCTCTCTCTCTCTCTCTTCAAAGGGGTGTGGGGGTGTATATGCGTGACACCGCCGTTGACGAGAATGTTCCTCGACGCTTTTGGCAAATGCATCTGTCAGCAATGGGAAAACGTGGTGCATCAGAATGGTTTTCGTACACGCGTACGCGTGTGTGTCAATCTGTCCCGTCGGCCGGGAGCTTTCTCGGTGTGCGTTTCTGTGCGTTGTGTGAGAGCACGGCGAGATTTTTTTTGCCTGCTCCGGCGGCCGAATTTTTCGCGCGGGTCTAGATTTATTGGAGTTGAGAGGATCAGGATGCTGCGTGAAATTTTCTGTTGAGTTCGATTTTTCCGGATTTTCCGTTTGATGAAAAGAGATAGAGAGAGAGGGCGGCTTATGTGATGGATGTTTGTTGCGAGGGAAAAAGCAGCAGCAGTGGATTTTTTTTGAATAATGCGCTTTTTTCGCATGTGCACACACTAGGCCGGGATTGAATTCTTTCGCTCGCGCAAGCGGCGATTCGAAAATTTGTCTCCGTTCGAAAGAAATAGCGTGCCAGATCGCGTCGGTATAAATCGCAGGCGAGTGACTGTAAATTTTTTTTTATTTCCTTCCCACGATAATTTCGGCGAAGCACACTCGCGCGCGCGCGCGCATGTAAATCTGTTGAACTTTGTCGAATAAATCGCCCGCCGAGAGAGAAACTAAAACGAAAGCTCGTGTCTATTTTTCCCCTCTCTCCCCGGCAGCAGTATAGGGAAAAGAAAAGCACAGAGCAGCAAAGACGACGCGCCGGCAACTCGTCTCTGGTATTCGGCTTGTCCACGAGCGCGAGAGAGGAAGAGAGGACACAAAATAGAGACGACGAAATACGATAGGAATTCCGTGCAATTTGTCGTGAAGCTATTTCCCTCTCTCTCTCTCTCTCTCTCTCTCTCTCTCTCTTCCACGCCCGACAAATTGCCAAAGCGAGTCAAGCCGTTTCCGTTTTCTCACGCTATACTGTACGCACACATGCGCGCATAGATAGTGTATGTACAGTGCACGTACTAGACGCGCCGCTTAACGTTATTTTCAAATAATTATTTCGCGCGCGCGCCTCTCCCCGTGCGTGTTTCGTAATTAATTATTTGCTAATTGCAGCTTAGACACGGCTGCTGATTTAAAGCGCGGCCAGCAGGCGCTCGATGATTATTTTTGGTTTTACGCGCTCTTGCCCTCTGCAGAGACTGGACGACCATTATTTTTGGCGGCTGCTCTCTGCGCAGGGGTGAGACACGACGGTCATGCTGGCCGCGCGGTGGGCTACTTTTCTCCACGCGACAACCGAGAGAGAGAGAGAGAGAGAGAGAGAGAGAGAGAGAGAGAGAGAGAGAGAGAGCCTATGCGACGTATGTACAGGGCAGTCGCGACGACCCCTCCTGGCTTTTACGTCGCCCTGGCGGATTCTGTATATGGCAAGTATTTTTATGCGGGACCCTCGCGGTGTAGTGTGGTGGTGCCGGCTTGTTGGGTCTATGTACGTTTTTATGCTGGTGTTTTATATTTTTGTTTTAGTGCTCGGAGCGTTATGTACTTTATTGCTTTTAGCTTTGTTTTTACAACGGCGAGGCATCGATACACATTGTGTCCATTTCTAACAATATTTCTACGCTCCGTTAACTAAACAGCCAATTACTCATCCCCTGATGACTTTGTTTCTACCCTTACACAGCGCAATAATGGTACTTTCATAATGCCCCTTCACTCGCCTCCGCAATCAATTCGGAAATTAAAAGCTTTCAAAGAGAGATAATCCCCCGCGCGCGAAAGCAACCTCGGCGTTTATAGGAAAAAATAGCCCGAAACGAAGGGGGTTAACACTTTGTAGAGAGAAAAGAGAAGAAAAAGAATTACCAACGAGAGAAGGGTTGCGTCCGCGCAACGTGGCACGACGAAGAATGAAACAAATGATCGAGAATCGCCCCGCATCGTCGTCGTCGGCAGGGGCAACAGCAGCAGCTCTCGCGTTTTTATTAATTCCTCTCAGATACAATTAGTTGCTCTATTCGTCAGACGCGTTTCATTAAGTTTCTTCCCCGCTCTCGGGGCAACCCTTTCGCCGTCGATTCTTATCCTCGTTCCGAGCTTTTTGTCGGAGGAGAGCTTCCTACGTCTAACTGGCGCGAAACGTTTCGGATGATTTTTCCGAGAAAGAAGAGACGAGCGAGCACGTATTTCGCAAAACTCAATTTCGTCTTGTAAACTCACACGCCGACTTTGCCAGGCGTGAAGCTGCCGCTGCTCTCCCCGAGATGCCCTTCGCGCTTTTTGCCCAGAGCTTCGTCTCTCTCTCCCGCGCGTCGCTCTTTTTTAAACGACGGGTATTGTTCCGACGCGTAATGCGATATTGCAGTAGCTGCTTTATCGAATAGCGGAACGATGGTATTTTAGTAATATAATATTGTTTATAATTTACAACGCGTGGCTTTATTAAAAATTTTTCGGATGCTCGAAATCACTTGTTCATGGTAATTTAATGCAACTTTAAATCGTGCCGCGTTATCTCTCGCGGCTATAAAATTACATACGAGCCAGGATATTTATACTAAAATTCTTATCGCGCGAAAGGCAAAACATGCAAGCAGACTCGGCGTTAATTTTGTAAAAATATTAAATTTCCCATATCTGGAATCATAGGTTGTGTTATGTACGCCGTGTACGTGTTCGGGTTTCATGCCCGCGGCGCTGCTAGTTCCGATTCGCTCGATTTAAATTATTCGACAGAGTAGGGACACACACAATTTTTAAACGCGTCACCTGCAAATTACCGTATTTATAAACGACAATTTCAGTAAACCAATTCGTATCAATAACAAGCACTGTAAATGAAATAAGGAAAAGAGAGGCGAAAGGCGTTTAAGCTGCCGTAGGCAAAATGCAATAGGGAAATTCCTGCAGGCTCGACGAGGGGATGCAAAAAAGATTAAGAAACGTCACGCGATCGCCTCCTTCCTACGGGAAATTAAATAAAGGAGGATCGAATGAACTGTAACCAAAATTCAGTGCTCGCTTGATGGAAAACAAAGGGCGCGTCGAAGAAAATTCGACGAATGAGGGTTGTAGAGCATCAGCAGCACGAGGATAGGAGAGAGAAAAAAGAAGAAAAGGGAGAGGGAAAACAAGGGAGGAGGAGAAGCTTGGGGGCAGAGAGAGAGAGAGAGAGAGAGAGAGAGAGAGAGAGAGAGAGAGAGAGAGAGAGAAATACGTACACAGTTAGTTTTACACCAGCGCGGCGGTGGCTCTCCTCTCCAATTGATTCGAAATCGATTGTCGTTCGAGCGATTTTCAATTGATCGATTACCGGCGCCGACGATGCCAAGGCGGAAGGATAGTCTGCCGAGGCCGAAGAAGAATAGCTGGGGTGCGAGGAGCTGCTTCCGTTCTCTTTTTCCCTCTTGCCTATACTGCAGTGTATACGTAGAGCGAGCGAGGCAGCCCTTTCTCGCCCCCCTCGGTTGCACGGAACAATGCCACGATTGTTTTTTCAAATTTCGCTAATCGAGCACCGAGGTTTTCGCAATTTGCTGGATTGAGGCGTGATGAACTGATTTCTTCTGCAGTAGTTTTTTAAATAATTGTTGGTAAAAAGTCAACTAAAGCTAAACCTTTAGCTCCCAGTGTATAACTGCGGCTCATTTCGAACCTAAAGTCATTGCTTATTTTCGATTTTTCTCTTTTTACTCTCTACCCTTTATCTACTTTTTCTCTCCCTCCTTTTCTCAATTTGTCTCCTCCTCCATCGCTATTTCACCTCGGTATCTCTCGCGCGCATTTGCCGTTCGCGCGGCGCGCACAGCTGTGTAGCCTTTTTTCCCCGAATGGCGTTTAGCCGGGGGAGAGCTTCTCTCTCTCTCTCTCACTCTTTCTCCCTTTCTCTCTAAGCTCACGCCAATTGCATTCTGATTCTTTTTGTTCGGCCGCCTCTTGTTCTTCCTTGCGACGTGCCTCTGAGCTTTTTCCGCTGCGAGCGCGCGCCCAGCTCCCTTAATTTCTATCCCGCGCTTCGTTCGTTCGTTTGCGGCGGAGGCGGCGATATAAAAGGGGGCGTAAAAAATACTCGATCGGAAAATTTTTCTTGATTTACGGATTTTAACGGATCGACGCTTTTTATATTGGCCTCTGGAGAGGAGAAAATTAATGCAGAGAATGTACCGAGGATCTTGCCTGGTATTTTTAAATAAAGTATAATTTCATTTTATATTGTTAAATTAAATACTTTAGATAATCGTGTTGTCACTCTTGTAACCCTTTACCCTATTAGATTCGAGATTGCAGCACAAACCCTTTCTCTTGATTTCAATCACACCGCGCAACTCTCCAAAAAGAGGATCACAGCAAGCATCAAAAGAAAGCTCGAAAGGCGCGAAATCAATCGCGTTTCTCTCTCTTCTCTCGAAAGATTCGGCTTCAGCCGCAAGATAGATGTACGCGGCTCGGATTCGCGAAACCCTCCCCACGAGAATCGATCCTAATTTTCCGGCGCCTCAGAGCGGGATCTTACTTTCGACGGAAATCTCTCAATTTACATCGGGGGGGAGGGGGGAGGCTCCCGCAGATTAGATGGACTCGATTGGATAAGAGGAGCGACAGGGACCTATATATTATACGCTGTGCGGCTCTGCAGCCGCAATCCCGATCGGACTGGCAGCAGCCACTTGAAGACGTCGAGCTGTCGCGCAAACATCGATATTGCGCGCTCGAGGATTGGGCTGACGCTTTCATTGACTCCAGCGAGCGTTGTCTGCGCGCCCGCTAAAAATGAGGTGAGCTCGCGATGGATTTATCGTCTGGGAGGTGTCGGGGAATATGTCTCTCTGTCGAGGTGCGCGAGATTATGAATGATTTGACTACTGCTGTTATACTTTGCTTTGTCTTCATCAGACATTACTCGTTGGATTGAAAGAGCAGCTTTTTTACTAAAAATACTCGCTTTCTGCAGAAAAAGCGATATTTTTCCTTCTAGCGCATCGTTATCCCGACGGATATAACTAATTTTTAATAGCCTTTTCCCCTAGTATAATAACTCGCGATATTTATTTAGCTTCGTTACTCGTCCATTCGCTTTTTTTCGCGCGCTCGCGTAACTTATTCCCGCGGCGTCATTTTGTTTTTCCGTCGTCCATCACTCAGACTCGAGTTACAACGCCGGTAATTAATTTTCTTTTAATTCTTGAAATTAATGGATCATCCCCGGCGCTTTCTTTCGGCCGGCATATTTCTCCCCTTGTGTTACGGAAACTCTTTTAGCGCTGCTTACGAATTCAGATAACGGAACGAGTGCCGGCCAGTCGTATCAATCAAAGGCCCGGCAGAAATTTCGCGGAGCCGACGTAGTAAAAATTCGTGGTTTTTCAACGTGTGTATTAAAGTGCTTTAAATTATTATTCGAACTAAATCACATAGATCTTATCTCTCCAGCGACGAGCGTAATTTGGATCTAGTCTAAATATAAGCGTTGAATTATTATATCTAAGCGATATTTTCTAAACTAGCAATAAATACCACTGCCCAACTAATCATAGCTATTTACCCCGCACAATAACTCACGGGTAACGATCAATTCTCCAAATTGACCTAATACACCGGCGCATACTTGAATGAACTTTGAAAATAAAGGTCAGTCGAACCGTCAGCCAACAGCAGCACGCGAGTTGTCCGACCGCAGGCCAAAACGGAAAAACAAATACGCCTTCCACGTCGCAGCTCGGCTCTAATTGCTAAAATCAAGTGCGCATTTGGGATTTAGCGAACTGGCACTGCCGTTGCCGCGTGGAAATGAAATTCAAAGGCCGAGACGTCGCGCGCGCGTGTGTGTGTGTCGGGGCGCAAACAGGCCTGAGTAAATAATTGCAAAGCTCTCGCGCGCAATCCGGCCAGGCCGATCTCGACCACGAATCCCCCGAGCTAAAGCCGCCTTCTTATCGAGCTCCTCATGCAAATGAGACGCGTGCGCTCGCGTCGTCGGGAGGAATTTGCCCCGTTTGTTTTACGAGTTGGAAAAATGTTTGGAATAGCTATGCTCCGGACTCGAAGTTTTTTTTCAGCCATATAGTAACGAGTGAAGAGGACTTTGACTTTCGAGTAGGCTTTCGTGAATTTTCGCTGCGGCAAAAGTTGCGCTGAACAAACGTTTAAAGCCCAGTCGACGGCAGCTCTGGAAATCGACTCGACTTTCGCGAGAGAGTTAATTGGGTAACGGCCTTTTCCACTCTCTTATTCCGCGCTTATTCATAATTGTATTGTGTTTTTAGAAGTGGCTGGCGGCAGTCCTCGAAAAAGCTCGCCGTTTCTCTCTCTCTCTCTCTCTCTCTCTCGTGCGCTCTTTGTCGAGAGGGAGGGGGAGAGAACCGGGGACATTACAATTGCTCACGAGAGGCTCGCGGTTCTCGAGTCGGTAATTGCTCGAGCTCTCTCGTCGACGACGGCGGCGGTGGTGACGCTGACGTATACGAAGCCGGCCAATAAACCGCCGGTAGTATAGCGCCACTTGCTCGGGGCCACGACACGGCTCAACTTCGCGTGAGGAAGTTAACCACGACGCTTTCTCTCCGCGTCGTCTCGACGGCGTCGTCATTCTGCACTTCGGGCGGACGCTTTCGCTTTATCCGTATGACCCGTGTTTATGGATATAGAGAATGTTATCGATGAATTTACCCGTCGTAATCTCAACAAACACATTTAGATTCCTGTGCTAGTTTCGTCGTCGAGAGACGGAAAAAAGAAGTCACGCGGCGTCGAGACACAGCGCAAAAAAGCGCTCAGAGAGAGCGAACAGTGAAAAATAGGCTCCTCTTCACCGAGTAGACACAGGTGGCCCAGCGAGGCCTGTCCGAATGAAGTGTTGAAGAGCTCTGCCAACACGAATTGCAGTCGGGAAAGTAAAATGCACCTCTCTCTCTCTCTCTCTCTCTCTCTCTCTCTCTCTCTCTCTCTCTCTCTCTCTCTCTCTCTCTATCCTTCCTTTGAATCGCGAAACTACAAAGGGACCGCCACCGGGCTAATTTGTCTGAATGAGCGAACGATGGACTATGGGGGCGCAGTGTACGCGGCGGCGGCGGTGGCAGAGGAAACGTCGAAGTGGAGAGGAGTGAGCCACCAAAGAGACGAAAAACAGGAGGGCTTCGCTGTGTTGCTGAGTGTAGTATGCTGCGGGAGGAGTGTGGGGGGAGAGATAGAGGGTCGGACCTAATTCTAGATAAACACCCTTTCATTATTTCCGGTCTCACCTACCACCCTCGCGAAGATGTTTCTTGTCCTCCCCGTATGAGGTCCAAGTCTTTGTTCCTTCGAAAAGAATAGCCTGGCTAAGGTGACGATGCTGCGACATGAAATTTTTTCTTTAATCACAGGCTAAAAGAACAAGTCAGTAGGCTAAGTAGTTACGCCCAGTACAAGTCAGCCATTATTATCGCACTATGAACGAAGCGCGTTGAAACGCAAAGCCGGAAGGCAGCTCACCGCAAAAAAGAAGAAGCTCCGGCAACTCCGGCACACTTCAAAGCTTTGAAATTAAACTATCGCGGGCGGCAAACTTGAATGAGCTCGCGCGCGTAGTCAAAGATGCAACTGATGGGTTACTTGGCTGCGCCGCGATAAAGCGGGACTAAAAGAGAGCAGAGGGTAGACGCTAGACTGAAAGACCGTTAACATTGAAGCAAGAGAGAGAGTGAGAGAGAGAGAGAGAGAGAGAGAGAGAGAGAGAGAGACGGATGCCCCACGGGGATACAATATGCTCGGGGCGTACATTTCTCGCTCGTCGTCTTCGTCGTCGTCGTCGTTGGGCGGTATAGCAGCAGCAGCAAGTTTTGTTTCCAGCAGGAGATGGCTGCAGTTATTACGCGCGAGTGAGGCAAGTTTTAGTTCGCGCTATTTCCCCGCGCGTATTATATAGATACTTGCTAAGTGAGTTAGAGGCGCGTCTAATGCTTGTCTCGCGCGCGTGTGTCACGCCACTGCAGATACGAGCGTTTAATGGCTGAACGACTTTGGCGAAGGGATTCTTTGATTTCAATTAATTTCTTTGATACGAGTTTATTTTCAACATCAAAGCTGCTAATTTAACAAAAAAATAAAGGGATTCCCGTGCGACACTCTTCGGCAGCCGTTCATCACGCTCAGAGAGCTCCCCGTCGTCGCGGCGACGGAAGGAAGAAAAATAAAAGGAAGCCGAAAAGAAGAGGTCCGCTCGTGCGCGAAAAAGGGACGCCGAGAGAGCGAGGCTAAAGGGTCGCGATTATTCCGGAAATTATTCGCGGTAATTAAAATGCAGATAAGTCGCACAAATCATCGCGGGGAGATTTTTTCGGCGGAATTCGAAATGTATACACACTCCGCTGTCTCCTTCCGCTACCTCTTTTTCCGTCCCCTTAAAAATTCCGGGGCCGGAGCGCGGTTTTAAGTCGGGAGAGAGAAAGACGGGAATACGGAATATGTATACTACGCCGCGGAGGAAACGAAGAAACCAACGAACGAATGAAATATACTCTGAATAAGGAATGAGAGGAATATTTAAGCCGAGAGAGGGTGAAGCCACTGACGAGAGTGGGACGCGGCGCGGGGGATGTTCCCTGGGCGCGTAGTACTGAATTATTGTTTGCATTTAGTTAATTAATCTTTAGCGTGTATGAACATTTGAATTTAATCTCGAGATTGAATTAATTATACCTGAAATTTTATTCATTGAAGTTCCCTCGTACATTTCGTCGATCGCGTTGTGTTGTTCTTGTTTACCGACACTCGATCTATACTGTGGCCTTTGTTACTAGAAATTGCAATTCGCCACGTTTTAATCGACCTTTTTGTATTCAGCTTCTAATAAATCCTCGCATAGGTCTCGCATACCCCCGCTCGAATAAGTTTAACGGAACAATTCAATCGTTTGAAAATTGCACTCGATCGATCGATGCATCCTCGAGCAAACAAAGTACACAACATCGAATTCTCTGCCCAAAAAGTGCACTTTTTTTCACGAGCGAAAAATAAAAAGTCCTAGCTTTGAAAATAAAACTACAGCTGTATACGAGAAACGAAGAAATTCGATTTCCAGCAGTTATTCCGCCGGCGAAATAGTTCAAATAATCCCGGGCCACTCGAAAATTCACAACTAATTCCGAACTCGCGCGCAACGTTCTCTCTTCTCCCCGGAGATACAGAGCGCAGTTTTAACACGATTAATAATTAAACGGCGAGTTTTCGGTCGCTCCCCGAAATTCCGTATGCGACGGTCCGTCGAGGCGCGTACGAGCATGTGTACACACATTGTGCGCGATGGTAATATTCACGGAGTGAGAGAGAGGAGCGTTGAATGTTTGTCGAAAATCAAGCAATCAGCTGGTGCTCCTCTTTCGGACGACGTCGAGTCGTTCCCGAAACTTCAGGGGGGGGGGGGGCATATGTGCGATCGCGACGTCCGCTCTCGTTTGACGCAGCGCGCGCGCTCGGGATTAATTCTGTGCCCGGAATACATCAAGAGGGAGATGAATAAAAAGGTGGTACTGTAGGAGGGACCGACGCGTGTTTCGGGTATTCATATGCGACCGCGACGTGTGTTTGGATTGTGTGTGTCATTTTCGAGGAGAGGACTTTGATGAATTTTTTCCACGGCTCTCACATCAAAAGCTGCATCACACAGTATCGAAATTTTTAGCAATATACCGTCGAAGACCTCCCACTACGTCGTCGTCGGCGGCGGCTCGTTTATGCGGGGGGAGTAGTACGTCTTTGCCTCTTTGGTCGAGTTACCCAACAGTTTGGCGTCGCTGATGGAATAATGGTCCATTTGGGATGCACGTCCCGTCGCTCGAAGCCTCGACCGCCTTGCCGCGCCTCGCCGCTGCCTCATACGGCCAGTATTTACATGTAATTTCGAGCAATTAATATTTACGCTGTCGTCCGCTGCTACGTGCTCTGGTCGAACCTTCCGGCACAGCAGCAGCCGATGTCGATGCCGCACCTGCTGTCCGTGATGGTCCGCTTGTGTCTTTTTCCTATTTTCAGAGAGCTGGAGCTGCAGTTTTTCGTTTTGCCTCGTCGCGCGCTGAATTTTAAATTTTTTGTTGGGAGTTGTCGATATTTATTTTAATGATTTAAAAGTTTCTAAAGGAACATCATCTCGGAATGACGGATATCTCGTCGACGACTCGCAGAAACTATACTGCCTCGTGTCCGGGGGTAAAAATGAAACTGGAACTCGCTGTATACAAGGAGACGACGCAAGACAAAGGAGTGTGTAGTACAGCGAGAGACATCCACACACACAGACAGACAGACCGGAGTAGAGCAAAGTGTATAGGGGGCTCGAAAACAACGAACGCAGGCGTAATTGTCTGGTACGCAGCTCCGCGTCTTTGTTCGTCTCTCTCTCTCTCTCTCTCTCTCTCTCTCTCTCTCTCTCTCTCTCTCTTTCTCTCTCTCTCTCTCTCTCTCTCTCTCGCATACTACACGTCGATGCGGCAAGGAATGTAGGCGTACGTTTTACGCGTTTTTATAAATAGCGAGCGAGAGCTCGGGGGCTAAAAATGCCAGGGCAGAGACGGAGAAAGCGCAGCGCGGAGAGAAAAAAAAGGACACGCGGCTTTTATGCCGGCCGAGTCGTAAATACTTCAGCGCCGACGCGGGCAATATTAAAAGAGAGAGCGACACGGCTGGCCATCATCCGAGTGCTTGCAAGCTCTGTGTACGTGTGCGTAGAGTAGGAGGAACGAATGAACGGCGCGCGTCGCTCTCGCGAAATTTATGTTGCTTATCTTTGAGCCGAGCGAACTCTCTGGCTCTCGAGCAGAGAGTCGAAGGTATGGGGCTGTGTGTGGGCTGTGTGTGGGTGGTAGTAGTCGAGGGAGAAACGAGCGGGAAAGAGTGAAATGTTGAGGGATCGAGCGACTGAGTGAGCATTGATCTGTATACTGGCAGAGGTGGCGCTAGTATGGTAAAATATTACTAAAGCAGCGAATAGCAGCACTGCGACGCGGGAAAATAGCAGCTAGGCGTACGAGTTAGCAAAAGTATATGGGATGGATGGACAGTTAGAGCGAAGAACAGCACAGCCCACAGAGAGAGCGGGAGATAGAGCAGAGTAGAAACTCCTATTCGCACCGCACATGAATACAACGGCGCTCAGAGGCCCGTGCATCAAGCAGCAGCGAGCGCCGGCCCAGTAGTGCATTTCGTCCGAGCGAACTCTCTCTCTCTCTCACGGCCGTACGTTCGACTATACATTCAGAGCACAGCAGCAGCACTGGCGGTGGCTTCGTTTCACGAGTCATTAGCCGGTCGAGTGCTTGGTTCGCGGCTCCCCGAGAGCCTCCTACATACATATCCCTACGCGCGCGGGCACAAGTGTACCGAGCGCATCTACGCGTGGAAATTCGCATAATGCCGAGAGTGAGGACCGAGCGTTTAAGTAAATGTGGCTATTTACTTTTGCAGCGAGGTGTGGAGCACGTGTGGATCGAGGGGGAAAAAAGGGAATAATCGCTCGTGTAGTTCGCGGGGGTGGATTTGAAAGCGGCCGCTCGCTCGCGATTGAATCCGATTATCGATGTCGAGAGGGAGTGAGAGAGAGAGAGAGAGAGAGAGAGAGAGAGAGAAGCGAATGCGTGGAGGTCTCCGGTGTTGTTGCCGGGGATTTTCGGAGTGTATGGTCGAATTGATTTAGATTTCGGGGGATAGTCCGCGGGTAAGCTCCTGAAATATGTTGTTTCTGTACACGGGGTCGTGCGGAGAGAGGACTTTTTTGTTTATTTTGAGTCGGGCACAATGATACCGATGGGGGGAGAGCGTTTGAATATTTTACCGGAATTATTTTTTTCCTCTTTCAAACGAACCGCATTGTTTCGGCGGTTGAAACTCGCTTGCAGAACCGTATTCATTCGTTTTTTAATCGCGTTTCGATCCGGAAATACAAAACGTTTTGAAGCTGTAATCTTATATTTTTTGATAATCTGATCAAACGGTAAAACAAACCGCGCGCCGTGTTTCACGCGGAATAGACCTCCTACTCGTTACTCTGCAAAATCACGAAAATTACAGTAGTAGTTCGCCTTAAATCAGTATAGGAAGACAAATTTATAGTCACGCGCGATTTAACATCCACAATGATACTTCTTTATCCAACCCGGAGAAGTCAGATGGCAGCGAAAGGGACACTTTGCGATACCCGTTGTCCTGTGCAAGCGAGACAGAGAGAGAGAGAGAGAGAGAGAGAGAGAGAGAGAGAGAGAGAGAGAGAGAGAGAGAGAGAGAGGACTATAAAAGAGCGAGCGGTAGAGAGAGATGACTACGATAGTCAAGAAAAAAGGAAGTAGAGCCGGGAGAGAAAAAAAGCTTGAGCGTCGCGGTAGTTAACTTGATTAATTGCATATTTATGTATCAGGCCATTTAGGCAAGCAGCCTTCCTAGTTCCTTCTTTCACTCTCTGCTTCTTCTTATCCTCTCTTTCTGCGCCTCCTTCGGCTCGCCTTAACGTTGAAATAATGCCGGGCTGGAATAAGGTCAGCTAAAATGTTTAGAGAACTGTTGGTCCGCGGCGGCGGCGGCTGTACTTCACTCCTAAATCACCGGCTCGGCTCACTTTGTCTCTTTGAACTTTTATTTTCTAACGCCCACGTCGCCACGGCTTTTTCTCTCTCTCGGCCCCGCGTGTTCCATTGCTTTTTTCTCTCTCGTGCGCGCGCTCGAACATCGCCCCGGGAATTCCTAAGCGCTATTTTACAATGGAATTTCATTGGATGGAAAGAATTTGTGATTCATGTAGTGGCACGATTGGAGAAGCTGAATTCGCGCGCGCGTTCTGGCTTGGCGTTTTTAAGCTGAAATTATTAACACGATAGCGCGAGTGAGTAGAGGAATTTTACTTACCTTTAAGTATATGAGCGAGGAATTTTTCAGGGCGCCGTACGCTCGCGAAATTTCAATTCTTGGAAATTCAAAATTCCGCGGATGATCTATATCGAAAGAGTAGGTTTCGTTTAAATATTCAATGAGCAACGCGCGCATAACTACTTGCTCCGAAAACATTTCCCTCCCGCCGCTCGAGTGATATGCAAAACTTGAGAACAGTAGAGCGCAAGCCGCAGTAGACAATTTCGCGCATTTTATATCTCCTGAAAACCAGAGCGCGAGATTAAAGCATTAAAAAAATACATAACGCGCTTAATCCATCAAAACACGAAACAATTGTAATTCCGGCTACAGCCGCGCCATCAAATACCAACATCTCGTTATCATAAACGTAAACATTAAAACCTCTCTCTCTCTCTCTCCCTCCCACGGCGCAAAAAGCGGTATACCACCGCGCTCCTCGCGAGCATCCGCAATTTAATTCCCAAGAAAAGTTACTACCGCATGCAGTGCATCCGTCGTTGCGACGTCAGCAGCGCATCTCGCGCCGAGGCGCAACTCTGCATAAGTACCGTGTCACGAGCGCGGAAATGAAAATGAAAAAAAACGCTCGCGCACATACACCAGGGCGATAGGCTCTCACGGTTCTGACTGGTTAGTTTGTCGGCTGTCTAGCGCCTGCTGCAGCCGCGGAAAAACGTGTAGCGCGCGTCAAGTGCAGGCACACGAGCAATAATATGACGAATTCCCGAAATTCCGCGCGCTGCATTCCCCACGCGCCGGGCTGTGATCGTGACGTTTTCCTCGCCGGAAATATCAGTTTGGCTTTCGTTCGCGCTGTGCTGTGTCTTTTTTTCCCCCCTCGTTATTGGAACTTTTGGCGTGCGCGCGTGCATTCTTCGAAATCGATGTTGGGGAATTTCGCGTTTTTGAAATTGCCGCGCTTTTCGAATCGGACGCGCGCAGCATTTTTAACAGCTGATCAAAGCGGGAAAAATCGTTGCAAAAAGAGGGATGAGGGTAGACTTTCTAATTAAAAACAAATCGTCGAGGCCATAATCGTTAGAGCGAGACGAAGCCGCGCTATCGCGTTAGAATAAATTATTCGAGTCGCAGCAATTTCGCGGCTCCCCGATGGCTAATATCTGGATAATGGAACGAGCGCGAGGCACCCGAGGCTCTTCTCGCGCGATAGGGGGAGCGGTAACAGGCTGTCGAATCGGGTGAAGACCTTATACTTCTTCGCCTATACGTATGCGCGCGCCTTATTCTCTCTCGATCGGTGTAAGTAATTGATAAGGAGGAATAAAATAATTGAAAGATAAATTCTCGCCCCGACAAATTGCGGAATGACTTACGAGCCAAGCTGAGCAGTGAATCTTGTGTCGCACCCTCGATTCGTTTGAAATTTACATGATGACTGCTGGGCGTCCTCGTCGTCGTCGAGCAGGTAGATGAATTGGATGGATTAGACCTGGGAGTGCTGCGAGCTTTTTTGGAATTAAATGAGACTGATTTAGTGCTTGTTCGGCGTGTGAAATTGTGAAGATGAGAAATTTCACGCTAATGCGCTACAATTTTGCCTAGAATTTTAGCCGTCGCTCTTTGTTTTTATTATTTCAATGCACACGCGGCTTGCATATTCAGATTGTTTTTACGAGAGGCGAAACAGGTTTCGTTATTGATGATAGCATCGATGTCATAACACGTGCATATTTTGGCCGACCAAATTATTGCTAAAATAACAACGCGTGTATTTCACTACCTGTTTTTCAAATAAACTATACACGAGCTTCACATCCGCCGATCCCGAAAATAAAGCAACCAGAGAGATACACTTCATCCCCCGAAAAAGCATCACGGTACACTCTTTCGCTGAGAGGCACATTAAACATTCATATACACGAGCGAGCGAGAGAGAGAGAGAGAGAGAGAGAGAGAGCCGTTCCATCAAAAATCAAATCCACGCTTCGGAGTGGCTAATCAAATTATTTTCGCAATATCGCCTCGCGTATGCGGCGTGATTCGAAAGCCTTTCTCTAACCCTCGTGTCCCGTTTGCGCGCGGCATATTAACGCTCTCTCTCTCTCTCTCTCTCTCTCTCTCTCTCTCTCTCTCTCTCTCTCTCTCTCTCTCTCTCGGTCGGCCGCAATCCGAAAGATAGCGAGTGCTTAATGGCTCGAAATTCCTGCCGCTTTGCGGAATGTCCCGAATGAGAATTAAGTCAAGTGCGATCTATAGCCCTCTCTCTCTCTAGCGGAGACTGGCACGTATAACGCGCGTTATCCTTGTGGGACAGACTCTTGTGGACGTGTAGTGCGTGCGTTATCGACTTGAGAGAAAAGAATGCTTTTTCCGAAAGCTTCGCAGCGACAGAGCACACGCTTAGATTGAAATCTGCGATTAATTAAGACGCGCGGCCAAGTGGAAAATGTACGTGCTAAATTTATGCAAATTCGCGTATCTCCAACGCAAGAAGAGAGAGAGAGAGAGGCGCGATCCCTTAAGCATCAAGTAGTCTTTTCGCTTCCTCGGCGCGAGCGAGCTTTCCACCGCCATGTCAGAATTATTCCGTATAATTATATTCGTTTCGCAACGACACCCCGGGGGCTCGAAATTGAAATTGAGCTTCCCTAGACGAATATAGAAGCCGGGCGTGTAGCCGCGAGCTAAGATTCTCCGGGATAGCTCTCTCTCTCTCGCGCGCCTTCTCTTACTTTACATTCATTTTCATCCGTCTGCCTCTGCTGCCGTCTCTCTATCTCTAGCTTTACATCTTCCTCTCTTCCGTGCAGACTTTGAGTTTAATAAATTAGCGATTCGAGCTTTTTTTGCTCGAAGCTCCGAAATTCACTGCGATCCTAACGAGATATGCGTTTAACGTTTATTAAACATTCGATAAATCGAAAAATACCTGTCTGAAATTCTCAAGCAGATCTGGCAAATTAGTTCCGCTCTCCTTTTTATTCTTTCTTCGCTCTGTGTTTTTCCACGGCCTATACCCTTCCTGCTCCCGTCTCTAACCGTAGCTCTCGCGAAATTTGCGTGTCTTACGCGCTCCCTGGAATTCCGGCTAAAAAGCAGCGATCGATACTCGTTGTTTAGGAATTTCATACCGTCGCGTTTTCGCGTGCCTTCGCTCTTCTTCTTTCGGTCCTCGCCCGCGCCCGAGATTTAATGGATTAAGCGTACGCGGTTATCCCTTGCCACTGGGATGATTAATTTTCAGTATGCGCCGCCGCATGTTTTTTGCCCCTGGAAGAGAGAATGACGTTGGGATAAGCGTTGGTGGGATCAACCGTTCGTATCTATTTATATTTTTTAGCGATTTACGTGCGAGTTGTGATTGTGTAAGTATAACGCGCCGTAATTGAGTTTTGCGGAGGTACTGTTGTCAAAAATAAATAAAGTTCGCGGTAGGGCGAATTTTCAATTACACACAATATAATATTGACTCGAGCTCTAGTCAACATTATCCATATTCGTTTCGCTTACCGAAACTTTTTGTCGAGATATTTCATGGAAATGATGAAATAAAAATCGAACCGAATGCGTGAATGCAAAACATTTCCCTCTATTCCGAGGGATGGATGTACGTAAACAATACCGTATATTGAATTAATCAAACTTTCAGAAAAATATTTCTGCAGCTTATACATGAAACGCGATCATGTTATCTTCCTCCTTTCGTTGTTTACAGCAACTCAAGATCTCTCTACAAATTCATTGCGTTTTACACGGTAACCATTGCCGGAGTGTATCAATCAACAATGCACGAAGCTGTGAAACTGCAGTATCAGTATCTCGTTTGGAAAATAAAACCATCATAAATGAATCCAAATTTCCAAGCGCAGATCGTGAAAAAGAAAGTTCCAACAACGAACAAGGGCAACTCTCCCCTATACAGAGCAGATTAAAGAAAAGCTATAATTAGACTCCCCT
This sequence comes from Nasonia vitripennis, assembly GCF_009193385.2. Taxonomy (NCBI): domain Eukaryota; kingdom Metazoa; phylum Arthropoda; class Insecta; order Hymenoptera; family Pteromalidae; genus Nasonia; species Nasonia vitripennis. The sequence goes on along the minus strand of NC_045760.1, from coordinate 31,898,605 downwards.
CATCTCTATCTCCAAGTCTCCCCAAAGTCGTCGTCGGCGGTCGGCACAGTCTTTGGGTGACAACGGCAATATTAGTTTTACATCTAACTTTCGATTCGCGCGCGAGAGCCCAAGCTCTCGCGCAAAAGCCGGCAATCTCCCGGAGGGCTTGCAAAACCGAGAGCTACGACGACGACGGCGGCAGCAGCAAGAAAAGCTAGAGCCAGCAGCGGCGGAACAGACGCCACGGCATGTTTCGGGCCCTGCGGCATCGTCGGTATGTTTTGCGAGTGGAACAGCAGCCGTCTTAAATAATTGCCGGCTTTAGAGACGCGTATTTTGTGTGCATCGCGGCTTTCGAAGTCGAGAGAGAGGACGACGCCGAAATGCCGCGACGAAGCTCCGAGAGACTGCAAGAAAGTCACTGTTCTGCTGGTCGGTTGGTAGGAGAGTTTCTCGAGGTACGGCTTTTGAGGGTGGGGAATCTGGGTTATGCCGTTTGTAATGGTATTGTTTTGCCGGAGGCAGGTTTAATGTGATTTAAATTTAGTGTGGACTTGCAAGCATGTGAATTTCTTGGTATTAAGATTAACGGACGCTCTTCGGACCTTCATTAATTACCTTTTCCCTAGTTTTTGAGAAGAATTAAATTCTAAATAATTTAGTCACTATCCTTGTGGGCCTAATTACCATAGGTCCATCAAAGCCCGAAAAAATCTAACCAGACCGATAAAACGCTTAACTACGACCACAATCGACCCATATATAATCTCCCGCTCGTTATAAACGCAGTCAGGGGTAAAAGAGAGGAGCAGCAGCAGGAGAGAGAGAGAGAGAGAGAGAGAGAGAGAGAGAGAGAGAGAGAGAGAACGAGAGCGGCAGCCGCTGCAAACAACGAAGATAATTGATTCGCATTATACCGAGCGCTGCGCTCGCAAGTGTCACCACACAAGAAAACCTGCGACCAATAGCGTCGGCTGCACTATCGGCCCATGGGCCATTGTAATTCGTAATTGCGGAAAACAGTAGTGTGGCCGCGCTCGATGCGCATTTTATCGGCGATCGCGGTAAGCCCCCAATGCAGTTCCCGCTGCTGCTGCTGCTGCTCGCTGATCAGCAGAAATTAGCATAGCCAATTTATGTCCCCCTATAAATAACATGTTTATCGTTGTAATTTATGCGCGTTGTTGTTAGGGCCTCCCTCTCACCCTCTCTCTCTCTCTCTCTCTCTCTCTCTCTCTCTCTACCACCACATCCCCCCACCGCTGCATCGGCGCTTTATGCTCACGCGCTCTTTGAATTTTGCATAAAACGGGAAATGCGCGCCGCCGTGCATTGAATTCGCAAAACGGTTTATCTTGCAATTTTCGCATTAGATGCAGCCCGCTGAATGCGGCCACGTCGTGACTAGAAAAACATTTGTTTTCGCTGCACGCGCGAGATGGTTTACATTGCAAAACTCGGATCTAAAAAGAGGAACTACAAGTCTAGTAGAAAAGTACGGGTAAAGTCAGACCAGGCACGACTCCTCCTCACTGCGCGCAAATATTTACGCAAACTATTCCGGAAACATCGTTCGAAAACGAGTAAAAATCCAGAGCCCATCATAAAACTACCACCGGCGAAAAAAAAGAGGCAGAGAGGCATCGAGCTGGCTCGCCGGCGTCGTGCTCATTTTTCTCCATTCCCGATTAGCCGTCCGCGCGCGCGTACGTCTATAAACGGCGGCGGTGCGGCGTATACGTGCAACGATCCTTTGATCTCGCAACTGCCCCTGCAGCCGCACGAAAGTCAGCCGAGCGATTTCGCGCGCGTCCCTCTGTGTCACGTAGGCAGCGCTGCAGCGACGAGAGAGAGAGAGAGAGAGAGAGAGAGAGAGAGAGAGAGAGAGAGAGAGAGAGAGACAGGGGGATAGCCGCTCGCGCGCAAGCACGATATGCAACCATTTGCATACATATAGGGTCATTATAAATATACCGAGTGCGTCGAGCGTTTGCGGCTGTCCGCCGGGAGCGTCGCCCGCAAAACTGGCCGATGGCTCCGCTTATCCGTTATTGCGCGAGTGTGTCTCTCTCTCTGTGTAGCTACTGCCACGTCCACTGGGATTTTCCGGAGTTCCAAGGAGGTATGCGCCGCAGTTGTCGCGCAGAGCGTTTTACGCGAATGCTTGGCGCGAATCTTAGATGCTGCCGCGGTAGCTGTTGTGGGGGAAAAAGCAGATGGTCGCAACGATGACGTTTTGGGGTGGATGCGGTGAAAAACGAGATTTATGTGCGGTTGATTCTTGGATATGCGGAACCGTTGATAATTATCAATTACCCTGGTATAAATAATCCTAAGAACTGGCCATTTATTAGGTAGTAACTAGGTTAAATCCTAAGAACTGGCCAGTTACTAGCCTGTTCTTAGACTCATTTCTACCAGGGAAATTATAATTTCATTTAGAGTAATAAAACTGTAGGTATGAATTCACGCTTAAAGGCAGAGAGGGATCTGGGAGAGCATTTCACGAGCCATATAATCGTGTGATTTCCATATACACGCGAAAGGCCGTAACGTTTTTTAATAATCTGAAATCGGATAATTCTCGGCAAAATTGGCGAGTCCCACTGAAAATTAAACGCGCCGCGCAAAAAGCAACGAACAGCGCACTCACGACGCGCTGCTGCTGCGGCGGTGGAATATCGTATCTTTAGTTTCAAATATACCGGCACTCTCTCGCTCGTATTCTATTATTTTCTTTTGTGCACGCGTTATGCAAATTTGCCGGGGCATTTATTTTTCGCGCGAAATATTTCGCGCAAGTGGGAAAAAGCAGCTACAAAGGACACCGCCGCCACTGCGTATAAAAGTGCTGCGGTGTTAAACTGCAGATTGACGAGATACCCGCTCTCTCTCTCTCTCTCTCTCTCTCTCTCTCTCTCTCTCTCTCTCGCAGATTCGATGAATAACATTTTTCAAGCGCGCTCTTTTACGACGCCGCGCATGTAAATTACTTTTTGCTCCTCTTTTGCTGCTGCTGCTCGCAGTAGGGAAAGAAGATCCGAGAGAGAGAGAGAGAGAGAGAGAGAGAGAGAGAGAGAGAGAGAGAGAGAGAGAGGAACTGCTTTCCGTAATTTCGCGGAATTTAACGAACGCATTTTTAGGAGATTTTTTGAATTTAATTAGTCGAGCTTTTAACTACTCGGTATGAGGCCCTCACATATCTCTTCGTTTCTCACGTGAAAACAGCGCCCATACAGAACAAGCGTCGATGCGTCGGCCCTTTGAGAGGATGGTCCGACACAAAGAATCGAGCATAAAAAAAGACCGCGGCGGTGAGAATCGCGAGAGCGATAAATACAGAGAGCGAGTTTTCAATGGCTTAAAACAATGGGCCAACTTCCTCCTTTCCGATTCATAAAGTTCTTTCACAATCGCGGCCCGGCCGGGTAGCTCTATCGAAAGTAATAAACAACGAGCCGTCACGTTTTGTCACTCGGTGAACCGTCAAAAATTCGCGTACGCGCGAAAGTGAGTCGACGCGCTACTGCCTCAGGGGCTGCTGCTGTCCGTTATGCTGGAGAGACAGAGAAGATGGACGGTCGGACCTGTGCGCTCTCTGTGTTCTGCATATGGACGAGTGGGCGCTCACCTCGTATTTTCGAGCGGCGTTCAGAAATTCATTTTTTTTCGTTGAGAGCCCGTGTACCCCTTAATATACTGCGATGCTCGAAAAAAATCGTAAAGCTCCACCACACTTTCAACTCTTCAACCCGAATCAATATCGGCAAAAGTGTAAAAAATCGACATCTCCCTGGTTACATTCGACCAGAATTCGTCCCAGCCTCCCGTTCATCCCGCGGCTCTATAAACGCTGATGTGTTTGCATTAGCGTTAACGTTCGGTTCAACAGCCGGATACAGAGGGCAGGCTTGCTCGCGCGACCTGGCCGCGCACATTACGAATGGTAATACTGCCGCGCGGCGGCGGCGGCGACTGCAGATGCATCCCGCCTCTCGGATAGCCGCATTAGCGTCTCGTCCGTCAGTAATTAGGCCGTACTGCCGCTCGGCGAAATACTTCAATGCCGCCAGTGCGGGAGTTGAATAGGACTCGCTTGGAGATGTTAATGGGGACGATGTTGCTGGGTGATATCGGTGGGAATTAACTTTTGTATTTGGAAATAAAATTTTTCACGATTTTTCATGAAGGATAATAAAGCGGTACGCTTTCACGTCGGGATCGAAACGCGCGTGAGTGTTTTCGTAAAATACGCGCGCAGTTGGTGCCGGAATGCAATCATTAAAAACGCTTGATTAAAACCTAAATTGAAAATCAATACGTCACGAGTCGAAATACCGCGCGTATTTCCGCCATTGAAAATTACCTCGGAAATTATGAAAAATTACATCTCGATCGAATGATGAAAAAAAAAATCAACCAACCGACCACACGCTGCTATCAATCTCCGTGCATAATTAATTCCAGCCGGTGCGTGTGTGGCTCCATTCGAAAAAGAACCGATACACCATCGCCGGTATTTAAACACCGTCATCAAAGGCCGTTGCGTGTAATTCCTCCTCCCCCGCATTCCAGGGTCGAAAAAAAGAACCCGCCGAGGGGGCAAAGCCCTCCATTGCGCATCCGATAATTTCTTTCGCCGAATCGCAGCAGCAGCGGCGCCGATGACAGAGTTTGCGTCCGCCGTGCGCAATGCAGACGAGTTGTCTCCTCATCATCATAATCATCGGCGCATACCGAGCTCGTCACTCGCACGTGAGAGTCCAACCCCCGGTAAAATTGCGCACGCACGAACTACCCCGATAATGCAGCGCGCGGAGAGAATTTTCCCTCTGCCGCGCGTCTCTATATCGCACGGGGTCTTGTAGTACAGGTAAGCGAGTCGGGTTTTCCCAAAATTTCCTCGAGGGTCCTTCGCGCGCAGGCTGCGTTAACAGGCTCCTCTGCAGTCGGCTCGAAATACGAGAGCCTCGTCGCTCTGATACAGGCGCTGCTGTCGCGCGCTCTTCTGTCTTTCTCGCTCTCACTACTGCATGTGCGCGAGAGCCAGGCTTTGACTGGGGCTCTTTCGAGCGGCGCTGTTTCAGAGCTTGACGGGCTCTCGTGCACAGGAGGGGAGGGAGAGCGACGGCGGAGAAGTTTCGTGTTTCGTTGTTTCGTTGATCGAGCCGAGATCGGAGATATTTTAGAAAAAAAACTTGAAGATCAGTGTAAAATATTCACAACAGCCCGCGCGCGCAGCAGCGTTGACGTCGAGTCCTCTCCCTTCCAGCTCGACTGCAGCGCGGCGGAAAAATTATTCAGTGTAGTCCAGCCTTAACCATCTTCTGTATCGCAGTCTCTCTCTCCCACCCCGTGTCTCTCTTCTCCTCCCGTCTCGCTCGTTCTCCCTCTCCCCTCTCATCCCTTTGGCGCTCTTACCCTCTCGCCGCTCCTGCAGGAGCCTCGTATATCTATACACGTCCCTCTCTCCGACGTTACCTCGAGAGCGAACGAATGAACGAAGCAGCCCCCGTTGGGGCGCCACCCCCTCTTTCTCTCTCTGCTCTCTCTCTCTCTCTCTCTCTCTCTCTCTCTCTCTCTCTCTCTCTCTCTCTCTCAGCAGAGTTCCTGCCGCCGGTGCCGGCAGCGCCGCGATACATTGCGATACACGGCCGCTCGGCTCTTGTCTCCGCACTCGACGCTGGCCACCTACCGTGCAGGACAAGCAGCGGCGCTCTAGTTCATAGACGCACTGGGCCACTGGACACACACCTCTTTCCTCTCTCTCTTTTCCCCTTTTGATCCCTTCTGTGTTTCGCCGCCACTCCTCCGTCTGCCCATCTCTCTGTATAATTCTCTCTCCCCCCCTCCCGTGTCTTGTGATATTTCTCACTCCCGCGTGCGTCGACCGGCTCTGCGAGTAAACACACGTGTGTGTACACACACTTCGGCGAGAGTGAGAGCAAGCGAGCCGAACACGCGCGCCTCGTGTTGTGTGTATACCCCGCGCGCGCGAGAGAGAGTTTGATATTGCGAGTCTCGTGTCCCTCTCCCTCTCCGCGAACACGTACACCTCGACTCAGTGCAGGGGATATACAGAGAGGGAGGAAAGAAGCACCGAAGAGAGAGAAATATTCCCGCGACTGCAGTGTACGCGTGTGGCTGCTGATATCTGCGACATTTTCTCTGCAGTGCGCGCAGCTCCAAAGAAAAACAAGTGAGTGTGCTGTGCTGTTTGCGTAATCTACGGCCGATCGCGTGAGCGCGTTTGATGCGCCCGCAGCGCGCGACCGCAAACGCGTCTCTGCGACAATGGCCGGCTGATTCGATTGACAAGTTAATCGTCCTCTCTCCCTCTGTTGCTCGACACCGCTCGTCTATGTATATGTCCGCTCCATGCAGATCTCTCCGTCTCTGGCTCTCGATCCGCTCCTGGAGCTTTTATCTCGCTCTCGTACAGCGCAGTCGCACTTTGTTTTTACGTAGTGGTGTAATAACTGGCTAGGCTCTCCTGGATTTTAATCGGATCTGCTCCGTTTGCACACGTGTCGTTTTTTAGCCTCGGAGGACAAGTCTGTGGGCGGGTTTTAAAATGGTCGCTCCCAGTGCGCGGAAAACCACTAACCTTGAGGAAACTCGGCGATACGTGTATTGATTAAACCGGGAAGTGCGGGTGTGTTCGAGAGCTGTGTGCGAAGTCGCCGGACTGGTTGTGTCGACAGAATTTGAAAAGTGAACATTTTTAGGTTGTTTTGTTGAATTCAAAGTCAAACCGTCGGCCGTCATCGCGGCAACGAAAACAAAAGCAAAGTGAAACTTGAAAACCAATAAGTTCAGTAGGCAGCCGGCCTCTCTAACGAGTTTTACATCGTCGGCACAGAGCGCCAGTGAGAAAAGAGAGTCGAGACTCGTCGTCGTCGAGAAGGCACATGCTGACTGAGGCCACGTGAAGAAAGACCGGCTCGTCGAGCCGGCGGAAGAGAGAGAAACCGCCGCAGTTCTGGTTTCCCGCGCGCACACACCTACACACACCGACACATAGCAGCATAGCAGCGGCGAATCCAACCCCACGCAGCGGCGCGACCCCTACACACAACAACCCAACAGGCAGCAGCAGCAGCGGCAGCTCTATCCCCTCCTGCACAGCAGCACAGCGCGAAACGCACAACAGCCGAGAGCGGAAGTACTAGTCAGTCGCCGAGCGACCTTCCGACATCACGGGTTAGCTTTGCAAGCTCTCGCCGCCGATACTTTTTTGCACACGAGATAACGCGCGGCTCTTTTCAAGCGCCAGTTGTTGACGCTGGGGTGTCGGAATTTTCGGCGTACTTGATATATAAGTAGTTCGGTCGTTTTCTGTGTATTATTGTTATTTTTCGTTTTTACGCGAGAAGATGATATCAGTCGCACGTGCGAAGCTCGCTTGCAACGAAGCAGGATTTTGAACGTGTGTCGACTGCCATACGCCAACTCTGATTCTTGTCGACTCTCCGCGTGGTAATCATGGTTTTTTGACGTTTTTCGCGCCCGTCGAGAGAGCGAGGCAGACAGAGAGCTTCAGGAGCTTGCGAGAACACGGGACAACTGATTTCAGAAAGAGAGATATACATAGAAAGAGAGTGTGTGTGAGTGCTGTGCGTCAATAGAATTGTTGAAAGAAAAAAGTGTCGTTTTCAGTCGACCGACTGTGAGATCGTAATCTGTGCTGATTTTTCGGAAGAAACACGTGAACGAGCTCAGCCGAATATCCCCGAACGAATCGCCGCGTGTCGTCAGTGAGAAGTGAAGTTTCGACAGCAGAAGACAGCATCGGCAGTGAAAGCTCCAGCAGTGTTCGACGATCTTTGAAAAGCCGAGAGAAAACGATCGACGAGTGGTGCGCTGGATACAAGCATCGGAGTTGCGAATCGAGCACGTGGGGCTAAATAGCGGTGTAGCATCGCCAATCAACTGACTCATCCGGCGCCGTACCCACCTCGCTGAATCTGCATTTCCGGAATTTACTTCCAAGCCAAAGCAGACGCACTACTCATCTCCCACTCTCCATTACTCGCCAGCGGAACTCGAGAGTCTTCAAGGAGTTTCGAGAGATCCCACTTGTTCGAAAAGTTGAGCCTTCGGCGGCATTCACCTATTCGTCGTCGCCGTCGTTGCCAGCGAGGGAAAATTCAACAAGTCGCGCTCGGCCCCCGCTGGAAATCGACGCAAAAGTCGCGACGATTCCGTCGTTTCGCGATCTCGTCAGCTGCAAAGCAGGCAAGATCCCGTCCGTACGCGCTACCGATCTGAAGGAGGTGGCCCAGGCCCGTACCGTGGTCCGGGGCCCGATAATAATCGACGCTCGAACCCTCAACGCTCACCCGACGATCCTCTCCCAGGCGCAGGATCACCACCACCATCACCACCATCACCAGGAATCGAGCGCTGTCAACCTAGTCCAGAGCAACAGCAGCGCCAGCAGCAGCGGTTGGCCGTCCTCGAGCAGTAGCTGGTGCAGCTCGTGTAACAGTAACAAGGGTGAATTCGTTGGGGTGGCCGGCGCGCCGACTTCCTCGACCTCGGGCCCCGGGATCGCACCTCCGGCCGTAGTCGGCTGTCTGCTTGGCGTGTACCCGAATTCCGGCTGCTCGACGGGGCCTAGGGCCCCCCAAGCTGCCGCGAGTGCGCCTCTGATCCAGGGCGTACCTGCCCATCACCACCACCACCACCCGCCGCCGCAGATCGTAAGCGTACCGGCAGCAGCGGCCAGTGTCCCGGCTAGTACCGGCGGCTGCCGTTCCTGTTGCTGTCACCATCAGCAGCAGCACCATCACCAGCAGCCGGCCACCGCGGTCCAGCTCACCAGCCAACGGGGCGGCATCTCGCTAAGGGTTGCGAGGGTGGCGTCCACCACCTCCGTCCGAGCCGCCCCCTACGCGCACTCCCAGCATCAAGGACTGGGAACGGAGTGCAGGTAATTCGTCGTCCTCGCTGCCCCGACGCGGCTTGTATACTGGTTAACCCGTATGTATGGTAAAAAAAATGACGAAATTCCAGGTGTAGGGAGGAGACGGGCGCAGTGGGTGGAGGTGGTGCGCACATCCTCGGCGGCCCGATGCTGTTTGTCCCGTTCACGGTGCCCTCGTTCCCCGCCACGCACCAGCAGCAGACGAGCCACCCGGTGCCGGCCCACCAGAGCCACCACCAGCAACTGCAGCCGCCGGCCGGCGCCCAGAGCCAGGTAGTGCAGCAGCAGCAGCCCCCCCAGCTCAGCCAGCTCAATCACCTGAACCACCAGGGCGGCCTCGTTCAGCCCCCGACCAGCAATCAAGCGACCATTCACAGTACCAGCTGTTCGCCTCAGCAGCAGGCCACGACACCCAATAAGGTTAGCAGCACTTGCGTCTGTGCATTGTCGACGTATAACGCTGCGTGGGCGGCAATTCGAGCCTGCTCTGACCAAAACTGGCGCTCACACAGATCAAAAAAGATTACACGCTCGAAAACGATCTCCCTCGCGCGTTCCAATTTTATTCTCGAAAAAGCAGCGGAAGTCTTCCTCTCGCATATGCATCGCGCCTCATGCCAAGCCCTTTAAGCATCGCGCGAAATTCCTTCATCTCTCTCAAGGAATAACATCATCCGTACAGAGAGCAGGAAGCATCGCGGAGTTCACGCCTCCCCCTACGCGTACACTATACGGGCGATCCCTTTCTCGCCGGGCGCACTCGAGCGACACACACTTTTATTATCCTGGCTGGGGTTCAAGTCAATTTTCTTTAGCGAGCCATAACTCGCGAAAAAGATACGCCCGCCGCGTTGCATCCTTGGCAGAGCCGACTTAATTCTTCCCGCTGCGAGGAGCTCGTCGTCCAGGAGGCTCCACCTTCCTTGGCAGCTGTGGAAAATACGCGTCGAGTTGGGTTATTAATTATCCGCGGGAAAACTCTACACTCGCGTTTTTGAATGATTTCGAAGCGTATTTTTTATGCGAAAAACGACCACTTCGTTCAAGTCAGTTCGCAGCCGATTACAAAACAGTCCGAGTAAACGGTCTTCGCTTTACTGCCTTCCGAGAACTGCGTCGTAAAAAATTCTATTTGCCAATATCGTCCAACAGAAATTGCCCGAGCTCGTTTTTAAAAAAATACGCTATACGTATACACCTCAACGAGTTTAAAAACAACGACTACGAGCGAGAAGAAAAAAGCTTCGAATTATCTCAATTATAAAAGCGTAAACCGAATGTATAATCAAGTCCACCGCTCTCGGAGGAAAAATACAGAGCGTCGTATAATTGCTCGTCTCTCTTTCCCCCTCCGCTATAGTTATACATCGCGTTTCGCGGAAAAGTGCGAAAATTAGCGAGCCTATCGAGCAAGAGACAAGAGCGCCGCGACGGAGGGGTATACTTTAATTCTAAAGGATAGGAAAACGTTGCTATATCCGGCGGCGGCGGCGCGGGAGGAAGAAGAAGCGCGCTCGCCGAGAGGAGCAAGACTTCGAAAGTAGCTCAACTAACTTTATTAATTAAAGGCTGTTAGTCCCGGTTGCTCGATACAGGGTGGCGCAGCCAGCCGGAGTTTCCGCTCTCTTCTCTCGCTCTTGACGCGCCGCTCGCCTTGATTTTCATTATTATTCGTTATTTTTCATAATTACAATGGCCCACCCCCCGCGCACTGCTCTGGCTATAGGCTGTGCGTAAGTTTGTTTGTCAATTGAAAGTTTGCGTTCCGCCGCTGCTGAGCCCGGAGGCTTGTGTCGGGGCTTACAAATTGGACAGGGTGGAGGTCTCTATCAGCGTCGCTGCCGCGATTAATTAAACTCGGCGGCGAGGAGAATTGGGACGAAAATATTCATCGCTCCGTATTTTTGACAAAGATATCGATTTGCAATAACAAAAAAGCGTTCAAAGAGTACCAACCATACCCGCGTAACCGCATGACGGTCAGTCACTAACACCCTCGCAACCCTCTTCCCAAGCCAACAACCCCATCCCGGCGAATTAAGACTGCTCAACGCGTCCCGTAATTAAAAAATTGCTCTCGCGCGTCGTGCGCAGTCGTGGCCGTGGGCGCCGCGCAAGAGGAAGAATTGGAGAGTCGGTGAAAAAAAAAGAGAAACGTCGGGTATAGCGCATGCGGGACTTTATAGTCTGCGAAATCTTTGCGCGCGCAGAGAGCGAGAGAGTAAAACTGCGTAGGGGGGAACGCAGTAGTGTAGTGCGCCTACGTCAGGATCGAGCGCAAGCGCAAAAGAGAGAGGGAGAGAGTGAGCGACCGGCTGCTACAGGAGGGTAGAGAGCTGGAGAGATCAAAGCACTGAAGATGATTTCATTACGACACGCCACTCGTCTGCTACGCTGAAATATCAAAAGATTGCAGCTGGCACACTCTTTTTCTTTCTGGACGAGAGAGAGAGAGAGAGAGAGAGAGAGAGAGCGCCGCTCTGCCTTTTTCGCTTTCCGCGCGCGGCACCTCTATTCATTCGGGGGACTGCTGCTCTGCCGCTAGCTTTTTGACTGAATTTTTTGCGGGCGATGATTTTCGCTATTTGCCTCTGATGCCTACTGCGCTTCTAAACTTTTCCGAATTGGTTTTAAACGCTAATTGTGCTATACCAGCCGTTAGAATACTTTTTCACTTTTCGAGTTCCAAAAAGAAGCAGCAGACCTCCAGCATCATCGCTGTTATTACAAACCGCGAAAAAACACTCACAGTCGGGCATTACTCGGAAGCCTGAGCAGCAGCAGCAGCTCGAGGAAAAACGAATTTCAGCCTTGTCGTCGGCCCTTAATATTTCATTACATTACACCCCATCCCCGCACTCGACTCTCCGTCTTCCGAGCAGCGGCGGCTGTTGGCCATCTCACAGCCCGGCGGCGAGTAGTACACTGCACGTAGATCGTCCCTGGCACGTACACACTCCGAGGTCTTCCACACAATGCTTTTCTTCGTCGTCGCTCTCTCTCTCTCTCTCTCTCTCTCACACACACGTACACACGCACACACCGAGTGGGAGAGAATATTATTAGCCCGAGCTGCTGCTGCTACTGCCGGCACCGCTTGCTATTGTCGAAATAAGCTCCTCGCGCCTCGGATATTCCAAATACTGGCTCTCTAGCAAGGCGGAATAGATTCGTTTTGCCACCAGCCGCCGGATTGCGTATTTTCTTATTCAAGGCGAAATGTGATTTTGCCGAGCCGCTCGCTCCCTCGCGACAAAGGAACGGATTTTTCTCGATTTCCCGCGCCGCCGAAGGCTGCTGCTGCACACTTTTTTCTTCCTCCCGTTTTCGGAGCCGAACTGCATGGAGTCGCGCTTCGAAATATCGGAGAGTGTGTTATAGCGTATAGCATAGAGCGGAGGATAAATAACGTTGATAAATTTTAATGCCACTCGAATAAGCCAGGGAAAAATCTGCTCGACGGTCGCAGCCGACTGAGCGAAGCGAGTGTGAAAAAAGCTCTCGCCCGCGCGTTATAATGGGACGAGGTGAGCGCTACGGAGACCCTCATAAAATTTTACAAATGAGCGTGTACCGCCACGTCGTCGGGAGGGAAAATAACGAAAAAAATGGATATGCCGCACCGAAAGGGTTGCGTGTATAAAAACGAATATAAAACGCGACGGCGGCGGTGGATCTCTAGTCGCTGCTGCTTTTTGCTTACTCCTCTTTTTTCGGTGGTAAGCGTGTTCTTGTCTGCTCGCGCGCGATGTTTCAGAGACTAGGAATATGCGGAGGGCTGAAATTTTCTGTGTGGGTTGTGCGGAGAAAAATATGAAATTTTCATTTTTTGCCTTGGGGATGAATTATTAAAAATTTAGCGTCGTTTCTGTTTAACTCGGTTAGCTCCGCAAGTACAGCATTATTTGCAGAAAAATTTTACGGCGTCTCGAGTTTCCAGCGCGGCGCTAATGGCGGTATAATGACTGTGCTAAATCATATCGCATTGTAGGTATTTTGCTTAGTTCTAAACTTGAGCATTTAAATGTCACATCATTATGAAACTTCGGCGCTACATCACTTTGCATATGAATAATTATAAGCGACGCCTACGCGTAAATGATGGAATCCGAGCTTTTGATAAACTTCTCATACTCGACTTTCCAAATTGAAAAACACCATCTCTCTTCGGCGGAGCAACAAACGAAAAGAAGAAACGCATCGGCTGAAATACGAGCCTCCGGGAACGCGAGAGGCGAAATCTGGAAAAAATTAAATTGTTAAAAGGAAGCTCGGTAAATCCGCGTCGTCCCGACCCCTAATTCTTTTTCCCGGAAGTGCGCCGCAAGATAAGTATGGAATGCGTGCCGCGCGCGTGTATGCAAACAAATGGAGGTCATACGGAGCAGTCGCGAAAGCGCTGCGAAACAAATGTCGAGCATTTACATTTAGCAGGAGATGACCCCGCCGCGCGCTTTGTTTCTTGCCGCGGACTCCCAAATTTCTTCCGTATCTCTCTCTCTCTCTCTGCCTCTCTAGCTTTCGCGTTTTATTTATGCGAGCTTTTGACGCGGTTTGTTTGTTTCGTCTATCGACGGATTAAGTTGAGTTTTAAAAAGCTTCTTGAAAAATTACACTAGGCGAGGGATCGATATTCCAAGTCTGCTGCTGTGTGTGTGGCTTAGCGCTAAAACAGCTCTCCGCCACTAGACCTATATTTCTGAAATGGCTTTACGAGTATTGGTTTTATGTATTTTTTTTATATGCAGGATTTTATGAGCTTATGTAAACGGCCGTAACTCTGAAAATTCGAGTCATCGGCAGGAGTAATTTTGAAAAAAAAAATTTGCCTCAGCTGTTATTCCGAAAATATTTTTTACAGCTGCCTTTTATTTTTTGTTTGGAAAATAAAAATTCTACGACGATCCCATAAACCCTTCCGCCAGTGGTATACCATCGCTTAATTATCAACCTGACGATAATCCCTCCGGTAAAAACGTCACACTCTCTCGCGGCCATGCAAAACAGTGGCGTGCCTTTAATTTAAGAAAACGACAGCCTCGACGATCGTTTTTTCTTTCGGCGCTCATTATTTCCTACAACGCATTTTTCACTCGAAAATAGCAATTTCTAGAAAAGTAGTAGCCTTCATCGCGATATCCGCGGCTTTTCGCGCAAAAACCACGTTCCGAATCCAGCCACACGCCGGCCTCGGCAATTTCGACGGCAGCAAAATGCCGGACGGCCGCGTTACCCCGTGCAACGGGATTTGCATCCCGGATCCCGTGTGATTTGCATTTCAATTCTCCGCTATATAGGAAGGCTGCCTGCCAAATGCCGAGAATAGAAACGTAAATAGGAGAGCTTGCGGAGCAGTGAGAATAGATCCTAAGACGCGTTTCTCTCTCTCAGTAAAGCCGAGGCGCCATCGTCGTCGTCGTGAGAGAAGGCTCCGGTGTAACTCGCGGAGAGCGTTGCGTTACACGCTAGCTCAGTCATTGAGACGACGCTGCTAATTGGGAAGTAACGGAAAATTATGGGGCTTCGCGAGAGAGAGCGTGGTTTATTGGCGGGCCTGATTAATGGCTGCAAGCGCGCCGTGTCTTTTGTTGGAAGATCGTCGCTGATGAATGGGAAGCTTTTTGTCGGCGGGACACGGAATGAAACGTTGTTTATCGACGACGTACGATCGTTATTTTTTCAGGCGTATATTTTATTCGCAATACCGTATACAGATGGATTAATTACCGGGAAACAAAGTGCAGTCAAAATACAAATCCATAACTTTAGCGCGCGCGGGTAAAAAATTAATGTCGATGTGTGGAAGCGCTTTTGGAACACAAATAGAACACCAGCTGCGTGTAAGAGCTCGCAGACGAAATAGAGAGTCGGGATGAGTTTAAATTTTAATGAATCCGCGATCGCATTCCAGCTCTCTCGAAAGAATCATCGCGATAAAATCGAACAATGCGCGCCGAAATGGATTTGCAAATTAGTTGCCCACCACACCGAATACACGATATCCAGAGCAGCAAACCAATCGGGAAAATTTTGAAATTCCACGAGAGAGAGAGAGAGAGAGAGAGAGAGAGAGAGAGAGAGAGAGAGAGAGAGAGAGAGAGAGAGAGCAAGCCCAAAATAGGTACACCGCATACGGTAATGACGTCGATACAGAGTGGGCTGATTCACATTCAAATTTCGGAGAAGAATGTCTCTATGGGGACAGAGAGTGAGAGAGGGATGGTCCGGCTTTGAAAGCAGTTATTTTGAATTATTAATTACGGCGTAGTAACGTAAACTCATTAAGCCATAAATTTCTCATCAAGCCAGTCGGATCGAGGCTGAATGCGAGAGCGCTAGCGTAATCTGGCTTTTCCGACTAACTTGATTTCGCGCGCGAGGCTCTATCCTATACCCATTGAAATGCATAACAAGCTATACGTACGAATCGCGTGTAATCGCTCATGTTTATGCGCTCGTAATTGCTTTACCGGGCCTCTGTATCTTTCTTTTAATCCGGCCGAATTAAATGTTGTATTTAACGAAAACTGTGTACGTAAATTAGCTCGATTTTAGCTAACGACGCGAGCATTAAAAAATTAGTCAGTTTCAAGTCGCGGCAAGGATAATCGATACGCCCCAGCCGGCGAAAAAACAAAAGCTTCCTGGCAATAAAGGCGACAGGTGACGATGTAGCTTTGTTCTCCCTTAAGTAGAGCTCGCGCGAGCGCAGGTGCCCCGAGAGTTTCGCCTCGGAAAATCTCCGGCGCAAAAAAAAACTCACAAGAGAGAGAGAGAGAGAGTGAGAGCAAACTGCAGCGGCGGCGCTTGCAAATGAGAGAGCTTTCGCACAGTGGCAGTATTTCTTGTTGAGGTTTATAATCCCGTAGGTATCGCGATACGCCCCTGCGCGCGCGTGGATCTCCCCGAGGAGGCGCGACGGCGAAATTTCTCTCCCCCTCTGGAAAATTTCCCCTTTCTTCCGCGCGCTGAGAACTGAAATTTTCAAGCGCGCTTCAGTCGATTAAAGTGGAAATTGCGGTTCATATTTATCGGGGTGGGGCGTATTAAAAATTCAGGGCTGTTCTTACTCTTCATTATCGTGCGCGCGCGCGAGAGCTCGACGAAGCAGAGTCGAGCAAGTGCGCCGCGGCTGCCTTTTTTCCCGGCGTGGAAAGTTGCGAAAGTCGTTCTCGAAATGTTTGCTGATACTGTATATTACTCCTGAGGACCGCTGGCGGTGCTGTGTGATCTTTATCCGGAGCGCCGGCGCAGATTTCAAAAACTAGCTCTCGAGAGCTCTCTCTCTCTTTCGAATGGGAAAAAGTTAGGCAGATCGTTCGCTACGCTGCGCTGGGAATGGAAAGGCTTTTTCGAATTTTCGCGCGCCTCCGATAAAGTGCTTTCGATACGGCTTATATTTTGGGCAAAAAATACTGAAGTGAAAACAAACTCCGCTCTACTACTTTTTCGAAAAAATAAAATCTCGTCCAGCCCCCTCGAAAGCTCGAAATTGCGCTCAAAAACAATTCGCTCTCTCTCTCTCTCTCTCTCTCTCTCTCTCTCTCTCTCTCTCTCTATCCCGTCCATCCCTCAGCACGCGTATCGCGTCACCGGAACACTCTACTTTGTCCCTTCCACTCGTCCACTTGCGCGTCCGGCAAATAAAATGCCCTCGCGCGCGCGCATACACGTAAGTGCATAGCCACCACTGCCTTACAACGCAGCGCGCGGCACGTAGTACAATGGGTTCGCGACTGCGTGAGACGCATATTGATTTCGGCATTTCGAATTTCGCCGCAGCGCACACCCACACACTTGTATAGAGATTCGGGAGGGGACGGATTCGCCCGCGGCTTGCATCGAGATCAGATCAGAGCCGCTGGTCGTTACTCTCGTTACTAACGAGTGTAATCATCGTTACACTCTGGGATGGGAGAGGACAGATAAAGTGCATATCAGGGCAATGTACGAGATGGCTTCTTTCGCTATTCGAGCGGGAAAAAGCTCGCGCGGGCTGGTAAGTGAGGCCCGAAATTGAAACGTGGTGGAGAAAAAAAAGTTTCGCGGGAAAAAGTATGAAGGACTGAGAAATAAAAGAGCGGAGAGTGGAAGTGAAATATTTTATACGCCGGAGGTACTTGAGTATCTTTTCAGTGAGACTGATGGAGCTTGGAGGGCTTGAATTTGTTTCGCGTGTATTAATTATAGAATATTTAACTCCTTTTTGAGAGAGGCGGATCAAGATTTTGAGGTTTTTTTTTTCTTTTCTATAACCAACGACGATATCTGTTATGAAACTTGCTTTTTTCAATATACTCGTGCGTTTGAAAACGCGGGACTGGACAGAGAGACACGCGAAAAAGCCGCTTTGGAATCATACGAATGCGAAATGATATTGAACCGAGGAAGATATGAAAGACTTAATGAAGGCAAATACGGCGAGGCGGACGAGAAACACAAATGGCGAATCCGATGAAAAGATTAAAAGGAACGAAGAGAGGGATTGAAAAAGAGAGATGTTTGATGAAAAATGCATACGTATGACTCTCCTCCTCCTCGTCGTCGTCGTATATCGATCATCTGTCATTCCGTCGTAAAATATTTTATGCTAAAAGCTTTTCAATAAAATACGGCATCCGTCATTATTTTCCAGGCACATTTAATCGAAAAAAGCTTTTGTCCAGCTTGCATCGCCCTCTCTCAGTACGTGTATAAAACATCGTTAGAGTGACTCTTATCGTAATGAAATTCCCGAATGATTAAAACTTCTCTTTGTGTCGCCGGCTTCTCTCCCCATCCACCTCATACTTAACGAGCAAAAAAAGTCAATCCACACCCGATCCACTCGATAATTCATTATCGTCCCGCAAATCAGGATGCAAATCACGTTATACCGCACTCGAGGCACGCGCTTAACTCGACAAAGTGAAACAACCGCGCGATCGAAAAACAGCGGCGGGCAAAAAAAAATACATCGCCCGACGTGTTTTCGGCCAATTAAACATTTCCATTTTCAATTTCTCGCCGGCGGTCCGGCTGCGGTCAGCGATCGTTGATTCGTTTATCCGTTCCGCGCGCTCGATGGTTTTCTTTGTTCTTCTAATTTTCCCTTCTATCCCTGCGCCTCGCTCGTCACGCTCGTTATCAATGTGGTGGTACGGTGCTCTTTTTTTCACTTTCCCTTTCTTTCCGCTCGTGCGTCGCTACGTTCATTGAAAACAAATTGAAACGTTGCCTGGGGGAATTAATGAATCTCGTAATGGAATATTACATGCCGGCGCGCGCGTGGACTGCGGAATTGTGAGAGTCGGCGCTCTCAAAGGACGCGTAGACTATGTTCCATTGTAAGAACACACGATTTCCTTTGTTTTATTAAATTTAAATTTAAAATTTGAACGGAGTTTTGAAAGCTCAATAAATGCGCTTTGTGTACATTTGTGTTGCTTTCGCTAGATTTAATTTGCGCGCTCTACACGAGTTTTAATTTTTTTCTCTCGCACGTTATCCGTTCCAGCGCTTCTTTCGCTTAGAACTTTTCAATATTCTCTCGCCGTCTAACGTAAAGCAATTAAACTGATATATTTGACCGTTCGAACCTACAAACAATGTCGTTCAGTTAGGTGAGAGTTATTGATTGCAGCTAGCACGGTTATTATTTGCACTGATTCTATTTTCGCCCAAGCGATTTCTTGGAGTGTTTCAGGCTGTATTCTAACTCTGCAAAATAGTTCGAATCGAACCGCTCAATTTGAAACAATAAGGAAAAATTTCATCCGAAAGAACAGCAGATCGACGATCAATACATAACCGATCACACGCTAGGCGCGACAATCCTCTCTCTCTCGGGGATCAGCTCATCCCCGACACGGCGGTATCCGCGGATGAAAGCAGAGAGAGAGAGAGAGAGAGAGACTCTCGAGAAATATTGTTATGCAGAGGCTGCGCACGTATCGAGACTCAACGAGTCTCTCGACGCCGGCGCGGCACAACAGCGTCGCGGATAAATATGGAAATCTTGTTGTTTCGTACTAAAACCCTTTGCAGGAGAGAAAGAGATAGAGAGAGCGAAGCCGAGGCGTCGACCCCACGGTTCCCCTGTTTATCCCCCCGTGGTTGCTTCTGCTGCTGGAGACGCGACGCACTGCAAATATCGGCTAATGTTATACTGAGTATCTTTAGCTTCCACCGCGCGCTTACGCTTCGGTTTTGTTGCTGGTGTCGGGGGTGTGACGCGCAGCTATAGGATTGATTTTTATTTTGCGCCGATGTCACAAGGTTGCTTCTGAAGAGGAATTCAAAAGTTTGATGTTTTATTTGGATTATTGATCAATTCGAGGTAAGTGCATCGAAAGGAAAGGTTTGTTAATCAACGTTTGGATTGCACATCATCGAATGCATCGTGAATGAACAGATGGATGAGGATGCATTAAAGGAAGTAGGGAATTCAGGTCAAAGCTTTGATTTGATTTGGTATTGGAGATGATTAGTTTTCATTAGTCGAGTGGTCTATGCGGATGTAAGTCAAAGTCTCATTCACACAACTAATTACAGCGCACACACAGACACACATAGTATTAAATGGCACCCGGCAGGTTCACTACGTTATAGGATATCATCCGTATAACCTTAAAAGTGGAACCTTAAAAGTGGAACCACGTATCGATAGCTCGGTCAGAGCTTTGCATTAGACTATTGCTAATAACATAACTACTCCACTTTGAAACACACAGCCACTCCCGCAACAAAAAAGCTATGCACACTCAGTTCAGAAGCAGCAGTAAATTAGATTCCTCGGCTGTTCTAAAGGGCAGAAAAATCTGATAAGATAAGTCTGCGAGCTCTAGCCAGTCAGTCAGCTCTCTAGCTCGACCCTTTAGTCTCGCAATCTCTCACCTTTCTCTCTCTCTCTCTCTCTCTCTCTCTCTCTCTCTCTCTCTCTCTCTCTCTCTCTCTCTCTCCCCGTCTTTTTCCCTCGCCACCACTCGAATGGCGACCCGCATGGAAGGAAGAAGAATCGCGAGGCTTGATTGTTTTAGCATCTCTTGCTCTCTCGCAAAAGCGAAAGTGCTCGAGCTCTCGAAACGCAGAAGGAAATCTCGTTATTCTTTTATCCGGCACTTTTCCTCCTCGAACTCGAGCTATATATATATATATATATATATATATATATATATATATATATATATATATATATATATCACTCTCGAGACAAAACCGGCAAAAAGCGCAGGAAAAGAAAGAGGCGCGTCATCTATATATACATGTATATGAAAGAAAAAGGGGCCGCGGGAAAACGGACCGAGTGAAGAGGCACTGGGTCTCTCTCTCTCTCTCTCTCTCTCTCTCTCTCTCTCTCTCTCTCTCTCTCTCTCTCTGTACACGTGACACGCACATTAATTATTTTTTCCTCGCGCTATTCTTTTTTTCTTCTTCTTCCACTGCTGCCGCTGCTGCTGCTGTTACTGCCCTTTCCACGGTGTCTGGAGGGACGGTATATAGTTTGACGAGCGCGCAGGCGCACGGAGCGAGGGAAAAAAGACTAGGAGTAGAGAGTGCAGTATTTTTTAGCGAGTCGCGCTGCTGCTGCATACACTGTCTAGATGCAGATTTGTACGAGCTCGAGGCATCTTCCAATTACGAAGAAGTTAGCCAGATGAGATGCGCGGAAAAAAGAATTCTCATGATTATTCGAGTTTGACATCTTACAATTTCACGTTTCCACGATCATTAACGTGCTTTCTTCCTTTCTGTTTCAGGTACGTACATAGTTGGACAATCTCGCGTCACGTGAGTGTAAGCACAATTTTTTTTTTGAAAACCTGAAATTTCTGCTGATAAACCGGACAACGTCTTCACCTCCACATTCTGCTCCTGCCTTGCCACAGCCAAGCCCACACACGCGCTGATTTATGATTTAACGCCAGTTTCGCGCGCGACTAGTAGACGCGAGAAGCCCAGCCCAGACTCCGAGACCTATACACTGCCGCACTGTGTATAAGGGCTTGCACGGTGAAACGTTACAGTGAGCTCATTAATTTTGCAGCCGTGGATAGAGGGGGGCAGGGAGGGATAGCGAGTGCCAAAGGGTGCCTTAACAAGGCGCCAGCGCTGAGGCCGCTTTAACGGGCGCGACATTGAGGATCGCGCGCGCGCGAGGGAGAACCACTATACCGCGTCTCTCTCTCTCTCTCTCTCTCTCTCTCTCTCTCTCTCTCTCTCTCTCGCCCTCTCCTCGTTTTCGCATTGACATATTTCCTTCTCCCGTGGAGCTTTTTTCGCGCGCGGCGACGAGCAGCATCGGTATTTTGTTACACACGCCATCAGAGCTATCAAGTGCGACGGCGCGGCTTATTTTCTTTTACGAGGAAAAGCTGCGCCCGCGGGGGCGAGAGAGCGGTATAAATAAGTGTTGTCAGGGTGTGGGTTGACTCTTTTTTTTTTAAGGGGAGATTTACTTATGTGCGAGAAAGTGTTATTGAAATTGGGCAGAATGTTCTGCTGCCTCTGCGATAGTGATTTTCGAGGTGTGCTATAACTTTTACGAACTTTTCTTGCACATATAATATTCGTTTCAAGTTCGAGTCGAAAAGCCTTAGGATTACAACACTGCCTTCTTATCTTTCACTTTACAATCCACCCACGCTGCTCCTTCTTCCACAGAACGATGGCAACCTCAACCAAAAGTACCTCATCATTTCAACCCCCTCGAAGCTAAGAAAAGAAGGTAAACCATTACGCCCCTCGAGCGGCCAAATCCACGTTATTTCAATTCACGCGTCATAAACAATCAACGGAATATCAGCGTTGCGGTACTCCAGCGAGAAAATCCCTTAAAGCCCCGGGGCAAAGAGAAGCCGGACAGAAATGAAGGATATCTCCACTTTCTCGAGAACAAAAAAAGAGAATCACGCGTCGTCGTCGTCGTTGTCGTAGTAGTCCCTTCGACTTCCGGAGTTACGAGCACAGAGATTACCGATGTAATCGCGGCTGCGCGGCGCAGGTACAGCAGCAGTGGACACCTCTATCTCCCTCTCTCTCTCTCTCTCTCTCTCTCTCTCTCTCTCTCTCTCTCCCGCGATGCAATATAGCCAGAGGGGCAAATAAAAGTCGAGCTTTTACGAGGGTAATCGTCCTCGCGTGCGGCGCGGTACAAGTGCTTTATGGGTTTACAAGGCCGTGACGAGGGCTGAATTTTACTAAGCGCGTCTCGAAATATATTAATCGCGCGCTCCGTTCGTTAAATTAATTCACCTTTGCGATTATCCTTCGAAACTCGAAATTACGAGAGAGAGAGAGAGAGAGAGAGAGAGAGAGAGAGAGAGAGAGAGACGTCGCATAGCCTCTCGGCATCCCTCCTTTTGCGCATTTCACAGCCATAATTACGTCACGCGATCCGTCGCCGCGTATGTCGGACCTCTTTTGAGGATCTTAGCGCTGATTATCGCGCGCCTTTTCCAGAGAGCCGCTTTTTCGTTAAAGCGATACATTCTCTTTAAGGAAAATCGATCCGATGTACCGCTGCTCTGCCACCGCCGCCGCCGCGCTATTACGTCCTGGAAGATTAGGGCGAAGGATTGCAGAAAACCGCAGCCCGGAATTTGTTGGAGAGAGAGCATTTAACATTTTCTTTTTTGCCGGCTAGCTGCCGGCCGGGGATTATCGTGTAAATTATTGTTGTCGCTTTTTTTGCGAGCGCGAGTTAAGTGGGAAGTGAGTTATGCGCCCCGAGGATATGGAGTCTGAGGGAGTGCTTTTAACCTTAGCTGTAAATAAAAGTAGATTAGTTAACGCCGGCGTCGTTAAGCTGCGCCGATTCAGAAATAAGAAATTAAAACATCAAAAGCAGGGGCACGCAATCACACTGGCCGAAACAAAAAATCCTCTCGAAATTTCAATTTAATATCACACCGTCTGCCGCTGCTGTTCGACCCTTTCGCAATTTTCCATCCCCGACGCGTCTAGCGCAGTGCTTATCGATCTTCCCCGAAAATTCGCAAAATTAACCCGAGGATAGGAAGTTTTACTACGGGCAAGCGGCTACGCACTCCTGTTAATTTCGCTCGAAGACACTTGAGCCGTCAAAAATAAACTTGGCTTTTCACGGCAGATCCGTAATGTTGTCGCGAAAACTGAAGCCCCACCGGCGCGTCTAAATCTCGCCGTACTAGAGAGAGCGGCGTAATCCTCTTTAAAACGGCCCCGGAATTAACTTCGGCGCCTTGTTAATTTGCCTCGGGAGTTTGTAAACGTACACGAGAAAAACACAACGATTGCGATCCGAATTTTCCCCAACGGGATCGATATGGTACACACAGCTGCTCGAAAACACGCGGTTTTTTCCCAGCCCGGTATAGCCGAAAATTAATATTTACAAAAATGGACACGAGAAAAAATCTCCGGAATAATAACCGATGACGACGAAACGTCAGCGGGTGAAATTCGGGTCCAGCCGTGCCGGCGACACGTTATCGATTCAGCAGAAATTCGTCACCTCGCTGGGCTCTGTGTTTATCCATGCAAAATTAAACTAATCGCGAATTCCGTCATGCAAAGCGAAGCGGTTATTAAATCCAAACGCTTCGCGGTCATTAGTCGCAAGCTCGCGACTGAAAAGCATTTCACCAGCGAACGAAAGGGACGGATGTGCTGAGCGAAAAATTCTGGGATCTGAGGTGTGTGAGCAACCAAAATTCAACGCGTTGGACCATTTCGAGGAGAAATTCTATTTTTAATTTTTAAAGTTTATTTTTCAAATAATAATGTGCGCCATATGTGAAATCTAAAAAAGGAAAGCTCGCAACAAAAGCGGGTCGTTCGCGCGTTTTTTCTTTTTTTTTCGAAAACTCAACTGGAGCGTGGCGTTTCGGCCAAACGCACAAGCGCGATAATTCCCTCAACTCTGGTGGGAAAAAAGCTTCGCACTAAAACAACTTGACAATATGGTGGTGTATCGCCTACCGCGATGCGAAAACGCGTCCGTATTTCAGACTCTGGCGCGTCGCGTTTACATGAATGAAATTTAATCAATCTGAGGAAAATCACGCGTATGCGACTCGATCTCTCCTTCTGACCGTGTTATTCGCGCGCGTATATCCGGCTTGACGATCTATCAATTAATTAACGCAAAATTACACTGTCTCTCTGGCTCTCGACTCGTTTGCTATAATTAATACGGACGTTTCGCTCGGCGGTCAACCCTGCACCTGACGCAGACGACGGCGCGTTTCGATATTTGCGGGGCGGTTTACGAAAATTGCTCGATCGAGAGCCGACTACTGCTGATTGCAGCAAAGCCAGAGGGTGAACTGATCGGGGTTGATTCGTTCTGGCTGGATTAGGCAGGACGCGACAAGGAGCTCATCTTTGTCGTTTGTTCATAATATTCGTTGATCGATATCCGGTTATCGCTGGCTTTGTTCGCGCTGATACGGGGATAAATTCTGGAATACAATGCTGCGCGTGATTAAGTCGGGAATCATGAATAACATTAATCACCGTCAGCGGTGCTGCTGTCTATATGATTCAATGTCGCGTCGTTTAAGATAATACGCGCAGAGCATGGTTATCTATGCGCAAAGCGGAACCTCGTTATTATGGCTTGAATGAAGCTTTACCTGTAATTACATGCGAATATACATTATACTCCCGGAATACGCGGAAATTAATTTTGTTGCTAATAAACTGCACGCGCACTGATTCGTACAATCGAGCGAAATTGATAACAAACATAACTGAAAATCAATCGAAAATTCTGCGGTAAATTTGTCGAAACGCTAAAAATATTTGCGTACGCGCGCACTGACTAGTCATATAATTTCGTGAATTACCGCGCTTAATTGATCATCAACAAACTCGTGAAATCCCCCGCGCTAATTCACAAAGACAGCGTAATTATAATAATCGAATGCAAACAAATCGATCAACGAGTTAATTACTCGACCGGCTCTCGTACTCTCAATTTATCCACTTGTCCGTATCCCTCGAATTCAAAGAGCTCACGCGCGCGAGTCCGTGATTTACCGGATATCTTAACGAGTGCCGTAATTAATACGGACTACGGATCGAAGGGAGAGACTCTCGAGTGGCGGATAGCATCGGCCGAGCTTTGACACACACGTCTGCCCAAAGATAATGCTGTGCTCTGAAATCCAAACCGATCACGAGAGTGCTGGTAGATTCGCTCGTAAACACTTGGCGAAACGGATCCCATTTATGCGTCTTTGTCTTTGATATGGATTCACTTGTAGTTTTTCAATTGGTTTATCATATCGAATAAAATATCGAATTTTGCCTTAGTTTGAAATTCATTGAATCCGACTCGATCGGAGCCAGCCGACCGCATCCACCGGACCGAGTTCTATACACCTACAGCCACATACGCGTTGTATGTGTGCATAAGCAAGTTTCCGCGTGCGGTAGCGAGAGAGCAAAAAACTTTTTCTCTCCCTGGGCCCGAACTTCTATCATGTTTATTGCTATCGCTTGCACTGACGCGCGCTGGGCTGCCGGTTCGCTTCGTTCGACAATAAAATGTAACTGGGTCAATGGGCGAGTTAAAAGTTACTCGTTTTGATACTAACTGGAGAGAAGGGGTTGAGCGAGTCGGAGTTAGGCGCGACTAGATTTGTTTTGTGATTTTCTAAGATAAGCTCGAGTGGAAGTAGTAGGTGTGTGAGCGTCTCGAGCTAATTTTTCTTCTGTGAATGTCCGATAATAAAAGTTTCTCATGCAAAGATGTGGCCAGAGGTTGTTGTTCGGCAAAGCTCCGTAATTATGCGTTTATTCAAAAATTTAATCTCAACAAAACTCCGCAACTATTTGCATTCCGGGGTCAGATGTAATTTGAATTTAAAATCCAGGCTCATGGTATTTTATGACTGCAGAATCCGGGATCCGCGAGAACGACAAAATATGAATTTTCCCTTCCCCACTCCCAAGTCGCTGTTTTTATCATTTACACAGTCGACGATCATTGGAAAGGATTTAAATAAACAATTATATCGCTCGTAAGTTCCATAAAACTTTTTTAAATTTCAACGAAAAAGAATGCACGGTTTGCTCTTGCTGAAACAATTTACCAATGAAGCAAATAACTCGAGCGTGTACGTGCGCAAGTAACTCGATACCGGAATGGCATCTACTCAGAGGAATCTACTTCGGTAAGTTACACGGCTGGCACCGATTAAATAACGGCCGAGTAAACGAGAACAGCTTCGGAGGTTTGAGTGACTCGAGAGAGTAGAAAGTTGGTGTATCGGGAAAAAAATAAAAGAGTAGCTTTGAGAAAGAAGATAGGAACTAGATAGCGAGTTTTGTAATATCCTTTTCAAACTAAAACCGAACAAAAACTCATGAAAGATTTTGTGAATCTGTTGTGGGTTGAATGGCAAAATTGGAACACAGCAGCCAAAAATACACAAGGAGGATTAAACAAGAAGTAAAGAGGAAGACGTGGCTCAGTTTTTTCCCGATTCGTTTAGCCATCGACTCGTGATCGAAAAACGATCGAGTCCCCGACATGTCGGTGCCTTATTCTGGTAATCTGCTTCTTTCTGCCTGTCTTCCTCTCGCTGGTCAAAACTTTCCTTCGGCCGCCTCTGATAAATATTAACCGTATGAAACTTTCTAAGTCGCGGAGAGCGAAAAAGTATATATAAACGCCGTCGAATCGTATTCGAAATAGACGGAGCTTTTTGTGCTCGGCACATCAACTCGTGGAGTTTATTCTCGCATTACGGATGTAAGTTTCCATGGAAAAACTCCGAGATGGACTGTCCGAGCTCATTTCCTCGAATCGAAAAAAAATCAACCACCCCTGCGAAGAAGGAAAAAACCTTATCGGCCGTTTCCTTTCCACATCTTATTAAAACCATCTCTCTGGCGTGCGACGCCCCTCGTATTAAGCGATCGACGGATATTTCTCCTCGCTCCCGCGCCCGAACATCGGTATACCTTCGTCGAACTCGAGGAAATTCCATTTCCTCTCCTCACGGGGAGCAAAAATTGATTCGCTTAACCCTCTCCCGAGCACACGTTCCGCGAGACTCGGAATCTGACAAGGCGACTCGAAAGGGGGGACCGCGCGCTGAGATTACAAGCCATTGTTTCGAGCCTTTGTCTCGCACTTTTCCTGGACGATGCACGACGACCGGCCTCTTCTTTGTTCTCCGCGGCCCGCTGTTTCTTTGTTTTTCGGAGCTTTTTGTTTTTTTCACACGCCCTCTGTAATGCTTTGCTTTGCAGCCGAAAAGAAACTCTATAAATAATTTCCTCGATTCGAAATCCTTATCCCCCGCTCGGAATCACCCCCTACGCAGTAACCAGTTCGTCGCATCGCATTAGTGAGATTTCGATCGCTGCCTCCGCTCTTCTGTTTTTATCCGCCCGTCTCACCCTGGATGAGGGGAAGAGGCGACCTTCGTCATAATCTTTCAGCCTCGCGTCGAGGAACTTGTCGTCGCGTACGTCGGCTTTGTTCGGTAATCCATGGATTCTAAATGAATTTCACGGCTTCTTTATTCGCTGCCGACGTCTTTTACCCTCGTATACAGCTCATTAGGTCGTTCGTGCTTGAAATTTCAACGGTGCGAACGATCCTACGATTGGCTTTTCAGTGTGCAAGTACCATAACCATGTTTGGTATTCCAATTAAGAGGGTATAAACAGATACGCGTCGGAGAGAAAACTTCAGCCACGCGCGAACAAAGAAAAGTTGTACGGAGACAAGAGCATTCAGGTGCACACAGTGTAGTCTCGGAGTGGCCGTCGCCAATTTAGCCTCCGCGAAAAAAGAAAGCCGAGAGAAGCCGTCTCAACAGCAGCAGCGCGGTAAAGATCGAACTTCGCGCTGCTGCCTCTCCAACAATAAGACCGAACGACGAGGAAGAGAGAAGAGAAGAGAGAGGAAGAAAAGGAGAAAAGTTGCTCGTCGTTTCGTGAAAGATCGCGACTTTGAAGTCGACTTTCGCGACGCGCCATCGGCGTAGTGAAATGACGACGAGGAGTAGGAGGACGGGGGCAAAGCGAGAGCGAATTTTCTCTTCCGGGAGGAAAGTTTAAGTAAATGTAAACTGTTTCAAGCTCGACTTGATACAATCTGCTCCGCTGGCCTTGTTCTTTCTCTCTTCTCTCCGAGCGAGCGCGCAGTCGTCATCCGCCTCTTCAGACTCGCGCGCGCGCAGCGCTTTATACACGCTTTAATGGACTTTGTCATGATAAAGGGACGTTGGCTGGCTCGATTGTTCTTTCTCGAGCGTTTTCTGTTTTTCCCTCTCTCGCTTTTGGCTTCTTTCTTAATGGGGCGAAGGTAATCCCGTGTTTAGAAACGCTAATGGCCTCTCGCGCAATTAAAAATTCAATCGAAAAAGCTCCGCGAGCTTAAAGTATATACGGAAAGCCATTCCGGAGCTTTGCATTAGCCCGAGCGTCGAAATCCTCCGGCTGACGAACCGCAAGCCACTCGCGTTGTATAAAATTTCCATGCGCGGGAGTCTATCCGCAAACAAAGCCGTATGCGGTAGCGGTGACGGCAATCCACGCGATGGCCCGATTAAAGCGGCGGCGACTCAAAAGTCTGATGCCATTCGCTCGGGGGACCATTTCGTTTTATCGTCCCGGGACACCATATGCATAGCAATAATCGTGCACTTCTTTCTGCCACGCGCAATTGCTCTCTCTCTCTCTCTCTCTCTCTCCCTCTCTCTCTCTCTCTCTCTCCCTCTCTCTCTCTCTCTCTCTCTCTCTCTCTCCGCGTGGAGATGTAGTCGGCGGAGAGAGAGCAGTAGAGGAAAGCTCTTGGTTCTGGAGTGCGTGTGTGTGTGTGTGTGTGTATAAGGTCGATTCCACCCGCGAGACTACATTCGAGAGAGAGAGAGGAACTCGATACGCCCGATCGTGCATGTATAAAAGCTTGGCGAAAGAGAAAGAAGGGGATGGTCGAGAGGCTCGTTGATTGCATTGCGAGATTATCCGGTTCTTGGCTATGAATTTAGGAGTGGCTCGCCAGATGAGGGAGTTCCATTATGTATTGTAAAACTCGGGGCAATTTCTGCTCGGGGAATACTATTATTTGTTGAAGCAAACGCTTCTGTTCTAAGCATAGATTAGAAGGGTCTAGAAGTTTTCCATAAAAATTACGAATTAACCAAAAAGTTATTTAACGACAAGTAGTGGAGAACGCAATCGGTGGTTACGCAGTCGAATGTTCTTATCGAGTACAGCCGATAATTCAAACATCCTCGAGCCGCAACTGCCTCTCCGCCCTACAATAAAATCCAATCTCAGTCAAGAAGCACAAAAGATAACATCGGAAAAACCTCGGTCTAAAATTAAAAAGCCATCAAGCACAGGCCACTAAAAGCTGCCTCACATCTGCCGGCGCGCTAATCGAACTCGAAACTTCGACCGCGCCAATCGCGTACAGAGCAGGGTAATTCTTCTCGTCGCACAAAAGACCATAGGAGTCGACGCGCTTTATGCTCCAGCCGAGCTTGACACGTCGCTTAATCATTCGGAAGCCGGAGCAGGAGGAGGAGGAGCTCTGCCTCGTAATTGCATTCCAGAACCGGGGGAAAATGAGCCTCCTTGGTGTACACGCGCCGGGTATTCCGTTATCGATTCTCCGCCGCCTCTCAAGTGTCAATAATCAAAGCCTCTCTCTCGGCCAGATGTGTTTGTGTGTGTGTGTGTGTGTGCGTGTGTCTGTGTCCGTGTGTGTTTGTAGCACACAGGCGAACACAGAGGAAGAAGCAGCGCTGCGAGAGAGAGAGAGACGCCAATTAAGATGGCGCCACTGCGGCCGAGCAACTGTTCGTTATACCGAGCAGCAGGATGATACGACCACTTGCCAGGCGCACTGGGTCACACGGATCCACACCAGTGTATAAGGGAGTGTGTTTTGTGCCAGCCGGAAAACAATGCGTCCTGGACTGGTATCTCGAGAGCTGATCGCATGCCGCTGCTGGTGGGGGCTACCACTGCGAAGGTATAGCTGCTAGAGTGTGTGTGTGTGTCACGCGAGGGCAATTCGTCGAAAGGGGCGCAAGCGATGGAAAATGGGTTGCGCGTTATCGAGCTCTACTTGTTTGTATCAATTATTTGCTCCGGTTAATCAATGTGGAGCGGTGAAAAATAATTTCTGTACGTACACTATTTCTTGCGCGAAACATCAGCAGTGCGGTTGACTCGACATCGAATCCCATCTGTTGTCCCAATAGCCTAGAGGAGGCTCTCACCGCCTGTTGTACTCGCGTTGAGTAGTATGGGCAGGACAAGATTGGCACTCGGCGCGCTGTAGTGTCCATAACGCTGCTTACGCGCGCCGGCACCTTATGCTGTACGCGATGAATCAGCCCGCTGGAACGGAATTGGTTCACTAGTATAAGTAGTCGCTCTCGCGTTTAGTCAGACGTACAGCGTTCCGCACATCCACCGTTGAAAAAATAATGCAAAAATCGTGTCCTCGTTAAATGGCTTTCCTGATTTTCCCGTTAAATTCGCCCCGGCCTCCAAAAACAAGCAACGAACGTCGCAGAGCGACAAAAACCTCGCGCTCCGGTGTGTGCACCTACGCTTAATTCGATTGGGCTCTCCGTACTCTATCGCGATCTTTGCGCAGGGGGAGAGAAATAGGTCGGCTGCACTGCTGCAAACACGCTCGCGAAACAATGGCATACGTACACCGGCGTGTCATGCACGTATCCGGGATAAATATTCTCGGAGATCGACAGAATAGCCTCTCTCTCTCTCTCTCTCTCTCTCTCTCTCCCCTTCCGTCCGTAGTAGTGTTCGACGACGACAACGAGCCAAGCGGAATGGGGTTAATGCGATTTAGGAAACGGGACGAGCACGCGCGGGATTCGCCGGTTCCGAGAGCGAGAGGAAACTACTCGCGTCGCGCGCGAAATGAAGTGCACCTCGCAGAGGAGGAGGAGTATAGTCCTCACGAGGGTACGACGACTCTTTCTTTGAAAAAAAAGTGTATACGCTCGGATCCCGTCGATTAATTCAGAGCGCAAACCGCTCCGCGCGTTCGTAAACAGCGGTTCTCTCTTTGAGAAATAAGAGAAAATTGTTTAAACCAACACAAGTTCCTCCGCTGACATGTCGAGCAGCAGCAGTGGATTTACGCGGGTGCACTCTTGGAATGAAAAGGCTAAGCCGAGAGAGAAAACGAAGCTGTCCCCCCGCAACGTGACCTCGCATACGCGCTGCTTTCACTAAAGAAAGTGGCCCCGGCCAGTGAAAACATTATCGGTACAAAGCGCGCCGGATGTCTTTCGGCGAGTCGGGGACGTGCTCAGCCTTACGCGCTCGTGACAAACATACGGGCTCGCGTTTACTTTTCGAGTTCGGCTGCCGCTGCTGCAGCTTCGACTTGATTGAAAAAGCCTGCAGCAGCGCCGTCGAGATAAATTCGAAAATTCAATCCACTCATTCGTCGCCAGGACAAAAAGCTCGGTACTATACATCTCGGCCACATTTGGCAAACACTCGCGATGATCATAATTGAAAGCTCGAGAGAGATAATTCGATCTCGTCGCCAAGACTCTCGTCGGCGAAGAGAGAGAAAAAAAGGAAAGAAGTCGACCGGTACACTCTCTCGTACAAATCGAATTAAAAGTTAAGGGAGCGACCGGCCGAAGAAGACCTTGGACTTTGGCCGGCCGCAGACGGCGAGAGCCGTGACTTATTGGCCGGGCGCAGCAGTCGGCCGCTGTAAAAACACAACCCTCGGGCAGCAGCTACGGCGGCGGCGAGTTGTTTCAACGTGTTTTGTCAGGGCTCGACTCGTTTACGAACTTCCGCCTCGCTCTCTATCGAGCTCCTGCAGGAGCCTTTTCGCTCGGCGCATTTTTTCTCGCGCTCGCGCCAAGAAAGGCCGAATAAATAATCGCGAGGGAGATTGAATTTCAGCGAAATTCCATTTCATTACGATCGATTAGAATCCCGGCGCCTCTTCGTCTCTCCTCGAGAGATAGAGGGAAAGAGCGCGCTCAAAGGAGGCAATAAAACCGGCCCTCTGACGCATAGCACTCTTTTAAGAGAGCCGCCGCCGGCTGGCGTTCACCTTTGACGCAATTACTCACTCTTCCATTCTCTCCGAGCTACGACGCAGTGTGGTAGTCGTACGCGTGTATGTGTGTGTGTTTCGTTATTCGACGCGCAGCTACGCCATAAGCACGTATACACGCGGTGTAGCAACGATCGCGTACGTGACGACGAGGATAAACGGCGCCGCTTCTCTGCCGTCGCCAGAAGAAAGGGACCGAGTGTCTTTCCGGACGACGACTCTCGAGATTCAAAAGACGTACCTACGCGTATGGGAAAATTATCCGCCCCACCGTGTGTCGTTATACCGGGTAGAGGAAAGGGCTGTGTGAGATTTCTCTCGCGCGATAACTGTAATTCTGAAGGGTGTCGTTGACGACTCGGCTGATCGGAATATAGAGCTTCCGGATTACGCGTGATTTTTTTCCATCGCTCTTTGCATCGTCCTTGTCAATGTTTATTTTGGAAACGGACCATCTCTTCGCGGTGTTTGGCAACGTAAACATGCACTCGGATTAAGCCACTCATGCCTCGGGGTGAAAACAAAGGAGCAGGAAAAATAACCTTAGCGCGAGAGTAGCGTCTATAGACTCTCGGAAAAAAGGGATAGAGAGCAGAGGCAGCGAGTAAGTAAGAAGAAAAGCTGGTGACAAGCCTCTTGCGGGGATTCAGTTTCGCGACGTGCCTTGCGACCGGGATAACCCTTGTATTACCAGCGCAGAGACGCGCACACACACACACACACTCGAATGCAAATTAGAAAACCTCCTCCGCCAAAACGCT
Source organism: Nasonia vitripennis (assembly GCF_009193385.2). NCBI lineage: Eukaryota > Metazoa > Arthropoda > Insecta > Hymenoptera > Pteromalidae > Nasonia > Nasonia vitripennis. The sequence continues at coordinate 31,865,880 of NC_045760.1, read as the reverse complement.
CCGGAGGCCAAAAACAACGCAGCGGGGGGGGGGGGGGGGGAGCCTCGCGACGCGTGTGCGTTCGGGATTACTCGGGCAAAAAGAGAGCCCGTCGGGTGCGTAAATCTTCGATACGGCTCTATTTCGCCGACGGGAAAATTAAATTTAGAAAAGGCCGCAAGAAATTAACGTACGGGGCGGGCTCCGACTATATTTGGATTTACGGCGATGTAAGGTGGATTTATCGAGGTGCGAGTGAAAATCCAAAAACGACTCCGCACGCTCGAAATACTTTCGACAAGATTACTTGTTGCCAGGATCTCTCTCTCTTTCTCTCTCTCTCTCTCTCTCTCTCTCTCTCTCTCTCTCTCTCTCTCTCCGCGAGACTGTTTATTCTACACTCTGTTTGGACTCTTCCGGGTATTTACTTGTTAGTTCTAGGCGCAGTGGTGGCAGAAGAGCTGCAAAGCAGCAGTATACAGCGGCCGCCGGCGCAAACACGACCCGGCCGGAGTAAAGCCAATTTAAGACGGGCGCCGCTGTCACAACTCCCCGGGATTCTTCGCGCCGTACGTTTTATCGCGAACGTACACCACTGCACTTTCGAACGCGCCGGTATTATGTGTGTGCACTCGAGTGGTGTAGCTTGTTTGCCGTCAGAGAGAGTCGAGAGCTATTAGGAACGAATCAAGCCGATCGATGCAGCCGCGCGTTATTTTCGAAGAGACTTTTCCACAGAATTTTCGACATTTTTTGTCCCTCCGGCTTTCGGCTGAGCGGAATTTAAATTTAAATAGCTTCCAGTTTCGAACGATATTGCCGGCATTCAAATACGCCGGAGGCAATCTAGTCCGGCGGTGTAACCTGAGTTTTACACGAGGATTCAAAAACTCTACGCGCTGCGGCCTATTTCGAGAGCTAAATTAAGTCGAGCTATAGAGAGCGATAAGTCAACTCCAGTCGTCGTCATGATTGGCAAACAGAAATAAGAAACTCGGAATAATTCCAGTGTCTCTCGCACACGCACATGGCGCAGTCTGTGTCCGACCCCCCGCATAAAGCACGGAGAGCAGACTCCAATTCGGTGTTCGGTTTGGCTCGGCGATTCGCATCGCGTGTCCGAAAGAAATACCGGTCGGCAGCCCTGGGATATGGGATGGATGTAATGTTATGGTACGTTGACCATCACGGCTCATGTGACGCCGCAGCTGTGTGTGTCCCTATAGGTATAGATACACGTGTAGCCCTCGCTCTTGATCCTCCATCACCTCGGCTCCGTGAAAAGAGAGAGAGAGAGAGAGAGAGAGAGAGAGAGAGAGAGAGAGAGAGAGAGAGTGGGGAAGTGATGTAATGCCGTCGGGATATGTCGAGTGGCAAACATGAGATATGGCCGCTGGAAATTGGGAATTTCGAAATTTCGAATTGTTGCTTCTGCTGCCGCACGATTGGTTCATCAAGGCCGGATCGTTGATCCTTTGATGGTGATGAATTTCTCTTCCGGTTGATACTGATGAATTGTGCAAGCTCGTGCAAAACGTGAAGTGGATTTTGTCAGCGAATTATTGTTCCGGAAATTTTCACTCATTGCGTAATTGGTGCTCGATTTGAATTCGCGCTAAAAGTCCTCGAAAAAGCTCCCTTGGCCGTAACGCAAAGCGATGGAGCAGACTACTGAATTTTTCGAAACCATTCATAGACTTGCAAAGGGGAAGTCTCGCTCGGTGTTCCGTGGAGAAAGAAATACATTTTTAGCCCCCGGGATCCAGGCGGCGGAAATTCATGGCATCGGGAACACCGGAGCTTATCAACAGATTTAAGTTTCCGTCGGTGCACGCGCGCCGGGCGAGGAAGTGGTTGCGGTGGATGTATACACAGGAGAGAGAAAAGATGCGAGAGAAGAGATTAAGAGGGCGAGAACTAGTGGAAGTAGTCGAAGAGGATCAGGAAAGAACAGAGAGAGAGAGAGAGAGAGAGAGAGAGAGAGAGAGAGAGAGAGAGAGAGAGAGAGACGGGCTGATCAGCGGATTGAAGCTTTAATTGAGAAGCAACTTCGGTACAAATTTATTCTCCGAAATTTTACGGAAATTCTAATGGAAAGTATAATTAGTCTACGAACTAAAAAGCTCGCATCAACGGAATTACCGCAAGGCGCTCGCGGGAGAATGCCCTCGCAAAAAGGCGACTCTCGCAGCAGAATGCGAGCTTAATCCTGTATTGTAAACCCGGAGGCCCGACGACGACAAGCGCGCAAGTTTTCCGCGTTGCGCTTTGTGCATTGCTCAGACTTTCTTCCTACGCCCCTTGTCTTGGTCTCCTCTTTTTTCTACCCTCCCTCGTCACGCGGTCTTTCGCTCCAACGTTCATAAATGGACTAGATTGTACTAAAGGCTAATCCGCTGCTGCTGCCGTGCGCGGGAATAACCCGAAACAAGAAACAAACCCTCGTCGGCCGCTGGCTCTCTGTATAGAGCCACTGATTAAACCGTCGGCTAGACAATAATTTCTTTAGTACCGTTTTGTGCCGAGTCCCTCCTTTTTTTTGTCTCGGGATTGCGATTGTCGTCGCGTCTTAATTTTTTACTCGCCTCGTTGGCCTTTTTTCTTCCTGGACTTTTTGTGCTTTAAGATTTCTATTGTGGATTATGTAATGGCGGAGCTTGCAAATGTGAAAGAAAATTTCTACGACTCCTTTGAGCGCTATTATTCAAATGAGTAATAACGCAGTTTTCTAACGTTTCTGAATAATTAAAATTTCATAATCTACAGCAGTAGCAGGAGCTCGTGTTCGAATTATTTGCCTTCCTTATTTCCCCACTTTACATAACGTCACGCGGTCGCATGTCCGATTGGACGAAGTGTCACGCGAGCAATTATATTATCGCGCTTTTTCTCGTGTACATTATCGCCGCTCCCATTATAAATTTTCTCGGAAAATGGAGTAAAATTCCTCTCGTCTAATTATCGTGCAATCGTGTGCTGTTGTTATTATTGCCCGTAGTTACAGGAAAGTTTTAACTTGCGCTAAAGCCAAACTCTATGCTGCAACAACTCGAGAGCCGTAATTCGCGCAAAAATTATTCGCAACTTTTTTAACGCGGCGAAATTTATCCTTCCGAATAATTAGATTTAGATTTCTGTCGCTTCTATAATATTTCAAACTCAACCGCGCCGCCGCACTGAAAATGAGCCAGTGACTTCCTCTCGCGTATCTCGCACACAGCATCATAAGTTACGTATTTATCGCGGCGTATCCTGTGTCGTCGTCATACGTCTTCCGCATGACACGTCTCAGGCCCTTTCCACAACGGCGACAATATCAACGCCGAACCTCTTTGGACTAACGTCTTCGTCGAAATATTTCTGAAAAATGACTCGGACTTTCCTTCATCGAACAAAACCGTCGCAAGTCCACCACACATGACCAGAACGACACACGCGTGGTAATAACTCTCGCAGTGCATCCGCACACGCGCCGTTGTGGAAAGGCCCGTATAGAGGCAGCAGCCGTAGCGACAAACACATCCCAGCGCATCTACATACGCGTCGCGTGGCTGGGACATTGTTGTGCTCGCTTCGCGGGAGCTACTCTGCACTTTACACGACTGCGCGTCTGTATATACATGTATATGCGTATACTTACCTCGACGCGGAACGAGGAGGATGAGCGCGCCGAGTATACGTATACGGGGTGGCAGTGCATTTTCGGTGACGTCCTGACAGCGGCAAAGGCGAGAGAGAGCGACAACTTTCCAAGAGAGTAATGAAAAAGTTGAGACGTTATTTTTAACGGAGACGGATGGATTAAGTTTCGCGTGCGTGGGAGTTCGGGAAATTCTTCTCTTTTTTCTCTCGCCAGGGAGTTCATTCTGTTGATGTTGCGTCGCGCGTACGGAGTCGGAGGAGAGAAGAAAGCGGAGTGTGCGTCTGACCGAGCGCCGAGTTCTCCACTTGCGCCGACGTGCCGCGGTGTTAATCGTTGCAGGAGAATCACCCGGTATGTGAGGCATGCAGTGCCGTGCGTCACGAAGCACATTCGGTTTATACATCCAGCCTCGCAGACACGCCAAAGCGATGACACGACGCATGCATGATTCCGACTTGAAAGCTTTCGACCCGATACGGCAACTTTGCCGAGCGCTGCTGTAGTATAGAGCTTTCTGAGTACACAGCGCGCGTTAATTTTTAAATTCAGACCTACTTTTCGATCAGTTTTCTAATAAACAATAGGTTACTAGTGTAGCGTAAATATGCAAGGTGGATGTACTCGTCGACCCGAAAAAATCTACACATTCATAAAGCTACTAGCGCAGCCCTTTCTACTGCCTCCGCGGGGGAAAATCGCCGAATAAATAAATTAACACAGCAGCTCGCGTCGTTAATGTTTACTCAGAAAGCCATCTGTCCGCTTGGGCATTACTGCTCTCCTCCTCCTCCGAGAAAAGAAGAAGGCACAAAAAGAGCGGGCGAAGTAGCCGTAGAAGTGAGCTGCGGGCCGTGTTGTCGGAGAGAGGCTATCATACATTTATTTATGAAGTACTATGAATAAATGGATGTTGGCCTTTTTCTATCCCGTCGTCTCGCGGAAGGGGTTATATGGGAGCCGGGAGAGAGAGAGAGAAAGAAGGGAAAATAATGAGCGCCGCTGTTATAGCACGCCGGCGAACATAATGGCCGATTCGCTCGCGCGACTATCTTGTCGGATCCATTATTTTCGGGGCCGTCGGGCGTCTCGATTTCCTCACCTCTTTTTTCCTCGGAGTTAAAGGATGATTCACAACTGCGTCTTTTCCTTTCGCTGTAGAGTTACTTTTGGACACTTATCGATTCGCGGACGTCCTCGCTGTTTAAATAATCATAATTCAACAATTAAAGTTTTCAACGATATCTTGATCTTTGCAGCGAAATTCAAAGATGTGCGAAGGCAGCGCTTGAAGCGAATCGAGAGAAACGAGAAGATAATGCCGCGAACTGGTATTTATTTTCTCCGAGCCAAGACAATGAATGTGCAAATCTCAGCCGGGAGAGAAAATGAGAAAATTACGTCCCGCTCGGGCGTTAGCCTTTGATGCAATCTTCGCTTTTGTCATTTGCTCGGTATATTTAAATGCCGGCAAACTGGATTAAAGTCCGCACTGACATTATTAAACGGAGCATAAAAAGGCGGAGGAACAGAAAGATTGAAGGATTTTTAAGGGGACGGATACACCTTAAATAGTCAAAAAATGAAAAACTCAATTTTGCTTCCGCCTAGAGAAAGCTTTGTAATAGTAAAATTTTGAGTTTCTTCAAAACTTCTAGAAAATACCTTTTTGGTGTGTTAGAAGTTCAAATCAAGTGTTTTTAGAAAATGTCCGTATGGATGTGTGTGTGTACCATAATATTTCTGGAACTATTCCGTCAATATCAATAAAATTTGACATGCATATATATTTTTGGATTCTGAATTCGGGAAAAACCGTTATTTTCTTATTTTCTCAACTATATATTTTATGACCATTTTTTATTTTTTATGTGCCATATTATCAGGTATGAAATTTCTTCGAAGGCCAAAATTCAAAATTTCCATTTTTCAACTACTGCAGACTTACTTAAGATTTTGGCTTCAAAGGGCACTTTTATACTAATAGATATGCTTCAAACACATATAGTTTCCAGATGAGCTTTTTTAAATAATATTTTGAATTTTGGCCTTCGCAGAAATGTCATACCTGATAATATGGCACATATAAACATGGTTATACATTATACCTGAATATATTAAATAGTTTATTCATTTTTTAAACAATTTGGGAAAAATATAAACAAAAAATTGAATTTTTAATTTTTTTACTATTTAAGGTGTATCCGTCCCCTTAACAAGAAATTTTACTTATTTTTATTCATTATTTAAATAATCGTTTTTCACGTGCCTGTCAAATTGAGCGATCATCAGATAAGCGTATAGTCGGCCACACAGACCAGGTCTAACTATTGGAGAAGATAGTAATCTGATAAAAAATGAAGCAGGAAAGAGGTTAGCAATAACGCTCTAAATGATGAGCTGCTACACTGCATCTCGGAAGTCGTGAGGAGAGAGAAGCCAAAGGCGCGTAGAAAAGAAGAGCGAGAGGAGAGAAAAACTTTGAAGTAAGCGTGCCAGTGATAAAGGGATAAAGCGCGCGTGTGTGTACGAGAAGCTAAATGGACGGATAAGCTTGGAAAGAGAGAGACAGAAAGCCAAGTTCTGAGAGGCGCAGACGGTCCCTTCAGTGGCTCGCAATTTCGCGCGAGCTGCAGCAGCTCCTGCAAGATTGAGAAGCACTGTGGGCTTCAGCCAGCCGAGAGGACTTTATTGGCTTTTAAGACGGGCGTAATTAAAATGTAAAGGGTTGTCAGCCAGCCCATCCTTTGCGCCCCTTTCGCTCAATCTCACTCGCATTGCGCGTTATGGAAGGAGTCGAGAATTTCGGAGCTTGTTGCACGGGGGCAGTCAGTCAGCAAATCGCTTGATTGTTCTTATCTTGATTTTTCAGTAGACACGATAGTATTACATTGTGCAACCGATGCGAACTTTTGGCGTCAACAAGTGAAATCTCTGATGCCCTTAACGATTTTTTATATTTTTGCATGATTGTTGAGCCGTCGGAGAGCGTCACTGATGATCTCTGCCGTAACGAGAATACACACATTACAGCTATACTAATAAAAAGTGCAAAATTTACAGAGCAAATATATTTAACTCGTATTTATTAAATATATTTACTACAAAACTTGTCTTCTGAATCTTGGCATCAGGCTGAAGTGTCATGAGGTTTGAGCGATTAGGAGATGGTTGTAGGCGGAGCCTCTTATTAAAGAAAATTTGACCATAGGCGGCGCTGAAGCAAGAAAGATAAAGGGTCTCTACCAGGGGGGGGGGGGTCTGAGCCCAGTCTTTATGCTTATATTGAATCGTGCCGTCGGAAGGTGTGTCGTTGCGTCATTAGGTTAGGTACATGGTGGGGAATTCCCGAGATTATACCTGCGCAGCAGATGCACCTAATAGAGCTATTTTATGACAGTGCTTGGTTCACTTTTATTCTTAGACGCGTTTACATAGGTATAAAAGTGTCCTAATCTAAGAAAGAAATCTAAGAAAGTTTCTTACAATACTAAGTGTTGAGTACAAGCATATGCACATAAATAACCAGGCGTTTCTCTGAACTAAAGAGAATTATAACCATAAATCGTGCGACGTAACATTGACTAATTGGTTGTAAAAGATAAGATACACGAAATGCTATGCCCAATGTTATCGTTAAATTTTCAAATGTTCAAACTTTATACACCTCTCTATACACTCGTCCAATAAATATCGAAGATCGGCCGGGACAGGAGGCTACGCTCGTATATACTACACCAAATCGATGTTATACGGCCGGTGTGGCGTGTCTCCGGCTTTTATGCGCGCGATCCTTCGCCTGTCCGCTGGACGGCGAATCACCGCCATCTTGTTTGCCGCCACCGCAGTGCCCACCTCTCCTCTTCATATTTACTGTATTTTCCTTCGGACTTTCCCGACTATTTTTTTGTCGTTGTTGCGCTGCAGGTTTATGGCGGAGGGCCGATTTTAGTATCTTCGTATTTTTATGGGTTTGAGGAATTTTTTTCCTCTGACGACTGAAGTTTTGATGAGGACGAGGCTGAATCCGGAGAAATTGCGGATATCTGCTGGGCTTTGGACTGTAGAATAAGTGTAAAGCTACGGATATATGTTATAAACGGGTGTTTGTAAATAAATTTCTTACTTTCTTCTACAAAAAGCTTTGTGATATAAAAAATTGAAAGTTAGAACATTTTTCTTAAGCTTTCCAGACATGCGCGTAGTAGACATTTGTAAACGAAAGTCTGAAATAAATTACTCTTACTTTATAATAAAAGGAAAGCCGATACAGAGGGATTATTTTCTAAAATACGCGGATGCATTGTAGTTGTTGTTAAAATAGGGATTTCGTCACCTGACCGCAGCGCCACTTGGACGTTGCGACGGCGTCATGTAACTGCTCTTCCGAAGGCCTCTTAAGGATCAAACGTTCGTATTAGTTTAGTACTCAAAAGTACCTAAATGTATTTATTGATGATAAATATTTAAACTTTTGTTCTAGTTACTTTACTTAGATTTGTGTTAAATCATCTAATGTACAAGTAATTACTGAATAAGTAATCTGCTTGATCTAATAAAACAGGGCTAATGTCAAAAGTTTAAGACTAATCTGTGTGCAATCGAAAATAACGTTCTGTTATTAACCTAATATCATACAATAATCTTTAGTCGTAAAAAAACCCTGGTTAGCTTAACTGCCATTCAATTCTTATTTTGCGTAGCGTACTGTAGATGGCTATAATCTCGATTTGTGACCGTCACGTCGGGTGTGCACTGTTTGAAAGTGACGTCATATCTGCTGGAAGAAGCAAACTAGAGGGCGCCAGCGTTAGGTGAAAGCAGCTGGGGCATAAGTGGAGGAACAAGTAATGGTGTAAGCAGCTCCAGTTTATCAATAGTACTCGACGCGAATGGTTGTCTAACGCAAAGCAGTGCCTGTAGTTCTTCTCAGTCTAAGATAATAGAAAAAGTTTAAGCTGTTTTTCTACAACAAAATTGTGTGCTACGAACAATTATGGATCAGCAACTGACCATTGCAAGAAGAAACGAAACGTCTGCCGTCAAACATCTGCCAACGATGGAATCCTTACGGAATCTACTGCCATTTTGGCCAAGCATGGCGATGACGTGGTTTCAGCTTGTAGAAAAGCTCATGGCTGAATTCAACATATATAATGACGAAGCACAGTTCAATTTCGTCATTGTAATGCTTGGCGAAGAGTTCGTTTTCATGATATCAGATATCATTTGCTATCCACCGAAAAATCAAATGTACGCACATATCAAGAGGAAACTCATTGAACGGTCGCTTGGACCAAATGTAGCCAATTTAATCAGCGATGATGACCAAATATCTAAGCTCCAGGCGGTGCGCCGGAGACTAGATTTTGATAACTAACGCTCGCATCTGGAAGAACAAGCGAAATCCTACGTAAATTATCTTTATTATGTATATTTGTATTTAAAATGAAATACCACGTGAGATTCGTCTCGAAGTTTCTTGTCAAAATGTAACACAGATTATCAGAAATAATGTATTCTTAACTTTTTAATATTTTGTAAGCTTCTTAAAAATAAATTATATTATATAACTAAAAAAAACTTGAGATTCAATTGAAATACGTCAGGGGCCACGAAAGGACAAGAAAAAAGTCTGAATAATGGCTCTACCCTTTATACCCCGTTTTCCAAGCGACGACGCGAAATAAGTAGTGGTGACCATGACGATGCTGCACTCGACGTCGTCGGCGTCGCTCGTGCGCAGTAGCGTAGATAAATAAAATTAAAGTGAAAGAAAATAGGAGAGACGAGGTCCGATGAGCAACGTCCGAGTGGACCAACCTCGTCGTCGGACTGTACGTGTCCGCCATACCGATGAAAGCGTCTCTACGTGCGGAATTGTCGCCTCTTGTGGGGCCTCGAAAAAGCCTGACGGCGTCGATTGTACATGAGGAATGACGCAGATTTCGTGGATTACGGAGCTATATACAAAGGATAATCCCGCTTCATGAGCTATTCATCAGGTTTCTCGGGTTGGGGGAGAAAATATTTACCGCTCGAGCTAGTGGGAGTGTCCTTTGCAAGGATTTCAGCACCACGAGTCCGAGAAATCAGTTAGAGTCATCGAGATAGCTTTACGGCAGCTATATGCGGGTGAAACTCATCATATGCTCGGGAGAGAAATTAATTATGCTTTAGCTGCTTTTAGGGACGCTTAGAAAATCACGAGTAATGGGTTGCGGTTCATTCTACTTAGACGCTGCCTATTATTTATCTATTCAGCTACTATTAAGTGCAGCCGATAGTGAATAAATTACGTAACAGCGCTGATTCGGGGCTTGTTATGTAATATTCATAGTCGGCGCATAAAGGCTACATTACCCTGTCGAACGATTTTAATAATTAACAACTTCAACGAAACGAGCAAAATTACAACTTCTCGCGTTTTTTAAATCCACCGCGCTATCGCCTACTTAGACAGCGTCACTCGCTCCACAGTATACGAAGTTGGCGGGAGAAATCGCAGCTTTCTCAAGGGGAATTTCCTTGTCTAGTGTATACTCGTGTTCGAGAGGGGCTGAAACTCGTTGTGCGATTTTGTGCCCCGAGTGAGATTTCATCGAGCGTCGAGATTGCGCAAGTGACCTTGTCGGCCGCCTAATCGAGCTTTAGAATCAGTTTTTGCCCTTTTTCCCCGACTCCTCTGCCGCCTTGATGTATGCACGATAGTGTCTGGGCTTGAAATGGGTCGAGCATTTGAATTTGGATTGAGACGATGATGAGAATCGAAATATTTCACGCGTGATTTCATATGCTGAATCGTCGTTACTTAAAAAAAAAGTCCGAATTCCCAGTGGTTCTCGTCGCGGCGGAAGTCGAATCGAATATCCGCAGCGTCTTACGCATGAAACTTGCAGCTCGTGTCCGCGCACGTGTCACCGGCACTTTTGCCTAAAGAAACGCCGATACGTGTACGCCGTCTCTCTCTCTCTCTCTCTCTCTCTCTCTCTCTCTCTCTCTCTCTCTCTCTCTCTCTCTCTCGGCGAATCCATCCGTCCATCTCTCCTCTCTCGTCCCCTTTGAAGTTGGTACACACGACGCACAGGTAGCAGCGCGCATATCGATATATCACTTGCGGCTCGCCTAACTACTGCCGCTCCATCCCTTCTTGTTTAGCTCGACTTCGGAGGGGTAGAGGCGTACTACTGCCGGCTTAAATAAGGTTAAGTGTCACATACGGAGAGAGAGGAGGTAGTCTGCCGGATTGCTTGTAATGCAGTCGACGTTCTGGCCCAAGTTTCGCGCATCGAACGCTACTGCTGCTACTACGGCCTCTGGCTTCTGCCTCCACGAGAGACGACCTTATTTTATTCATCGGAGGGCGCTAGCTCCGACGACGCTGCGACGTATACTCTCCCCAAGTTTCTGCGGAAGTTTATGCCGCGATTCCACAGCGTTGACGTATTTCGAAAGATGTCGGGATTTAATTCCGTCGCGGCGGATTCATAAGCCAAAGTTGGATGGGCTGGCTTCACGTCATTATGATTTCATTGATGGACTTGCGTAACTATTCCGAACGCCCCGAAGAATTCATTATGTGGAAATTTTCCATTAAACGTGAGATAACGTTCTCTAATCCAGATGTTACGTTTGTGACTACTACATTTTACTAATATTTTTGATTAGTACATGATGAATTTTTTTATTTTTGTTTTTCAGGTAAGCGCAGCGACTACGTATCCATTTTGAATCGCCCACTAAATCAACTAGTTTTTTTACGAAATTCAGGTAGGATATAAAAATTTAAATAATCGACAGAAACTCAACTGAAACAACAATAGCATTTCTTTCATCCGCAAACCGAACAATCGTCGCGCGCAGTATCTTTCCACCGACACGGTGGCATCGACATCCCGGGGTTTCTCATCGAACTAAGTTTCATTGTCGTCGACGTGTGCAGCTCCTCTCTGCAGCAGGTATACAGAGTGGAGGGTAGACGGCAGCAGCAGAGAGATACAAGTTTCGCGGATGACTTCGGCGAAAGCCGCGGGCGTCCTCCCCGCGGCGCAAAGTCTCCGGCTGCGGAGTTAGATTAAGCCGTGTGGCCGGTAAGCCACCTTCAGAAATTGCTCGTTGCCCCCTCGGATTTCATTAGCGTCCCGGACGAAATTTCCCGCCGCAAAGTAGTTACTGCGCGAGCGCGCCAAATATGCCATGAAAGATTCACACGCCCTCGAGGCGCTCTCTCACTCTATGGCCGAGGGAGACGTCGAGATTTCTTCGTCGTCGCGGGGCGAGAGAGAAGGAAATATTTAGGCGGTTGAACCGAGATTTTTCCCCCGCTGTACAGCGCCTTGAGAGAGTGTTCTTCGAGCGCTTTTGTTTCTCGAGTTACGGTAATTACACGCTGCTATTTTTATACACCGCGTTACGCAAGCTATTTCGATTTCAGGAGGCAGGTACACGTAAACTCAACCACAAGTGTTATCTCTCGGCGCTTTGTTGTTTGTGGGTAAGAAGAGCCGAAATTAGCGCTAATTACACTAGATAAATCAACAAAGGCTCCGGGGAGGCTTCTCTCGAGTACAAGGCGAAAGAGGAGAGGAAGCAGCATCGAGTAGATTCGAGTGGAGAGCGCACGTCTCACGCCTTGTCAATAGGGGGGTGGCTCTCCCTCTCGTTTTACTCTCCCTCTCTCGAAACTCATCGCTCGGACGACGACGAGTAGGGTGTGAGCGTTTAAAGATCTTCGAAGCTCGATTGCCAGCTCTGAATGCCTCACTCGAGAGAGCTGCGTCTCTCTCTCTCTCTCTCTCTCTCTCTCTCCATCTAGATCTGAATATCGTCTGACCAAACAAGCGGAATCGGATATTTTGCCGGGCGGGCATTAACGGGGGGATAATGAACGCGCAGTCTCGAGCGTGAATTAATATTACCGGGAGATAAAACGCCGTGAGAGTAAACGGCCGATGTTATGACTGATCGAGCTGCTTCAAAGGGTTGCGATTGATCAGTCGTCTCTTTTTTTTTTGCTTTTATATCTCGTTGATCAAAGCTTTTCTTACGTTCGGTTGGCTTTTTTCTCTCCTCCGAGTATCGGTTTTTTCTTTGTGCCCGGGTTCGTTTGAGGAAATTGCGCGATTCGCGTTTGAAACCACCGCGCGTACACGCGGCCGCCGTCCAATTAGCGAGTGCATTTGTTGTTATTTTTAAATTAGCCGCAAAGAGATGCGCTTCGAATCTCGTTAAGGCTTGCTCCGCCTTTCGATATAACGTATAAGAAAACATTAGTCACGAGTAACCAGGCGGAAAAGCATCTCCGAGAGAAAAAATTCCATCACCCTCCGAAGAGCTGCTGCAGAAGAAAAAGAAAAAAGGGGCCTGCGAGGAAGGCTGAGAAAATAAATTCTCCAGCGGCTCGCGCTCACGCGAGGATACGTCAGGCGGAAAAGCGAATCGAACGAATTTTGAGGATCCCAAGCTTCTCATCTCTCTCTCTCGCTTCCATTTTCCTCTTGCACCTATCTATGTATTTCCCTCGCTCCTCCTTTTTTTTACGGCGCGGGTTATATCTCCCAATCCTTTTTCCTCCGGTGTGTCACGAGGCTCCAGGGTCCCATGAAAAGAGAATCCGATTATCGGCGCGCGGAATCGAGGCTGTAGCCGCGCGAGCGGAAATACACGGGTAGAGGGAAAGGGGGCTCTGATATTAGCTGTTTATCATCGACACGGGGTGAATTGTCGCTCGCGCGTTCGTTAATTTCATCGAGGCATAAAATTAATCAGCTAAAATATTTCGCACACTTGGACGAGCCCGATTACGCGATAAGCCTCTTATAACGATGTTTATTATACACGCGGATGAGAAAGCGCCCGCGCTTTTATCTCGTTACGAAATTGAAGAGTTTATTGTTCGATCGAAAGAAGTAATTGACTTTTAATGTATTTTTTTCATCACACGCCGGTGCAGCCAAAAGCGTCTATGACTTTCTCATTAAAGCTAAACAATGCAGCAGAGGCGTTTCTCTCTCCCGAAGTCATATAATTGTCGCTCATTTGTCAACGGCTCTTTAATGGACCGGCGTCATTCTCTCTTCCCCTCTCCCTCTTCCGAGCTTCTCGAGGACCGCGTAGAGACCGGGTAATACTAATAGAATATCAGGCGAAATGTAATTACGGTTGGAATTCATGCTCCGGCGGAGCAAATAATTTGCCGTGAAACCTACGACTCTTCGAGCGCTCTCGCTGTGTATGGTAACGAGGACCGAGTCGATCTCGACGCGCCGCCGGGAAAAACGCGGCCGAGAGAGGGGCAGGTCTCGACGTTGGCGCAGCTAATAAAAGGAGAGAATTAGGCGGAGAGAGAAAATGCGACGAAGGAATCGAGACGGAAATCATCGCTCGCCCCCCGCCAGACTCTTTTTCCTTTCGTCGAAAGTTTAATAGCTCCATCGATCGAGTTGGAAATAACCCGCTTGTGTATGCTTTTTTTTGTCAAGTGAACGGAATTATTGCATTAGTTTGATCCGCAAGAAAGTATTCGGAAGCGAGTCGCGCAGGTATTGTCCTATTTCGGATGTCGGAGGAAACAAAGTTTTATACCGGCGGGTTAAAGGAATTCAAGTATATGTGTGCTGGAGAGGGAGGGGAAGAGAGCAGCAGAGGAAAGTTTTAATGTAATGTCAGTTTAAAAATCTATAGACTTTGTGACGTAGAACCAGTGAAACTTATGCGGATTCTTTCTTATTACAAACTTCCAGGGGAGAGCGCGGAAAAACTTTATCCACATCCCTAAATGCGCGCACAGTTTCTTATTAAGAGCGTCTCTCTCGATACCTGAAAGCCATCAAACTCTCTTATAAACGGATTGTGTTTCGCTGGCGAATAAAGAGAGAGCGTGTCCGTTGGAAAAATCACGCATACAAAATCGCACTGATCACCGCACGGCTCTAACGCGTCTCCGTGTGTACATCGAGAGCAATCGGTGTTTCTCGGTAAACGAGCGTTGAACTCGCGGCCGTTCCCTCGGGACGGTTACTCTCGTCGACGCGATGCAATTCCCCGTCGAGTACACCAGGGACAATCGCCGCGCCCCGTTCTTTCCATTCTTCCACGCTCTCGGCCTCCTCCACACACACGCACACACACACTATACTCGCGTGTGATTCCCGGAATCAGGAAATCGCGCGATTGCGGTATTTTGGAGCTGTACGTGTGTGTATGTGTTTGGAATTTCGAGAGCTTTTGTTTCGAGTTGCTCGGGCAAAAGCGCATTGCGCGCGTTTGGGAATTAGTGCTTTCCGAGGCCCGGACGATGGATTAACAAGTAGCAGTCGGATTCGGCGGCTGGTAAAAGTGTCGGATGGAGTGTTGACGAGTTTGGCTATTGCGCGGCGGCTTGTCAAACTTTGCTTGCGGCTGTTATTGTTCGCGACGCGAGTGTGTTTAGAATGTTTGAGAGGACTGTGCATTGACAGCTTTCTCATCCGAATAATTTTGATATTGTGTTTGTATAAAAAGTAGTCAAAGCTCGCACACATCCCAACGCGTTCTTTTCACACAGCATCTTTCATTCACCTGCTGCTCAGGAGTGACTCGTACATAGCCACGGCTGGCCGTTTAATTTGCAGTAATGGTGCGGCGCACCAGCTCTCGCGCGATGAGCAAAAGATTAAAAGCTTCTGCCAGCCGAATGTCCTAGAGTTCGTTACTAAGGAAAATCTCTCGCGAGGGGAAGGCGCGCGGACGTTTACCGCATTCAGTTCACGCTGCTGGCCTTTTCAGCGCTACGGATGCAGCCATATTCGCTTTAGGCCAGCCAGTAGGTTACCAGCCGCGGAGTCTTGGAGTCTGAAGTGGAATGGGCTTGAAGTGCCGTTGAGTGATATTAATTCTGAAAATTAACGTACCGGCGTTGTTTATCGGTGTTGATATTTCTTGTACAGTCGACAAAACAGGTTTGAGAACCCCTTAAAGAAAAAGAAGAATGAGCGTCGTCCTCTTTTCTTCTATTATTTGTCACAGACACACACATCTGCAACGCGAGCAGCGAAGACGAGTCAGCGATAAGAGTCCGCCGAGCCGTACTACGATGCATAGCGTCCGAATGCATCGTAGACGTTAGCTCAGTGGTTAGAGCTCCCGCTTGTTAATCTCGGGGTCCGCGGTTCAAACCCGCGTCTACTCTTTTTCGCTTTCCGACTCGTCTCCTCTCCGTCCGTTACATATTAAAAGCAAGAGGTGCAGCTAGGCTCTTCTTTCTCACTGGAGCTCGCGCCTCGATGTCGCGCTTTTAATCTCTCTCGCCCGGGTCGTCTTTTCGCATTCGCGAGCGAGTTAACCTCTCCTCCTTCTCTCAACAGCCGTTTCGTCGATATTGCCTCTTTTCGAACGAGGTGCGCCGTTTTACGCCTCCTCGTTGTATTTTCCTTTTGTTTTCATCCCCTCGGGCTTTTTGTTTTCTCGCTGCAGCAGCTAGTCCTTTATTTCCGCTGGTGCTCGTTCTCGCTGTTCTTAAATCGCGCGCGTTTGTTCGAAGCTAATTGGAAAAAGGCGCTAGACTCCCGGCCCATGTACTGAGTTTTATTATCTTAAGAGAATTAGCAATATATTTAAAAAGCTATTACCTGAAACAACTGCGCCGCTCTCTGCCGTACTTAAAGTGAAACGGGTCAATTGATTGCAATGGTACTGCGAGAGCCTTGGCGGAAGAATTTTACGGTTGGATGGTTAATAAAAGTTTCTACAAAATTTCGTTTCTTGTTTGATGAATTATTTTATGTTGTATAAAAATTGTATAATAAAATAGTACATTGTCCAATTTATAGAAGGGAAAACTGAGTACACATTCAAAATACTATGACATTATACAGTAAGTCACCTAGAGCTCGGTGTGAGTTTATTCACTTTCGGTAGGCTGAGACTTCAGTGTAAACACCGGGATACAGCCGATAGACACATACACCCCAGGAGAAGATTCCTGCAAGTCGCCCATTGATGACCAGCGGTCCACCAGAATGACTGTGACAAGCATGCTTACCTTGCTTCAGGTAATGACCATAGCTGGCAGCGCAGAACTGGTGCTGACCAATACTTGACCCGTAGATCATCGAGTAAATTTCGTTACAGTACTTTGTGCTTGCAACAGATATATAAATAGCTTGAAGGTAATCGGGATATTTTGCTCTCTCCAGCGTACCCCATCCAGTTCAGACGGCTTCGACTTCGGTGTAGCTTTTGTCCTCGTTAATTTCGAACAGACTGATGGGCTGCCGGGTCTCATCGAATACGATAGGCTTTTTCAATTGGATTAGAGCTATGTCGTTGATAGGGTATTTTGACTTTTGCATTAAGTACTCTTCATGGATCTTGTTGATAGTGTGGACAGTTCCGCCATAGTTGCGTGTGGTGGAACCTGCGCGTATAGTCAGGTCTTCGATGGGATGAGCAACGCAGTGACCAGCTGTCAGAATCCAGTAAGGTAAGAGGATACTACCTCCGCAGATTTTACGATAGCTCTGGAATTCGATGGCGGCCACATAGGGATAGTCTCTGATCTGTGCGTATTCAGCGCGTATGACGTAGCCGTTTAGGGGTGGACGTTTTGCTAAAAATCCATAGTATAAATGTTAATAATATGTCACTTCAATAATATTTAACAACCATTCATTCTTTAATGACGTTTATAGAATGACGCAAATTATGCAAGTAAAAGAAAAAAATTAAGCAAACTGATCAGTAACTGCAGCTAAGAATGAAACTATTATGAGAAAAAACTTCATCTTGATGCGATCACATGCTGAAATTTTTTCTTAATTATTGACCTCTCCAATACAAGTGAATCGGACAACATTTTTTGAAGGTGTCCAAAGTCCAAAGCTTCGCATCGTCCCTCTAGCGGAAGCTTTAAGCATCTCGAGAAAACTGCAACCTGATTGGTCAGTCACACGAGTGCGCGCGCACGTCGGTACTATGGGTCAGCTGAGTGGGGGTACAGGGCCCGGCGGCCCTCCCCTCTTAACGGGAGCATCATGACCGTACCTAACCTAAAATTCCACAATCAGCGTACAATATTTCCGCAGGACAAGTCGATATCTCTCAAATCAGCAAAGAAATCCATTCCTTTTTCTCGAGCTTGTACTGTACTCCCCCGAGCGTCCCACATGTGAATATCCGCGCAAAGTTACATGACAAGGCCTAAGAGCAAATGGGCAGCCTGTGTGTACATGTGCTTCCTGCCTTTGACGCGTGATGATTCATCGCAGTCCCTGGTGCCATTTATCTCAATGCAGCTTCATTCCAGTACGGCTTGCGCGTCTCCGGAGGCGCCAATTCCAATCGGCGCGGCTGATCCTTCGAAGCCCCGCGAGAGAGCAACACACAGTTGTTGGGTCATGCTACTGGACTACGCCGTGCGGTGTCGTCGGGCGTAAAACTCGTTAAGGAAGTGCCAAGTCGAATTTGCCGGCTTTGTGTAAATTAGTGCGGCTGTATGAGCGATTGGTATCCGGTATCGATTTATCAATTTGCGGCCGGCTAATGTTCCGCCGGATTCCCCGATACTAGTGTAGGTCTGGTATAGCTTACGACGCTGTCACGAGTGAAAAGCTCTAGAATTCGGGTATTGAATAATTTCAAAGAATCAAGCTTATAAAGCATCGAATACCGCGCTCGCCCAAACACGAAGGGGGTGAAAATCTCGCCGTCGGAAGCTTCCTCGTAAAGCAGACGCAACAAAAAGGACAAGCCCAAAAAAGCAGCTCGAAAAGGGGGTAACGGCCGTCGAAACAATGAAACGTCGGCAGCGCAGGGAGACAATGCTAGACTGCGCCAGCCCCGGCGAACCGAAGTGTATCGATATAAATGAGCGGTGCTTGATTGTCTCGGGCCATAAATCAAGATGTTTTCGGTTTGCGGCCACGATCGTACCCTCGAGTATTCGCTTAACGATGTATATTCTCTCTGTCCCTCTCTCTCTCTCTCTCTCTCTCTCTCTCTCTCTCTCTCTCTCTCTCTCTCTCTCTCTCTCTGTACTTCCCTTTCCTCTGGCCGCAAACGTGGAGGTAGTGGGGATAGAAAGATTGCGCGTTGCCCGTCGACGATAGACTTTCTAGGTCACGGTAATTTAAAGACCGAGCTTAGCTTGCACTTAATTGACTGATATCGCCGGTATTTAACGATCCAAGAGTTATTGTTGCGAGCTCATTTCGCGAAATGCTACGGAGCATTGCCGAGTTACGGCGAAAGTTCATTTTTGCATCAGCCGTATTGATTTTGATTTAGCACTTGCGGCAAATCGCTGAGGCTCTATATCATTATCGTATAGTTTTTACGGTTCCTTTTAGTGCCGAATGAGATATAAGCGTGTTGGAGACGAAACTGTTTCTTTTAAATTTCAATTTTCGCTGATTGTAGGATTTAATTCTCATAACATATCGAGCTTATAACGTTCAACTGTTAAGAATTTATTGGCAGAGATTTATCGGCCATTTTCGCCGTACACGTACGAGTCGGTAAATTGCGCGGCTGCCACTAAATCAATCAGAAACGTTAATCAGTATAATGAGGTAATTAATTGAACGTCGATCGCGCTTTAAAGTTTAAATCATTGCCAATCTCGGAGAGATTGTCTCTCTCGTGTTGGCGGACGAAAAAATCAATTTATTTATTACAATTCATTCAGAACGTGATCATTAATGGGAGAACATTATATATATATATATATATATATATATATATATATATATATATATATATATATTATACGCGCTGTTGGTGTTTCTCTCGAATGCGCGGATTTAATCACGTTTGAAATCGCCGCGTGTAACGATAAATTCAGAGGCGCTTCTGATAAAGGATCGTCAGCAGTTTAAGCTGAAATCTCGTTTCGCAACGCGATTTAAACATATACGCGACACACATCCGTAAAGCCTCTTTAACCAAGGCAAATATCGAGACTCAAAGCACAGCCTTGGATTCCATTATTTATCCCGATGCAGCGGCAGTCTCCGTTGAATGATTTAAACAAAAGCGCAACAAACCCAAATAAATGGAGCAGGTAATGTATTCCGAGCCGCAAGTGAGTATTTGCGCTTTCTCTCCCTCTCCTTCGATATCCCGCGCTCTGCGGTGTCCCACAAAACCGCGTGGGCTGCAGCAGAGCAGAGCAGAGCAGCAGCGAGTTCCGCGTCCATCCGTATCCGTTCTCTCTGTCCGTCTGTGCCAATCCTATCGGACGACCGCGCGCGCCGACCGGCATGTTTGATCTTGTTACCTCGGTTGGCTCGACGACAATCGAGTTAGGCTCTCCCGCGGCGATTCTTCTTTAATGCCTCGCTAAATGCGCAGTCCCGGATCTGCGGTGCGCGACTGTCCCTCTCTCTCTCTCTCTCTCTCTCTTTGGCTTTTGTTACCGATGCCCTGTAGCTTCGCGCGCGCGGACGTGTTTTATCGGTTGGACTACGGGGACGAGTGTTTGAGCCTCTCGTTGGTGAAGTTCTGGTGCAATTTTACGTTCGTTAATTATGAAGCGGGAAGTATCACGAGTTTGAAAGCTATTTTATGGCTGCGTTAAATTAAACATGCGGGAAGCGTTATACGCATCGAGAGATAGCGTGCCGTGTGTATAGCAGGAAATTTATAAAATATTAGTGCAAACAAAAGTTGGCTAGTATCGTGTGTCGCGCGGCGCGGGGGCACGTTTTTCGCGTAGTCCGAGTATTCCGCATAGGTGGCGTATAAATTACTGATAATCTGCAACACGTATACACCAGAGGGCCAACTATAGCGCCGCATTAAACTAACGTATTTACGTATAATATGTAGGGCGATAGGAAACTGCGAAACTGCAGTAAAATGTCTCATCCTCTGCTCCCCCGGCATTCGAATACGCTCGCCTCTATACGTATTATACAAGCGCATGCAAAATTCAAGCACCAGCCGCGCGCGCAAGAAGCCACGAAATGCAAATACGTACCAGCGCGCGCGTACGATCAGTCTATCTAAGACGTTGCTCGGGGGACAGCCGGGAGAGTAGGGGGAGATCGGCGCTTATCGAGGGGGATTCCCCGAGATATGTAATCTGCGCGTTAACGAGCCGAGGACGTAGAGATAATGATAATGGTGATCGCTCTCGAGATTTACGACAATCGGACTGGGCCGCCGTGCGCGTGTGGTGGCCCGTCTTTGGCGGCCCAGGATCAGCCGAATCATAACTTCATTAATTCGCAAGACGGGGATGAGGCCAAGTGCGTCGTCTCCTGATGTGCCGAGCTGGGGTCATTAAAATTGAGAAGCTCGGATAGTCCGTCCGTGAGCTACTCGGGGATCAAGGCTGAGACTTAGCACTATTGAATACTGAGAGACCTATTATCAACGATCCCGAATTCGTCGTCAATTCCGCAGTTTTATTAATCGGACAGCTCCCCTTCGAAAAATCAACGACACCAGCGCGAACACGTAGCTCGTAATCGGAGGCGTTCACGTCCCGGCCATTACGCCTCCAACAACAAAACTGACCTAGAAACACTTGGTTAGCTCTCTTTCCACTTTCTGGCAGACACTGCGAGTCGTTAAACGTAACGACAAAGACCTTGATGTTGTGGATGGACGTCTCCGAGACGGAGAGAGAAGGGGGGCGTCGTCCGTGTCTCGGCGCGAGATTTATGATGGTGACACGTACGTCCAGCCGAGAGAGGCGATACACGACGTGCGATAGGACGGGAACAGCCAGGCGTTA
The DNA here is from genome assembly GCF_009193385.2 of Nasonia vitripennis. NCBI lineage: Eukaryota > Metazoa > Arthropoda > Insecta > Hymenoptera > Pteromalidae > Nasonia > Nasonia vitripennis. The sequence goes on along the minus strand of NC_045760.1, from coordinate 31,844,542 downwards.
CACACACTTTCGAGAGGGACAAGCTAGCTCTCGGGGAATAGCTGGACGCAAGGCGCCGCTGCGAGCTAAAGGCGCACAATAGTAGTCTAATAGCTTGCTCAATTTCACGGCCTGCGATTCGTTCTACTGTAGAGATAAGGTGCTGTGGGTGAGAGAGAGAGAGAGAGAGAGAGAGAGAGAGAGAGAGAGAGAGAGAGAGAGAGAGAGAGAGCTTTTGTTCCGCTTCATTTTTATCGGTTTAGGATGTCTGTTTCGCTGTCGAGTGTTACGTTTTTCCGGTTGCTTCTTCGCACGAAAATCTGTCAAGTAATTAGAGCTTTTGATCAAACGACACCCACGTATCATCGCAAAATATCTCGCTGAAAAGCGGACAACGAGAAAGCATCGCCAGCGAGAAAGATAAATATTTAATCTCCGTCGCGTAATTCGCCATAAGTTATTGCGCGAATCCCCTGGAGTGTAAATTCTCCGCTGGGGCTTTGCCGTCGCCGAAAAATCTCGCACCAGCGCAGCAACAGGGTTAGAGCGAGAGAGGCGGAGGAGAAGTGAAAAAAAGCAAAGTAGGGACTGCGTGCAAAGTCGGCGTCGAAATACGCTGCTTTCTTTTTTTCTTCTCTCTTTGCTCTCGCGCCCGGAGATTTATTCGGCGGAAAAGGACGAATGCTGAAAAAGCTGCCTGGGCGACGCCTAATAATATAAGCTCTAGATAAATGAGCGCGGAGCCAGATTCCCGAGTGCCGGGAGAAAGAGGACGCTGAAATGAGGGAAACGTTGGAATGAAATGATTCATTGAGGTACGTGTGTTTTTTAGATTTTATTTTTTTTAATGCTCTGCTAATTGCTGTTGAATGCACTGGAGTATCCTGAATAGCCGAGAGTCATGGGGAAAAGGACTTGATTAGGCTAGCGGATAAGCGGGGACATCGGAAAAGTGGAAGAGTCAGTGAAACAGAGAGCGAAGGTCCATACGCGTGAAAAAAGACTCGAAGAAGTGAAGAAGTAGCTGCGGAGGAATGAGAGGACAGTCCTTAAAAGTTCCCCAAGAGCTGCTTCTCTCCCTCTTTTCCACACCGGCGGAGGCAGCAGCAGGGAGAGTTGTTATCTAATTTTACTCTCAACGCTTCTTCGATTTATTCGCCAACTTCTCGGCGCATTACAATATGCTGCCTAACGTCTTCTTCTCTCCCTTCTTCTGGCTGCTCCCGCGTCTATATTTGTCTGTCATCGTTCCTCGATATCCTCTACCCCCGCCGCTTTAATTTCCCTCTCCTCTGTCTTGCTTCTGGCAGCCTCCCAAGCTCTCGCCCCTCTTCGCTTTAAGGAGAGACTTTCGCGCGAAGCTTCTCTGCATACACCAGCCGTGGAACTGCTCTCGCCGACGCTGATGGTTATATATTGGCGAAAGGCTCTGCCGACGACGGTCTCGAGACCGCTTGCGCGCAACGAACATTGTTTTAATGGATTTCTTCTCCGGGGATTGTCGCAGTTGAATGAACCCCTCCAACTCTGTTTCGGTTTACTGGGCTTTGTTGATTTATTGGCTCTTCATAGTTGCACTTGCGCTTGAAATCGATCGTTTCGAAATGAAAACAATTCTAAAAGTTTATGGGGTCAATTAACTCGCAGTCCGTTAAAATAGCATCCACGGCAATCGCTTAAACAGATCGGCCCTGAGTTGCCGAGCGATTGTTCGTAAAAAGGCTCGCTTGCAGCTGATAGGCCCCGGCGTCATCCATCTCCCCGCAGGATCATTGCACGGGACCCCGAGACAAATGTTTTCCAATCTGTCCAGGGGAGCGTCCGCCACAAAGGAAGCGCCGCGGCTTCCGCGTTCGACTGTCCAGAGCTTTGCAACCGTTTTAATTACACCGTGTGTCCTTTGACTTATACCGTGGCCGTTTCTCCTAATTCGATCAAATAAATAAATCAAATCAAAATCCCTCTCTCCCGCGAACTTCATCTCATTCTTCGCGCGCGTTTCTTGCCATGGCTCTTACTTTTTCCCTCCCGCGCAGGCGACCAGTATTTCAGTCTTTATCTCTCGCCTCCTCTCGGCTCGTCTCGGTAGCGGCTCTCCTTTCTCGTTGTACCGACGTTTTCTCCTCGGGCTTCCGCCCCATTCGCTCCTTTGCACCAGAACTATTCTGAAGCTCTTTTATTTCAGCGCCGCCGAGGCGGCCGGTGAAAGAGGTAGAGGATTGCCCGGAACGCCAGGGAAATTCGGCTTGGAATGCCGATGAAAGCGAGGAGAGGGAGGTGAAAAACTGAGAAGAGGATAGTTTTCGAGCTTTTTCGAGAAAAGCAATAAACGATTGGCGTTTTTCTATCGCCTCTTCGATAATTTGTTTGTCACTTCCCTCTCAGCCCTCCAATGTACACCCGAGCTTTCAATTTAAACTTCAATTTCCAGTGCTTTCCGTTTGCGCGCGCACACGTATTGATATGCTTTCGCGCGGATTTGGAGTTACGCATTTAAAACTTTCCATTCACTGCTCTCTCGACTCTATACAGGCGTATAACGCGCGCGGAGGGGGAATATTACACTGCACACACTTTTGCTCGAAAATCCCTCGCTGGGAAAGTTTTTTCGAATCTTTAAATGTGTTTTCTCCGAAACGAATTCAGATCGCGAGAGCTCTATATTGAAATTCAAGTTACGTAAATACCGCGCGCAAAAGTACGCGTTCGAACCCAACACATCTATATACATCTTTCGAAATTGAAAAAAGGCTAAAATTCGCTAATTTCGCCGCACTTTTGCGCTCGGCCAAGCGCGCAATCATTAAGTGGTCGCGAATATAGATTGATACATCCCTATGCAAATGAACATGCGCACGTATGCATGCATACTCGAGAGAGAGAGAGAGAGAGAGAGAGAGAGAGAGAGGCTCACAAAGTCATGCCTGCCAGACAGACGGGGAAAGGAATGCTCGGGAATGATTGAAACTCGCCAGCCGCCGCCGGGGGGATAGCACGCGCGCTTGCGCGCCTATGCAGATATTCCTTTGATCGTAATATCGATGGTCCGAAATGGGTTTGAGCGCGATTAACCTTCGCGAATAGCATCTGGTTACTAAGTTAGCCTATGTGCAGGAGCTTCCGAGTGAGAGAGGCTAAAAACGCGCGGAATATTCAAGGACGAGGCCAGTTTCTCTGGATTTCGAGCGCGGGAAATATGTGCGCGCAGCGGGGAATTTTTATTGCCCGGAAATGAAAAAAAAAGAGATAGTCGATCGTTGGACCGGATACATCAAAAGAACGCGGACAGGGAAGTCGGGGGTATACGTTTAATCACACGACGATATAAAACGTGTGTGAGAGTAGTTTGAATTTTTTATTCGATAAATAAATAAAAGATTTACGACAGATCGATGCGCATTTCTAGAGACGATTTATCTCTACTGCGATTTCGCGTCATTTCAGCCGCCGCGCGCGCAAAGAGCTTCAAGAGGGACTGATTGAATCTTTCCCTCAGGTGGATGATGCTGCTAGCGGATAGCCCGCCGGTCGGGGGCGTGGAAAAGGTCGCGGGACGGAAAAGCGAACCCGGAGCGAAATTGACGTATCTTAAATCTTAATTCAAGTACATTCCCGACGACGCGATGCGATCTCTCTCGCTATCATTTCTGCAGTATGCAATTTTGGCTCTCGCTATTGAATCGTCCCGCGCTACGTGATTTTGAGAGGGCTGATCGTTTTGGTGAAACTAATTATAACTTTATTAAGCAAGTTGTAAGTCCCGAATCTTCCGAAATCAGGTCAAACTCTACTACATACGATATTTATTTTTAAATCCAAAGTAAGAAGTGCCTCTGAGAACTTATCGCTATACGTCTCTGTGATCCCTGGAAAAAGCTCACAGGTGTACATCGAAAATCTGAAAATCGCGCTCAAAAAATGCAAAATCGTCGGCACGAGACTCGCTTCCGCCGTTTTTACTCCCCCGTGCGTGTGTGTGTGTGTGCACAGAGTCGCAGCCTCAAACCGACTTTTTCTTCCAGCGCGCCGCCGCGCGTTCCATTTCTTTTTCCGCGAGTTCTCCCACTCCCTTTTTCGACTGTCAGAATGATTCCAGCCGTTCATCCGTTTCAGCACGAGAGAGACCCGAGGATGTAGAGAGAGAAAAGTTTTTCCCTTTTATTTCCGAGCGAACCGAGGTTATACAAGCATCTCTCTCTCTTTTTTTCATTCCCAGGTCTGAATCGACCTTTTGCGCTCGTGCACTTCGTCTGTAGCTTTGGTTGTAACCGAGTTTACAGGCGCGGTATCCACACAGCTCTGCGTATACGCGAAATGACGTTTATTCAAGCTCAGTTCGGGATGATGTAAAAAGTCACTCTGCTTTTTTGTCGCTTTGGCCGAGGTGAGTTAGGACGCGGAAGCGTGAATGAGATCAAACGGAGATTCGTAAACAGGTGAGATTATATGTTTCCCAAGAAAGCGTGCGAAATTTCACTCCATTCAGCGATTTCTCTCTTTGAATGAAAGCTCCGACTTTTTCGCGTATTTTCCGCAGCAGCAGCTCCTTTCACGGCTGACCGGCTCGAAGCTATAGCTGCAATTAGTTGGACAATTTGAGCAATTTTTAAACTTCTCCGACAACTTACAAGCAATTTTTTGAGCGCAACGTCTACGACGACGACGACGACGACGAGCGCGAGAGAGAGAGAGAAAGAAAGGTCGCTGCGAACTTTGCTCTAGGTATATAACGTAATTACGGGGATAGTTAAAGTTTTAAATCAATAGCGCGAAAGCTCCGAGCCCGGCATATACACGACGGGGCGAGGCTAACTTACCGAGTGGATTTCACGTGGACGTATCTGCAAACGCAATTAAACATCGCGCAGAAATATGCCCTCTCGCGAGCGATACATACCGCGCTTATAATTACTTTTTGTCATCGTCGTCGTCGGCGTATTTCAGGAATACGTGTATAGGGGGGGGGGGCGGAGGCGGGAGAGCCATTACTTATCCTCGTTATTGGCTCTAACGCGATAAAGAAACTGCGGCCGCGGGCAGAAGTCATAACTTCTAATCTAGCCGGAATTGTTCCATTAAAAAACAAGGCGAAACAGCAAATCAGCTGCGCGGCAAGTCCGAAACCAGCTCGTAAATTAATATGCATACAACACACGCAGAGAGATAGCGCGCGAGATATTCTCTCTCTTGCGATTCGTTTCGCGAGGAAATTCGCCTTCCATCCAATAAACGTCTTATAAGTTGGAAAAACTCGTTTCGCTTGCTCGCGGAGGGTGGTCCAAGCAATATACGCTATATGCGCCGCTGCAAAAAGGCGAAGCGAGAGAGAGAGAGAGAGAGAGAGAGAGAGAGAGAGAGACACGGGGCACTCGAGCTTTTGGAAATCGACTTACGGAAATCGCGTCGTGGCAACTGGAGCAGAGGCGTCGCCGCTACTCGTCCCGAAGGATATCCTCGAGAGGAGAGGAAGAGGAAAACCCGGGATCCGCGAGGATAATCCCACGGGGCATCGATCTGAACTACTGCAGAGGCGTGAGTGAACGCAAGAGAGGGAGAGCGGGGGTCGTTTTTCCGGGCTGCGAGGCATAAATAAACCGACGGACAGGTGCGACTCGGCGAATAGAAAAGAGACAAAGGCCGGTGACGAGCGCGCGAAAAGAAAAATAATGAGGTGGAGAGCGCAGCGACGGTGAGGGACGCTGGAAGGAAAAATTTAATTTCGCATTCTTCAAAGCCAAGTCCGCGCGGAGGAGGAAAGCTCAAAGGGATACTGATGCCGCCGCTTCTTCTCCGAAGAGAGCCGCTGCTTTTAATAAGCTGCGATTTCGACTCAGAGGTATTGATCGATTCCGCGCGTGAAAAAAAATAATTTTCAGAAAAAAAGCAACACACGGCGTCGGGATCGTAAATCAAAGAGCCCCAGCGTTTAAAAATACCTCGCGCACAGCCGAGGACGGGATATTAATTATGTAATTTGCGAAAATCCGAATGCGCGCCACATGTTCTCGCTCGACCCCACAGCCCGATAAATCATCGGGCGCGCAGTTCTTCGCCTTTTTATTAACCCTTTTTAGCACTTCATGGAGCGAGCGCGCGGCGCGAGAGTCAGCCGTTCGCAGCGGGACACAGGCGCAGCCTGAGAACGAGAAAGGGACAGACGGAAGAGAGCCGTAAAATATGGCCCTAAAATTAACCGATTGCTTAATTACGCTTCACTTTTTTCGCACCATCCGCCCTCTCATCGGACACTCTCGTCCCTAACCGAGAAATATTCTCCGGGGATAACAAATCATTCAATTACACCCGACAAATCTCCCTATAAACACACAAATCAGCGAAGGAAATCCCGGCGATAATTCTTCCCGCCTTGCAATCTCGCGCGCAGCCTTCCGAGCTGAAAAAAAGCTCAGAGAAGCAGCCGATCCCTGATTAAATCGCGCTACGAGGACACACACGAAAAAAAAAGGGAGAAATGGACTACAGCAGCAGCCCCTGCAGGGCGCAATAATCTCGCGGCGAGCTTTAACGCGCGAGGCATCGAATGCCAAGGGAGCACGTACGTGTTCGGGATTACGGCGATCAATGCGGCGAGCCTTGTTTGCTACAGGCCGGGCTCCTGACCCTCTCGCTCGCCACAGCAACCCTTTTCGTACACCGGCTATACCGCTGCTGCTATTTACGTGGAATAACGCTGGACGCCTACACACCTATAGCCTCCGCTAATCGCTTATTATAATAACGAACTGGATTAAACAAGTTTTTGCTGACCGGGATGATGGAGGTTGCTCTCGATACCCCAGTGCTGTTGTAAGGCTTGGACGATTTTATTGGCGTGTTGAATCGGAATCTGCCAAAAGCTCGTCGGAGCTTGCGAGACGCATGCGACGAAAGTTGGCAAAACACACGCGTGTTATTCAAAGCCTCCGCGAGCAAGCTTACGCTACATTAACCAAATTCATTTGGCCGACATCCACACCTTTCAGCTACTGCTATACACACCCCTATATTGAATGTATAACTCAGCGGCAGAGCCGTATACAGGCGTATCGACAGCAGTGGATACGTCGCCGACACCGTGTGTGTCGGGTCGTTACTGGCCTTGCTGGCACTTTTATTCTCGTCGTTCTCCGCCGCGACTTTTATAGGCAAAGTTCGGCGGCCTTTCCTTCGAGTCGCCGTCGTAGCTGCTGGACTCGACGCGAGAGCCATTCCCGACGTTTACGGGAAATTGCACTTTGCAAAGAAGCAGAGGCTGCGTGTGTCCAGCTTTCGTTTCTTCTACTGCGCGGCCGCCAGCTTTTATCGCGTCCGACTCGGGCATATAACGTAATATAACGCAGCGCGCTTCTCGTCGTAAAAGTAGCGTAACATGTGCACATGCTTTTTCTCTCTCTTCCGATCGGGATTGAGTTACTGTATACGGCTGCTGTGTTTGAGTTTATACTCGAGTGTACACGTATAATTATATTCCTTTCCTTTCTCGATACATTACGTAATTGTGTCGTCTTTCCCTCGGCTGATTACGTATGCATCAGCTTCGAGAGGTCTGGTAGTCTGGGGAAAATCGAACGTCAACCCTCGATTTCGGCGGCGGTGCGCAGTCTTGCGGAAAAAAGCCAAACAAAAACCAAAGGCGATCGCGGGGAAAATAAAGAAGCGGAAGAATGCTAAGCGCCTGTGAGGGTCGGTTTATGGTCCATGCGTAAAGATACCGTCGGCGACTGGGCTGCTATAAAGAAAGTTTCTCTTTACCCGAGAGAAAACACGCATCATCTTCGCAATTTTCAGAATTACCGCAGCAACAATCAACGCCGCGAACACTCAAACTAGTACACCTTCGGTCTCAAAGCGACCGTGTATCACGCAACCGATCACACTGGCGCAAACAGCTCTCACAGAGGGATAGATACCCTCAAATGGAGCAGACAGCCTGTGCTGCAGAGAGACTTACACAAACGCGGCGCAGCTCGACAGACGCAGACAGAGAGACAGACAGAGATAGAGAGAGAGAGAGAGAGAGAGAGAGCCTCGAACGTATCTGGAAAAATGAAGCGGTCGTTTTCTGCATCCGCCCGTTCGGAAATGCGCGGGGTTAAATCATGAAGGGCGGGAGTGGCGACCAATGGGCCGGAAGCAAGAGAGACGGATAGCCCTTCTCTCTCTTGGTAAAAGCGAAACAGAGCGAGAGCCTCCGCCGCAGCGCTTTTGCTTTCCATCCACTCGACCCTACTTATTTCAATAGCTTTTTCTCTCTCTCTTGGCTCTCGTTTGAATGAACCGCGCGTATATAGAGCCCTTTCAGTCGTCCTCGTGTGTGTGTGTATATATCGCCCTCTCCGAGCCTGCTATTTTCTTCTCTCGCTGCCTTCTGCAGGCCGATGCTTTTTCGACGGCGACGCTCTCTCTCTCTCTCTCTCTCTCTCTATCTCTCTCTCTCTCTGTGTGATGCTCTGTGTTGTTGTGCTTCTGCGCTTGCTGCTGAGTGCTTTAAAGCGCCGCAGCGCGTTTTGACTTTCTCCGGTGGACGCTTTTTCGAGAGAGGATTGTGCGGACCCTGTTGTGTGAGCTTTGTTCACTGGAGTACACGGAGATCGGATTACAAATTTTTCGATCTATTGAACACCACCTGTACGAACAAAGCTTCGCTTTTAATATAAAATACCAAATCGCTCGTGAAACACAGCCGTCGTATCACCAAAACAAATCTCTACTCAGCCACTAAACTCCGTAGCCGTCGAAAACTAAGCCCGCGCGAATCGTTCGAATATCCTCATTCTCTCTCATTATCATACGAAGCCTTCCCTCACTTATCAGACCTGCGCATAACAGCAGCAACAAAACCGCTCTCTGGCTCGAGCTTTGCCCTAATCTTTATTCGATATCTACGCTGGCGGTTCGGAGCGCGTAAAAAGCAAGTGCCGCGGGTAATGCGCGTTAACACGCTCTACTGTCTCGCGCGAGAGAGAGAGAATGCTTTCGACACGGAACGGCTGGCAAACTTTTCGATCGGCAAATAAATTAATGCGAAACGACGGTGTTTCGTGGTTGAAAATACCCCGCGGCGGCTGGAAATATTTTGCATCGCTTATTTTGAGATAAAAGCGTTTTTTTTTCCAAATTAGATAGTCAAACGCGCAACACGCGTTGAAAACATAGGTCACGAGGGAGATGTATGGTACACTCTGGCATAGTAAGGAAAAAAAATTGTTTGGGCGCGCGCGTACATTGGCTTTTTATACACTCAGAGCCGCTTATATACAGTCGAAGTTATGAACACAGGGCGCGCGCGCGGGAGAGCGTATGAATAAGGCTGGCGAGTTTTTGCTACGTAAATCATAGCAGCGAGAGTTGGCGTTGTTTTAAACGTGCTCCGCGAAGCGTGAACGCTTCCTTGAAGGTCGATTTCGTCCTCTACTTCTTCTCTCGCGCTTTTTTACGCTGGAACGATCTCGCGTGTCTTTCCCTGCGCATTTTGATTTATAAATACGGATTCGTCGAATTATGCCAATCAATGGAGAAAAAAGAGAACGTCTCTCTCGGAATCGCGTAGAGACCAAGAAGAGGTAGTCCTCGTTAGCCTTGCATCCCTTGGGGGCTTCTGTTGTCGTGTTCCTTTCTCCGTCGCTCCGGCGCGAAGTCTAATCAAGAAAAGTAAACCCAGCGCGAGTCTATATGTGTGACGAGTCGTGTCGTCGGGAATAAGAAGAGCCCACGCTGTGCCATCGGATCGATTGGCGGAAACAATTCGCCCTGTGCTGCTGAAAGAAGTCGTCGAATCAAAGGAACGCGTGAGTCTGCGCGGGGAAGAGAAATGTTTAAAAAAATGGAAAGGTGGAACGCTGTGAGCCATTAGTCGGAAATGTATGCAAGCCGAGTAGTTAGCCAATCATACTCCCGTGTACGACGGATGAATATCAATGACGCAGAACCATCCGCGTCGCGTACAGCTTTTTTCTTCGCTCGGCTGCCCTTTTATTTCGGAGCCGGGGGCGTGAGGTGATTTTTTATTCCGGGAATTATTTCAGCCATTAGCGGTAAACGCTGATCGTCGTCGTCGCGCTCGATGTTCGGTAATTGCTTGATTTATTCATGCCCCGCTGTGGTTGCGGCGATTCTCCGTTTGATTAACGCACACTTCATTTGGGGCTAATTTTGTTTTCAGCAGTTGGCTTTAATCTGTCACCCATACGTCATCTCTTGCTCTGTTACTTTAGCGCGGCGCTTAACGAAATAAAAAATTATCTTTATTCGTTCTGTTTGAGCACCATATCGTAATTTCCGCGATTGCTCGAGAGGAAAGCCAACATACACGCGGGAGAGAGAAAGCAAAAAACGAAAACAACAAAAGTCGCGCAGTCGTTGCGGTATCGTCGTTTCATTTCGTTCCCTCAAAAGCGAAAAACTTGGGATTCATCGCTGCACGATCCGTCCGCGCGGGCAATTTTAATCATACGCGCGGTGGCAAAGGGCGACTCTCCCGCAGCGACGGTAATCGAAACGGCCGAGATTATCCGCGCAGGATCGGGGGTGTATCCGTTGACGAAAGTGCGGAGGGTTGTGGAAAAAAGCTGTGTATGTACGTTGCGTCGATGTTGATTGTGTGCGGTTTGGCACTTGCGAGCTTCTGCTAGCTGTGAGTTTATAAATCTCTCTGTAAATATCGCGCGAAGTTGTATCGCTGTTATTTCTTTCGCGATGTATCCGAAACTTTCGTTCAGCGGCTCTCGATCAAGCTCATAGACATCGAAGCGCTAAACTGCAGCCGCAACTTTGAGATTTATTTCATAGAGAGTACAGAAGACTCGTACATTTCTCAATTAACCCCAGTTCTCCTCTAAAGAAATAAAGCTCGCAAGCAGGTGGATACAAAAAAACTACATAAAACTACAGAGCGAATACAGAAACTACGGAGAGTAGACAGAGCAGCAGTAAGCACGAAACACGCTAAAAGATAATCAATACAGCTCAGACCGTGCGCTGTTCCCGCGAAGATACAGCTTGTGTCCACATGCGGCTGCAGGCGGAGGATATCTTTGTCCCGCGATAACTGACTTGGTTTCTCTCGCTCGTTTTCTCTCCTCGCGCGCCTTCGTTTTTCTCTCTCCCCTTTGTTCGGCGCGCCGAGTTTTCGTTGTCTCTGGCACGCCAAGCTTCACTTCCGATTACGAGTCTGCTGCGCCGCGTCTTCCCTCCGCTGCTGTGCTGCTGCCGTTGATTGAGCTCTCTGCTATGGCTCTCTCTCTCTCTCTCTCTCTCTCTCTCTCTCTCTCTCTCTCTCTCTCTCTCTCTATATATATATATATAGATATACGTGGAAGGAGAGAGTTTCCGCGAGAAAAGATAATATACGGCCTCGAGAGCTTCGCAATTCGAGGCTGCGCTGTATGTGCGCGTGTTCCAGACGTTTGCCGAGTGATACGCGCCCGGCGTCGTGTTGTTTTTCCCAGGTACAGGTGCGGAAAGTTGCGTGATGACGACGAAGCGCGCTCGATTATGTTTTTTTTTCGGGGCGAAAAATTTTTCCAGCAATTATTGAAAAGATAATAAGAGATGGAAACGGCTGCGCGAGCATCAATTTCTGGGTAGCATCTGGAACGATATTGGCTTTTTGCGCCGCGTGAGCGTTTGTGTGCGCACACATCGTGCATTTCGTAATATTGCTCGCGATTGAATAACTCAATAAAATTTGATTGTCCGAGTCCGACATTTTTCCGATAATTCGAATAATTAATTCGAATTTTTGCTCTGCTCTCTTCTTTTATTCCTCTGGATTTGATGTTTAGCCCAGCTATTATTAGACTCAAGAGAGCAGTTTTAATAAAGCGTCGATCAAATAAAGTTGTGATTCGAGTATGCTTCGAATATCTTTGCAACGTCCAGCCGACGCAGTAGATCCATCGGCATCGAAGGAAAGGAAGAAGAGAAGCGAGGATCGTGCTAAGGATTTAGAGACGCATGCCAACGTTCTCAGCAACGACAAGACATATCACCGCCTCCTCTCTCGCTCCTTCGCGAAGGAGAGTCAAACCCTTCTATCGCTCCTCGCTTCCACGGCAGCTCCATTCCGCTGTCGCCCTTAATGGATACGATTCCTTCTCTGTAAACCCATGTAGTGACGTTTTACTCCGTCCGCGGGCTTATTTACGAGCCAACAATTTTGGAGGCTATAGTGGGTGGAGGCTTTTGCAGTTTTGCATGGCGATTACGCGTTGTCCATTCGATCGATTGGTATTTTTATTGCCGTGCGGGATATTTAAGCATTTATTGAATTATTTGTTTTTTTTTGTGTTCCAGGTGAGTCACGCAAGTCAGTCATGCCGCCTTTCGTTTCGTAAGTTATTCCAACACTTCCAATTTCTTGAACAAATTATTCGCTCGATTCGACAACTCATCGAGTTTCTCATCAAACTCCTCTAATCCCCCATTCATTCCGGCAAATCCGCAACAAGTCTCAACTCGACAAACACCCCAAACAAGCCTGCATTCGCTCAAAAGAAAAGAAGAACAAAGCCGAATATAAAAATCATGGAAATATCCCTTTGGCGCCGCACACGAGCGAGCGCGTCTAGCACAATGAAATAAGGCGCGCGAGCGCGACGTGACTGCTTCCCTGATCCGGCGGGTTATCCGCCGGCGAAGCAGCTTATCTCTCAGGCAAGCGCATCGACTCTCTCTTGCGCGCGCGGAGTTACGATTTTCCGCGAAGAATGCCAAGGCGCTGCAAGGCGGCGAACCGTGTGACTCGCATGACGGGTTAAGGGGATTTGCGATGCGCGTAATAGGACTAAGACTCGCTCTGCGAGAGGGAGAGAGGAGATTGCCGTGTTTGATTGGATAGAAAGTTGACTCATCCTTCGCGATAATTAATAAACTCGAAAATTGTTCTAAACCAGGCAGAGAGTGCACGCGAAGAACAATACAAGAAAATGAGCGCTGCATAAATTGCAAAATAAGAGAGGGGCACAATGGATCCGCGCGCCGCAGAAGTGGCACCCGGAAGCCGAAGTCCGGCCATCTTGCCGAGGCCGGATGTACATTGTAAATGTCTCTCAGGAGAGCAAGATTTGTGTGTAGGTGTAGCTACGCGCCTACACACGCAACTTTGCGAGTGTTAAAGCTCGGCGGTAATAGCGGAGCGGGGAGAGGGCTGAAGCTCACGCGGGCTAGGACTTTATTCAAAGAGACAAACACACAGTCGTCGCGTTATAGGCGCGGCGCTGCTGCTGCTTGTGAAAGGCAACCGCGACGCGGGGACGAGTAACGAGTCGCATAAAGCACCGCCAGGAAAGGCGGTGCACTAAGCGTAAAGCGTAAAGCGTTGTTGTAGCTTCGCGTCCTCTTTCCCTTCCTTCCTTATGCCACCGACGACGACGACGACGACAGCGGCGGCGGCGAAGAAGCCGACGCCGCCGACGACGTCTTCTCTACTTCTTTTTTGGTGGTTCAGTTTCCGACACTCACTCTACCCCCCGTGCTCTGCCTTCTTCTTCTTTTGGACTTTTTGACTTCCTTCTTCTTCTATTTTTTGCGGAATTTACTACCTTTATTGTCGATGCGGCTCCGGCAGCGGGACTTTGAAATGGCTCTGAAAGCATAATAAGTCTTTCTTACGACGACGGATCCTTGTGTTGTTTTTTCGAGGAAAAGTTGAAATGGCGATAGACTTTCTAATTCCTAATTTTTCGTTGGAATGTGTATTCAAAACGAGCTTTTTGCAGAGAAAAGTGCGCAGAGTAAATCAGAGACTCCAGAAGATGGGAAGGAGTAGGGGAGGCACGAGATATGTATGCCTTCGTGAAAACCCTAACCGCGAAGGAAATCCCTCGACGGTTTACGCGGTCCCGAATCAATCCGTCGAGTGGTCGTATATTACGATCCCCCCACACCCTTTTCCGCGAGTCTCGTCTAATTCTCAAATCAGATCGAACCCTATGCAGTTCTTGTATTGCTCAGCCATAAATCAGGTGAATTATGCAGGAATAAGCTTGTCAACTTCGCCCAGATAGGCGAAGTTATCGCGGATCCAGTTTCGAAGAATCCTTGTTACATAAAATTAAGCGAAAAAGACTTTGGAGTCAATCCAACTACAGGATAATTTACATAGGTACTCGCGCATGCGAATTTCCACAAAAGCAAAGTTACATATTCCATTTCCATTCCCATCCACGAGAATAGCAGCAAACTTTATCGCGTCTTCCAACCCGTATGAATACGAAACATACGGCCCATACATTAAGCAAGTAATTTTGATGAAATACCCCAAATCATTCGCGCAGCCGTATAGAGACAAAAACTTCTAGGAGCAGAAATAAGCCGCGCGCGCTATGCACATATACCCCGTGGTAATAACGTGCGGAGCGGCTTAAAAAAGCCGGCCCGTTAAAATATTCCTGTCTGGTCTATTCCGGCAGCCACTCCGGCCTGATATCCCCGGGGATGAGAGAGAGAGAGAGAGAGAGAGAGAGCGACGTTTCACGGTCTCAGCCTTATCTCTCCCGTCACGAGACGTCGCGTGGGCTTCTTCTTTCTCTCCCGCGTGGCGCCTCGCGGCGGACCTGGCGCGCTCGATTCTCGCGTCTGACCTTGAAAACGAGAGCGAATCGCGCGAGTTTCCATTAAGTTTATTACCCAGGGCAAACATAGTGCTCGACTTTCAGTTCTTTTTTTTTTTATTTGTTCGAGGGAGGGAAGAATATGAAAGAGGTGAATTTATTAAAAACTTGCGCGAGCAGTTCTGTCGAGTTTTAGTCAGACGATTCGTCGTGAAAAGAGATAAAGTAACCTGTAAAACGAGAATATCGATTTTAGGCGATCGAACGACCAACAGCAATTTTCGCCCTCAGCAGCACCGAGAGGCGTCGTCTCGTTTCTCTCGTCCTTTCTTGCCTATAGTATACGCCGCCACGACCACGAGCCGCACTACATACATGCATACGGTAGTTAGCTCCGGTGAGCTGTAGCAGCAGCCCTGGCCGTATCTCGCAGTTCGATGTTTGCTCAGCTTGATTCATGCCCCCTGTCCCTATAAAGTCCCTCGGTATATCCTGCAACACACAACCACCTCCTTCCTCCTTTCTTCTTTCCCCCCCTCTCTTTCTCTCTCTCTCTCTCTCTCTCTCTCTCTCTCTCTCTCTCACACGCTATAGATATGCCTTGATGGTAGTATCACTTTTTATCCCGAGTCTCTGTTGCTCCCGCGGCTTTTCTTGCTTCCTCTATTTTCCCTCTCTCTACGCGTTCGCGAGTGTGTGTATGTATATTCTTTATTTCGCCTTGTACCGGAGCCGACTAAAGCGACTCCGTGTATGCGAGACGTCGCGGCGCAGTAGCTACTCGTTGACATTATCTTACACTTATTCGCGGGTTTGTTCGCTACTCGCATATATCTATATGCACGTGAGCTTACGCCGAGTATAAGTCGCGCGTGTCGTGGATATGTTTTTACGTATAATTCTTCGAAATAGAAAAAGGTTATATGTGTGGAAAAAGAAGGGAAAAGAAGAACTGGTCCCCTGCTGGTCTCTCCGGAATCCCGTTTAATTTGCATGATGCTGAGCGCAAAGTACGAATAACCATTCATACAAAATGTAAATACACGTGATATATAACTCGCGTCTGCTTGCGTTGGGGTCGCTCTCGCGCTGCATACACGGGAGAGAGAGAGAGAGAGAGAGAGAGAGAGAGAGAGAGAGCTCGCGTGTCTGCTTGTGTCCAAGCGTCGGGTCGCGCATAGTGAAAGGAGGGTTTGCGCTATGCGTTTGTACAGGCTTTGTTGGGTAACCCTCTTGGGATTAGGTAGCCAAGAACAATATTCGTGGAAGGCACGAGCTCGCGGTTCGAAGCCGCTGCTACTGCTGCAGAGAGTCGAGATGCCCGCAGGAGTCGTTTAGGCCTGACTTGGAATGTGAGCCCGCGTGTGTGGCTTTTCTTTGTTCCCCAAAAATCTACTTAGACGATTAGTGTTTGCGGTGTATTAGTAGTTCCCCTGCAACGATGGTTATTGCTTTTGGCTTTGGCTGGATGTGAAGGTATTCTAAATGTGGGTATTGGAGTACTTTTGGATTAGGATCAATTTTTACTCTTAACTGTTCGACGTGTTAGCGACGCCAACGCTGTGTGTAGGAGTACTTTGCCGGATCTCCGCGCGCGTAGCAGTAAGCCAGGTTCAACAGACTAATCTCTTCATAAAATACAAATTAGTCCAGCTAATAGTTTGACCAAAGTCCTCTAACAAGTTGACAAATGGATACCGGTATATCGCTTTTAGGCGCAATCCCCGTCCCGGCATTAGGCAACAGAAATTGATGGTACCGAAAGGCTTACTCGGCGTATACTTACCAGAGGAATTTCCGAATTCAGTTATACACTGGTTATAAGAAAAAAACTTTCCGTAATCATATCTAATAATACGCGCAGCAATCGAGTACCCATAAAAGTCCATCCCGCCGTACTCGAAAGCTATTCTTTATCGATCGAGTGAAAATGTTATCAATTACGAATGAAACGCGTGCGGTGTGTAGGCGTGTGTTCGGCTCTTAATAAAGATTAATAGCTATCGCGAGCGAGTGCCAGCGCTGTCATCGCTATTCAATGGAGTTGTCACTTGGGCGAAACACATTAGCGTCAAATCAATATTTCAACGACTCCCGATATTCCCGTGACATCGCATAAGACGAAAATACAGCTCTCGCGCGCAGCGCAGGCAGGCAGCGGAATAAATCGAACAAATTAAAAACGGCAATTCCCTTAATGTAAACAGACTTCCGAGCTAATTTTATTAATTTCCAAGCGACGAGCGTTGACCCGCCGACGAGAGACAAAACTCTCCTCCTC
The DNA here is from genome assembly GCF_009193385.2 of Nasonia vitripennis. Lineage (NCBI taxonomy): Eukaryota > Metazoa > Arthropoda > Insecta > Hymenoptera > Pteromalidae > Nasonia > Nasonia vitripennis. The sequence goes on along the minus strand of NC_045760.1, from coordinate 31,827,730 downwards.
TCCTCGAAGAGCAGCGACTCTAGTCGAGCCAATAAACGTCCCCCTTCTCTCGATTCTCCCTCTAATTTTTCCAGCGCGCGCAGCCTAAAAAGTCGGACAATATTCTTAATTGTCCCCAAGAAAAAGTTCCACGCCGAGTGCTGCTCGATTTCGCGAGAAAAAATGAGGGAGAGGAAAAAGAACTTGTTTATTAATGGAGCTGAGAGAGAGGGAGAGACAGACCAGATATGGACGCGGAAGGCGAAGCTCTCGAGCTTAATTCGCGATAATTAAAGAGAGCCAATTATAAGTTGACAATTTGTCGAGGGTCTCACAGCCCGATATCGCATTTTCCGCTCAGTTCTTCGTCTTCTCGTTTGCTTGTCTCCTTCACTCGGAAGCGCTGTCGAGATGGGGAATCGACTGCTGCTGTAGTTTACACGGTGGGACGAAATCGTACCTGAGCAAACAGGGGGAAAGTGAAGGATGCAAAATGGTGGATTTCTCTTTTCTGGTATATTAGAGGTTAACAAGTAAGTGACGACGGTCTGACCAAATTCGATTTTACCACTTGAGCTAAGATATCACTTTAAAAAGAGACTCTTTGGCGGGAAATGGACGCAGCCAATCAGCGCGAAGTGCAATTTTTCTCGCCTTACGTTAAAAACAAGTATACGAAAGCCAGACCGATAGAACAAATTCCGGCACAGAGAGAGAGAGAGAGAGAGAGAGAGAGAGAGAGAGAGAGAGAGAGAGAGAGAGAGAGAGAGAGAGAGAGGGAGAGAGAGAGAGAGGGAGAGAGAGAGAGAGAGCGGACGACGTTCTTTGTCATTGTCAGAGGCGCGAGCGATCTGCTGCTCTCGTGCGACTCTTAACTTTTTTCATCCTTTGTGCGACTTCGTACACTCCCCGAGAGAACTGATACTCGTTCGGAGCAACGAGACACGTACACTGAGAGATTAATTTATCCGACGATTAAACTTTATCCAACTCCGCGGAGAGATCCAGAGATAAAAATAGATTCATTCATCTATAATCCAATCGGAATCGAAGCGATCTATCAATGGAAAGAGACCACTTCGTTTTCGCTTCATGTAAAATGCAGCCGACATCGCAGCCCCTTTCAGCTGGAGGATCCATCACGTCCTCTCGGTGTCCACAGCGAGAGCTAATCCGGAAAAAAGCGCAAACCTCAATTAATCCGAAACATAGTCCGCGTCGAGCCAAAAAAATTCCAGTCATCGTCCGCTGCATGACTCCATAAACCAGCAGCAGCGACACGTCGAAGCCAACAACACACAACACCCCCATCCTTCAAGCGAGTGATCGATGCAAGCCGACAAAAAAGATCACGGGACAAATCGTCAACGTTTCGGATTTAATAAAAACAGCCAGAAAGATAGAGGGAGATAGAGAACGAGTGAGAGAGATAGAGCCATTTCGATTCGCAAAATATGAAATATAGGTGCGGAACGAGCGAGCCTCCGGCGTAATCCACTCACGCAGCCTGTATGGCGCGCGTCGAAAGCCCAATTTCCCATCGACGCTTTTAGCGTGTTTCAAATTCAGGTCGTCGGAGAGGGAGAGACGGTAGAGGAGAGGCTAAGTAGAAAACGAACCCCCCTCTCCACGCTTTGCCGCTACCGCTGCTGGTTCTGTGGCTGCTCTTTTCATGTAAATTCGATGCGCCACCAGCGCTTTTGTTGGAAAACAAAAGCAATCGAACAATATTTTAGCGGCCGCTACGCAGCCAGGCTTTGGGAATTATTTCTTCCTCGTACATGCACCCGCGGCTCGTAATGTTGGACGGTTCTTTGACCCTTTTTGCGTGCGCGGGAATTCGGGGGCTTTCGAAAGTGATGTTGAAAATGGAGATGACAGTATTATGCGGGAATCGGAAAACGCGTTTAGTGGCTCTTTCTCTGGGGGGAAATTGCGGATGCGCTGGTGGGCAATTGCACGCATAGAGAGCTTATTTACATTTTTACTCGAAGAACGATTATGTTAATTTCCACGAAACTCGATTAGCGCAATGAATCGAATATTGCGTTGGTTGCGAGAATAGCCCCGCAGCGGTAAATAAAAACGAGTAGATGACTAATCGCCGCGCGGATTTTATTTACTTTCTATCGACTCTCCGCTCTGGCAAACCGCAAAACCTGGCGGCCGCTTTATGTACATAACGCGTTCGCTCCTCCAATCTTCGCGATTGAGTTCTCGAAAAGGGCATGAAAAGCGAATTGTAAATTTAAAATTGTAAAATTTGAAATTGTTTACCGAATATCACGCTCGTTCGAATATTAAAGCGCGTAATTAACAATAGGAGATTCTGGCGTGGCGCGAGGGAGACGAGCGTTTAATTGAATTAAAAATTCAGCCAGCCAGTGCTTAACGAGTGTAATAATAGTCAAACGTAATGGATATTGCGCTGTCGCAATTTCGCGTCTGCGCGCGTACACACACATCCATAGAGCCGCGGGAATCTTTTTGTTCGCGCTCTCGCATCACGCCGGATCCTTTTTATTCAATTCGTTCATGTACGGGGTAATTAAGCCTGGCTTTTGTGAGCTCTAGTATTTTTAAAAATAATTGTAAATTTATTGTTATCCGGCCTCCCTTGTGGTTGTAATTTCCCTTCGGACAAAGGACGAGAAAATTTAGTAGCCTTAATTGTTAACTTCGTCCAATCTCACGTGCTTTCTTTATTTCAAATGATTTATTTTAAATAATTCAACAATTCAGTATCCTCTCGAAATACCTTCAATGCGCATTTTTAACGATTATTCTTTTTATGGACCGGTTAAAGTCGAAGTGCTGCAGCCGCCGCGCGAAGGCCAGCCCACATTAAGTCGGCAAGGCTGCGCCGTCCCCCCATAAACGTAATCTCGCAAGTTGTCCTTCAGGAGGTCCAAGCTAGAGGATGGAAATTGCGCGGGGCGAATTTATCGCCCCCGGTTTGATTGGTCGTACTTGTGGTGCGAGCGCGTTTTTTTATCAGAGGAGGCTTTCTAGCTGGGATATTGTTGCGGTAGGGTCACCTCTTTTCTGACGCTAAGGAGCTGCTTAGAGGGTTTTTATCCCGACAGATTTGAAAAAAAAATCAATATCACTTTCGAAAGAATATCCAACGAAAGCTCCAGCAATTTCATCTAACGTTCCCATCAGCGTTGCGCGCCGCGCGAGTCATCCAATACAATCCGCGGAGCTCGCGTGCACGTCCATTCAAATCCACTTTTATTATTCCATCTACGCAACAAAACTGCCGCGGCTTGTCTCTACATTCCGCGAAGCCATCAGCGCATATCAACGAGTAGACGAGAGCAGATTGAAAATAACGGCGGAAGGGCCAATATACGAGGAGAAGAGAGCTTGTGTCGCCTACGCGCGCACTCGTAAAGCAAATTAGCCGGCAATTATTTCCCGACTGAAGATAATCGCTCGGCCATGTAAGCGCCGCCGTCGAGCCACACAGCAGCAACAACGGAAGGGCTTAACGGAAGTTGAACGTGTTCTCGGAATAAAACAGCGAGCCGAGAGTTCAATTATGAAAGCGGTAATGAAAGTCGCTCTCTGGAGGTGCGTAAGTCTGTATCGATGTCCGTAAGGTCCGTTCCTCTCGCTGATTCCCTAATCATCGTACACGCAGCTCGTGGCTATTTTGGCTCGAACGACGATCGTTTGAAAAAATCGTTCGCAGAGGGAAAAAACGGAACGAGCGAAGACCTAGCTCAGGAATCGCCGCTCATTTCCCCAAGCTTTATCGCGCGCGCGTTCGCAATAACAAATAATAAAGCCCGAGAAAGATAAAGTCTCGGGGCTCGAAGAAAAATAAATTGCCTGGAGTGCGTGCGAGCCTTATTACGCGCATTGTTCACGGCGCGTTGCAGCTTTATTGTTGCCATAGCGTTCGTACACACACACGCGGAGTTGCGGTCTCTCGCGTCGCGTTCTACGACTGCGCGATAAACGTAAATTGAGACAGCCGGCGGTAGCGGTGACGTGACGCGGATATTATCCCGATCCCCCGACGCAGCAGCAGCAGTTCTGTTATGCTTCATAACGGTGTAGCCTTCGCTTCTTTCTTTTCCGTTTTTTCTCTCTCTCTTTCCTCCATATACCCGCGCGAGACGCTCAGAGCGGCCAGATAGCCGAGGTAAAACAATGGAGTAAAAAAATGATGCGAGGCGGAGGGGAAAATAGAACGGGTAAATGAGAAATATGAACTAGATGCATGGAGCACTCGTAAATCGTGCGTAGGGTTATCAACCGCAAATGAGGATTTTTCGGTCTTTTGCGCCGGCGTATACGCGTGTTGCTCGACTTTTTTTTGGTTACACGCTGTGGGGGGATGTTTATTGTCAGCCTTGGACTGGTTATTTTTTGTTTTCAGTTTTCAGCTTTTTTCGCCCCCCCCCCCCCCCGTGTTTTACTATATAAAGTCCGTCGGCTGTAACCTCGTCCGACCAAAACTGGGTTGTACCACTTGGCTGGTAATTATAACGCCTAAACAGCCTTCCTTTGTGCGCGCTAAAATGTCTCTATAATATTCTCCCGGATGAAAGCACATCAGCAACAATTTTTCCATTGTTACACACGTTACACAGCTCCCGCAAGCATCAAGCAGAGGAAGCGCACGACCACTGCGAGAGAAGACCCACGTATACACGTTGGAATAAAGGAAACGCGCCGTCGACGTAACCGCCGCCGTCGTCATAGTCGCGGAATATCTTTATCTTTACGAGGCCCTAATGTTTTTAATTTCACGGAGGATTATCGTAAACGCCAGTCGACGCGCGCTCGCGGCGGAAAGTCGCGTAAAAGCAGCTCCGCCACGCCCATCGTTAAATATTAACCATCTCCGTTCTCTCTCTCTCTCTCTCTCTTTCCTCATGCTAAACGCGCTGTTGCCGCGGAACGAGAAGCTGCGAGGGAAACGGTCCCGACGATCGAACGCAAGTCTGTAATTGAATTTTAGCATGTTTGAGCTTCGCGCGAAATCGATTTTCTAAACCATCACGCGACGCTCGCGAAGCAAAGGTCACCCAGTAAAGCGACCTTCGCCAGCGTTAACCCGAACGTCTGAGCAGAAGCGGTAACTGGCACGACGACACTGTGAACCAGACTCCCAGTCACATGCACATTCGCCACAGATAGACGGTTCAAAAGCCAGAGAGAGACAGCCAAGTCGCGCGCTCCGCCCCGCGAAATATGGCGCGAGCCCGGCTAGGACGTCGGTGATTGGGTGACGGGGGAGGACCTCTGCCGAGCCAAGACATTGGGTATACCGCTTTCTCTCTCTATATCCGTACCTACCCCTTCTTCTCGCTGCACATTCCATTCGATAAGCGAGACGGCCTCCGCAGACGGCGAAAATATTCGCGGTCCATGGAGGATTACGATCGCGACGGGCTGAGACTCGATCGAGAGTCACGAGGTCGAGGCTGAAGGTCGTTGAACTTAGAATTTAGAGAGAGTGCTCTAAAAAATATTCATCAAAAATAAAAATTTTCAAACACCCCCAAAATCTCACCCCACCCCTTCAGGAGAAATCGTTGATACCGGAGCAAACAGGCGCCGGGTCTGGTGCCCATCGAGTGTGTTTATAGAGAACACGTGAATGCGCGCCACGCTCGCAGGCACTTGTTTGCGGAAGGGTGCGGATAGATTAATCATCCGTTAAACCCTGTAGCAAGACGCGTCGCCGCGCCTAATCCACCCTCGCACACACACCGGTCCTCCTACACATTTCATTGGTACTTCCGACCGGCCGATTTCCAAACCTGTATTTCGTTTGTTTGCAATAAAGGGGGCGTCCAACGAGAGCTTGTTTCGACGAACTTTCAAATAAGTAAGCGGAATTCCATCACAGGACGACGAAAGTGGCTCAAAGGAAGAATATAAACGCATGGGCTTCGATCGACATTCGATTTGGGCAGAGTACACAAACGCATATACACACACAGGACCATCGATATGACGGAGAGCGACAGCGGCGTTACTTTAACGCTTGGTATAACTCGAAAAGTTTCTCTCCGACCCTCGTCTGCATGGAAAATACGTCGATCCGCGAACCTGAGCCTCTCAAAGCCTCGGCCGAATCGTGCGCGGCATCTCGCGTTGTCGAAGGGTATATGGCTGAAAAGCGATTTCACGCGTGTGTGTGCTTGAGCTTTTTCTCTTATTTCCACGGTTCTTTTCGGGGGATTGTTACCCGTGGATGAATGCTAACTATATGCCGTGGATCTTTTTTGAAAATTCGCTCGATGAAGAAAAGGGCGACATTGAATTTTACGCGGTCTAAAGAGATAAGGGAAAACAGCGCCTTGAAGCAAGTTTACGAAGCAGGACAAGCGCGTGCTCAGGTGTGAGGCTATACGACGTCCATCACTGCGCGAAAGCACCGTCAAAAGCTCGCGTCGGGGAAATTTAGGGTGCTTTTAAAAAGCCACGGCCCCGTTTCCTCCGTCATCTTAAGACCCCGAGAGTTACGCGCGGCTTAAAAAGCCGACTTCGGTGTCCCCTCGCTAAATTCTCTCTAAGTTTATTCAAATATCAAAAACCGCTTTTTAAAAAAAAATATCACACCCACGACCGAAGCACATAAAAGCGATTAACTTATCGCTCGCGCCAATAAACTTTTTACCGCGGCGAACACGCGCACGTCGAAATAATTCGCAGCCGAGCGACAATTAGCACACACAGAGCGGCGCATCTCATGCCAGTCTCTTTTGTCTCGCGTACACACACGTCCGAGCGCTTTAATTGATCGCCGTGTCCGCCGGCGGCTGTACAATGAGGCTCCGCGCGCGTGATTGCCGATGGTTTATTGTCGAGCTGCATTATCGGCTGCCGGGCAAAACAATAAAATTATGTTGCGCCCGGCGCCGCATCACACACTCGAAATTCCCGCGCCAGTGTGTACACGGCCGTTAAACATTCATTTCGCCGAATGGAATCGACGATTGTACGATAATCACCTCGGCTTCGAGTGTTCCGATATTTCCGCCCCTCTCTCTATCTCTATCTATCTCTCTCTTTTGCTGGGATATGTGTGTGTGTACACACGTGTCAAGCGCGGGAAAGGGACTTGACGTCGCGCGTGTTTTTGACGACGGCGTCGGTGCGCGAGGCTTATTGGCCCGAGAGAGTGTGTAGCGTGTACGGCTACGGCAATCGTGTCAACAGCAAAATCGATGCGCGGATGAAAAAAAAAATGAAAAGCAAAGCCGTTGTATGCGCCCGGACAAGCTCTTCGTTATAGACTCGTTATAGCGAACGTTTGATGGGACTAGGCTGAAATTTTGCGATCTATCCATCGGGAGTATTATTTATATAAAAAACAAATAGAGCCATTTTTAAGGGTCCAAGTGCTCGCGCACTCGACTTTTTTTGTACACGCGTGTATTTGCCCGCCGGTCGACAGGGTTGTTCATAAAAATCGCTGTAAGCGAATCAGATCCACTCGTCGCAAATGAAATTGCCTCTCGCGCAGATCAAAGGCCGACTCCAAAAAGCCAAGAATGCTAATAACAATACCCCCGAAAAATTCCTCCCGCATTCTGCGCGCGTTCTATCCGCAGCGCGCAACACCCGCATTTTTCCCTAATTAATCGCTCTCTCGCTCGCCCCTTCACACAACAGCCAGAGAGAGAGAGAGAGAGAGAGAGAGAGAGAGAGAGAGAGAGAGAGAGAGAGAGAGAGAGTTAGAGAGAGAGAGAGAGAGAGCTGCGGAGGTTAAGGGTGTGGCAAAATCGGGCAATATTTACCTGGTACCGCACCTAATCACGCCTGCAGCCGGCTGCCGCCACGCGCGCTGCTTTTTACCCCTTTCTCTCGCGGCTGGTGCTCCATTTAATTAAGCCCGCCTAATGCGCTCCGCGAATTAACGAAGGGACGCGCACCGCCGCGCACAGCTGAACAGAGAGCAGCAGCAGTCATCGGGCTGAAAGCTCGCGAGAGAGAGAGCGCTATTCGCTCGATTATGAGTTCCAATTGGATTTCCGGATTAACGCGGCCGCGTCGGGGAATAATATCTGAGCGTATACGTACATCAGCGGCGCTCATTGTTTCTTGCGCTCGGCTCTCGCGCACCGAGCGATTATTTAACATGCAAATGACTCGGCGTTTCCGTGAATACTACGTGCGTGTGTGTGCGAAGGAAAAAAGGAGAGATCTCATCGGCCGTTTCGCGGCGCGAGGAAGTTTTTCAATTCGTGCGCGCTCTGTTTTTACCGAAGTCTTGGGGGATTATCTTCGCGCGAGTACAAATCGACTCCGCTGTATTGTGCCACCTATGCTTACACACACACACACGCGCGCGCGCGCACACGCACAGCGAAAATAAAATCAGAATCAGTTCTGCGGAAGTTTACAAGTGGAGAGATTCCGGGGGGAGGAAATCCAAGGAGCGTATAGCAATTTGTTTTTCCGATATCCTGAACAGGAGTCAGGAAGCGAGCCGACATTTTTTCCCCCGCCGAACACTGGAATATTAAAGCCGACCGAGGCGGCAGCAGCAGAGAGCCCATGAATAGCAAATGCGGAATCTCTCCACGGACACTTTGCCTGGACGCAGGAAAGTTCGAGCCCTTGGCTTTACCTCTCTCCCTCCGGGCAGTAGCCGAACTTTTAACTGGATACATTACCTGGCCGACTAGCACCGCCGCCTTTTATCTCTCTCCGAGACTCTCCCACACACAGCTCTCTGTCCTCGCCTTTTTCCCCTGGCTATTTCCACCGCTGCGCGTTCTTTCTTTCCGGGGATAGTATGGGGGCGATTTCATTTTCGACCGCGACGTTTCTTGCGCGCTCTGTATCGGTTAACGATCGTTTTTTATACGGATCGGAAAATTTGTTTATTCAGTAGTTCGGAGCTAATCAAAACAATTCGCCAAAGCTCGACGAGCGCCGTATAGGAGATTCAGCAAAAATAAAGCTCCGCCGTAAAATCTGTATCGGCCACGTTATAACTGCCAGAGCAGCCTGTAGCAGCGCGAGGGAAATAAAATTGATGCTCGCGAAGCCAAAGAGACATTAGAGCTGTGCTGCAGGAAAACATTGCTTTTCCGCGCTCGCGCTAGCTGTGCAGTATAAGAAAAACTTGAGACACTAAAGAGAACGACAAGCTTGCATCGAACCGCTTGTGTTTTACAACTGGCCTCGCTCTCTCCGCTCGAAATAATACGATGGTTATGCAAGAGCCTGTGCATTACATGCAGAGAGAGAGCGCGATATTCCACAATGCGTCGTCATTTTCACTCTCTCGTCCGGCGATACACACATACACTCACTCTCATGCAAGTCAAATGTCGTTAAAGCATTCGTATGCATGCAAATGGCAACGGGGAAGACCTCTCACTTACGCACGGATAACTTTCCCGCCGCTGTTTGCTCTGCTGCTGCTGCTGTTGCTGAATTTCCATAATTCACACCGGCACTCCATGTGTGACGTCGCTGCTGCTGTTCTTCTCTCTCAGCTGTAGCATACGATAATCTCTTTTCTTCTCCCGTCAAAGATTGCGGCCGATCAATCCGACCGATCGAACTCGATTAATTCATTATCTTAGGAAACGAGAGAGATAGCACGGCCCATAGTGATCGTCGAGGGACAGGCAATAATTTCCTTCCATATTTCATAAACTCGCGGCGCTCGCAATGATTGCCGCAGTAGTGTATGCGCGGCGTGTACCCGCGCCGATATCATTGAGAGTGCATAAACGATGTTATCGCAAGAATAGCAGTGGCGCGCACACACATACTAGAGCAGTCCCGTTTGGCTTACCTGATGGAATTACGAGCCAGCGGCTACGGCGTCCGGTAATTGGACGGCTTATACAAGCTGTACGCGCAGTTATAAACCTATGCGCGGTGTAATGAAGGACCCGTGTCTCTAGGTGTGTGTTTGTATCTCCCCCCGATAAATTGGACTCGATGTTTTTTCTGTGATTCGAAGTGAAATTTGATATTGCTGTGCTTTCTGTTATCTCTGCCGCTGTTTTTGTTGTTTCAACAAATTGACGGCGTAATTGAGTTAAATCGTGCGGGAGACGTGATGCCTTCGGTTTGGAGAACCAGTGTTTTTTCAACCCGCCTATGGTTGCTCATACATCACGCGGATAACTAGGTGACTTACTTTTTGCACCTTCCACACCTGCCCGCAAACGCGCAAAAGCTATAGCTCGCCGTGTAATACTAACGTGTCTCGGTCGATTACCGGATCAGACGTCAGCTTGGGCAGATGATTAATGGTCCGGCTTCGAACGACGACGACGGCGGGGGGCGTTACGATGTATCGGTGCTGCTCCGCAGTTGGTTTTTGTCGCGTCCGTTGCGCCCGTTTCAGAGTTAACGCAATGGTTTCAAGGCTGTCAAAAAAATTTTGCACAACAATCAAAATCTCTTCTCTTCGCATTCCGCAGGAAAATCCCGTCTCGCGCAAAGAAGTCACTCGGCGGGAAGTGAACAGCAAAAGTCAGGGAGAAAGAGCGCAAAATTAGATGCTTGCATATAAGAGCGAACGCAATTAAGATTCGCAGATCGCGAGCGAGCGCGTTTTCCGCGACGCTAATTACACGGCGCTTCGCGCGCGGCTCGTATGTACTTAACGGTTAGGCGGTTGGCTCACGAGACGATTCTCTCTCCGGCGCTCTGCTCGTTCGGCTGGCAATAAATTGCTGCGCGCAGAGCCAGCCAAGAGTCCTGAGTTACGAAGGAGAATAATGCGGCTTCCGCAGGTGCGCCAGCGTCTCTGCTGCGGTGTCGTGTGCACGCAGCAACGCGGGAGACTACCGGAAAAAGTTTGGGGGAGAGATGCGCGGATTAAGGGGTTATGTGTATCGGGTGTGAAGAGTCGTGAAATATTAGAATGTCCGACGAACTCTCAATCACAGCTCATACTGAAATTTTTCCCTCTCTGTGCACACACTACGACATCGCTCCGACGTCGATGCTCAGCACACATGAGAGGAAAGCGTCCGCGTCCGTTTCAAAGCGCACAAAGAGCAGCACGTAGCGCGTCAATATCCGCTCGCTCGCTACTCTCTCACGTGCGCAGACAACACGAGCCGCACGTACACACGCTAAAGAGTAAAAGCTAGAGCTGAGAAATATTTAATGCGTCGCGCGGGCGCGTTCAGCGACTCCTCCTCTCTCTTTCTCTCTCTCTCTCTCTCTCTCTCTCTCTCTCTCTCTCTCTCTCTCTCTCTCTCTCTCTCGCGTCTATCTCCGATCGGCCTGCAACATTAATGCCCGGCATTTACCGTAATGGCTCGAAACGTAGGGAAAACACTGCACCTCTGACTTGTACACCCCCTGGCTCGCCCCCCTTTTCGCACCGGCTGTCGTGTTTCCGTTAGACGCGCGTCGCATGTTCGCATTTGCAAAGTAAAAAGCCCGAGATTTCAGCTCATGATTTATGATTTATTTTTACTGCTGAAGCTTTGTGAGCGTAATACCTGCACGAAGTGTGCGACTTTCTTGTAATTGTGCTCGTTTCTTGTGGTTTTTTTTTAGACATAAGCTCCTTACCACACTGAGTACTTTGAAACAGTCGTATAGCGTCGATGCAAAAAGCAACGAATTTTATCAATTATGCATCGCCCCGCAGAGAGCGGCTACAATTTTCCTCCCCAATCACTTTAGCCTCGCATGCATTAGTTTGCGTTTTCCATGACACGCTCGCGCCAGACCACTATCGGCCGCGTCCGCATGACAACCAGTCACAACAGCTGGAATTTCGTGCACACGCCGTACACGCAAAAACAATTGGATTTGATTTCAATTGAGAGACGAGTTTGACGCTTAATAATTCGCGCAGAGGCCGATTATTAATCCACTAAACTTTGCCTATTAAACGCCGTCGTCGCTTTGTTGTTGTACGTTTTACGCTGTATGCCTGCAGTACGGCCGTTCGTCGAGCTTTACTACTGGAATCCCTCGTAATTTTTACTCGATACTTCGACTTTATGCAGCCTTTTTTAATTAAAAGGAGCGAAACGAGCGAGATACGAACCAACGTTCGACGCACGTTGTATGCGTGCAGAGGGAATGAACGCAATTTTGCATATAAATATCGCTGCAGGATTTAAGGGGTCGTCAATTAGGATTTATGTTTAAGGATGCGTGATTTCGATATCCTCACATTAAAGTACCTTCGCCGTGATAAACGTACTGCAGGTTTTATTTTAAAACATTTTTTACTTTTTCAATTTCACCCCAACATGACTAAAATTAATTTCTCGAAACGTTTTTCTGTTCCAGGTAAGCATACAGTTTGAAAGTTGACGATGAGAATCTCATTTGGTAAGAATTTTCATTAAAAAATAGCTTTATAGCGCGTTTCCATTATTCGAATACCACTTAGCCCCACCAGATACAGCCCGGGCGCATAACTTTTTCATTCCAACCGCTCTAACTCAGGAAGCGTCAAGCGCATACGTATACGCATCCACACACAATCATCGCGTATACAAACAGCGCGGGTCGTCTACGTACTCGCGAAGCCGTACATTTATCATCTTAATTAATTACGACGGAGAAGAATCACTTGAAAAGTTTTCGAGTGCCCGCGCTCGCTCGCTCATGCCGCCGACTTCTCTCTTTTTCTCCTCGCCGTAAATAAGCCGCAGCTGCAGAGTTTTAATTATTGCCATTCCTCCCGCATCCTCTATCGCGAGCAGAGAGAGAGAGAGAAGTACCAAGCGTTTCGTGAGATTTAATTATGCAAATCGCTGGGGCCCACTAGACAGAACCAATATTTGCCCGTTGCGATGGGGAGAGGGAGGAGGAGGACTTTTAAGCCGAATTTTCTTGGTTACTCGACGCGGGGAGGCGCGCGAGCGTTTTGTTGAAAAATTGCAGCTCCGGATTAGCCGAAAAGGCAATTAGTCCACTGTACCGATGCGTACACGGTCGATCGATAGGCTCTCGTATTTGAATAAACAAGCAGCGTCTTCTTACACGCCTCACAAGAGCTATTGATCTCCGGAGAGAGAGAGAGAGAGAGAGAGAGAGAGAGAGAGAGAGAGCTTTGTTACGCGCACGAGAATATCGACTCTCCTCGGCTTCTTTGTTACAGAAGACGCACCGCCGCGAGAGATCTTCCCTTGTTGTGTCCTGTTTACTCTGCATTGCGGATTGGTATTCTCCGCTCGATCGCGGCGGCCTTTAACCCCAAAGAGGAATCCATTCTACTCCGACATGTTGACTTTGACGCCACAAAGCCGCAGTCCTGTGTCTGAAAGTTCCAATTAATTCCGCGGGATAATCGCCCGGATAAGTTTTAAGTGATTTATAGCTCTTTGACGGCGCCCGTATCAATGAATAATCATCCGAACAATTTACCGCCTGTACACACACACACACACTCAAAAGTGGAGTATAACGACGATCATCCCCACCATCGAGGGAACGAGCAGCTGATAGATATTGCGAACGACGCGAGCGAAGTGCGACGCGCTCGGTAATTGTTACATCGCATGTCCGATCGACGGAGAAAAGGAGGGGACCAGTGTGCGATGCCTATATTCCAGGGATTGATTTATCGCCGCAGTGAAAGTGCACCGCAGCGTCGCTGCTGCTAAACGGCCCGTCAATTTTACCGCTTTAATGACCGAAATGACAGAAATAATTAACTCCGCGACGCACGGGATTACCCGCGTTACCGGCCACTCTCTTCGATTTCGATGCATATGCGGAAGCTTTACTCCCTTTTTTTCGACACGGTTTGATGCCGCGATTGATTGACGCTTCACGTAACTTGATGCGACGATCTCTCGAGGGTGAGGCTTTTGTTTCAACGAAACTCGATTATGTGAAGTGACGTTGAAGAAACAAAAACTTCTAACGTTATAAAGCTTTCTATTTGAGAAAGCAAAAAGAGTCCAACAATGATCATATTATACCGAGAGGCAGAGCGGATAATTTCCGCATCTGATAGCGGAACGAACCCGCGCCTATTTCCTCAATCAGTGCCGTGCGACGTTGACGTGATTCGCAAGGGATGTTACCAATTATTGCTAACTACTGCCGCGCGTCGATGAGACACACCGAGCGCGCGGCTTATCGCTTTCTCCCTTTTGCCGCTTCCTCCGCGACGAGACTCGAGTATTGTGATGCATGTCGAGACGCTTAATCTTCGTCCTTCCGCTTCGCTGATGTGCTTAGTCGATTCAAACCTGGAATTTTTTTATTTCGTTTTAGAATCGTGATTTAACGATTCAAGTGATGATAACAGAGCCAAATAAGTTGTTTACTAATAAACGCCGCGGGGACTACGAGCATCATAAATTCATTCTCGCGACGTTTGAATGCCGGCGCGGCTCGCATTATCGACGGACAAACTTGTTCAAGCACAAAAGCGTAGCGCACAGCGGCAAGATTTACATGGCTCATCTTGAAAATTTTCGTAATGATGAAACTTTTCTCTCCCTAACAAAGTTCTTCCGTGTAAGCGCGCGCTCGTGCGCAATATAAAGCTCTTATCGAAAGGTCTCCTACTCCGCTTAGCGCACGAAAAGTTGCTGGCTTTGCGTAGCAACGAATTCACGGCAGAAGTTATTATTGCGCGTGTATATTCTTTGAGGAGAGAAGCGTCGTCGGACATGATTAACGGGTTGGCCCGTCGTCTCTCGTAAAGACTGACTCTCGATGCTGTAATATGGTATCGCGTAAATTTTACTTAATCAATAAAGCGAGTGATGAATGGTCGAGAGAAAGAAGCGGTTATAGTTTGCAGCGGATTCAAAGTGGGTTAAGAACTGCGGAAGCGTATTGTCAACTATATGGTTATCGTCGCTCAAAGTTATATTTACCTACGGGAATAGATCAGTATCAATATACCAAGTCACGACTCCTTAAAGAGTAAACTCCGCGAGAAAAAAAAGAGAGGCAAAGACGGAAAAAAAAACGGAGTGTAAAAAGGCAACATCGGACCTTCGGACGTTGAGTAGTCCTGAAGGAGATGGCTGGAATAGATTAAAGTTCCAGCGAAAAGCGCAACGATACCTCCAGGAACAGCAACAGATCTGCAGCAGCTGTAGCTTTAATCTCCGCCTCTCGGCGAAAAGGAAACAAATCACGGGCCTTATCGCCTGGCGTGTAGAGGCAGATAACAACTTTTCTCTCCCGGCGGCGCGCTACGCGCGGATTTTCTCGTTTCAGCAGCAGCAGCCGCACATACACATAAAGCCACGTGTGCGCGGAGAGCGCAATAATTGCGCGACTCGCGGATTCGCGCGATTTAAACTTGTCAGGAAGTTCATGCATGAATGCTCTCTCACTCTAGGCAGCGAATTCACCGGCGGCGGCTTTTTACTTGGGCAACTTCGGCAACTACTGGTCCGGACCGGACTAAATATAAATGTACATTGATTTAGGAGTCGGCTATTTAAGCGGACTTCCAGCACTTGGAAATTCATGCAGTTGGAGCTAGCGCTGGGGAGTTTGTATTTATGATTTAGTTGGGGAATGTTTTGACGTATGAGTTGCTGATTTTTCAATAGCTTCCGCGCGCACGCTGATCGACTCTCTAGACTGTGTTTGACGTTTCACGGGGATTTAGTTATTAGCAAGTTTTCGTTACACATGACTCTCTCGTCGACCGAGCTCTGATTGGTGTCATTTCGAGCTTAATTATTTTGCAGTGTTGGACGAGCTTTTGGGGGCAACTGGGTTTAGCTTCGCATGGGAATTTATGGTGAATGCCTAATTAGGTATGAAAATTGTCGTGGATATAGGTAATTACAATAATTACCCAGGCCGTTTAGTCGTCTAATAGATCGTTGCAATTGGCATCAACAAAGTTGTTTGCCGATGAGCCACTTCATTCCGCGATTAAATGCAAAATTACCCGCTGTTGCGAACATTGAACCGTGCATTATTGTTGAAGTATTTGCGAGCTCACTGACCGCGGGTAATGAATTGACTTCGGTTATGTTAAACTATGGCTGTACCAATTCAATGCGTGATAACAAATCCGTTGATAGTGATAACTCAGAGGCTTCTTTTTCACGCTCGCAGCGAGATCCCGACTGCGGAAGGCCTGTAACGAGGAAAATGAATTAACCGTTAGCTACAAATCACGCTACGAGGACTCCTACGAATTAAAACCGCTCTGTTCGCTTACTCTCTCCCTCTTTAGCTCTTGCATTTTTCCAACGGAGAAAACGAGAGAGAGAGAGAGAGAGAGAGAGAGAGAGAGAGAGAGAGAGAGGCAGAAACGCGGGGAAGATTGAAGATTTCCGAGGCGCTCATCTCCTCTTTTTCCCCGCTGGGATAGCGAGAAGAGGCGAAAGTATATTTGCTGACGCGATAAAGCCTCTTCTACGGAGAAAGCTCTCTCTCTCTTTCTCTCTCTCTCTTTCTCTTTCTCTCTTCTCGGGTCCCGAGAAATTCGAAACAATCAAATTTTCCTCTCGTTTTTTCGTTCGCCGTTGGAAGCCGTATTGTGCTGCTCGTCTCCCCGTCTCTCCGGCGCAACGCCGGGTTTATTAGATGATTTCGCTTTAAAAGGAGCTTCTACCGTGTCTTCTGCTTTACGATATTCGTTTAAAGCTAGATGTGCCTCTGTTGTTCCGTAATCAGCTCGAATGTTTTTATATCTCTGTACGATTGCGATCGCGAAGTAAATTTTTTATTCTGAAAAAATAATTTATTCATCCGAGTAGATGCATGAGAGATGGAAAAAAATATCGTGAAAATATCAAGTTTACTGATGTGGAACGAGCTCGAGCCAGAAATCACTTTACCGATCCTTTATGATTCACTAATGAAGTCAAGTAGGCTGGAAAATGAACATAATATCGCGACGCGCATATAATCTTCTCTCGTTGGAAACCAACCGTATAATCACGACTGCAGCACGTTTAATAAGTGCAATGAAAACGCCAGACTCTCCGGCTCTTTCTCCCACGAGTAAAGTTGCTAAAACCCGCTCGTAGATTAGCCAATAAATCGAGGCTGAAAGGAGAAATTCATTAACCCACAACAATAAATAACTGGGACTCGAGTTCCCTCTCCCTCTCCCCCACACTTACTCTTTCGAGCAACTCGAGAGCTGCAGCGCGTCGAGTACGAGGGCGCGAAACAATAGTTTATAGTATATTTATGCAAAGTTTCCAAGTGCAAGAGTGGCGCCGCCGGCGAGCTCGGCAACACTTGCTATAGCGCCTGTGTGAGAGAGAAAGACTGAAGAAGGGACTATAGGGCCAAGTGCCGAATGAGGGAGTGCATGAAAGACGCGGAAACAGAAGGCCGGAAAAGAAACGGCAAATGACGTGGCTGAAATCGGTCTGACTGAGATTTTGGAACATGGTGTTGTGCAAAGGCAAGCGTTTATTCGTTAGAATAAAATTTTAATTGTTGAATCTTGCCAACGAATTAGAGGTGGAAACGCGAAGATGAGGTGTTACCAGTGCTCGGCGCTCATCGTGGCGATTGAAACTTAGGGCGAAAATTAGCGGCCGCCCTCCTGGGAAAACCGCGGCGCTTTGGGGTACTCTTTCGGAGGCGCGAGGGTGCGAATGAGAAAACAAAAAGCGGGAAGGTTCGGCCAAATTAGCACGTCGATATTTACCGGCTGCTTGTTTGACTTGACTTTTGAAGGATGATGGGGGAATTTGCTTATGTTGAAGCTGCCATCGAGTTATTATCATAATATTGTTTAAGTAGAGCTAGTAGACTGCGGATTCAAGCTCTGCTCTAGAAAACGAAACTTTGGGGAGATTCCCAAAAAGCCATAATCCAGTACATCTACCGTAATTAACCGAAGCGTTCCTCAACTTCAGCGCATTCCCGGACTTTCAAGCCCACTTCGAGCTCATTATAACCTCGGCTTAATAACCCACAATCGTTTCTCACCCGAGTCTAAGCTCTCGCCCATTGATTAAATCCGTAAACTTTGCCAGAAAGAGAGATAGAGAGAGAGAGAGAGAGAGAGAGAGAGAGAGAGAGAGAGAGAGAGAGAGAGAGAGAGAGAGAGAGAGAGAGAGAGAGAGAGAGCGAGATGGTGGGCGGGGGGAGTGGTAGAGTCGACCGTAGAGTAGAGAAGCAGAAGCACATATAGTTTTACGCTCGCTCGCGCGAAGTGCCTCGCGCAGTTTCGTCGTCGCGGGGCATTAGTGCCGGCAGGCTGAACAACTGCAGCCGCTGCGTAGAGGCGGTAAGTGTAACCTAAGATTTCATTAGCTAACGCTCGAGCGCACACCTGGGAATTTATGGCGCGCTCGCTCGTATGGAATGCCATAGCCTATATCCTGGCAGCGGTGCCTCTCCCCAGTCGCTCGCGCACATCTCGAGGCCTCGAGAGCTCGCGGGAGCAAGCGAGCGTGCAACGCGTTATATGGTTCATCTGGCGCGCTGCTATGATGTTTCTGCCGCGTTAATTGTCTCCAATTAGCGGTGAATTTTTACCTGCTTGCGATTTCGAAGTTATTTTCATGAATGTCAAGGTGGAAATTGATGAACGTCTTGCGTAACTGTAAACCGATGGTGAAACTACAAAATTACAGCTGACTCATTTTACAATTACTGTGCAAGCATTCCGTTAGGAAATTTACTGAGAAAATGCGGTGGAACTACGTGGAACAGTATTTGTATACCAAAGGTTACTGTATCAGTACTATTCAGCTTTGTTAGAAATCATACCAAAAACAATGAATATACACCATTATGTTCTACTTACACTATGTCTATTAGTAACATATTGCATGTCGTATGACGTGAATCATAATATAATCGAAATGGTAATAGAAGATCTAATAAATCAAATAGTAATCATATGTGAATCATCCATAAATACATTTTCAAAAACTGTATCAAGTGTGATGAATAAGTTACCTTCGTTCATCATAAATATATCTGATTGTATTCAAATGTTACAAATAATGGTAATGTAAAGTCTTCATTTACTGCATTTTGTAAGTCCGATGTTTTGTATTTAATTTTCGAGAATGAGACTAACTTAGCAAGTAATATGCAAATTGATAACATGGTTGATCATGTCACAACACTAAATAAATCTTTGTGCTGCCCAAGCCCTAGACCAAGATGCTTGTTTTTTCGGTTACAATCAGTCAAATTCTAAATCTTCAAGAATTTTTCAAAAGAGTTTGGGACATGCGATTTCTGAATCTAAATGTGGCCGAATGCATCAAATACTCTGGAAGTTCGAGTTCTTCTAATTTTCTATTTATAGATTGTCACGATACAATAGTACATGAATACAATCCATTTTTAAATGTTTACAGCAGAAAGTCGCTTTCAAACCAAACTCAATATTTTTCAAACAAATTGAAAAATTTGTATGGCTATCGTTTGAATACGATGTTTACTGAATATTCGTTTCGAATCATGATAAATAGAAATAAAGATGAAAAAGATATAATAAAAATGTTAGAAGGGGTAGACGTTTATATAGCAAAAACATTATCGTCATTTATGAACTTTACTTTAGCATTTGTTCCTAATTCACGTCCAAAAGATATCATTATCTTTACTCGATAATGCACATTCAGATATTTTTATCTCTCTAAGACATCGAGATATTGATTTTTCATTGAATTTGTACATTGCATATGTAAGTGAGTCCCAGCTAGTTTGGCAAAAAATGCCTACAGTACTATCTGAAAGTATCGTATTTCCATGTGTAGGTTTGGTATCATATATTTTCTCAGCTGCAATATTAGAACTCTTACTAAAATGTGTTTTCTTTGGATACTACATACCACGATACGAATTCTTTTGAAGATTTACTAAAAAATAATATTATACCGTATATCAGCGTTAACACAAGAGAAAGTTTAGCTGAACACGCTGCAGTCGATGATGATTTTAAAAAATTGCTAGAAATACAAACACCAAATATCACAGCTGAGGATACTTCTTTGAGACTGTTACTTGAGACCAAAAGTGAAGTACGAGGATGTGAAATTTATGAAATGATATCTAACAGATTGAGAAAAAGTTTTGCGGTGAAAAATAATCAGAAACTAAAAGTCGTTGAACGACCTTTGGTATGTGGCTGGATGACTATGTATTTAATGCAGTCATCACTTTATGCCTATCGATTTAGTACAATATTGCAGCGTTGTGTTCAAAATGGACTTATGAATTATTGGAATTATCACAGTATAAGAACATATTCTTATAGGCGTAAAGATATTTTTCGATACAATGGAAATTCATCATATGATCCGGATCTTTTAGAGGAAAGACACATTAAAAGCAATTTAATCTTTCAAAATTTATTATTTTTTTCCATTCCTGGTTGCTTGGCATCAATTTTAGTTTTCATTTATGAATTACTATATTATTACGTTTTGACTGATTTACTAAAAAAATATCTCTTCAAGTTTCCTAACTTTTTTTAAAAGTAAATGAAATTGCAGTCAATGGTCAACGTATTGCTCTCAGCTGTAGCCTTGAGATTATCAACATGATCACCACATGGATAGAAAACTATTTTAAACACTAGTTTTTACATTACCTCGTATCACTTGGCTTTCATTCTTAGAAGTGTATTGTTGTTTGGAAATGAAATTATAAAATTGTATGCGTGAACAAATTTTATTAGCTTTGGTTACCTATACCGAAATCTGCCAGTTCTATTTCAGATCGAATCGCATTGCATCGAAAACTCCATTCCTAATAATCGTCGACGAAAATTGGTGCATAAAACGCCTTCCCAGTTTGCGCTTTAATTAACGCGATCGAATTCGCTCGAGCCATTAATTACGCTGCATTAGGCAAAAAAGTAGTGCCAACGTTGATCCGTCGAGCTAGAGCTGCGTGCATCGTCGAGAGCTTAATCGTCGCATGGGCAGAAGTGGATGTTCTAGCAGTCGGTGGCTGATCAATGAAAATCGGAATGTCGAGCACTCGGTGGAATCGAGCGTATTGCCGTGCTCTTCGATCCAGGAAGGAATTGTTTGCGATAACTCGCCCCCTCTAATTAATGCCACTTGGGCGTATTCAACGACGGCGACGATACCGAGGGAAATCGAAGCTCCAAGTGATTGTACTTTGGGTTGACGTTTTTTCCTATCGACTGACTCCTGCCGTAGTTCACGATGGTAAGCGTATCCTATACTACTTAGGCGTGAGGTAATGACAATATTTTCATAGTTTTCCGATGCTGTTTTTACCCGGCAGTATTGCTTTTAATAATTTTGGAAGCCTTTTCTTTCTCGGACCCTCATCTCCAGAGTATCGCAGCAGGCTGATAGCGAGACGCTCATTTAGTGGATATTATGGCTAGAAACTTGTGAAGAAACCGCAAATTGCCTACTTAATAATTCAGGCGGTCGCGACTGATGGCGTGCATGCTCATGTAGAAGATGAAGGCTTGCTTGCTGTGGGTTAGGTAACAGATTCATCCCACTGTAAGAGAAAGAGAGAAAGACATGGGAATACCTCACGAGTTTCGTCGTTTTCCAGCCTTCTGAATTCCCTGGCCTGACAGATGGCCAGACAGACGCAGACAGACGTAGACGTAGGAGGCCGTGCGGAAGAGAAGCGCGTTTGTGCGGGTCTGGCGAGAGGAGACGAAGAGAAAAGTGGTTTTGAAATAGGACAAAATTAAGCGGGTGTGTTCCTTTGCAAGTTCAAATTCTTGCTGATCGCAACGATTCTTAATTATCAAACTTGAAAAAACGACGCAACGTTTCCTCGTGAATTCAAAAAAACTTGGTAAACGAGAAACAGTCATGTAGGTACAAGAAAAGCAAATTGAAGAGTCGAGAGAAACAAGGCTCAGGCATATGCTGCTTCCCTTAGTTTGCAAACTAATCGGCAATTCTGTCTCCCAGCTCGCTGTATACGTAGGGCAAAAGCTTGAGATGGACGCGTGCCTCCTCTTCTCGGCTTGGTTGCACATGCATATTTGCCTTCTGGCAAAAGAGAAAGAGAGAGCAAGCGAGATAGGGTAGAGAAGTTTGATAGGGAGAGTTGCGTAGAGATAGAATAAGGCTAGGTTAGATCACCAAAGTTATCGCGAAATTTCGCGTGCGTTTGCACCGAGTTTGAAATTTATAATATTCTTTTGTGCACTTAGCAACTCATGCATAGCTATTTGACACAATGACATGTACGCTTTGATGACTCCTAAACGATCTGCGTTGGCGACTGCAATAATATTAAGTATTTTTCTTTCGCGTGTTTATTATGTATACGGTCGAGACGTTGAAACTGCCGTCACGGGCTGCTCGACGTTCTACTAATAGCTGTCGTATGCAAATATATTCATGGCCCTTTCCCAGAACTCAAGCGTTTTGGTCATTTCGCGCTGACGACACTTTGAATGGAACGGGTCGGCGAAGCTTTTGTAGAGCATCAAACGCCGTCGTTAAACGTAAACGTAATTGAAAGAAAGGTTTACGTACACGCGGTGCATATAATATTGGTAAGCAGTTGCAAACATAAACGCGCCGCAAATTCAATTCTGAATCAAATTGGTCCGCATTTTGACTAAGTGTGGGTCGATGCTGACCAGTTGACATTAGCATTCAAATGCTTTCATTATTGCATATGAATCCAAAATGCGCATGTATACGCATAAGGCCATTCATCTATCATGACAGCAGTCGTAAAATTGATATAATACCATACGTCAAATTTACCGCGGCTGACCACAAATGGCACGTATGTGTGTGTTATTCTTTCTCTGCGATACTCTCGATTGAAACCGCCATAATTCGCTCGGCAAAACTAGTGTATCACGCTCTGTAAAATCTAAACTGCAATACTGCAGGCTCGACTGTAATGTGTCACCGCGGTAATCTGTATTCGATAGGGCCGGAGATACGTCCGTCAAAAAATGAGCGAAAAAATTCCATCGGTTTAATCCGCGCGTCATCCACTCGATCAAAGCCAACACGCCGACTCAGCTCATTAAAATCGATCCACCCAAAATCGCGATAGACCTCGCACGCAGAGCACCACCCTGTCAGCCCTCTCAACTTTTGTTTTCGCAGTCGTTTAGCGCTCGCGCGACGTCCAGCGCCAGCCGAGGCATCGTTTTCCCCGCGCAGCGAACGAATAAAGCGAAGCGAGAGAGAGAGAGAGAGAGAGAGAGAGAGAGAGAGAGAGAGAGAGAGAGAGTCTGCGTGTGCATGCATAAAAGCGACCGAGAGAAGGTACACCAGCCTTTCTGGACTTTAAAAGTTCGGTAATTGCCGGGGACACGTCTGCCCGTTAAAATCGAGCCGACCGCAGCCTTTGTGGTCTGGTCTTCACAACCAGCGCCTCTTGCTCTCTCTCTCTCCCTTTCTCTCTCTCTCTCTCTCTCTCTCTCTCTCTCTCTCTCTCTCTCTCTCTCTCTATTCCTCTCCTTCTCTGCCTCTAAAAGTCAGCATATTTCAGGCGACCGATCCCGTGCAGACGGGAGGGCTTCGACCCGGTGGAGCTGCTTCCGGAATATTTTTCTTTCCTCTCTCTCTCTCGCTTGGCTATTTCGTGTCGTTCTGCTACTCGTTCCGGGGGCTCGTTTCTTTCCACGTTTCGCTCTGCGATCTCTCTCTCTCTCTCTCGTGCGCTTTGTTTTGGTTTTTTCCCCAGCCCGTCCCGTGTGCAAAGTGTACTCCTGTTTTTACAGGCCACGTGTGACCTTTTGTTGACTGTAAATTTCCGGTGTATGACATGGCTATTGATTATTAACTCGCATTTAGAGCAATTTTCTGATATCGATCAAGCAACGTACGATGCAGAACGAACGTTTTCGCTTGTTATAAGACACGTTATACGATATTAGACCACATGAATTCGTAATCCGCTAATTTAAATTTTAAATAGCATCCGTAATCAACAGAGTAAACAGTTCCTCCAGCAAGTCTATTTGTTTCACGTACCAGCGATATCCGCCTGATCGCAGAAGTCGTGATTCTCCCTTCTCAAATGAATAATGAATAATGAAGAAGCCCTCCCACACCACGTAGACGTCCTCCCCCTCGAATTCCATGTCTGCATTCTCTCGCCCGGCGACATGGACTTCTTTATCGTCGAAAAAGCCGTTGTCCCCACCCATCGACCGATTCGATCTTCACCCGGAATCCGCGCATTCAAAGAGAGCGAGTGTAGCCAACGAGGAGTAACGCGTCGAGGGAAAACGACATGTAAGGGTGAGGTCGCCATGGGAAAAAAGGGTGAATTGGACAAGAGCGACGACAAACGAACGGAACGATGGCGTAATCTAGCAAAATTAAAACTCTAATTCGACCGGACAATATGCAATTACAAGGCTTGCTCGAATATTAATTCCTGGCTTTCATATGGTCTGCCGCAGTTGCCCCCTTGAACTTTTTATCTTCCGCTCTCTGTACCATCGTTCCGCGAGTGGTCATGGAGTGCAAATATCTTTCCGCAATTTCCGACCGAATGAATGGGACGTGAGCGCGGTGTTATACAACTCGCGAGTTCGTTATGGAGAAATTTAGGGTGAGGATGACGACGGATTTTTTCACAGATGCTCTCTCGCTTCGATAATTCCGGCAATTTCTAGCGATTAACCAGCCGCACTGGAATTGGACTTGATTGGACGATTCTTTATTTTTCGACGGCAACGAAGCAAAGGCCAAGTCGAAATCATTTCGAAATCAAGGAGAGTCAATCGTAATTTCCACCGTAGCGAATCTCTTCGCGCGCGGAATTACAAATAACCTCGCGCGCGCGCGGCCTACTATTCCATTAGCCGCGAGAAAAAAAGTCAGCGCGCGGAGGAAGAGAATAAAGCGGGCAATATTCAATCAAGCCGTCTTCTGTCTTCCTTCTTTTTTCCTTGTCGGAGGCCTTGAATTATTCAATCGCGGCGCGCCTACTTTCTCCCGCAGAGCCATTCTCTCGCATCTACATTTGGGTCAGCTACGCTTTTAATTGGCAGCGCTCGCTGAATAGCTACGCGAGCGAGGGAGGATGGTTTCATTGTTCGTGAAGCTACCCTGAACTACATAGGGTGTTCCGAGATTGTTGTCGCTCGAGAGACAGCGATGGGCTATAGGAGAGAAGTTTTGATCGTTACGGCGTTCAGATAGCACCTGTAACATTGATGTATACTCGTTTTAGTTAATTCGTAGAATGTCTGCATCGGTTACTTGAAAAATTAATTAACATTAACTTATTTTTGGACTTTTTAATGTTAATATCTCATTCCTTGTTATTGAGTTATTTTTCATGGACACACATATCCCGTAATTTATACGAGGCTCGACGTGCAGCGACATTTCGATGCACAATGTTTTCGAGACACCCGGTATACGAGACGAGTTTTATTTTATAGTCGCAAAACACGACAGGCGGCAGCAACTGTGTATTTTAGACTCGGCTATCGCTCGATCGATGTGTTCTCTCGTAGGTCGTGTCTATGTAACCTGATTGTTCGGCTACTTGGCTTTCTTTTTTCCCGAGCTGCGTTGTGCCGTGTTTCGATGTCGTTGCCGTACTGGAATCGTCGTCGAAAATTTGCCGGCTAATCGAGACCACATTGCAGCGATGTTTGGAATAATTCGTTCATTTTTTTCTTCTGCTGAGTGAAAAATAAGTAGCCGCAAATTTGAAAAACTGCGCGCGTCCATTCTCGGCGAGGAGACCGTACTTCAAACAATAAGTCAGAAGAAATTACCATGTAGTATAGAAAAATGAACAAGATCTCAACATCACGCCAACTTACTGCGTTTTATGGAAAAAGTTCAGGTAAACATAAAAAGTTTCCTTCCTCGGGTGTATCTTTCGCTCTCTCTCTCTCTCTCTCTCTCTCTCTCTCTCTCTCTCTCTCTCAAACTTTCCCTCTCTCGCACATTGTCGGGCTCAGTTTTATTCACTCTCCGCAGTTTCCTCTTCCTCCTGTTTTTCATTCGGCGTGTCGATGAAAAAATTATGATTGGCATGCTCGACAAATTCCCCTTTAGTCTCTCTCTTCCCAGCTCAATAGCTACTTTTTTCCCTCGTAAAATTCAGGAAAGTCTTCGACGCATTCTTTTCTCCCCTTTAACACGAGGCTCAACATTGGGTATTATTGAAAAAAAGCCGGTGCGATACTCGCAATCAGTGCAGTAGAGCAATTTCTCCCGCCACGCAAAACTGCATAGCGCGAAAGCAATTAACGCTATTAATGACGAGGATGTTTGCCACTAGCGAGATCGGCCGGCAATAAAAGCGAATTTTTCCGTCAAAGGCAGAGCATAGCGGTGGCCGGTATCGGTGCGCACCGGCATTCCAGAGAGTCCTGAGCGTCGATTGAAACCCGATGTCCCGTGATACGCGATATATATGGAATTCCACGAGCTCTAGTTCGTTCTCTTGTGTTCTCTCTCTTGGAGGAAGTTTTCAGCAGAGAAAGAGAGACAGAGAGAGAGAGAGAGAGAGAGAGAGAGAGAGAGAGAGAGAGAGAGAGGCTGGAGTTTCCGTAGTTTCGTAGCCCGAGAGCTCGGATCCTGGGTCTATGAAATGCTTTCTTTTATCGAATAAGAGGAGAATCAGCTATACGCTTCCTTGAGAATTTAATCAGTGGGCAGCTGTGCCCCGCTGCCGTCTATTGGCCTATTCTCGTGTGCCGATCACGTATGAGGATTTTGTTTATACCTTCTTTCCAAATTGGTAAACGTAAAAGTGGCGGTGTTGTGCAGACGACAAAGTCACTGGTTAGTAGTATTAGCCGATATCGGTCAGACGGGACAAACACTTTGGAATATACTTACAAACACACTCGCGTTTCTCTTTTCGTTAGGCGCAGAAAACAGAGGAAAACCAAGGGATCGAATGTCAAAGTAGTCGAGTTCGCTGCTCTGCCTTTCCCTTATACGAGAGACGACAAAACGCTGCCGCTGCTGCCGGTCCTTTACCGTCGCCTAGTTGACTCGCTTTTATCAGCCCGTGTACGAGAGCTTTTGAGTTGGAAAAAGCGTCCTTGCCTCCGGTCCTCTGAATATTTAACAATAAATCTTTTCGGAAGTGCTTTCCCTCTTCACACTCTGGAAGCCTCGCGTACGAAGGAAAACAGGAAAATATTTACTCTGCGTTAAAATACGCAGCCAACGGTATCGATACGGAGCGAAAAAATGAATTCACAACCAAGCCAATTTCACTTTACGTACAGTATAAAGCAGCAGCCGAAACGCATCTCCGGGGCGACCTCTCAAAAATAAGACCCCATCGATCGAGCCCCAAAATAACAGTACATTTATGCGCTTCTCGTACTCCAGCACCACATACACACACGCATACGAGCTTTTCGTTAGCCGATCAATTTCACAAGAGCGCGAGCAGATAGACGGAAAAGGCGCGCCGCTTGTTTCGGAATAAACCGATAGCCGCCCCCGCCTCGATCGCATTCTGAATGCGAAGCAGTCGTCTCCTCCTTTCCCGGGGTATAAAAATGTTATCCTCCGTGCAGGCATTCGGTGCAATGCATGCGCGCAGCCCCCTGTCGTTCTCGCGATGTGCTCTCTCTCTCTCTCTCTCTCTCTCTCTCTCTCTCCGTGTGTGCTTTTCTTCTTCCGCAGGCTCTTGAGAGGAAGGAAGGCTTTGTTTGCGGTTCCCTCTCGCTGGCGGAATTTTTCGAATTTCCGCTTATGATTTTCGTTTGGCCATTGTCTGTGCACTATATACGATGCTATTTTGCTTCTCGCTTGTTAAAGTAAATTAGCTTTCAGGATTAATATTCTCGGAAGAGGGTAATTTTCACGATTTGCAAACATTTGGCAACTTCCCCCTGTAATTCTAGCGACGCACCTAATTTATTCAATTCCACGTCCTCTGACGACGAGGAAAAAAGTTCGCGGGTACGCGAGTCTCGAGAAGAGAGGCTATGACGAGAAGTGGAGTGAGTGAAAAATCGGAGGGTGAAATGAGAAAACGAGAGAATGAAAGCTGATGAGTGGAAGAGCAATGGGAGTTTTTATTGCCCTATTAATCCAAACTAGCGCCTTATTTTTAAATTAACATTTTTATCGCCTCCCGCCGCGAAAACAGCTCTTGCCCTTCTCGCTTTACACACTCTCTCGCGTCGATTTCGCCCTTTCCTCCTCTTTTATTTCGTCAAAGAGCAGCCGTAAAGATACGCTCTCTCGACGTTTCGACTTTTAAACACGCATTGCGTCATCCATCGAACCCAACATTTCCTACTGCGTCTGAGATAAAACACGGAAACTTCAGTTCTGATTAACGAAAAACACCTAACCGCGGCTAATTCTACTCTGCAATTTTCCAGCCGCAGCCCTCGAGTTCCCTCCTCTCCTCTGCTCAGATCGTTGGTTTTCATCTCGCGAGCCAGAGGCGGCTGCAGTCGGCTTTTGCTTTTTCTTCCGCTCGTCGGCTTTTTCTCGTAAAGCTCGCGGGATTATGACGGGGACCGAATCGCATTACCAGGAGGGAGAGACTAGTAGCTACCAGTGTGGCGGTGGACCGAGACGACCGGTAAGCGGGAGATTTGAAATGTCATTAAATTCCCAGGGCGTCGCCTACGCCTGTGTTCCTTTCGCCCTGAGTGATTCCGAGACTTTGGGCAGACCTTTTCTTTTCGTCATCCGTATAGTCTCGCAGCAGTGCGATGCCCTGTGTTCCGCTGCTTCTTCTTTATTCAGAGTTATCGCACTTTGTGTCATCCGATTAAAACTTCTCTCCGGGAGCGTTTAATGGCTTGCGTAAATTTTTCTTGACTCTCTAATTACGTTATGCTACTTTCTTCGATTGCTTTTTTGCGCTTTGTTAATTTTGACGGGAGGAACGTTATACTTAATGTGTTTTCGGAACTGCAAGGAATAAAAACTTTCCAGCGATCAAAAGCTATACTTTTTTCTGGAAAAGCCCGGCGTTGCCCGGTGTGTATCCTTTCGGCAAGCTCCTCCGTACGGAGCAAGATAAACGGAGGCACTTTGGCCGGTCCTTTATTTTCGTCGCGTCTCTTGACTCTGGGGCTGCTGCAAAAACGAAAAACAACTATATACACACGCCCGCGCGCAGAGAGATAGCAACAACAGGAGGCAGGAGAGAACAAAGGCCAGGTCGAGTTCGTTGCCGCGATATGCTAACGAAGCGTCGACACAAAGGCCGCCGCCGCTGCTCGCATGCCGATGGATTGTGTCGTTTGCCACTTTCGGCTTTGAGAGAGGCATCGTTGCTTACTTTTAGCTCCCTGGACTTTTATTTGCCGCTGCTCTGCGCAGGACGGTGAATTTGCACAAGAGCGAAATTCGATACGTCAAGGGTACACAGTAGCCGAAGGTTATGGTCGAATGTATGCGACTTTCGATTTTGTCGAGGTACGGAAAAATTCGACGAACGTAACACAAAAGCGCAAGTAGCCTGTAATCGAATGTAATAGTCGCTGCTTACAAATAATCGAATCCAATTACACATTCGCGCGTGATTATTCGATTCCCGCTCGCTCATCATCCGAAATTAACAGGATTGCCAAATAATTGCCGGGGGATTGCTTCTCTCTTCTCTCTTTTTTTTTTCATTCAGCCTCCCAGCGGGCTCTCGAGCGCGTGGCGCGACAAATCGATGCGTCCCATTTAAAATCCCCGAATTCCCGCGCCGCAGCGGTGCGACGTAAATCTCCGCGTTCTATTTGCGCCCGCATAGTGCGCGAGAGCTGCGCTGCGCCACTTGGAAAATGCCGCGCGTTAATTAGCGCTTTGAAGCGATGATTGTTCCTAGCCAGCAGCTGCGGGTCTGGGAGCCGTGCCAGTACCTACTGCAGCCACTCTCTTTACCGAGGCTTAAATGAGCCAATTACGCGCGAATTAATTGTAAAAAATCATGTGCCAACTGTTTGGGGTTGCCAGGGAGAGGCTAAGGGCTGGAATATGCTGGGCTCTCGCTTGGCTTTATTAGAATGTGTCTCTTCGTGCAAAGCTCTTCTCTCCCTTAATCCTCGGGGTTGGAAAATTAAAATGCATTGCGCGATGTATTTTTGAAGATTAGGCTGAAATCGTTGTTTATGCTTGGAATTTTAAGTGCAATGTGCGTTTCGCGCTAACTAATTTTCTAGATTTACCAGAATTCAAATTTCAGGTTGACTAGCGAGGAAGTTTCCAAAAAATGATTTTCAGATCGGAGCACAACTAGCGCACCTAACTCCGGGGCACCATCTTGGTGGGTCTCGGCCGGGGCTGCTGCCCCCAGGGAGTTTTAGTAGCTGGCAGCATTCAATATTCCATAACTTTGCCAATTTATCGATAGGCGTCGTCCCCGACACCCTCAGCGCGCAGCAGACACGTTCCGCGTCGTAACAGTAGAGAATTTTAAGGTATACGCAGAGTGGGATATAGAGCGAAAGGCTGCAGCAGCAGCACCGGGAATTTATCGAATTCGAAATATATGAAAGTTTGGCCGGTAATTGAAAAGTTTCGCGGGGTTTGTTCGAAGCTCTCTCGGGTCAAAGAGGGTGAGAGAGGCGAGATGGGATTTTGTGTGTATGTCTGTGTATATGATGCGGTCGGTCTACCGGGACAGCTTTTGGCGTCTTCTAAGTGGGTTAGGCCAGACCGTGCCGAGATGAGATAGGTTAGGACACTTTGATGAGCAATTAGCGCCTTTGGTCAGGTGATGATGACGAATTTTTAACGACTCGCCTGTTGGTGAGTTATTTTCAATCTTGTGCGTAATTTTCAATTTCACGTCGCAATTTCATTGTTTGAAAAATTTCGTTTTCCTAGTCACGATGCATCATTACGCCCTCGATACTTCATTATCTTCTAACAACGTCATTGTGCAGAAAAAAGCGTAGTGTCTTATTTCTGGGCTACATCGACAATGAAGAGGCATCGGTAGAAGGCAATTCGTCACGTAGGTGGCGAAGAAAGAGAGGACGAGGTCGGGGACTTTGAAGTGTTGATACTCACCGGTCGACCAAGCCCTAGTACACATCCGCCTCGTTGTCTCCAATATTGTATCGCACACAGACAGCGGTTCTCAACCAAATTGATATTTTTATCCACCCTCTTTCGAATTTTTATAAAAAAATAACAATACAGTAATCTTTCAAATCGGCGAAACCACAGCACAATACTTCGAAGCCAACCCCAATTTATCATGCATAGAACTCCCCGGACGTTCTCCCGACCTCTCGTTCGAGCCTATAGAACACTGCGTCTGACAGATGCCCGCTGTGTACAGCACCTGCACACGCGCGCGCACAGCCTCGCACTAAAACTGGTTACTAGCGCTCTCTCTCTCTCTCTCCCGAACCTACCACTGCGAAAGGATCGAGAAATTCCAAATAGCCACGCGAGAGAGAGAGAGAGAGAGAGAGAGAGAGAGAGGGAGAGGGAGAGAGAGAGAGAGAGAGAGAGAGAGGGACTCGCTCGGCTGGATTAAATTTGCGAGCGAGTGTGTCGTAGCGGCATGAATATGGAAAGCCTCGTTACTATATACTTGCCCGCCTCTGCGGAGATCAGACTGCTCGCTCGGGTGTCTGGAGCAGCCGCCGCTGCTGTTGGTTTTATCGTTTAACGCGCGAGCGCGGAGTTACCGTAAATTTCGCCCGCTTTTCGCAGGAGCGAGAGAGGGACTATACAGTACTACTACTCCTTGGCCGCCGGGCGTTAATCTCGACTCTCTCTCCGCGAGAGAGCCGCTGACCGACTCGTTGTGTGTGTGTCGGTGCTGGAGCGCGTGAGCTCGTTGTTTCGCGAGAGCGAAGAAATACGGCGAGCTCTTGGGAGAGCGAGAGGAGCCGCGATAATTTTGCGGGGGCTTGAATTATTGTGTCCTGAGGGTGGTGGAGGGCTTTTTATGCTTTCGTTTTCCCACTTGGAGAAATAGTGCTATGAAATTCGAAATAAAAGTGGATGGTTTGACGTGTTTGAAGCAAACCAAAGCTTGAAGACATAGTTTCAGTCTCGTGTCACTTAGTCCGGAACCGTAGCGTCGGAGGATGATAAATAGCGATTATTGTGCTGCAACGACGTCCCGTAAGGTCACGCGCGCGACTGTGTCAACGCTGTGAACTTGATGGCGACCGCAAGTCAAACTTGGCTTCCCCGATACCGCCCCGCGACATTATTAATGACGTGTTATTGTCAGAGCGGCTTCTATCTCCTATCAGCCGTATCGCCTTTAGAAAGAGTTTCTCATGCATAGTGGGCTACATCTTGGAAATTTTTCCTTTCTCGGCGTTTCACACAAAAGATAAGCGACAGTTATGGACGAGATTATCAAGATAAACCTTCGGTGGAAATATAACCGCACGAATAATCGCATTCTTCTCTCCGTCGGCGTACTAAGCTCATTAAAGCTTCGCTAGAAAAACTGTCTCGCAAAATTGATGAAATTCCAGCAGATGAAATGGCAGGAGAACGACGGATAACGAGTTAATATTAAAAAAGAGGAGTTACGAGCTGTGGGAAAAAAAGAGAAAGTTTCCGTCGCCGCTACATAACTGTGGCGCACATAATGCGCACACGACGAAATGTTTCAGCCTCGACATCATCGTTCCCCCGCCGGCTGGTGAGCCGTGGCGTACAAAGGTTCGTCCCGGGCACAATGAAGCCTTAAACCCGTTTAATCTTCTTCAATCCACTACAAACACGGAATTCCGGGGCCGAGCTGTCGCGCTTCGTCAAAAGGATTTGCGTGTTTTATCGTTTTATCACGAGGAAAGTTTGATTGCGCTTGTGCGCGCGGATGATGAAGTCATTAAAAAAGTTTCGCCGGAATATTAGGCGTCCTTTCTTTAATTGATGTAATTAGCTGATTGTCGAGGCCGCTCTGCCTCTTCTTTTTTTCTCTCGTCTCTTTCTCTGTCCTGGGGATATTAAATTCACGTTTACGACAAAAGTAACGCGACGATGGCTCGCAGCGCGCGGCGACGTCAAACTTTAAATGAATATGTAAACTAAAGTTGTTTAAAGTTTCCGCGAGAGAGACACTGATAAATAATTGCTCGTTCGTACGGGGGGATACGCTGGGACTTGGAAAACTTAATTCATTTGGATGCAAAAATGCCGCGCACGGAAATTCTCGTAGTTTTGTTTCAAGACGATGAAAAACAAGATAAAACGAACGCGTGCATGTTGTCTCCAGCTCTCGCTCTCACTCTCGAATGTCCGCGTAAAAAAGCATCGTCCCATTACCGCGGGCGCTCCTCTCTTCGCCTCTTCTCGAGTATCCCTTTGACACCTGAGCTTCTCGTACGACGTCGTAGAGGGAAGCGGAAGCTCTCGAGTGTTATTAAAAAAAGGGCTAAGGAGCCGCGCGTTATTAAATAGCCGAGGCGAGTAGCGCGCGGGGTGAATTGAAAATATTTCAAAGCTTGAGAGCCTTGTCGCGGCGCTGCCTCTCTCACGGTGGGGATATGAGACGTCGCGTATGTTCGCGAAATTGCGAGAGTATGTAGAGTGAAAGTGGATGTTTTTCGTGTATTCCAACTTGTAGAATATTTCGGGATATCGTATATCAAACGCGATCATCGCAAAAGTGTCACATAAGCGATGCGCCGAGCGTTTGAAAAGTTAAAAGCTTTTTGTAAAATTCACAGCCGAGCTTTTCGGCTTGACGCCCCTTTTTCCCGTATTGATTACAACGTCACGCGGTGAAATCAGCCAGTTTTGCATCCACCGCGCGCGCGGCAAATTAACGCAATCTCCGAAACGAACACAGTTCGTTCTGCTTTCGTTATCCGCCCCCCTGCATCATGCAGCGCGGGATAGCGGACTTTAATTACTTTTTGTGCAGCTGGTTGGTCAACATGGAATTAAAATTGTAAATAGTTCAACGACTGCGTTCGATTCCGCTATTGCAAGTAGAAATATGCAGCATTGGTCAGACGGGTCAGACGTACCTGAGACTCTTCAGCAAACGTCTTCACCAGTCAATAGTCGATGTAAAATCTCGCAGTATTTATCCAGACCTTTTTTTCTGTTTTTCAATCAGCCTCCGTGACGAGACTCTCTCTCCCACGCGCCAGTAGGAAGAGGAACGAGACGGGCTTCGGGGGGTTATATAGGGACTCTCTCGTTTTTCCTTGGGCGTCGCCCGGGCAAATTAATCGGTCGTTAAGCAGGAAAAATTAATCCTC
This sequence comes from Nasonia vitripennis, assembly GCF_009193385.2. Taxonomy (NCBI): domain Eukaryota; kingdom Metazoa; phylum Arthropoda; class Insecta; order Hymenoptera; family Pteromalidae; genus Nasonia; species Nasonia vitripennis. The sequence continues at coordinate 31,793,745 of NC_045760.1, read as the reverse complement.
GAGTGCCCCGACGATTCGTCGATCATCCTCGGGACGGCCAGCAGGGCGCGATCCTCTTCCGTCTTTCCGATCTCTCCTCGCTTCTTCTCCTCCAGCCCTTTCGCCTTGTCGGAACGAGCTTTTAATTTCGACGATAAAAGGATTTTCAGAGGCTCGGGAGAGAAATAGAGTTGATGGCAGTCGAGATTGCCGCTTTAGCTACGTTTTGATGGATGCTTTATCTCTCTTGACTACTCCCGGCTTTGATTCGCGCGAGATCCCGAGAGACCTGATAGATTTTACCGTGTGAGAGTGTGAGAGCTCAGTTGATATTCAAATCAGTCCATAGGGTTTGTTTACAATTCAGCTCGGTACACAATTGCGATAAAAATGTTTCTAATCTTCTAAACTTTGCATAAACTCGAGAGCAGTAAGCCGTAGAGTCGATTGAAAGGCGCGGCGTCGAATGCCGCGATAGTCGGGTTAAACGGTATAAAAGATATGTCGAGGCCGCAATAAAAGTCCTCCCGTAAAGTGAGCTTTTATTTCACAAAGTCGACGAAGTGGTCCGCGAGGGACTACTCTCTCTCCTTCGCTTTCTCCGACGACATCCGCGCGACTGTTTCTTCGTCTCCGGCTCTTCATATAGAATCGAAGAAGTAGCTCTCCATTACTCGAGGAGGCGCGGACTCTATCTATACCCCGAGTCACCGACGATGGAGATTATTTTTCGAGCACGTGATCGAGCTTGAATTGTTATAGGATACGATTATACATGGGTGAAAAAATAAAACTGTTGCATTTGTCCCAGAAAAATAAAAACTACAGTTTCAGCTCTTTAATAACTGGGAAAGTTTCTTACTTATTAAAGAACGCGTATGAAAAACAAATAGTCCTTTTTATAAAAACGATGAAATTAAAATCAGATTTTAATAAAGCTCGGCAACAAGACTCAAACGTCCTCAAAGCAAATTAATTCTCATCCTCAAAACGACTCTGACGCAAGAGATACAAACTGCCTCCGGAATTCCAGAGCCTCGAGCCCTCAGACTTATATATACATAAGCGAAAGACGGACGAGCTAACGCGGCTATTTTTCTCTTCAGACGAGCTACTACTCTCAAAAAAATCCGTCGACGATGACTCGCTCGTTTACGCTCACGTCGCCCCGAGAGAGACCTTCCACTTCGTCTCTCTCATGAGCCGGGCCAGACAGGACCACCCGCCGGAGTAATTTTTATAAATCGCTCTCGTACGTATACGTTAGGCTATCCGCTTTCTTTGAATTCACAAGCGGAATAACGTCGTCTCGTCTTTTTTCGCAGCTGGTATGAAAAACATCGGGGAAATGTTTTCTCTGTATCGTTACGCCTAGCGAAATCAGGCAATGTTTGCTCGGAAATCATGATACCACGTGTGTATATCCGATAAGAAAATATTCATTAAAATCCTCCGACTCGATTTTTGATTAAAAAAAAGCAGCAGCGGCGGCTCCAGACAAAAAGGAATAAAAGACCGGGGAGAGTATAACGCTTCTTCTGGCTCGGGCCCGTCTGTGAGGGTGAATAACTTACGCATCGCGTCTGTAACCCTCGAGAAATTCTCGTACACATAGTACTGGAGGCCTAGGCGGCCGCTTAAGGTCGCGCAACTTTTTAACCTCGCGACGACGAGGGTGCATTTTTAAACGGCACCTCCGTCTGCCTGTGTTTATCGTGCACAAGAGCCAGGAGATGAGAAAAGAAAAAGAAAGACCGGCTCCGCTGCTAGCTGCTCTCTGATGTGGTATGGGCCCGCGATTCTTGTGTATCTTTCATTTTCATGGGATTTGTACAAAGCGACCGGCTAAATTATCATGACTTAATGGAAAGTTAACAGGTGTACGATTGTGACTAAATCGCGTTAGAAGCTTCCAAATTTGAGCGTGTCTGAAGTGGTCTCTCGCTTCGTTTGAATTTCAAGATTCATTTCTTCAACCAACATTCCAGCAGTGAAAAACCCTCTTACTAGAAATAAAAAAAACTTCGAATGAGTCGAACGAACCCCGGCACTCGAGCCGTCGCTTTCACGCGCAAAAAGGAATACGCGATAATTTTATTTTTCACTCGTACACATACCTCTCTCTCTCTCTTGCTCGAGCTTATACTATCTCCGATCAAATATTCGCGTTTTGAGGCCTGCAACTACACGCGCGCGAGCGCATTCGACGATCGATTCAGCGCCCGCGGGCGTGTTTCTTCTTTCGCGCGCTCGCGATTCAGCGCCGATATTGCGGGACACGCGAGTCTCTCTGTAGTGCTTATTCAAAATACGATCGTATCGAAATCGTCCTGGATAAAATCTGCGGCTGAAAAAAAAATGCAGACGCGAGAGCGTGGATGAGAGCAAACAGAGAGGGCAGACGCGGAAAGAGAAACATGAAACATACTTTTACAGGCAGGCAGTTTCGAGCCTATTCAATTTAGAAAGGCTTCTTTACAATGGGTTTTATGGGGCTTTTGTGTACCACTTCTCTCTCGAGGAGGAGGAGGACGCCTGCAGCAGAGACGTAAGTGCTGCCTTATAAAATATTTGCTTTTCAAGCCGCTCGAGCCGGGAATATATTTTGGCTTGCGCTTTTGCGGTTCTATCTCTCTTTTCCACGACTGTTTTGCAGTGTTACGCGACGCAAAATCATCTCGATGAAGAAATTCGTTTCAATACAGAACAAAGTAGATCCTTAAAAGTTTATCCGAGAGAGGCGCGGATGAAATAACACTGCGGTTCCAGCAGCCTCGCTGGTGGATTTCGAAAGACGCGGCCGATAAGAAAGAGCTTATCCCTCATTGGCGGAAAGTATGAAGAGCCTTTCGTTCCCTGGAAAATCCGACAAGTCCTATCGAAAGTTTTCAGAGCTCCTCTCCGCACGCTCTATCACACGATTTCTCGCCGGGGTTAACTTCTCCACCTTCTCTGCGCAAATGTTTTCAATAAGCGCTTTTTTTCTCTTTCGAGAATTCCGATGGATATTTTTATCGAGAGCACACAAAGCCCATCTCAACAAGTGCTACACGAGCTTCCCGATTTTCTCTCTCTCTCTCTCTCTCTCTCTCTCTCTCTCTCTCTCTCTCTCTCTCTCTCTCTCTCGACACGCGATAACGTCTCCGCCTCGGTCGTAGCCCTCGAGAGAGGACGACACTCCATCAAAGCCAAGGAGGGGGTTGGAGTCGCACCCTTTATGCCTCGAGAAGCCGGGGATGTTTCCTTCCTCCTGGCGGTCGGTCGAGCGGCGATAAGAGTCGAGCGTTCGACAAAATATTGGTTTTCTTCATTATACTCTCCGCTGCGTTGTTTGCGCGAATTTTGAAACGCGCGATCTTCCTGGAAAACCTGACTGACGGATGGCCGCGAAAGTGGAAAGGTTTGTCGTTGGGAATTTAGTGTCCGGCGTTGCGGGAAAATTGATGGGGACGGATAAAACGTCGATAACATCATGATTTCTACCGCCAACCCTGCGCGTGTGCATACAGTGGCTGTGGATTTTTATGAGAATGATAAAAAGGGGAATTTATTTATGCCATCGCGCGGGCTCGTAAAAAACGCGCCCGAGCGCGAGCTTTAATTGGATTTATTTTTTTTTTGCTTCGAATCGTTGGGGACATAAATTTTGGCGTACGGGAGTTTCTGGAATTGATATTTCGCTTGTATTTTTTTCGGAAGAAGGAGTAAGAATAAAACTTTCACAAAGTACGAAAAAGAACGCATAAAGCTCGGCGAGGTCATTCTCAATTAAAACTTCATCAAAGCGTGGGGGATAGAGCGAGGCGTCCCCTGTAATTGAAAAATAAGCGGTAATCAAATAAAAAACTACATCATCCACACGAACTGTACTCTCAGCTCTCCATCGAGGCTCGTGTGAGCAGCAGCGCATCTCGAAAAAAAGGGAGCATACAAGCCAGCATCTCACACGCGTAGCCGCCCATCTCTCTCCGAGGAAGTTAACAGGTCAGAAAGTGCGATGAGGCGTATGAAAGGACGGACACGCGGGCATGACACCTTGGGATCAGTCGCGGAAAGTTCATCCCGCGGGGGATGTCTGAGAGGCAAGTTAACCGAGGCGCTTATCGACTTTTGACTGCCGGAATGAGTTAGTCGTCGACGCGGCTGGAATGGCATCGATAGCGTCTACTACCGATGCAAGCTCCTCCTCGTCGACCCTTCGGTTGATGCGTCTCTCGTTTTGCTGCCCAGTGGCATGAGACGGAGTGTGCTGGCCAAGTTTCCACGCTGTATAGTCTTGCCGCGCGTTCCTTGGAAAATCACTTCGGGAATCGATCTTAAGTGATGTGGCCTTGTGTTGAACGGACCGATCTCGAGATTTATGAAGGAACCGAATCAAATACAAATTTTACGAACTCAATTGTTCTCGGACATGTCCTCTTCAAGCTGTAGGATCGGTGGTGGTGATTATTTTGCAGGGAGAAGCACATTTACCGTGTCGCATCCATACACACACACGGAGAGATACGCTCGGTGCAGTATTAGTCTCTCGAAGAGAGGCCGAGAGATACAGAGCTAAATGGCAGGTAGCGGTCTGGTCCGGCTAGCGGCGCAGACCTTGTTACGCTCTGCGGTGGCCAGCAGCGAAAGGTAGACCACCGCCGCCGAGCAGTTGGTTTTGGGCTTTCGAGGTCCATTGTCTGCGGCGACGTCTGTACCTATAGCATTGTTCGCGCCCGGACTTTCCCTCGAGGGCACTTCGTTCCTTCGTGTGTACGTGTGCGGCTGCTGCCGCATCGAAGGGTTGCGGGAGAGAAAGAATTTATCGCCGGCGACTCTTGCGCACGAGAGTTGGGAATGTATCGCTGGCTATTGTCGGACCGAGAGGGCTTGTATCTCCCAGGCTGATAATTCTTGCATAACGACAGAGCTTGAAGTTCGCTGTCGATCGCGCGACGTAACGGCCTCTTCTTAAAAACACTTTCTATCTCTCCACCCCACCTTTGGAAGAGTCACCCTCGACAGCAGTAAAATATCCCAATCGCGATAAAGAGAGAAAGCGTCTCCGACGACAGGGCAATCGGCGTTGAAATTCTCGCGGCGCGATTTGCGTAGTAAACTCTCTCACTCTCAAGAGAGGAGCCGTGCACACGCGGCTGGAATTCTAATTCGATCGGTAATCGATCCGCGAAAGTAAGTAACTGCCGGCTATAAATCCCTATAAATCCGCTGGGCCGGTCTGCCGCGACCGGCCACTTAGCCGAGTGTCGCCCTTATTGACTACTACTCCGTTTACCCTCGGAATTGATGAGAGCTGCGCGCGCGTTTTAAAATCAGAGTCGTTCGGTTAACTTTTACATCAAATAGCCGCTGTGGGGACGAGATCCGTTGGTGCTCCCGTATAAAGTGGTCAGGTGTGATTCGGACTTTCGGTTCGTTGGGAAAACGTTAGCTCGGGAGGGAATTGGATTCGCGAGTTGGAAATCTTTAGGATCGTTTAATCGAATCGATTGCAGAATATTACCATAGTTTGACGTTGGAATCATTATGCCGATAATTTACATCGAATAATATCGTAAACTCACCTAAAACCTATGATTATTCAACGAAAATAAACTGCCACTAGGAGAATTGCACAACTCTCGTTCTGGCCACTTCTCCCCCCTCCGCACAGGCTTGTCCCAGCGACACCGCAATAGTTCGCGCGAGCTTTAAACCGTTAGTGTTCCCCACGAGAGAAAGTATGGAAACAGCAGTACAGCGCCGCGAGAGAGATAACAAACAGAGTCCGAGCAAGGAAAGTCGTCGCAGTAGCGTTCGGCCCCGTGGGTGCCTTTCCAGCCGGCCTTTTATGCAGGCGAAACTTTAGGCGCGACTATCAAATCGTGTCACGAAAAATTCACGCGATCGCGTTTTTGGATTATGCAGTGGCGAACTTTGCCGCTGAATATTTCAGCAGCGGCCGAGTAGGCCGCTTCTTTCTTCGTTCGCCGATTTTTGAGAGGTAATCTCTCGAAGCGAGATTGAATGGTCCGACTACAATCGGCTCGTTCCACTGCCGGTCAAAATTACAGCTGCGAGCCTTTAAGCGAACAATAAAGCCGGGGCATTAATCTTGAGAGCCCCTGCGCAAGAATTTAATGAAACAATGAATCCTTTCTCGCCGAGGAAGTCTTCGGTGAGACGTTCTCTCCCTCTCTCTCTTTTTTGCCCTCATAAAAGAAGGGCGTGTATCTGTAACAGTGCAGTCTTATATATCGCATGCCTTTCGACGAGAGCTGCAGCAAGGCTCGACATTATCTGGCGTCGTTAAAGCGGCCGATAAGCCAAGGTAACCATTGTTGCGTTATAAAGCGCAACGACCAGGGAAGAAGATCGATCAAGTGCCCCGCTCGCTTTTAAACTCTTGCCGCCAGCAGCCCCGTGCGGCTACTTTCTAAATTAAAGCACCTGCTCTTGACAAAAACGCTGTATACAAGCTTCTGTTTGTCTTCGTGTGTAATTGCCGTAATGTGTCAACGATGATAAATTGTTTGATTTTCGTCCATCGACATGTTGAATAAACAATTCCTCAATATAGCGAGAAATAAACTCAAGGCGACGGGGAGGGAAAGAGGCTGAAAAGGGAGTAAAACAGGCTCGCGCGCGTATAAGAGCATGCGGTAAATAACGGGCCGAGTCTAATGTTGCATGAATGGCGATAAGCTGCCATATTTCGCTCACGCACGTGTATAGAGGCTGCTGCATATAGCCAGCGTCTTCTACCCCCTCGGAGGCTTGTCTTGCGGCGGGTATCAGGTGAACGGCATTCAGAACCGCGGCGTTGAATAAATAACGACTGCTGCTCTCTCTCCCCTTTCTCGCCGAGAGTATCCTTGGCTCCAGCTTTGAGATTGTACCGCAGGGCCGTGTAGTTGGTATAGAAGCTCGTTCACGAGCGGAATATTGGTTTAAAAATTAAAGAGCAAAGCTCGAGCTTTCTTAAAGCTCGAACTATGCGTGTGAGTAGGATGATTTCTCGCAACAGGCTGCGGAATCCGAGACACGAGTCTTTCTTCATCCCTTGCGCAGCTCCTTCGACGGACAAATCGATTCTACGTGACTGGCACTCGACAAATCTTCCGAGTCTGTCTCCGGAAAAGCGGCTTCTCTCTCGCCGAGCTCCGTCATCGATCATACGCAGCTTCGAATCGTCTGTCCATCTCCTTTAGCTTCCTGCTCTCTTCTTCTGTGATTTATACGCCTGTAATTTCGGATTAAGACGCTGATGTGTGTCCTCTTCTTGAAAGAAGGCTTGATTCATGTCGTTCTTGATATTACTACATTCCTTCCACATAAAAAAGCTCGAGTGTTTACCTAGCACAACATAATCAGTCCAGAGTCAAAGTTTTTAAGCCTTTGATTTTTCGGTAGAAGCACAGTTGCGAGAGGAAGTCCGCAGGCCTGAGGCATAAACGCGGGCTCGTGGATTATCGTCGCCTACGTGCGCAAATTTGCATCAGAATCAAACTTTCATAGACGGCCGAAATTAATGAATTTTAATAAGGGACGACGCAAGCTCCGTCCCGACGCCGACGCAGTCTATGCTCGCTTCGTGTGCCTGGATTGTGTGCCGAACGATGGGTCATTAACGAAAACGTTCGCGATTTGTAGGGATGATTCTTGGTAAGAAAGGGTTTGAATAATTTATTAAAAAATTGAATAATTTTTTTGTTGCAGGTAAGCCTACGTGCCTGACCCCACATAATCCCGATAAAATCACAGGTGCCCCACACCCGCATAACCAAAGGTAATCAAATATTCTTCGTTTCCGCCTGTATCTCCACTCGGCTTCATAAAACAAACAAGATACGGCTCAATATACGGAGCAACTCGTCTGTCTCTCCGAGAGGACGCCGAGCATAAAGGCAAAAATTCTCGCGCCCCGCGCTCGCACTATCGCTCTCTATAAAGAAAGGAGCGGCGCGTCGGGGCGAGTTTATAAGTCGGTAATTTAAGGCCCACGGCACGTACGCCCGCGCAGCGCCAGATCTTTGCGGCGCCGAAATAAATCAAGCGCACCTATAGTTGAGCTCGCGCTTTTCCTCGTATTCATGAGCGCACCCCCCGGCGCTTGTGTATATGTGTGAGTATACGCCGCTATATTATATCGTGCGGGGAGTCCTGGATGCGTTAAATTTATGTAAATTGCCCCGATATTCTGCTTCACTCGATAAGTGTAACCTTCGATCGCCGCTTGTTTATAATTACCGAGCGATCGACTAGAAAAAGAGGGGAAAATAATTCACTCGTGTGAAATTTTCCTTACCTACATTCTTAGGTCGCTATATCCTTCTCCGCCTCATGTGTCACGCTGCTCGAACCCTCCTCGATCTCGGCTGCTCCGTGTTCTCCCCGTTATTTATTCGAGAATTACCGTAGCTTATAATAAGCCCCACTTTATTCTCGGGCGCGGCGGCTGCTGCTGCCGGCGCCGCGCACGCGGTAAAACAGATTTCCCACTGTGATTTAATTGAGTCTACTTGTTGGTGTGACGCACGGCGCGATTTTCCGGGGCGAAATTTCGACTCTCGTTTTTTCCCTCCGCTTTAAGTGAATTCTCTTTTTTTCTAGAGGGCGATTCGTTATCGACGAGGTTTCGGAACATTTTCGCTCGAAAATAGAAATGCAAGTGGCCAGATATGGCAGTCGCAGATTTATGTGAAAACGAGAGAAATATCGAGAAAGTGTCCTCGTTCTACTTGTGCAGATGATAAAGCGTTGGAGGCATAACTTATCTTCCATTATTCCGCGGCTCTCTCTCGTCCCCGCGTGTGCGTGTGTGGGCATTAAGTGACATTTTTCGAAATGGAATTTCAATAAACTTTTCGATTTTCTGACTACCTTTCCAATCACCACCGCGTCTCTCTATTATCGGCGGATCTCCCGTAGCAGTATAGCGCCTTACACCCCCATCAATTCCTTGGAATTCTCTCCCGCGTAATCTCTCGCTTTGCGGAAATCGCTCATCGCTCATTTGCCGGTGTCCGCTCTTGGAAACTCCCTCCCCACCTCTCATCCCTTCGGCCATGCATCTCCGCGCGCGCACACAGAGCCTCGGCCCGAGAGAAAGCGATATCGCGCTATACTACGGCCGGCCGTACACGCGTGTACACGTCGGTGATAGAGAGAGAGAGAGAGAGAGAGAGAGAGAGAGAGAGAGAGAGAGAGAGAGAGAGACGGAGATACGGAGGTAGGGATGACAGATTAATGTGACCCCGTCACCGTTCGAACAAAGCTGCGCACAATGGCGCGACGCTGACATCGAGGCAGAGAGAGTAGGGGGAGAGCGAGGGGCCTCTCCACAAGGAAGACCAAGAGAGATGGACGCTAGCTGCTCGATGTTGGCTTTACGACAACGTCCAAAGCCTGTTCTGGAGAGATTTCGAAATTTGTAGCTCGCCAAATTTTCCCTCCCTTCCGCGTGTGAAAGCCTCGAGTTTTCAAAGTCAGCTTGAAAAAAAAACACGAGAGAAGTTGGGCGAAGGATTAACGAGCAGAAAAGGGGCGTGCCGGCGCTATCTTCAACAAGATTCAATGCGCGATCGCGTATGGCGTGTCCGGGAAAGTATTGTCCTCGCGGAGCCTCATTTCCTACCACTCGCCGGAGCTTCATTGTCTCGGAAATGAAGCGTCGAATGCGCCGTTGGTGACGCCGCTCCGTCACGTATGTGTGTGTACGTTCGAACCCTCTGCCAGCAGCACAAAGTGACGGCCTTTATTCCCAACGATTAGCCGAGCTATCGGTAATGATTCGCTTCGTTTTACCCGATGGCTGATCGTACTCGACTTTTATGACGCATTTTTTTATTGAAAACGACGAATGAAGTCGCGAACGAGGTGAATTCGATGCAATCATGCGGACGGGTGAACCCGATACGAGATGCGATTGTGTATTATGCGCGAAGGGCACAAAGTCGGCTGCTAACGATGCCAAAGGGTCATTACGCCTTTGATGTGGTCCCGGCCGAACGATTCCGCTCCGAAATTTTATCATCGTTCGCGCGCAAGAACGAGGATAATTTTGGAATACTGATCGCGCCGAAAATAGCTGCCGCTTAACTACCCTTTGATAGTGAGAACGAGGCGCGTGTTTTTTTGAAATTACTGCTGAGCATCGTCTATATTCGACGGTAAACTGGGAGAAACACACATACACATAGGCATACACACATACGCACACACACACGCACAGGTATTATATAACGGCAAACGAACACGTCATTATACATGCAAAGGTCGCGTACATCGTCGTATCCCTTTCAGCCTGTATCGTGCGACGATATCGAAGCGCTGTATGGTTTGTATAACAACAACATGAGCAAAGCGTCATTATCCCTTTGATACGGTCGACGCGACGGTTCAAATCAAAATTTCATTACCATTTTGCCGGGGGGAAAGCAAGAGAGGAGTGGGCTTTGATAATGAACAAGCGCTACTACGCGGATATCAGGGCGGCATTGGTTGGCGGGGTAGTTTTCCTTTGATATGATACATTTGTCATCGGATTCCACGGGCTTTGTTCGGACCTCACCCCCGCCGCTGAACTTTTTCGCTCAAGCGGTCTTTCGATCGTGCGGTCGTTGCGGGCATGGAGTAAAACGCGGAAATAAACTGCGGAATTTCGCTCGCGTGAATCGGATTATACACGCGATATGCCGGTGTATGCGAATTTTTGGGAAAATTATTCGGAGTTTCCAGCGATTCGAATCTATTGGAGAATTTTCAAAAGGAGTAACAGCAACGGATATCGAAATTCCAACACACAGACATACGAGGGACAACAGCAGCACACGATCAACAATCAGACTTGCGCCGCAGGGATAATAGCACAACGGTTCATCGGTATTCCGTCGGTCCTGTCCGCACCTGTCCGCGATCTTCAGCAGGCTGGTCACGCAGCAGCGTTTACGCTGCGAACCGGCCTCCTCTGCGTGTACACACAGAGCCGAACGCGTGCCTCGGATCCGCGCTAGGCTTTTCTCGACGAGTCGCTCTCTGCGGTTGGCTGCCTTCTCTCTCTCTCTCTCTCTCTCTCTCTCTCTCTCTCTCTCTCTCTCTCTCTCTCTCTCTCTCTATCTCGCAAAGGGCCGTTTTTCCTTCGCGATACGTGGCAGAAGTTATTGATGATTTTATATTATCAGTGAATTTCAACGCATAAGAATTATATTTTCTTTGCATTTTCGTAAAAACATCGCTTGCGCGCGATTGAAATGAATATATCCCCGCTGATTATTGAAATACTGCATTTAAATGAGAATACGTAAGTGACGGGCTTTTTACGACGGCGGGATAGTATTTCTTATCTCCTCTTGCACAAATACCGTAGTTATCGGATTAATTAGTATTCGCGCTTGCATTTCCAAGCCCTTATATTCTCGTGCTTTTATTGACACGATCCGATGGAATCATATGCCTGGAATACACCAGCACGAGAGCTGATTGGCTGCGTGGCAAAAGGAAAACCTATCGGCTTTGAACAAGCTCTCAGTGAATTATTAAAAACTCTGCGCTCACCCGGTAAAACACGTATCCATTCTTTCATATCAATATGCAATATTTGCACGGAAATAAGCTACGCCGTACGTACGCAATTTCCACGCAATTTTTCGAAAAATCAAACCACGCAACTCGAGACAGCCAGCGAAAGATCGAATTAAAAAGGAATAAACATCAGATAGAATCCCATTTAAATATCTTTTAAAATAACGCAGCGCGCGGTGCATCCTTTCTCTGCAAAATGCAGTTGCCGTGTAACTTCGGAGCTTGCAAGCTCCCCTCTCGCAATGCCTGCGGCGCTACTCTCTTCATCATATTGATTGAACCTTCCTTGCTCGGCCGTTCTCTCTCTCTCTCTCTCTCTCTCTCTCTCTCAATATAAATACATCGGCGTTATCGGTTTAATTAGACTTCCGCCCGGCGCTTCCTCTCTCCGCTTTTTATTCGCACAAAGCACTGCCGGCGCGCGATTCTCCGGATTACGCCGCTGCCGGCCGGTATATGCTCGTGGGATTCCGTGGAGCCGGTATTAGCGATGTTTACGATTTAAGCGCATTCGCGCTGCCAGCAAATATGAGTTTAAATAAACCTCCCAAGGGGAGCTACGGTTATCGATACCTGCGCCCGCGCGCTCTCACCTTCTATTCTGGAACTGTCGAGGGATGTGCCCGACTGCAGCTAATAGGGTTTCTCTCACCGGTGCATTTGCGTTGATCTGGAAAAAACAGAGTGAATCGTGATTAAATATTCGTTTTTCAATCCACAAATCATGAACAGAATTATATTAATACTCATTAACTTATTATTCCAAAACGCCACTATCAACAATACTCACACAGTACACATGTCTGTTTTCCCGGCGGTATAAGCGTTCACTGCCCCATCGTCCACATCCCGGATTACAATTGATAATAACGATATACAATTTATAAAAGCACCTGTCCTGCAATCGTTGCTGGTAGATGTAGCTTGATTTATTGTCGGAGCTTAAGCGCGAAAAGTATCCATCAAAAATTTACACCCCGCTTGGCAGATTATGTTAAGTACCGAAGCACTGCAGCGTCGATGGCTTTTTCGGACGCTTATTAATAATTTGCCCTGTTGAAGCTCGCGCGATTCTGTTATTAGTCGCGTTTTCATATCACCAACGCACCGGTGTGCGATTATGAAATTAAGTTTTTAACGATAATGCTTCGAGAGCTTGTAAGCTCTCTCGATGCGCTTTTGTTTTGCGAATGATAAGAGGAGGCACTCTGTAATGGTCGATGCTTTCGTTGGATTATTGAAACATTCATCGTGTGAAACTGATTTTTTTTTTTAATACGGACAATATAGCAAGAGCTTTTTAAAAGTCGTTGACTTAATCATGAGCTTGAAACACGAAAATTTGAGAAAATTTAGAAACAAATATACGTTTCTCGTTCGCTACTACTATTAATTATAAAGACATCGATCGGAACGGCTACAAGCTCGGAGCGTATTTTTTTTTCGATTTTCCAGACAGCGCTGTATCGCACCTGTATCCTGTATCGATTCGCTTCCCCTTCTGCGGATTCCCTCCCGACTGCAGCCGACGGCACGCTGTGGCAGGAACGCCGCGAGTACTTGTTTCGCCAGTCGAAACTTTAAAAGTACAGATAAAAGGCGAACTCATCTAATTACCAACTAAATACTTTCCCATAGTAACTAATTTAAAAGCTGTCATCTGTTCCTCGGGAGTAGAGAGTAGGGCCAAAGTTTCGAAATTTTCATGGGTAATTTTTCTAATGGTGTCATTGTGACCTGAGACTTGAATATTCAATTACGTGAATTATTTGAAAAAATATTTTAATAATGCTATAGTTCTCATATATTTGATTTAAGGTTGCTCGTCGTCATCCTTCAGTGCATAAACATTATTTGTTGAAAATATACGACGATAAAAAATTTTAACGTCCATAACATCGTTTTAAAAAAAGTATAAAGAAGAATTTTTTCGGAAATACTTGAAAATACAGAAACTTTTATGGAATGATTTATATAATAACAATCCGCCAATTTCGCATAAATACATAAAAGTGTTTTCAACAATTTTTCAAAATTTTGTCACCCATTTCGAATTCCCGCGCAAAAGCCCAAGCAGGCGCAAAACAGCCCAGCGCTCATTCCACCACGATTTCGTAAGCGCCACCCCTTCGTCGCTCCGTCGGACTGTTATCGTGCTTCGGAGCTTGCGAGTCGGATGGCGCCACGGTGCGCTTTTCCAGCTGCTCCTGCGGAAAAGCTCTTTCGTCCTATCTCGCGAGTAACTCTGCAGCTGGTCCTGTTATCGGTAAAGAGGGAAACTGCGCGTAGCGATTGCAGATGCCTTTAATTGCCGGACCGGAGCGCTGCGCTCGGGGTGTTCTTCGATGAAGCTGAGCTTGGCTGAAACCTCTACTGCTGGGAAGATCGAGAAGGGCCCTTTCAACCCCGAAAAGCTCAGTTTTCCTTTGAACAGTAAATTGCGTGCCAATCATTCCGTTGAAATTCTCTGAAAATATTCGCTGAACGTTGCCACCGCATTATATTTTCAACCGAATAAAACTACATAACTTCCCCTGAAGCGAAGAAAGCTTTCGACATCCGTTTCCAGAAAATAAACAAACACGGCGTGCATTGTTTTTCCAATTATTTTTTAAAACGCTAATAATTTTCCTGTTCTCTCTAACGCGCACACAACAGAGAAGAAAAAAAGAGCCAACACAGAGAGAACCGCGAAATTTTCCGCTAAATTCATCAATGCGACAACGAGCAGACCGTTAAATGTAGCTCTCTCGCTCTCGCGATCCAAAGCACACAAAGCGCAAAAATAACAGCTCGCTGCGGCGGCGGCGGCGGCGGTTGCCCATCGCATCCCCTTAGGCGCTCGATACACAACCTCCGGCCACGGCAACAAAGAGAGCAACCGGCAGCAGCGGCTATAATACACGGCTCTGGAAAAAAAGAAGGTTAGCGGCGGTGCGACCGCACACGCACAGTTCGATCGTTTAAATAATTCAGAATCTCACCGGAGCGGTCAGATCCGCGGGGCCGATAACTCAAACAAGCGCGGGTGGCTCGGCGCGCTGCTGCTGCTGCTGGTTGTTTGATAATTACCCCAAGCGCGTGTGTGTGTACGCGCCGTATTAATAATCATTATTTTCGCATACGATATGGAGAGCACAGCAGCTGCTTGGCCACTTTTCAGAGCTGCGTTAAAAGCTCGATCGTAAAAGCTGCTCGAGAGAGAGAGAGAGAGAGAGAGGGGGAGAGAGAGAGAGGAGAGAGAGAGGAGAGAGTATCGAGGCCCGCGGCTGCATTCAAAACATCTGGATGTGCGCGGGCGAGCGGTGGTCTGCGGTGTCGGGTTTATGATTTTCGGCGACTGAAGGGGCTTTTATGCTCGACTCTCTCTCGAGAGGGAGCGCCTAGTGTGTGACACGTTTCAGGGTGATCGAAACCTCTTGACGAAGTTTGAGCAGCTGTAAATCTCAGTCTGTCGCTGCTGCCTCTGATGGTTGTTTCGTTATACTACAAGTCAATTATTGTAATAATAACGTCTCTCGGCTTTGACACCTGCGAGCTTAATTACCCATAATCACCCCGAAAAAACGACCCCTTAGAAAGCTTCTTTCTCAGTCATCTCGAAATGGCGCGGGAAAAGCGAGGGAATCCAGAGCAGGCAGGGGTAAGTGGGAGCACTTGCGGGGGTGGCACCAGGACGAGGCGCTAAAGGAGAATTTAATATCAAGGCAACCCGATCCGATCCCGCGAGTTTATCTCTCGGGCCGGATCGGCTTGCAGTGCGCTCCCTTGACTTTGGCAAACCCGACGCTGCACAACTATTGCGCCTTGGCGATCCATAAGCTCCTGCTCTGATGGTTTCTGCGATATTTGTTTTTACGATCCGAATGATTTTTTCTTCTCCTGGGTTTAACGCGATTCCAGCGAACGAAACTTACGAAATTTTTTCTCCATTGGTAGCTCCGTTTCCAATCTGAGATCCTAACCCACATATCCGGATCCTTCGGAATTCTTCGAGAGTATCGCGTAAACTTTCCGTGTCTCGGTGGGAAAAGATTAGATTTTCTCAGGCCGCGTCTAGCTCTCCTTTTTCCCTCTTTCTTATTCTCAGAAACGACGCCATCTCCGGAGACTCGATCGCTTACACACACACTCGGGATAATTAAAATCCGGGATTATGTCGAAATCGATTGTAAGCTCGGCTATTTTACGGCGAAAAGATCGCGTTAAACATCCCCTAACAAGTGCTTCGTCAATTCACCTCGACTTTTTTCTCCTACGAAGAAATAAACTTCGAGCTGTCCCGACAGCCACTAGTACACGGGGGCCACTCTCGCATTCCCGCGCATAACGATATCGAGCGTGTAAAATATTTCATAGGCTTGTTTCTCTCTCTCTTTCTCTGCTTCTTTCCCAGCGCAGTCGTGTGCAAAAAGGACCGCGAAAATATACTGCGAGTTCGCATGACGCGTGCTTCGCTCGTTGCCCCCTGCCCCCTTCGAATATGTAATATGCGCTCTCGCGGAAAGTGAATATATACCCTTTACATGACTCGACATTCTGCGCTCGAATTTTTCTCTCCCCTCTGCATTTGAAATCCTTGCCTCGACTGCGCTGTGTTTCGCCGCTCGAGCTTATCGACCCCCCCCCCCCCCCGTGTGTGTGTGTGTGTGTGTACTTTCTTCCTTTGTGTCTCTCTTTAGCCCCCTTTCGCGAAACTTACCTGCGCCGCGCGGAATTCCTTGCGCGCGTTTTAACGAAGCCCATGCAGGAGTGAGAGAGAGAGAGAGAGACAGCGAAAGGGATCCGCGCCCTTTCGAATCGCGCGCGACGCGGAATTAAATTCCTGAAGAGCTGCGCGAGAGAGCAAAAAAAAATTGGTTGTACCGTAGTGAGTAGTGAGAGAGTACACACTGCGCAGCTTTTTCGGATGATTGATCGCGTTAATTTGATTCAATGGCTCCGGACCGCGGCCACGAGTCTTATCCTCGATTGGAATGCTGAAAATGAAAGGTATACAGAGGGAAATATTGCGGCCTCGGGCTTCCTTCTGCTGTTGTGCCTCGCGAGAGAGCGTAATTGAAGCTTTCGTAGATTGAAAAATCTGCAACATGTAGGACGACGTATAAAATTGCGGAGAGAGAGGAAAGCTTGCTTATATCCTTATGAACGACCCTAAATCACCATCAGCGAACTGGGCCAGCGAATGTGCCCCCCGCAGCAGCGGCAGCTCCATAAAACAATAATCGTGCGCGCGCGCGCGCGCGCGCGAGAGAGAGAGAGACAGAGAGAGAGTTTCGCCTACCGGCGCAAAAGTAGAAAAGACCAGCGCAGCAGCAGCAGCAGCGGCGAGTGTACAAATCTAGATTAAGCAGAGGTCCGCAGCGCGATAAACTTCAATTCGCGGCCGTTTCTACTCTCGAGAAAAACTGTCGCATTGGCGGGAAAAAGAGAAAAGGATCGCGGCACGTGCGGCCCCCGGTCGTTATGGCCTCGAGCAGATATGAGCGAAATAAATCTCCGGATGCGGCGGGCGTTTAACAGCACTCGGCGTGTACATGTGTTAAGGCCTGCTGGAGAGTGTTATGCGCTGCTCTCTGTGGTCGGGATTATTGCACCTTAGAAGATTTCGGGGTTTCAATTATTCGGCTCGTGTTGCTGCTCATGTTTCCAATTTGAAGAACGACTATAGCTGCTACATCGTGTCATTTTAGCAGAAAAGAAGAAGAGACAGAGTAGAATGAAGATTCCAGGGCTCCTATTGTCCCTCTTTCAATTTCGACCGTACGAGAATCTTTCCTTTAACAAGGCTCGTTATTATCGCACACACACAGTTCTGAGCAAAAAGATAAACCTGAGGGAACAAAAACGCGAGCAAGACAAGACAGAGATGTAATGGGGGAAGGTTATGAGGACGACGGCTCAAGTAGTCCATGGGTTGCGCAGCTATTTGCCATGGGAGGAGGTGGAGCGAGCAGACGGTGGATAACTTGCCTCCTTATTTCCCAGCAGACCCGTGCCGCCGCAGCTTCATCCGCTGCACTACACGGGCGTTGCATGCATCTTTGCCATTTTCCCTCGTCTCTCACCTCTCCCGGCCTGATGCTCAACTCTCGCTCTATGATTTACAACCGGCCATGCAAACTGATGATTTTTCCTCCTTTATTCTTCTCGTTTGTCTGCTCCTCCTTTTTCTCCTCGCCTGCTCTAAATTTTGCATGCTTTTGCACTTACCCCCGCGGAGTCGAGTTTATTTGCGGCCGCAGTGCACACAACGACGGTGATGAGCTTTTTTTATGGGGCACCTAGAAAATGGCTGGTTAATTGATGAGTTGCTATTCGAAAAAAAAATTTTAAGCCAAGCTTCAAGTACACGGTATACAATCAATTTACGCGGCATCGAATGACTGCGCAAACAAAGAAACAAATCTCACTGCAAACCCTCTTGATTCGCGTCAAACACCTCGAAACACTGGAGTCAGGAAATTCTGTTAATATTATCCCTCTCTCCCTCTCGACTCCGCCTATACGCACAAGCGGAACGTCGGGTCGATGCCATAGCCCCGCGATCACATACAGAGAGCGGCAAAGCCAAACGTTTGCAATTACCGCACGAGCCGAGTCGACCGATCGGTTGGAAACGTCTCGGCTTACGTTACATTGCCGCTACTGCAGTCGTCGTCGTCGTCGTCGTCGTTGACGCTGTACGAGTATAGGGGGTAGCTCGTCGCTAAAATCCAGCCGGAGGACACAGACACTCAGCGAGTCCTCCGTGCATGTGAGCGCTGTACACACCGATCAAAGTGCCTTTGGATGCTTACGCCTAATTAGTGTTTAATTAAGTCGCCCCTGGAGTTGCGTGGAGGATGCACGCGCGAAAAAAAGGTCGAGCCGTTTGATGTGCTGATGGTGGAATTTTTTTATTTAGAGAAGAGGTGGCGGGATTGAATTTTGAAATTTAGTTGGTTTTTCTCGATGGTAATGTTTTAGCAATATTTCATTTTTGTTTCTGGTGAGCTCTCTACTGGCTTTGATAAACCCGTATTGTAGTGAGTAATGAAAAGCTGGAAGTTATTTTATACGTGAAAGTTTATATTTTCGTTCCTGGTATTTTTACTCACAGAAGAAAATTCAAACAAGCATTACACGTTTCATTAGCATAATTCGCGTACCCGTAATTAATATTTACTACGAAAACAAAAACGTAATTCAACGACCGATGTATTTGTTTACTGGATTTTATAAATCATTCATCAAACATTCCACATTTCATTAGCGCTCAGATAGTCGTAATTAATACAACATTCGCTTCGAGAACAAAAACGATATTTTTAACGTAACATTATATTTTGATCAACTAAAATGTCCCTTCACTCTCGAGACCCACTTTTTTCCTCAAGCTACCCATCCAGAAAGAATCATTCCCGCGAATCTTTCATTAAACTTCGGACACGCAAATTGTTCCGCGGCGCGTTTCCCCGTTGGCCTTGTCGTCCCGGGGCTCTACTGCTGCTGCGCAGCTCGAGGATCAGCTGCCGACGCTCTCGTGTGTGGGATAATTAGGTAATATGCTAATTAGGCGGAAAAAGAAGGCGGCTTTGGAAGGAGAGCAGCAGCGGCGGCAGCAACAGCGGAGCACAGCGTTGGCCTATAATTAACCTGAGTACAACGAACAGCGCCTCTCGCTTATATATAATTATACAGGCCTAGTTTTCTTCGCGTCGCGACGCGCGTCCCGGAATATTAATTTCCGAGAGAACTGAACGAGTCATTTTTCTCGATTTTCTCCTCGCGATGCGAATGATATTTCTGTGTTGTTTATTTTTATTTTTGGTTTATTTACAAACAGCCGCAAGAAAAGCGCCACTAACTTAATTGCCGCGGCACGCAGCTGAAAAAATCTTCACTCTCCGGAAAATTGCGAAACCTCCAAAGTATTTTCTCGCTGCATGCATCGCCGTAATTTGATGTAATAGTTGGCTGGGCTGGCGTTACCTACACACACGCGGGCAGAGAAGCCAGCTAAAAGCAGGTGTAAAAGGGGAAGAGGCAGAGAGCAGCGCGGCGCGCGAGTGCTGGAGATGAAAAAGCATCCGTCATTTTCACTTTCGGTGAGCGCCGACGCAAGCGACTCGCGGTAACATCTAAGAAATTTATCGATGCTCCGCAAAAAGAGAGAGTGAGAGCGAACTCCGAGGAAAAGTCCTGGCGCTGCTCGGTGTATATCAATTAACGCCTAAGTGCGTTAAGGAGAGAAGCACGTCGACGGGTAAAATTATTGCGTGTAACCCGAAATTTTTGTGTTCGGGTCAGTGGACTTTATTTTGGTATAATCTGATTGAAAAAGCGTATGAGGAAATTAAGCGTTGACGTTTTGTAAAATTTGCGAATTTTAAAATCATGCGCAAATTTTCGGGAATCGAAATTCCGAGAACGTTATATTTGAGCAATAAAAGAGAATACTCGCAGAAATGATACTCGTCCATAAATTTTTCCGCGCGCCTTTTGCGGATTAAATTATGGAAAATCCCGCCGATTTTAATACGAATTTTACCGCCAGACCATTGCAGTGCGCGTTTCTCATCGCCAATAAAACCGATACTCCATTAAACGAATTAACCGCGTTTAATTAAAACAAAAGCGCCGGAATAAAGCAGCAGCCGTGTGCGCCCCTGCCGAACGTTCCCCGGTGTATCTACCCCTCCTCTTTTTTATCTCTTCTAATTTGAATATAAGCTCGTAAATCAGCGAAAAAATGCATAGACATTAAATGAAAACCGATTCGATTGTCGGGGGACTAATCGAAACACATGTTAGTTTTAACAATAAACTCATTAATGTTAATGCGGCGTTAACAGGTGAGAGTCGGGGATGCTGATTCGGCGCCTTTGAACAATAGTCGATGCGCGACACGGTGCTGCCCAATGAGCAAGTGCTCTCTCTCTCTACTTCTCTTTTGCAGAGAAGTGCATTGATTATCGGTGATATTCGATTAATTATCGGGACGCTTGTTTCGTCGACCGACGCGGCAGTCGCATATTATAAGACCCCGTGCATAGTAGTCTTTAGTTATTGTCCTTGAAATTAATATAAGTCGTAGTTGTATCGTGGCGCGAAATTCAAATTTTAAATCGACTCTCGAAAACCACTAAATGGCTAAACTACCAACCCAGGCACACGCTAATCTGGGCGCGAAAGTGGATCCACTCAAAAATAGTCAAAAAATCCGCGTAAGTATGCAAAAGCGATAGAGCAAAGCCGCGCTTCATAGTCACCGGAGCAAAAAGCCGATCCCGGTGAAAACAAAGCGGCAAGTTTCGGGCGTGCGACAGCCAAATTTACACGCTAATTAGGTACGATGATTAATTGCCGCGATAGTATTGGCAGCTAGAATGTATATTTAGGCGATTCTTTGAGCTTTGCGCATTGTTTTTGCGAAAATAAAGAGCCGCGCGACAAAACCGCCACCGCCGCGGACAAAAGCGCACCTGCCATAGCTTTAATATACTTTGTAGTTAATTATCTCGATGGGGAATTGCCCTCCCTATACGTATATAACACGCGGGGCGCGTATAACACGTCGTTTTCATAAATCAGCCTTTTGAAGTGCGTTTCTAGATCATTCTTTCGAAATTGCGCAATACACCGCCGCTCATCATCAGGATTAATGTTATCGAAAATCGTGATTGTTGCGATATAACACGCAGCTGCATTAAGATATTATCCCGCGCGCGTAATATAACGCTTTCCGAAAATATCCACACGTCGCTTTCGTTTCGGCAAACTGCGACAGCTACTCCCCGCCGTAATCACGATTTATCGCACGAACTACGCAGCGGGCTAGAAAACTCGCATTTTACCTTTTAATTTTCCGTCCCTACCCGGTACGATTTTATCGAGAGCTGTAAGCACGTTTTATTGTGTCGCGCGCACGGCCAGCCGATGACATATGTCGGATTTCATATTTTTGGCAGCACACGCGCGGTGGGCAAGATGCAAATGCTGTTTGCGCTTCGCGTAAAACGCGCGGGGGCGCACGTCGCTTTCGGCCGAATTGGATGCTCGCGTATGGAGAGAAAAGCATTTTGCAGGCCTTTCTATTACACGATGGGGAAAAAGCGGCCGCGCGGCGCTTGTTTTTCGAAACAGGCGCTTTTTTACAAGCTCCATCGAAATGCGAGCGTGTCGAGTCCCGAAAAAAAAAATTAAGTGATAATAAGTGTCACTCGCAGAGACGAGCTCGCGCATTCCATCTCGCGCAGTTAAGGATCGTTTGATTATAAATACAATGCATCCTTATAGCTAATTTAAAAGTTCGAGTGTGCTCGCGGAAAAACGGCCCGTTTCGATTCCGATCTGCATGCATTTCTATGCATTTCCATGCATTTCTAATGGGGCCGCGAGCGCGCGCGACTTTTTTTGCGCGACGAGCGAGCGAGTTAAGCGATTTGCGCGAGCGCAAAAGAAACAGAGGGAAAAAGGGAGAGCAAAATAGAGTATCTCCTACCTGACGGATCCTTAATTAAGAATCTCTGGGAAAAGTAAGGGACCAGGTGCCGGGGCTGCGCCAGAAACGGATTACGAGCATTCGGAACTTCGCTAAGTCGCGTTGTCTCGCCGCAGAGGAAAAAACGATGTACTGGCCCCGACGTATCGTTTTGTTCTTTTTCACTTTTATCTGTATTAATGTACTAAATTCAGCATTTTACACCATGGTTTTGCTCATTGCCCCATTGCCCAAAGCGCAGTTTCAGTAGAACAGGGAGAATTCGGTCAGACGCAGCTCTTATGAGTCCATTCGAGCACCGCTGGAAAATAAATAGAAAATAAAAGAAAATTTACGAATTTCATTAAGCCGAGCGAGCGCCTACGTACTGAATTGCTATGGCGTAACGGCCGTTAGAGAGAGAGAGGGAAGATTTTCAAAGAACGCGCACGTATACCCTCCTAACATCCCGTTAACCGCGGCGCTAAAGCCGAAGTAACCATTCGGAGCTTATCTTTTTTCGCCCGTGTATTTCACGCGGGCGCGGAAAATTTGAATAGCTTCGGTCGCTTCAGCGCGGCACAAAGTGCCTCTTTGGAGGCGGCGGCCGTGTCGCCTTCGAAATTCTCTCGCCGAGCGAGAACGGCTTATAGGGCCATTTGTTTCTACTTATGCGCACGCGAGGCGGGCCCCTTCCGCATTACGCGGAATGTGTTGATACCGAAATTGCTTCATTAAGATTATATTGTCGTGTACTGCACTACGCGCTCGCGGTTGCCTCCTTTGCCTGCAGGGGGTCAGCGTTGTATCCTATACGTGTATAGCTGCGGTCTCTGCCGTGTGGCAAAGCCCGAGTCGATGATCGTGCTTCCCGATGCTGCGGGGAATTATTTCGTTTCGTTCCGCTGTGCTATTGTTTAGAATAACACGCGCGGGGATGTTTTAATGCTCTTTAAGGCTCCTCTATTGTGCTCTCGCTCTCAGCGAATGCTTAATCGGATTGTTTCTACGCGAACGAGAGGAGACCCTATTAAATATAAAAAATACTTCAACGTGCACGTGGAAAAAAAGAAGTAATAAGCGTCGTTATACCGAGTTAATCTCTCGAGTCCGCGACGAGTCCGAGAAAACAAGCCGGAGACACGCAGCGAAAGATTTCATCTTTTAAAAAATGCAATTTGAATATTTAATCCACTCTCGTCGTCGTTGAATCTCGAGAAGAGAAGAGATACTCTTTTTCCCGGCGTTGCATTCACCGGATCCTCTCTCCCGGAGACGCGACGGCAAATCCGACGGAGGAACGTTGAAGAGAGAGATAAGAATCGAAATCGCGCCGCACGAAAGAGCCCGACTCTCGAGCTGTACAATCTGGAAAAAATAGAGAACTGCCTGACGTTGACGCGATGGAAAACAGGTCGACAAAAATAAACTGTGCGTTTGGAACGAGATCGAAGTGATAAAAATTACAACTAAGTTATCATGATTATCAAATTTAGAAAGCTCGATAGCACCGCTATTTCCGCCCTCGGCTAGAGAGCCGTAAATAGAACAACGTGGGCTCGACATAAATAAAGCAAAAACGTGCGTCTATTTCAAATTAACGAAAGGCCGGCGGCAACGACTGCGGCGCCCGTGTATGTATTGTATAGCAAGGCCGAGACGCGCCCGGAATTCGGCTCTCTCCCTCTCTCTCTCTCTCTCTCTCTCTCTCTCTCTCTCTCTCTCTCTCTCTCTCTCTCTCTCTCTCTCTCTCTTGCTCACGCACATTTCGTGATTTTCATTTCGCGAGGCTGGGTTAGCTCTGCGGCACCACGCGTGCCCCCTATATCATCGTTTAAAATAATATTGCGTCCAGGGCTCTCGCTTGTGCTCTCATATCCGCCGCGACAAATCACACGGCACTGCTGCGAAAATGGCCCAAGGAATACGAAGCGCCGCTGAAAATATAACGGCTGTGGCTTTATTTTTCTGGGAGGAGGGGATTGTTACGCCGCCCGCGCGTGGCTCGTGCGGCGGTGGCAGTAGGCTCGCGGTAGGAGCTTTCGGCTGCTTCTATTTTTAGGTTTTTCTTCGCCGAAGCGAGTCGTCCTCGAAATATTTAATAAAAAGCGAGCGAGGAGAGACTAGCGGCGTGGAAACGAGAGGCACGAGAGAGAGAGTTATGAATTCGACGATTAGGTCTTTTTTCTCGCTGGGCGAAGAACGGGCTCCTAAGAGCTTTAATTGTGACTAGGGAGAAACGAAGTCGGAAGGAGAATTTAATGAAAAATTTCGCGAGGTATTTTCTAATCGGATTCTCCACTCGCGCGTATGCGACTCTCGGAAAATTATTAGAAAAGAATTTCGACCGCAATATCCGCAGTCCAATACCTTAATTAACGTTGAGCCAACTTTGGCCATACGCAGGGCGGAGAGAGAGAGAGAGAGAGAGAGAGAGAGAGAGAGAGAGAGAGAGAGAGAGAGAGAGAAATAGAGAAAAAGAGAGAGAGAGAGATAGAGAGAGAGAGAGAGAGAGCATAGCATTCACAATTGTTATCCCACGCATTACTACGCAATCCAACATCACCGTAACCATAACAAACTTCGTTAATTTACCTCGCGCGGATGCAGCTCACCACTCGCAATCTCTACATCCATACAAATCCCAGCGTCTCTCAGCCACTAGCGCGCGCCACACCAGCAGCTTTCTCTCTCTCCTCGAAGAAACTTCCTCCCACTTGGCTCATTCCGCATAGTCCGCGAGTCACTCAGGGGAAGCGCCGTCAATCGCAATTACGTTAAAACGTCTAATTGGCCCGCTCGCTTACACAGTCATACACGTACCGAGATCTCTGCTTAACCCTTGGCCTCGATTCCCTTGTACATCTATACCCGCGCTCGCGCGCGCGCAAAGAGAAAAGGAGGTGCGGTCGGGAAGGGGACTCCTTTCAGAAACGTTGTTGGTTCGCGGCCAAAGGCGCAGAGCCTCTTAATAATACATCTCTCTTGAATCGGCGCCAGGCCCGATAATTTCGGCCGCCGATATTTTTCAAAGTCTGCCGCAGTCCGGTATTTCCGCGTAAATCTTCGCTGCGGAGCGCCGGCGGCGGCGACCACTGGGCATTAACATTGAGAGAAGTTTCGCGAGGGACGGGTTGCATCGTTTTTTTTTTTCATCGCGAGTTTTATATGCGGCGATTTTGTTTTTAGGGGACGTATACGCGAGGACACGCCGCTGCACACAGACGAAAAATTGAAAGCGGTGCCAAATTTCGGACTGTTTCTTATCCGATTAGCGACGGTTGTTTCGTTCTGATCTAGGAGTTTCGAGGAGGACGAGGTAGTGTAATTGGAAGCGAAGAATTCACGATCTTTTTGAATTTTCGACCTTTACCCCCGACAGCTCGTTTGCACGAAGGAAGAGCAGTACATTCGAAGCGAAGTTGTCGAATACTCAGCACACAACTTAAATATCTCAATGGCGTATAAGTGATAATTTCTCGATCCTCTCGGAGAAATTGAATTACTTGCACTCAACGAAGGCACGTAACGAAATCCTTCTTAATACCCCGAAGCCCGAGTTCGCCGAAACAATTAGTCAAAAATTAAATCCAAAGCCTTCCTCCAGACTTCAATGATTGAATCTCGGCAATAATTGTAATTGTACCCCTGAGCCCAGAAATTCGCGTGTGGAACTCTCAGGCCTCATAAGAACATGAATTATTCGCCGAAGGAACTGGCGCGTAAGACCACGGAGCGCAAACTTCTGTTCAACTTTGCTCTCCTCGATCACTGCAGCAACCCCCACGCGCTACTTGTATGTCTGCGTCTCTCTCTCTCTCTCTCTCTCTCTCTCTCTCTCTCTCTCTCTCACTCCCGGTTGGTGTAGAAGGAGGAGAACATCGATAGAAAGTCTATTTGCCGCGATTCGAAGTAAGTCACGCGTGCGCGACGCTCATCTGGTGGCTTCCGGTTAAGACTTCCGGCCGTTCTTCGGAGTTACCTTCCTGAGCGGCTCGGTTTGTTGCTCTGATGGAGGAACTGCTACTCGTACATGACGTTTCCAGTGAAAACTCCGGCTATTTCTGAGAGGGAAAAAGGTGGAAGAAAGTTCAGAAAAATGTGGGGAGATGTGTGTCGGCGAGATAGCAAGGCGATCATACTCGAGGATTTACGGGAATTATATCCGTTGAGAAAAGAAAAACTATTCTCTGCGAGAATTGGATCAGGTTAAATATTTACATTTAAGTTATTTAGATGCCAGATTTAGAACAGGAATCTGGGTTGTTCTAATTTTTAAGAATGCTGAGCTTGATGTTAAATCCGCTTATGGTTACGTTGCAGATTCTTAATAATTACTTGGCTAATTCTGCTAGTCCAGCGCAGTTGCACAAACGAGAAGAAACGGCATCGTAATCTCTTGCACGGTTTCTTTAATTTTTGAGGTTACTTATTATTACTATTCTTTAATAAGTTACGTGCTTGAAACAAGTACGCCCGCTGCTTAAAGGTTAAAACATTTCCCCGAAAAACATACAAACTATTTTTTAGAATGTGTAACAAAGCTTAAAAAAATATGCATAAATAATGTTTTTTATTTCTTCATGTATTTTACACAGTCTTTTGTTGACATTCTTGCACACTTTTTATACAAACGTATTCACATGAGGCCATTTTTTTGAGAAAAAGCCATTCAATTACTTATAAATATTTTTTATTCTTTACAATAATTACAAAAATAGCATTCTTATTGCTTGTAAGTTTTCAGTCAGTTACATCTCGAAGGAGGTATCCTCTTTAACAGTCAGATTATTAGTAGTGACCACCGTGACCGCCGTATTCACCGTTGGAGTTGGAGCCACTGTGGCTTCCAGTGTTGCCTTGGTTAACTACTGGGGGGTAGTTGTTGTTGCCACCAGGAGTGTACGAAATGCTGTCGATGTTGTAAGAGGCAAGAGTTTGGTCGATCCATTGACGGCCCTTGGCGACATCAGCATAGACTCCCGGAACATTTTGTTGGCCACAACCGATACCCCAGGCAACAATACCGGCCTGAGTGTAACGGGTAGAGTCGTATTGCAGTGGGCAGACCAGAGGACTGCCACCATCACCCTAGATAGCAGAAATAAATTAGTAGAAGTTCATTAACGCGAAAAACAACGACTAGCTAAATTATCAAACGCATTGAAACTTACAGTGCAAGCGTCAATGCCTTCAACGCCACCAGCGCACATGAATGTCTCGTGGAGCTTGAAGTACCTTCCAAGACGAGTGTTACGGAGGTTGTTCTGGCACTTGTCGTGAGGAACAGTAGGAAGCTCAACAGCCTTCAGGATGACTTGGTAGTGTCCCTTATCGCCTAAAGAGAGTTTGATATGAGTCATCATGAATTATTAATTTTCGGTAGAAGCATTCAGTATTTGATAGTAAGAGTCTTCTAAGTATTCTTACCGAAGACGTTCTTTCCCCATCCAGTGGTGAAGCATTTGCTGTAGTCGAAGTATTCGTTAGCTTCCGGCAGACATACAACCTCAACGTTGTCGGCGAGGTCGACAGGGGTATTAAGGATAAGCAGAGCATAGTCGTTCCACAAGCTTCCTGATTTGAAACCAGGGTGGGTGGCGAGGATAGCGACTCCACGGTCTTGATGAGGCAGGGGTTCGTCCACGGTCTGGGTGTCCCATTCTCCAGCACGGATGGAGAGCTCAGACGCCAAAGCTCTGTTTGGTGAAAGAATGATTACAATAATTTTCAGGTCTCAAATACATACCAATGATAAATTATAAATATTTACCCGTAAACGCAGTGAGCAGCGGTCAAGATGACTCTCTTGTGAATAAGAGAACCACCACACTTGTAAACCTTGACGAGGTTTCCTTTAACGTTCTGTTGTTTCAAGACAGCGACCATCCAGGGGAATTCAGCGAAGTTAGCCTCGTTGTTGAAGTTTCCAGTAATCCTGAAACCAACACCGTTAGGGTTGCGGTAACCACAGCCCTTGCTGACGTGATCTTTGCCGATGATGCCTCCTGTGTGTCCACCAGTTCCAGGGTTCTGAGTGTTTCCACCAGTGCCAGGATTCTGAGTGTGTCCACCAGTTCCAGGGTTTTGGGTGTGTCCGCCAGTTCCAGGGTTCTGAGTTGGGACCTCGTGTCCACCAGTTCCAGGGTTCTGAGTGTGTGTACCAGTTCCGGGTTTCTGAGTCTGTCCACCAGTTCCAGGGTTCTGAGTGTTTCCACCAGTTCCGGGGTTCTGAGTTGGCACTTCGTGTCCACCAGTTCCGGGTTTCTGAGTCTGTCCACCAGTTTCGGGTTTCTGAGTCTGTCCACCAGTTCCGGGTTTCTGAGTATGTCCACCAGTTCCGGGTTTCTGAGTCTGTCCACCAGTTCCAGGGTTCTGAGTGTGTCCACCAGTTCCGGGGTTCTGAGTTGGCACCTCGTGTCCACCAGTTCCGGGTTTCTGAGTCTGTCCACCAGTTCCAGGGTTCTGAGTTGGCACCTCGTGTCCACCAGTTCCGGGTTTCTGAGTCTGTCCACCAGTTCCAGGGTTCTGAGTGTGTCCACCAGTTCCGGGTTTCTGAGTCTGTCCACCAGTTCCAGGGTTCTGAGTGTGTCCACCAGTTCCAGGTTTTTGGGTGTGTCCACCAGTTCCAGGGTTCTGAGTTGGGACCTCGTGTCCACCAGTTCCGGGTTTCTGAGTCTGTCCACCAGTTCCAGGATTCTGAGTGTGTCCATCGGTACCAGGGTCTTTAGGTTCCTGATCGTGACCAGGAATAATTTCGGGAGGAAGACAGCAGACAGACAAGTAGTGGTCGCATGAGCGTCTTGTGCTAAAATGAATTTGTTATTATTAAATAAAACCCATAAGAATTTTGTGTTTTTTCAATTATTGAGAAATCAAAAAAGTTTCTGATTAAAATGTTTACAAAAATATTGAACTTACTTGGTTGGGTTGTCAACGGTTCCAACGAATCCGGTTCTGATATCGATGATACCCTCACCGTCCTCGTTCATGGATCCTTGGTAGTTACATTGGTAGTATGGCACGCACTCGCAGACTGAGTTTTCGTAGTCAATATCTCGTTTAGCTCTGGTGTTGACCTTTCGTGGTTCACCAAAAACGAACCTGACCAATTCACTGTAGTCTTCCGGGATGGAGACTTCATAAGCGGCACTGATGCTGACAAGCAGCAGTGCTGCGAAGATTACTTTCATCATTTTAGCGTTTCAGGAGCTATAACACAAATACAAAATAAGTTATAGTAAGTAATAAATACATTCAGGAAATTCATTTTCTCATGTCAATTTCTGGCACAAAATTCCCGAAGACATTTTTCGCAGAAAATTTTATGACCTCTAACTATTTGGTTAACCGCAGCGATGCTAAAATTCCACTCAGCGCTCTTATTCCGCGAGGAACTAACTATCTTTCACATAGACTAGTTAGTGAGTCATGCAATATTGCATAAGAAACAGACGCGCAGGTATCTTCCTTAACCGATTGAATCTGGCATTAATGGAATGTGTGTAAACATAACAACAGCTGCGCAAGTAAATTACGTCACGCATGATCGATAAACGATTTCGAAAATTTTCTTATGCACTATTGTTTATTCGTTTACATTCTGTATCGCACAATTCAATATCTATGCCGAGCCGGTGTTCAGCCAACTCGAAAATTCGTGTTTATACAGATGTATTGCTTTTCATTATGTGTAGCAATATGACCTTCAGTATCTTTTTATTTGAAAATACATTTAACTCAGTCGGTAATAATTAAATCTTCCATCGTCTTTGTATAAAACGCGTATTTTACAAATTTTGTGGAACAATTTCATCTTTAACATTTAGACTGACGTGATTCGAGCTGACAAAACGTCAAGCCGATAGATCGGCTTTTCGACAGGCTAAAGGTTAAAGTTGATAAAATCTGTATCGAGTTTTAGATTTAGAAAGTTTGGACTTCAGTATTTTGAAGTAGAATTATATTTGTAAATTTCGACCACAAGATACGATGGAAAAGTAATATTGTGAAAACAAAAATAATTTTGTAAATACACTGAAATTAAATCAAAGACCCTTCCTTTTAAGTTATAAACAATTTATCAAAACGTGTGCAAAATTTAATAACGGCATTACAATGAAACATAAATGACACTGAAAATTAATTAAAGAAATAAACGTAATAAATGTTCACCGTTTATTAAAATTGATCATAATTATAAAATGCCGAGAATAAAAATATTTAATAAACAATCCAATAAATGTATGAAGTTTTATAACCATTCGAGATTATACTTTTTTATCGCATAAAAATTATTTAACACGCGTAATCTACTTTGGAAAGATAAAAAGAAAGTAATCTGGATGAAAGTATCAAAGTTCGTTGTACTCACCAGGTACGCTTATTGTACCTCCTCTCGCGTACAGAGCCGAGTAATGATTAGCGCGTTTGTATCTCGTTCACTGGGTTTTTTAAGGCACAAACGCCGCGCACGCGGTTCTCGCTTCCCCCACTCGCGCGACCGATAATCCGTGCGAATCGTATTGGATACACCTAAGAAGCAGCAGTCGACACAGCGAGTAAACGCTCTGACGTCAGTCGTTCGCGCTCGCGGTCGATCATCGACGCTCTGATTGCACGCGTAAATGTTCATAAACGAACCCGATGAAAAATCCCAGCGCGCCGTTTTTCACCTTCATTCGTGGCGCGACGAGTTTCATTAGAAATATAATTCGCGGGGATACCCGCGATTACGCGTCGTCCGAGGCTACACTCGCACTGAAATTGCACACACATGCAGACGGTCAAATGTGTGAATCAGAGAGACTCGAGGATATTCAACTGGCTGCGCTCTGTTCTCTCGAGAATCCTCCAATATTTGACTAGTCGCCGGGCGGCGCTAGCTTTTGATTTATGCCGGTGTCCAATAAAACAGGGGATTTGTTTGTAACCAGCTCTCTCGGTCTCTTCGGGCAGCATGTGCGCGTACGAGTAAACCTTTCTCTTTGCCTATAACTCTACTATTCTCTCGTTTCCTCGAAAATTCTATTGTAGTGCAGCGAGCTGCGTGTTCCGCTCTAGCTTAGTGTCAACCGATGTTCCTGTCCTTCTTTTGTTAACTCCGAAGGGCAGAGTAAAATAAATGCCCTTACTTTGAATATTCGGGATTGCAAGGTATACTGCGAGCTATGAAATATCGGTCTGCCTTTTAATTTAAACTGGATTAATTTGTTGAAAACCACGCACTTTGGCTTCTTTGGTTTATTAAATTTGGATATGTTGAATGAGATCACCGGCAACAATTTTTTGTGGAAAATCCGAGTAATCGGAAAAAAGCAGAACTTGTATGTTAAGTAATGTACGCTTTGGGAGTAAATATTTGTAATTTATGTAACGACAATCTAAAGTCTTTCGGAGATATGATCGTGTACCGAAAGAACGAATTTTAATTTCGATTCGTAGCAATGCAATACAAGTAAGACATCTGTGTGTTGGTATGTGTCGTTCTGTGCTGTTATCGTGAATCATTTATGGAATTAATGACATCGAAATTACCGCTAATTCTAGGTAGCCTGAAAATATTACTTTTTTATGTTCTGCTTCTCATAACAGTCTTGTCATACTTATAAATTGATTCTGTTTTTTTGCCTTTTCCACGTGTCTCGTAGTAGCTGATTTTTCCTCTTAAACATCAACTATTGGGTATTCCTTCTATTCGCATCAAAATAATGAGGATAACGCATTGTTTGTTGTTGCAATTTTTCTGGACTTCTTCCTCATCAATGGATAAAATCTGCATAAAAGAAGGCTCGCTTATGCGCGTAAGTTGTTCGTCTGCATTTTTTATCAACATCAACATTCTTAATGAAGTTTAATATTTCCTTATAATCCTCGGCACTCTAAACTCGTTTTAATGTATCGTTAATTAAGCTCATTATAAAGAGCCATAAAAACCTGCTATTTATCACCACATCATCACCTAGTAGCATACGGAGCAAAAAACCGGATATTTTCCAAGACAATCTACTCCTAACGTGCACGAGGCGCTTCATCTTCAGCCTCGTACGTTCGCGCGCGCATTTTATATACACCTACACGGAAATTTAATGCCCCTCGGAGCAAAAGCTTTCTCGTGTATCCTTGTGTACGCATTATTCCATATCCCTCTCTTTCTCTCGTTCTCTCCTCCATACTCATCGAAATTTGCCCACATTGCAGCGTCGCCGTCGTATTCCCCCCGTTTTTTTTCTATTCGCCGGTTGTTGTTGTTCTATCTCGCGCACGTATGCGCGAGTGTGTACCTAAGCAACCGAAACAATATGTAACCCCTTATCGCGGTAGCGTTTACGGATTTTACGAGGTAAGGTCGTTCGGAGCAGTACTGCTACATATGTTTTGCGTGAAAAACGGGAACCGTAATCGAGTCGTGCTCCGTTCGAAAGCTCCGCGGTACTATACTGGCTCCGCTGCAGCAGAGAGAGAGAGAGAGAGAGAGAGAGAGAGAGAGAGAGAGAGAGAGAGAGCCGTTCGATCTCTCCGCTGGGAAAACGCTGCTACCGCCGCCGCTGCTGCTGCTGGTCCTCCAAGATTTCCTAGAACGCGCAAATTACACGCCAGAGATTTTCGCGTTGAATAGAAGAAAGATGAGGTCGTTTTTGTTAATTTTGATTTTCTTTTTCTGCCGAGAAACGAGAGAAGCTCGTTATAATTACTGTTTGTTGAGTTAATTATGTTTATTCACGGTTTGTGTGTTTGTATATGAAGATACATTTTTCCGATTCGAAATAAGCGTGCGTGGAAACGTTCGTATCGGCTAATTCTTTAATCTTCGATCAGGTCAACTGCAAACTCAAGTGTCATTCCGAATTTTTTTCACGCTTACTCTGCCGATGCGTGACTTGAGATTACGATGCAAATCGAAGTTTCTTGTATTGTCGATAAAATACGGCGCTTATACAAGCCAATTTTACAAGGACAAAAGATACGCTCTCAAGTTTTCGTGCGTAACGTCAAGGTTGGGGATTTCGCGATGTTTCGAAACTCTTTTTCTCATCGATTGCAGCAGCATTAATGTTATTGGTATTTTCGAAGCGAAGCGCGCCACTATCTCGAATTCAAAGAACAAATCGATAATTACACACGAATAACACGATGAAGAATCCGGGTCAGAAAGCGCGGAGAGCTCCATTTCCTATTCTCCGTAACCTTTCTCCTTACACACAGAATCAAATCCTCGGCAGCGAACAATTACAGGTCTCCCGTGTATTTCCGTACTTCTCCGCTCGAAGAGACTCGCAAAAAAAAAAAAGAGAGAGAGAGAGAGAGAGAGAGAGACCTCCCCCGCACGGAAACGAACGATACTCGGAGAACGGCGCTCGGAAAGAGGCAAAAAGGAACGAAACAGCCTCACGGTATTCATTTCCAAGTCTCGGCCGAGTAAAAGCACAGGGGACCGCGCTGGAAGCGAGCCGGCAAATTAAAACGCTCGCGCGCGCTAAAAAGACGACGACCTCTCGCACAAAAAAGCTCTCATAGAGAAGAGAGTCAACGCTGGCACCAGAGAGACTTCGATTTCCGGCCGTGGCGCGCTCTTCCGGGCTCCGCGAATTCTCCGATTGATTTCCGGTCTTAGGCGGCCGCATACGTGAGTCACATGCGTATGCGGGTTCCGGCTGTGTGTGGCCGTTCGACCGTGAGCTGTAGTCTCTCCGCTGCTGGGGGAAAGAGCGACGCTTAACGAGCGTCTCGTACGCGCTCGCAGTACCAAAACATCGGCCAATTACTTAGTATGGCTGATGGGACGACACGATGGTTTGCGCTGGGGAGAGATTTTAATTGAATTACCGATCGGTGGTGCTGGGCTATGGGAGATGCGATGAATTTTCATACCGGTGTATGCGGAAAGTTTCGAATGATTTTATATACTTGGAAGTATACGTAAACAGAAACAATCTTATGTTATGAATAAAAATCATCGTGATTAATGTTATACTGTGTAACGCCAGGTGACTATGATTTACGTACCAGCATTGTTGCGAACACGCAACACTAGTGATAAGCAACAATTTACTTTTTATTTAACAACGAATTTTAAAAATATATTTTTCATCTGGCACGTTTTGATGACAAAATTACTAACACTTCTTCTATTTGCACTATAGTGTTAGGACTAGTCAACATCATTAATTAACTTGCTATCTCTATAATCTACACAACAATAGTTCAATCTTATCTCCCGCAGTATCTATAACCACTTGATGTCATTCACCTCGTCCCTCCCACCTATGCATACTCGGCAAGCTGCTGCCTAACCCGTTAGAATGTATCGAATATATCTATTCCTCGAAGCCAGCGATTCTTTCTTCGCCGACTCATCTCCCTCTGACATCGTCCTGAAAATTATACGCGCCTCGAGATACGTCTCTCCAAAGAAAACGACCTCGAATGAGAGAGAAACGCTGAATGGAAAAGTGATGAAATATAAATATGGTACCCTCAGGAGAACAGCTCTCTGTAGTGTCATCTCTCCTCTTTCTCCTAGCGACCAAGTCTCTATCCAGCTACACCAGCCGATATCCGCTTTAGTAGAGCTTGTCCTGCGAACGCACGTGCGCGCAAATAGCGACCTTGCAGCGCTCGCGCTTTACCCCAGCGGCGATGGGCTACTCGTATTCTCGTGTCGTTCGACCTGATCAGACCAGGTCACCCTTTTTGTTACATTTGCCACGACGTAGGACTTTTAACAATGCTGACGAAGATAGTTCGAGTCGAATTTAGCTTTTAATTAGGGGATAATGACGTTAAACGGTAATGCGGTGCTGTATAACCAGCATTTCCTACGCCACGGCTGAAGTCTTCCTGCACCAAGGGATGAAAACTCCGGTAATCTGGCTTACAAGCTGCGGATTACGATTCCCTTACAATGAGCTTATCTCAGCTCCTGCGCGTATTTAAGAATCTGCAGAGGATAACGCAATATTCTGCTCGCGCGCAGCCTTACGATCATTATTCCTTCAATTAACATACGTAAATAAGCCGTCCGGAATTTCGTCAAAAATTTTATCACGACTGCGCTACGCGGAAGAAACTGCAGCAGCAGTGCATTACGCAAACGTCCTCCCTAATGAAGTCTTTACGAGCGCACACGCATCTCGCAACAGCAGCGGCAGCCAACTCGTCGTCGCCGTCGTCGTAGAATATGAGAGAACTTTGAATGGACTTGCAGCAGCAGCATTGTTCCGCGTTTAGTTTCCGCGCGTGTAGTCGGACGCAAAAATATGCTAATCCCTTATCGCAATTTAATTTCCGACGACTCTATCGCCGGCAGTATAGTATAGCAGTTCACCTCGTTAATTCGTCGGTGGGACTGCATAGCTACTACTGCGACTTCTTTGTCGTCGTCGGGGCCGTGTCGCCGATTCCGTCGAGGCGACGGGCAAGTTTTAATTCGCACGAATAACTGGGTCAGATGAACGGAACATTCGGCTAACTTTGATAAACAGCGGCTTGCTCGGTCTGCTGTACTCGGCTGGGAGAGAGATTTAAGTGTTATACTGGCTGTGATAATTTTGCTTCTCTGCGAGAATCGTGTACAAGAAACTATGCGTTCTAGAGCTAAGATTTTTTTCTTTTAAATATCGGTAGCGATTGTTATAAGATCGTATCTCTCCGAAACTTGCGATAACTCTGCCTAACGCCGCTCGCTGTAAATAGAGGAAAAGACAAGCGGGGCATATTACTCGGCGCTAGTTCGACACTGCCCTCGTTACCCTTATTTCCCGAGGCACTTGTTATTTTCGCCATTCTGCCCTACTACAGCAGCAGCAGCGCCGAGTAAAGGAATGTAAGCTCTTGCCTCTTTCGCTCCCTTCGGAGCCTCGGGCTACCATCATCGCAGCAGGTACAATCCTTGTTATCCGACCTACACGTACGCGATACAGGTGCAACGGACTCGGCAGCAGGTGCAGCGAGCTTGCAGGAGACTGAGCTTAATCTAGCACTTGCTGCTGAGTTTTTCTACTTTGACATCTTTAAACCGTCGCAGCGGGCCTAAGTTATTCATCCGCATGCAAGTTTCATGTTCATTTTGTTTGAAAGTTTCGCTTGAAATTGTTGTAGGAACAACAAACTTTTTAAAAGTTTACGCACACTCGGGTCACGTTCACTCGCTCTATTCTAATTTCTATTAAATATTTAATAAAAAAAAATAAACATCAAGCAGCTGGTATGTACACGTGTGCCCTCTAACGCGTGTACTACTGCGTCCTCGCAACTGAAACTTCCGTTCTTCTCTCTCAATTCCTCTTTCAACATTGGCTTGCGCGCGTACGGGAGAAATATTAGATAAATAAAGCCGAGAGTGGAAAGAACACGTGGGCTCGCGCTGTATAGCCTCCCCTTTCGCAGTTTCGCAACAAAGTCTTGTTACAAGTCCGGAGCCCATGTAGCTTCTTAACGAGTAAAGAGAGCGAGATGGAAAACACCACCGCGCGCGCTAGAAACAGAGACTGTATCTGCGGGGAAATTTTAAAGGCCGAGAGATATAGCCGAAGAACAACTTCGCGAGGAGAACTGAGATTAAAATGAAACATCTCGAAAACTCCTTGGTGCCTCTATTTGCCGCTTCCCCGCCGGATGTTTAATCGCCTCCGAGACTCTGCGTTGATATCGTCTTATTAAAGGACGCGCTGCAGCTTCGCGTATAAGAGCTTGACGTAAGACCGTGATTTACGAGCCTCGGAGATGAGCTACTGTTCATCAGCGTTGTGTCACGCGTTCTTTTGTTGTTATCCGCGAAGCGCTTCACGTGCGATAAGTCGCGACGTACTGTTTGCTTTGAGTGAAAGAGTCTCGAGGGGATCCCCCTATTTTTCGGCTTACAGCTGTGCAGATACGGTTCTATTTTGGAATCTCGATGAGGAAATTTGTTCTAAGCTCGCACGAGCTGTTCTCCGCTTAGGCTCTCTAAGCTAATAATGAAAAATTCGACTGATTAAAACGACGACGTAACTACGAAGCAGAGCAACGATGTGTGCGAAGAATAAAAAAAAATCGCATCAATCCTTCGCAAAAAGAAACATGCGAGAGCGGTCGAAAAATCAATACTCAGATCCGCAGCGCCCGCGTGGAGATAAAATTTCTCCGGCAAAGTCCCCCTCTCACTCTCGCACACGAAATCCGCGCTCTAATTACGCATCACAAAGATCTCAAAGCCGTGCAAAAAGGCCCGTCGTGCCCTTAATATCCTTCGAAACGAGCCCCTCCCCCCATCCTCCGAGAGGTGGGCTGCGCAAAAAGAAATATCCCAGGCGCTGCACTCTACATCTCGAAAAGAAGTAATACGTTAGCGGGCGCAAAGAGCGCGACAGTTACTTGACGCAGGAAACGGACGCTAAATATTCATGAGGCTCGCGCGCGCGCGGGGAAATGTAAAAAGCGAGGGGCTGCTGCTGCGGGTCATTTCTTGAAAACTCGTGACGGAATCCGGTACTATATAAGACGACACGAGAGAGAGAGAGAGAGAGAGAGAGAGAGAGAGAGAGAGAGAGAGAGAGAGAGAGAGAGAGAGAGAGAATTAGCGGAGGACTGTTGCATTTATGTATATAGTGTGCAGATACGTCGCGCAGCTGCTAATTATACCTCTTGATAATTTCCGATGAAGGATTGCGCTCACGAAAGGAAAAGTAGCTAAAAGCCTCATTCGCATGCAGGGAGAATATTGTGTTTTGCTCTCGGTGTGCGGCACTGTTTAATTACGGTAAACTATATTTCTGATCTTTCAGACGGCAGCGATCTGATAGGGTGATTAATGCGCGTTTTCTCGGGAGGAGAAAATTAAAGGAGTATGAAGTTATTTCTGTATCTTCTTGTTGGATCTAGTTGGCTTCTTATTTGGAGAGTAATGACTTGTGGAATGTCGGGAAGATTCTCTGATGTTGTTATAATAGCTGTGATATAACGCGTTCGTAGTACCGAGAATTCGTCGAGACGTTAATGCGTCTGGCCTTATAGATCTTGTGACGTCAGCTATAGTAGTGCGCAATCATAATTTTTTTTTACCCGCAACGGGCCACTGATTTGCGAACGGAAGACCTTGAAATTTTTAATCTTGTTTGATACAAACACGCGCGCTTCACATTTGGACAAGTGTTTTCACTTCTGTGCTTTCGTCGTTCTTTTTTTTTATTTTAATCAAATATCAAATATCGCTCGATGATGTTTTGGATTTGTTAGATTAGCGCTGCTAGTAAGTTCATAACTTTCCAGCGATATCGTGTAATTCGATACAGTTTAATGGCTTAGAGCATCTGTTTTCGTTTCGCGGAAATAGTGAAATTTCAGAATTCATACCTACTATTTTTCACCGTTTATCTCCGTTCACTGTACTATACAAACATACAATCTAAAAATTCTTCTTCTAACTAGATACTTTATTTGTGTTTCAGGTAAGCGCTGACTGATCTAAGAAAGCACGATTATTTGCAAGGTACACATGTACTTGTAATGTACATACAATTTTTACATAAATTATTAATTATGTAACTCAATGTTCTACGTTAGCGACTGCTACGGTTCCGATTGACTCGCGCGAATGTTGAATTGAAGGTCAATCATCTGTAATCATGTTTCAGACATTTACCGCGCGCATTCGCCTGATCAAACAAAAGCAGACACTAAGTACTCATTTTATCCTCGTTAATGTCTTGCATAAATTTGTTTGCACAATTCTCGTGAAGTCGCTCGATTGAGCTTTGCTGTTTTTTCAGATCTAAATCAATGTACAGGCGCAATACATTATTTCGTACTTCCAACAAATGTTTCTGACAATTTTGTATAGTCAATAGATAATTCAGATGTTATCTGCGCAGCCGAACGTGTAAAATCTAGATAAGAACATCTACAATAATAATTAGGCGTCTCGTATAACAGTCTGCCGATACGTTCTCGGCGAGAAACGATCGACCTAATTCAATGCTCGTCATTCGACTATACGATTCCACTAATTTTCTCTACTAATCCCTTTATAGCCTCCTTCGCCCCGTGTCCTGGGATATAGCGCACGCCCTTTTCTTCAATTACGCGGCGACCATTTCCGAATTGGCTGTAAGTCTTCCGTCGCGTCGTGGCGACACCCACTTGTTCTTCATCCAGACGTACTTTGTTCCTTTGTCGCGTCGTGCGCCAAAGATCTGAGTCGGTCGTATAAAGTATAGCGCGTCTGCTGAAATGTTTCTAAAATTAACCAAAGCTACCTGTACAATGTATTTTTTTTACCCAATTTCCTGAAAATTAGGGGATAATGGCGAAAGTTCGTCGGCTTTTAAAAAAAGCAGCATCCCTTACTCAAAGTTAGCTTGAGATTTTATAAAGAATTTACAGGTGGGGAAAAGAACTGTAAGTGGGTTACTTTTATTATAGTTGGAAATTTTAAGCGCAAGTTGAAGAAAAAAAGGCTATATATAATTATCTTCCTGGGAGAACGGAACGCAATAAGTTTAACGAGTTTAACGTGGCAGAGCAAGTGCAGTGTCATGATCGCTATTCTCATAACGGCATTTCAGTTAAGTCTACTTTAAGATACTTTGAAACTCTCTGTCGCTGCGCCACTGAAACAATGTGACTTGCGCTTTGCTCCTTGCATTATTGTTTATAGGCAATAGCTGCGCAATAATCCTCTGCGATTGCCGAGTTGCTTGTTTCTGAAATATAGTAGTCTTAAGCATTGCGTTTTGCTATTTTGCAGTCGCGAGGATCCCGAAATTTATGACATCGAGGATAAGCGGAACATCGCCGTAATCAAAAATTATTACAGGGCTAAACGAGATGTAGTGATTGGGGATCACATCAATTTCGCTGTGTACGAGCCGTCATTTAACCGGGATGACCTGCTAAATTTACTGCGACACTATGGCCCCAAAATCGCGCTTGATCTTCCGATAACAAAACTTTCGTTGCTTTATCGCCTTTCACGTAGATCTGAATCTAAATTCGCAAAAATAAAAACTCACCTTACGTTTGTATTATTTCGTAGGTACAGCGTATACAGATAAATACATTGCGCTTCAGATAAACAAACCGGCTTATCACGCTCGCTTGATCGAAACGGGAGCATCGATGCTATTTTCGTCGTCGGCAAGCCGAAGAAAGGTTATTTCACGCTATTTTTCTTTCATGTATCGTGATCGAAATTTCAGATTCGCGAAAGACGTCCTTTTACAGAGCGTGCGGAAAATAAAAGCCCGCAAGCGTAAACTGCCATTGGCTCTGCTATCTTTCGCGGGTTATCCAATCGCAATAATGCGAATCTTTTCTAGCAGCGGCGAGAGAAAGAGGTATGTAATGCAATTTTTCTTCAAATTTTACATTATTTATTTTTTTGACGTCATTTTTCTTTGATTCTTTTTTTTTATTTTCCCGCCTTTTTTGAGCATATGTAAAAATGTGAACTCTTGCGCACATAAAAGGCACACTTCCCTTCGTAAAAAATTAAATCACTGGTAAAAAGCGTTTAATTCTTACAAGCATGTAATTCACTCATTCACAGTCGAACACGTCACAGGGCGTTACTCTAGAACGTAAAATGATGATGCCATTAAAGCCGCAGCAGCCTCATAATGAAAAAGCCAGACACACACACACACACACACACACACACACACATATGCAAAGTAGAGGCAAAGTCTCGAGTCCCGAAGAAATAAAGAAAGCTATACAACGGTGTATAATGAGTGAAAAAGGAGAAAAGTATAAAAATGTAGGTACAGCCATGACAGAATGAAAGAAAATAAGAGAAGGCGAGAGAGAGAGAGAGAGAGAGAGAGAGAGAGAGAGAGAGAGAAGGAAAGCGAGCGAAGGCCTCTCTCTCACTCTCGCATCCCCCGCGAGCATTAGCGCAACTTTTTAAATTTCCGGTCGCGGATTGCTTCCAGACTGCACACATACATATACTCTTTCTCGTTCGTTCTCTTTTTTTTCCAGTTCGCCTTTCGCAGAACAATAACGCGGACTATCGCCACACGAGAATAAGAGCCGCGCGCCGCTGCAAAAAAAGGCCGCGCGATGAAACCCTCTCACTCGTCGAAGCTGCGCTCGCAATAAAGGCTCTAAACTCCCCCTCAGGACAGGGTCACATAAAACACGCTGGAAATACAAATCATTTCGCCTGACGTGATTATTTTATCGATTCGCGCCCTGCTCCTTCTATACACCTTTAATCGAGGCTCTTGCGTGTGTGTGTACGATTCATACGTGCACACTGCACGCGGTCGGATTAAAACGTATATTCGAACACAAGAGTTTTAACGATTCGCGGCGGTAAAGATTGGAGTTGAGTGACGTGCGCTTGCCGGCGTATAATTGATATTCTTTGATTTTAAAGTCGAAACGAGCGCAGCTGACTATATTTTCAGTAAATTCAGTTTAAAAGAAGAATTTTTTCGAAGTAAGTATATAATTGCTCGGCTTTTTCCCCGAGATTTCCATGCATGTGTACATTCTTATGCATCTCGTATTATACGAGAGGACAAGGCAGGGAAATGAGAGAAGAGAAAAAGGCCGCCGCCGGCGGCGGACGAGCTGTTTTTACGCAGCCGAGAGATGCTTCGATTAGCATAGCACAGGTACACAAGACAGAGACACACCGGGTTGGGGTTACTTTTGCGTTTAAATGACCGACCCCTGCAGTCTGGGAATGCCAAAATTGCGGTAAGTCGCGCGTATTGTTTTGTTTCTAAACAAAAATTGTATCATAGCTAGTTTTACGTTTAAAAAAGAAATCGTCGGTGGAAAAATATTGTGATAGTAGTCACACGACGCGAGGAAAACACCTCTCACGGGATTACGAGCGCCGGACTATGCACGTGGTTATTATAATTCCATTTCGGTAATTACGTCTCATCGCGCATGCACCTTTCGGTTGTAATTAAATTAGTACTACCGCCCTTATAACGCTCCTAAGTACTCAATTTTCCGTGAAAATTTTGATAAAAAGCTTGGCGCCTGCGTCTTACGTGAGATCGACATCTATTACAGATTTGAATATCCTTTGTAGTTATATGTATTGTAACGTTTGAAAATGATTATTGTTCATTGTATAATTTTATTATTATTGTATATTGTATAATTAGATTATTATTGTTTATTATTTACATATAAAATTATAAATGCCGTAGTTACTATGTTACATAGTATAATTTGATGTTTAGAGACTAGTATTGCTTAATATCATAAAACAATTCTCTATTTACAGGGCGTGTGTACAGTAGCTTTAAATGCAGCTTGTATAATATAATATTCGTGTACAAATGTTTGCATTATTTGCTCTCGTATATAATAATGCATTGGGCTATAATAGCGGGGAGATTTAGGTTCTTGGAACATATTATTGATGGCATTTCGAAAGCAAATATACTGTTCGCTTCACGTAACTGTTAAATTTACAGTTCTAATGTTCGTAAATAAATTATAAAAGTTTTTTATTAGTATCAGAAAGAATACTTCTCAAACGTTGCATGCGGAGCGACGAAAAAATTATCGATTTAATTGAGCTGTTATGTATTTGAGCGGAAGTTGTTGGGATTTGAAAGGAAAAGGCGGAGATATTCTAATTGGGTTAAGTGCCCCCTCGATACTCGTAGCAAGGTGGGAAACAAAAATTCGAGAGAAAAAGAGACAATATGACGCACTTATCGCCTAAGTGAAAAACTTTTCTATTTCAGGCTCTTTCACGCGATCACTTGAAAAATCATATTTGCCAATTGCTGAGACTTATGTTAAAAAATGTATGAACTTTTCATTTTTTGAGCACAAATTTTTTGTTTATTATACAAAATTTTGTGTTTATTATAAATAACTGTTTATGTATTATAAACAATTTTTTGTTTATTATAAGCCATTTTTGTTTATTATAAACAAACTTTAATAATGTTTGTTAATTATAAACAATTATAAACAATTTGTGTTTATTATAAACAATTTTTTATCTATAATAAATACAAATTATTCGCTTTTGATTTCGCC
Source organism: Nasonia vitripennis (assembly GCF_009193385.2). Lineage (NCBI taxonomy): Eukaryota > Metazoa > Arthropoda > Insecta > Hymenoptera > Pteromalidae > Nasonia > Nasonia vitripennis. The sequence goes on along the minus strand of NC_045760.1, from coordinate 31,750,739 downwards.
AATTTGTGCTGCAAAATAGCTCACTGACGACTAAATCGAGAGCAAAATAAGGACGATTCCGGGACACGCTTAATGCGCCCTAAAACATTGATCATTTTATCGGAAAACTTTTAAAAGGCGTAGTAGCCGAGCTCCACCCAGCAGGCCGCGGATGTCGCGATGCGACGCATCGATGTAAAAGTAAAGCCGTTCCGACGGAATTTACTCGCTAGCTGGACGCTGGCGCACGCTCATTGAGCTAAGTGCAGCACACATGCGCCTCTTCTTAATGGAAGCCCTGATAAAAATCGCGTTAACATGAAACGGGCTAAGTTAATCTGCTGCGCTACTAACTGCTGTTAGAGTCAATCCTAGTCAGGCTCTGTACGAGCTGAGAAATCTCAGTGTACGTTGAGTAACGACCAGTTATTGACCAGTACTGTCCGGTCACTGTTCACTGTGTTGAGACTGGACAATTTTTACCAGGTGAGATCGTTCCTTTAAATGTATTAGTTTGGCGTAAAGAAGTGGTGAATTGCTGTAGATAATATAAGAGTATTATTGTCCTATCGACTATTGCCCCTATTCGAACGGCTTAGTCGTTCTCGGAAGTCTAGCTCCCCACCCCCACTATATCTATGCACGCGCTGCTCAACCCACTTCTGCAGGTATACTGTCCCGGCGGCATCCCTCGGAACCTGACGGCACCGGTTAGAAGCTATGCCAACTACGTGTATATATTTTGCAACGGCGATTTCTTGGTCAGATCAACGTCGTCTTCGAAGGTAGAAGGATCGATCTAGAAAATTTGAAAGAATACTGTTGACTGAAGATACGACCAAGTCGACAGTTGCGTATGTATGTTATTCTATATAATTGTTATTTATTAAACAATTTACTTGTTAATAAAAAATTGACAACAAAATTTTTAATTTGCTACATTTAACAAATAACATTTTATTTTAATTACATACGTAGATAGAAGTTTTATTATTGATTAGAGATTATTATTGTGTGTTCATTGTACAGAAGTAAGAAGCATGTCTAAGAAGCTATCATCGGTTTTAACGGACGTCTGCCTCGAGGAGATCGTGGCAGGAAACGAAGCAAGATCACTCTATACAAGCGGCCAGAAGCCAATGGAATCAAACTGACGAAAAACATCGTTGATACGAAGACATCCGATCCAGAACTCTTCCGAAGTGACGTCCACTCCATCACTTATGCGTTTTCGGACTCAACAGCTGTTATTATGGAGTACGACAGTGACAAGGATACAGACATGTTTCAAGTTGGGCGATTATCGGCAGCATCAATAGACTTCGTGATTATGGAGACCGCTTCAACCCAAAGAAATATTATGATGTCACGCAGTTCTGTAAGTCGATTTGCTTGCCGAATTCTGATCGACAGGAAAAATCCTAAAATAGCAAAAATCTTTGCTGGAGGTTTCAACGATAAAAAAAATGTACATCTTGGTGATAAGGCTATAAATTGGTGGAAAAAAGACGACACGATCGACGGAATGGCAACCAATGGCGTGCTCATATCCCATCCAACCGAAGATTTTTGTGGTGGGGATAGCCAATATGGCTGTTGGCATGAGGTTAGTGTAGGTGGTGACCTCTACTCTCTACGGAAGGAACGAAAGTCAAGATTGGTGGGTAAAATCATAGAAACAGAAAATAATATTCTCAAAGATGGCACACTGATAAACTTGTGTGGAGCAACTTTATTGTGGAGGTCAGCCGAAGGACTGAGCAAGACACCTGACAAAATTGACGTCGAAGAGCTAGTTCAAAACCTCAACGACGACATCGTACCGACGCTCGGGCGGTTAAAAATAATTTAGTCATACCTAGAAAGCCGGTGCCTAATTCGCCGCTACCCAGACCTTACGCTTTCGTTGAATGCGGCCACGTTCATTTCTTCAAGGAAAGCGACTCGATTAACAAGAAGTGTCCTCTTTGTTACTTGTCATGTCCATATATCAAGCTTTACATGGGACTAGAGCCAGCTTTCTACGTAGATTACGGACCACCCGTATGTGTCTTCAAACTATGCGGTCACATGGCTACGGAGAAGACGGTAAAACTTTGGTCTAAGACTGAAATACCTTACAGCGGCACCAATTTCATTGCTGTGTGTCCTTTCTGTGCCAGGCCTCTCGACGGCTTTCCTGGTTACGTCGAACTTTCGTTTAGAGCCTATACTAATTAAGCGTCACCATGAAATGTTGTTCTAATTTATTTATTTTTAAACATTATTCAGTGCTAATAATTTAAGTGTTATGAACAGTATTTTATACTTATTAAACCCAGTGTTAACTTGCATAAGTCTAACGATAGCGTGTACAGTAGGTTTTATTAAGCTTTGATTATTATCATAAGACTTTGTAAATTGTTCAGGCAATATAAATATAAATGTGATAATCAAAAAAATACGTATTTTCTGCTTATTTCTCCTAGCCCAAAGTTACATGACTTTAAAATCAATCGAACAACAAACAAATTAACCTACAAAAACTGTAATGTCCCTAGCTTCACTGCAACGCAAATCACACATACACACACGCATCCAGTCGAAAATATTGCTGGACCACTCCATCACGATTTTTCGTTTGCCCTGCAAAAAAACTCGTGCGCGGTCGCCATGCCCGCTCTTGGGGGTCGAACCCTTTTTTCGCCCGTGTGTCAACGAGCTGGAAACTACTGTAATTCTCGAAGCCGCGGGGATTGAAAACAAAAATACTAGCGCAGCCGCGCTCGCGTCGGTTCATTATTTTATTAAAGCCTCGGCGTGCAGTACTCTACTCCCTCGGTGCCGGCAATTTCAGGCGGTCCGGAATTTTCGCGTTGGTTTGATTGGTTTCTTTCGTTGACGTTCTCTAGTTTGTATTCTATTTTCGCTCTTTGAAGAGTCAATTGCTCGGGGTTTCGAAACTCAATTTTTAGCGGTCTTTCTTTGAAATGTCTGGTTCCGTGTTCTCAAATTAATTTATAACGCAAAAATAACTATTTTTACATTATAAAGTAAAATTCAATTTTTCATTTTTTTTTACAATTTCAGGTTTTTTCGCCCCTTAATGCCTCAACTTTGCATATCAAAGCACCGGAGTAAGCTGCGGCATTATTATAAGTTCCTCAACTGTTTACGCGCGTCTCTCGACGTCCGTCGCCAAAAAAGAGGCGCAACTTTGTCAAAGGCCGTAGTATCGGCATAATAGCTTGGTCAACGTCACAGGTGGTTATATAGAGCTCTTTCGCTTCTCTCTATGCGACAAGAAAATGCATATGGGGTGTACATATATCGTATACGAGCCCGCGTGTTTATACGCGAAATTCGAGCTCGCGCGCGCGAGGCATGCGATATTCCCCTCTGCCCCTCTTCGCAATTCTTGTTTATGCATTCTCATGATATACCTCGCTGCGATATTTACATAAATGTGATGTAATATTTTTGTTGAATTGCTTCCATAATTCAGCAGTCGAGTATGCATTGTTTGCGTAATTTTCGTAACGAGCTTTGTTGCCGGTGCAGCTGCTGCTGTTACTGCCGCCGCCGCTGAATTAAAAGCTGTATATTCGTTGACCTTTTATTAGCGACGGTTGATCGTGATCGTTTTGGGGTCGAGGTCTTTTTTTTCTACTCGAGGGCTTTGTTTGACTTCTTGTTTTGTGAAAGCCTCGCGTGTGCGATGACGCATGATTACGATTTTAATTTTTCGTATATTTTCTTGATCGATAATTGGGGGATTAACAGCCATACAATAGTCGGGCCGACACAAACGCCGCGAAGTAGCCTAATTTTCCAAAAACCGAACTCAACAATTCCCTTTACAATACTCTCTCTCTTTCTCTCTCTCTCTCTCTCTCTCTCTCTCTCTCTCTCTCTCTCTCTCGAGCAGCAGCAGCAGCAGCAGCAGCAGCAGCAGCAGCAGCAGCAAAGCCATCGCGCATTCTGATTTCAAAGCTGTCCACTCGTTTCGCGCGAAAGCCAAGCTGAAGCCGTTGGCGTGGTTTTTCCGTAATTAGCCCGTCACGGAGCATTAAAACGATGCACGAGCATACAAGGGGTAGAATTTAATGCCGTTGCTGCCGTGAGTTACTTGCATTATTAGTTCTCTTTCGCGCGCCGCGGAGATAAAAGCCTGAGCTTATTCGGACATCACAGAGAGCATCGAGAGCGCGCAGGATTTACCAATTTTCCCGACAACAAATCACCGGCTGCTCGTCGCCGACGCTCAGATTAGCGCCCCTCGTGAATTTGCAAATACCTTCGATGTGTACACGAGTACGCACGCGTGCACTGCGGCAGCGGCCAGGGGGTGGGGGGAGATTTCAGAAATATGAGAGGTTTACGGAGCTACGGCCGACTGGGGGCGGCCCGATGACAGCAACTTCAATATTGCATGCCGACGTGAGCTGGATTATAGCTATATATATAGTTTAGGGGGTGGAAGAGGAAAAATACGGAGACGAATAATAGGCTTTGATTTTTTTCGATACTGCGACTACGGCTAAATCTTTCATCGGTTTTGTATACTGCCTGAATTATTGTTTGAGACTTCGGCAACAATGCTGTATATTGACTCAACAATCGCCTGCGAATAAAACTTTTACACATCCGATTTATTGATTTGTAAAAAAATGTTTGCATGCAACAAATTAAAGTTTACTCGAAAAATATTTTTATAAACATACTGTGTGATTTCTAATTTATATGTAAATAAATATAAAATGCATAATAAATACCTGATTCAAAGAATTATAACTCGATTTCTCAATAAGACAATCCCCTCGTCCTGCACTCCTAGTCCAGCCGTCGCCTTGACACCCCGTATTCCTGGAGATATCAAAAGTCCAGCCACAGAAGGCTGTAAAATTATAAAAGTCGAGGACCCCTGTTACTCTCGAAACCGATCAAACTCCTAGGCGCCGGTCATATCTCGTCTCGGGGTCGACGTCGTCGTCGCTCCGACGCATTCGAGACTCAAGTTACATTAGCCTGGCCGGTGTACCTGCGGTGTGCGATTTCATACATCCTTAAGTAGCGCCGGGGTCCTTAAGCGGCCCGACCCAGAAACTCAGCCCGAAATCCAGAGTCTAGTGCTGCGGGCTATACACTTTGTTCGTCCTCGTGGGAGACAATTTTGCGGTTTCCATCTTTGACCTCTCGTCTTAATTCCAGCCGTAGTTCCTGTCGAGAATAAGTCGTAAACAACATCGTTATATTGCCGCAGTTGAATGACGAGATCTTTTCATGTTAATTAAATAAATTTTTGTTTAATTTATGAAATAATTTGAGTTTATTGAAATTTGTTGCATTTAGAGGTCAATATTTTTCGTTTCGAAACCTTCCACAACTGATTTTTATTGTGTTGTAAAATAAAAAATAATACGTTAAAAAATATTTTAATGAGTGCATACATTTTTTGAAAATGCATCAATTTTTAGATCAGGTGATCTTAAATTAAGATTTTATTTTTATAGTGCAGAAAAGATTCTTTTTGCGTACAGTTGAATCCATTCTAATAGTAAAAACATTGACCCAAATGAATATAAAACACATCAAAGGACTTAAAGGCACAGCTGTTTAAACCGGCTTTGACGCCTCTTCTCTCTCTCTTTCCCTCTCCCTCTACCCCTCTTCATGGTTACACGATAAAATGGATACTGTAGTGTGAGACAGCTCGAATGGGCCAGAGAGTGAGCAAGAGAGAGAGAGAGAGAGAGAGAGAGAGAGAGAGAGAGAGAGAGAGAGAGAGAGAGAGAGAGAGAGTGAGAGAGTGAGAGAGAGAGAGAGACAGATCCCAATTCAATGAGATCAGCGGCGCGCGGCCACGTTTGCGAACGGAGTAAAACCGACGCAGTTTAATGTATTCCCCGAATCCCACCTGTGCGCATCGAAATTACATCGCTCTGCGAGTACAGCAGTCCAAGCTGCAGTAGCGGGTATCGTTGTACTCTCGTTTCGTTTAATTTTATACTAACGAATACGCACGTGCGCGAACGCCTCTTAGCGCTCGAGCGCAGAACTATCAGTTTTCGTATTTACATCATTTTCCTCGTGCTGTGTAGAGCTCTCTCGTCTGTCACACGTGTAACACTAGAGCTTAAATCATTTATTTGCATTCATTGTTGCTAATGGACGCATTTCGTGTGTTGATTCACAGGATTAATTGATTTTATTAATATAATGTGATGTTATATTTTGTAACTATTTTTATGGTAGTTTTATATGTCTTTTAATTTCGAAAGTTCGGCAAACTATAATTATCTTGATTGGCTTTGTTATTAGTGTTCTCCAGTTTAATGTAGGCATTATTCGAGTACTGGAAAAAGCAACAATGAGGAAAGCTTCGCGTACGTTGTCAGTGATCCTTAGAACAGTGTATAGTACTGTCGCAGTTTAGTTCTAAAAAATTGATTTATTCAAAATTATTTTTTTTTTAATCAATGAACAATTACTTAGTTATGTTTGTGCGTTTTAGTTTAATGTAGATATTTATGCTAGTACCGGAAATAGTATAAGAGAAAGTTTTGCGTATATTTTTTAGTGTTGGTTAGATCGGTATTTTTGAGACATGTGTATTTGTTGCAGTGTAAAGCTATATTTGATAAAATGACTTTAATTAACAGTCATTATTTTAAATTGAATAAACTTCTCTTGACCTTTTGTGGATTGTGGCCTTATCAAACAAAATTAAAAAGAAGAATTAATTATACTACTTTTGCAATCATAACGTTATCGATGATTTTTTCGCTCGTGAGTATAGTATTTTGCGACAATCATTATCCGTTAAAATTCTTAAATCTCACTTTTATAAAAAGGCAGGAGGTATTCAATCAGAGTTGAACACGGGATTTATGAACATTTCAGAGTCTATTATTGCGTTACTTTTCTTTTCTACTGGTTTTCTCAAATGTACAATTTTTTATAACCAAAGAAATCAGGTATAGTACATACATAATCAATTTATCACAATAAATTTAAGGTATCCACTAATATAAATTATCGCCTACAAGTTAAAAATATTATATGAACAAACCGCCCATGATTTGAAGAAAATGACTCACCATTTAGAACGTGATATATTACAAGCATTTTTATTGGAAGCTAGAAATTTCAATGTTGTGTCCTTAGGTAATTTTACAATAATTTATTTGAATATGTTCCATTATAAAGGCTGTATGTTTATTAACAAATTTGACTGATTTCAGTTTATTCTATCCCGATCTACATTGTATTTGCTATCGCCACATATCTTCCACAAGTATTTGGATTCACCAATGAATCTGCAAAATATGAGCTACATTTTTTTCTTTACTATAAACCTATGATAATTCATGAAAGCGTGCAAGATTTGCAGGTGCTTATTCATGCAACTATTAGTACAATATATGTAGGTTCAGCATACCTTTGTGTCAGCGCTACGTATATATCAAGCGTCAAACATGTTTGCGCTCTGTTTGAAATCGCACGGTATTTATATCCACGACCAATCCTATAAATTTCATGATAAATCCAAGTGTTTTCACTATGAACAACTGTTCATTTTTAGTTACAGATTAAAAAATGTAATAGTAGATCATAGCAACAATAATCGACGGGGATTAATGAAAAATGCATCAGTTATTTCTAATTTGATTAAAGTAATTGATATCCATGAAAAAGCTCTAAGGTTTAGTATAAAAAAATGAACATTTGTATACAAATTTGTAACGATAATTTTCAACATGCATGTACTTAACAATGTTTACTCAATTTACAGGGGAGTACAAAGAATTGACAACGTTTTTAATGCCAGTCTTTTTATCCTCGAGGTTACAGCTTTATCTGCGGTTACCATTCTTATATTTCACGTAAATACATAATCAATTTAAAGAACTATATCTATGTCTTGAATTTTTTCTATCTACGAGTGTACTGCGAGAGCTTTTTCTGCTGTATATAGTTTTGCAGTAATTTTTCAGTATCACTTTTTAAAGAAAGAAACAAATAATAATTTTTTCTTCTAGCTGAATTATCATCAAGGAAATTTTCGCCAGATGACGCGTTATTCAACAATACTATCCGCTTTCGTTTCGTACTTATTTTTTTGTAATTGGTTTGGAGAACAAGTTATACAATCGTGCAACGATATTCGCGAAACAGCGTAAGATGTCTAAAAAGAAATAAAACTAAAATGTTCAGTTATTTTTAAATAAATTAATAAAATAATGTATTATGTCTAGATATAATGTCAATTGGTATAATATGTCTTTAAGAGCTCGAATGTTTGTACTGATGATTATGCAACGTACTTTGAAGCCTGTTCATTTGACAGCCGGAACCGTAGTTATCTTGTCGATGGAAAACTTTTCAGCGGTAAATATCTTAATGATTTTGTTAATCTTCTTGATGAAAAATTATGACTCATGTACTTTTTAAGTTTTTAAAGACTGCATGGTCATTTGGAACCTTACTGCTAACTACCCAAAAGCCATCACCCAAAGAGAATTCAATTTTCTTTGAATATTGATTATCACCAAATGGATTTTCTACTGATCAAGATTGCTTTAAAAATCATATTAAAAACGGAACGTTTTGTCAGTAAATAAATTGTATTATAAAGTCAAGATGCCATATTGAACAACAATTAAAACATTGTTGTGAAAAACGATTTTTTTACTAAAAAACAAACATTGCAAACTTTTATTCTTCACATTCATAATAATATTCCTGAATCCTCATCTATTGTGAATAAAGTTTTACTTTGAAAAAAATAAGAGAAAACCAATGAATGCACTGAATCAGTAAAACGGTTTTTACTACCCATGATCATAAAGCTCGTTTAATCGCGAATTTTATTTATTTTGCAGTTTTCCTCTCGGATGCAGTTGATTCGACCTTTTTGCCGCGCGTTTTACGAGATCAGTTCAAGTTTTGCGATTGGTCGCACCGGTCGACACTGCAGGGAAAAGGGCTGCAGCCGAATGTAAATCGGAAATTGCTGCAAAGCTGTGTGAGAAATCGGACGACTCGACAAATAGTGGCTGATTATTTACGGTTAGCCCGCTTTATTTCCCGACGCAGTTTATACGCGCGACAAAGCGCTTACATTAAAAAAATCGGGTTATTTAATTAACGATCGGTTTTTAACGGGACATTTATATTCGACGATTAGGCCGTTAATTTTATTTTTATTTTGTAGGTCCTTGTTTTAAAAGAACTGGCAAATTTTCAGCGAAAAGACCGTTGAAAAAATTCGTCCAATCTGTTCAAGAAAAATTTCGACCTTTCGCCAAGTGATTCCAGAACTCGAGACATCGAAGCTACACTTGCAAACTGAAGCGCAGCTGCCCGGGGGGTAATGAAGACACTCCTCGCTCGACAATACAAAATCTGCATGAAACCAGCGGCTCCTCCCGAGGATGAGCTAAACTTCCTCACATAATACCCTCGACTAGAGGGAGATTCACGTTAATTAATAATTAAGTGGAATCTTGGCCTCAAGTACTTGATGCCGCTGCTTATATATACACTACTCGCTCTCGCAGCGAGTTTCTTCTCGAAACTTCGGCACTACGTGCCACTATAAAAATTCAGCGCTGTAGCCGCGCAGCTTTCGAGGTCCTTTTTCCTCGTTTCTCGGCCATTTATTGTTTCGGCTTAAATAATAGACGAGGCTATTTTCATTCGCATGATTGCGCGGGGGCGCGTGATACCAATTTCTCAGAGCGCACAACATGATACAATTTTTGCGAGTACAAAACACAAAACAACGAAAAAGGGCATTGATTGATCACTGGCGCGATAATCGGTGAAAAAAGCAATACAAACCGAAAATCGATCCCCTCAGAAAAATTTGCATCTCGAACAAGCTTGCAGTCGAAAAAAAGGCATCATCGCTTCATTCGTCTCTCTTTCATCCCCCGCCCCGGCATATCCCAGTTTCCGTTCGACGAGAGCTCTTCCATTAATAACGTGAGAGATTATCCGAAAGTGCAGCAGTAACGAGAGAACGCCTCCCCCGCAACGTCGTTGTCGCTCGGTGTATTTCGCCCGTGGGAAAAAGCGTCGTAACGCGCTTTCTTTATCCTCGCACGGCCTCTTTATGCTAATATATTTATTGAAAAAGCCCGAGGGCAGGTGGGAGGAAGGAAAATGCTTGTTGTTGTTTCTGCTGCTACTTGTTTCTTTCTGCGCACGAGCTCGATCGTTATTAAATCGAGATGGCTGGCCGAGGTATGCGAGTTTTTTTCAGCCCCGGAGGTCTCGTAAATACGCAAGTAGCGCGCGATGTTTTGGAGAAACATATCGGTGTTTTTTTTGTTTTTATTTTTGAAAAGTTTTTTCGGTTACGAAATTGCTGATGCAAAACTTTGGTTGTTAGGTAAGAATTGTTTCTACGAATTTTTTTGTTTGCTTGTTGCAGGTAAATTCGCACCTGATACGATTGCCAAAGGATCAGGTTTGAATGCTGAATATTTTTTTGTAAAATCATAAAAATAAGCGCTTTTTCTTACTATCCTCAACGCATACATCTCTCTTGAAAATTATAAGGGATACATGTTAACGAATGTCGAGCAAAGATTATACGTGCTCGGCAAGTTCTCAGTACGTCGACGCATAAATATGGACGTACTTGTATAACTGCATCCACATCGGAACGTCTCGAGCTTATGCATATATACGTGAATAATTGCACTCGGCCGTAAAGCAAACGCAAACGAGCAGGACAGTTTTTGAAATTAATAAATGATGAGGCGCGCGCGCACGCCAGTACTACTTTTCAGTCGAACGACTGCGCGCTGCATATTAACTGTTGAATAAAAAGCTGAAGGGAATAATTAAATTTGTATGACATTAGTTCAGAGTTATACATCTCTCTCTGCGTCGCGTGGTGTATTCGGAAAAAGACCCGCGCGCCAGGATAATTAATGCCGAACGAATTACACTTTTTAATGCAAATCGTATAAACATATTTTATTCCCCCGCGCGACTTAATTTTTACGTTCGTCCGCGCTACGATTCGCATATAGGTAGGAGAACGCGAGGCATTCAAAATTTTACGCCGCGTTATTCCAAGTTAATGAAGCGATTTCAATAAAATTCTTTATCAATTTTATTCCACCCCCAGCACGACGCACGCGAATTAAATTATTTTTTTTTAAAGACGAAACCGCCAACTTTCAAACTAATCTCCGAGCGCAAACAAGCTCGCATCGATGCATTATATCGCTCGAGAGAGCCTATCCTCTCCCGACAAAAGATCCTGTTTGCCGCGCCATTGTCGCGGCTGCCTGGCTAGCGTCCAACTCATCCCCCGAAGCACCTAGAAAAGCACGGAGCCGAAAGTAAGGCGGTGCCGTCGTTGCAGCCGCACATAGAGAAGAAAGCGTTTCTCGTATACATATCGTCGCTGCATCGTAGACACATACACGCACACAGGTGAGAGAGTAGTAGCAGAGGCAAAAAGGAAAAAATCTTGGAAGATAGCCGGGCGGCGCGTCGTTGCCTAAAAAAATACTGCCCCTAACGCGATTGTGACCCAAAAAGAGCGAGAAAGAAAGAAGAGCGGGGGCTGAGAGAGCTTGCGCGCAAGTTTCCGCCCGCCTGGCTCCGCCCGCCCGCCAATCGAGATTTCGCCGGAGCTCGGCCTCGCGCCTGGCCAATATCCGCGGACCGAGGCTACCCCCCCGCGGCGGCCCACGGACCAATCGTGCACGAGTCGCGACAGAAAAAATACGGCTAGGATATGTACGAGAGTGAGAGAGAGAAAGAGCTAGGGATTTTGCGCCGTGGATTCGGGGGAGAGAGGGCAGGCGAGCTTGAGGAGTGAGGGAGATAGCTTTTTCGTCAGTGCGGCCTCGAGCTCTCGAGGAACCACATGCACGCGGTGTCTTGCGTCTCGCTTCGGCTGAATCGGACGAATGAAGATACTCTTCTCTTCTCAGAGATTGTTTTACTTCTTTTCCCCGGAATTATTCATACAGATTGGAAACAAATCGAGTCCGACAACTCAACCCTCCGAGCGTCCCTTCTCATTACCCACTTTATTCGTCTGCCCCTCCAATCAAGCTGCAGGAAACGTTCAATTATTCCCGTCCACTATACACAGACACCCCGCACGAATCGAATCCCAGATATACATACCTGCAAGTCACCGCAGCGGTATCTCCACTAGGTAATTTCCCGGGGATAAAACCGGTCGCCTGTATGTGTGTCTGTGTGTGTGCAGGCAACCTAACCCAGATCGTAGCTCCCGATTTTTTCCGTAAAACTCTCACGTCTGGGTCCCAGCGGCGCGGCGCTGCGCCACCGCTGTAATAATGCATGGCGTGCGGCTCGTAATACTCCGTCTCGAATTTACGGCCAGCACCGCCGCCGCGGCTCCTATAAAACGCCGCGAAATTATCGAAGCTGAGTCGGCTCTGACAAATATACTTCGAAATGAGCGCCAGAGCTCTCTGGGCGAGTTTCTTGCGAGGGAGTTCGATGACGCGTCGGTGAGGTGTCTGGTCTGACCATGATTCGATGTTTCTTACTTGAAAATACGTCGCATGTGCACAGGGCACGTTATGATCGGAAACTCGCGCATACGCGCTTCTCCTTCGAAATTATTAATGCGCATTACTTAGGAGAACGAGGCGCATCAAACCGCGCGAGCAACGGTGGCCCAATAAAACTGCATTATCCCATACGCGTGGGTCGTCGTCGTCGTCGTACGAGCGATACATTTTACATGTCTCGCGCATCGAGCGACACATGGGACAGGGTTTCAGGGCTTCTTCTTGCTGCCAGTAGACATTTCGCGCGATTACGCGCCACTGTACATTAGCCCGTTTAGCATTTATAGTACAGCCTAGCCGTAGTGTATAACATTTCTCGCGAGAGCGTAAATTATGGTTTAAACACGTGCTACTTGTGATCGAGAGTTATGGTTCTGTGTGCAAGAGCTTCATTGCTCGAGGTGAAGATTATAAAACTATTTCTCGTCGCAGTTGAACGAGTACGCGTCGCGTCAGACGAGAAAAAGCATGAATCACGTCGTGGGTCGCAACGAATGCCAAAACTAGGTACAAATCACGACGACACGGCTTTCGGACTTTATACAGATCGGCATCGACTCTCGCAAAGAAACGGGCAGCGACGAATATATTCCCTCGCGATATAACTCATCGGCTGCAGTAGAGTCGAATCACAGTAAAGCTATACAGGCGGCAGGGAAAAAACATTCATCAGAAGATTAAGAAACAGCGCGGCATATACGCTCGCTCACACTTGTACGCGTAATAAGCCGTAAAAACGAATGGCCGGTAATACAGCAGCCGGCGAGGCAGTATTTTACGAGATATATATTCGCGCCTGTCTGTAATCCGTTCGAGCGCAGCCGACAATACTAATATCCGGCAGGTCATAAAATCGGATTTGTCAGCCCAGCAGCGATGCAGTGTGTTTCGTGCGTAATCTCTTAAGTTAGCTGCGAAGACCGAAGAACGATTTTCTTCGCTTGAGCTATGAATACTGATCGGGTTGGCTATATTTTTCTATGCAATTGCTTGTTAATCAAGCGAAAACCCCTTCGAAATTTTTCTCGAATTTTCCAAGAAACTTGGCAGACACGACGCGGCGAAAGAGATTAAAAAACACAGTGTGTAGCGGAGACACCGGCACCTGCAAGTTTCCCATGGGCGTCGTTCGACTCCCTCCGATTCTCCGGGCGCGACAACGGCCCGCGTGATGTACCGTATTCCCACTTCGCGGAGCCCCGTCTCTCATTCCGCCGTGTGTTGAAACTTTCGACGTTTCAAGGAAGATTGCGTGTTTTTTTTCGGGAGAGCAGTCGACGTTTTAAACGAAAATTTTGCGTAGTGTATTTCACCAACACCGAGAGTCGTTTTAACGAGCGTATCGATTTTAAAATAATCCGAACGTATAATGTGTTTTGGGCGTATTTTCGAGCTTTAAACATTCACGCGTTGTTTGTTTAACAACAATGCGCGAGTCCGTTCAATTAACTAATACAGCCGTACGTATGAATTATTCACGACTGGCCGAAGCTCGCGAGGCATTATAATAATAACGGGCCGTGCATTAGCATTACATATTTCGATTGAAATTACGATTCGAAGCTTCGCTACAGCCCAAAAGCTTTCGCGCTCAAAAAAGCGTTAGCCCTGGAGGAAAATCCGAGGCGTAGAGAGAATAAGGAACAAATCGACGAGGGCGATCCTCCTCTCTTTATCGGCTAATTTCGCCGTCCGCCAGCGAGCGGAACCGAGGTGCCGGCGAAACGTTATCTCTCCTCGAGTCCTCGCTTCCTTTTTCCAACGTCCTACCCCTTGGGATCGCGCCGAATGGACCTGTGCTGTGCTCCTATTGTTTCTTTCCATTCTCGAGCACGGAGAGACGAGGCGGAATTGTATAGCTATATTCTGCACCTTCTTTACATGTCTGCGACGGGAATGTCTCTCTTCTGTTTTTGTTTGGGAATACGGGGTTAGTCTCGAGCTTGTATTGTTCGTTTGTTCGAAATTATTTCTCGAGGTCGTTGAGGCGATGAGTATTGTTGGAGAAGAGTTTATAACACTTGTATTAACTTTTTTTTTATCGTCATCGCATCGAGCTGATCACTCAAGCATAACAAGTGCATTATTAAAATCAGCCGAAAAAAGACGAGGCTCCTCGATGAGAAATTCATCTTGTTTAGTCCCGGAAACTGAGAGAGATTGATGTGTCTCTGTCCATCCTTTCTCTCTCCACCTCAACAGCAGCGTCATATCCCGCAGAAGCAGCAGCATCAGCAAAGAATAAAAAGGCAATAGCCCTCCCCCCCCCCCTGCATTCGCATTTAATACTTGACGTCTGCAGAGCGGAGAGCGTATACCTGGCGCTCTCACAAAGTGGCAAAGGAAATAAAAGGAAGCGGCGGAGAGGAGGCCAGTACTTTTCCTCGCAAAATTTTGCATGCTAAAGTCCTGCGCGGATTGAAGAAAGAGAGAGATGGATGGATATGCGCCACTGCGGCGCAGCTTACACGGCAGAGAGAGCATCTGCGCGCATGAAAGTTTTAACCGATGTTTTACGATGGCTTTTTGTTCCGCCTGTTTTATTGAGCAGCAGCAGCAGTAGCAGTAGCGCCGCGGAGGAGGATATGCTCACGTCAATCTCACTCTCTCTCCCTGGCTCTTGTGATTCGCAAAGGGCGAGCCCTCTCCCTCCGACTTTGAGTTTTTCTTTATCACTTTTTGCCCGAGTCTCTTTTTTTTCGTCGTCTGCCGTTGTTATTTACTCCCACGCTGGCTCTTGTAGAGTCTCGGACTGATGCATTTTTATGCGACGGCTCGCGCACAGCACAGTGCGTGTCCTTATGCTCGACTCGCGCAGCAGAATCTTTCATCAATGTTGCAGCGACGACTTGACGATGCTCTCCGCTGTTCTCCGGAAAGACTACTGTCCTTCTGGGGAATGCGCTGCATTATTTCACGGCTTTCGATACTCTCCACCTCGCGACGTTGTAGCTTTTTTGAAAATTTTATCGGATACTGCACAGGCGACGGAAGCAGAGCGAAAATAGGTATAATAATCCCGGAATTGACGAGGATAAAAGCGAAACTCGGGGATCTCCCTCGTTAACGAAGATATTGGCCGTAAGAACCTTTTCCGTGATTTACGAGAGGCTCGGTCGTCGCGCTGCAATCTGCTTTCGGCTCTCCCGATACTTTAATAAATCGGCTGAGCGAGCGAGCGAACGATGAGTTTATGAAGGCCGTATAATCGATGATAAATCTCGCGCGCGAGTCGTCCGCCGGATTTTTATGTACGATAAATATACGCTGCGATGACGGCTTCGTTTTTATACTCCTTCGACGCTTTTTATACACGCGTTGATATTATTCTCCTCAAGCGAGAAATTAATGAGGATTTATCGCGGATGTTGTGCTTTAATTATTCGTCGCGCGGGGAGGCTTGTTATTCCGGGGAATGAAAATTTTTCTTAATTTCCCGAGATAAAATAATCCACGGACACGTTAAGAACGGAAAAACTTAATTAGTCTCTCGGCTACCGGTTATGATGGCAATTTCATTTGGACGGCGGCCGCTATAATTTCCCGCCGAACATCCACGCGCTGCGAGAGAGAGTCGTGAGCTCTTCTAAATCGTCGAAATTATGCAAAAAGCGGGCAGCCCGTGAAAGCTCGCCTAAAAGCAGCTAAGTCTCGTTTTGCTGCGCGAATATAGCTCTCTCTGCCGAGAGAAAGAAACACACGCATATAGTAATCTTGGAGCTTTTTGGCGAAAGGGTAACAGGGGAGTTTAAAACGCTTGGGTGAGAAAAATTTTGTGGTCTGCTTTAAAGTTTCCAGTTTTTTGTGCCTTTAAATCTTCAAACTGAATCTTTCGCTCAAATTAATCCGTTTCCTTCACTTTCAAACCGACGCGAAACACGACGAAAAAGTACAGTCGGAAAAATTTAATTTCCAAGAGCTGCTGCAATCTCACTCGAATCCAATAAATCTGGGGAAAAAACATCCTTCCCGAAAGAAGAGGAAAAAGCGCATCTTCTCCTTAAAAGCCTCAAAGAGAGCTGCATTATCACCGGGCCAAATAAATAAATCCTTCTCTCGCAGAGAGTCCGAGTTCGCGTCTTCCGCAATAATCCCGGGTTCAAGGCGGACGAAATTAATAACGCATCCTTAATGACAACTTCTTTCGTTCAAAGGATGCGAGAGGCCAGAAATGCGATTAAGCGCTCGCCTGCGTCCTTCATTTCAGAGATTCGAGTCACGAGCTTCTCCTCAGCTTTTTTTTGTTTTTTTTTCGCTCTACACGTGTACAGAGTCTCTATCTTCCTCTCGAAAGAATGTAATTACTCGCGAGAGGAGGATCAAAGTCGCGTCGCGGAATTTAAATATCGACGGTTGCGCTGTGTGGAATTTCCGCTACAGCTTATCCGACTGACGCAGTGTTTGCGCGTCGAGCTTTTTCTGTTTCGCTTGTTTCTGAGTTGTCGCAAGGAACAGAGAGCGGCTGATGGCTGGCAATCAGGAAGCATTCGATATTCGATTGTACAGCGGCGCGTTGTTCGTAGAATGAAATTAGAGTTAGTTTCCGGGGCGACGGCATCTGCATAAACGTCGCTTGATTGCTCGACGTATTGGATGCATTCTTATATTTACTTTCAGTTATTTCAACTAACCACACAGACAACGAATTTACTCACTTACTTGAATAAACGTCTCGGAGTACATGTACGTATCACACTGTGTACGCGTGATTATATGCATACCTCTTTGTACGTATTACCCTGCTTACGTGTTTCCCCATGCAGGTTTGCCAAGGATCATAGCATCAATACACAGGCGCACACATGCGTGTTGACGTGACGGTGTACACACCCCAGCGCAAACGATCTTTTCACGCACAACAATTCCGTAAAATTTCTCCCCACTCCGCAAGCTCTCATCCTCACCCTCTCTATAGTCGTCAGCGTATAGACCGGCTGAGTTTGCTCCTTAAGTGCGTACAAACACGGCGCTTCTCTCCTCCCCCAGGAATGTGTTATCTATCTCGCCCTCCTCCCTTGAAGTGGTTGTCCGTCTCGCGAAACATCCGGAGAGCGCGGCCTCCTTTCGACGCGCGTCTGTTGCGTTCCGCAGGCTGTTCGCCAATAAACGTCCCTCAGAGCTCACTCCGCGGCGGCTGTGTACGTAGCCCTCACTCTGTGTGGTGGAAGGAAGAGCGGACTTTGCGTGACGTGGCTGGACTTTTGAGTTGATGCTGTGTACTGGCTAATAAAGAATCGGAGACGTGTGATAGATCACAAGAGAGAGTTGTTTTAGCCGTAAATTAGGTGTTAGCGCTCGTCGCTGCCGCTGGAAAAATCTATTATTTACACCCAGTGCGGAGTTCGTAATCGAGAAAAACGTAACACCGATGTTAATATTCATCAACAGCAGACATCCTGGCGAAAAAAAACACACACACAATTTATATTTATACCCTTCCCGGCATTTAAGCCTTTCTGTATTAATAAGAGGGACCGATAAATAACGTCCTTACATCCCGCGCGCGCGAAATTTACAACTCTCTCGTCCGTGTGACTTCGACGTCGCAAGCACGCGTGAGCAATCGCCTTTTCTTCCACCGGTATGTAGCTTGCATTATTTAGAGGAAAAGCCACCCCGACGAATTCTCCAAAGATAGGGGGACGGCCAAACTGCTCTCGAGGGTCGCGTTTGGACGCTCGTCCCTTCTGTGGGTCTGAATAGATTAGAAACGGAGGCACCGTTTCTTTCTCTTGTTTTCGGTGTTGGCTTCTGCCGCGCTAACGTCTCGTCGATTGCCGAAAGTGAATTGAACGAGTGTACGGGTGTGTATTTACGATGTTGGGGTAATCACATTATTTTGGTATCAGGTTACTGGGGTATAAGCTGCGAGAAGTTCGGAAATTGCAGAGGATTAGCGCCAAAAACAGCAATAAATTAAACAATTGCCATCGCAGCTGCAAAGAGCATACGTAGTACAATCAACACTAACACCGACCAATCGTTTTTAACGATTCATCGGTCTAATTAGCATCAGCTCAGAGCCGAATATCACTCGTCGTCATTCGCATAAATTCCTCATGGATGCGTATACGCGTGTACATTAATCACGTAGTGAGGAGCTCAAACGACACGTCACTACGTCGATGAAATAACATCCGAGGATAAATATTGCCATTGTCACATCCGTCGCGAGCCTTTGGCGGGTCGGATCAATGGGGAATGAGAGTGACGTGTGCGTTGCTCTTTATTTTTCAAACTCGTTGTTTCTAAGCACAAAAGAGTTGATTATTCTTCCCAAAAACTATTTATTGAAAAAAAAACTGTAGAAAAATTAAACATCTGTCACAGAAATGATAGAATGATCTTCAATCAGACGCTACTCGATTAAATTGTCTAGACAACCGACCTACTTCCATCCCAGCAACAAACTCCGCGTTACACAAATTAAAAAACGCAATACGTTATCCCCCAGCACTACTGAAAGCTCGCGATCACCAGCCAGCTAGCAGCTCTTCACTATAGTTAAGCAGCATTTTTCGCAGCTGCAGCAGCGTGCGACAATCAGTCAACCCACTCCTTTTTTTCCGGCCCTCCTGACTCTCTTCGCGCTCGCGTATACACTGCATATTCGCACTCGGAAGCTCTCGTTAGTCGCACGCAGAGAGGCGTATCTAATTACGCAAGCAAGTCAGCTATTCGCAAAAAGGGTCGCGCAGAGGCCGACACCGTCGCCGGGTCGTAATAGTATTACGAGTGCGATTTATTAATAAAAACAAGCGAAAGCAAAGAGCGGAATATCTGCGCAAGAGAGTGTATACGAAGGGGAGAGAGACAAATGCCGAGAAAACAGCGACGGCAATACGTAATAAGATACGAGCGGAGAGCATGCGGCATAATCATATATCATAGGTTAGCGCGCGAGAGCTCGCGATGCGGCGTGCCCTGGTATTCGCTTCTTCTGTAGTACTGCTACTGCTCTGCTCTGTGCGAGCGTGTATTTCCCTTCCTCTTCCTCGTTGCCGAGCTCTGCGATGCTCTATTTGCTGCGCTCTCTTTACTGTACTGCGTGGGTGTCTTACGCGGCGCTGTTTCCAGGACTTCTGTTTGCTCGAGACAACGTTTTAAAAAATTTTTTTTCTTTAATTTTTAAATTAGTAATTTGTTAGCTTCAAGCCAGTAAACTCAAGTAACAATGCTTAGAACTCGCATCGCATACCCCAAAATTCTCCGAAGCGCAAACATTCCGCACGCGTCCATCGCACACGGTTCAAGTTCATCCCGCTCACTATTTACAAGCCGAAGCTGTTCCTAAGAGCCGCATTCGGCCCGCAGGATCCACAATCCCAACTCCGGCGGACAAAACCTTCCGGAATAGCGTTTCTGCCCAGGCATGTGCTTAGGCCGCTGCAGAGCTGTATACGCAGCTCTCTGCATCAGCAGCGCCGGGGGATTTCACGCTGTTTCGCCAACTTTCGAGCTGCGCGACGCGAAAAGTTTGCTCGCGCGCAAGATCCCCGGGTAAACGCTTCGGCCGATGAATAAATAGAAAAACCCGGAGACTTTTCTTCTTCTTCTTCCTCCTCCGCTTCCACCTGCAGCTTTTCAAACACACACACACATGTATAGCGGGAGAAAAAAGTCCGCACCGGATTTGCGGTGGCTGGAGTTTGCGAATAAGACGCTCGCTCCCCGAGTCATTTTTATAATTCACTTCTAGTAATCCGGCGCGCGGCTGTCTGGCGCACATTAATCAGGATAACGCGGAACTTTTACCTCCGCGACGGCGTTTATATGGACTCTACCCCCTTACCTATAGTTGCCGCAGTCCAGCCAGATATAAGTAAATAACGCGGCGCTGCCACTGCAGCCATTCGCCTTGAGTTATAACCCGACGTGTGCGGTTTCGCCGCGCAACTGCGTCTCTGCTGCTGCCGCTGTTGCCATTGGTCAGCTAATGGCTGCGTCTCAGCCATGTGGCAGTGCCGGGAGGAGATAGAAGAAAAAAGACGGACAGGAAATGAGAAAAGGCTGAGCAGGACTTTTGATGTGGGCAGATGTATCGCTGTGCTATTAAACGCGCTTATGGGAGAGAGGATCATGCTGGCCGGTATCAATCAAGATAATAGGTCGATAAATATCGACTGGAGGACACGGAGAGTAAACACTCGGCTGGAAGGAGTTTCGGGGGTGTAAGCTTTTTATAAGCGGTGTGTATTAATCGTTTCGAAAATCGCCCGTTACGCCTGATCAATGTTAGAGGCATTTCGACGAGATTTTATTGGAAAAATGAAACATTGAAGCCGATTGTCAACAAAGCTTCGAGAGCCGCGCGCATTTTGGGATTATTTTTCTCTCCTTCGGCTGCTACATCAGAGGCTGAAAAAATGCCGCCCATCGCAGGCGCGCCCGCGGAATGCAATTTTGCGTATTTTGCGTTCGAGTTTCGGCTCGCGCGCGAGCTCTCGTATTTCCACATATCAAATTACCCGCGAGTGCATTTACGCAGCGTAAAATCAACAGCCGCCGCTGCGCGTGCGCTATATTTTTAACGCGAAGCATAAATAAAACGTCGCTTTTCGGGCGGGCCGGAGTGTTAATATACTCGGCGAACATATAACGCGTAAATAAAATACAGTTGCTCTCTCGATGGATCAAAGAGCTTTTCCCTGTAAGCGTATTATATCGGGGGGGGGGGGGGGGGGGGAGGGCGGACGATTTTATTGACCATTTCAGGTGTGCTAATGCGCGCACGCGAGCGAGAAAGAGCGTTCGCGGCGGAGCCAAGAAAAAAATGCCCACATGTATGCGTTAGGAAGACGAGAGCGAGAGCGAACAGGTGCAGCATCGGTATCATGTTTATGCGCATACGCTGCGCGAGGACACGTGTGCTTTATAAATGCAGGAGCGAAATGAAATATTTCTATGGAAGCTTTTATACGTATGGGTATTGTCATTTCATGCTCGAATACGCGCCTGACGTTCTTGATTTAACACCGCGCGTATTTCTCTCGCCGCGTTTATATTATCGCCGTATTGCATTGTTTCGGATGTATTTTTAAATTTACGTATAACAAGCGAAAAATTCCATTTTTCGTCGAGAGTTTAAACCGCGTAAAGAAAACGGGAACTCCGGCCATACATTTTCGTCTCTCGTGTCGCGCCAGTAGTCTTCACACGCGACTCGAGCTTAGCGAATGCGCTACTCGCTTCAGCGCGGGGAACATCGAGGCTCGTGTGCATTAACCGTGTTGAAAAGTGCGATATATAATCTTATTTCGTCGGCTGCATAAAGTATAAAAGCCCGCGCGTACGTACGGCACAGTGGCGCTCGGCACAAGGTTGCTTCGCTCGCAGGGGCTAACTATTAAAAGTTGCAAATTGCTGCAGACACGCTGTGGGGGCCCATCCGCTTTGTTTCCTCTCTCTCTCTCTCTCTCTCTCTCTCTCTCTCTCTCTCTCTCTCTCTCTCTCTCTCTCTCTCTCCTCGGGCAAGTTTGCCTCCTTTCCTTGCCTCGGTTGCTTGCTTATATACTTACTTACTCGGCTGCTTAGTCTCTTTCTCTCTCCTAGGCTTCTTCTTGGTTATCTGCTTATTCGTTACTCCCAGAGGCGGTAGCAACTTTCCTTATTGTCCCTCGATCGCAATCAGGAGCGTGGAAAGAGAGAGAGGGAAGGTACGAGCCTAGTTCCGGCAAGTGCATTATTTTGCAAATGAGCTGCGAAGATGATCTTTATTTGGAGCGGCTGCAAAGTTCCCTGGCTCGTTGATTCGTTGAATTTTTTGGAATTTTGCGCGGCTTTTTTGTTCTAAGCCCGCTTGAAGTTTTTTGTCCTTTTCTCGCACGATCTTGTATTAATTTAGCGAAGGCGGCAGTTTTGGTCTTGCCGTCTTTCCCCCACTACTTCGTCTCTGTATCACTTGGGCACTTTTGCCTAACCTCTATCAAAGTCAGCGCGCCGAGTGTACATATAGAAGTGTGTGCCACCTATGCTGCTAAGACTGCCTCGTTGGGCCCGCTACTTACGCCACCTATACTATAACTGCCTAAGTATAATATACGAATTAATGAACGGAAGGAATCTTCTGATAATACCCCGATTTCATCAATGTGCATCCCACCCACAATAATTCAAAAAAATTCGCAGACGACCGATAGCAACTACGTACGCCCAGGATATATCAATGCGCAACCCCTTTTCCATATACAGCACAGTCGCGACAGTGACACACACACACACACACACACAGACAGACACATGCGCACACTCGCGGCCATTATAATTCGACTCAATTATCGCGTTTACGCGCGCGAGCGATACTAATGGTCGGCCCTGCGGTTTACTCTCGTTCTCGTTTGCGATGACGATCCGACGAGGGACAGCAAAGGGGTTCCGTCCAGCGCGCGGGCGGGGGGAAATTGCAGCCGACGGACAAAGGAAGGAAAACGATATGCACGCGCGTTAACGATGACGATCGCGCGCGTTAAATTACTCTAATGAGCAAAATGATGGCCGGACGCTCGGTTGATGCAATCGACTCTCTCTCTCTCTCTCTCTCTCTCTCTCTCTCTCTCTCTCTCTCTCTCTTTCTCGTATAAGGTGTGTGCGTATGTGCGAGGGGAAATACTTTCGTATGGATGCGTCAAAGTGATGAGCTTATGATGACTCTTTACGTTATGCATCCTGTGTAAATTTTCGCATTTTTATCCAACCCGCGAACCTGCCGCGTAAACAGCGTACATAACTCAATTAAGCATCGTCACTTTCAGCACAGGTCTAACCAGCACTCTTCGATAGCCGAGAGTGCAAATTCAGTACTCCTACGCGTATTTACCATCGCGTATACCTAAGACGTCTGGCAATACCCATAGCGTTGCGGCTAACGTCAACCGGGCAGGCGCATAGCGACGAGTGTTTGTCGTTTAATTACCTAGATGGACGCGGCACTTTGATTTTCCGAGGCGATACGACGCTGCTCTCTCTCTCTCTCTCTCTCTCTCTCTCTCTCTCTCTCTCTCTCTCTTTCTCTCTCTCTCTCTCTCTCTGCGCGCAAGAACATCGTCTCTGGCTGCGCAGCGGTGTGTGTATACTCACTCGACGACAAACAAATGGCGCACGCGCCGGGCCGCTATACCTCCACCGGCAGACATTAGCGGCCATGTGTAATCACTATATCTAATTACAAGGTAAATCATAGCCGTGTAAACACCTTGTGCTGTGCTGCGCTGTTTGCGATGGGATGGCATTTCGAGTTTGCCTTTGGCTCGTGAAAAAATAATGGGGCTGACTGGCGCTCTCTGCTAATATGTGTGTACGAGGTGCTGATGTGCACGGGTCAGTTGAAGAATTGATGCTTCACTGGAAGTTGCGTGTGCTAGATGTTCTGGAAATCGTGTATGATTTTATATTTAATATTGTGTTTACGTTTTCTGATTAAAAGTTAATTAACGCTCCGGGCTAGCTGCTGAATATATTTATTTGAATACTATGATTATATGAAAATTTGATTCTGGATTATACAGAGCTTTACTTTAATTATTCAAAGATGTTATACAAAAAATTTAACAATTGTGTAAATAATGTTTAGGCAGCGTCGATCCATCAATTAAAACTACTGTTTTTCATGATTACAGGAGATGAAAGTCAACTGGGCCACGTCACCTGGAAACCAACCAAAGCAGGACACAAGCAGTGAGTCACTGTTTTATTTTCCATTGTTTAATTACAGCTTGACGCAAAACACTACGTGCTATATTAAATACTAATTACAACACACCAGAGGTACTATGCATGACCATTGAAATTCAAACCAAGCTTTAAGAACACTCGTGAATCATATTTAATCGTTTATTTATGAATTTAACGCACGTAAGAGATTGCGCTAAACTTACCAAAACGCGTGTAACCGTTCAGACCTTTCTGCAGTCGTGCAGTAAGTTTAGCTTAAGCTGTTTCAAACCTACCCATCTGCGATGACACCCAACATTGTCTTCCCTCTCATAGTAATAATTACACTGTGCGGTCGGGCATCATTTGCCAAAACCCTTCAGTGCGTGTGCATTAATTACGACGAGTGTAATTACGACTACACTCCAAAGGGACACAGTAGCGACTATCATGAGATGAAAACTTACGAGGACGGCGAGTGAGTAACTGATAAATTAACTACTGCTTTTGATCCAAAAAGTCTAATAACGATCACACTTTGCCAATAAACAGACAACGTCCGTCATGCCACAATCCGATAGACGTCTGCTGTGATCTGAACAAAGGCAACACCAACACCGACAACTACTACCACAACAACTCCACCACCGCGAAACCGTCCACTAAAAAGTGGTCTTGCGGCTATCGCGGCGGAAAGATCGACGACAGCAGTTGCGGCACCAATGCCAACGCGGAACGCGGCGAATTCCCATGGATGGTCGCGGTCCTGAGAAAAGACTGCTACGATTCACCGGCCAGTTACCATTGCGACGGCTCTTTGATCCACGAAAAAGTCGTGCTCACTTCCGCCAAGGAAGTCCACAAGTTCGTTATTCCGCTTTGCGTATACGCATATAATTCGCATATTCACTGCACAGAAGAGCCGAATTTAATCACCATTATTTCTCTCATGAGTAGACTCAGAGCGGCGGATCTGATAGTGCGCGCTGGTGCGCACAATTGGAAACCAA
Source organism: Nasonia vitripennis (assembly GCF_009193385.2). Classification (NCBI taxonomy): domain Eukaryota; kingdom Metazoa; phylum Arthropoda; class Insecta; order Hymenoptera; family Pteromalidae; genus Nasonia; species Nasonia vitripennis. The sequence goes on along the minus strand of NC_045760.1, from coordinate 31,725,544 downwards.
AGAATGGAGCTCATCAAGATTTGAAAGTGAATTCGATACACATTCATCCGAATTTCGATCCGGAGTCCTACATTAATAATTGCGCTCTTCTAATAGTTGCTGAAACGGCCAAATTCGGCGCGAATGTTAATTCGATTTGTTTGGCGAATTCGAAGGATGATTACGAACCGGCCGACTGCATAGAGACCGGATGGGGCGGAGATCGGGATGGTAAATAACGCTAATGCCGAGTCGCTCATTCGAGAGCTTTGTGTGTGTTCGACGGTGCGGACTGAAAAAAGTCGAAATTGATTTGCAGAGATTAATCGCGGCAGAGGATGCCTTCTGAAAAAGTCGGAACTGCAGGTGATCGGTCGCAAAAAGTGCGAGAACATCTACCGCAGGACTTACGGAAACGACTATTACAAGATACACGACAGCGTTCTCTGCGCCGGTGATGACTACTACGCCAGTCCCTGCACGGTAATCTTCGACATCAATTTTTTTCATTTATTCAGGGTAAATTAAAAATACGCTAAATTTCGCACACTCAGGGCACCGGTGGAAGTCCGATAATATGTCCTCTGAAGTACGAAAAGCGCCGCTATGTCCAAGCGGGGATATCATCGATCGCAGCGTGCCACCAGCCGAGAAAACCCGGCCTCTACGCGGATGTGTCCCACTGCTGCCTGCCGTGGATAAATCGGCTCATGAAATCGCGCGGCTTCGACTCCGACTCCTACAAAGCCGAGTGACGAGACGATACTCGCTCTCCTCCATACGCCGCTGTAGTAGCAGCGAAGCAATAAAAAACGAAGCGAATAAACAAAGGGATGGCGTTTTATTTATAGGAACACGTTTTCATAGTCTCGAAACAGTCGCTGGCGTACACACGCACACACGCTACCGCGGTCTATTGTTTCCACTTAATGCCGCAACTTTATTGTTCGCGTGCGCGTATACAAGAGCGATAAAGATGTAAATTTTTAAAGTCCCCGCGCGGTGCACTTTTACTTAATAGTTTCGCATTATCCACGTACATATGCGCACGCGCCTATCTGATCTGTACTTTCAAGTATAAACTCGGGAAAACTTTTTTTTCTCCCGCGATAGGACTTCGTCGAAGCCTTGATAATATTTTCGAAGCCGCGATTGTAAATTTCCGTTTTTTAATGAGGCAACGGTTTTCCGCGCGGAGTGAAATAACGTAGAAGCAGAGTCCCTCGCGGGAGCATATAAAAAAATTGTTTCTTCACGATCTCGTAAATACAACTCTCGACCGCGTTTTACGCCGTGCGGGCACTTGCGATTCGCCTCTCCCCTCCTGCGTTCCATATCCATCCGGCGCGGAGGAGCTTCCGTTGTAACGTGCGCATTCTCTCCCTGGCTGCGCGCGCTCAGACGTCGTTTTGCATTTGCTCGTGCGCGGCGCGCAGTCTTCCTTTCTTATATTCTTTACGGTGCTCCTTTGCATAAGTACCCGGGAGTACGAGCGGCAGCATCGTCACATCTCGCCTAAGTGCGGCCCCGCTGTGTATTCTCTCTTCCCTTGTATACCGCTGCGAATGTGTCTATCGAAACGAAGTTTTCTCTCTTTGATATGTATCCTCTTTTATTTTTCGGTCATCCGACAAGCAGAGAGAGAGAGAGAGAGAGAGAGAGAGAGAGAGAGAGAGAGAAATATGAGCAAAGGTAATTTACCTCGAAGCCGCTCGATTGAACATAGTTGAAAAAGGGAGAATCTCGTATTCTGTCGCTGTGCCAGTGTGGGGGGAACAAAGCGGAAACGCTGATAATACCTCGGCCTCTATCTGCCAAACTACTGGCAATTTTCCTAGCTTTATCATCGGCACATTCTCGCTTTCTCTCGCGTACGCGTGTATCCGCTGTGTTTTGATTGTCCCGGTGTATAGCCCCCGTTGTATCGATCCACGGAATATTATGCATTACCCCGGCATTATGGCTTCGACTGTGTAGTCCGCGTGATTAGAGTACAAACGTTATTATCCCGCGACGCTCTCGAATACCAGAACTGATGATCCTCTAAAGTACTTCTGAAAAAAAAACTTTACGGATAATGCTTCGCGCCGTCGGCTGCAGCTAAAAATCTGAAAATACGAAGCTCTCTCGGCGTCGCGGCGCGAGGGAAAAGAATTTGCATCGACGCGCGCGCGAGAGAGAAAACTCCTGAGCTAAAGCGTCTGATTTACAATAATTCGCGGCGGCGCAGCTGCGTTTAGACCTAATGAGGACGTAGAGGAGTAAAAAAGGGCCGCGACAATTTACATGGCAGTTGTTTGCTCGGACTCCTCGCTTGAAATTCAGTGCGCGAGCCTGGCAATATTTAACTCAGGGACGACCTGAAATTCCTCTTTTTATGGACTTGTAAAAGCCGTGACGGGCACATGGGACCCGCTCCGCCACCGATCCGAGTTATACGTACTCCTTTTGTGGGCGATACGATGTGCCGTATCTCACCTTTCTTTCCATTTGCTTTTTTCTTCCTCCGCTCTGCCGCCGCTGCTGTTCTCCATTTTTATTCGTCAATTTCCGTGCAGTGAACTCGCACCATTAGGTAAGTTCTCTCCATCAGTCTTAAAAATTGACGCGAACGCGCAACTTATGCCGGGAGAATATGCCACCGCCTCTGCGCGTATGAAACGCCTCTCCCGACAGACCTTTGAGCGCCAGTCTCCCAAAGCGTTTTGAGAAGGAGTCGGCTCTTTGTAGTCTATCGCCATTCACAAGAAGAATAAAATATCCGGGCATACGTCCGAGAGAGAGAGAGAGAGAGCTGTCCCGGGAGTCTCCTTCGCGCATGATACATCCAAGTTTTGACGACCGATCGTCGTACAGTGCTCTCCTCTTCGCCTTTTTTCTCTCGCAGCTCGCGCGAAAAAAGGTCCAAATCGACTCAGGGCGCGAGCGCGCGCGGTAGTGCATCCTTATGCCCTCTTAGGTATTCCATTTGCAAAGTCGCGTGCATCATTGTCTCGCGGGACTGCGAGCGCTACGTCAAAAAGTTTAGACAGTGACGCAGAGCGCTATCTCGCGGATCATCGAGTGGAGTATCCTTACTCGGCTTTTTTTTACTCTTCTTCTTCAAAGGGACGCGGCGTTGTTTTGTTGGCCTCGCAGTGATAGATGTCGGCAAAGTTGGCTGCGTTGGAATTGTTTAGAGCTAAGCCGGATGGATTTTGTATTATACAGTTTGAAACAATCGTGTGCGCTTGTGTTCTCTCTCTCGACAAACTTTTCAAGTATTTCGCGATTGGCTTTGCCTTCAGGTGTGACGCCTTGATTTTTCTCTTGCATTATGAACTGAGAGATTCCATGCACATACCGGTATAATCGAGGCAGCCTATTTATAGGAGCTGCAGACTACTGTACAAAGGACCGCGAGGCGCTTTGCGGTGCGCACTAGGCTATTCCGTTTGGCCCGGCGTTTCCCTATTAGGCCTCGCTAAGCCGCGTCCTCTCTCTCGCCACTGTTTGTACTCGCTTTCTAATGCGGTTGTTGTCGTTATTAACGAGAAATGCAAAAGGCGAGGGCTTCGTTTGTCATGCGTCGGACTGGATCGTTCATATTTCGTGAGCTGGTCCGCGGTTTCGCGCAGCGGCTGAATTTTTTATGGATTTGGTCTTAGGCGTGTGTTTTTGTTATTTTTTTCCATCGAGCTTGCATTTAGGAAATTACTCTCATGCTCGTTTGATTGGTAAGCGAATGACGCTGAAAAACAATGGGATGTTTTTTGTGTCGTTTGTCGTCGATGTCATATTATTTCTGAAGCTCGTTCGGCTACCTTATAATTACAAACGTTCGGTCTTTGTTTCCGGCCAATTTTTACATCGAAATTAGCTTATTAACAAATAATTGCATCATCGTATTTTCGCAACTGGAAATGCTCCCGTAGTATTTCGTTTGTTTGTCGCAAACGTAATTCCCTTAAATTTCACTATAGCATCGGGAGAGATTAAAAAGCGTTATTGGTTTGCATTACTGTAAATAAGAGAGAGAAAACTCGAGGCGTAAGTTAATCTCCCGCAATAACTGCCCTCCCCATACTTTCAATTATCATTTCTCAGCAATTTTTCCCCATCGAGGTGAAATCACCTAATTTAATCAAATGCTTCTCTCTCTCTCTCTCTCTCTCTCTCTCTCTCTCTCTCTCTCTCTCTCTCTCTTTCTCTCCCTCTCTCACTCCAGCTCTATTATATACCTTTTTCATCACCCAAGAGAGGCGCGTGCGACGGCGTGATCCATAACTCCTGTCATTTCGATAGATCCGTTAATTAATTCTAAGAGGCTCATTGTTTTCTCTTTTCTCTCTCCTTCTGCTTCCCTCCGGCTGTTCTCTGCGATACAGTATATGCTTTCCAACTTTTCTACGACTCGCTCAACAATGCACGGCCCTTTAGTATTCGAATTTCGCGCACTAACAAAGTTCGACCCACGGCGACCCTCGCGAAAACTGCACATTTTCCTTGCGGCGGACTCGATTCCGGCATCATCGTGTCTGTATACCGGCCAGTGCGCGAAGCAGCTACACATCCCCTATATTCCAACCACGACTGCCAATCAGGCGCGCAATCACGGGCCGAACCACCGCGTAATTTCACGTGTCCGCTCGTCTATTAAAGCGTCGGAGGGGCTACGCGCATTCGCTCCTATAAAGCCTAGACTGCTGTCACTGCTGCTGCTGCTTTCTAAGTATCGCTATGCGTATACTCACGCACAGCGAACTCCGGTAACGATGAAGTTCAGGTGAAACGTATATTCGTTCGCTGCGGCGCGTAAAACGCCGCCGTATCATTTCTGCGTAGCTGATGCGGAACGGTTATTTTATCGGCGCGAGCGTATGATGTATATATATCCAGCTTGATTTTATTGTTGTCCCGATGGATCGAGCGCTGCTGCCGCTACTGGACGTTGATGAGGAACGGGACATCCGCATCGAGTAATTCCTTTGAAATTTTACGTTCTGTAACGGATGGAAGCGTTATTCCGAACGCTAAACCATAGCGACGATCGCGTGTCTGACCATAGTCCGCTATCACTACTCAACATCTACAAATGGAACTGTCTTTCTCTCCCTCTCTATCTCTCGAGCTTTTATTTCGTCCCGGCCTATAGTGAAAGAAAACAATCAACTACGTCGTCGAATCAAGCCCTTTTTTCCTCGACTCTGAGTAACGAATTCCTTTTTCTCCCCTCGCCGCAGAGCCACTGCCCACCGCAATGATTACTGCGCTCGCTTAACTGCTCGGCCGGTATAAATTGACGCGCGATATTGCTCGGAGCCTGCGGACGACACCTGTGCTGTTGCTTCGATTGCCGCACCGCTACGGCGTGTGCAATCTCGCACTTCTATCGACCGTACACACGCTCTCGGTCTCTCTCCCTCTCGCGCGCAGTAGACCATTTCCTCGGCCTTTCCGACGCTTGTGGCACTGGCGCTTAAACCTCGCCTCTATACGAGCGACGTAAATTTCCAGCGGTTCTGCGCTGCGTTGGCTTGCTGCTTCGGAGGCTGGGGTGCGACGGAGTTCGTTTTACGCATTGGGGCTGAGGAAGAGCTTTTTTAGCCGTTATACGAGTTGAGAAGTGTCGATGCGGATGTCCTGTTGAATTGATGGAAAAAAGTGATTTCGGAGCGGGTGTTGTTAAATGCGTCGAAATACCCACATTTACACCCGGAATTCTTTACCCGTAAAAAGCCAAAAAACGAGTCAGCAGTGCAATCTCGAGATATCTCCCTTCACTCGGTCGACGAGAGCCGACAAGTACCGCTTATCCGGTATTCCCTTTGTTGGACCGCCGCGACGCGCATCCGTCCGGTGAAGCTTTTGACGGACGAGCGGCCAGGCGAGGGCGGACAAGCGTGTCTTGAAATTCGAGAAGCTGCATTGTGTGGATATTAACCCCTGGGAATCTATGGCTCTATACACACGTTCTAGCTCTGTATCTACAGCGAGAGATCCGTGCTATATCAGCTATACGCGCGGTTTTTGTTCCGTGCGCGTTCATACGCAACTTTGTTCCTGTTATATTGCAAAATAATTCACACAGCAACAATTTCATCCATCAGCCGAAGAATCTCACAAATTCGGTACCCGAGCGGTGGCGTTTTCAAAAGCAAACGATTAAACGACTAATTAATCGACCAAATAGAATTCCGGCGAAGCAATATATAGTTGCGATAACATCTCAAAAGTATTTCAATTAAATGCCGGCCGGCGGTTCAATCAAAATCGTTTAGCCGAAAATTAACCAAAATTAGACGCGCGCGAGCCTACATGGAAAATCGATCGGCGCGCGATACCTGCCGATAGCATTTGCGGCTCGACCGGGCCGCGGTTTCGCGCGTCCGAAATGCACTGCGTTGTGTGCTAGTTATACGTGTCTCTGTGCAGTACTCGAGAGAGAGACAGATATTACCACGGGCGAGTTTCTGGCGCTAGGGTCGTTAGGGCGGTTTTTGCATTTTTTGCTATTTACTTCGAGAAATTCGATTACTGAAAGAAGAAATCTTATTGGTTCTGGATGGATGTATGAAATTTCCGGTGTCTCTCGGGGGGTTAATTGCTTCAAGCATCCAACTTATGCCACTGATCCAAGTTCAGCCTTTGACCGCTATCTATAGCAAATCAATTATGGCATTTAATTAAACGTCACTGCTTAGATCTCCTGTCTCCTTTGAGGCGCCATACCGATGAATTTTTGCTTCAAAATCAATTAATTCACCTCAGTTTACGCACTAATGCCTTGTTACCTGGAAAATCGCAACAGTATAATTTAACGACATTTAAATTTCAAATGCGTTCCCGTTCGCCTCTGTTGAAATAAGTGATAATTAACGAATTCGATCAAACGCAGAGGAAACAAAACAACGAACTCACGCGTTAAATAGAACGGCCGACCAAACACGCAACGTTTCCTCCAAAAAAAAAGAAAGAAACAACAACGCCGCCTAAAAAGCAAAGAAAAATCTCCCGAAATGAAAGAGCAAGACTATAGCGAGCACGACAGTCTCCCATACGCGGAAGCTCGACTAATATTTAAATTCCGCGCGCTGCGTTTCTATTTCTCCCTTCGTCGCGCTTTTGTTGTCCGCGGCGCACAACACTCGCGCGGTGGCCCGTATACAGAGGGGGAAAACCGCGAAGAAACGCTGAAAAGAAGCTCGCGGAATTGCGAAAAAAGAAGGCAGGAAAAATCGATGCGCGCACCTGCCAGTCAGGGAAAATATTGTTTTTCCGCCCCGCGGCATTGGCGCGCGGAAATTTTTTCCGCTAACTCGTGAAAGAGAGAGAAAACTGGACGAAATCGAACCCAAGTTGCATTTCCACGCTGGAACAAAGGGAAGAATCGAGGGGATAAATTTTAACGACTGTTTGCTTTGGATCACCTTCAGAGCTCCCCGAGGCTCTTTTATTCCGTCGCTCGCCGCTGCTGCGTCCTCTTTCTCTCTTTCCTTTTCTGCGTTGTGGCTCTTGATATCCGCTTTTCTTGGTCTGAGGTTTGATGAATTTATCTTTTGAGATATATTTTTTCAGCGATTTATTCACGAACGAAAATTGTTGTAAATACTCGAGTATCCGAGCAAAGTAAGGAAACGTCTCAGCAAATAGCCAGCTTCTTTATCCGAGAGCCACCCGTGAAAGCGGTATAGCTTCCGTCCGCAGCCTGAGGGTAGCGAAAAATCACACAAATTCTCGACGGCGGCCGGATCGGTTTATTCTGCTTGGCTTCGATTAATCCCGTCGCTCTTTTGAATCGCTCTTGTGAGGTTCAGCGAATGGCCGATTTATTGTTCGATGGCTTCCTAATGCCGCTCGAGTTTTATCGTGCGTAAGTGCGTATTTACGCGTTTGGCTAGTATCAGAAGAGAGAAGACCCCAAGGAAAAATGTCTCTCTTTAAAGTGAAATTCTTTTAAAAGAAGCTTATTCTAATCTGCTTCTCATCCTCTCATTATCCGAGTCTCAAAACAGACGGAAGCTCGTGTCGTTTGCATTTTTCATGGCTCGCATGACCCGGCGGTATTTTTCGGAGAGTATAACGCGAGCGGACACACCCCGACTGACCCCCTCTCTCCCTAAGCATGTGTGTCTGTGTTTAGTCTCCAAGGAGAATCACACGCGGTGACCAGTGACTCTCAGCCTTTTTCGGTCATTTGCCATTTTAAAACTTAACGAGTGCCGCAGTAGCAGCAGCGCGGCTCGTTGTACGTCCCGAGAGCGCAATAAGTCAGGCGACATAAATAAGTCGAGTTTTTCTGGCCGCGAGGGACCCCCGTCAACTGCCCCGTCCATCCGTTGTCTTCCTCGCTCTCCTCCTAAACCTCCACGTCACGCACCCAGAGATGAGAGAGAGAGAGAGAGAGAGAGAGAGAGAAAATACCACTATGCTGTAACTGCGAAGCTTTGACCTGTGTCGCTGCGAGGATTTTTGATTAGAGAATTTAACGCGATTCTTCTGCATTTTAAATCGCACAAGCATTATTCGCTCGGGAATTCAACAAGTTTCTGAATTCGAAACATTAAAAGCTCTCGAAAACGCGCGTGTAAAAAAAGCTCGTCGCGTCTACTACTCACGCGACAATGTCATCAAGTATGCAAAAACTCAAAAAGACATCGCGACGCAGGCAAAACGAAATTACAGCTCTATGCGCGCCGTGGCACACACTCGCTAACGCAGCGCACGCGCGCGCGCGAGCGAGTCGAATCCGGGCATGAATTTTATTAACGCCTGTTCATCAATAACGGTCTGCTACGAGCGCGTCAAAGAAAATGCCGTCGCCATCCATTGCGGTAATTGAAACAGAACGGTAGAGCCGGGGAGAGATAGAGAAAAAAATACACACTGCAGCACTCGCAATGACAAAATCCGCGAGTGTGTGCCTTTGACGCGTCAGCTCTCTATCTCGATTTTTTTTCGTCGATCGTGTAAACGCGCCGAGCAATTTTCCTGGGTTACAGCCCGTGGGCGACATTTCATTTTTAAATACTTTGGAGGAGTTTAATAAATACGTCGCTCGCTGTGACAAAAAAAATGCCGGTCGGCTCTAGTGGACAAAGGATAGATTCCGATGTATCGAATGGCTTCGATGTGGTTTTTTGGTTGGAAATTGTTTTTTAGTTCTCTTGTTAAATGGCATTTGATCAGAACTAAACTTATTTCAGAGTGTATTCAATTTTTTACTTTCATATTTAAAACACGAACAGATACGAACTTTCGAACCGACATATAAGCAGCTTATAAAACTGACGGACACGATTAGTACAAATCTAGGATTCAAGAGAAGCAAATCCATAATAGACGGAAAATCGGTCAAAGAAAATTGCATTAGAAATTAAAACTTAAAGCCACCATCAGTGCCGCTTCCTCGACTCCCCAGACGAGCGCAATCAGCACCGAGCAGAGCTGCGAATATACATAATTCAGCAGCGACTTTCGTTCGCACGCATCCTTGATCTGTATCAAAGGTAAACGTCTGTGCGTATGCGGGACTGATAACCCAGAAAAATTACGAGACGCTCGATCGTTGTTATTATTATTCATCGGCAACAAAGGCGCAGTGATTTTTCCGGCTGCTGCTGAAAAATTCCGAGGCATTTTTCTTTTGGAGAATATACACTTCGGAGGAATATATTCAAGGTTCGATCGATAATCGAAGGTGACCCACTTATTGGCCATATTATGCCCTGACTAAACCGAATTTCTTGTGTCACAATTCGGTCTCTCCTATATTCGTGTTAATCAGTCGTTTGCGAATACTTGAAAAAGCGAGTGCGAAAGTCGTCTATAGCTAGAATCGTGGTGTTCCAACAGAGAGCATAAATCTTCCCTGGCACTTACAGCTTTTGTTTGAGAATTTCGACAAAAAGCGTAATATATTACTCGAAGGTCAAGGTTCTGGTTTTTGTAGCCCTGGATTTCAGACATATTAAAATAGAAATATACTCGGAGATGTTTATGGCTTGAATATGAAATTCAAGGAGGAACATGATAGAAGAGTATCGTTCTAAAATAGAATAATCAACCAAAAAATACATGTCAATTACCATAAACTTTTTTCCAGTGGAAAATACAGGTCAAAATGAAACATGTGGTTAAGCCAACCGCTATTGCGAGCAGACGTCGCGAAATCCCTACACATCCTTTACCTTTTCCTCTCGCTGATTTCGTTTGTGGAGCTGCATTGTGCGCAATAGTACGTAGGCGAGAAAAGGCAGAGATAGAACAGCGCATATTGACGTACGTGTGGATACATTAACTTGATTAAAGCGGGTATTCTTCCATTACCGCGTGGCTGATCTCTTGTCAAGAAGCTTTTCACGTCGCGTCACCGCGAGAAAAAAGAGCAGCGCTTGTGCCGTCGTAAAACCAGCAGAGCAGGTGATTTTTTGCGGGGAATGTCAATGCTTTTAGCGTTTATAAATTATTGTTGCACAATAGCCTGTTATCATTTTCTTTTTTTAATTAAACGCATGTATCGCTCAATTCTCTTTCATTGTTTTTAAGCAAATCTTATAATTTACATGCAATTTCGTTATGTTTCAGGTGAGTATAAATTTCGCATCCTACAGTGCACGCCAGAATTCACGTGAGTCAATCACAACATCTAATTCAACTGAGAAAAACTCTTAAACTCGCCTTCCCCAAATCAGCAGCCAATCCCCCTTTAAAATAATTAACATCCCAGCCCCTTTGCTCCCGAGGTGATCGAGGCCCAGTAACTGCACCTCGACACTATATATCCACACGGACCCGAACCCTTGCGATGCGCATCTGTGTAGCAGTGGCGTACGTATATGAAAAAGGCAGTTTACGACGCTCGTAAAGATTACGGAACGATGGGGCTCTGTCTCGGGCCGCCGCAGCCGCCGCTGCTGTCCCTCGACGACACCAGACCCTCGAAGGAGCAAATGCTGCTACTCCGAGTCTAGTGGTTTTCGAGAGCCTGTAGCTCGTGGTGGAGGAGTGAGACGGGTTTCGAAACTTTGCTCGGCCCGATAATTCTATGCCTGAGTACAGATATATCTGCAGAAGTATAAACAACAACTCGACCATTCATAGTTATTGTTTTTAAGGGGAATGCACTCCTCGAAAAAATTGATTTTCCCCGAGCAGCAAAAGTGTTTTACCCGCAATTATTTTTTGCGCGTACACGTACACGCTTGCGCGCACGCGTGTGGATTAACGTGTGCGGAATCGCCCGAGGGCCGGCTAACGTTCCCGAAATAGGGGAAAAAAGAGCGGCGGACTGCAACGGCAAAAATAAAGAGAGGAGCGGAATCGCTAGAAATTTGCATGAGAGCCGGCGTTGCGTGCGCGGTAAAAATGCAAATTCGGATCGCCGAAAAGAGCGCATCGCTACACACGCGCGCGCGGGCCAAGAACGAAACAACCGGCCGCCGCTCTTTCTTCTCTCGCAGGCTTTGCTGCGCGCAGGCTAATATGTTGCCGGGAGTCGGGCGGCTTTTGTGCGGTCGCGTACACGTACACACTTTTATCCCCAGCGCTCGTGAGAGATATACTGCGAAATAGAGGAGAGTACAAGGCAGGGTGAGGGCATCAAGTATGGTACGGCGTATTTTAGAAAATGGCGCGCGTTATTTGTGTTTTCAAAAATTTACGCTCGATTATATCGGGGAACTTTTCATTGGATTTTCAATTCTTTTTGGCCAAATTCCATTGCGCGTCTTTTAAATTTTCGAAGCTCAGAAATACGCGATTTTTGAGGTCGGATCCGAGACGATGCTTCGACCCTTAGCCCGTAACTGCCCGACCTTCTAGCCTACGTATTTTTGCGTATTTTTCCGTCCTCTTGAAGCCTGTGTAGGCTAGATTCACGAGAATACGTGCCAAGGTACCGAGAACGCCCGATAAGTTAACCCCAAGAATCACGCGATTTTCGAGGTCGGATCCGAGGTGATACCTCGACCCTTAGCCACAGCTGGTGGTAGTAGAGTTTTCTCCTGTGCAATATGTCCTATATATTGTTTTTATAATTGTTGCTAACACTGAATTCGTAGCACGTCCTCATTAATCTAGCAACAATAGCTACAGCACAGAATAAAGCTCCATACCTTCTTCTTAACAAACAATCTCCGGCAAATAAAGAACCCGGCAAATCCTCCTCTGCCTTAGCCTAATGCGTCTTACTTCCGGGTCCCCGAGCTTCTGAAAAATGGCACTGCAGCAGCAGCACCGGCGGCCATGTGTGCGTGTGCAAATCGTAAAATTCATACGCAAGAGATTAGGCTTGCACCCGCGTCTATAATACGCGAGCTAGTGGAGGCAACACACGCGGAGGCACCACTTAGCGCGCGTCGCGCTATTTGCTTTGCAAATAATCCCGGCGTACTTAGGGACATGTACATGTAGAGCTGTACATGCAACGTACACGCGTACGCCTTTCTTGACTCGGCGAAGCGTGGCGGCTTGGTACCGTGCCATAAATATGTATCATCCGGATGCAGTACTTACGTACCCAAACACATTCGATCCTCTAGCGAGAAGTGCGGCTCTGCGCTTATGGGGCTGGAGACTACTCGCTTGGCTGCCGAAGTGCTGCGGATTCGGCAACATCCGAGGGGAAAATGGTTGAGTTTTCCAAAGGCTTTCCTATAACAGTACACTTTGTTGAGAAACAGAATAAAAAAACATCCAAAAGACACAACAAATACACCCACGACTGTGCTACCGTACACAAACGCGAGAGCAAAAAGTGCACGATTCCAGCGCGCAAACAACAAACAGCTAGCTTAGAGCGTGTCGTATGGCATAATAGCGCCTCGGGGCTCGCAGGTGTCGACGCGCGAAAACAAACAATCCGCCGCTGAAAAATACCGTATTTATTCGTACATAATGCACGTATAAGACCGTTCGTTTGTGTATAGGAGGAGGCAGAGAGAACGGCGGCAGCGGAAAATTACTTTTAATGCAGCCAATTAGAAGGGCAACACGTTACAAGCATGATTCTCGCGAAAGATAAATGAATTTAATAAACGCGCGGCATGTGGAGCCGACGTGTGTCTGGCGCGCCGTAGCTGCAGTATACAGCGGATGCGTCGCTGTGCTCCTTTGCTTCGCTGCAGCGGAGCCTGTTTTTTTGGCAGACGATCCTACTGGTGGGGGTAATTAATAAAGGCGCAAGCGCTCTGTTCAATTATCCGGCAGACGAGTGCCTGGGTCGGCTCTAATTGTGCGATTCTCGGTTAACGAAAACCGTTGTTTTCATCATATACAAAACGCGGAGAAAGCTTCGTAATGCAGAGCCGTCGGCTAGCCGCAGGAGCCATCAGTTAGCCGTTTCTCTCCCGGCCAGAGAGCTGAAATCGAGCGCGTCATTCCCAGTGCAGTTTTTCGCTCCGAGAATCATTGTTCCGCGCGAACACGTGACGGCTCGAAAGAGGCGGACAGCTTGCGCGCGCGAGATATACACGCACACAATGCCAGAGCGGGAGAACGACAAGTCGGCCGAACCCGCCCCAATCAAATTCCCGAGCCGGGAAAAATTCTGACGGGAGTTATCGAGTCGGCCTATCGAGTGCGTTATATAGTCGAGCCGTGTGCGCTATTGTTATGATAATATCGAGCTGCTTTGGAAAATTCGGACGTCTCCGAATTAATCTCCAGCGAGCATTACGCCTTCTTCTATCACGTTCCTCTTCCGAAACACCCACCAGAGCTTTTTTCCTCCTCTATTTTCTCGACACACACGGAGACGCCGCCTCGCTCTCGCATTTGCATATCCGCGGCAGGTTTATACGTTTTCGATATTCGAGACAGCAGCAGCGCCGGCAGCTCGGAATCGAAGTGTTGCCGAATACGTATACCTCTGAGCGCTGTGGAAAAAAGAGAGCGGATTTAATTTATGAAGTTGCAGTTTCGGGGGGAAACGACAAATCTGCTACAAGAGGGAGCTTTTCCCTCTAATTTATATCCGATGTCGTTTGCCGATTGGATACGCTGCGGCGCAATTGAAAAGCACCGTACGTTATGCGGGCGCCTGCCGCGCGCACCTGTTTTGCTCTCTCGCCTCGCTTTTCCCCCCTACTCGACTGTTTTTTAGTTGCAAGCTCGCGTCGATAATAAGAATCGCGATCGGGGCTCTCCCTCTCTCTCGCTCGCGATTTGCATTTAAATAGCTTTGAAGCTGCTCGTTCTCTTTTATTTTTTGTTTTAATCGACGTTTGAATTCAGTTTTGTTTTACTATAAACAGAGAGTCGGATTACCGTTTGATCTCTAACTCGTAAAAAGCTATCGTGTCATATCAGAATCGATGGACTCTTCTATTCCGAAATACCTCGGCTAAGGCGAACGAGCTCGCAGTTATACACAGGGTCGAGAATAGCAGCTTGCGCCACGAGCAAGGATAATGAATAGGGTGTTAGTGAAACACGGTGTAAACGCCAACGCTGCAGTGCCACGTCGCTATTACACTCTGGATGTGTCCGCTCTTGCGTGGACAGAACACATTCACGCCCTTAGTCCCTGGTGTACTGCTGCGTGAGGAGGTTCTGCTCGTTGGCTGTTTGTGAGTATATTAAGTTAACGGAATCGTCGGTGCTTTCAGCGTTTGATTTTTAATTTTTGTATCCTCGTAAGAACGACTCGTTCACACTTGTCATCGTATCTGGAGCATCGGATCTCCGCAAATGCGTAAACAATAGAGCGAGAGATATTACACGGGGTTTACATAGCACACTCGAGCCAAAGTAGATCTACTGTAAGGTCCAATTCACAGTGAACGACTGTGTACGCTCACACACACGCCAGTAGTGCAGATCCGTTGTTGGTCCGCCCCGTTTGTAAGCTCCTCGATTCGGAACGCATGGACGAGTCTGTTGCTCGCAGAAACACGTATTGCAGGAATATTCGAGGAATGACCCGCGATAATTTCCTCGCCTTCAAGCTTGCAGAATGTGCTGTTACAAGCACCTCGAGAAAGCTTAACTAATCGATAGTTTTTTAGATAGGTGTTTTAATTATACTATTTTTTCACTAAAAATAAAACCTGTAGCAGGGATAGTCAGTTCATTCACAAAAATTTGACTTCCTCGAGAGGATTCACGGGGTCGCGGAGTGAATTTAGAGTTAAACTCCTCACAGCAGCGTAATACGGTCGAGCCACTCCTTTCTTCCCCGCGTTTTTAAAAACGAGGCCGCAGCGGGTTGGAAACCAGAAGGGCTCATGCCTGTAAACGAGTTGAGAGCATACACACGTTTAACGATGGTTGTTTATTGTTTACATAAGTACAAATACGTGGCACCGTTTCTGTGTTTTCCTCGGCTCGTCGTCGTAATTGCACGAAATTTTCCGAGCGTTTTGAGGTGAATTGCTTTTGAATTTGAAAAAAAATCCCGCGCGCAATTCGAATGAATACGCCTACCTACGCGTGCCGTTGAGAAATTTCCGAGGCGACTATAGTACACACTAGATTAATTCACAATAGAATGACATGTATCAAAGCTTAGTTGCAACAATCTATTACGCGATTCAACGCAGTGCTAACAAGCAGCTAATGATTAATATACCCAAGCGGCTCTTCAACAATGGCAAACAGTCCATTAACCAGCCAATCGCCGCCATAACTTATCACCTCTAATTCCTCAATCGCATGTCAATCCGATCCATCGCGCACCGACGGAGACCTATTCCCACATACAATACCCTCCACCCCCCTCCCGTCAGCTTTTTCATCCCTCCTCTCTCGATAACACGATCAGAGCCGTATTGTCGCGCGTTCCGGCACTGCGGCGATCCATAATCATCTTAGCTCGGCCAAGCGCGCAGCCGACTAAGCACACACGTTCGGCCGTACGCAACGCGTAGAGCGTCTATATATAGATCCTGCTCTCTCTCTCTGCAGCCAGAGAGAGAGAGAGAGAGAGAGAGAGAGAGAGAGAGAGAGAGAGAGAGAGAGAGAGAGAGAGAGAGAGAGAGAGAGAGCATCGTATCGCGTATTCACGATGGCTAACTCCCGGGCCCAAGGCGAAGACTCCCATAAATTATTCAGCCGCCGTCGCTTGCGCGATGTGTGTATCGGCGGGGAATATTCAGACGCGCGGCAGAGGCCACTTTCGGTTTTAGCGCGATCGCGCGGGGTAGTTCATAAATATAGATAAGCGGGTTGCATTTCGACGCGTGAGCTGCCTGTCGAGAGCCGGCTTCGGCCTATATTTTTTCTTAATTTCATTTTCTCCACTCGGTCCGAGTTCATCTTCATTCTAAAAAAAAAGCTCCGTGTTCGGTTAAAGGAAGATGAAGCCCCGCAGAAAAAGCAGAAAACTTTAGCTCTTCCTTACAGGCAGATTTCACGCCTGGCTGGCTTAATTCGGTAATACGAATATACGGTGTCGGCCGTAATGCTCTCTCGCGCCTGTAATTATGAAATAAGCCCTGGATATACTTTGCGCTTGCTTCTTGGCTCTCGGCGCATTGTCTGCGGCTCGCACTTAAGCGTCGTCCCGCGAAAAGAGCATTAGGGCTCGTCTTGTACGCAAGCTTCTTTGTTTTTGCGCGCAGACGCCCGTAGACCCTCGTTAGGGTATTTTTTTTTTGTCTCGTTTGTACCCGAGGGTTTGCAGGATAGAACCTGACGACAAGCCGTGCTGTTGTCGTTGTTGTTGGCTCATCGAGGTGTGATTGCGGCAGTTTTATGATTCAATTTGTGTAAAAATAGACGATAACATTGTTTATAGGTTCCGCGCACGTAACACATTAGACAATCTCATTGAGAGAGAGAGAGAGAAAGAGAGAGAGAGAGAGAGAGAGAGAGAGAGAGAGAGAGAAAGCCAGAATTGCAAACTCGCTGCTACTTCTCGTTACACGACGTGTGCATAGTTCGCGACTAATGTGACGAAGTCATCATCGCGCGCGAGGGAAATTCCGCTGCGACACACACACACTCACGTGACGCAACTCCATCAAGGGCTCGGTTACATCGTGCGCGCGCGTCAAGTTGATTCGAAATTTCAGCGTTACGAACTCGTTGAACTCAAACAACGTAACGAGCCGATGTTTGTCATTCGGAAAACGAACGACGTACGCGAAGCATCAGCAGCAGCAGCAAAGTATATACGCATCCGCACGCATGATTATTCATGACCACGTGTGTGCGTGTACACACTGCTCTGGGGGTATTAATATCGCGCGCGTGGCGCAAGTGTAATCAGTTTTATGGAAAATTCGGCCGAGAGCGAGTTATACACGTGCGCGTGTGTTATCGGTTTGACGGAATCGCGAGAGAGAAAAGGCTCGTCGTCGATCGTTACAAACGAAAGGTGCCTCAATTTTACGCTGACGCCGAAGTCATATATCGGCGCGTGGTGGAATTTTTTACAAAGCCAAATACCGCGAACTCCCTGCATATTCATCCGGGTACGCACGAGTAACAATAATAACAAAGTTCGGCCAAGTCCTTGCGCGTTTTAAAAATCCCTCGATATTCATTATTCGTCCGCGAGCAGTAGCTCTCTCGCGACAATATTACACACAGCCGGCTCGGCAATCTGCGTGCGCTCAAAGTCATGCCAGCGCGGCGGCGTGCGGCGTCACTTCGGGGCCAACTTGATTGAAAATTCCAGCTTTGCGCGAACTTGTCGAACTCGTAACAAACACACAGAGGGAGTTGATATTTGTCGTTCGAGCAACTCCAAAATATTCACGTGTGTTCCGATAAGCGCGTGTGCGGCTGGCTTGTACATATCATGTCGAGAGAGAGGAGAGGGTTAAGCACACAATCAAGCCGATGCGTACACACGACTGCCCTCTCGGCCAGGTGTATATACCTTTCTATTCTCTCTTGGGTTGCTGCTTGCGGCTTGGGTCGCTCTCGGTTTGCGCGAACGTTGCCCCGTAAAACACTCGATGCGACACGCGTCATGTAGTTTTTCCTTCTTTTTTCGGCTCTTTTGCATGCGCCCTCGAGTCTCTGGTGAGGGTTTTTTTCGTCGAGACCGAAGTGTAAATATCGTGATCGTCGGACGGCTGATGAGTAAAACTCTTACAACTAAACAATTTACACTTAAACTGCAAAAGCTTCGAGTACATCTCCAAGCTGTAGGAACGAATGTGGTGTTGACCGTGTGGATCTCGAGAATTAATACTCGCGTTTTCGCTGCGTCTGATGTGCCTGGCCTGGAACATCTTTATGCCGTGTGTACCCGAGGGATGATCCGATGACAAATGCACAAACAGTTAAATCTCGCGACTGAGCCTCCGTAACGTCTTGATTCGCTTGTTGTCTTCGAGACTACTATCGCGAAGAAACTACTGAATGTTTGCGCATCCTACCAAACCCACCTTTCTCTACTTACACGATGCGATACACACGTGTTTATTCTACAAATCTTTCGTGTTCACACGAGTATGGAGCGGCCGATCAATCAAACCATAATCCTACTCTTCTGCAGTAACCCTCAAAATCCTCTCACCCCATGGAAGCAGCAGCAGCATCTCGTATTCAGGAACATCCCCCGATACAAGACGAAGCTCAACGTCACTCGCGGCTGTAGTCCTTACCCCAATACACACACATACTGTCGCGCTCTCTTCAATCGCCGTCGCGGCAGAACAAACTGTCAGCGTTCTCCGATGCAAATTCTCGGGGAATCAAATTCGCGACGTACGTACGCGGCCGCGTCGTCGTCCTCTCGACAGACAGCCGATTTCGTCGTTCCGCGAGTGAAAAAGAAGGAAGAAACAACGGACGCGTGTATAGCGCATTTCAGTCACGTCGCGACGCACGCCTGGGTTATTTCTTTCACTGCAGCTAGCTGCCTCTCCGAAAGGGAGAGAGCGGGAGGAGGGCCACACTAGCGCGCGAAGATCGCGCGGAGAGAGGTGACAATTATCTTTGACACGCGCTGCATTTTCTCGCGTTTCTGCGGACGTGCGTGGAGATGTGGGCTTTGTTTTGCTCGCGATGTGCTAGCGAAGCAGAGGAGGCTTGATTTTTGAAGTTTGTCACGTCATTGCGCAAAAGGATCCATTTATATAATTTTTTGTTCCCTAAAGCTCACTGTTCACGAAACTACTGGTTCAACGCGTGAGATAGCATATCTCACCTATTTTTCCTCCCCCAAAAATTCCGTACAACTTGCGATTCCGCACAGCCCCAAGACTGCCGGTCTCGCCTCGCCCCATTGTTATATCAGCGAAACAGCGTAGCGGCGAGAGAGAGAGAGAGAGAGAGAGAGAGAGAGAGAGAGAGAGAGAGAGAGCTGAAAGGCGAGTTCAGGGATGGGGTCGCGAGCGCGCGCTCTCCCTAATTTTGAATCTGATGCGAAGTTACCGCCGGCGCAACTTGCGCTGCTACTCTCCATTCAATGTCCCTAGGGCTAGTCTGCTGCTGCTTCGTCGCTATTTCGCGGAGATACGGAGAAATCGTGTGCAAGTAAATTGTTCCGTCAAAAGGCCGCTCTCTCTCTCTCTCTCTCTCTCTCTCTCTCTCTCTCTCTCTCTCTCTCTCTCTCTCTCTCTCTCTCTCTCTCTCTCTCTCTCTCTCTCTCTCTCTCTCTCTCTGTGCTGTAACTCGAAACTTTTACCGCGATTTTATCGGAGGCGGCTCTGACGTGCGCGCGCGGCTTCGCTGCCTTTTATTCGTGCAGCATATGCACGAGGGCCGTTCGAGAGAGCGCAAAGTTTCAATTGTGCGTGTGTGCTGGTCGAGTTTCTTGATGTTTCAGTATGATTCTGACGTGCGGAGAGTTTGCGAATTTAATGCGACCCTGTTGCGCGAGCACTGTTTTGATTAATTTGTTTTGTTTCGACGACGCATTGATTGGCGGCGAAATAATGTTTGCTTGAGAGGCTCGTACGGACTGGTATTTTAATTTAAAAGAAGTCTAACTATACTGGGATATATCATTCGTGAGTTTGCGATGAAAATATACGAGGGTTTGGAATAATTTTAATTAGCGCGTTGAATTCGTTCGAAAATCAGCCGGCAGTAAATTATTGCGAAAAATCGGGAAAGCTTAATAAACAATGAACCGGACAGCGGTGCAACGTGCTTTTTAAAAATACACCCGTTAAGTCGACCTTGATTAAAATTATTCATCTCACTCCAACTTTAAGCGATCCTTTATCAAACGCAAACATTTTCCCGCGTGTAAAATCGGTCCGAATGACAGACGTTCCACCTGCTATTAAAACACCTCCCCACACATCGCTCGAAATTTCCGACTTTATTGTTCTCTCTCTCGTAAGACAGCTTAAAAACCGCGAAGGCATTCATTACCTCTCAGCAGCGGCGGCGTATCAATGAACAAAGCGAAAAATTTGCAATGCATTAGCCGCGCATTAAGAGCCGAGAGTAAAAAAGAAACACGTGATTTCACACCCCGAGGCCGTCCTCGCTCGTATTTATAATTAAAAGCATTGTACTCGCCCTCCGTATCTATTATGCGGTATTTGGAGTCGGCAGTAGTACTATAACCGAGGCCTGCAGGCTGTAATATACATAATTAAACTTACGTGACTTATCTGCTGAAAAATGTTGTGTTTAACGTCCCCCTCGGCTGTAAAGCCACGCGCGCAAACGAGCTGCTGTGCTTTTCTGCTGCTTGCTTTTCTCCTTCCCCCTCTTACACCCCCGCGTGACATACTGCGCGCGTGGTTCTCTGCAGATACCAAAGCTCTGACGTCCTGTGTTTGCGGTTTTCGAAATTATTATTTTTCACCCCCCACCTCTTTTATTTTTATACTCTCTGGTTTCCTTTTGTTTCTGGCTTCTTTTTCGCCTCTGTCGGGCCGCGATAACTAATTGCGCGGAAGAGGAGAGCGTGGAAGGCGCAAATAAAAAAAGAAAGGGTTGGCGTTTCATTAAATGTGAATTAGGTGGGTCGGTTTTCACTATTCATGATGCCGTGTGTCCTGGATTCCTGCGGCGCTGCCGCCGTTTCGCTAATTTTTTATCATAATTCGATCGTAATAGTCCGCGGAACCTCGGGCTAATGGCGGATGTTGGGCATATATATTAGTGAATAAAAATACTCTGGATTGTGTCCGCGTGGTTCGGGTATCATGAAAATGCATGTAATACAGCGTGTATTTTCAGGTAAGCATGTCGAGAATGTGCGAATACCAGGCGTTCGTTTCATTCCGCGACCTCGAATTATTTTTCTCTGGAAAAAATGTAATAAAAGCTTCTCATAGTAGTTATCAAATAATAACATTTGCTCTCCTCCATTTTCCCTTTAAAATACCTCCGCATTCTTCGCCCGTAGTTTGCTCGAAACAATTTGCGCTCGCATAATAAACCGAGCATCACTTTTGTTCAAAACTGAGCGACGATCGATTCATCAGCAGCAGCAGCGACGAAAAGAAACGAGTCACAATAGAAAAAGTAGTCGTATCTCGGTCAGTATTTCAGCGCGATACGAGCCTCGTGTGACAAATAGCCAGCGATGTAATGAATATGAAACGCGCACCAGCGCGATTCCCACCTTTCCTGCTCTCTTTCCCGTTGAAATCACTGTTCCGCGCTGACTTGCATTTGTTATTTCTGCTCGGAGCCGTCGCGTCAGCTCTCGTGCCACGTCGCGTTATGACTTGCTCGAATTGAATCAGCATCAGGGCTTTTTTCAAAAGAAATCGCGCGAAGTTCTGCCACGTTCACCTGTGCTCAAAGGTCCCCTTCGATCCAGCGCACCATTTGTCCGGGGCACGAGAAGGAGTCTCGATCGGTATTCCTGAGCAGCATACCGGGCCCGAATTGCTTTGAGAAAAATTACCCCCGGAATCTCTCCCGCGCTATATCGTATAACTTATACGCCGGCGGAGAGCAGCAGTGAAAAGTTTGCGATGTGGAACGCGCGCGCGCGCGCATCGTATATCCGGCACGTCAAACTTAATAGAGTCTCACATTTTTATAAGCCTCCGCCTGTGGCTGTGTATGTGCGTAGGTGTCTATGCGCTGGAGTGAACCGGCCGGGCTTTGTTTTGCGATGCTTTGTTTGTCTGGGATTTTTGCGATGCTTCGCGGGTAGTAAAGATTTTTCGATTTTATATCGGCACTTTATTCGAGATCGTGTCATCGTATCTCAGGAGGTGTCGACTTTGCGATCAACCTCAAACCCACTTCTACTTTAAGCTTTTGATACACTTGACTCTAAAAGAGAGACAATTAGCGACGACGCCGAGTGTGTGAGAGTCACTACCCACTTTAAGATCGTAATCGCTTCATAACCTGACTCGGGAGGAATTTACGGCAGCATCTTGTAATGGACACAGGACGGCTACAACAAACCCGTCATACATTCGTTAGCTCCGCATTTTTACGGCTGCAATAAAGCTGCCGGTTGTTACGACGACGCTATACTCTCTCACGGGCAATTCAGGGGTTACTACCTCCACGTATCCATCTATTTATAACATTTTCCTACCGTAATTCCGGTTCTTCCGTAAAACTAAATGTTTAGCCTGAATCGCATAACCCGAAGGAAAATCACTACTTCCCGCACCCTAACACGCGAGCTTTTCATCGGCTTTATCGAACCTCAGCGCTGCAAGCTCGCACACACAGCATATAGAGAAAAATCAAAAGAGAAAAGTCCCCGAGAACGACTGCACAAAGGAGAGAACACAAGCGTCGAGTCTCGTTAGCCCAGGCAGCTCTCCAGAAGAGATCAGCCTCGAGCGTTTTTAATAATGAATATCATTACTCAAGCTCGAGCGGCGCGCGGGCGACGCGTTATCTCCTTGTATACTTGTTTACGACTGCGCGCCCCTTGGCGACGCGTTTTGCGAGCGAGACTTGATTAGGTCACTCTCGAGATTGCGCCGGACTGGCCGGTCCCATTTGTGTAATGTATGCGCCGCGGGATTATTGTTCCGTTGGCTTTGTTACGGGGAAAGCGATGTTCTTTGGAGATTCAGAGAGAGGTAATTTTGTTGATGGACACGCTGCGTCATTAGCGCGACTTTCGCGCAAGAAAACTTGCGAGAGGGGAGAGAGGAAACCATTTCGAAGCGTACACGGGATTTGTTTAAAATTTGAAGAGAAACTACGAAGATTTTTCCAATCAGCTTAAAGTTCCGTCCCCTCCACCCCGAAACAAAAGCGAGCAACAACAAGCGCGTCGCATCAAATATTCACGTTATTCCGTTCATGAATAACCAAGCGATCCACATGCACGATTTCTCGAACGGTCGTTATTATCCCCTAAAGCCGGTATGTTTCTTTTATTCGACTTACGCGCAGACATACACTATACGCGTGTCCGTTCGCGTCTGGAAATCAACAGCGCTTCGAGCCCCCCCCCCCCCCTTAATCTCCGTATTCTCATCTCTGCTCGTAAATAATTTTTCATAAATCTTCCATTTTCATTATGCCGGTTAAAAAGGAGAGAGTAAGAGAGCATAAATGGCTTCTTTTTCGCGGGATGAGCGACCAGAAAACAGCGCCGCTGCTGCTACTCCTTCGTCTCTCTCTCTCTCTCTCTCTCTCTCTCTCTCTCTCTCTCTCTCACACACTCCTGCAGGATTAATTCTATTTAAGAATTAAAGCCAATCTTACTAGGTGAGCTTGTTGCGAGGGGGTAGCCATTCTCAAAGGGGATTCCTGCGAGGAGCTTGTGAATGATGTGGGAATAAAAAGGGCGGCAGGAGCGGAAGACTGGCGGAGGGGGCGGGTGAGATATAGACATTCATAGTAAATCTTGCCGCGGAGCACATGCTTTTCGGGCCTGCGTATGATCAGATGAGGGATTTAAGAATTTACCAGCTCGATGTTATAATTCCTTTGTTATTCATCGGTTCGTTCTGTTTTTTCACTAATTTTCGCGTACGGAACGTTGGTTACTGAGTACATCGATTTCTTTTGTCTTATATCATTGTGATCGAACGTTTTTTCGATGCTCATAGCACTCGTTTGATTGACGTTTCGATAGAACGGACGTTTTAATTAAACCGCGAATATCAAAACAACGAGACGTCGGAGAGCAACGAAATAACTGAAAAAAATGTATGAAAAATAAAATCATTCCGCAATGCATTCGCTATCGATTTTTCGCGCTAACAATTATTTACCCGTAGCGTACAACCACAGAAAAAAGATTCGTGAGTTTATAAACGAAATCATTTCCTCGACTCAACCGACAATTTATTGAGCCGGGCTTCTCTGCTTGTACTTATTCGTACCGCGTTTACTCTCTGGTTGAGATTCACCGCACTCCTTATTCCAGTTGGTAATGGATTGAATCTTTGATGCGGAAAGGTCAGCCTCGTCAATCTCCCCCCTTTCGCGTGGGCTTTGGAAAGAACGAGTGGCTATGTGCGATTGTACAGCTGTTTTCGCGAGGTTCCATATATTTCAGCACTTTACGCCAGTCAAGCGTTTTATTTATGGAAAATTAATTCTCATCATTTATTCGGATAACGCGTTTGTACATTAATTATGACTCGATAATTGTTCGGCGAATTGCAAGCATGTTACGAAATTAGTCGAATTCGGGAGAACGACGTTGGTTTACACACGCCGATTAACATCGTTACATACATTATCTTACATTTACGTACTGTGAAAACAGCCGTGATTTTTTAAATTAATTATTGTATAAATTATTGTAATTTTACGCTGTGCTATATTCGTTATCATAATAGACGCGCGTGAATTTTGCATGTCTGCAAATAATACATAAGTAATTCGTTACTTCGCTGGAAAAGAAATCATTAAACAGAATCACTAATAACCTGCAGCTATACGCAACCTCAAAAAATGTGATACTTAGCCCGTCGCTCGAAATTTGTCAATAGAAATGCTTTTTGACAAGCGCAGTCAATGAGGCGATATCTAGGCCGAAGCTACACGCTCTACACACACCCACACACTCACGTACACACTTCAGCCCAGCGCCTTCTTGGCGGCATTATAATTCAAGGCGCGATATCGCCTATCGCGGCCGCGGCGGCGGTGGTGCGGGGGAGTAATTAAAAATTAAAATGAAAAGCTCGATAAGCCCGTAATCAATCACGTCTCCCGGAGCCGAGAGCGCGGCGAGTTGCCTTTGCTGCATATAACGTCGGGGACTCGAGGTACCCCTGTCTCTCTTTCTCACGGCGTCGTAGGCTACGTGCGCGATTATTACTCGAGGGTATATGCCCGCACGTCGTATATAAATTATGGAAATCGCTGCGCGGACGAGGTATGGTTATAAGTTGTAAATTCGAGCGAATACTTTTTTTTAATAATGTGCTTCGGACTATATCTGAGTATAGGCTGTGAATTTTCGCGAAGAAACGTCAACGCAAACAATCGAAGTCGACGACGAGAATATTTCTGCCCTCATCAATGCAGAGCGTATCCCGTCGTAAAGCTCTCTCCTCAACAAAGGCTGACCATAAAAGCGCGGAAAAAAGGAGAGCTGGTACTTTAATGGCCATCGGTCGCAGTATATAGTGGCTCGAATTATCTCGATACTCTGTAACGCACACGTATGCACACACACGTATATAGGTGTAGGATTTAATTGCCGGGGCGCATGTAAGGATTCCGTGCGCCGCTATGTTGACGAGGCAATACACGCGGCGCCATTAATCACGCGACTTTATCGGTCGTGCGTGTATTTTTAAGCTCTCTCGCATCTTTGTTTCTTCTCTCGCTCGCGTTATTTCCCTCCCCCCCCCCCTGCTAATTTATGCATTATTTTACATCTTTGGCACAGTTGATAAGGGAATTTAATTTCTTTCTTCGTCGTGGCCGGCAGCGCAGCTTGGTTTATTAGTGCCTTTATTAATTACGCTTATTAATTCGTTCTTTATTCCCGGGAATATTATTCCCAGGTATGAAATTATACCTTTCGCGGGGTAAATGATACCCAGTACCATACAACTCGACTCGTTGCGTGTAATCGCAATTTCGCCGAGTGAAGCGTCCGCTTTTTGCTGCGCGTATATCAAAGCTGCAGAGTTATCTTTGACAACAACGCGGGTCGGCTCGTAGTCTAGCCTCGAGGTCGAGGTCGCGGCTGTGGTACGACTAAACCCTGCGCGCATCGTCTCCTTCGCTGCTGCTGCATAGCGGCGCAGCTGAAACAATGTCTGGAGGGAAAAGCGTGAACGCAACCTGATTTGCCCATGAATGATGCAGAATTGTGCGATGATAATGGACGGGCTACAGTGCCTCGAGCCACTCCAAACATTTACCACAAGCCGTCCGGTGTTTATACGTTAGCACGTTATAATTAAAAAGTTGACATTTTAAACACCAGATGAGAATAGAAACATACAGCGAGAAGCCTAAGAGTTACAACAATCCCCGACAGCGTTCCACCCCCTGGAACATAGCAGCAGCGCAGCCGTGTTTCCGGAGAGTAGTGCCAGTCGTATTATACGCGGGACGACCGACGAACAGGTTATTCCGCAACGTTAATAGTTAAGGCTAATGCTGGGGGCTCAGACTAATGGAAATTCTAGAGGATTCTCTGATCCCCGAGCACGTACGCTTCGCTCGGCGCAACGCGCACTTACATGCACTTTTGCACATCGCGCAAATGGAGAGAGGCGCGATTTTTTCCCCCACCGTTATTGCCACGAGATGGAAAACAACGTTCGTTTCGCTTACAAGATTCAGCGCAACAATCGAAGTTTATGGAAAAAAACGAGAGAACACGCTCACAAGCGTACAACGCGCGCAAGTTTCTACAAATTTAACCTAAATACTCGCTCGCGAGAGTAGGGGGTAAAAGCCTGCATCGGAGCGAAAAAAAAGGAAGACGCTGTAGGAAGCACAAAGCGAGAAAAGCTGGCCTCGGTAAAGGCGAATTAGCGAGAGCCTAAGGCTGCGCATGGAATATCCATAAAGTTATCCCGGGCAGGCAGCACGTGAACAACTCTGTGTGCTGGGGGAAAGCGGATCGCGTTTATTACGAGCCGTAGTAGCGTAGCGCAACAAAGCCCACTAACAGCCGCGGCTCAAGCGATTCACCGCCGCCGCCCGTTTCTAAGGTTAAGGGGCATTACGTTAATGGCGCGCAGCGTCTGCAAACAAGCTCCGGATACTTCGTGACGAGACAAAGAAAAAGTAAAACGCCGGAGGATGATTCGCGTTCGAAAAGCAAAACACGTTTCAACAGCAGCTCCGAAATCAACTGCTCATATCCCGGCCTCGCCGACAAGCACTGACAGTCGGTCGGAGCGGCACATCAGCACCTCTCTGCAGCCCAGATCCGACGAGTTTTTTTCCTTCGCTTGCAGCAGTCGAGTTCACCCTCGCCTGGCCGGCGATCAATTATTAAAGCTCAAAATCTCCGACGAAATCCGCAGCTGAAAACTGTCGAGCTCGAACTTTTTTCGAATAACGCACCGCATCGGATACTCTCCTCTTGCTCTCGGCTTATATATATATATATATATATATATATATATATATATATATATATATATATAGAGAGAGAGAGAGAGAGAGAGAGAGAGAGAGAGAGAGAGCGGAAATGCGTTGTGAAATATTTAGTCGGTCTCGCTCTCTTTCTCCCGAGCATGCCGCGAGGACTGCATTATTAAGCGCGCGCGGCTGGCTCTCTCCCGATACACGGTCCCGGATTTTATGGGGAATTCGTGAATGAAATAACTCGACTCGTCTAGATGATCCTTACATGACTGTATTTGCCTTTGACGCTAGAGCCCTGTGCGAAGAGAGAGAGCCGGCGGTGCGAGCTTCTCTATTTTTCGACTTATTCTCTCCACTGCAGATGGAACAAATCCCGAAGAGAAATTCGATTTCGTCCTGCGCTGCTACTGCCAGTCTCTGCTCTGCTTCGCCGTATAGCGATTTATGTTTTCTCCATCTCTCTGACTCTCGTTTTTTGCGATTCTCGAGTGTGTGTGTGTGTGTGTGTGTGTCGGAAGCGAAATTTTTCGTTTATTAAAGTAATGTAAATTCGTCGTATGATTTTTCCATGAGAAAGCAGCGGTAGAACTCGCCGACGCGAGGGAGAAAATTGCCGTTCGGAGAGCTTTTAAGCGGCTAAATTATGGGCGGTACACCTGCTAAAAGTGCAACTTTAAAATTCATCAATCGAACATTGAGGATATTTGTTGAACGCGCGCTCGTTGAAAATTGACGTGTGTTTTATTCGACGTCTATGAGAAATATGAAAAAAACTACGCGAGTGCAGGGAGCACTTGCGAGAGAGTTAATATTTGACGTTACGAAACAAAGGTATATGTTTCACCAACTTATCGAGTGTATCGTCGACGCCGCTGACGTTTAATTTTAGCTATTTGCACTTACAACGAGCAAACGAGTAAGAGAGTTCGTTATTCACACATTGAGTCATTTTTATGACGGTACTTCATTTAATTGAGGCTCTCGTCTAATATGTGAGGTATTTATGTGATAGTGGATTTTTTTAAGAGTAAAATCATCCCGAAGACCCGAGGAATGTTCACTACATAAATGAAATTATCGCCGCGGAGTAACTAAAGCTAACGAAGTTGACTAAATTCAGCGCTGGCTCTCGAGAAGATTACCGGTAAAATATTGATCAATATACACAGCATGAATGTAATCCAAGTCGTATAACTCGGAACTTATCAATAGTTCGCGTGATCGTCGAAATAATTAACGAACTCTCGTGCGCATTTAATAACTCCACGTTTATTATCATAGTCTTGCGAGTTGGCTCATCAGCGCTGAATGTTTAACGCGCGATTTAGGCGCATAGATGCGAGCGCAAAAGAAAGTTTCGATTAAAAATCACCGCGGAACAATAATCCTTTTACGTGAACTCTCTCGCTATAGAGACATTTTAAAGCTTGTCGATTAAAACGATTAAATCAGCCCATTATTCGCAGAGACGAATAAAATCTAGTATCATCCAGAGCTGAAAATACATTTGATTAACGCTTCGTTTATTGTTAACGACCGGCTCGCGGCTTTAATTTACTCTGATTAGAAGTAGAATTCCGCGCCGCGCTGTGTACAGTGAAATGATTAAGAGAGCGTGGACGGGCTCTACCTGTTTAACGCTAATTTGAGCGTATCAAAATTACACAAGTTATACACAATCATCGATTCGCGCCACGCGCCGAATTAATAATCCCGCAAAACTCGTACCCGCGAATATTCAAATCGTAGTATGATACCTCGCGAAATATTTAGTCACGCGTCGCGGAGAAACGAGCGCTTGACGCTGTGTCGTCGACGGATGTATAAAATCCGAACGGTTCGAATCCGCGGACCGCATATTTCGGGGGCGGGGGGAACGCGTGTATCTCTTATTCAAATTGCACGGAAAATTCGATACGACCGCGCGAGAACGAGCGATGCAATTTATGAATGCGTGCCGCGCACTTTGTGACGTGTCATGTACGGGAGGGGGGGGGGAGGTGAGCATCGGCAGCTGTAATTGGGATTTATGAGCACGAGCGGGAGAGAGAGAAGAGCCTTTATGCTGGATATCGTTCCTCGTTCCGCTTATGAACACAGAGAGAGATGGGACGATATACACTGGGTAATGTCTGTGCACGAGTGCTTGTACGAGGGTTATCTCTGCGGAAGTGTCTTTGATGGCGATTATTTTCACGCTGCAAAGCGTCAATCAAACGTATAACCTCGAAAATTTTGAATTCCGCGCTCGAATGCCCAACAACTTCATAAATGAGAAATTCAACGGTCTAAGTGCGAGCTAATAACAACTTTGTACCCTCTTCACCACTTAATTTTCAATCTCACCCACTCCATCTGCACAACGTTCCAGCTCTATCCTCTCCTACACACCGCCATTCGTCTCTCTTCGACAGACACTTTGCACGTGACCCTCCCGACGAATAAAACAGCCGCGCGGGACAACAACGCGGGTTGTTCTTAGCGGGGCAGCTACGAATTGGCCTCTCTCACGCCACGAAACGATCCACCACGCGGGCTTTTACGCTCGAATTAAACGCGGGGATGACTTTGACCTAATTGTCATCGAACCAATTGCCGACGAGCCTCTCTCGCGCGGGCATCTTTTATTTTACGTATTAATGAAATCGCGCCTGGCGATGGGCTCTACGTATATGTTGCTATATGTAGAGCTTTCTCCGAGTGAAAGCTGTTTCGCAATTGACTGTTTATGCCGAGCACCATTATTTTTATCGCTCGAGATACTTTCTCGGGAGGGTATAAATTTTGAATGGCTGAGAGAGCTCTCGCTTTGTTTTCTTCAGCTTTTGTGAATATTCCATCGTCGCATCTCCCATACTCGGCATCGCCTCGTTGTTGTCGCAAGTCGCGGGGATGCTCTCCTCCACCCACGCAGAGAAGACAGAGAGAACAGAGAGGGACAGGTCGGCGCCGCTGGGGGACAAAACTGCGTGTTTAAACGGCCGCCTGCGCGGATCTCGCGCAAACACAGAGCGTATAAACACGTGTCGCCGCGGTTGTGTTTGATTTAACTCGCGCGACGGCCTCGAGCCCCCCGCATAAATGACTAACAATTATATATGCGAAAGGACTGCACTGCTCGCTCTCCGTGTTGCTGTACGGCTGATGTTGAGGATATGCATACGGCAAACAGAGAGTTGTCGCTCACGGCGCTTTCGCTGACTGACTTTGCCCGGGATAAAGAAATTAATTAATTAAGCGAAGAGAATGCGGGGATTGTATCTCTCCCTGTGTGTCTGAGGATGAATCGCCTGGTCTGGTGTCAGCGATATTAACATCGAGTTATTATTGTGAAGCGGCAGCCCCGAATTAATTAAGCCCGCGCACCAAACACCAATAAACACAAACTTCGGCCAGTGGCGTCCAACAAAATATCAAGAGACTAACCGGCCCCCCAAGACGTCGTGCAAGACGAAAGCACAGCGAGGGTCCGCAGATCTTTGGGGGCGAGGCCGGCGGCTACTTGCGGTAACCCCAGCCGACTCTGACTTTCATCTTTGTAGAACCGGAGAGCGTATATATAGAAGCAACAGTTCAAGCGGTCAGCGCTCAACTACACCTGCTATATAGTGCAGCAACTGGTGCCGCTAACTATACACAGAGGCCGCAGCTATCTCTTGCATGTATTATGCCGGGCACTATACTCTCTCTCCGACCAAGCAAAACAAGCCCGCGGGCTATCCTGCTCTCTACCTCCCCCTCTCGAGGACGACGTCAGTCCGGAGTCCTCAAGGGTATTTAGTTTGTCCCAAGCTGCATTGTGCATTTGTCGGGTAATGACGCCGTCTTGTTGAAAAATTTCGCGAAGACGCGAATCATGACTGGAATCAGGCTGTGTCTGACAACGAAAACAATTGAATTTTCAAACCCACTTTCAGCACACACAAAAAATCCCTTTAAACCGCGCAAAGTAATTAATTTATGGATCAGGCAAAGGAACAAACGGTCCGCGGGCCGCTTAAACAGAAGTGGAGAAAAAATATGCGGAGAGCCGAGGGGAAAAGACGCGGCTTTTCTCACTAAATCCCTATGCGCTGATACCGAGGGCTTTCGCGAAGCGGAGAGCGCGTAATTACATGCCTAAGGCTGCGCAAAAAGCGCGTCTAACTTGCCTTCGTTCTTCAATCGTTCCTTTTACCTCGGCTCCTTTTTTTCACAAGCCTGGGCCGCTTCTTTTGTTTCGCTCGGATTTACATCTCGAGTATAATTCGCGTATTAAATGTTGTTCCTCCGAGAGGCCTTTGTCTTTTCAGCTCCGCCGCGATTCCGAGGAAAAAATTGTCAACAATCGGAATACTTTCTTTGAAAATTCGTGCTCGCTTTCGTGGAATTTAAAAGAAAGTTCAACCGCGCAATCCCGACGTACTCCGATCGCTTACGAATTGAAAAGAAGACGTAATCAAAGCTACCGCGCAACTTATTCCGGGGCCGGCTCTCGGCAAACCGCAATACATCTCGAGCGCAAATTTACGAAAGGAGTATAAAGCGCCGTTATTGGGGGGAGAAGTTCATCCCAAAAGAAAGAAGATAAGAGAGCCAAAGCGTATGCTCGCGGATGGGTATTATCGAAGCTGAAGGTGTGCGCTAGCGGCTCCTCCTCGCTTGGGAAATTAAGGAGCTTTTTAATCCCGCGCAAGACGAATCACCCGGGCTTCTTCTTCTTCCATATACCCCCCCCCCCCCCCGCGAAATTCCATTTTCACTTTGCTATACCACGTCCCCAAGTCCCGCGCGTGCCTCCTATCAACTTCCCGGTTGATAATAAAAGCTGTCGGCTTGCGTTGCTGCAGTTTGCTCTCGCTGAATAATCGATGGGGCTGTGTGGGTTAATTGAGCAACGCAGGAGAAACGTAATTTTTGAATTACGTGCCAACTCTCATAATGCATAAATGCACATTTTTACATTCCGTATCCGGCAAATAAGAGCCATGAAAATTTAGAGGCCTCTCTCGAATTAAACGGAATTCCAGATCGAGAGAGCGGCGGGATATACACAAAACTTGATACGCAGTGGAGGAGTCGCCTCTGGCATGCTAATCACCGAAATGCTCATTTCATGCGCAAAAGAAGAAACGAGACGACGACGGCCCCTTTTTAGTGCTGTCCTCTCGCGGTGCTTATGAATTATGAAAGCAGCCGCTCACTTCTTTGCTTCGACTCTCTGTTTACGCTGCCGCGCGTTTCTCTCTCTCTCTCTCTCTCTCTCTCTCTCGCCTTGTTTAAGTAGGCGCGTAAATTATGCAGCGGATCGATGAAAAATTGAGGCTGCGCTCCGACTTTTTGATTTTACCTTCGACGTACACCTGTTTGTGTACTCGATTTTCATCGTGAAACCCTAATTTATCCAACAACTGATCAAACAACTCCCTAATTAAAGGATGAAAAGTCCAGGGCCGCCGAAAAATTATCTTAAAAAATCATGTAATTTTGAAAACTGCGCTGAAAACTCGCTTCCCACACACACACGCGCATACACCTCATGCAAAACCAAGCAAGCAACCTGCATTATTAAAGCTTCGTTAATTTTTCTGTTTCAGGTGAGTATATACGCAGTCGTCGGACTACCGGCTAGCTCCCACTTCTCTCTCCCCCTTAATCTCGCGCTAGGTGTATAACGTGAGTCATGCAACATTCACAAGCGCTGCTTAATCAAACGTAAAAAAGTCCATGCGAACTCTGCGCACTTTTTCCAGCCAGTCAAAGGAATACCTTATTAGAAGGTCTCTGAGGTGGGTGGTACGGGGGTGAAAAAAATGTAGCGCCTCGAGGGCACCGGAGCGTCTCGTGCGGACTTCTTCTCTTCTTCTTTCTTGTGACCCGCGTACTGTTTCTCCGTTAATTAATAAAGTACCCGCGTAAAATAACAGTTTTATAACAGCGTCCGAGAGACCTGGTAAACTTGATACGCCCGGTAACAGCTTTTGTTCTTCGTCGTTTTGAAAGAGCGGAAGGTTGAGCTGGTGCATAGTTTATGCACCCACTGACACTGTGAATCGAGGAAAATTTTCGCGCAGGTTCAGGGAAGAAAAAGGAAAGGTTAATTCCAGCCTCAACTGATTTAAGAAAATTAGGCGTAATCAGAAAGATTCAGGCGACCTTAATCTTCTCCAGCAGCGGTAACTCTCGGAGGAAATATCCCCCCCTTGGTGACCCCCTTTTTCTCGGTTCACCCTCAAAGTAAATTCTTAATCCTGCTCGTACGACTGATTAAACGAATTTCAAAGGGTCAGCTACGTGTCATTGGATCTGAATATTTCAGACTTTCGCGGCGCGCGCGGGAAACAATTAAAGTTGACCGAGTGAGGAAGCCGCTGCTTCGGGTTTTATGCGAAAACTTTCGCGCTCAAAAATGGGCTGCTGCCAGGGCTAGACGAGCTTCTTAAAATTTTTAACGGCCTGGCCAGCGCGCACTTTAGAATTCGACTTGCACTTGCTCGAAAAGTCGAAAGTACCGGCAGCGAATTTCGGACGCGGAAGTTTAGGTAGCGCCTCTGCGGCTAGCGCAGAGCGGAGAGATATAGCCTCTTAGAGAGCTCAGCTAATGCATCCTGAATGCTATATGATGTCCAAGTTTCGCCCCTGCTTTATTAATAATCATTAACTCGACTCTGTATCGCATTCACGGCTCGACTGTATTTTTAATCAACTGAACCGCGCTCGCGCGAGAGATTCGCAAATAATCCGCGAGCTCGCCGAAAAAATGTCCTAAATTAAACCTCCTCCTTCTCCTCCCTCACCTGGCACAAAAGAACGACGCGCTGCGGCAACAAAGGAGAAAAAAATAAACTTTTTAATTCAGCCTAACACCCCGGCGCAAGAGGAGAGAGAATTTACGCCGCATCGTATCCAGCGAGCCGAGTGTTTACGAGGTTCGGCCACAAGAATGCCGCTCCGCTGCTGAAAACTCCTGGGCCTCTGTAGTGGTCTCTTCTCTTTTCTCCGCTTTTGGGTGAGAGGACGACGCGTCGCTGGACTTAATCGCGCGAATTTACGCGGTGCGGACGGTCTCGCCGGAATTAAAGTCGATGGCTTTTTTTCGGGCGGGTGTTTATTTATTGTCTCTCAGTAGTAGTGGTCAACGCCGCGTCAGACATTCAACGTTTTCGGTAACAGCGATCAATACCGTGCGTGCATTTTCCCCCTGAAAATCTAAACAGAACACACCGCGAATCTGCATCATATCACACACAAGCAGCCCCCAAAATCCACAGTTCGCAGCAACTGGATCTCCCCAGCGCATTATATGCGGAGAGAGCGCAGCAGCACCTCGCAGAACACACACAGAGAGTCGCACATACATAATACACGGGGGCCGGAGAGGAGGTTACAGCTTGGCTTGTTTTTCACGAGGCGGCGCTGCGGGCTTTCATTGCGCCGCTGGCCGCCGCCTGCATTCGCGATTAAACCGCTGAGTTATGCGCATCCGCATTTTTAGCGAGCCGACGACGACGCCACCGCCGTTCGCCACTGCAGTGTGTGTGTGTGTGTGTGTGCGTGTGTGTGTGTGTCTGTGGGGAAGGTGTGCTGCGGACACCTGCAATTTCGCGGTCCTTAAATTATACCCACCGCTGCTGCTGCGTCTTTTGTTTGCCATTGTAGGCTCGTTTTTGAATTCTGTGGATCAAAACGTTGATACATCCACTGGCTGATGAAAAAGACGTTTTTGAATAATAAAAAGCCGCCCTTCTTGGACACATCGCCCCGAGAGCGGAATACGCAAAATCCGTCCCGCGCAAATAAGGTTAAAAACAAAAGCGCGCCGACTCTCTCACAAAAAGCAGCAGAGCAGCGCGTTCGCGGATCGTCAATGCGGCACGTGCTTGGGCCGGCACCTGCGCGCTTTTCCGCTAAAATATTACTGAATCAGCCTTTGTTGTTTGTCGCGGAGCGCCTGTGCTGCGTAGAAATTGCGAAAAGCGCGTTAAAAAGTCTAAGAGACGGCCCCCAGGCTTGTGCGTCCGCCTCTTGCTCTGTGTTTATGGCACTGTCGCCGGACTGTGACTGCGAAATTTCATACATTTTTTATGGATTTGTAAATAACCTTGGTTTGCCGTCGGTGTGTTCTCTATTTTTTTGGAGGTGGAAATTTTTGTCGAGGTTTTTTTGTAGGGAGAGTAATTGGTGTTTCGTGTTTAGTTGGCTTTTATGGTTATTGCTTTAGTTTGTTGCGAGACGACGCGTCGAGAATGTTGTAAATTTTTATTTTGTCACGTTGGCTTGTAGTCTTTGATGTTTGGCGAATATAAAGGAGAAGAAGATTTTTGTCGTCACTAACTGGAAAACCACCATTATTTTCAATTACCATAACGCCAATGCAGAATTATAAATACAGTAATTACAATTGCAAGTTCGCAATTTACAATTCAGCAACAAAATCAGCACCCGTAAAACGCAACAATTTGCGAGGTCATCCATTCCTCTACCATACATATGAAATTTACCATAACAAAATATGTGAAATAATCTATACGCCAACCGCACAAACAGCATATCTCGCTTAGCCGAACTTCCTAAATCATCGCCTGCCAGATTCTCTCCCGTCCGTATAATAATTCGAGAAAGACGAAATTAATTACCGTTAAAAGGTGAGCCGCGCGTCTGCTTATCATCGCGCAGAGAGCGATCCATTGGGCCGTACCTGCCGTAATAGCCGCGCGCGTTCGCGTCCTCAGAATACCACCATAAAGAATTTATGAGCTCTCGGCAGATTTATGGTTCCGAGCCGCGCGCGGATATGATTTTAGCGTTTATGCGATTTCGGCGATTTACGAGGGAAGATTGGAAACCTGAGTCGCGCTTTCGGCGCTGCTCCCCGAATGAACCCGCTTTTTTCCCTCACCCCCAAACGCTGCCACCACTGGCCGGCAGTTTTATAGGGCCGAGTGAAATGTGTGCTGTTGAGTAATATTTTTTTACTGCCCGCGAAGAATACAGCGGCCCCAGCTGAATCGGAAAATAATTATTGAATTTCGGTCGAATCATTGTTTACGACAGTATATGTATTTACCTTTTTATTTTTCCTTAACGACGTGTATACGAAAATGTGATCGATCACGTCAAAATTGTCGTCGCTCTTATTGACTCGATCGGCCACGTGCAAAGTTCTGCGAGTCTGTAAATATGCCGGACGAGCCAGGCAAACAGAAGCCACGAGCAAATGCGAAACAAAACGGTGGAGAGGCACAATAGGCCAATGTAACGATGAGTTGAACAATTGAGAGAACACGCAAAAAGAGTACACCGCAGAACTGTTCGAGCAAACGGCTGTAGGTCAAATCGTCCCATGAAAACACGCAACGATCCGAGAATAGAGCAGACGACAGAGGTAGTTAAACACTATCATAGTTCGGGTTTAGGGGAGATTTTAAATCACTTTTTGAAGCTATTTCTCGAGGATACGCGCGAGAGGCAAAGTTAGTATCCACACTCTTTCCGCCTGTCAGGCAACATCGACGCGCGGCTTTCGCGAGTACGTGACGTTTGATACTCTCTATGGATCAGACTTTCTCTCGTCACGACGCTTTTCCCGGTATCTCTTTCGTTGCCCAGCTTATGAAGTAGACGACGCGGTTAGACCGAAATTTTCGCATCTGTCAAGTTCGGAAAGAATCTATTAGCCGCAAGTCAGTCGCGAAAAACGCTGAAAGAAAAACCGACGCTTTGTTATACGGTTTGGCAATTATGTCCGCCAGCGATATTTCCAAAACAATGCACTTCCCCGAAATCTAGTTCCAACCCATAGCGCCTCAGGAGAGTCGAGCGATAAGACTCTCGAGCGGCTCCAAAGATTCGAAATTTACGCGGCGATAGTCCCCCGAATTATCGCAACAACTAAGCGCAACACGAAACTTCGACGCACTGCGCAAAAGCTCTGGCCTACTGCAGCTCGTTGCAAAAAGAGGAAGAAGAAGAAGCTACCACCGTCATTATCCCGCCCGGCTCGTTTTTATCTGGCGCTCAAATGCTCGTCCCTCGGCCTTTTTTTGGCGGACGCGTCCTTTTTAACACCTAATTGGGCATTTTGCGCCGTCGGTGCGCCTGATATTATCATAGTAATAGCCATACAGAGGCGAGAGGTCGAACCGAAAGCCGCGTACAATGGCGCAGCTGGCCGCTCTTTCTCCTCGCCCTTTATCGAAGTACGTGGATGTTGCTGCTGGTCTATTTTTTTTCTTCGATTTTGCTGCTGTTTTCTGGGATGCTGGCGTTTCTTTGGCTGAAAGCGTGTAATATTACTTCGCCGTTCCGAGAAAAATGTCATTAAGATATGTTCATGCGGGGGCAATACTTTTCAAAGCTTCTGTACGAAAATACACCTGCTATAATTTCTATTTCGTATTTCGTTGTAAAAATATGCGAGTATATTACATTACTCGTGAATCGTGTTACACAAACGCACAGTCCGAAAATATGAATTTCATCATCCCTCGGTACATTCCTGCAAAAATTGAAATACTAGAAGGTCTTTATAAAAGTGTGTGCAAGTATGCAGGCAAACGAAATAAGTTTCCCATCAATCCGCAACGCCGAGCAAAGAAACAGCTCTGATATGAAAAATATTTTCCAAAAGTTCATAAAGCGCAGCGCCGAGAACGCCAGCAGCTTTTCAATTAACAATTGATCGCAATAAAAGTAGCGCTAAAAGAACAATAGACCGTCCCGCACAAAGAAGAAAGGAAATCACGAAAGAAGAAGTATTCGCGGAGAAGAAAAAAAAACGCGGCTCGAGAAAGAATAAAGGCGCCAGATAGAAAGCGGGTAATAACGTTCAAAGACGCGCGGAGCTAGCCGCAGGGCTCTAAATGGCCGAATAGTTTAGGACTCTCGGCTGCTGAAAGTTAGTTTGACCCCGGGAAAAATTAGAAAGCGTCGAGTGGCAATTCTTCTTTCCAGCGCTCGATTCCCTCAGAACTTCTCGCGCAGCGAATAAAGCCACCCCTTCCCTTTTTTTTCACCGAGGGGGCAACGAAATTAATAAAATTTCTCGTTACACCTTTTCACGAGCTTTACGCGGCTCGTTCATACACGCGGAATATTTAATTGCGCATTGCGCGTTCGTTAGAGCGGCGAATTACGCGCGGGGGGCTAATATGCGCTTTAATAATATGTATTAAATGCGCGAAATGTGCGCTTTTGCGGCTGGATCACTTCATTCGCGTTTATAATTCATTTCTTTTTCAGCTCAACGTTGAGTGATTATCAAGCTTCGTGCGCTTACGACCCCTACATACGGGAGGGTCACGTTCCAGATATTGTTTTTCTCTGTGGGCCGTAATGGCTGTAAAAAGTCGGGCGGCCGATAGCAAGAAATAAATACTCGAACTAATGAAACTTTCCTCATACGCGGGCGCGCTCGGCAAAAAATAATTTTTCATTTTCCGCAACGCGCTCGCGGAAACTCTTTCAACTGCTAAACTACCCCCGGCAACTTCTAACTCAACGTTACGATAACAATCGCCCGAGCGCTGTTGTGTAAATAAAGAAAACGCATTAGCCGCGTGTGTGCGGTTATTCCGAGTAACTGCGCAATTACAAAAACGCGCGCGCCGATTTATTTTATTCCGACCGGTTCGAAATAAACAAAGCCGAGTCGAGAGAAACTCGGAAAGTTGAGGGGGTGACGGAAGCGATTCATTAGTGTGTGTGTATAGCGAAGCCGATATTAAACAAGAATATGTTATGTGGGTATATTCCTGAAGGTATCGAAGCGATAGAATCGACGACGGAAGAAGCGCGAAACAGGGCGTGAAACCACCCCTAATAACGTGCGCTCATCCCTCGAAACTTTCGAATATTGTAAATGCAATAACATAAAGGAGTATCGCGCTGTCGTTCCAGCCAGATGAAAAGGCGAATCGAGGCATAGCAGAGGTCCTTTCCCAAACTGCCCCGTCGCGCGCTCTTCGTTCTGATATTCGCCCTGGGTGCACTCGAGGAACGTATTCGAAGAGACGCTATTGATACTCTGTGTTTCGAAATTCTGAATTCACTTCGAGCTGTCGATGGCCGTCGTTATGGTTTTAATACTCGAGGGAGCTTAAGGTAATTCTGAAATGAGCTTTTAGACGAATTTCTTCAAATCTTAGTCGATAGCCTTTATACTCTACTCTCCAGCGTGAAATTCGAAAAATCGTCTCTTTATTTTGTCATCAATGTCTCAATTTTCCGCTGCATAAAACTCTCTCGTAGGGTAACAAAATGTTCACCTACAGCCGAGAGACACACAGGTCACGCGACAATTAAGCGCCAGGCCATCTGTAAAGCCTGCTCAGCGAGGCTCGCAATTTCAATTACAAATATTCTCGAACGAGTGACTCTCTCCCTATCTCTTATCTGTCCGACCCCCTCGCCACATAAGAAGAAGCAGCATAGTCGCTCCAGCGACGCGGCAATTTCGAGCTGCAGCAGCTACGCAATTTACTAACTCGTCGTGTCGCGCTGCTGCTGAAAAAGAGTTTAAATAAGAGGGAGACGTAGACGCCGGCGAGGAGTAAAAAAATGTAGGACAAGATTAAAAAGGCTTCCTTCCCCCGCTGCTCGCCGCTGTTTTCTACATTTTGTTTAGAATATAGAGTAGCTCTTACACGGATGCTTTATCAAGATCCCCTAGCTGTCTTGCACTGCTGACCTGAATCGACAATTTGCTTATCTAAACAAGACTCTTCCGGGAT
Source organism: Nasonia vitripennis (assembly GCF_009193385.2). Lineage (NCBI taxonomy): Eukaryota > Metazoa > Arthropoda > Insecta > Hymenoptera > Pteromalidae > Nasonia > Nasonia vitripennis. The sequence continues at coordinate 31,685,507 of NC_045760.1, read as the reverse complement.
TAGCATATAACTCGAGTTATAATTTTAAGCGCAGCGCCTATCCGCGAAAAAAAGCCCGCCTCGTCGCTTGGTAGTCTTATTAGAGGAGATGATAGGATAGTCCGTAGAGCATCAAGGAAAACAACAACAACAAGCTCGAGCGCGTCCAGCCGAGCGGAAAAAGAGCAAAGCCGCGGCAGTTTATCAAGTCGTCGGGGGCTAATTAAAGTCCTGCACTTTTCTTGCCCGGCCTTAATCCCACGCTTCGTACAACAGCTACCGGCTGATGGCTCTGCCAGCCGAGCAGTTAGCGGCGGCCTTTACTTTTCTCGAAAGCTCGCGGAGACAAACGTCTTTCTTCAAAGGAGCGCGCTGGTGAGTGGGTGGCTTAATTTATGCTGATAATTTTTGATGTATAAGTAAAATTACACCGCCATTTGGACTGTGCAATTTACTCGACCGAAATTTGACCTCGGCGAAAAACTGTCACGCCGCGAAATTACTCCGGTCTCTTTGTGCGCTCCGGCTAAAACGTTTTTCAAAGCCAAAGAGCGAAGCGGCCGCGGCAATGTTAATGTCCCGCAACAATAGAGAAAAGCGTTTCCTCCGCCACGGGAAGTCGATTTCCGTCTAGTTAACCCCGACAATTTCAAGGACGAACGACTGTCAAAAGCTCGAACAAAGAAGAAGAAGACGTTCTCCGCGTAATGCACGTATGTGTAATAATAATACATGAGCTCTCTTTTTTTTTACGCCGACGAGGAAATGAGTGTGTGATGAAAAATTTAAGCTCTCGCGCCGATGGAAATTGGAAGCGGCTCGAGTGTAAAATTGTATGCTGTCGCTCGTGAACGCGCGGTCTTATTGATCTTGGCGGCAAATTTAAATCGACACTTTTCGCAGCGGCGTGTCAAAGAGAAAAATTAATTTCTCCCCCCTCCCCCAGAAGAAACTCCTCGAGAAAATTCGCTTTAGTTTTTCGAGTCGGCTGAAATAACAGGCGAATCTCACGTGGGAGAAACACGGCCGGCTCTCTCTCTCTCTCTCTCTCTCTCTCTGCAACATTATATGCGCCGCGCGCGAGTTAACATAACGAGAGAAAACGCGGCGCATACACGAGCTACTTAGACGTACCAGTATAATACGCGCACGCGAGAGAAGGGGAAGCTTGTATTCCTCTCTTTTCCATCTCGGTTCAACCTCGCCCTTTTCCCTCCGCGCTTGTCTCCTGTTAACCTGAAAGTCCCGAGGCGTCGACGGGGAATATTTTACGTTTAGTTAATTAGCGCAAGACAAATAGGAGAAAGTTACTCGCGCGCGAGCGCTGCTGCAGCCGCTGGAGGGAAAAAGAAATTTTCCATCTCTCTGCACGTGCTCCACTGCTAGAAGAGAGAGAGAGAGAGAGAGAGAGAGAGAGAGAGAGAGAGAGAGAGAGAGAGAGAGAGAAAGAGAGAGGGAGTTTGCTTGCTCCTTTAAAGGCAACAGACCTTTGATTTGATTTTAATTATTCAGGGCTATATAGAGTTCTTGTTTTTCGAACTTAAACGAATGGAAACGTTTACGATATTTTTTTTCGTGTCAAACGCTGTTTCAAGTTTGATGTTAATTTTACTCGCTTAAACGCGAGTGTTTTGTTTACGTTAGGTGCACGTGTGTATTGTTCTACCGTTATTATAAGCGGCGAGCAGAGTTTAAATTTTAGAATTTTCTCTGCATAATGCAAAATAAATACGTAGGTTTTCGCTGTTTTGTGAGAAAATATCGGGAGACGAATGGCGCCCTGTTTCCAGCGGACTAATTATCAAAAATATTTCGAAATTCGCAACGCGATGGTGTCAGTTTTCAGGCGAAAATGAACAATTTAAGACGATACCTCGCGCTTTATTTTTCTCGCAGCTCGTCCTTCTTTCCGCTTTTTAACAGTCTCGAGTTAGCTTCTCGTGTATTTGTCAGCAGTCAAGTGTCCTACCTTCTTCTTCTTCGCGTCGTAAATAATTTCTCGGTTAAGTGCACCTCAATTTGACGCTAATTAATCACCGAAACTGGCTGTTTCGCAGAACGCGATGAATATCAAGAGCCTTTGAACAGTTGTCTTTATGGAATGTTGGTTATTACATCACCCGATTTAATTACCTCTGGAAAATTGCCATCCATTTTTCTAATTGCCATCGCGTAACGATTATTTAAATTTATTTAAAAACAAATTGTGAGTACAATTGTACCTGAATTTCACGCGAACTTTCTGACAGCACAGCAGCAGTAAAGTAAGCTTCGTATCAAAGCGAAACGTAGGTATTACATAAACGAAGGTGTAACGTTGTGCGCTGAAGCGTTACATAATAATCGTTTAATAATTATTCAAGTTTCAGTTTGCCTTTTGATCGTCCATGCGTATGAAGAACTCTGCATTAGCTCGGGGGCAAAGGGTTCTCGTATTGCGCAGTAGCCCCGAGCCCATAGGGCTAGTTCGTAATTGCTTCACGTCTGCGCGAATCATCCAGTTCTTTTTCCTTCAAATGCATGCCTCTGTATAATATAATTGTAGACTCGTTGATAATATTTCAAGCATAAGATTTTTAACAGAAGCCAAAGCGATCCTAAGTCACCTTATCAAGGAGCTAATCAAACTCCAATAATCCGTCGTCGACGCGTCAGCATGACGTCTCTCTCTCTCTCTCTCGCAGTGGGTATCGCATCTCCTGGTATACATAGACACTCGGTATAACATCCGGGACACGATATAGCGCAGCAACAGCCGGAGGGGGTCTGGAAAGGTTCGCTGTCCTCCTGCAGGCAGTCGACATAATCTGCGAGAGAGATATATACTAATGTGTGAATTATCGACTGCTTCCTATCTCGGCCCTCTAGCTCGCCTGTCTCTCGAATGCGCTTATTGATGCGGACGTCTGCGGATGTGGCTGTCTCTTTCTCCTGTTGAGTATTTATATTATGGAGGGTGAGTCTTTCTGGGTAAATATGTATGCGGAGGGAGTTGAGAGTCGTAAGTGTGATTAAATTAGATGGGTTAATTTAACGGGAAAAGGGGTGCACGGGGGGGAGATTAGAAGTTTGATTCTGACGTGCGAGTGGTGTTTTTCTTGATCCTTGTGGTTTAATTCTGTCCAAGTTAAACTGCGATCTGTATATTTCTTCGCAGAACTTTCGAACCTTCTTACGGACGTAATCATACGTTTAACAAGATATGAACGTATGCGCTGGGAAAAAACTACTGACAGGAGAAGTGAGAAGCGAAGGGCGATAAAGCGACATGGTAAGAGGAGAGAAAGTAGCCGCGTGACGAGGGATTAGAGACCTTTTATAGTGTCACTTACTTTTGTTTTCAACGACATTTTTCTCCTCTCACTCGGTGGTTGGAATAACTTGACATTTCTCGAAAGATTTCCAGCTATAATGATGATATTTTAACAACGAATCATCTAAACGTAGCTTAAATTATCCTATCAGTGTACATCAAAATAAAATCCAGCGAAAGAGCAATCCCCGCACCAAACTCCAATCCAGCCCCGCTGATCGAAGCACACACCGTCGAGAGAAAGCAGGAGTTCGCGTGAGCACACAACCTCGACTAGACCCCCCCCCCCTCCTTCCCCCGCGCTCACGTCGTCGTCTATACGTCTCCGCGCACACAGCCGCGCCATAGATTAGGTGCCATTTCGTATACACGTATATAGTCTCGGCCTACATATAGACAGTCGTCGCGTGGCGTCTATACGTGCGTGTGCGTAAACAGTGGAAACTATAGGCGCACCACGCACGCACGCAACATCTGGAAAAGCGGAACTCGCCCCGTCATGCCATCGTGAATACGAATCTCCCGCGGCGGCGGCGTGACAGCATCGCGGAGCAGCCGAGGAGGGAATCTCGATTAAACGCGGAACTTGCGCGCGCGCGACTGTGTGACGCGATTATCCGACGGGCTGGAGCTTCTTCTTCTTGTTCTCGGCTCTTCTTATACGGCTATGTGTGAGTTTGTTCGGCGAACTTCGGGACGAGTTTGTATTTTAGTAAGATTCGCGATTCCCTTATATATTTTCAAACGATATTAGTAACCTTCGAATCTTTGACTTTCGAATTCCATCTCTAGCGCGTAATACCAATACGCGACGGCAACAAAATCCTCCCACTCAATCTAAGTCGCACAAGCGGATCTCTCGTCTAGGAAGCGTCGTGACGTTCGCTCCGAGAGAGACTCTCTCTTGCTCTATACGTGCGTGTCAGCCGCAAGACTAACGGGCGCGTGCGGAGTCGAAACCTTTAGCCTGAATTACGGCTTAGCGGCAGACTCGGGAAAATTGGATTATAATGGCAAAGTAATCGCGAGGGGCATGTAGTAGGCCGGAAGTGGGTCCCTCGCGAACGACACTCCCTGCTGGGTGCACGCTGTAGGCGGAGAGGCTTGCGAAGTAGAAATGAAGAGGTACAAAATTCCTTTTTTTTCATGTTTGCAGGTCGGTTATTTCTCCAAAAAGTCGACGTTTACGCGACCGAACATTCAATTACACCGGATCCACCATATTTCGTCATCAACTCGCGCGGCTCCGCCGAAAATCCAAAAATACACACACCATTAAACAAGCAAAGCCCGCGCGCGCGCACTTTTGGCATCCGCGCGTGCGCAACGCAACGTCCTGCTAATCTAAAAATATTCTTCAATTTGCAAACGCGAATATTTCAAGCGAGCCAGTATTAAAATTCCCCCATCACGTGCCCTATAATAATTCCTAAAGAGCGCACACACTCTCAATTTATACGAGTCGAGCTGCTGCACCGCCGCCGTGGGTGAATTGATAGCAGAGCCGAATCGAAGTCAAATCGCGAGAGGCGCACGAGTTTAACGAGACACGATTTATGCCGTTATTACGGCATTTCCATTTCGCGCTCGATCGCGATGCTAAACAAATAGCCCGCGCGCGCGTCCCCAAAAACGTGCCATGAACTCGCTACTGCGCCGGCAATTAAATTTACTGCGGAGAATATAAATTCGAGCTTGCGAGCTTTTCCAAAATTTACAATACCGACGGCGCATTACAGCTGCTGCTGTTGCGTGATTTAAGATGCGTCTAGCGTCCTTGTCTCTTTCTCAAGCCGGACTTGTTTCGTATAAATTTTTTCGTCCGCGACGCTTTTGAATTTCAAATCCGACTTTCTGTTGATATTTCGGATGACTCGACGGGATGGAAAAATTATGGCTCGGAGGAACGTGGGGGTAGTTAAGTAACGAGGCACAGTTTGCAATTAGCTGCCGAGAGAAGATTTCTAATTTTATGCTAGGGTAAATAGCAAAATTACCTCCGCGGCCTCTATTCCCAACTAGTTTTTGCCACTAACAATGCGTTTGTTATTTGTAAACTAATTTCCCTCCCGGTGCACGCTTCGCGACTGCGAACGTTTTGAATTTGCAATTTTCAATCTCCCTTCTGTTTACTTTCCATGAAAAAATACTCAACGGTTCTCCAAATAATAGTGGCAAAATGTACTTCTCTCTATAAACGAGTTGGAAAATCAGCGAGGAAAATCATCGGGGAAGCAATTTCCATTTCCCCTCACCCCTATAGCGAAAGATGCACGCGAAATTAGCGGACATTTGTACACGCCTCGCACTGCTCCCTCGTCACTCGGCCGTCTCCGCTTTCAATTATCCCGGCCGATCAAGATAGGGAGAGTGTATTCTCCGGCTCTTTCTCTCTCCCGGCATCGCACGTACGCCTCATCTATCAGCTGGAGCTTCTTCACCTGGCTTTTCCTCCGCGCCAGCGCCGTATATCTTTGTTACTTCCAACCTGTGTACGTCGAGGGGGGAGGAATATGTGCGTGGGAGGAAGAGCTCTTTGACGGATGAATATCGCGAGTCTGCGCATCGTTTCTTCTCGTTTGTCTAGTCCGTTTACCATGTAACGCGCGTCTGACCGGTTCCGTACTCGATCTACTTACTCGTGTAGGGATCTGAAAATCAAAAGTGTGCTCACCGGCTCGATCTCTCGCACAAAGCCCCTAATCGTCGGAGAAAACTTGGCCCGATCGCCGCGAGGCCGAATCACTGAACTGTGCTAGCTCATGCTTGCTGCGCTCGGCCAATTAGCTCAGAGAGAAAGCTCGGAGGCACGTCTCCTCGTCGGACGCTGTCAAAGCGTAAGCAAGCCCCTTGTGTTTATCGCGCGCGAGGACCGTAGGGCTGTATAACCGCCTGGCCGAGCGCTCTATACTGTATATGCGGCGCCGTGGCTTTTGTGCGTGAGTTTGCGCGGCTGGATTCGTGAAAGAATGAGAGAGAGAGACAGAGAGAGAGAGAGAGAGAGAGAGAGAGAGAGAGAGAGAGTTTGTTACACGCGTGGCTGCGGCTGATGGAGAGTTTGATAGCGAGTTTAAACTCTTGCTACCTGCTAAAGTCTGGTAATCGTTTACTCTGTTTCGGGCGAGTATCGTCCATCGAAGATAAGATCCGAAAATTGAATTTGTAATCCGAAAGCCGATTGTAGGCTAAATCCCAGAGCGGAACAACGGGGCAAAAAGACAGCGAGAAAGATAACGAGAGTCGAGCACGTAGAGAGAGAGAGAGAGAGAGAGAGAGAGAGAGAGAGAGAGAGAGAGAGCAGGTAGCAGGGGTCTCTCGTCTCTCAAAAGAGAGAGAGAGAGAGGGACTCGACTCAAGGAACTCAGGCCTCTTAATTAGCTGTAATTACCGCAACACAGTCGAGCGCTAAAGAACTCGGATGAGAATCGCCCGAGGCTCCCTCTCTCTCTCTCCTTACCTCACATTCGCCCCCCTCTTCCCTCTTGAGATCGTGTTTCATCGTGCGCTGCAGAGCCGGGACGACGACGAACAATTTGCGATAGCGCGCGAGCTTAATGTGCCGCGAATAAAAGTGCAGGAGGAAGAGAGAGAGAGAGAGAGAGTTTCGTCGTCTTTGACTTCGTCTCGGCTCATTTGCCGTCTGAGAGATGGAGGGAAGACAAACGAGAGGAAGAAACGCTCGCGAGATTTGCTTACCTTCGAGTGGGGGGGGGGGGGGGGTGAAGGATTAGTATCCTGCGGTTTGCCTTCTCGGCTCTCTCTCTCTCTTGGTTTTTGCGCAGAGGCAATTGGGGAATACAGTTTCGAGAAATATTGTTCCCGTAGACTCGCGCGCGAGAGGGAATTGACATTTTCCTCAGAAAGACAGATACGAGACGCAGAAATTCAAATGCTTTCTTGCTCATTATTCCGCTTTTCGCATGAGATTAGATTCGACTTTGAAGCTCTTCGAAGAAAGCAGTCCACACACCGATCGCTTTCAAAACCGCGGAGGCTTTCCTCTTGCGGTGATGAAGCACACTACTCCCCGGGAAAAATCGAGGCCGACGCGTCGCGAGCTAGAGTAACCGAGAATATTCCGTCTGTCCGTTTTTTTCTCTCGACTTCGCGGGACTCCTGGTGTCTTTCTCTCTCTCTCTCTCTCTCTCTCTCTCTCTCTCTCTCTCTCAACATCGGCACTGCCAATGGCTCAGAGATTCCCTGTGGCGCGTCACCGCGCGCTCCCCCATATGTACACGTCACCTCCCGGTGGCCGGTTTCCTTCGGCCCCCCTCCAGTAGCAGCAGCACAAACGGAATTATTTATGAGCTTGAATGTGAGCCAAAGCTCGGCCGTAAGCCACTAAGACGGTGCTGCTGGCCCCCGGCTTGATCCTCCTCTCCGTTCGACCTTATTGCGATCTTGTACGGACGTCGAGTATCGGAAGATGTAGAGGTGGCTAGGGCTTGTCTCTGCCGTGCCGAGGAATTCGTATCCGGAATTTCCTTCTCCTGCTGCACCGGTCTCGAGTTACGCGAAGATCGAAATCTCGAAAATGACTGTGACACGGCGTTATCGGTATTTATCATAAAGACAACTTTCGAAAACCGACGTAAAATTCTATTTCGGCTGAAAATCCGAAAAGCATCGAAAAACCCTTAGCCCGCGCCTCGTCGCATTCGGATCGAACGTTAAGATTAAGGCCGCGGCGCTACTGCGCTGCTCTCCTCTCCTCGCGTCAATGTTACCCGAGAGTGGGCCGAGCCGCTGTGGCCCACCTCTTCCTCCGCCTCCACCTCCTCCTCCTCCAGCTTCTCCGGAGAATAGCATCGCAATCACCCTAGTTCGATCGAGCGCCAGCGGGAGGCGCCACCGCGTGGAATGTGTGTCTCTCTCTCGCTCCCGACGTACCGACCTCGACTCTGCTATGCGCTGCTGCGTCGTTCCATGCACTCGCTCCACTGATATAGACGATGACTCGTATGTACGGATATCGCTGATGTTAAGGTGAGATTAGATCTGGATCCGGTCGATAGGTTGATTAGCTTGTTTTGCCGATGGCGTGCTGGAAGGAGCTTTTCAATGGGGAGCTGTTATGGAAAATTGTTTTTTTTTCAATTTTGAGATGCGCTCGTTGAATTTTTTATTTTTTTTTTTTACTTTGGTTCAGTGTGCAGTGGTGCATTAGGCGTAGAATGATGTTTTATTCATTAGAATACAGAGAACACTTCAAAACCATGATCCGATAAACCACTGATAGACAAAGCAATTCGGCTACAATGCTTGTAACGAGCTTCGGACAAATAATCTTCTCAACGATTCTATATTTTATACACCCAGTGAGAGCCGCATACACACAGAGGCAATAATTTCGGTAACTGCAATCCCGTCTTTCTCTGTCTTTCTGGCCGAGCGCGATAAACTCGTTTGTCAGCAGCGGCGGGGGCGGCCTGTTCGAAATTAAATCCTCGTAATTTCGTCAATATTCGCGGCGCGTCGCTCAGCCGCGTGCGAGTTTCGATGATGCCGCGAAGAGAATATGGGTGAAACTAATAAAAAAATATGAGAGAGAGAGAAATGAAAGAAAGGAACGGGTGAGGCACAAAAGCGACGGAAAAAAGTGGAGCACGCCGGGTAAACACGAGGAATTCGAATTGCGGGCGCTCTCGATTTTGAAAGTTTCTGCACCTGCTGTTTCTATGAAATGATAAAGTTTCATGGCTACGTGATGTTTTTTTTTCTGAAATAAATAATTGTTCCTCTTCTTTATTTTAGTCAGTGGATCAAACGTACGATTAGTCAGACGCTAAAATCGTAAAGCTTCTATAATTTAAAATAGAAAATATTTGCTAAAAATGCCTACTGCTTCGCTCGTCACGTTCACGAGGCGAAATACATGAAAATCAACTGGCCAAAAGTGCTGAATCAATTTGTCCTTTCTCTCGCACAAGCGATGAAACAAAAAATTCAGCCGCACGAAATGTAAATGCGTCCAGCTCTCTCTAAAATTGACACCGGCACACGTAGCGCTTATTTCGGTTATTATTTTGCCCCGTTATTGACCCGCGAGCGCTTGACTCTACCCATTATACCCACACGCGTCTCGTTACGGCTCTCGTTCTGACGATTCAGCCTCGCGTGTGTTGAAGAGAAAAGAGAGCAGAAGGACTCGCGCGTCGCGACGCGTATTTGCGTAGCACTTCGCATTCGCAATTTCTCGTCACGCGTTTTCGGCACTACTAGAGCATTTATTATTTTACGGGCTTCGTGACCGTATGATATCGTGTTTTTTGCGCGACGACTACTCCATTTATTTTGCGTAACTAATTCGCGTCTCTATTTTACCTTCGGTCGACGGCAAAAAGTAACATCCACCTCCTACATTCTGTCTCTGGTTTAATCCATCGAGTCTCTCTTCCCATCAGTCTCTATAGCAAAAACTCTGAGGCCAAATAATTTAATCAATCCCAGGTGCACAAAGCGTGGAACATCCAACGCAACTCTTTCATCCATGCTTTTTGTTGTCCCTGCTTTGGCTGTCAGTTGACATGCAGATCGTCAAGTAGCCGCAGGGAAAATGCCTCGAAGACGAGCTTGCAAAATGTGCCGGACAAGTGGAAAATAAAAGGACCGCGTTTTCGTTTGAACGAACAAAGATCGAAGAGAGAGAGAGAGAGAGTTGCCGTTTTTTTACGTGGACGACGGGACAGGTAAATTATTTGCGTAGGAGACGTTTTTCAAAGCTAATCAAACATTTCGCCGCTGGAAGTGACATTCGATTTAGCTCGTGTGTACGTTGGGAAACGTAAGCTTCTAGGCTACGTCGGGATAAAAGATACGGGATATACGTTAACGCTTGATTAATGTCCAATAAATCTCCGCGGTAAATATGCACACTCTAAGAGTGGAATTATTCTTTTTATCGTCCCGAGCTTAAATCATAATCAAGGATAAAATGCGCGAAGCGCAGTACACGCTTGCAATAAAACACCACAGCAGTTGTCTATCAAAAAATCTCTTTCCAATATGCACGCTTCGAGCTGTTAGGATTTAAAAAGCATCGACAACGATAAATCGATCGCGACAGCAAAAAAAAACTACGTATCGATCCGCGCGCACACACAGCAAAGAAATTCCCGCGCAATATTTCACAAAAGCTCGAACAGCTCCGATGGCAATAATTTTTCATATTATAAAATACAGTTTACAGTAACGTTTATCGTCGTCTCGCGACTGCAAAATTTATCAGGATCCCCCAGTTTTTTTTTTGTGCGCGAGCGGAGGGGGAGAGAAAAAAGCTCGGCTGCGATCCTGTTTTATCGACCGTGTTAATATTAATCCGACGTACAAAAAAGCGTCATTTTTCAGGGGGTTAGCATTAAAAAATGCAAAAATCCACACAGGCGTCGCCCCGAGGCAACGAAGATGAATGACACGCGAATAATTATGCGAGAAACACACGGGTTGCCGAAAATTCATAGTCTTTTCGCGCGTATGCGTTGAGATGAGCCGGAGCTTCGGAAATTTCGTTTTCGCCGCCGGGACGCAAAAATGTCATTGTGCGCGTTAATCCCTCGAACGTCAATCCCTAGTTGTCAAATTTTACACCGATTATAAATCAACCGAATCCCTTTGGGATATTAACCCAGTTTAGAAAAAGAGTGAGAACCATTTCCCAGCATTATCGGCGAACAATTGATGCCTAATGAAAAGGAAGAACGTTAAAGCGCCTTGAAAAATACATGGCCACCCGGTATAAAGGAAAACGGATAAAAGGAGTATCGCCGAAGAGAGTGAGAGAGAAAAAAGCCATATAGCAGGGAGTGAGTGCTGCGAAGTAAACTACCCACGGGGGGTTAATACACATGTTAATTCTCATGTCGGAGTTGCGCGTGCGAGAGAGCTGCGTATATAGCAGCGCGAGTGCGTGCGTCGGGACACACAATTTTTAATAATGCATCGGCCCCCACGCCGTTCCATGAAAATTCAAAACGCCGTTACGCCCCGAAGCCATATATACGCGCGACGCGAGCGAAATATTCGTTATGCGCGCAAAAAATCGTCAGTCGCTGCTGCCGTTCTCTCTTGTTTTTCACAGCCCATACACCGCTGCCGGGCTACTTCAGTCCTTTAGACCGTGTGCGAGTACTCTTTTATTATTTCGGAACGCCGTTGAGCTTTAAATTTGATAACGAGCCGTTTTTCATTAAACAAAGTTAACGGCGCTCTCTTTCTCTCTGTGTGCGGAGGGAGTCATGCGCGCGAGAGCCTCTTTTTTACCTCTCTCTTTCTCTTTGTGCGCGTGTGTTGATTACACGAGTAATTCCGCGCAGGTATAAATCTGGGGAAGGGGAAATTGAAAAATTTATGAAACTTTGCGCGCGGAATTTCGCGTTTCGCCAAGAGAGAGAAAGGTATGCTACGAATTTGATATTTTCCATGAGTGCTCGCATATTAATTTTGTAAACAGGTCTGCGCGCGTACGCCGGACCTTTTCGCGGTATTATATAACGGAACGTTCGAGGGACACAGCGATTTTGCAGCGAGATGTGTACGCGCGCAGAGTTATCTTTAATTAAAATAATTAATGCAGCCTGCCGTTGCCCTGTGTATTATTGCGAAATGAAATTGACAATAACAATATGAAAACATCGGTTATAACGCTGGAAATCATACGTCGAAGGGCTGCAGCAGCGTCGAGTGCGCTTGTAACTCGATTAATTTATACGAAATTCCAACGTCGCCAGACCGAAGGTCGACTCGTACTACTGAGAGCGATACGAGCGAAAAAATCCCCCCGATCCCAAGAAGCGTCGGAAGCGCACCAGCAGCGTCATCTCTCGCCTCTTCCTCGCGAGTGCGCTCGCAGCTTGCCCCGCACCCCCTCAAAAATAGACGAAGTTAACCCTGGCGCGTCTGGCTCGCGACTGTTGCCTCTCCGGTCGGCGTCTTAGCTCGTGCGATTCCGCTGGCGCTCGGATTGCGCGCTGCTGCCCCCCACCAGCTGGGCTCGACGGCGTCGGCGTCGGCGGCCGCGTCGCGACGGCGCATCAGCTACGGCCGCAGCCGGGGGTTCGTCGGCGCGCCGCTGCCGCGGCCAGTAGGGAAGAGAGCAGCCCTTCGCGCACCGCACTGGAGTCCCGACTCTGCGCTCGGCCGGACGTGACGTAACCGTGCAGCCCTGTACACCGCGCGCGAGAGAGTGAGGGAGTACGTCGTTCAGCAGCGCAGCAGGGGTGCTCGTCCCCCGTTTCAGAGCAGAGTCAGCTACCGCCGCGAGCGCATCGCTTTCTCGCTCTCGCTCTCTGTCTCTCTGTGTCTCTGTCGCGCGTGTACGGCAAAAAGTCTGCTCTCTCACCCTCTCTGTGACCAGTTTCCAGTTCTTCGTTGGGAACTGTTTTTAGGCCGGCCCTCTCTCTCTCTCTCTCTCTCTCTCTCTCTCTCTCTCTCTTCTTTCCGCGGAGCCGGGCTCTTTTGTACGCCGCGCTTATCTCTGGCCCCTAAAGAGTTGTCAAGTGCACGTGATATCAGCGAGGAAGTGTCAGGAGCACGAGAGGACACACACGTATAGGTAGAGCAGTGGAGCGGGCCGAATAAAGACTGTCGTCGTCGTACATGTGCTCGTGCGTTCGGCTGCTGCTCGTTTAGCCATCCTCGTGTCCCATCAACGTCTAGCTGCACAACGACGACGTAGACGACGAGGAGGCGGACGGCAACTAAGACGAGGAGAGGCGAGACAAAGAGCAAAAAGAAAGAGAGAGAGGGGAGAAGAAGTGAGCAAGAGTAGATCTCGCGAGCGCAGTTATGCCACGAGGCACTTGAGGAGCAGTAGCATCTCGAAGTTCCGTCTCGAGAGCCCATCATCTTCTCTCTTTTCTCCACTTTCGCCTGCTGCCTTTCTCTCTCTCTCACTCGCTGCTCCGCTCCACCCCCGAGAGAGAGAGAGACGACGACGACGAGACGACGACTCGAAATTATTCCAAGTGTAATGCGACCCTCGTGAAGACAGAGAAGCGCAAAGCCCTTCGCGCTCTCTCCTCCGCGAGTGCGCGTAAAATAAAGAAAGAGGAGAAGCCTCGGTGTCTCTTTCTGGCTTCGTTTTCGCTTACGGCGCGGTCAGAGGTCGATTTGAAATCGAGGATAATCGGCTCGCCGGTTAAGAAGCAATTTCCAAGACTGTCCATCTCCAAGTTCGCGGGAAGAAAAACTTCTTCCAGCCGAAGAAAGCAGCAGCGAGCCGAACTTTCGGACATACGAGGAGAGAGAGAGAGAGACGGATCTCGAGGGATATGAACTGACGTGCGACCAAGTGTGGAAGCACGCGGACGAGCGTATATCTTCATTGTATTTCGTGCGAGTATAGTATAGTACAACAGTGGTGTTAAGATGCTGACGATGTCGACGCTCATGATGCCCACGACGATGACGACGATGACGAATCCCGGACCCATACCGGCGCACAGCGTGCCCCAGCAGCAAAAGCTCGAGCCGCCCAAGATGCAAGCCGCGCCGACCATCGCTCACGCGACCAACCAGAACGCCAGCGTCAATAAGTCAGGTTCGTTGAGAGAGACTTGTGTGCTTCAATCGCGAAAAGAGAAATGCGATTAATGATGTAGCTATAATCCACTGATGCGCGCGGACACTGTTAAAACAGAAGGAGCACGAATCGTTAAACTCTAGATAGAGAGTATGCGGGGAGCTTTTTCAAAAAATGCTTGTAAAGAGGATTTCGTGGTGCTTTTACGCGAAGCGAACAGCTGCTGTTTTATTCACTGATGTGTCCAACAAACAGCGTCTGTAAAGCATATTCTGTAACGCAACACATTATTTCCTAGAGGGTGACAAAAACAAGCAAAAACCGTTAGCAACACATTTTCCAATTTACATCGCTTCTGAATCAAACTGTACGGCCAATACATCTTTAACCCTTGTAGCGCGCGCTGCGTTGCGCCGCGGGCGATTTATGGCTCTTTGCACGGCTTACTTGCACACTAACCCTCCTTTCCCCTCAGCCTCCTTCGTCCTTCCCTTTGGCCGCTTTCGACTAACGAACGATCGACGCGTCGAGCTGCTGCTGCTGCAGCCGTGGATTTTCCGCTTCTCCTGCAGGGAGGGGGGAGCTTTCGGGGCTGTGGAGGCTGCGTGAGTGGGAGGGTGAAAGTGAATATTGGAAAGAGCGGCTCTGCTGATAGGCTTTTTATGTACTTTTTACTGTTCTCTCCGGCTACGGTATATTTCGCGTCTGCTGACTTTTCGGAGTTATGAATAACGCGCGGTCGAGAAGTTGCGAATTCGCCGTTACACTGTGTTTATTTGAATCACTCGTTGTCGTCGGTGGGGAAATATGGGGAAAGTGGAGGAAAAAAGTGAAACAGTGATACGTGTAAACAGAATAAGAGACAAGTTTCTTATTATGTTTTTCCGAGTGTATTGTTTTCTACTTTTTTCCCCTCCCTTACTTCTCGTCAACCGCGATTCGTGGGAATTTTACGAGAGAGCCGAGCAAAAGTTTCTCGCCAGTGAGCTTGCGGCGAACATCGGAAGGCGAATGCATGTCAGTAGGTCGATTCGCGTCTTTCGATGGTCCGTATATTTTTCGTTATCGTATCACCCGGCTCAAAAGTCCTTCAATTTTTTTTTCTATCCGATCCGTACACGATTTTTCCTCGCGCGTGTAGCCTCGTTAAAATGAAAAATTCATCAACGCAGTAAAAATCGAAACGTTGGAAATTCGAGGACCAAGCCGAAGAAACTAAACTAATTTCGCTTCCCAGCGCGATGAAATATTCATGAACGCGTGTAAACGCTACAACGCGCGCGAGCTTGCGCCCGTGGAAAAGCTCTAACAGTTATAAAAACAATAAAAAAGAAGTACAGCATCGAAGGGTGGGAGAGTACAAAGTTTCGCCAAGTTTCGCCTCGAAGGGTATGTAATTTTTATTGACGAATAGTGGCGTATAAACTCGCGCGCACGGAAAACTTTCCGGCCGTTTCTGCGACTGGTTACGTAAGGCTGTCTCTCGTCGTATAATCTAGTTTCGCTCGACAACGACAACGGCGGATTCAGGCCGATTGACCCTCGATCTTGCATAATGCGACGTGTGTCGGAGACGCGACGAATTTTAAGATGTAGAGGGCGTGTAGTGTTTCTCGTCGCGTTGATATTTTTATGACGCATCGTCGGTCTTTCTCTTGGGCTAATTAGAAAAGCTCCGGCGGGCGTAAACGACTCTGCTCGTTGTAATAACGGGTTACGCGATTATGGCCGTACACGTTCCCATTTGCGTGAATGTATGTAACGAAATACGCGCGAAAGCTCGTTCAGGCGGAATATAAACCAGCGGGAATTGGTTCTAGTTCCGAGAACCGTATGCACAGCGATTCAAAACAACGTCCGAATATGAAATTCGCCTCTCTGTCGTTATAAATTTCAAAAGTTCATAACACGCATAATTCCTGCGAAGCCATTAATTTATGACTTAACTAGCGCCGGACCAAGAATTCTATATCACCTACTTCTATTTCCGGCGTATCGGCCCCGTCGCGCGCATTTAATTGTTCCCGCTGAATTATCGCCTCACCGTGAGCGAGATTAGATTCGTCGGGATATACGGAGTCTCGTTGAAAAAAAAAGAAGAATTTAAAAGCGAGACGTTCCCTCTCCGCTTCATATTTTACATTAACGAGATAGCGAGATTACACGATTTTAAAATAACCATAAATTGCGCGCGAGCGATAGAGCTTCGGCTACTATCGGGCGTAAAAATCGTAAGCGCCAAATCGTTTGATTTAGGTGCGAGCGGCTCGATAGCCCGGGACTGCGGCCGAGAGAGCTCGGAGCTATCTGATTTAATGTGAATTCAATGGAAGCAAATTTTTGCAAAAGAAATCAATCACCCGTGTGACACCTGCAGATTATATTGACTGATTTACTTTTATAGTTTGTCGCGTTGTGCTTGCGCTTTTTTTTGGTCGCTGTGTGAAATTACACCGTAGCGCGGCCTGTCAAAAGCGGAATTAAAATCGTTCGTTGGTTTTTTACGGTCCCCGCGTCGCGATAGAGAGGGATGGTATCGATGGATCCCCCCAAAAAAAAAAAAATTATCAAAATCATCGTCCGATGTACCATCGCACCTGGGAAAACAACTTCGCGGAGAATCGAATTTGATTTTTCGTAAATAATCTCGTTTTCCTTCTCGGGAAATTTTCTTTCCAAGTCACCCCCAGACTCGCTCTCTCCTCGAACTTATCCGAAGTGGAACTTCATTGCAGGAAGCATTTTACATCGAACACTGGAAACTTTAAGCTTTTCGTAATTTCCCGAACGCGAAGGGGACAAAATTGTTTCGCTCAGCCGTTTCAACAATTAGTCCTGAAAAACTCCATTAGATTAGTAATAACTCCGAATAAACATCAGAGAGAAAAACAGCTAGGAAAAAACTAAAAAACAAAATCGCACACCTGCTCGTCCGCAATTCCACGTTCAAATAAATTACATTCCACTTTGTAATCCAACATTTCTGTGCCGGGCAAAAAATCAGAACACGACTTCCCGAAGAATAAAGCGACACACCATTGAAATCACAAAAGCCGTACGAGCGGCCGCCGCTATACGTATATACATACAGAGAGAGGGAGAGAGAGAGAGAGAGAGAGAGAGAGAGAGAGAGAGAGAGTGAGAGAGAGAGAGAGAGCGTACCTCGCTTTCGTCGAGGCGAGAAATACGTGCCGTGCGAGTGTAAGCTCGCTCTCTCCCTCTCTCTCGCCACCGCTTCCTCTTGCACAGCAGCCGGAATATTTGGGAATGTTATTAACTCAGCTCGCGTATACACACGAGTAGTTCTCTCCTCTCTCGCTCGCACTCTGCTTCATAATTCACGTAGAATCGCGAGATTCTCGGTTAGCAATAACCTCGAGACTACTCTCTCTGTGTCTAGCGAGGCGTAGTTAAGCTAGCGATTTTTCTTTGTGTTTTCGAGTCTCTAATTTCCCGGCCGTGTGTGTAATTTGATTACATCCCCAAATCAAACGCTTCCGCATTGTTTCTGCGTATTACGTCTATAATTCCGGGAACAATGTGCTGTACACTTTTCGCCTCTCGTCGAGCAATAGCAGCAGCAGCGACGGTATTTCACCGAAAGTTAATCCCCGATATACTCTCTCGAGAGCCTCAAGTGGGATATACCCGGGGCGCGGAGGCCCTCAGTCACGGTATGTAGGTGTTTAGTCATCAAAAGGGTAACAAGTCTCGTGAGCGGAGCTGTGCGCCACTTTGTTAGGTTAAGGCTCGTCGATGAACCTGTTACACGCGCTCGTGTTCGTTATTTTGAGATCTTAGCTGCGCCGCGCACGATGTAACCCTGGAAATTGCTGATGTCGAGGGTGGGAGAGAGAGAGAGAGAGAGAGAGAGAGAGAGAGAGAGGAGGGTCGGGGGATGGTAATTTCGATGGCGTTACGAGTGTAAGAGTATTTGCAGGTTATGAGCTACGGGATATATTGGAGCTTGCTTGGCTTCTCTCGACACGAAATCGGTATTACCTCGAGTGGCGAGAGAGGGTTTTCGAGGGTTAAGTGTTGTGAAAATTTGCGAGTTTATCTTTTTACTCTTTGCATTAATTTTCATCCAGTAATCAATCAATTTTTCTCTGTTTCAGGTGAGTACACTTATTCAAACGACGACCTACGCAACCGTAAGTTAAACGACGTATCTCCGATCCTAACCGAACAAAAATCCCCCCGTCCCTCTCAGCGAACTGCATCGAAACTTGCTGCCAGTGTTTATTATACACCGAACAGACAGGCGCTCGCGGAGAAAATCGAACGAATTAACGACTGATCGACTAAGACGAAGCAACAGCAGCAGCAGCATCAGGCTCTCACTCGCGCTGCTAAAGTTCGAGTCATCTAGCTCGCGGATATCCCTCCGGAAGCTGAGTCTGAAGTAGTGCGTTTCGCAGAAGTTTGATCCCCGCCGCGGCTGCCACTCGGAACTGAAACCGCTTCTCGCGCCCCCGCGAACTTGTCCGAGGGTTAATCAACGGCGCCGGCAGTTCTCGCGGGGCGGGAATGGAACGATTCCTCCGCGCGCGCGCGCGCGAGAGAGAGAGAGAGAGAGAGAGCAGCTGGATTATATCCAGCGAAATTGGGGCCTCTCGTTTTTCGAGATACGCGCTAAAAAAGTTTTCATAATACATCTCGAGCAGAGAGAGAGCGTCATAAATTTTCTCTCCTTCTGGTAAAATTCAAAACCCTCCGGCAAAAAAGAGAACAGCGCGCAAAGCTCCGGTAATCCGAAATCCCCTCAGCAAGGCCTCTCGCGAATCCAAAAAACTCAAAGCCCCCGAGAGAGAAGAAAATCCCCGGCGTGCCTTTTTGCGCTTTCTCTCGCGAGCGCGTCATCGATCTCGCCTGATATAGCGGGGGCTCGCGCGACAATAAGAAAAGCCCGCGTGCGCGCACGAGAGCAAAACAGCCGCCAGAGAGAACCTTGAACTCCCTCTCCTTTTAAGCGCCAAGGATGTCTCGAGCGTCGTTTCGTCTATTCTATACATCCACCCACTACCTCGTCGTCGGTGCAGCGGGCGAAAAGTGAGGTGGAATGCGCGATTGGCTTTGATGGATTGTTTTTCTCGAAGAAGTGATTAATTATAACCGGCTCTCTAAATATAGAAATCCATATAGCGACTTGTACGCCGGCGAACAAAGGCCAGACGAAAGAAAACTCAATCCGAAGGCTATATAGTGAGTCAATGCCATCAGGAAAGTCGCGTCAAACGGCGAGCGATTGTTTGTGTCCGGGTCTCGATGGCGATAAACGCGGAAACTCACTTAGCGCTCGACGGCCACGCGTCGACCACTTACTCCCCCGTCGTCTTTATTATCCCGGCGCGCGAAAGCTCGCTCGCCCCCCTTCCACTTCGCTGCCGCGGGGGGAAAAGTGAATTTTGCGTTTTTCGCTGCGGCCGAGTTGAACGATGAGCGAACTTTGCCGATAAAACATCGCGCGAGAGTGAGAGAGAAGGTTTTTTCCCGACTTGTTTATTCGTGTAATTGTCAGAGCTGGATCGGGAGAGATTCGGGTGTTTTTTTAGGTTCCACGTTTGTCCAAGAAATTATACACGCGCGTTGGTTTTTCAGATGATTTTGAAAGCATCGAAAGCACGTTTACGCAACGCAATAATAACGACGGCGTTTCATTCAAAACTTTGTCTGTATCGTGCAAAGTTATTACGGCTAGCTCTCTCTCTCTCTCTCTCTCTCTCTCTGTTTACTCGAAAATATAGTTTCCAATAGCGGTAGTTTTCTGCCTCGCTTTACAAACGAGCAACGAGGACAAACATTCAGAATCGAATCACTCCGAATATGTCAAGTAAAATACGCCGCGCGTGTAGTGTGTGTCGCGCGGCAAAGTTCACGTGTACTGCACCACAGCCGTTATTTAGCAAGAATAATAAAAGCCAGCAAACACACACGGCCCGACTGTCTCTATCGAATCCCATAACGACCCGAATTAAAATGAATATAACCCAATTCGAAACTCCGGCAGCAGCACGGTAAAATCCATAAACTCGAGAGACTACTCCTCCCTATTCAAATGTTGCTCGCCATCTCTTCCTTCTCAGCCTGCTGTGCACATCCTTGGCGATCTCTCGCGCCCCAGGCTAGCTAGCACTACTACTACTGGCTTAGCAGGCGGCCGAGGGAAAGAAGAGCGTCGGGCGCCAACTAAAATTGAATCTGCGGACGAAACTTCGGTAACCTCGTCAGGAAACCGAAGTCGAAGCCAAAGCCATCCATCGCGCGGGGCTCGTCCAGATGCGAGCGCGTCTCTCTCTTTTTTCCTCTCTCCGTCTCTCTCTCTCTCTCTCTCTCTCTCTCTCTCTCTCTCTCTCTCTCTCTCTCTCGTGAGCTCGCCTAATATTCTACTTTTCGAGGCAGAAGTTTCCCGGAGAGAAAGAGAGAGAGAGAGAGAGAGAGAGAGAGAGGGGTGATGTACGGCTGTTGCGAGTTCGGGAAAAAAAATTAAGTGCCTTTTTAGACTGCGAAGCGTTGATTAATTGGCTCGAAGCTCGTCGGAGGAGAGATTATTTTCGAGGCGTGTGGAGCTTGTGTATTAGAGAACGGCCGATTTATGTGGCCGATGATTTAAGAAGCGAGAGAGGAGGAGCCTTATTTTTATTTTCGCGGAGAGTACACGCTGATTACACAGTCGTGAGTAAATATCGATCATTACATCATTTGCATAGGTTACAAGCGTTGGCTACATTATTCATCGGGGGCTGTACTCTCTCCCTCGCTCGCGCCGAGAGCGCTGTGTACACGGTATGTTAATTTGGAATAATGCCGCGCGAATAGCTGCCGTTGTACACCAGCGGGCGTAATTATGAAATTCGATCAATAAGTTAAACATTTCCTCAGATTCGTAAAACAACAACCATTGCCCACACACGCACTAGCTTGGAAAAGCAGATCGATACAGCATCGCATAGGAGAGGAGAGAAAAAAACAATTACTCGCAATTACCGGTCGATCAAAGGGCCATTCTAAATGGCATTAGGAATCTATTCTCGCTTCGGAATTCCAAGACGCCGGTTCTTAAAATAGCTACAACGCGCTGCAGACAGTGAGAGAGAGAGAGAGAGAGAGAGAGAGAGAGAGAGAGAGAGAGAGAGAGAGAGAGAGAGAGAGAGAGAGAGAGAGAGAGAGAGAAGACCCTCGGAGCTGGAGCGAACACGAATCGCAAAATTCTCAAGCTCGTAATCGCATCTTCCTCTCGATCGACTCAATCCTGATCGACCTCCTCCTTCTTCTTCCATTGTACACGCGCTTCTCTCTCTGCGTTTCTCACGTATACCCTCTCGAGTTCTCCCCAACGCGCATTGAATACCAGGTCTAAGCAAACGATTAGCTATAGTGTGTACCTAAACCGGAGCACTCGTCATATTTCGAATTTGCATTATACACTTTTCTAATTGAATACTGCAACGCAATCTCGTATCACCGCGCGATAACGATCTGACCCTCGACACACATACACACACGTCGAATCTCGGTGCGATCTAGCCTTCGACACTGGGAATAGCATTAGCCGTCTATTTTTATCCGCATTCCGTAGGCTATTATCCCTCCTCCCCGAATCGCTTTGGGATTCCTTCCACCCTCCCCCCCCCCCCCCTAGTCTCGACTTAATGTATTCCCCGTCTTCATCCCTGTGTGCACACGCACCGCCGTGTGTGAATAGCCACTCTCGAGGGCCGCCACTGCTGCACACAGTGTGAAAATCGACTATACTGGCGACACGCTGACCGTGATATCGATCGCCCGTATAAAACGCCACGCGTTCCTTCCTTCGCGACGACGATGACGCTTCATGCGGCGAACTACACGCACGTATGCATACGGTTCGATACTCGGCCCTCTCTGTGCGTACGAGGCGGATCGTTAAATATTCATATTCGACTCGGGAAATGTGCGGACTTATGTTTTATTAACGCCGTGGGAGAGATTTCTTCATCGGGGCTGCTTGGGAATTCGAAATCGGCGCCGATAAAAGCTTCCATTAGGAGCCTAATGAGCACAACGGCGCCGTCCAACCGAGTGACCGTAACTCTCTCTCTTTCTCTCTCACGCAACACAACGAGGTTAGGCGGTGACACACGCGCGGGAGGGGGTGGACACACTCGATCGAGACGGCGCATTAAATGCGCACACGTGTATCTTTCCAAGAGCGAGAGAGAGAGAGAGAGAGAGAGAGAGAGAGAGAGAGAGAGAGAGAGAGAGAGAGAGAGCGAGTGTCGCCGGCTCTACACGTGCGCTCGAGGCTCTATACACTGTACAGGGGCCGGAAGTGGCGCGAGACGGTCGAAGCTCTTTGGCAACCGTAATGTTAATTCTATAACTCCCCCCCCCCCCTACGGCGATGCCAGCAGCTTTGTGTCGTCGTGTCTCACCCACGTAAGCGCCCGCTGCAATTAAGCGCTTAATCGAAGCTCGTATACACGCAGGGATTTCCTTCGTGTTGGTGTAAGCGTGTGAGTGTGCACGCGGCGGCAGAAAGTTTGCCGCGTCTGCATTTTTTATGAATCTTTCTAGGTCGATGACTGGGATGTCTTCTTTTTGGACTTTGCCGCGCGCGAGTGTATAGAGCCGTCTCTCGACGTTGACGTGGACTTTAGAGCCGCTCTCCGTGTGCAGCTTTGTCTACCGGCAGGCGTTGTTTTGCGGTTGACGATTAAGAGACGACGACGTTTACACGCGGTGTGGTGACAGTATGTGGTTATGCCGCGACGGATTGGTAGTTCGTGTAAACCAGGGAGAAAGTTCGTCACCACGACACGACGGTTTAAAGTTGAAGACGCCTTAACCCAGAAAGTCTCTCTCTCTCTCTCTCTCTCTCTCTCTCTCTCTCTCTCTCTCTCAGGACACTTCATGAAAAATGCATCTCGCAGACTGTGCTCGCGAGGATTAAATATGCATTGTCCGCGACTTCTTCCGAAAACACACACGCACAAGCGGCGAGGCTATTTATTTCATGTCGCAATTATCATCAAGACGATTACTTCCCCGTGTATACTCTACTATTTTGTTCCATGCCGCGATATTTTCGCGAGAAATTGCGCTTTCAAAACGCGCGGCGGCACCGAAAAAAAGAGAAAGGGGGAAACCAGGACGCACGCGCGCGGTTATTTTTTAAAACCACTTTTAACTGAAGTGCTTTGAGAATCTCGAGAGCGCGAGCTCTCGAGAGCATTGAAAAAGTATGAGGAACTTGAATAAAAACAGGAAGCCATAAATTCACCTTGACAAGCTCTCTCTCTCTCTCTCTCTCTCTCTCTCTCTCTCTCTCTCTCTCTCTCTCCCTTCCGATAGCCTCCGCGCATGCGCTGGATGGTGAAATCCTTAATTCATCCGAAAATTTGCAAAACGATAAACAGAAGCCCAAATAGCCTTTGTCTCTGCGTCTTTTATATTCCCGCGGCCTCTTTGAACGCGGGCGTCGGCTCCCTCGAAAATCCTCGGCGTCGAGAAAAAAAAGGGTAAACAGCGTAAAACATGCATAAGAAAGCGAGAGGTTGGGACAAAGCGAGCTGACGAGGAATCCCAGTCGAGAGTAGAGAGAGACAAAGTGCCTGGGTGCAAAAAGCCGGTTGCTCTCTCTCGCGGAGGTATAAAACTCGCGGGCAGTAGCAGCAGCAGCTCACCGGAGGGCGAAATTTCGTCCGGTGACGCTGAAAGTGCAGCAGCAGCCGCAGCCAGCCAGTAAATTCGATCGTCGGCCTCTCTCGCTCTCTCTGTTTTTCCTTCCTAGCTCCCTCTTTCTTTCTGGAAGAGCAGGAGGAGGAGGTTATTCGTTCGCCCTTAGTAGTAGTAGCGGCGCTACTCCTGTCGTCGATTCGAGCAAAGTCTCTCTCGGAGCTTTTTTTGGGATGTGCGCTAAATGCAGGAAATGTGGGGTAGCGGCTGTACATGTGCTCGCTTGCGCTCGAGGCTCTAGATGTGTTTCGCTGACCTCGACGCAGTCGCGCTAAGAAACGTTATTACGTGTTCTTCGCTGGCTCGTCGTCGATGCGCCAGTTGGAAGTTTCGACGACGTCGCTCGAATTGCATCGAGTGTGTCTTATTTTCGTTCGATGGAAACTTTTTCCCCGACGCGAATCATCAAATTTTCATACGACGAGTAAAAACGGAAAATCACTCCGGCGATCATCGCGATACCTTACTACATCGACGCTTGTAAACAGGCGAGTTCTCTCGCCGCAACGTCTCTGCCCTTAAAAAAGCCGTTTAGGCGTAAAAAAGAAAGTTTAACACACGCAGATTGAAGGCATTCTCAACACACGCACACAAACGAGTGCACGCACCCATATATCCAGCGCTCCCGATAAATCTGAGTTTCACGCGCTGGCCGCAAACGCGATTCCGGGTTATTGTCCTTTTTTCTCCGCTTCCTACTCTTTTTCGCGCGGGAGGGAGGATTAACTGACCCTTTGGCGCTTGTCTGCCACCGTTTTGACGAGAGATTCTTTGTACCTTAAGGCGTCGCTGTGAATTCGTCGAAGCTTTCCATCCGTATCGATTACTAAGAGCCGAAACCCATATACACACGAGGGTGGTATTTATCTTGGTTATCGCGAAATTTGTCTCCTAGATCTTTATATAGCCCGTGGGGGAAAGCTGTCAATTACATCAGCTCTATCCCAGCGCACGGTGGCAACTATCGGCGTCAACTTTCAATGTGAATTATCCGTCGTCATAAATCCTCGGCGCTCGAGATAAATCTCTATTCGCGAGATCCGATCAAAGGTCACACACATTTCTACACCATTATTTTTCGTTCATTGTTCATCTTTCGCGTACACCATATTTCACATTTTGCTTTGTAAGCCGTAACCTTCGGCTGCGCCGCGCCATATAGTCAAATTCGTACATCCCTTACTTTCACTTTAATACACAGCAGACACACAGAGTACGGAGTGACTTTTAAATTGCTCCTATCCATCATCTTTATACTCTGGATAGTTGCCAGGATGATTGATCGGCTTTTGCGCAAAAGGAGAGCACCGCGCGAACAACAAAGTCCGTGTAATTCATTAACTCTCTTCTTTTAATTTCGCTTCATCGCGGAAGCTTTTAAAAATCTTCGCTCTTCCCGACCTGGAAAATCCAATCCCTTACCCTGGCCCAATAACGCGAGAGAGAGAGAGAGAGAGAGAGAGAGAGAGAGAGAGAGAGAGAGAGCGTTAAGTAATATTTCAAAAAAGTCCAAAACAAGAGCGCCGCGCTGCCAAAGTGGATGGAGATGATGCAGAAGTAGTTAGGGAAGGGAGGTGCGGAGAGAGCTAGAGAGAAAAAAGGAAGATGAAGAACAATCGCAATCATGGCTGCAAGCGGATTGCCGAGCTTTTAGCCGGAAAATATACAAGCCAGGGGGATTCTGCTTGTTCGCGCGCGGTTAAGCTGGCATCCGAGCCGGTATACATTCCCCGAGAGCTGATCTAAGAAATCGTTATTTATTTATTCCTCGCGTCGTTTCGCGCGCAGCCGATTTGCCTCGTTCGGAAATCCCCCCCTCCTCTCCGCGTTTTATATGGAAAAATATCGCCGTGTTTTTCCGTCGCTCGAAAAACGCTCCGGTTCTTCAAAAATAAAACCCGCCGGTATTTTCCGCGACGGCAGCTAAAATTTCGTTCGCCGGCAGCTAGCCATCGCACGTTTGGCCGGAATAAAAATTTAAAACAAAAAGAGAGAGAGAGAGAGGCTACGATCCAGTTTTTGTCGCTATACTGAGAGCGGAGCGAGAGAGAGAGAGAGAGAGAGAGAGAGAGAGAGAGAGCAAAGTGCCGAGGTGAGCTGCTACTGCAGAGAGAGAGAGAGAGAGAGAGAGAGAGAGAGAGAGAGAGAGAGAGAGAGAGAGAGAGAGAACGGGGACACGGAGAGAGGGTGATAGTAGCGAAATGCAACGGGCAGGTCTGAGGGAACGTTAGCCGGGGCGAACTAGCGAAACGACATTCGCTCGGCTACTATAACGACTGATCTCGCTCTCCGGCTCTCTCTATAGAGCTTTCTCTCTCTCTAGCTAGGCTATTCCCAGTGGCAGCGAAAACTCGTAAAACGGCACTTGGAAATTCGCTGCGCCAAGTTAAACTTGATCGAGATGAAGAAGTCGCACGTGTGTGTCCGTGCATACGCGCACTTTTCACCCCCGTACATATGCAGTTCTCTCGTATGCTGGAGTTTTCAAAATATATTACACGATCGCTCTGTGTGTTGCGAACTTTGGATAATCCGCTTGAGAGCTCTGTCTCCCGCCCCCCATGATTACGAGCGCGAATAATGCATAATAACGATTGCATCCGCGACGTCGCTGAAAGAGCCGATATGTAAAAGCTTCCGTCGCGTCTGCACGATAATGACGCGTCTCCTTATCGAGAGGCATCTATTTTCCCTCGTCGATCGCAGCAGCGCCCGAGCAAAAAAGAAAGACGTACTCGCCGAGATGAGAGAGAGAGAGAGTGAGAGAGAGAGAGAGAGAGAGAGAGAGAGAGAGAAGGAGAGACAAAAAATGGAGGCGAAGAGAACGAGAGCTTCTCCTATACGCGTATAATATACAGATATAATACAAGTGTGAAACGAGGGCGCGATAACTGCTTGAATATTCTTGCGCGCCTCGGACTGGTTTTACGGGCCCCGGCTAGCGCATAAAAATGGGGTCTAAGCGCCCGACCGAGAACTCGTTTTCAGCTAAAACAATACCGGTCGAATTTTTCTCCTCTTCTCTCCTCTCTCGTTTCCCTCTATCTCTCCGCCATTTTCTCTCTCACCTACTTTCACCGCGCCGCGGCGAGTGTGTCGCCCGACGCCTGCACGGCAATTTAGAAGTGCGGCCGTGTGACGCTGCGGCTGGCACATGGACGAAGAAAGATAGAGAGAGACTCGAGAGCCCAATGGCATGTGTGTATACGCGTGGAAAATGCAAACAGCCAGCGCTGGTTCGGCTCCGACCTTCTCTTCTTTTTTACTCCGCGCGAGGAGAATGAAATCGTCGTCGGGTGTTGGAAAAATCGCGTAAACAGTAGTTACGTAATGCAGCATGAGTTATCGCGGCCGTGAGAGGGGAAAGAGTGCTTTTAAGCGTCCTTAAAACACTCGTGCTCTCGCTCTCTTTAATTTCGATTTATTTTCATTTTCCTCGCACGAGGATCGAAGCTAGGGGTATAAGACAAAGATACAGTCGCCAGCGCGAGGAGTTAGTCGTCTGGGTTCTCTTTCTCTCTCTCCTAAGACTTGGCTTAGTGCCTCGAGTCGCGGCGGCAAAATCTGACCCCCTTTTCCCCGGAGGGATAAATCTTGAATTTTGGCATACCGCGCGCGTAGCCGTCGCCACCGTCGCCGTTGTGGAAAAGCAGAGGAGCCGAGGCCGGAAAACCACTGCCGCCGATGACGAAGGACTCGGCGGGGGTATAGTGCTTCACTTCGCGCACAGCCTTTTCTTCTCTCTCCGGTTCTTCTTCTCCTCTATAGAGAGCGAGGGAGGCGAGCTTTTTGCCAGACGCGAAGTATAAGGTCAATATCGAGCGATGTGCAGCACTTCCCTATTATGTAATTCCGAGAGAGGCGAAGATTTCTTCGCCGGGGCTGTACGTGAGCGCGGAGTCAATGCGTGGATCGCCGAGCTTTTTAGTGGGAGGAGCTCGATATTTTTCTGCCAAGTTTCTTGTTTCGGGGACACGACGGAACATATTGCAGGAGCACGGTTTTTTTT
The DNA here is from genome assembly GCF_009193385.2 of Nasonia vitripennis. Classification (NCBI taxonomy): domain Eukaryota; kingdom Metazoa; phylum Arthropoda; class Insecta; order Hymenoptera; family Pteromalidae; genus Nasonia; species Nasonia vitripennis. The sequence goes on along the minus strand of NC_045760.1, from coordinate 31,657,970 downwards.
CTCTCTTATACGAATATTGAATCTCATCGAGTGCTGCTGCTGCACGAAGTAGTAAAAAAGAGTCGTTCCGCTCTCTCTTGCTCGCGGCTAAGTCCCTGAATTCGCCATTGCTAATTCAGGAGCATCATCATCGGATTTCAAATTGCCATCTTCGAAGTTCCGGGAAACTCATTTGCGTAGAAATAACGTTGAGAGTTACATACGTTACATGCTCTCCCGGAACGATTCCGGGAGCCGCGCGTTAACCATATAGTTCCGCAGAGCACGAATCAACCGAACTTCAACAACTACGGGGAGAACTGACAATTTCCCGAATCTAAGGACGAAAAATAAAGCCGAAACAAAGACGAGGGCAGATAAGGAAATGTAAAAGAAAAAATAAGAGACACAAAAGAGCGAGGAAGGACGTGCGCGCGGCCGAAGACGTCGCGTTTACAGGCTCGAGGCAACGGTCGAGAAAGCACCGGCCATCAACCCCGAGAGGAAGAGAGAGAGGGGCATAAGAAGGGTCTTACTAGTCATAGCCACGGCGCAACATCTTCTCTCAGACGTCGACACTGCAACGAGCGCCGGTGCAACATGTTTCTTGCCACTACTGGCGACGTCCCTCTTTACTGTCCCCTGGACCGATACCACCGAGGCCGTTGGGCGCCAAACGAGTATAAACCTGAGCCTGATATGAGCTCGTTGCTGCTCCGACGAGAGAGAACCCTGTCTCGGGATGATGGCTCTGTTTGGGAAATTTCGCTTAATTGGTTGCTTATTGTAGCCTCGGCCCCGATATGGTCTCTCGGAAAATATGATGCCATGGGGGAGAGTCGTTCTCGGGCGAACTTTAAAGTTGCGCCGTTTCAGGTAAGCGCGAGCCCTTCGGGATTAATACTTCTCTCTCTCTCCCGAGCGCTCGCGCGTTCGAGTGGGTAATTTCATCGGAGTTTCGAGAGGGGATGTGTTTGGATTTATAATTCAGCGTTTTGTGTTATTCCCTCTCTCTCTCTCTCTCTCTCTCTCTCTCTCTCTCTCTCTCTCTCTCTCTCTCTCTCGCAATGTTCACTATAAACTCCGATCAGTAAACGTAATTATATATCGAGCATCGCAGTGAATCATTGATGGAGGCATTACGCGTGTCTTTATCGTTATTCTTATCCGGGACTTTTTATGGCCAGTAAAATGTTGAAATCCATTGTTATAATAGCACAGCTGCACTCGAACGACCTCATTATAATACACAGGCGCGTATCAGCTTAGTTCGGCTCGATAAATATAACTTTATAAAAGTAGGCTGCCGAGTCGTAAGTGAATATTACGAGCGGCGTTTTAGGCTACGCACTAACACATGGCTGAATCGAATTGTTAATCTCGATTTTAACGCTCGCCTGCTTTAAGACTAAAAATTTCTCTCTTTTCTGTTCCAGGTGAGTATCAATGACCAAATTTTCGCTCGTAACCGTAAGTCGCCATTTACGTACCCAAATCCCTTTCGAACGAACGAGCTGCCATTACAGGAAAAAACGAAGCTGCGGCAAGTTGTCGCGCCGAGTTCGCCTTCCGCGGTAATGAGCCCAAGAGAGATCTATGCACACAGCATAATGTATATCTGCTCTGACCGATTTTCGAATTTTCCTCTCTCGAGCAATTCGAAAACATTCCAGCGACTCTCCTCTCTCGATGGAGGTAATAAATACACAAATAAACTTTCCTCGTTAACCTATCGGCTGCTACGTCCCTCCCTGCCTATAGATCCCGATAACTATATACCGGCTGGAGGGAGCTATCTCGCGGCTGGAACCCCGCGCGTTTATAATGCTAACAGCGGAGAGGGGGGCGAGTCGTCGTCTCCGAGCTCACTTTGCCGTTCTCGGGACTCCCCTAGGGGGACCTCGCGAGGAATGGCTTTTCTGCATGCCCGGGCCAACTCTCTCTCGCGCTATCGTCCGCCAAGTGCGCTATATCTTTATTCGTTCTTCATTAGTTTCTGTTTTAAGGCTGTACTGGCCGATAGCGGCGTTTCTTTTTCGCTTTAAAATCTGGACCACTCCAGAAGACCTCGAAACCCACGTCGCGAAAAGCCATCACCGCGATGCATCTATACACCTATCGTGAAAGCCAGCAGCACGACAGTCGAAACTGCCTCGCGCGCCCTTCTCGCGGAAGATAATCTCGGCGCACGGGGGAATAAACGTTCCGTTTATGTCCAAACTCGCGGCGGCTCTCCCTTATCTCGTTCTCGATCGTCTTTGTCGCCTTAAATATTGGCTCTATGTATACTTCGACTAGTGTATTTTTCCAGCGCGGCATTATTGCCTTTCACGAATGCAAAGTGGCTCGCGATTAATTAGCGACTCGGTTATCATCAGCCGAGCAGAGGATCCCTTAATAAAGCAATACTCAAGAATATCCAATCTACTCCCGCGGGGATTATTGCTCCCTGATTCTCCTCGTTCTCCGTTATTTCTCTCGTTCTATTTAATTCGCCCCGCTATGTACGCATACCCCTTTCATTATGCAAATATTGCACTCCATTGTTGCGTCGTCTCTCATTCCCTCGGAATTTTCGGAAAATACGCAGTGGAGCTCTGCGAACGAACGCATCAAAATTAAATCTTCGCACCCCCTCCCCTATACATAGCTCCCCTGTGTGATATTCTCGCGGCGGAGGATTAAAACGCCGTCGTCGATGCTCTGTTTACGGCTCGGAGAGAGGGATATAGATAGAGGAGGATACGATTGTTGTGGGAGATATGAAAGGGGGTGGCGTGAATTCGAAATGGTCCGCTTCGCGCTGAGAATTGTCCTTTTCGAGGGGGGCTGCGCGGAGATAGCGCCACCGCAGCGCCGCTGCTCCTCTTTGTCATCAATCACTCCGCCTGTCTTTTACCATTCGAAGATAAAGAACCGCGGGTTGCGATAGGCCGTGATGTATTTATTTTTAGGCTTTTGAGAGCGTGAATTTTTCCGAGTGTATACGCGAGTAAGCTCTTTTTGTTTAAAATGCAGGATTTGCAAATTGATGGTCGCGTCGTTTTTTTCACCGGATTTTCCGCTGATTTAATCATACTTTTTTTCGATATAGAAAACAGCTTCGCCATACCTATGTACATCACAGCGCGTAGTGTACATTAGGGAGAGAGAAAAAGAAAAGGCCGCAGGTTGAGGCGACGGAATACCGATGAAAAGCTTCGCCGCGCGCACGCGGCGATGAAATAAAAGCGGAAAGACGAGTCTAAGTGAAGCTCTCAGTCGCGTGAAATTACATTTCTTTTATTTTTTTTTGCTAACCTGCCGCTGCGGGGAAATAATAAAAACGCCTGTCGTCGCGCTCGCCCCAGACCTGATCAATATGCTAATATTTTGATGCCTCTTTCTCTCGGCGGCGGCCCGGGCAATCAAGTTACGGGTTTACCAAAGTATACAGGGAAAGAGAGAGAGAGAGAGAGAGAGAGAGAGAGAGAGAGAGAGAGAGAGAGAGAGAGAGACGAAGTGGCGAAGGGAAATTTATCGCATTTCAACGAGAGCGACTTTCCTTTCGGGGCCAGAAAGAAATAAAGTGCCCCGCGAGAAAGACTCTCTCCGCGGGCCGACTGCGGAATTCATCGGAAAGTTCCGTCGGCGACGACGAGTGTCTAGCGTGTACTCCCGCACTTTCGACGTAAATCATATAGAATTCATACGTAGCGTCTGTTTAGCGTCGCGACGGGGGATCAGCGAATAAGTAGCTTTTATATAAATATACTTGGATTCGGAGGGCTATACGGTTTGCAGAGCCGATGTTTTACGCGCGTTGATAAAATTTCGCCGCTAGCCGCGCAATTTTTCTTCATTTGTCAGCTTAGGAAACCTCGAAAAGCTTTTTGGCGGATTAAACAAGAACAATTACCCGCGGCTGCTGCTTCAGTGCTCTCTCTCCATACACGTATACGTACATGTGCAGCGGCGGCGGCGGGGCCAAAGCAACGCTATTGCAAATTCTGCGTAGCCATAAACCTTCATCGTTGTTAGTTCGTTAATTCGTTGCCCGCTGTACAGCGACGGCGGCAGCCCTGTGGCTTGCGTGTTCGAATTTAATAAAAAGTCAGTAGTACAGCGTGTGTAATTTCGATCTGGAATATTTCTTGCCGAATTTCAAAAATTTTTTAAACTCGTCACGCTGAGAGCTTTTTTCGAAAAAGGGAAAATAAAAGAAAACACACCGGATTTTCCCCTCATTGTCAGGCAGACCTTTCCGCCGGATTACGCGAGCTGGTCGCGGATATAAACTTTCATCGACTCTTCCATTATCATTGAATTTCCCGCGAAGAAATACACGCTGCAGCAGCTCCCTGTGGTATTGCGAACACTCGTATCGCCCGGGCCATTGAAAGGGTTAAAAGGTTTCCCATCGCCGTTGTTCTCGAGCTTTTTCTATCTTTCTCGTCCCTCTCTTGCCTCTGTGTGCACGTATACGTATATGTGCGTGGGTGTGGATGGGTGAGTGTGGCTATGGCCGCTATTATGCGTCGTAAATGCAGATGGGACGAGCCGCGCGGTGAGAATAGAAAAAAGGAGAAATTTATAAAAGAGGCAGAGGCGAGAGAGAGGAGACGCGGGAATCGAAGAGTGGAAAGCGAGTTATGTGTATTGTTTTCTGCTACGAGAGTTCGACGCTACTGCCACTGCTGCTGTTGAGGGGGAAAAAGTGTCGTTGTTTATTTCAGAATGTTAGGGTTTTTGCTGGTATCCGACGTTATTTTTATTTTTCAGACACGCTCTGCTCAGCGCGTAGTTGTAAATTTTTCGTGTTGCTTACTGCTGTGGTTTTTACAAGCTATGTGTATTTGTTGTTCGATTTTTCATGCTTTGGCCGCTTCAATTCGCAACAAACATTCGTCGCCTTCCTCGTGCATCTCGCGGAATTTTAAATAAAGACAATGATCGAATGAGAGGGTGAGAGAGAGAGAGAGAGAGAGAAAGCCGGAATAAGCCGCTCACAGAGAGGACAGCACTAACAATGAATTCCAAGAGACAATTCGGTTATTAGATTGGCTCCGGGTATATCCCCGAATGTAGTAATAATGTAACCCGCTACTCTCCCCCCAGATAATCTCGATAGAGATCTACTTATTGGGGAGTTAGCCTCGCTCCGCTATCCCTTTCTCTCTGCGAATTCGGTTTGCGCTCGCGGCGGCGGCGGAACTGGAGAAGAGGGACGGACGATGATGGAAAAGAAAAGGAAAACACGCGCGCTGGAGGGGGAGATTGTGGAAGACAGAGAGAAGAAACGGCTTTCCCGAAAATGCATGCTCGAGATTTAATTGAATTATGCAGGCTAATCATGTAAGCTCCTTGCTGCGCGCGCGCGGGGTTACAACTTTGATGCTGTTATAACGACGTTGTAAGCGGCTCAGCCGTTTTAACTTTTCGCCCGCGTTTTGCATTGCAAACTTCCGAAAATAATCCGGGAAAGAAGACAGCCGTCGCTGGACTCGAAAGAGTGTGCTCGAAGGAGGGAGAGAGAAAAGGGTCTCTCTCGGTAAGTGAGTGAGTGGTGAGTGAGTGCATTTCGCAGTGGGAGCCATCTTTTACGCTCGCGCCCTGCTGTTTCCCGGGAAGCCAGAAGATAGCTAGATGGGTAATGCGATGTGCCAGCAGCATCTCTTATACTCCTCCGTCTCTCTTTTTATCGCTTTTCCTCTCGCTCTAATGTCTCGCTCTCTCCCTCCGTCTTCTACTGATTTGCCCGCCTCTCTCGGCTTCTCTTTATCAGTTTAACTGCGGCGGAGCCTAAGTAGTGCGCGGCTGGTCTCTCTCTCTCCACCTTACGAGGAAACTTTCCGAAAATTCGCGCCCGCGCGAGAGACGAGCAAAAAGTCCGAGTGTACACTACTCGCGGACGCAGAATCTTTATTTGTGGACCAGTATCGATCCCTCGCGAGCGACGTTTACAAAACGCTCTGCAGCCTGTGTATGGCTGTTTCGAAAAAGCGCTTCAACTTTTAAAGCCGACGACCCGTCAACGTCACGTCCGCGGTTTTACAAAGCGCACGTATAGCCCACCCCCGGCTTAAACTCCCCTAAGACCCTTGCGTAATCAGCTTCATTCAGTCGAGCAGATTTTCCCTTTGTGTGTGCGTCTGCGTCTGTGTGTGCGGGAGAGAGAGAGAGAGAGGGAGAGAAAGAGCCGGTAACGAGCGTCAAGAAAAATGTTTGTCGTTTGTCTCTCATCGGCTCTGCCGCGCGCGCCCCTTTTTATCTCAAGCCGAGAGAGAGAGAGAGAGAGAGAGAGAAGTTGAGAGCGAGATTTCCTTACCCACTTTCGCGAGAAACACGTTCGTGATTTGTCAAAATTTTTTCCCCCTAAAGCTTCGCGCGATGCATTTCGGATTCTGGCCGGAAAAGTGAAGATTGGATTTTTATCGCTGCTCGAGGGATGAGACTAGCTCGCGAGTTTCGTCGTGTATACTCTTGAAAAGTTGTTGACGAATGCGCTTCTCGACACATAATACCGTGGAACTGTAATCGATATCAAAATTCTATTTCGATCCTCGTCTACTCTATTCTTGTACCTTCGTCGTTACTCATACGCGAAACAATAACACACAGCCGCGCAAAAAAAGTCAATTAACATCGAGATACCGATCGTCCTCCGCTTGGAAAAATCTGTACAATCAACGAATCGTGTCATGAGCGGGAAGGATAATGAACAATACGTTCGAAAAAAATCCATCTCCGCCGCTGCTGTACTCCTTAGCGCTCTGGCATCGATCCGGCCGTTCGCGCGCGCGACCTTGAATCACGCACACACACGAGGAAAAGCCAAGGTCGAGGCTACCTGTGCGATTTGCGAGTGTGTCGGGCTCAAAAATGATTAGTCAACGTCACCCTCGCCAGCTAGAGAGAGAAGGTCTTCTCAGCGCGGCGTGATTTTTGTGTCCGGCTTTCACTGTAATTTATACTTCCAGAGAACCGGAGGAGCTTTTGTGTGTCCCGCGCCCTGTACGTATGCAAAGTTTGCGCGCTTTCATTGTTGGAAATAGCGCGCGGGGAGGAAAGGAATAAATTCTTGGCAGATTATAACTAATCAGCGTTAGCGGAGCGGATAACATTTATCAATTCCGAGAGATATTACACCCGATGCGGTTTTTTGAGTGCACGTGAAAGCTCTATGTTTATTTCCGTGTGTCGCGCTATTTTACCGGCTTATGCATTCCGTTGTCCTGTGCCGCACGGCTTATATTCGAGGAATTGCGTCGCGCTTTCTGAAAATCCACTCTCGAGTCAACGGCGAAGAAAAAATCAATGCCGGTGCATCGAACGAATTTTCCACAGCTCCATTTTGAATATTTAATCAAAACATTCGTCAGGGGGCGGTCGCTGCGTCGGCGGCCGAAAAACTGACGCCGGCCGGCAATTAGTCACCATTTGTTTGCAGTCGGCGCACGCGCATGCTAATAAAAGCCCGCCGACATAAATTTCTCAGCGCTCGCGCGAGAGAAAATTCATCCTTCATCCACAGGCAAAAATAAAAGCAGAGCAGCCGGTGCGCTAATGCAGATTACGCGATAGTTCGTTGGCTCACGATATTTCCGGTAATGGCATTATACCGTCCGAAAGCTTTTCATTGTTTTCCGAAATTTTCGAGTGTGTCCCCGATACCTCGGCGGCGGAAAAAACTTGCAATTCTTCTTTCTAGCTCCGCACACACAGAGACGCACACGTGAGGGCGAGGGCACGACGGGCGATAAAAATACGGTAGATTTATCGCCCAGTAAAAAGTGCCGAGCGCTCTCTGAAAGAGAGAAAAGGGTGAGCCTAAAACAAGGGCGGAGACACGCGCAATAAGGTATGGAGCGAGAAAGTCAGTCGCCCTCCCCAGGGGGTGGCTCGAGCAGAAAGATAGATAAAAGATATAAAAAGAATATTAAAAAGAGCCGGGAGAGAGAGCGAGAGGTTGGGTTAAGTGAACGAGATCACGAAACAAGCGGAGGAATGATAAGAACACACGGCGGCGCGGGGACGCTTATAACGAGCTAGAGAGAGAGAGACGAAAGTTGATAAATGATGTTTGATGACAGGAGGGCTAAGCGACGGCAATTTTAGGCCCATGAAAATGAATAAGGAATAGAGTGTCGTGCAGACTGCTTGTGTGTGTGTGTGCGTTGCTGTGATGAGGAAACGTCGTGCCCGGATAATTAATACGGAGAGAGATATGTTTGCGAGGGAGAAAATTTTTAATTATACTAATTTGTTCAGATTACCAGAGAGAGGGGAAGGGGGAGCTTCTAATTAATTAGATACACTCGCTATATGTGTGTTATCTACTGGAACGAGCTTCTTTATGGTAATTAAATTGTCTCGTTATATTCGAGGCCTTTTTTCCTCTCTCTTACACGGAATATTACTACGCGTGACGATCGTTTACTCCGTATAAATCTCCGCTGGTGCGTGTAACGCAAAATCGCAACACTATACGCGATGACTCGAAAGTCGATCAATCAGCGAGGAGGAAGAAGAAGAAGAAGAAGAAGAAGAAGAAAAAAGCCCGACAATCTCCATCATCTCCTCCGTAAATTCCCGTAAGGTCCTTTAAAGTACAGAAGAGCAGCAGCAGTAGCAGCAGCACCGTCGTCCTTCCAGATAATTCCAAAGATCTTCCGTATACTTCCCTCTTTCTTGTATTCAAAAAACTTTCGCGCTGGCTCGCTCGCTCGCTCGCGCAAAGTTTAAACGACGCAACTTTCCTCGCGACTTTCCCGTTGTAACTCAAATCGCCCTTCTATATCCGAACGCGGGAAAAAAACCGCTGCCAATTCTTCGGCACGTAGCTTCCTTCACATGATGTATTGCTTTAATATCAAAATTATTTTACTTCATATATATTTCTATAAAGTTTTTGTACTTTTTCGTTTGATAGATAAAATTATTTCTAATAAATTGCATAAACATAATCAATTATAATTCTCTCTCTCTTTCTTTCGTATAGATATAATTGTTAAACTGATCTCCAAGAGTCATCATCCTCTCTTTTTTAGCTGACACTATTTAATATCTTATATATTTGTAAACAGGGTGTTAGTTTTATTAGTTGATATATTATCTCTGCCATTATGCTTCATTTTCTTACACGCTTTAATAAAATATATTTTACGTAATCTTTGTAATAATTAAATTTTCATGATATCGTTTCCTCACCACCAAACGGTAGATATCTCGGCGCGTTTTTTTTTTTTTTTGGAAGGAAATGTAAGTTTTCCTTTCTCAACATTTTTCTATTAACTAAACTGAAATTATTTTCAATTTTCTTTTACATTTCCTTAAAACAATGTTTTATATCTCATTATTTAATGAGATTTACATATAAAAGTATTAAAATGAATGATATAAAACTTTGTTTAAAATGGTATCCCCAATAATATTTTCTAAATTAATTAACCAATAGTGTGGAAAAGTGATACTTTCCACCCGATTTACATCAATTTAATAGCATATTTTTAGTGTAATAGAACAAGAAAATCTAATATAATGGACAATATTATGCAAAAAGGCCTAATCCCCTTTTTTTTGTTTATTTAGAATCTTTTCTCAATTGTTAATGGTTATATATTATTTAATGAATTATATTTCTTCTAATAAAATAAGATAAGCATCTTTTACTTAGGCCAATTTTGTTTTATTAGATTTAAGTCATCGACCCTTATCCATTTATTATTTTTCCGTAACATGTTCGTATAATGTCCTGAATTGATATTATTACCATGGTGGAATATTGCATTTGTAATTTTAAGTGCGAGATTCACGTCTTTGCGACGAAGAGCATTAAATTGCAATAGTTGCCGCGAAGAATATGAGATTTCACATTTTTGCCACGAAAACTAACGGATTTCACGTTTTTGCCACGAAGACTAACAAATTTCAGATTCTGATAAAATCTATGAACATCAAAGTGCATACAATAAAATCTGAAAAGGGTTCAAATGAATAATAAAATAGTGATCGAAAAATCGACATGAAAAAACATACATGCGTAACTGAAAATCTTGTTTTTAACGAATTGGTAAAACAGAAAAATAGAAAAAAACGAGCCTAGGTATAGATGAAAATCCATTCAATAAAAGCTGAGATCGAAGCGATGCAGTTTTCAGTTATATAGAGTATACAGGGTGAAAAACAATTTTGAAGCTTAATATCTTTGAAACTACCTGGTTTCATAAACAACTCAAACATAGGGATCAAGGTGCTATATAATGCTAACTAAATCCAAAATTTGAACTTGATTATTGCCTTTTTACTCCAGTTATCGCGTCTCATAGAAAAAAGACTTTTTTCAGTTTTTGATGTTTTTCTCCGGATCTGCTCCATAAAATGACTTAAAATTAAAGTAATATATAGTTATAATTACCTTCAATAATCATATAATTTTTTAGATTCGACATTTACTTTTCGAGTTATAACGGTTTCAAAAAATTGCACTTTATGGTTATAATAAATGAACGACGAACGATAATATGAATTCTCCGCGGTAAAAAGATAGGTATTTTTATTCTCTTTCATGTGCATATTAAGCAATTTACTTTTATAAACTTTTTCAATAACTTTATTGGAAAGTCTGGATTCTCAAAACTAAAAAATCGCTATAAAAAAAACGCGCCTACAAAATGTAAAACGGACTGTTTTCCCATCATGTTATAGTAAAAACGAAGAAAATGAGAGTTGGTGAATTAAAATCCACTGAGTAGAAGCTGAGATACAGATGTCTACGAACTAACACATACACACACACATCCGTACGGATATTTTCTAAAAACACTATTTTTCGACTAGAAATGTATCAAAACACACTTCCTACATGTTTTTACACAAACTCAAAAATTTACTATTACAAGGCTTCCTTAGGAAGGAAGCAAAAGAGGAGACAGCGCTCGGAGCCGTATCTGCTCGCCTCGACTCCGATCATTAATGAAATATACAACGCGCTTATTAGCGAAGCGTCGCGCGAGGATTAAGGCCAGAGGTCGAGTGCAAAGGACTTATCTTGGAGAGATCGGTTTAATCGGGTTTCCGCTGCGCGTGTTCCATTGGAATTCGATTGCTCTGCGCGCGCAGGTGGGTATCTGAGAGTGGAATAAACGAGGGAGCTTGTTTCCGGAGGTATTTTTTAATAATAGTTCCGCGAGGATTCGGAGGTTGTTTTGAATGAAAGCGCCGACGTGTAAGGCTCTTTATTCATACAGTTACATCCCCGATACGCGTTTCAGCGGAAAAAATTCTACAGGTGTGTATCCGCTCGTCGGCGAGAAAAAGCTTATTTCTAGTAAAAGAAGAGAAGAAAAAACCAATCCGTCGACGCAATCACACACAGCACCGGCAGCGCATAATCCATAAACACTCGAATACCTTCATCTCGATCGCGGCGCAATCGCACGCGCGGCTCTCGTCGTCACTCGGCGCACAGCAAACATTTGCGCGAGGCGCCGACGACACAATGCCCGATGACCTCCCATATATGTGTGAATGTGTGTGTATACGTGCACACACTCGTCGCGCATTGTGCGTCGCCGGCGGGTATTCGATACGCGGGGCTATTGTGTCCGGCCGCCGCGCGTGTATGTGCCGCGAGGCGGAAAAAGGCCGAGCCTCTGACTTACGGACGAGGCGAGAAGCGGTTTTCGATGTGCCGGCGATCGGGGCTTGATCTTCTTCTCTTTTTTTTTCGTTGTTGTTGTTGTTGTTTTGTGAGAGATGAAAAAAGAGGCTGTCGCTGGAGGATTTAGGTTGTGCGATTGCAGTGAATTTCGAGGAAAAAGGTTTGGTAATTATAACGCGAAGTTTTTTGCGTGATTAGTCAAAACGACGCTGTACGTTGCGGGTTATCTTATCGGGGAGGGAAAAACGTATGTATGGGTTTAATTTCTACAAAGATTTTCTGGCCGGCTTGATAACAGTCAGAACGTGCGCTCGGACAAAGCTACGCGTATTGCATTTGTATTCAAATGCAGGCGGAGTAAGTAAACGAAGCTGATAAGCCGGCGAGGTTTTTCCTGGTCCTTGTCGAAAAATGAAATGTTTAAAATAACTGTAATATTAACATGTACACAGGCCAACTTCAGATCGGCCATTAACCTTGACTTGAATCTCGGCTCGACACACACATCATAACACACAATGTATAATACACACAGTATACAGCAATCCAGTAGCTCACGCAGTATCGCGAGCGCGCCCACGTTTATCTCCGGGGCGCGGGCAATCAGTGCGGAGCAGCAGCGCCGTGACACTTCCGGCCCAGACTTCCGCTTCTGCGGCCGGGCCCATGACGTTTGTTTCTCTCTGCGGCGAGTCTGTGTGTGTGTGTGTGTGTGTGTGTGTGTGAGTGAGTCGAGGCGCGCAAAGCGATTAGTTCAACGCGCGATGAGTCGCCGATCGGTTCGCGTTCACTGAGCTGCTCCGCTGCTGCTGCTGCTACTGTTTCGAGGTCTGTGCGGGAGTGTATAGTGATTTGTGCTGAGTGGAAAAGTATTTGGGTGTTGTGTTTAATACGACAGATGCCGGTATTGTAAAATTTCGTGTACCTCGATTTTCACGCGAATTACTGCAAGCAAATTATATAATATATTTAACGAGTACAGTGACGGAACGAAAATCCATAAATATTAAAATGAACACCTCGGCAGCAATCTCGTGATAAACCTCGACAGCGCCGCAATCGGTAACTTATCGCCAACTCGGTGCGCCGGGCGAGCGAAAAAGAGCTCAGTAGAGAAAGAAAAAAGAAAACGAAGCAACGTCGTCGTACGAGGTTATGGAGAAGATGACCGCGTTGCCCGGCAAGAATAAATTGAAAATGGGCAGCGCGGGCCGGTACTACGGCGCCTATCTCATCTACGACGTGGCCAACTCCTGCTTGGCCGCGTTGCACGCCAAAATGCCGGCTGCGACGGGAACGGCGCAGCCCGTCACGCGAGCCGTAGCTCTGCCGGCGCGTCCGCTGTCGCCTGTCCACGTGCAAAATCCCCGTGAGTTTTTAAATTTTTTTTAGGAAAATTTTAATGAAATTATGTAATAGCAACTCGTAAATACAATTAAAATATTCAAAGGATTATTGTAATAATCCGAGCGGATGAAAAAGAGCTCTATTTACGGCAGTATTTTTCCAAAGTATTGAAAATAAGCCTACTTGAATTGCATTTCTTTTTATTATATATAAGAAGATTTTAAAAAGAAATCCCATTTTGAAGTTTATGGGTCAATAAAAGCGAGTCTTTTATTATCAGTCGACTCCTTATATATTTCACAACAGACACTTTTATAATCTCGAGCTATCCGATACGAAGAAGAACGCGACGCCGGAAATACAATAACAATATTATTAAAATAGTAAATCATCGCAAGTTTAGATATATTTTAATTTCCTCCACAACAAACAGCGCTCAAACCTCCAGATCGCAGCCTCGAGATAGGAAAACAATTCCAAGCCGCTTTATCGGGGCGACTAAAACAAACTCTCGAGACCGATAACCCTTAGCCTAAAAATTTTCGAATCGCAGAGCTCCTTCTAAAACGCGAACTCGCCCCTCAAGAAATCTCACGAACTTTTTTCCACATGCAACTGCACCGATCTCTCGCCCCCAGATAAGCAAATAGCCGAGCGGAATAAAGGGTATATCAAGGAGAGGCGCGAGCTCGGGCCGCAATAAGTAGAAAAAAAAGATGAAGCAGCAGCGGCGAAAGAAAAGTAGGATAAAAAGAAGAAGCGTAGCTCGAAAGCTCGCTCAAGAAACAGAGAGAAGGAGAGAAGCGACGGGATAGCGTGTCTGTTTTGATTTATAAGAATTCGCCACGAAGCCCCGAGTCTAGATCGCGACCGGCCGCGTGAATAATAGTCAGATATACACCTCCTCACCCCCTCCCGCTCCTTTTTTCCTCTTCTTCGATCTTCTCTCTCACTCTTCGCCACGCCCCTCTTCGCGGCTGGCTGACCGCGTTGCCGGCGAGCGTGAGTCATCGATTCCCAGGTGGGAATCGATCCTTCTCGCGGGCCAAAGGATGCAGCGGAGAGGCTTTACGGACGTTTCAATTGACCTTGAGCGATGTTCTCTTTAGAGCCCGTTGGGTGATTGATAAGAGAGCGAGCTGCTGTTGCCCCCGGGAAATTTAAATTTTATCGCGCGATTTTGCCGCCCGTGCCGCTGCTGGTTTTTCGACTTTTCGCGATTGTTTCTGCACGATGGCCGCTGTAACACGTGGAGATTTTTTTTCTTCATAGCTTTCAAGGTTAATGATAATAGCAGCTGTGTATTCGAGTCACGGCGCTACGCAAATTTCCTTTTTATCTCGCGGCAGGATATTTATCGATTCCGAGTCTGGTTATATACAGCCCAGGACACGACTCACGCCCGAGGGAGAGAGATAACGCTGCACCTACTTAATGCCTACACTCGCGCGACTAATGCACTCGTCGAGGAGGAGGGTATAAGGAGTAGGGCATAACGCTCATTTAGCTCGCTGATTAATAAGTTTGAGTTTTCGACTACTCGGCCATACTGGCGACTTCAGGCCTGGCTTTTCGCCAACTGGATTTTTCGGAATTGAAACTTCGAACACACTGCCGCGAGCTGAGAATTTTTCGGAATATTGGATCGCGTTCATGCGCGCGAGGATTAATCCGATTTTTATGCACAGAGACGGTGGAAGAAAAAGGCCACACGAGAGACGCGTAGAGGTATCACTTTTATCTTTAATTAAAAGTTGCGAGCGCCTTATCGCTCTTTTACTACCAGAACAATACCTTGTTAATTTCTTCGGCTTGATTATTAGTCCGTACACCGGCCGCTGTAGCGAGAAATCGATTGGATTATCGAATTATAGCCGACCACGCTGCTGCTCGCCTTCTTCGAGGCACGTACCGGAAAAAGAAAATACTCCGCCGAGTCGAAAGAGGATTTTCCAGCGGTGGCAGAGAAAGAATGAAAAAATTCAAGATTAACAACGTAATCGCTCGAACTCATTTATCAATTAAAAACGTCCAAAGTCCAGCGAACCGTTATTTTTTCACCTTTCTCGCTTCGCCAAAAATAAAATCATCGCGCCACACGTACGTCACGCTTCCTTTCTATTAGACCCCGCTGCCGGAAAGCGTCCTTTTATTATTCGCGCTGCTATCAAAACGCAGAGTTATTCAACAATTCGATGCGTATACACGCACACGTGCGTGCATATACATTTCCATCCGGCTCTTCCTCATTTTTCGTTTGTTAATGGAATAGAATGGAGCGCTCGCGCAGCGGCCGAAGAAGAAAATAACGCGTCTCGACACACACACACACGTGCGGCATCACATGTATCCGCGTTTATGCACCCGCGCGCTTTTATTCGATTGCACGTGCGCTTTCAATTTGTTTGCGCGTGCACTTTATATGACTTTTACGAGGGTTCGCGCGTACGTGTGAATCAAAGACTCGCGTTTCTCTTTTTTTAATTTCGCTTTCATGTGTCGCGTATAACGGACTGTTGTAGATTCGGCGTCGATGAAACATTTAGCTTTGATGAAAACGCGTTCTCGAGAGTGTAATTCTGATGGAGGGGGTGGGAATTGATTAATTAGGCTCGAAGTTTGACGGTCGAGACCTTTTGCGGCAAACCACGCTGGTTGGGTGTATACTGGTTAATTATGGCAAACTTTTGTTTGCCAAACTCTCGCGGAAGCCGAAAAATGATCTTTATTTTACGAGATTTTTCCATCAAAACCGATATCCATAAAGAGAAGATACTCTAAAAATTTCCTTCGTAAGAGACTTACGTGTACATTAATATCCCCCTTTCTCCCTCTTTTTCCTCTCCTTCGGCTTACTCGCGCTTGATAGTTTCAAATGCGCGGGCCCTCGTAAAATCCGAAAATTGCCTTTGAACACTTTCTAAAGAAGATAATTAACCCAATTTTCCAAAGTAATACAGCAACTTTTTCGCGGATAATACGCGCGAAGTTCTTTTCTTAAACGACGAGGAGAAAAAAAAATTCCTCCTTCTTCTCCCCGGCATCGTCGTGACCTCGGCTTTTTCTCGGCTTCCCTTTATCCGCTGCTCCCGAAACGCTAGCGGCGAGATATCCTAACTCTTCGTTCCATCGGAGAAAGCTCGATACGCAGCCCTAAACTCGTCGCGTTTAGCTTTTCTCGCCGCGCACAACCGCTTAATTACCAGGCCCGCGAGGTCTTAATTATTAATCTGGCGCGCATTACGTTATTCTCGGGCGCGCCTCGTTAAGAGCCCGCGCGCGCAAAACGGGAAATGAGATTTCGCCCTGTTAACTGCGAAAGGAACGGGCTGTGCGCCGTTTTCCTTCTCGTTGCTTCTCTTTTGCAACCTTTTTTCGCGCGTGTTGCGACGATTTGCTCTTTTTTCGCCGGCCCTGGACATCGCGCTGATGGTCTAATAATGCGGGGATGCGGCCTTTAGGGAGAGGAAATGTTCGGTCGAATTTTTCCCGAGGAATAGGATATTAACCGGTTTTGCATAGACGATAAAATTGAGGAATTAGAGTACACAGTGCTGCCGGGCTTTGACTGAATAAAAATTTTGGTAAAATATTCTCGGTTATACTCGGATTCGGAGAATATGACCGTAACATTGACGTTTCAATTATTGAGGAAAATTTCGAAACGCTGGGAAATCGAATCTTTGAAGTTTGAAAAACCCATTTATTCGTTGCCCGGCTTCTGTCTCTCTCTCTCTCTCTCTCTCTCTCTCTCTCTCTCTCTCTCTCTCTCTCTCTCTCTCTCTCTCTCTCTCTCTCTCTCTCTCTCTCACTCGCGCAATCCAGTTATTACCATTTAATATTTAATCACATTATACATCGACGAATATGGGCATTATCAAGTTACTGCTCGGCTGCATTTTATCGACTCGGCCACCGTTGGCAAATCAAACATTCATTTCTCGTTTAATATAAATCCGAATTCGCAAAATATATAAGATCAATTCCAATTGAATTTGTTCACCGCAACGCGATGCGTATACGGAAATATCGACAGTAAACACCGAAAACAAAATTCAATTTCCCCCCATCGACGCGAGCGTGTAATGTAAAACTTAAAAAAAAAATACCAGCATCTATCGAGAACGCATAACTTCTCGCGCTCGACCGCGTGGCTTTTATCAAAAATAGCTTTACACGTTTTTATTACCGCATTCCGTTTTTACTGCGCGCTCGCGCTCCATTTTTATTACCGCATGCGCTCGTCTCCCCCCTTGCGCTCCTTAATATTTTCATTTATCCGCGTCTTCCGCCGCGCGAGACGTTTCGTTTAAAGAGCTGCGGGCGAAAAGAAACGAGAACAGGACGGAAAGCGAAGGAGGTAGAGAGAGAGAGAGAGAGAGAGAGAGAGAGAATGCAGGAACGGCCTCGGCCTTAATGAAACTTAAGACAACGTTAGTTCATGAGAAATGTGGCGTCAGGCAGGCTCTGCTGTTGCTGCTGCTTAGCTTTCGTTTTCTTTCTCTCTTTGCATCACGCGAGGCCTAAAGTTTACCATTCGTTACCGAAGGAGGAAGTCTCTTTCTTCCCGCAGATATCGTGAGGCTCTCTTTTTCTCTCTTTGCTTTGCAGCTCCGTCGTTTCTTCTTTTTTTTCCATCCTACTTTCGTTGCCCGAGCCTTCCACCTCCTTCGGTAGGCTCTGAATCTTAGTTTCTAAACGGCTGACGTGCGCCGCTCGGATCAACTTGGTTAGTTTGTTGGCCAGCGAGGAATTTTGAAATTTACTTACTTACACTTTTATGGATCCCCATGCCGAGAGCTGAGAAATGTGTGTTGCATGTTTATAACGGCCGCGCGCGCTGTTTAAGAAATTAAATTAAGGGTCTCTTTACGGGCAGAAATTACTGTGCTACTTTCTTCGCCTCTCTCTTGTACTTTCAGATCAAAATCTCCTTTCATCCTTGAACATTACTGTTCCCACTAAATCCCCCGTACAACCGTAAAGTGTATTATGCATACTAATGCGAGCAGCTGTGTGCACGGCGTTGTTTTATAAGCTACGGGCTGGGAAAAAGCGCCTCGCGGTTCACGATAACAGAACAACACACCGGACGTGTTTGATAAAACACTCTCCGCGCGCTTATTACGCGCACGCCTCATCCCATTATATCTCTCCGCGAGGAAAAACGTTTGCCTTCGATACGTTAGAAATATTCGCATAAACAGGCCACTCTAAAAACCTTCCCAGAAAATCGCTGCCATAGTGTGCACACCGCTACTATACTATGACGACGTAGCGAGGGAGCAAAGTAGGTACGAGCAAACATAAGCCGCGCACGCGTTCCTGCTATATTTGTGTTTCATTCAGACCGTCGCGCGCCGGGGAAGATCCTCGGAAATTGTTTCGCCGCTGTCACGCTTTCGCCCCCCGCTCTCTCTCTCTCTCTCTCTCTCTCTCTCTCTCTCTCTCTCTCTCTCTCTCTCTCTCTCTCTCTCAGCTGTGTGCGGCGCAAGATGGATTTCCGCGAAATCCCGCGTAGAATCTTTTCTTATTTGACGATCAATCGAGTTTGCGTAAAAGCGCCCGAGACTTGAAATCCGTATTGTTAGCTCGCGGGAGTTTGCGATTGCTTTTGCCGAGGATTTTCGCGAGCGGTTATTTCGGCGTAGCCCCGAAAGTTCGAGGTCTGCAGCTGCTGCGAGCGAGGGAATCGCGGAAAACGGATTATTTTTGGGGGGATGTTTGCCCGCGCGCTGAAATTCGAATGATTGCCGGACTGGCACTTATGAGAATAACGAGGTTTTACCCCGCGCAAGAGTTTGCGCCGAAAGGTGAGTTTAGTGGGTTTTTTTTTTTGGGAACGCGTTTTAGATAAGTTTGTTTTGGATATTCGGATTCACAGGTCCCAGGAATCACGGATATTAAACAAAATTAGCCCCCGACAAATCGCCCGATCTGATAAAAATTTCAGAAAAGCCTACGAGCTGCAACGAGCCGAGGCCTGCTTTACCTCGAGTAGAGGCATTCAATAATACTGAGAGTATTCTCATCCGGGCTGCTGCCGATGTATTATTCAACAGCCGGGCATTTCTATCTCAACTTACGAATCGATTCACATTTGGCCGGAGTAACCGAATTCGCCTCGTCGGAAAACATTTCACCGATGAAATTTGTCCCCGCGATAGCAGCTACATAACTATACAGCCACATACACGTATTTATGTGGGATATACGGTGGGAGAGAGCTTGCAGCAGCAGCAGAAGTGAGAGAGCACTCGCGCGTCTGGAATCTCATTGGAATGAAATTTTTTCGGGGTCGCGAGCGGCCTTGTAAAATAATATTTCACTCACGTAGCGACCATCATTCTACGGGAGAGAGCTTGCAAGCTCGCCGAGAGCGCCTCTCTATCCTGGCGCGAGCTTTCTCGGAGCTGAGTGATATTTCGCCGTTTAATCCGACCGATCCTCCTCCTCCTCTCGCCGTTCCGAGGATCGAGTGTATGTGCATTGGAAGAGAGAGTCAGCTTGTATGTGAGCGAGCTTAATTTTTGTTTATTCCGAGAGCTTCTCCTCTCGCGGCTCGCTCTGTTTGCTCGGGTAATAGGTGCCGGAGATGCCGCTTTTCTTTTTTCGCTCCCTCGCGAGAGTGCAGCTTATCCCTCACGTTTCTCCATTGAAAGTATAAAATATTCTCATGAATATCAGCGAAGATTGCTTATTTTTAGCCTTGTAGCTTTGTAGCTTCAATTCTAGCTCTCCACCATTGTGTTTCTCTTCCCTGTAGTTTTCCGCCTCGTTATCCCATCGAACATTTTCCGAGTCGAACTACTCTCTAATTTTCCCTGCAACGTCCGGCTGCACCAGAGCCATTGTCGCCTTCTTTTCTCTCCTCTCTAGTCTCGCTTAACTTCGAGACCAAAAGGTGGATCATTTTTTTTATCCCCCGGGACACACACAAACGCCTCCTCTTATCGCGACATGTGCGCCGATCGTTGCCATCTTTTATACCTTTCCGATGTCCTTTTTATTTGTGAGGCCTGCTTATTGGATTTGTTGAAAGCTCCGCACGAGTAATTCGTCAGTTTGAAGCTCAAGCGCGGTAAAGCAACTGGAAGCGAAATTTTTTCACGAGATTGAATCGAGCTCCTTTGCTCTTCGTTCTTCGCTGCTATTAATTTCTCAATCAGCCATCCCCTATAACGTCGCGCGACGACGACGCGATTTTTCCCATCTAGCCCTTACTCCAACAGCCTCTCTTTATCTCCTTCGCTTTCTCCTTTGGACTTATCGATCTCGTTACGAGTCCGCGATTCGTCTATTGCTCGACTCGCTCTCTCTCTCTCTCTCTCTCTCTCTCTCTCTCTCTCTCTCTCTCTCTCTGTCTCTCTCTCTCTCTCTCTCTGCTCGATTGACTTTCAACTTAAAGACGTATCCGTCGTTCTCTTCGGCATTTACTCCTCGACGAAAATGACGTCGAGATAAAGGAGTCGCGCGCGCAATTCCAAAAGGTGCACGGAGCTACTTCCCGCTGTTTTTCTCCGGTGAATTCGGAGAGGAAAACAGAGTTATCTTGATGCATTTAATCGTTGGTTTATACGGTTACTGCTTTCTTGAGATTCGTATGTAACTAATGTTCAATTTTCTTTCTGTTTCAGGTGAGTATCTTTGGCATTTCTGATCGAGATCAACGAGCTGTATCGTAAGTTAAAAACGTGACCCAGTCTAAGCAAAACTATGCAAAATAACTTTCAAGGGCGCCTTTCTCTAATTTTCTGGAGCGTACACGTTGAACGGAAACTCGCGTAAATAGCCGCACTGTAGTAGCTTGTGTAAGGTTAAACATACCGGATAATAATTAACGTTACAGAAGGCCCGGAAAATTCGATTAAGCTAATTCAACCGTAAAACTCGCTGCGAAAGCTCGGCTTAACCCGGCGTTTTGAAAATTTCCTTGAATTTAAAATCAAGATTTCCGTGCGAAGTTACGTGACCCGAACTCTCCAAGACGCAATAATTAATCAATTTTCCTCGTAAAAGCTTTTCATCGTTGAACCAACATTCGCAAAAACAGCAACGACCCAGGCCGCTTTAAACAGAAAACGAAAAATTACACAATTCGTTTAGAGATGCCACGGCGCGCAAAAACAAAGAAGACAGCGAGCCGCACCGGCAAAAGACACAATGTGCTCCAAGCTGTGTCTGGCCCTTGTAACCGCGAACAAACAAAATCCCGCGCCGAGCGCGCGCGCTTGCTCCTCTCTCGCGTAGTAAAAAGAAGGAGCAGAGTAGGCAGCGCGCAAAAAGGCCAAGAAAAACTTGCGAAGCGCCGAGGCGAAAACTCCATATACACAGAGCAAAAAGGGCTACACTGCTGCATTCGTATCGTGCGGTGGGCGGTGAGAATGATTAGAGACGGGTCAGCGCTTGCGACGAGCGCCCACAAGGTGTCACACGTGTGTGTAGGCAAGCTGCGCGTCTCTATACATGTGTAGGAGCTTTATTAGTAGAACTTGCCTATTTATAAACTAATCGTGATTTATAAAGCGGCCGGTGCGAAACAATGGCGCGCGGGCCATGCATCACCGCACGCTCGGAAAACTTGTTAAAGCCGAGCTTGCGAGAAATTAAAGAGCTTTTCGCGCGAAATTAACGGGAGGAGGTTCCCTTTCTCTCCTTCTTCTTCGAAGCTTTCTTCGCGCAAGGTCGCGCATACGATTTTCGCGAGAGAGAGAGAGAGAGAGAGAGAGTGAGGAGATTGAATAAGTTAATTTTGAACGCTGGAGGGGGGTGGGGAGGTGGTAGGAAATTTATGGCTGTAGGTATAAAGTTTTTCATCTCTTTTTCGGCGAGGGTTGAATGTGTGTTTAAGAGGTTCGGTGGCTTTGGTTATTAATGGCCGATTTTCCATAAATAACGGGAAAGTTTCGGGCGGACTTTGAGCAGTAGCGAAAAGTGTGTCGCGGAGTGAGAGAGAGAGAGAGAGAGAGAGAGCTTGCGACGTAGTTGCGGCTTTGTGAGCTCGCGCGCTGCACAGCCGCCGGCAGCCGCGCCTGCGGATTGTTGGTCGGGTGAAGGATCGTTGTTGGAGTTGCCCGAGCAAGAAGCGTAATTAAAAGATTCGAGGAAACGATTTTGCTGCAAGATCGTGCAGTGGGTTTTAAGGATCGGCTCTATACCTTTATGCGGCTTCCTGTGGCTCTCGGCGTTTTAGCAAAATTAATAATTGGCTTTCTCTATGAATTTTTGTCTTTGTAAAATTTTTTCAGAAATTAGAGTTTCAAGCGTTTCAACTTGGATGTGAGGGGATTTTTTTCAAAATACACTGATTGAAAGCCCTCGCAGTGGAGAGCACTCGCGCGCTTTCTCGAAATTTAAAGCTCGCGTAATGCGCAAAATGACAAGCCATTTTAAAACTCCTCTCGAAGCGTACTTCTAACTTTCTAGCACCGCGCTTCATTTTTTCTCAAACCAGAGCAGCGCGAGCAAAAAAATTTTATTATTTTAAGCATACGCTCGGCGAACCTCTTTGAAGTCCTTCGAAATCTCGACGTCGTTACTCTACCTCCCTCTCTACTCTCTTACTCTTCTTCGCAACTACAATAAAACGTGCCGTTAAAAGAAGTAATCCCATTAAAAATGCAGCGTTACACGGAACAACAGCTCTTAAAAAAAACCACCGAAAATTCAATCAGCTCCAGATCTAAATTTGTTTAAACTCTCTCTCTCTCTCTCTCTCTCTCTCTCTCTCGAGCAACTTTCACCATAAACCAGATAGAGCGAAGCTTGCAAGTAAGGGAGGAAAAAAGCCGCGTGGCGCAGTAAAAACGTATAAATTAAGTGCACTTTTAACGATCAGCGCAGCCGCGGCACACCACGTGCGTGATACCCACACCGTCGCGCAATCAAACTTACATAAACGTTCCTGGCGGCCCGTGTTGACACAGTCGCACACACACACACACACACCGACACACGATCACGTAGCACAGCGACGAAGTAGGATAAAAAAACGAACGAATTTCACCGGAACTGGAATAAAAGTAATTACAGGCATTCGTGTCGTCCTGTAATTACCTTGTGTGTGTGTGTGTGTGTGTATGAGGGAGAGAGAAAAGGAAAGGAGGTTTATACAGAGAAGAAGAAGAAGAAGGAGGAGGAAGGAGGAAAAGGAAAAAGAGTAGGCCACATAGCCGCAGCGTTAACTCGACGACTAATGCGATCCCTGCGACAGAAGCAGTCCAATTTCATGCCCTCTGCAGTATACATCGCTTGGCGTCGGTATCCGATTTATGCGTTTCGTGGTGCACGAAATAGAGAGAGAAAAGAGAGAAAGAGAGAACTTTGTCTCTCGCTTAACTCGTGGAAAAGTCTTTCCGTTCTACTCCCCATTATCGTGTCTCGCTAACTTCGTCCGACGGCACGCACGCGTGTGTGCTATTTGTGCAATTGTCGGTCGTCTTTGTTGTCCGAGAGCGATTTCTGTTGTCTCAGCCGCCGTCGACTTAATTTATCGCGCCGCTGACAGCAGCAGCAGCGCCGAGCGAAACACTTGCGGTCTGGTATCGTCCGCTGCGCAGAAAAAAATTTCTCTTTTTCCTCTACCTTAATTTCCAGAGAAATATAAAACGCGCAATGTTTCTAATACGTTCGAAATTTATTCCGACGAGAGGAGAAATATCAAGCATATGCAAATACACAGGGAATGGTATTTATCCGCCGCGAGGGCTAGCGTTTAAATTGCAGCGATCAAACATGTCCGAACGGCAGCCGCGCGTTGAGAAAAAAAGATTAAATACAAATTCGCCTCGACGCGTCCGACCGAAAGGGCAAACAAATTGCTGCATACATTATAGCGCAGAGAGGTAGGTTGAAAAAAGGTCAGTTGGAACCAAAAAAAAAACTGTTATCGCGGAGCCATTTGAAAAACGTCCCCGATTAAAAGTTCGAGGCGAAACGATCGACTAGCGTGAAAATTTATGCGCGTTCACGTGTGTCGGCTATGTGCACTTAACGCAGCGAGTATTGCGCATCACGCGCTTTCCTTCGGCTCTCTGACTGAATAATCCAGCTATTTTCTCTGTACAGCGCAGTTCGGTTGTTTGTTTGTTGCCAAGCTGCGTGTTTTATATCGGCGAAAGCGTGTACACGTGTGCGTGTGTTTTCATCGTTTATTAACGCTAGGGTACACTCGACCACTTAGCTTTATTAAGAGTTAAGTGGCCGTGTTTTCATAACGCTTTGATAAAAGCCGGCCGCGCAAAAGCGACGTGGGGGATTTTGTTTGGCGAAATTCGCCCCATCCACCCCCGAAAAAAGAATTTCCTCGGCGAACAGAGTGCCAATTACACGTCGAGCATTTTTTGTTAGCGAACGCGTTGTTTTTAAATAATTTCCAGAGAAAACTGAATGAATTCTTACCGATAACGAATAATTGCGATACTTTGCGTGTACAGAAGAGGAAACGTAAAGACAATGCGCTCTTTGATTCCTCGACTTTGCCCTCGTGTGCAGCGATTTCCACAAGTCGACGGAGAACTCGAGAAGAACTTTAGATTAAGGAAGCGTCCGGAAGCTGCGTTCAAAGGAGCCCTGGGTTTAAAAGACAAGTTGCCCTCTTTGGAGCCCTTTATATTCATCCACAGCTTGCGCGTGTATATACATTTCGAGCTGGAGGTCAGCGAAGCTGCTCCTCAAGAGAGAGAGCGAGAGAGAGAGAGAGAGAGAGAGAGAGAGAGAGAGAGAGAGAGAGAGAGAGAGACATAGAAAGGTTAAGAGGGCTGCACTTCCTAGAGAGATTTGGGGACCGGATATTTCGGATAAATTTGATAAAGGACTGTTGCTCTACCGCGCAAAGGGCTAGAAGTTCTGAATTAGCATGCGAATTAGCTTCTTCTTCCGTCTTTGATAAAAAAATAATAATTGCAATTTTCATAGCATAAGTGCAGCTTTTCAGCTTCATTCTCTTTCTTTTTCCCCCGACGTTGACTCTAAAGGGATTTTTCTTCAAAGAGCTAAATAAGCACGTAGAGCAGTAAAGTAAGGAGAAGAAAAGAAGGGACTTAATAAAAAAGGCTTCGTAAAGCTTAAAATGAATGGAATCTAGCGGAGTAAGGAGCTGAGAATTATGAATTTCTAAAAAAGCCGCTCTGCGAATCGCATTATTGTCGATAACATTCACTCAGATCTAATAACAATAAAGGTATAGCGCAGCAGGCCATTCCACGTCACACGCACATACTCCCGGCGCTCTCCCTTAACTTTCTTCAATTTCGCTCGTTTTGCTGTCTCCCTCTCTCTTCCGCCGATTTATGGATTCGCGCGAGCTCTGCTTCTTTAGCCTCAAACTCTCGCCTAGAGACGTGTCCCGCGCGCCCCGTATGAATTTAGAATTAGCTTTCTCTCTCAGCTACGCCCTCGCTCGTCGCGACTCCGACAGAAGCAACTCCGATCTAAGTTTCGAGCTGCATTCCGATGTGAGACTCGTACTGTGCTGTCTAAAGTTTGACTTTTTTCCGTCTTTAATCTATCCTATCAATCGAGTTTTGAACACTTACTGGAACTGGGAGAGGTTTATGTTTCGGATTTTTCAGTGAAATTTAAAAAACAAAACGAAAAAATTCGGTGGACACGGGCAATGTTTATTAAACGCCGCCTCGCAAATAAATCAAAGCAACCTGTACCAAGAGCGGAGAGGTAGACGTACTCGAAAAACTTTGACCTTCTCAGCTCTCCCCGGGGAAATTTCGGAAAAATGTGGTTAGAGGAGAATAAATAACATGCAAAGCGCGAGTCTCGCTCGCAATCTTCCCTCAAACATCCCGTTTTGCTAAACGCGTATAAATCAACGCTGCAGTGTGTATAATTTCCATCGATCTTCGCCGCGCATAATACAGGTCAATCATTTTATTATACTCTCATAAACAGTTGCATAACCCCCGAAGAAACCCAATTTGAAAATCCTCGCGCCGAGACCTAATCCGCGCGATAATCTCAAGAGAGAGGGCTAATCCTTTTACAGGATCGCTCGCACTCAGGGTGATAAAGATAGACGGATAGTCGTGCCTGGCGGCGGCGGCGCTGGAAAGAGAAAGCGAGGGCTCAAGCGCGAGTTTGAAAGGGACGACAGGTGGAGACGAGGTCGCGAGCAGCGCGCTCTGGAAAAGGGGTAATAGATAGGAAGAGAGGCGTAGGTGGTCCGCGGAATACGAGATGAGAGCCCCCGACGACGACGACCGCCTTTAATATCCGCTGAGGCGCCTATATCCAAGACGCGATGAAAATTCGCTGCTCTCTCTCGACCATCCAATTCCGCGGAAGAGAGACACACGCGAATTCGATTTTGTCGCGGTGCGGAGTACACATTCGTAAATGGCTCGACACCGGCGTAGCTGCATCAGGCTTTTTGGAAGATAAGACGCGCGAGCGATGCTTTTTGGAAAATTGCTTTCCGCGTATATTTGTATACATCGACGTTGAATTTTCGCCGTTGGAATGACGGAAAACGCACTACTTTCTAAGAGTATAGAGTAAAACGTAACGCAAACCAGAGTCACTCGCTATTCCAGCCGCGATCGAGCTAATCGTCATTTCGCTCCTCCGTGGCGGGAATGCCACATCGGGGGAGAAGTTTCTAACGCTGCTTTAGGAAAAAATCCGCGATGTGGAATGGAGCGCGTCGGCGCGGCTCGAATCGCCAATGGCTAGTTTGCGCTTGACGTCATACGCGGCGGTGGCGTCTGGGAGAACACGCGCTGCCGAGTGTGTCCAGAGGTCTAATTGAGAGGAACCAAAGCCACTTGATTTAAGAACGACCTTGGCCCGATTTTCCTCTTAGCCGCGGATGTGCGCTGCAGCGAGTGTAAGTGAAACGACAAAAGTGGGTTATGCCGTCGAGGCGTGTGTAACGATCTTGGGTTACGTATTATCTTAAGGTTCTTCTTGATGGTTATGCTCTCTCCTCCGGGATTGTAAAGTGTGATGGGACTATTATGTTCTCCGGAATCGCTCTCTCATTTTTGTCTCGCGGATCTTGTGTGATCGAACACGCTTTTAAACTATCTTCGCTCTCTCTCTCTCTCTCTCTCTCTCTCTCTCTCTCTCTCTCTCTCTCTCACTCTGTGATACACACACGCGCGAGTATAAGTGCTCCCATTCCACTCACGTGCGGAGGAGGTCACCGCGACGAATGAAATCATCTTCCTCATCAAAGCCGGATGGCCGAAATCGCCGCAGACAAAAAACGCATCGGCACCGGCGATGTCTGGCCCTGACAAAGCCTTCGAGTAAACTTGAATCGAGTCAAGCCACGGGGGAAAATGTCAGGGGGTACGGCGAAGGAGCGAGAAAGAGAGAGAGAGAGAAAAAGAGCGAGCGCCGGAAGAAAAGTCAAAGTGGGAAAGAGAGCTGGCTCGGCGAATAAAGTGCCGGCGCTTCAATGGAAGGATCGTACGTAAAGTACGTGACTCGCCTTCGAGTCGGGCAGCGCGAGACATCTTGGCTTCTCCTCCGCGGAGAAAGAGAGGGGAGGGGAGAAGGGGGTCGAACGCCGCCACCGCCGCGAAGAGAAATTACGCGCGGGAAAAGAGAAATTTCGATGGATTGCACCGATCTTTCGCTTATTTATTATTCCGCGCGTATTCGGACTTGTAAGCTCTCTCCGGGTTTCCCTCTCTATCGCGGGGGTATAAAAATGTTTGTTGCCGGGCTGCCGGATAATTTCGCGCTTTTTACGCTTTCGATTGAGGCTCACACGCGTGTGGCTGGAATGCGAAATATGCTTACGAGCCTGTTCCTTCTTTCCGTCCCAAATGAGTACCGATAGGGTGTTACCAAGTCGCAAGTGCGAATTTAAATTAAACGAGTCGAAAACGGCCGTCCGAGTAATAATCCCGGGAATCCCAAACATACCGCATCCAAGTCCTATAAGCACAGGTTAAAACCGAGAAGCCAATGGGGGGAGTAGAGGTACGTATAGGGAAGCCGGAGAGGGTCGCGCATAGCAAATGGATCGACCAATATTTGGCGGGCTTTTGGCAAGCAAGCAATCAAACAAGCAAGCCAACTGGATGTTCGGACTGGCTATGCGCGCGCGGGGGGCAACTCAGGTGTATGTCATTTCCATTAGCACTCGCGGTGATTGTCTCGGCGCTGCTAACTCTCTGCGTTGTGCCGGAACCTCTATCTCCGCGCAGAGGCTGGCTGTTGACAGCTCGGGTGAGACGTTGTTGAATTGGACGAAATAACGAGTGTCTTCGGGACGTCGTGTTTGCCGCAAACGATTAGTTCTTGGTGAAAGCTCGAGTTCTGTATACTAAAGCGTGCATTTACTACTTTCATTTTAATAAACCCTCTCCACCATAATTACGCATTGCAACATAGCGAGAGTGTTCCCAAGAGTTATTCGACAACATTCTCCGGATATTAACGCAACATCGCTGGATTCGCCATAAATTTTCAAAACCCTCTTAACTACCTTTCACCGTCCAGTAGAACACATTTTAAACGAGCTATCGCGCACACACTCAGCCTCTCTCTCTCTCTCTCTCTCTCTCCGACAATTTCATCGCGCGGATCCACAACTCCATTATAACAACGTAACACCCCCGCGCGCTGCCGGCCTCCATATGCTCTCTCCAGCCTAAAATTTTAATCAAACGATTCGCGCAACTGCAAAATATTTCAGAGCATCGCGCGCACTGGGCGAAGAGAGTTAAAACGAGCGCACACGCGGCGGCCGGAAATACTTCACTCGCAAAATAAAGCTATAGCCGGCGCGCAATTCCATCCGAAGAGAGCATAAATCGCACCGACAACTGCCAGCAGAAAGGAAGGGAAGATATAGAGAAAAGCGCACTGGCGGAGATATGATCGTTCTCTCGCTCGCTTTACGTATTAATGCTGGTTACTCTGACCCCGCCAAGCCACATAACTCACCGGCTGTGACCCATATCCAACTAATTTTCAGATAATTAATATTTTAGTCGCGGCTTTGTTACGCGCGAGTTAATTTCGATTTGGCCACGTTTCAGTTTCCCTCTTCCCTTCCCAGCTCTCTATCTATCCCGTCGACGTTTTTGCCGCGCGCGCGTCGTTGCAGCAGCCGGAAAGTTCGCGATTCTCGCGCTCGGCCGCGCGGTTAAGCTGTTACCCGCGCGGTGGGCTGCATTTGTACGCCTAGTGCGTGCATAATTTATTTCGGGCTCTTTCTCCGCGAGCAAGCGAGAGAGAGACTCGTTTCGGAAATTACGAGCGCGAACGGCCGGCTGCTGCTGCTGGGAAAAAGGAGGAGCGATCCAGCGGCGCTTGTGTATGTGTGCAGTGGCTTTCGAGGTGGAGAGAAATTTAACGACGGAGGAAATGGCCGGGAAAAAGGATTATAGGAATGCGTCCCGCGAGCGCTAATTACTTTTGATAATTGACGAGTTTTTCGGCGAGGAGGTGGCGTTGGTTTTTCAAACGATCAAGCGCGTTTTCGGTAACAGTAGAGGTTGTAACGAGGCACACAAAAGAGAGAATCTAATGAATAATTAGCCTTTTGACAAATCAAGGCGCGCGACGGCGGAATATTTTCCAGCTCGTTTTCTCCGGCTAAGAGCGATGCGAGTAGACGCGCTATGAGCCGAATTTTTTTTTTTTTAATTTTTTCGCTTGTCAACTCTGCATCGCGAAACTTTTATAATTATACGGGGGCGAGATATTAACGCGACATGTCAAAGAGTTTATAGCTGGGGCTTTTGTCGCGCCAAAGGATATGAGAGTTGAAACGTTAATTTGAACGATCGTAATGAGCTTTTTATCAAAGGTGCATGCGCGCGCCAACAACGTTAATTTCGCTACTCGATCTGAAAAGGTCCTTTCGATCAGGACGTGATCCTTTTCATCTCCTCAGGGCTGAACCTTGCGGTTGATTACTCGCGGTGTACACTCGATCACTCATCCGCTGATAGTCGAGTCGTAAAAAACAGCCGTTAAAAAAAAATTTCTCGTGAAATTATTCGTCCGCGAGAAAGTTCACAAACTACGTAACAATCTCACCGCAGGACTGTATCCAACTCGGCGGTATCGATGAACGCACCTCGGTCTAGTTTGCGCTGATAATGTCACGCGAGAGAGGGAGTTTCAAAAACCATATGCTCGCTGCTCTCCAGAGCTACAAATACGATCTCTCGTAAACGCGGCGGCTGTAGTTGTATAAGCCAGTGCGGTAGGCGCGAGGATTTCGCGCAGTCGTTGCAGTTTAGAACTGGAAGTGCGATTTTCCCCTGCGCCGCGGTCCTCAACTTGATCACCATTCCACTTACCACCCCCCCCCTGTACACGCTGGTATTTTATTTATTTATTTCGCTTTTTAGGCAGTGCGAGTATTTAGGAATCAAAATTTTCGCTTAAAAACAGTCCCGATTTCGCTATCCCGGCAGAACATCCACACACACACACACACACGATCTCGGGGATAATGTCTTTTTCGACGTCCTGAAATATTCCGCGTGGGGAATCGCATTCTCGGCGCGCTGCCGCCGCGGATTTCGAGAGATCGTGCCTCGCGCAAGCGAAGAGTGAGAGAGAGAGAGAGAGAGAGAGAGAGAGAGAGAGAGAGAGAGAGAGAGAGGGAGAGAGTATACGGAAATTCTGGGGCCGAGCGTCTTCGCGTCACCAGGAAATGGCGACCGTTTCCTCCCCGTGGCCTCCTACGGCCGACGATTTAACTACGCAGTGGCTCTCAGCCCCCGACTCTCCCTCTGAGAATGGAAAATGCATTTTTTCGAGGGAGGAGGAAATAAAGTCGTGCCTTCGTCTTCTATTTTTTGAGAAATGTGCGGTAACTTCCCCCGCGACTTAATTTAGGAGCTGGAATCGTAATAGTAAAGCAGTGTAATTCGAGGATATTTTTTTATATTTCGAACCAAACCATCGATGAAGGCCGACTCGAGATTAAAAATAAAAGTTTGCCAGCTCCCGACTCCGGTAATTCAGTGGACATTCCGCGGCAGCCGCCGCGGAGAATTGATTAAACTATTCCCATAACTAAAATCATAAATTATACATCACTTCAGAAATTTTCGCGCGTAGCCCAATGAACGTCCAAAAGTTCGGCAGCAGCAGCAGGAGTAGTAGTAGCGCCGCTGCCGCCGGTGCTCGTTTCAAAACTGACATAAGACAGTTACAGCTCATAAACCCATAACTCGCTATCTCTCTTCCTTGCCGCCTTCGAGTTGTACAAGTGTTCTCTCTCCTCGAGCCAGTCTCTATTCGACTTTTCTCGTTTTCTTCCTTTATTCCTCGTAGCGAAGCCGCTGCACCGCCGCGTTGTCTTCTTTTTTCGCGCAAATAATTTTGAGACTAGCTCGGAACTTTCATTTCTGGTGCTATGTGTGCGTGTGCGGGGAAAAAATAAAACTGTCCATTTAATTTTATGCTCTCGCTTCGAAGACATAGATGAAATTCAATTACGGCCCCTAGTTAAGAGAAATACGATCCAAGTTTTCTCTAGCAAAGACGAAAAAAGAAAACACTCCGTACTGCACACATCAACCGGCAAAAAGAAAGCTTCCGGTCTCATAAGCAGCCACAACAATGGAAGCAGCTAGCGGTATCCCAGTCATAACGACACCACTCTAGCATAGTCCCCGAACTTCTCGCTCGCGACTACTATCTGTATATACAGCGCCATACCCTCAACGGCGGTGGTGGCATTGCATTATGCAGCGCCTCTCTCTCTCTCTCTCTCTCTCTCTCTCTCTCTCTCTCTCTCTCTCTCTCTCTCTCTCTCTCTCTCTCTCTCTCTTGACGTGCGCGAATGCATAATGCAGAGCGACGCGCGCACTTTGTACATTGACATCGGATATTAGAGTAACGATACCCGACGATATTTCCGCGAAATTTGAATCGCCCCACTTCGACCGCCGCCGCCGACGTTGCACGCGCCGACTTTCAAATGCCACCGCGAGAGAGAGAGCATGGCGGAGGATCTTCTTTTTCTCACGCCGAGCGGCGGCCGCCCGCGCGCGCGTCTTTTAAGTGGAAAAGTTTTTTCGATTTTTATGTGCGCGTACACGCGACGGAATGGCAAGGATGCGCGATGCCTGACGAATTATCGATTTTTGTTGCTACTGCAGCTGGATTTCGGAATTCATACTTACTTTTTTTTTTCACCCCTCAGAGATTGCGCGGAAGAATTTCAATTTGGGGAAACTGAAAAACTCGATACACACAACAGTGTAGATATAGCTCAGTCGATAGATAAACGCGGAGATTTCGCGGCTGAATGGATCGACGACCCAGAATGTTTTAACATATGTATCACGACATTTTCCTTTCACTTTTTTCTCGTCTCTCTCCCTCTCCTTCCGTCCCGTCGTCCTCGTCTTACGCGCTGTACTATATACGTATACACACGTATACATCAAGCCCATCTCGATCTCCGGGCGCTCGCCAATGTTTGCCCTCGTCTTCCGGCCTTTTGAGGCCAACCAGCCAGCAGCAGCAACGGCGCAAAAAAGCAGAGGCAGAATTACGGAAGGGAGATAAAAAGGCCCCGGGCTAGCGGCGCTGGAATAAAACGAAAGACAGATTGTGTAAGACAATGTGGATGGCTGTGTGTTGAAGGAGAGCTGCTGCTGCTGCTACAAAAGCGAGAATCGAAGGGTTAGGTTAGGTAGACTGAGAGAAGGAGGAAAATGTTCGAGTTTCATGCTAATTTTTTTGCCGCCGCTGCTCCGTTTCTTCTCGTCGCTCTGCAGAATTAATTAATAGGGTAAAGTAAGGGGAGAGAGCGAGCTTCGAGTAGATAAGGGCGAGTCTAATCGGACCGGTAATTAGCGAGGTGTATCAACAATTCTAAAATCATACCCGACTCTATTCTTTCCAGTATAGTAAGGGAGACAGGCCGAAAGCATAACCGGAATACCTCTCTCGCTCCCAAAACACAGAACTCAGTGTCTCAGCAGCAGCGCCTTGGGCTATCGGCTTCCGCAGCAGCACGACAAAGACCCAACCCAACACACGTATAGAGGCAGCCGGAGAGAGAAATGCAAGAGCAGTGCGACGCTAAGCTAAGTTAGTCTGATTTGTGCAAACTCGGAAGCGGCGCTCGTTTGCTCCTGCACCTCCTCCTCCGGCGGAGCTCCGCCGAGACGATTTCATATTCATCGACTTACAGTTAATTACGGTATTACTCGACCCCGCGCCCCGCGTCTAACCGAAAACTCTGATGACCCAGCTCTCTCTCTCTCTCTCTCTCTCTCTCTCTCTACTTCTACCTCTTGCCGTGTTTGTCTTTTTGCGAAAGAGCCGCGCGGCGGTGGGCCTCCTTTTAATCTCTTTTAAAGTTTTCAATTTCACGGGAAACTTGACCGGCCGAATCGAAGGGTATAAAGGCAAAGAGGATTTCCGCTTTGTTCGCGTTTTCATAAGGGACGAGAGGTGAGGGCTTTTTTTCTCAGTCGCTAGCTTACATTTTTTTTTCAACGACGGCCCTTTCGAAATCCGAGTGTCCGTTTGATGATCGGCAAACTTACTAGCTTTCTGAAATTCGAACAGGGGGAGTTTCGAAAATGAACGTTTGGGGTTATCTTCGGCTGATAAGTTGGTGCGGAATTTCAGCACTAAAATTCGCATGGGAATCCGGTTGTTTGCTCAAGCATTGTCGGCGGTGGTCCTTTTACTTTGGGATGAATTTTCAGAGGAGGTTTTTTGATCGTTTGAAGTCCTTTTCAAAGTTCAAGAGTTTGTTTGCATCAACTTGCCCCGGCTTTTGAACTTTTAGTTTATTTTCAAGTTTTTTAAATTACGCTCTCTCTCTCTACACCATTAGCTTGATTTTGCTAAAAGGATATTTTACAAAGCTCGCGCATGGGTTATTTTCTTTTTTGTTTGTTTCATTGTTATTTTGTGCATGGATTTTTCACCGAAACACACGGCTCTTTCATGTTTTCGCGATCAAACAAAGCTTGCATACACGCGAGCCACTTTTAATAATTAAAAACACGTTGTGCGATATTTTACGCTCCCCGCGCAGGATATTCACAATACGAATTTTTTTTTCTCATCAAACATTTTCGACCGCACAGAATTTTTCGTTCCGCCCGTATTGAAGTTCAAAACTTGCGCCCACCGCGTGGTGTTAACTTTTGCGGACTTTTAAAATTTTGTGTGCTCAACGCTGGCTTTTCGTTAAAGGTCTTAAAATTCCTCGACGCTCTCGTTTCCGATAGCTAATATTTTGAAATGGGAGTTTCAGAAGCGGCACAAAATTGCATGTTTTGTGTGTGTATGCGTTTGGCAAACAGTAATCTTTAAATATTGAAATATTGATTTCCCGCCAGCGCGCGGTATTTGCCCTTTTATGCTTCTGTCGATGCTTGAAACGCGCGCGCGTTTTACATTATTAATAAATCATGAATATTGCCTTTAAAAAGTGTTCCAGCCTCGCGGAAACTATAGCGCGGTTCTCCGCAAATAACGGTTTTTAGTTCTAGCGTTTGCCGAGCGACATTAATAATTCAACGTTTTTCCGCGACGTTTCTCATTAATTGGGACGTGATCTAATTTCGATCCATGAATAATAAATATCAATCTAATCGTGATTAGTCGGACGACCGTTTATCGGGCGTTACACGGAAAGCTTTATTTCAACGCGAATCTTTCCATCATACAGAAAAATGTCGAAATCGTGGCGCAGCGCCCCCTTAATTAAAAACAAAACTGCTCCCTCCCTTTTTCACTCTCCTTCGGCATCCCGCTCCAGCGTTTCGATCGCGGCTCGACGTTGCATGAAACTTCGCTGTTCCACCTCGTGTTCCTTTTTTCCCCTCTCTCTCGCTCGCGCGTGCCTTGCTCCACTTCTGCGCTGCGCGCGATCGGCCCGCGCGTCTCTCTGTACACCCCCACTTTCTGTGTGTGTGTGCACGTCTATCTATATCTATACACACGACTCGCGTATATCTATACACAGGCGCGACGCCGCCGCACAAAAAGCGCGTACCAAGCAGACATTTAAATTCAACGACACGTAGCGGCGAGGTTGATGCAACTGAGATTTCTCCCCCTCTCGGCTTTTTCCCCCGGTTGCTTTTCTCTCTTCGCGCGTGAGCGAGCGAGCCTCGTGTTCATGCATCCCGAGGAAATTGGCGAAATCGAGGAAAAAGCTGTCACAGACGCACACGCACATGCACACGCAACGCGAGCAGCGAAGACGAGTCAGCGATAAGAGTCCGCCGAGCCGTACTACGATGCATAGCGTCCGAATGCATCGTAGACGTTAGCTCAGTGGTTAGAGCTCCCGTTTGTTAATCTCGGGGTCCGCGGTTCAAGCCCACGTCTACTCTTTTTCGCTTTCCGACTCGTCTCCTCTCCGTCCGTTACAAAGCGTAGACAACAATCGATATTCCTTCTTTTACAGATGGAAATACTAACAATGCAAAAGTTCATTTGGTATGCGTCGCCCCTTTTTCCCCCGCAGAGCCGCGGGAATTATAAGCTTTTTGCTCGTGCTCTGCTCTCGGAACTTTTAAACTGTTATACTTGGCTCCTTTATATCAGGGGTTTTCGCGCTCTATCTTCGCATGGATATAAGAGTTTCCCTGTTTCTGATTACGTTTTCGACGATAAAACTTTATTCAATCATGGAAATCCTTTTTCTATACATTGTCGATTCATTAAAAAAACTCTGAGCTAGGAAAAAAATTCCCGAACCCATCCACGCTCTCGGCTGTAAAAACGCGTGCCTCTGCGCCGCTCGCAAAATCGAAAACTCGTCGCTGCTGCTGCTGTGCGCCTGGACCGAAAGGTGTTTACGGCTCGCGCTGCAAATAGCTTTTCCCTGCAGCAGCGGCGCAACAATGCAAAAAATAAAATCGCGATTAACTCGTCTCGAGGCTCCGGTGGCGCCGCCATAAAAGTGAGAAATCCATTAGAAGATTCATGAGAGAGGACGCGCTTCGGTTCGAGAGAGCCGAGGGCCTGCGCGGAATTAAGCCATCGGGGGACGCGCGAGCTGCAATGAAAGAGCTGAAGCTGTAAAATCGCGAAGAAATGTACGCCGAGGGCTGGGCTGTAAAGTAGACGCGGAAAACCACCGGGGAAAATACCGGGAACAAATCAGCGTTGTCGGGAGAAAAATTATTGTTATCAACAAATGCGATGGCTCAGAATAGGAATATAGGGTTGAGACAATGGGATTGGAGGAAAAGCCGTTATATTTCGAAATGGCTTCAGTAAAAGCTGGAAACGCGGACAAATTTAGGGAATATAACTAAAATAGAGAGACAGGGCCTCGAGGAAGAAAAAGCTCCGGAGCTTTGCGTCGTAGTCGGGAGAGAGAAAGAGAAAGTTCGATCCACTGTCTAGTTCACTTCTATGCGAGGAAGCTCGCGCGCGCCGGGAAAATCGACGAGAGCTGGATAAAGAGATAGGAAAGAAAGGAAAAAGGAGGGACGAGACGCGCGCGGGAAACGTCGTCGGACTTATTTGTCGCGACGCAAATTTATTTTCCCGCCGAAAAAGCGCTTCACCGTCTCCTCTCTCTTCCCTTTATACAAAAAGGCCGATGCTCTTTCGGACTTTATTGCTCCGAGCTACGTTTTCCGCCTCTTTTTACATTATATCCCTTTCGAATTGCGGTGTCTCGGAAATGTTGTTCTTAATAACGCAGCGATCAATCAAGCTCCGATAGCGCATCGAAATTCTCCTCGAAATTGATTTTTCATTCGGAGCTGCGCTGTTCGCTCTCCGCTCGACAAATCACGGTCCGATGTAAAATGGACTTTCTTGCCGGACACCGGCGTCGGCGGCGGCAATCGGGCGCTTGTGCGATCCAAGGCGTTTTAAGTAGGGCCACAAATCACAAACACACAGGAGGGATGGAACACATGGACGGAAGTCGGAAGGCTTCGACGCGGACAGTCGTCTAATCGCGCGCGCTCAAGCAAGGCGCCCCTTTCTTTCTCTCCGCGGGCCCCTATCTGCTCGTGTCCTGTCCGAACGGCTAGATTAATAGGCGGGCATTAGGCCGGCGGCTTGTACTACGGACACACACACAGAGAAGACTGGCTGGAAACTCGTTTTTGGCGAGCACGAGCTGCTTCTCTCTCTCTTGGCTTTTGTGAACCTCGATTTCGAGATATCGCCCGAGGGGGAGTTTTGTCAAAGGACAAGGGTGTTTATTAACTCTTGGGATGTTTCTTCTGAATAAGATTTTTAAATACTTTTTCTGACGAGCTTCGCTTCTGCCGTTTTGTACACAGGGTATATCAAAGCCGGCAACAAAGCCACGTAACAGCAAACACTTGTGGCTCGTCATAGCCCCAATCCGGGAGATTATTAAATAAGCGCAACGACGCGAGCTCGCCTTAATCGCGAACAAAGATAACCCCCCCGAGAAGCAACAAATATAAAATCCAAGGGGGAGAAGGGATAGGGCTGCTGTAGTCTCGTCACACGGTAGCCGCGAGCTTTAATAATGGAATTACAGAATTTAACGCGATTAGCCGCGGCTCTCGGCGTAAACTTGTCGAGAGAGCTCAGTCTCTCTCTACAGGCGCGATCAATGCCGGAATACCTCGCGAGGCTTCCGCGTGTATCGCGTAGCTGTGCCGAGGAATTTCGAGGCGCCTGTCTCTCTCTCTCTCTCTCTCTCTCTCTCTCTCTCTCTCTCTCTCTCTCTCTCTCTCTCTCTCTATCTCTCGCGAGCTGCTGCTTCTTCTTTTGGAGGCCCCGGGATTCCTAGGGCGTCTTCCAGGCTTTGATGGATTTTTCCGCAGTGAGGGGAATGCGTTTGTGCTTTGATGGGACCCCGGCGAATTTTGCAAACTTTTATCGTCGATCTACCGGGAGAGATGATTTTTTGGGATTTTCTGACAGATTCATCGAGCGCCTCACGCGAACGAAGTATTAGTTTCTATCCTGTTCCATCTCATCCCTAGAAAAAAAATGAGCACCGCAGCAGCACGCATCAATCCCGATCGCGTCAAGCACACGCAGTAGTTTACGTGTGTACAGCTAAGAGAACGTCCACGTAGGTCTATACCTTGGGTAGAGCACAGGTCGCGTGTGCAGCGGCATTAAGTGGCGGCACGTACGTACGCGTAGGGCCTCGGGCTTGTCTGCATGGACATTAGGCTAATCGACTGCTTCCGAACTACGACTCCGAAGGATACCAGCAGAGAGTCAGGAGGTAAGGAGGGATCAGGGGACGATCGATGATAAGAGTCGCTTCGATAAATAGGTTCTCGCGCGCGAGCGAGGGGTGTACTGTGTGTAACGAGCGTTTACCACGGTGACACGGATTTTACCTCGGGGCTGATCTATTGCCGGCGTTTCCGAGACGGTGATTAGCTCTCGGTTTTGAGCCACCGCCGCTTTTGTCGAGCTGCATTTGTTCGGGTGTTTAATGAGTGCCTCGTCGGGGAGAGGTGGCTTTGACGTTGCGTAATTCTAGCTCTGCAGCGCGAACTTTCATTGATCATTTTCTATCGACGTACAACTACAGGCTCGAGAGAGCTATATCGAGCGTCCAAAACCGCCGCAATGGCCCGAATTCAAAAGAACACTCCAAGTACACTCGAGCCAAAGTCATTATACCATTGTGGACGACACCGCGGAAGAAGAGACGAGTCTTCTTCCTCACACCGTTACATAATGTAATTACATTTTCGTTAATAATTCACAGACCGCGTGCACGCGAGAGCTCTGCCGAGTGTTTTAGCCGCGCATTAAATTAATTTACCTCCAAGCCCGCTCTCGGATGAAAGAAGCGTTAATAAAAGCACGCGAACGCGTTTCTCTTTCTTCTCGCGCCTCTCGTCCGTCTCGGCACGTGCCAAGGCCCCCACGGAATTCGCATTTAAATAATGAACGTAAACACGCGTTGCATCTCGGATGTGTACGCGAGATGCGCCTCGAGGCTCTATGCAGATGCCTCGCTTAGGATTACCCGAGGAATTAGAAGTTCTCCGGAGCTTTTCTCGGAAAATTCGGAGAGGTAATCGCACTGCTTGTGCGTTCGAAAGTTCATAATTACGCACGAATCGTTAACCGCGCGTAAACTTTGCGCGATTCTTCGGCTACACGCATCGCGTCTAATTATTCAGAAAGCAAGCATGGCCTCGCTTCCGCGCGTTTTTTATACGCCCACGGATAAAGCTCCTCCAGACCGTGAACCCACATCCAGCCTCGATATTCCTCTCTCTCTCTCTATCTCTCTCTCCCTCTCTCTCTCTCTCTCTCTCTCTTTCTCCCGCAGCAGAGAAGGCAGAGAGCCCTTGCTCTGATCGCTCTGGGATCTCGAGCGAAAGGCCAACAGAGCCCGGGAACAAAGGCCTCGTCCCGCCCCACGTGTACACGCCACCCCCCGACGAGCTGTGTCTGTCTGTCTCTCTCTTTCGCTTTGAATAAGTCGTGCTCTCGCGATCCAGGAATTAATGACGCGCGACTGCTGACCGCCGGACTTTTTTCCGATGCTGGATGTAGTCTTGGAAGGGTATACTCCAGGCTCTTGAACTTTCGGTCGATCATCACTTTACATTGTTACGCGTACTACACTTTGCATATTTGTCGGACACCTTTTCTCTCTCTCTCTCTCTCTCTCTCTCTCTCTCTCTCTCTCTCTCTCTCTTTTCCTCCGACGCTCGGGGGATGGTGGAAGTGGGTCGTCGACCCTTCGCTGCTCTTCTTATACATTCCGCTACTGCCGTCTCTAGAAAGGGACGAGTTTTTAATCGTCGAAGGGACGAATTCCAATTAGCATGAGCCGCAAGGATCGATCAGTGCTAAGTGACGCCGTTAATAGAAACACGCGAACAATCAATTTCCTCTTAAAAACCCTCGTGACCTTTCCTCTCTCTCGCATCCTCCCTCGTGCAACTTTATCTCCCTTCTTCAGGCGAAAAGTTTATCGGCCAACAAAACACTTACAGATTCGCAGTCCGACTCTTAATCCCGTGGTATACGAGGCGCCGTATACGTACAGCACATAGAGAGGGCTGAGAGAGGAAAGCCTCCGAATTCCAAAATTCAAGTCGCGCATCGGAGGAGATGCGGCACTGGCGGCGCTGGGCCTCTCTCGGCGTGTTCCAATAAAGTTTCAATTAGACTCGGCATCCTGCTGGGGAATAAAATCGAGAGAGGAAAAGGGAAACAGTGGCGCCACTCGATAGATTGTTATCCGCATTTACGCTGGCTGCGCGTCGGTGTGCACGTCCGGCCCTCTCTCTCGCTCTGTATTATTGCCGACGCTGTGCATGAAGCCGAAAGAGAGAAAACGCATCCTCACGCTCTGATTCGACGGGGTGAAAGGGTAAGGGAGTGAGAGAGAGAGAGAGAGAGAGAGAGAGAGAGAGAGAGAGAGAGAGAGAGAGAGAGAAGTATAACTCACAATGCCGGCGAAGGTTCGCGCTGAGAAAGGCAGAGAGAGAGAGAGAGAGAGAGAGAGAGAGAGAGAGAGAGAGAGAGAGAGGGAGAGAGAGAACAGACACAGCCTGGCAGTTAGAGGCACGTGAGCGGCATTCTTGATACCCTCACATATTCTAACCAACCGAGAAACCTACACCCCTTGTACCTACGACCCTGTCTCTCTCGCTCTCCTTTATCTCCTTTTCTTCCGCTAGCCTGCTTCGGTATCTGTCGGGGATCCCACCTATTTCCTTCACTTACGTGTGGCTAGTCTCTCTCTCTCTCTCTCTTTCTCTGCTGTGCATGTGTGTGCAGGTCTGGCTTGTCCAGTCGAAAGTCTCCGAGGTCCTTTTTCGCCGGCCCTATACTGCATAGGTTTGCACGCCCGCGAGAGGCATTTATACGGCTGAGGAAGCTTTCTCAAACGTGCAATTCTCTCCGCTACCGCCGACGACGAAGCGTAATTTTACGTCGCCGGCTTTTGTTGCTTAACGTCGACAATGATTATAGTCAGCACTCCTACGCGTAAATACATATAAATACGTACAGAGTCGTTTCTCTTCGGCGAATTGATTCTCGGGCTTCGCGAACACGTATCGAAGTTTCGTGCAAAATTTTCGATTACCTCCCTATTATCTAACTTTGCCGATATTTCGAATTCACGATTGCAAAATATCACCGACATTCAAGTTCGAATCTCTTTACAGCGCTTGGAGCTCGCAATAAACCGAGAGAGCACACAATTGCTGATTTTCATTTCCTCCCCCTCACGGCCATGTGCGCCGCACGCTCGGATGAATTATATTTGTTAATCTTGCGACTGTTCCGATATTATTGTAATTATAGCGCTCTCACTCCGCGCGCGCGCGAGCTTTCGACGTTTAATTATTCCGAAGATCGATGTAATTATCCAATTTTACGCGCCAGCTATTTTGGGGCTGGAATGCATTAACCTGATGCTCCTCGACGCAGGCAGATCGGATCTAAAATTTAATATTTATCGTCGTTTGTAAAGTCGAATACTTTGGCGCAAAAGCATTCGCATTTATCACGATTTAAAATCCCTTTCGACCATTTACCGCTGAAAGTTTACTTATTTTTTACAAAAGTGCTTGCACAATAGTTTTATTTCCTCTCGTCACTTTTTTTCTTCCTCTCTCGGAACAGTAACACACCGAACGGATTCCCCCAACAGTCTCAATTTAAATATTTAACTAACTGTTTTTAACTTTTAATTAAAACCGCCGTGGCCTAAACATATTCGAATCGCAAGGTTCGCTCGCGAAGCTATGCATTAAATTTGAATATTTTATCAAATTAAAACAATCTGCTGTCGCGACTACACCAATTTTTCCCATTACCATATATGAATTGAGAGAATTTTTCGGAGTGAAAAGTTGAATTTTTAGCATTTCCCAAGTTCAAAACTATTTCAAGCCGTGTACAATTTTCTCTCTCCTCTTTTTTTCTCACCCCTTGTGATTTTTTGTGGCTCTCTAATACTTTTTCTTTTGACATCCTAACTTTCTCATCTATTTTTCCTAGTTTCCCCCCCCCCCCCGAACTTTTTTTTACTGCCCTCTCTATGTGCATTTTCCGTCTCTTCTCCTTTTATCCCCGCCGACCACTCTCTCCACCCTTTCTTCCTTTATTACTTTAGTGATTATTCAAAGGCATGGTCTTTGAAATCCGCGGCGAAATAAAACGCGCAAAGTATTTATATTTCACCCCTGGGGTGGGAAAAAAAATCCGCGTCGATCCGCTTCAACACCGCGAAAACAGCAGACAAACCCGATCCGCTGCCGGATTAGATTTGCGCGGCGAACAATTGATCCAGAATGAAAGACTACCCCGTCAACTTTCTCTTTTTCTCCCCTTGACTCTTTCGAGAGCCGGGATCGAAAGCTCACCGGGTGCGTATTGTGACGGGGCATTAATTAAGGCAGCACAGTTGTCCTCTCTCTCTCTCGCTGATGCTTGTTTTTCGGCTGTTGTCGCGATTAAAGTGAAATTTTAATGGACGCTGCATCGGACGGCTTGTGCTCTTTCTAATTATGGATGCTGCAATTAGCAACTGTCGAGAGAGACTATATGATTTCGCGGCGATTCGAGGGAAACGAGTCAGCGTTTGGGAAACCCTATTTGCGGATTGGAAAAAAAGCTCGTCGATTTGTTTATACGATAGCAAGCGTTAATTAATTTATCGATCGGGAGAAGGTATACCACCTTCGCAAAATGGCGTGTAAAAACTCTGCGAATATAGCGGAGAAAAATAAGCATCGATTTCTCATCTTTGTTTTTGACAACAACGAGAGGCATCAGCATAAATCAGTGATCTGAATCGGAAAGCGACAAGCATTTTCTTACTCGTAGCAGCGGAAATTCCCTCGAGGTGCTTTCTCTCTTCTTTCCACAAATCATGCTCGAACTATTTATTTGTATCGCGATAATAAAGCGCATCGATCGGAACACAATGAAGTGTACCTATATCTTGGAGTTGCAGAGAGCCGAGCGTTGCAGGAATACTCGATTGTTATGGTTGTATCGCTGCTCTAATTGAGGCGCAAAAAGTTAACAACCAACCTGGAAGCTATGCGCAATAGTAAATGCGATGATATTTCTTTTATTCGGCCAATCGGAACTTTTTCCGTTCGCTCCCTGTTCGCGAATTTACAATAAACTTGCACACACACGCAAGCAAGCATTCACGGCGTACCTCCATTCCACTTTCGGAATCGCGTCGATCTATTAATCACACAGTTCCGGTAGTAATTCCGGTAGTGCAAACACATCAGTATTACGACCCGACATACAGCAGCGGCGCGAAAATAATGCAACGAAAGCTCGAGCGAGAGGTAGACGTAAAGATTAGATAAACAACGACGTGGGAGAGATCTCGAGAATGAGCTGCGCTCGCTCGTTGCCGCTGTCGGATAATTCAGCGCCGAGAGAGAGCAAGAGAGAGAGAGAGAGAGAGAGAGAGAGAGAGAGAGAGAGCGGGGGAGTGTTTAACCGCAAATAAACACGGGATTTCGGCGAAGAGCCAGCGCAGCCCCGAGAGAGAGAGAGAGAGAGAGAGAGAGAGTTACAAACAATATATATATATATATATATATATATATATATATATATATATATATATATATATATATATATATATATATATATATATATATATATATATATATATATATATAATATATATATATATATATATATATATATATATATATATATATATATATATATAAAGAGGATGATACGTAATCCTTCCTGCATACACGTGAATTCCGGGTCATGCGTGTACATAGGCTCTCCCCGGCTTCGTTCATCCACACACACAACGGCGTGTATATACTCAGAGACTCT
The DNA here is from genome assembly GCF_009193385.2 of Nasonia vitripennis. Taxonomy (NCBI): domain Eukaryota; kingdom Metazoa; phylum Arthropoda; class Insecta; order Hymenoptera; family Pteromalidae; genus Nasonia; species Nasonia vitripennis. The sequence continues at coordinate 31,614,265 of NC_045760.1, read as the reverse complement.
CGTGCGTGTGAAAATCAAACTGCACAGGTGCGAAGAAAGATATACTTCGAGAGTAAACGGCATTGCGCTCTCTCTGCCGCTAACAATATGCTCAATCTCGCATCAGGAAGAATTAATCTGAAAAAAAGGAAAAGAGAGAGCCATCCGCGTAATTGCGACCGTAACTAAAGCCCCGTACAAATACGCCAGCCGGAATTGCATAAGCGCGCGCAATTACCATCCGGCGCAAAAAAGCTCACGTACGATCGCGTATTTAAATACACGTGCGCAAAGTCGAGCGTGTATTTCCGTCCTCGCGTGTATACGTGCACACACACACACACACGCGCACACACACACACACAGAGTAAGCGAGGCTCGTTCTTATGCATCTGCGACCCAACGTAACCCTATATACAGCTACGGGAGGTAGGAGGTAACGCTGTTATACCCGCTCGGCCGCTGCCGCTACGTGTGTACGCGTGTCTGGGTGTATAACACGCGGAGCTTTGATTTTACCCCGGCGCTTCGATCGTTCCCCTCAATTAATCGATAATTAAATAAATGCCGGTCGCGAGATCTGCGCGTGCGCGCGCGTATCCTTGCGGTGCTGGAAAACCGAGAGCGAATTTTCCTTTCTTTCGGAAATATAACTGGAATTTCCCGAGCTTGGGAACCCACGAAGCAGCAGAGAGGGAAAACCTCGATCCCCTACACCGCAGAGCTGGTCCCGAAACAACCGCTGAAAATTCGGTCTTTTTTCCGAGTTAATCCATCAATTTGAAATGCAGGCAAGAGAGGAGGGAGAGGTGGTGATGGCATTCGCCGAGTGAGAGAGAACCGAGTCGTTTTCCAGCTCTGCGTTGGAGATCCGAGCGTTCGGACGAAGCACTATAGAATGCATTGAATCGCGCCGAAATAAAAACAGCCCTTTGAATGTTTTATATGGACCGGAGAGAGAAAGAGAGCTGGAGGCGCACACACCTATGTGGTCGGAAGGTCGAAGGAAGCAAGGAGGAGAGACCGCCCCGAGAAAGATGTTGTTGGGGTGCGAGGTGATGAAAGAGGGATGGGGACATGTGTGAGAAATGTCTTAATTTTGGGGTCGATGATTCGGGTCTGATTTTCTTTCGCTTCTATAGTCGTTACCAAAGGTCGCAGAAACATTCAAGCCGCAGAAAACGAGCGAAAAAAAATTGCAACAGGGTACTCGCACCGGAGAAAGTGAAAAAGCGAGAGAAAGCTCAAAGATAAAAAAATATGCTTAGCAACTGTGCGCGCAACTCTCTCTCGCAGTAATGGAATATGAACGAAAGAGGGTGTACAGAAAGAGAGAGAACGAATAAAGCGAGTGTGAGCAGCGAACTAAACAAAAGGGCTCGTACAAAAAGAGCCGAAAGCGTAAAGGCCAGTGGCGCTGCGGCGAAAGATCAAAGACAATCAGAGCGAAAGCTCTCTGGACGGTTCAAAAAATTTTTCGAAAAAAGCTCGCTCCGACATACACCTCTACTACGAGAGGGTCGGATTATTAAGCCAAATTCCAGGAAAGTCGTCGGAGCCACGTCTGAAATTTCTGCGAAACAGCGAATGTAAAAAGAGGACACAAAGCCAGTTTTATTCCGATTTCTTCGCCGCTCTTCATTCCGGCTTTCATCGAAAGCGATACTATTACGCTTTCTCTACGAGATATCGGTTTTCGGAGATAAAACCTGGCAAGTTGTAAAATTTTGTTTCTTCACCTCCTGCTTTCTTCGTATTGCTTCACACGAACAATGTGACTCTCGTTCCATTGAGAGAAGATTCTTCTTTTCGAAAAAATCTCCGAAATTAATTTGATGGATCCGACTCCACTGGGAGAACTCTCTCTTTCTCGCCATCGGCAAAAAGGGGCGCAAAAATGATACCCAGCCATTTCCCGCTCTCGCATTGTTACACTTTTAGTTGCGCCCTCTCAATTTCCGCTCAGTCAACACGCGCACTCCCGGTCCGCGCTCGCGCAGTTCCGACGGCGAATTGGCGAATATTTGCTCTTTTTTTCGCCGGCCGAAATGCCCCCGCGTGTACGCGGTAAATAGAAGTATGTAAATGGAGAATCAACGGGCCGCGCGCTGCGGGAACAACTATACGCGCTTGCGTGTGTGTGTGGCTGTGTGCTTGGGGGCAGACGAAAAAAGGGGGAAATGTACAGCGAGGGTGAGAGCTGCGAAGGCCGTGAAATCTATTAAAGCTGACCGATGATTCATTAAAAATTCGTGGAAGCGGCGATGATGGCTCCCGTTGGACGGGTTATTCAATCTGGCAATGTTGCATTACTAAAGGTCAATGAAAAAATGAACTCAATCCTTTATGCAACCTCCGGGCTTCCAAAAAGTAGACGGCGCATAAAGCTCGAGGATATAAATTATCCCCAGCCCGCAGCGCCCGCGGAATAATGAAATAACGTTCGTCGGAAAAATCAAAGGACACATCCTGTCGCGCCGAGGGAAATGAGAAAAACAAAGAGGCGCGTGCGTCGACAGGAACACATCTACCTGCGCCTGTAAATATCCCGTCGGTCACCTCCACACAGCCTCTCTCGCAAACTCCGAAACTCAAGTGGCGGGTTACACACACCAGCGGTGGTGGTGGTCCAGTACGGGCATTTAAACTTGCATTATTTACTTTAAATTTCATTCAACGCGCGCGCGGACACGCTTTGCAGGAAAGTTAGCCGCCGGAAACTGCCCCGGCTACACTGCTTTTCCGTTCGCGATTACCGGATAACGACACGACGACGAGGCGGTGTGTGTACGTTATACGGTTCGCCCTGGCCTCTCTCTCGACTTTGCGAGCAACGAGCTTTTCAATAATAAATTCGTTAAGCCGGTCTGCGCTCGCTTGCAGCGTGTGTGAGTTACGCTCATTGTGAGAGCTGTTAATTCGCGTTTTAAGTGCTCGTGTGTGTAAGCTCTGATTTTTGATGAATTAATCAAACGCTATTTTGCCGTGGATTGAACGAAAAGTTTACTCTAACACACCGAACGCGTGGGAGGAGCAGACAAATGGAGAGTCGTTAAGCAGCGGACGCGTCGGGGAGAAAAAAGCGTGAAACTCGTCCACCTTTTCCTATCCATCTCGGAAGAAGGGGAGGCGCGTTAATGATCTTACGGGGGAGATCTGCATTCTACCGGTAAGCGAAGCCCGGGGAAGCGAAGAAACACTCTTCCGGCTAATCCTCTTAAAGTATCGAAGGGAGATCTTTCCGGGACCATATCTCAGCTTTACCCCCTTTTCTGCATCCCCTCGTATATAGCCACTCTTCTTTTTTGTTTCTCCCTCTCATAATTGCTTTTTTTTCTCTCGACGCTGTGTGTCCGTAGCCCAATTATCCGGAGCTTAGGAGATGCATCGTTTTGTGCTTATTTTTATAGCAACTTTTTTTTTGCTCTGTGAGAAATTTATGACTTCGGATGTTGAGGAAAGCCGAAATCGATTTGGGGATGGTTGTTTGTTCAGTACAGTCGACTTTTTTTTTAATCGCCCATATAACTCCTCGGCGAATTTTCAACTTGTACATCGAGTTCTCGCCGGTATTGGATTTATAAACGTTTTCATGTTTCGCGCTCAGCGGACGAATCGGTGAGATCGGAAATTTTTCCAATTGTCTTTAGCTGCAGCGCGAAACTTCAACGCTACTACCGAGTGCTGGAAGTTCTTGAAGTAACTTTAGCACTTCGTTAAAACTTGATAACGCGGGGGGTAACTAAGTGCATCTCTCTCTCGGTCTCTTCTCCCTCCCTCTCTCGTTGTTTTCTAAATATTTAGTTAACCCAACATGAATTTTCGCTTACCCCCTTAAAACGCGAGCTTTTTAATCAAACTAATTTTAACTTTAACATCTCTCTGTTTACTTTCAGGTGAGTATCCGAGCCGTAGCGATTGTCAGAGCGACTGTCGTAAGTGAACTTTCAATAAATCTTCTGTTTCGTATCTGTACCTGAGAGAAAGTAAAGAATAATTCCCACGAGGAAAGCCTAATTATCGGCGCTTTTTCCATTCGGCCGACTCGCAAAGCTCATTAAACACAGCAGTAGCCTACATCGAGTCGAGAGAAAAGGAATCGACTCTGGGGAAAAAAATCAAAGCACATCGTTCGTCCAGCAATTAAAAGTTTTAAACCCGTCCCCTCGAGGGGGTCAGTAGCAGCTGTTCTTCCGCAAAATCGTGCATAGAACTCGCTTTCAAGTCGCGCATCCTTTGATCTCTTAATTAACGGCCGGTGTGGTCCGGCATTATTTAAGATTCGCGAGGACGCAATGGCCGCGCGCATCGATCGCTCGAAATAGTTTCGAGCACGCGACGAGCGGCGATAGAGAAAGTCGAGGCGAGTTCTCTCTCTCCAGCCATTGTCCACTGATTCGCGGCAAACTCCATAACGAGTAATTAGCTGGCCCTGCGTTCGTTAATGCTCGCTCCGGCGGCCGGAAAAGTTTCCCGGTGTTATAACGCCGGGGCTGGTAAGGGAGGGCCGATTAAAATTTCATGGCCGAGCTTGGCGGAAGGATCTCTTGCTGTTGTTGTGGCTTGGATTATTTGAGGGATCGCTTGTACGTTGTTTCGGATCGCTAACAAATGAGAATTCTTTGGATTCACATCGTTTTAGATAGGTGTAGTAGCTCGATGCAAGAGAAGCTTTCGGTTGTTCAGCTTTTGTTTACCAGCGTCTCTCGCATCCTTCACCGAATCAACGGCCGAAAATAATGACAATCTCTAACGAAGACCGGCTCTCTCGCGGCGGGCGGAGCGAGGGGGAGAGATGCATCACCGTAAATCTTCCTAAAATAACGATAAACCAAGCTTAGGCGATAAATTCTGTCCGGCCCCGACACTTCGCTCTCTCCTCTCTCTCTCTCTCTCGGCATCGCCCCCCTTTTCGAATATCCCTCCGATAAATTCCCGAGAAAAGTGTGTACAAGAATACGATAAAAACTCGCGAATGCTTGCAAAAATTCGAATACGGCGGCGGGAAAAGCTCGTCCAGAAAGTGTTGTCATTTTTTAAAATTGTCCGAAACACAAAGTTCGCTCGCTCGCTCGCTCAAGCTGTAAAGCGTACATACTGAGAAAAATTGGCAGATCATCGTAGGAAGGAGCGCAGGCGAAATTGAAAACTTGAAAATTCATGTTTCTCATTTTTGAAACTGTTCTCCCGGAAAATTTACGGCTCCGAAGTGAAATACGCCTTGATGGATTCCCTCAAGTTTCCGAGGGCACACAGTGAGCTCCCGCGTAAAGTGTGTGTCTTCGAATCGTTCCAGCCACCTTATTAACCATCCGTCTCTTTGTTAATTGAACGAAATTAAGTTTTAACTTTAAGTCGAGGAAATTTAAAAATCTCGAAACTACGAGTTATGGAACGAAATGTAAACAAAACAGTCGAAGTCGCGAACTCGAATAAGAGAATCCCCCCGAGAGAGCGGGACGGCTAAAATATGCGCGCACGAAAAACACAGAGGAACCGGAAATGGGACATGGCTGGCTTAACAAGCGAGCGAAGCGAGCCAAGGGCGATGCATGCGCGCGATATCGGTAAACGGTGTTTAGCACGGCTGCTACAGGCCCCATTACCGATATCCGAAATCGAAGTTGGCCCGTGAAAACGGTAATGCGCCTCGTTGGTAGCACAGCAGCGGCGGCGAATATGACTTTACTTGGGGCTTTCATTAGCGGACGGCGAGAATACGGCTTCGAGATTGGATGGATGTGAAATTGATGAGTGCTTTGGATATATGGTTGTTTGCAGGCTTTTCATCGATATGTGCAATGCCGCTCTTAACTCGATAACTTTCCCCGGCAGCACATCACTTGAGTATACGCGGTAAGAGCTTTCGGTCCTCTTCGGCTGGTGGAACAGAGATTAATGTCATCTTAATAAAATATGTGGAGCATGACGCGCAATTAGTGCGCGAAGAATTAACGCGCCTTTTTGCCGACTTTTTCAAAAGCCCGGTCGGCGGCCCTTTGAGAGAAGTTTCAAAAAATCTTTTGTGCTCGGCGGCGACGGCGCAAAATTTAAAACTGGATGACACGCGCGCGCGAGTATGTGTGGGAGTAACTTTTTCATTTACGACGTCATAATTAAAATGATAATTAAACTTCGTATTCCGAGAGTTTTCGCCATCGCTCTGGAACCTTATGCCATTTGAATACCAGCAAACCGCGGATAGTATTAGAGCGAGTAATTCACTTCCGCTTCAATTAAAAATCAAAGCTCCATAAATTCCAATCGAGAGGAAAAAAAATCTCCGAAAAATCCGACCACCAGGCATCGAACCGAAATTCTCAAACCCGGCTACATAACTCGGTCCTGCGAACCAGGACGAGGGAGAGAGAGACACTCGTCCATACAGCGTGGCGAATCTCTCTGGCTGGCTGGCCGTCTATATAGCAACTTTTTGTAATGACAGTTTCATAGTCGATGATTCATCGCGGCCGAGTGTTGCCTCCGAACACCCCGAGCGAGCGCGAGAGAACTAAATTCCTCGCTTCCCTCTCTCTCTCTCTCTCTCTCTCTCTCTCTTCTCTTCCACTCTCGTTTCGCCCTCTCCGTGTCCCTCCGTTCTCGCGTGCGCACAGCTCCGGAGGTTAGTTTTCGGATATGGGCGTAATAGTAATTCGTTTCAGTTTCGCCGCTCGACCGGCCAGCAGCAGCAGCAGCAGCCCGAGGTTCCTAAATCATCAGATAATTACTTTGGTAATTAATTACAACTCCGTTGGGCCGTGGACCGCCACCACTACCGCCGCCGCCGCCGCCACCAGTGCCAGGGACCGAAGGAAGGGTGAGAGAGAGAGAGAGAGAGAGAGAGAGGTTCACTAACAAACGAGCGTGTCGTCTGCTGGCGACCCTCGAAAGCCCGGCTTCCTCCTCGGGTATTGCTTCTTCTTATTCCGCTCTTCGTTCTCTCTGTCTGTCTGTCTGTGTGTGTGGGTGTGTTCTTCCCTCGGTGCATCCATCCTTCGAGTGTCTCTATTTTCCGCTGGTGGCGTATAAGACTGCTTTCGTTGATGTATCGAGTTTCTTCAGAATCATGAATGGGAACATCACTATGAACACTCGCAAATAGTAGTTGGATGAGCTTTACCGCGTAGTTCCCTCTCTGTAGAAAGGAATTAGAGTGGTGGCGATGATGTTTGCGCAACGGAGTTACACGAGTTTTGAATGTTTGTGATCAGCTTTCGCTCGCTGCGATCAAACACAATCGATATCGATCCTCATCGGCTCCAAATTCATGGACATTCGATTAATCGCTTATATTTTATACGTCTTCGAACAAATATTGGCTCGTTCAAACTTCCCGCGGTTAGCGTTACTGAAAGCGAGTATAATCAACAAGGATCAATATAATCTCGCTACGGAACATTCCTGCAGATCCTCTGTGTGGGCGCTGAGATGAAAACGAACGATTGCGAGGTGTATAAAACTTTTAATTTTGATGAACGTGAGTAGATGAAACTTGTTTGCCGCAACAGAAAGGGAGAGAGAGAGAGAGAGAGAGAGAGAGAGAGAGAGAGAGAGAGAGAGAGCCAAGGCCGTTACACGAAAGGGTTGGCGGGGCAGGTGGACGACTCACTAACAAACGAGCTCGTCGTCTGCTAGCCTCCCACCCTGTTTACCTCGTTCTTTTTACTCTCGCTTTTCCCATGCTCTTTATACCGTGGCCTTTCTCTTTCTGGCCGTGCGCTCTTCCTTCTCTCTCTCTCCTCGCTCTTTTTTTTACTCCACTTTTCAATCAATCTTTCTGGTTTACCCGAGTTTCCTCCTTCACGAACTATCTGTCTTCCGTCCTTTTTTTCTCTCTCTCTACTTTCTCTCGCTCGCGAAGCGCCAGAGCTCGTTGCTCTCGATTGTCGGAATCGATGTTCCATGTTACAGAATTTTATGCCCCCCGCCGCGCTAACCGCGCGTTTAAGGCCGCGATGCATTAGCTCTGAACTCGCCGGGGGGATGTGTGGATTGAAGTCAAAATTCTCGGCCAAGATTGAGGGATAAGTGTTAATAAAATGCTCTTGAGCACCCTATTACACCTATTTTTTTAGCGTGAGAGATACACACTGATCTTCGAACTCGAAATTAGGGCTGAAACATCGCAGGTGACACAGAGACTCGAGTCATTTGTCAGGCATTGGATACGCGATTTTTTCAAGTTTTTCACGGTGAAATCACTTAGTATGATTAGCTCTAAAGCCGATCATTTATCATGGGCCTGGCTCGAGCTTTCTCGAAAATTGGATAGGCCACTGTTGCAGTTCTTCCTCGTTAATTTCTGTCACCGAAGCTCGCGCCCGTCCTCGGCTTCAGCTGATTTGTATCAGATTTCAAACGAGCGAATAAAGATTCCGCGTGTCACGCGTCACGACACTGCAACACACCATAGATCCATTTGGTCAAACGCGAATCTCGTTTGCGACAAACATTAGAGACTCGCCCCCACGATGATTGGTTAATTATACGCTGTATATCGTAAACGCGATGATTAACTCGTGCAACTTGGGCAGTAATATATAAATTAAGTGGTGAACTACTCTGCACAGTTTGCCGAGCATTCGGTACTTACCTAAGTAATGCAATAGTTTCGCCCGACTTGTTATTACCCGGAGTTGATGGCAAATTACAAAATTCAGTAATTGTTACGAGAACTAATTACATCCGCGACAATAACGGCCGCTGAAATTCATGCTTAAAATATACCTGTATGCAACTGTGGATTCGCTGTCGACCATATGCTTGCACCAAACCGCGCCATAACTCTCACACCTAGTCCGAACATCCAAATCGTGTTTCCGAATCAGCTCATCCCCTCGATTCTCCCGTATTAAAACATTCGCTCCCGAACGAGAGAAGAAAAAAAATTCCTTGGGAACAAGCAAAGTCTCGCACAAGTTTTGCATGCGCAATCTCACCGCGGGTTCCTCTCCCTCTCCTTCATAATTCAGCCGAGTAATCAAATTTCGTTCGATCTTCTTATCTCTTCGCTTTCCTTTCACGCTCGCGCCATATAAGATCCGCTGATTGTGAGCCCGGCCCGAGACGCGAAATTCGAGACACGTCCACATATATTCACCCCCCCCCCCGCGAACTTTCGCGCTCCGTCGCTGCGGTTTCCTTCTCCCGAACTCCCGAGACGCCCGAAGAAGCTATACGTATACCCGGACCAGCGGCTCTGAATATATGCGCATACACATGGACGTACTTTTCGACCTTCTCGAACGTCCATTAGTTAATTGTGGCTTGAGACGAGTTGGAACGAACGAAAAAAAATTCTCGCGACTGTTTTGATTTATCCGCGCGGCTAGACTGCTGTATATCCGCGCTTTATTACGTCGAACACGTCCGTGTGTATCGGCAGCGAGTCGGCCTTAATACGGTTATTTACTACGATGATATTTTATCATTATTTTTTATGCTCTCTCGCAGCGCGGCAAAGAAATCGCGCGGGAATTTACACTATCGGTTTACTTTTAAATTTCGTTCCGCGGCGGATCGCTCAGCCGCGCGAAATTAATACTCCACGGCTTATCTGATTTTCGCTGGGAATTTATTTATTGTTTCGCGTTTTATCAATATTCAATTGATACCCCGCGCGCGCTTCGACCGAATATATTCTCTCGCGCATTAATATTCATCGCCGACGATTTACACACGGCGGATAAATAAAAAAGCCCGAACTTTTGTCCCTTTCTCGACTTGGAAGAAACGAGACGCGTCCGTCAGGCGCATATCTCCCGATGATTCATTCAAGTTAGCCTCGCGCGATTAATTCATCAAGACGAAACAATGCTGCCGCCGCGGACAAAAGAGGAAGCGGACGCGGAAAAAGAGGTGGACGTGAAAAATCGGCCGGTTTGTGATTGCGAGCTAGCGAGCGAGCGAGGTCTGAGTTACTCGATCACTCGACCGTCTTCCCCGTGTACAATCAGCCCCGGCGCGAGAGGGGAGGACCAAGTTTGACAACCTCTACAAGCCCGACGCTGATCAATGCAAGCAATCAGTCTTGTCGCGAAAACCCCGACATGACAGCCCCAGCTCTTGCCTTCTCTCTCTCTCTCTCTCTCTCTCTCTCTCTCTCTCTCTCTCTCTCTCTCTCTCTCTCTCTCTCTCTCTCTCTCTCTCTCTCTGTGCTCGATTGCTGCAGCTTTGCACTTTCTATAGCTCGCGCTCACGGTTCCGCTGCGCTGCCACTGCCGTTCTTCCCTCGCCTCTGGCTCCTTGTTTTTTTATCGGTGCAGCTCCTCTTTTTTTGCTACTGCCTTTTTCGAGAAATTATTTCTGCCCCACTGGTAAGTGCTGTTTGTCTCTCTCGCCGCTTGATCGATGGGGACGAAAATTAATTTCTCTCCTCATTTTCTCTTAGGTGTAACTCGTATATGCAATAATAAAGAACACGTGAGCGTTTGTTTATCCCGCGCTAAAACAATTCTGAGGGCTAGGTAAGTTTCTCTCAAAAGTTCTCAAAATATTTAACCTCGTTCCATCGCGCTTCGCGAGCAATCTCTATTCTTTCCTGTCGCCGCTTTCTCTTCCAATTTCCATCACAGCTCAGCCAAGATCCTCTGTTTACTTTCGCGGCCCCTCCCCCCGCTTCCCCCTCTGTACAAACATTCATTATTTTAAGAAATCATCCAGTATAACAACGCGAGCAGGGCGCGCGTTCGCTCTTTTTAGCTCATAAATTGCTCGCTCGCTATCTGGGGCACCGCTAGCCGAGAGAGCATCGGCGAATGTAAATCAGATCGTCTAGTTCTTAGCAAGCACATTTTATTTGCGGTAATTCGATTGGGGGGTATCGCGCGCATCGAAAAATCTGGTCACATGCTCTCGAAAAATCGATGGAAGCGAATCAGCCGCCGCCAGAGCGGAAAGAGGGACACACGCAATCAAAAAACAGGGGCGAAAAAATATCGGTTCTCTAGCAACCGCCACTTTTCGCCGTCGATAAGAGCCAACTCGGGGAGAGTATAGCTTCTTATTTCGAGGCGGAATACAAGCGCAGGATACCCCTTTCAGGTGTCGATGCGCGCAGAGAAAGATGAAAAGAGGAAGAGAGAAAGTAATGGCCCAGACGAAGGAGAGTTAAGGCGTCTGGGGAAGTAGAGGGAGAGAGAGAGAGCGAGTGACGTCTTCTCCGAGGCGATAATGTTGCAAATTTATATTCCGAAGGCGAAGCCGCCGAAGCTGCTGAATGTGCACTCCTGGTGCGCCCGGCCAGGCAGTAGCCAGCCCGACAAGCTGAGCTTCCCAAAGGTAATACCCACTCGCCCGAGCGTCTCCTCTTTCCTTGCCTCCCTCTACTTCGCTCTCGTTTTGCTCCGTCTGTTTTGCTCTTTATTTTACCGGGCCGTCCCTGGCCCCTGCGGCTCGAGGCGAGTGGGTTTTATTAAAAATTAACCACCTCCTCCAGGATGTACTCCGAAACGCAAACTTACATTCGCCTGTACCAAAGCAATTAACCACCCCCGCGCGATTATCTCGTCTTTCTTTCTTCTCACCTCATTTGAATACACGTCGGTGTGCGCACGAGCCGCTTGTGTGCAGCTCTCTCGCGTGCTGGCGCATCGGATTCGTCGGTTTGCGTCAATCAGAAATTGACAGCCAATTTTTCAGCTCCCGCGCACACGCATTTTTGCCATCGACGACAACGACGACGACGACGAGCTCAATAAGGATGAGGGATTAGTAGGCCGTCCCGGATATCCTCGTCGATGTTATTATTCGCCGGAATCCTTTCTCTCGTGTGACATCCTATTTACGAGCCGGAGTCGGTAATGGGATTAAATTAGCCTTCGAGACGGGACTTTAGAACGGCGCTCGGGCTGATAAATTATTTATGAGTCTCTCGGAGAGCGAATGCGCGCAGATTCGACCGCACGCGGTTATTACTCCGCTCTCTAATAAACGACTGCGTTGAAAGCTATTAAAATTATTCGATAAATTGCGAGATTTCAAGCCCTAATACGCATCGGAGATCATTGCTCTCGATCGATTGGCTGCGCCTCGCGCCTCTCCCTTATTCTGTCCCATTTGTTCTGGGCTTCTTTCGCTCTTCCTCTCCGGAAATCCTCTTTTCCTCCGCACCGCCGCAGCACCGCAAGCAAACTGCACCGTAAGACCAAATTATCGCTTACTCGCGAAGGAACAGACGAGAGAGAGAGGGTTCGATTCACTGTCGCAGTAGGTATTACTCGCCAAGGGGGTGGGGGGCGACGTTTACTGTCGCGGGGGGCACCATCGTTCGACGAATTACTCAGCCGACGGTAATTGAAACGTGAAAATTGAAAAATGTGAGCTGATGTGAGGTGGAGATTCTTTTTTACGTTGTGACTCTCGAAAATCGCCCAGTAGTACGGCTGACCTTAACCCCATCCTCTCATGCATTGTCTGTGAAAATCGAGACCTCGGCGCTGACGCGTGCACATCAGCGCGGCGTGATTAATTGCTCATTATGTTAATGTTTCGGCCGCGCCACGGCGCAAGAACACGCGGGCAGGGCATATACTTTCTTGCTCAGATCCGTCCCTCTCCCTCTCTCGTAATTAATAATATTCCCACAGCTCAGGGACACGCGACGAGCTTACGTGTGTCTATACGTGCACTTCGCGATAATTAATGACGTAGAAAAGAGGCTTTTCTTTGAAAATGAATGTCGAGGAGGTGTGCGCGCGGTGGATTTTGAGGTGCGGTGTCATTGATGAGTTTTCTTCTCTTTTTTTGAATAGACGACGCTTTTGATGTTGCCGAGCGATAGAAATCGCGCGGGTGATGGATGAGGGGGATACAATTTTTGGCCTTCGGAATAAATCTCGGTTCTCGCTCTCGAGGTATATACATGCGCCTGTATTATTTATGAACAAAGGAGAGATTTTTCGAGAAATCGGGAGAAGGCTCCCCGGGAGACAGACATTGATTGAGGCTCCTGCTCTGGATCGAACGGATGATGCAAGTAGATCAGCTCGAGCTTGGCTCAGACGTCGCAAGCGCATGCGAAAATTCTATTTCGAATAAAGGATTTTTCGAGGACGAATCGTCGTCGCCGTGGCAGCGCGTGGAAAATCATTAAAAGGAAATCAATCGTGGCAAACGAAAGCTGCAGCGGAATACAACCAGGCAAGAAATTCGATTACGCTTTTTGCGTATGCGAGAGAGAGTCGCCATAATTTAAGTTTAAATCCGCGTTTCACGAAGGGAAACGGCGCGGAGATTTGTTTAGGCAGTCGCACCGCGCTCTTGTTTGCGGATCGCGCGATTATTCGAGACGTTGACTAATTGAAGCTATTAATGAGTTTCGGGAATCGTTGTAAATATTAGAGAAGGAGAGAAACACACTAGGCGGCCATAAATTTTCTTCAGAACGGGCTGATAATTCATGCAATACAGCGTGTTTTACGCTCTTCGCCAAGAGACTTAGCTCGTAATTTATGGCTAAATTAATTTTGGAAATTCGTCGCTATTTTGTTTGACTAATGCGTCTAATCTCCTTTCGACGAATTCGTTGCGCTGAAATTACCAAGTCGTGTGTGTCTGCTGATGTCGAGGTAAATTTTATAATGACGTTAAATTAATTCAGATGATTAATGTTCCATTCTGTCTCTCCCGCGGATGTGTTTCTTATTTTTAATCAATTGAAATGCTTCATTTGGATTGCGCGCTTGGAAACTCTCCCCGCGCGTATTATTTATGTTATTTCAGTATTTCAATTTGCCGGCCGTTTCGAATGCACATATTCGAATATCTTGAATGCGCTGCATTGGAAACGGACGTAAGATGAAAAAATGAAATAATACAAATTATTTACATTCGATCGATACCCCTTTCGCCTCGTTGCTGCTACTGCTGCGGAATAAATAAAACGGTAAAACGCATAATGGAGAGTGCGATGCAAATGAATCGTTGTTATTTTTGTTTTCAATCAGCGACGAATTCGATCAACGTCAATTCATAATATCGAATTAAATTTCACTTACCGAAATGCAGAGCACGCGAATATTTGCATACGTCAAATTAATAATGCGAATTTCACCTAATTTAATTTCGATTCAGCGAGTTCAACAAGCGTTCGGTTCTCGATGGCAATCCATATATCCGAGAAAAGCAGTTTTTCCGAAAAGCAAAGCGCGTTTAAAGCGCGACTCCCCGGCAAAGAAATCCCGGGGCCACTATTACACTCAACAAATCAGCGAGAAAGAAGCACAGCAGCGAAGCAACATCCGCACAATCGGGCCGAGCTCTATAACACCCCCGTTCGCGCAAAAGCAGCACACCTGCGCTAAAACCCACAGAAATATCCGACCATTAAAGATCAACATCCCGAGCATTCGCTTTGACTCTCGAAACTTAAAGGGTAAGCGCGTACCGCTACAGCCAAAGAGCCAGCCCTTCAAAGAAGCCTCTACTCTCTCTTTCCCTCTTTACTCTCTTGAAAGCCGAGCGCGTGTGCTTTTTCCGCGGAAAGTTGCGGGCGCGAGTCGGCGGCTCTCCTTTTTCGGTGAACCCGAGGCACCCCGACAACGACGACGACAACGACGACGACGGCTTACTATAACCTCGGCTAGATCGATAGCTAGTGGAGCTCGTGTGTCCGGCGATTCTTTTCTGAAAATGTTTAATGAGAATAGTGTACAGTTTATCATAATTTCGAGAGATAATTTTGAGTCCGAAATCCCGGGTCTGGAACAAAAGGAGGAAGGTCCGGTAAAAGGTCGAAATAAAGCAAGCGCGGAAGCGAGAAAGAGGAATGTCGGGGACAGAGAACCGAGTCGAGAAGTGTCGGACGGCACTTTGTGCTGCATCGACGCGAATTTGTATCCCTTCGGAGCGAGGGTATTCTGCCCCTCACTCCCCTGTTTTTTCCAGAGTCTCGCGCTTCACTCCTCCCATCGTGTCCAACGTCGAGGAGAGAGAGAAAAAAAGAGAGACTCACCTTCGCCACTTTCCCGTCTTTCGCTATCCCTTATCTTCTATCTGCTGCCTTTTTACTTTTTTTCCCTCCCTCTTTCGGACCCGTTCGAACTGAAACTTTTTGCTGGCTTTCGCTCTGTAGCCGATGTCCACTTCATACTTTATAATCGCGTCGGCCGATCTGCTTTCGATTTGAACTCGCTCTGTGTACGCGATCGAGAGGCGTTTATTTTTAGTCGGAATTCAAGATGTACCTGACGGGATGATGAATATACGGCCGTTCAGTAGTACAAGCGCTGAATGGTCATCCGAGTGGGATTGATATTACGACTGATCGTAAAATCGGTAATTAATCGGTCGAGTATTTCAAAATAGATGAATATGCAAAACGAAGCGATATAGCTGAAGTAAAAATCTCCGCGACCGCAGGCCTATGACGAGGGAAGTCTCTGAAGGAACGAAATCGAAGCCGTAAAAATCGTGTTTTTT
This sequence comes from Nasonia vitripennis, assembly GCF_009193385.2. Taxonomy (NCBI): domain Eukaryota; kingdom Metazoa; phylum Arthropoda; class Insecta; order Hymenoptera; family Pteromalidae; genus Nasonia; species Nasonia vitripennis. Next base: position 31,598,866 of record NC_045760.1, on the reverse strand, counting down.
GATCCAGCATCAGATACGGACACCGGCTCTCGTCGCACTGCTTTTGTTCCTCGCGGGGTTTCAGGGGTTGACGGACGGTCTCCCTCTCTGTACGCGCGACAGAAAATGAGAGAGAGAGAGAGAGAGAGAGAGAGTCGGATCGTCGATAGCGCGAGGTTTGATCGTAAATCGCGGTGATTTAGGGGCTGACCGACATATTGGCCGATGCGCGGCAGGCCGAATGCGCGACAGGTATACGAAGGCCATTACGAAGCGCCGCCTCTGTACACACGTCTCTCTCCCTCTCCGTGCGTGTGTACGTACACTGAAGCAGTAGCGACGCGGTCGACCTCGAGGAAGCCGCGCTCGCGTATACTTTTTGGTCAGCGCGTTCGTTTTTTTCGTTTTGTTTTTCGCGCGCGGCCGCGATACGTCATACTTTGGCGCGGCGTCGCCTGCGTTAGGCTTCGTTTCGGTCTCTTGCTTTTCAGAAGCTGTGATCTGTGTGTATGTGTGTGTGCCCGAGCTTTTTCCGGAGGTATAAAAGAGGCAGGTTTATGGCTGCGGGCGCGAGCTTTTGAGGAAAAAATTTCCAAGTTTATGAAGAGTGATCGATGGGGATTTCGTTGAGTGCGAGAGAGAGTGAGAGAGAGAGAGATAGCGGGCTTTTCAAAGCGAGATATATTGCTTTCCGATGTAAGAATGATGTTTCGGCTACTCCCCCTGTACGTATACGCACGAACGACGGGCCGGATTTCTTTACGAGTATACACGAAGCTCTGTCTCTTTTGTCCCAGACGACGACGACTAATTATTCACGCTCCTTAGTCCCGCAATAATCGCTCGGTAACGGCCTCCCTCTCCCCTTAACTGGCGAATAAAACTCTTAAATCCCGATTACGGCATTCTCTCTCTCTCTCTCTCTCTCTCTCTCTATCTCTGCGAGCAAAGGGCTCGATAAAAGTCGCTCGTAATAATGAGATGTCGATGGCTCCATAATCGGGTCGTACGCATCGACGCGCGGTGGCAACGGCGACACAGGGGGCCCAAATGGAGCGCAATTCCGAGAGAGCGGTTACAGCCACTTAGAGCTCTCTCGGCATTTATGATCTCTGGCCTCTGACGCGAATTAGCGTCGCGACGCTGCTGCTGCTAGCCTAAACCGATGTCGATCCTCTCGCGCTCTATCTTAACGGCCAGGAGCCAGTTTGTCGTCCGAAGTACTTCCGGGAGGAGAGCGAATTTCCGGGAGCCGTAAGGTGCGATCACGTCGTTCAGCCTGAGAGGATGCTCCAGTCCGGCTTGAGAGAGAGAGAGAGAGAGAGAGAGAGAGAGAGAGAGAGAGAGAGAGAGAGAGAGAGAGGGAGAACGAGAGTGTTAAAAAACGATAGGAACTGGGCCGACTGCACTGGAAAGAGCCGTTGGGATTGATAATTGGGGGGAAAAATTGTACGAATATTATCAGTCTCTCTGCGCTGTGTAACCTCGTTGTTTCGAGAGAGCAAACGACGACGTAAGTGTACGTACGCGTCGCGGAAACATGTGTAAAAGCTCTCTCGACTCCGAAAATAAACGAAAAGGCTGCAGCGAGAGTAGTCCCTACTCTCCTCGTCCGCGTATTATACGACGCGGCCGTAATCGGGGTTAGTGCGACGATAAAACCGGGCTCGCTCGCTCGCGACGTGGACAAGAGAGAGAGAGAGGGAGAGAGAGAGAGAGAGAGAGAGAGAGAGAGAGAGAGAGGGAGAGAGAGAGAGACAGAGAGAGAGAGAGAGAGGGCTGATAAGTTATCGGCTCGTCGTGCGCCACTGTGCGAGCGGGAGAGGATTCAAGGCTGACGATCCTTCTCTTGAGGGCTCAATATCTCGTCTGGCGCGCGAGCAAGCGAGCGCTCTTTTGAGGCTCCAATTTCAAATCCGAATTCCCGGCCCTTAAAGGGGGAGCACGCGACGCGAGTCTCGAGTGCCACCCTACTTCGTTCTCTCTTTCTCTCTCGCGCGCACGCTCTCGACTCGGCGCGAGAACTCGTTTTCTACGATCGTTGATGACTTTAGAGAGATGCTGTGGAAGGGTTCTTTGCTCCGCGCTGGATTCTTTCGGAAGATTGATTCGCCACTGATGAATGAGGCGTTGAATTATCCGACGTGAGCTAATTTGAACGAGCTCTGACAGCTTTTGAAAAAGTGTACACATTTCGACAAGCGATTACCTGGTACACACTGAAAGTGTCTGAAAAAGTGAAGACATCACTTAGTTTACCCCATCGTCCTCCAGTTCGTTACAAACAGAAAAGAAATCACGAGAGCGTCGAGCGCACGAAACACGTAACGCTAGGAATATAGGTAAACCAGGTGTGCTTTAGGATGAGAGTGAGCCAGTGTATACCGAATCGATTTTTCACTCCAACCCATCTCTAGATCGATAAAATTTCGCTCCGAAGAAAAATCTTCTCCAACGCGACTTGCAGGCCTCGTTCCCGTGGCGCACTCATAAATTTCGCCTCCTCATTCTAGCCCAGCCGCACACCACACGCGCGCCGCTCTGTTTATCTCGTTCTCACTCACTTGCTTACTTAATCTCTCTCGTACGTATACGCGGGCTGCGTACACAGTAGCAGCGGTAGCGGCAGCCATGGCACAGATTGAGGCTTAGAGCAACAGCAAACAGCATCAATTTGGCATTGCGCCACCATGCACGCTGATGGATACACGACGGATAGATGGATACGGCCCCTGCGCAGACGGAATACACGCAGCCCTCCGTCTATGTCGGCGGCACACACACGCGCAGGCGCTCGTCGAGAAGGGAGTGGGAAAAGCCCTGTACAGAGAGGGCGATTTAATTAAGTTGATTCAATGCCCGCCCTGGGATCGCTGGACGTGAGGGAGTCGCGAGATTTTTCCTCATCTCGCACCGGTGTATCGAGTTCGCCGTTTCCGAGACGATCTTGCGCCTATAAGGGTCGCCCCCCGTATAATATTACGAGGCAGAAGTGATCGAAGCGATGAGGAACCGCGTTTTTTTCTCTCTCGCTCGCACAATGAGGGGCAGAGATAAAAGGAGCCCGATTCAAAACCGATTGAAGGCATCCGAGGTTGAAAACAAACCGCGCTGGCGCTCAAAACAAACAGAGAGAGAGAGAGAGAGAGAGAGAGAGAGAGAGAGAGAGAGAGAGAGAGAAAAAGAAGAAAGGGAAGAGTCGACGAGACAGGGCACAAAAGCAAGTGGAGAGAGAAACAAGGGGCGGCGGAGTGTGGAAGAGAAGAAGAAGGTGAATAGAGCAGAAGGGAGAGAGAGAGAGAGAGAGAGAGAGAGAGAGAGAGAGAGAGAGAGAGAGAGAGAGAGAGAGAGAGAGAGTATCACAATGACCGGAGTCGATTCAACGGCTCGCGCGCGCAGTTGCAGCGCGTCTGGCGAAGTCTACAACTTTCCAGAGGAGGAAGGGGGAGAATCGTGTTGGCACTGTACATATTTGCATCGCGGCGGAATCGAGAAACGCCGGGGATCGAGAGCCGGCGAATCAATCGCGACTTTATCTCTATCTCAGACTAGTGTACGTGTGTGTGTGTGTGGGTGATGTAGCAGCTTCGAAAAGGGAATTCCGCGTGCGCCGGGTTTGGTTTGGCCTGGCTGACGGGGCGAAAAGAATCCGGGAATATTGCGCTCGAGCGGCGGGTATAAACTCGGAATGATGGTCAATATCAACTGGCCGTGTATGCATACCAGATATACACATCGCGTGGTTTATAACGCAGACGAGTAATGTTTCCTTCTTTTATCTTTCTGTTCCAGGTGAGTACCGAAACTGGGCTTGATCACCGCATTAACGTTGCGCAGTATCGTAAGACGACATAAACTCATCGTACCTTTACACTTTTTTCAACTAATTATTTAAAAATCAATCCGCGCATACACGGCGAAGCGAAAGCAATTTCCCCCCAAGAAGCCGCAGACTCGGCCCATAGTGTGTTGATATGATCAATGGGCGGCGCGGAACAACGAAGCCAATCCTAATAATCCCCGGGAGAAATCCCGGCGTATACACACTCTCTCTCTCTCTCTCTCTCTCTCTCTCTCTCTCTCTCTCTCTCTTCGGAAAATGACTGGAGAATTAACATATTCGGCCGCAGAAACCGCGTCTGCGGCGGATGCCGGCAACACAAAGATATTGAATTCCAGCGAATACCTCCCTTCATATCGCCGACAGTCACGGAACTCCCGGAGCAAATAACAAGAGCCGAAGGGAGCGAACGAGTGGAGTAGCCGCGATTTCGGTCGGACCTACAGTACACACATAGATAGAGATGACCGTCGCGTCCATATGTGTGAGGGTATTAATAAAGGGAGGCGGCGCCGGTATAGCTTCGGATTCGAAGAATATCTCTCGGGGTTATCTTTGCTGCTACTGTCGATAGATACGCGGGGATGGGATATCGCTGGACACGATTGCTCGGTAAATGTTTGCGGCTGGATAAAGGTGCGAGCGAGAGCGGGGGCGAGTTTCAGGCCGAGCAAAGACCGTCGGAGGTGTCGACTATCGACCGTCTTGACCCTTGGACTGCCCTCCTCGTCGATGGGGCCTCGAGGAGTAGCGTTTGCGAACCAGTTACTGACAGCTCGACGCTCGAGGGTTCTTTTGAGGAAAATTTTTTTTTGTTCCTTATCCTCTACTTTTTTTCACTGATAAATTGGTCGTTGACTTGATTTTTTCCTTTGGCATGTTTTTTCTCTTCTTCCTATTATTATGGATCTCTTAGTGTGAAAAATTTACATTTTATACTATGAACTTTTATCCAAGTCGGACATAAACCACGTGGCCCGAAATTCGTGCATGACCTATTGTTATAAGAAAGTTTTTACATGAAATCTCTATGTGTAGCGTAAGCCAATCGGCACTAATTTCTAAGCTTTTATAAATTTTCAAAATAAACACCGCAACACAGCTCACAGCGACAATTATGCAGGCAAAGCCCGATACATCCACTTTACGCCGCGTCAAGCGATTCTGACGTGACCGCAAGAGCGACTGAGCCAATGGCTGAACTGTCACGTAAGGCACGTTAATATGCATGCGTACGAGGGGCTAAGATGGACGCGTGTGGAATTAGCACTTGTCGAAGTGCTCCGATGTAGTTTCGGAGAGACTACGCGCCACCGCCGTAGGCGTGAAGCACTTAGCTTGATTTCCTACCGATAATCCACGCCTGATACAACGCCCTCTCGGTTTCTGGTTTGTTTAAACCTGTAAACATGATATAAAGTATATGCAAGTCGCGTGGTTGAATAACACAACGGAATTATTCGTGAAAATACATGAGACGATTCTTTGATAAACGAGCTGCAGCCGCGTCGCTCATCTTTCTCCGCGTCGGGCGAAGATGTCAAGCAAATTTCTCCTTTTCTCACGCCTGACCAACTCGCTTTTTCACGTGTGTGTGTGTCTCGGCGCTTATACCGACACGTTGTTATGAATATCTCGTATGAATTCGTAAAATATCTCACGAAAAGGCTGAGGTGAGCTCCATCTTACATCTTCGAAATTGCGTCTCGAGCAAATCTCACCTCGACGCCCGCGATGATCCCGTTCCAAATCCAAGACGACAATAGGAAACACAATATCCGCGAAAAACACCGTCTCTCGCGATACGCACGCGTCGTTAAATCTCGCGGCGCATTTTTCTACATGACACTCCGTCGACGCTTTTTCACATGCAAAGCGCGCGCGCAATATCGAGAGACCTCCGAATCGAAAAATCGCCGCCGGGAAATCCATGTAGACGGGCCTGATAACGACGTTAACCTTATCCCGTTAAAGCCCGGCTATCTCTTATTCGACGATGTATCCGACGCTCCTCGATATATCCCGGATATTCGTGGCGGATGTGTCGGGGGCAGATTCTGACGATGATGCGCGCGAAATGTTTAATAATAAGCTGGCGCGTGTGTAGTTTCGCTGAAAAAAGAGAGGACATTTTAATTTTTGCGCAGTCCCGGCGCTAACAAAGCGGCCGTATTCGCCTCCCTAGTGAAATAACCAATTTGACACGAAGCGTTTCCATTATGCGTCGGCGTAATACACTTTCGATCCTCGGCCATTGTTTCACAGGTGAATTCTTCCCCCTGCTTCCCGCCTTCCCCTATCTCGCCGCCGGGGTTTCTATCTCTCTATCCCGCTTGACTTCCTGCTTTTTTTTATCGCGCTTCGCATCTACATCGGGCTTTTCGTCTTTATTACGTGCACCGGGTTTAATTACACGCTCGTTGTTTTTCTTTTTTTCTCGATAATATACTCTCGATTTTGAAAACATCACACGAAGACGTGAAATAAGCGTAGTATATATTTTCAAAATGAAAGGAAGCCCCGCTAAATTCTCTCTCGTGTGCCATCCTCCTCCCTCGCTCTCGATCGCGATAAATCGGAAACCCAGCGCTCTCGCTCCCTTGTTCTCTCGCGCCCGTCGAATATAACGCTTCGCTCGGTAGCAGCAGTGCATTGTCGGCGCCGTAACAAAGAACCTAATTAACCCGACAGATTGATCATTAGTCGATGCTGAAATATTGTTAATTACTCGATAGCGTTCTCTCCTTCCGAAAGAGTGTGTATAGTATATATACGCATCTTGTAAGCGCGAAGATTTATCCGAGCGCTCGGAGAGCGTGACAACTTGATTGCGATTCGTGAATCGACGCGATGATGATTTTCATGGGGAGGGGGGGGAGTGTACGAGGCTAGTCGGAAATGATGAGAGCGTTTGTTTCGTTAATTATCGAGGGCGGGAGTAGGGGGATGATGAGGTGCTTTTGCCAGGTGTATGTGTAGGGCTGGAAGAATACCAGGTGAGTGGGGACTCGTCATTACTACGTGGAGAGGATCGTTTATTTAGAAACAATGGCGGGGTTAATGGCCCGGGGGAACGGCAAGTTATTAGGCGCTTAGCCGCTGAACGATTGAACAACACGGCTGTATAAGGGATGAATGGACGCTTCGTTACGGATCGTATAGTTTCGTGATTATGAAATCAAGAATATTTTGTGAAAAAATGCAGGTAGTAAGGAAACCAGGCGGTGGAAGTACTTTTCGTGCGACTCACGTTCGTTTCGTCACGAGTCAGTCAGTCCGTATAACGAGGCCGGCATGTAGTCCGTGCGCGTAGGGAACAATTGACGGAGAGGCTCGACGCGCGAGGCCAATCTGGTTAAAATCCCGGGACGAGAGAGAGAGAGAGAGAGAGAGAGAGAGAGAGAGAGAGAGAGAGAGGAGTGCCACTACGCTTTCTCTCTGTTAAACAAAGTGGGAGGAGAGAAGGCCGGATTAATCGATTGATTTCTTCGTTAATCGGATGGGCTGGAGAGGCTCACTCGCATAAAATAGTGGCTTCGTTCTGAATCGAGGTGATTAACATGAGCGTGATTTTGTTTAGTTAACGCGAATACAGTCAACCGAAAAAAAGGCTTCCTTGGAAAATGCCTAAAGGGTCAAAAGAGCCAATCGGTTACATCACGCCAAGTCGGACTCTCTTCCGCAGTCAGTCGGAATGATTCGCGGTGGCGGTGCGCGCTCGTGACTCGACAAAGTCGTCCCCCGGAATAAAGAGCTGAAAGAGAACGGAAGCCGAGGGAAAGAAAGAGAAGAAGAGTAGAGAGCGAGAGAATAAGAAAGGGGGGCGGAAGCGCTGGATCACCGGTGAATACGAATGTACAATTAGGCGCTGATTGGCCGCAACTCGATCAACTTAGCGTGATTGGTTAGTTAGAGTTTAAACCGAACTGGAATTGACTTGACTCGAGCTCCAGGTTCTTCTTTGCCGACGACGACGACGACGACGCTACGCGGATAACCTTTCTCTCGCGACGGCCCAAACCAGCCTCGGCGACGACGAGTAACCCCCTTGTTAGCCGACTCTAAGCTGTTTCTACGGATTTTCCACGGCAGCGCTCTGATTTGCCGCTGCGACACTTGTGCAGGGCCCCGCGAGGCTTTTGCCCCGCTGCTTATGTATTTTGTCTTTTTCTCTCGTTTGTTCGCCGCTTGCTCCTTTTTTTCAAGGGATTACAAGCGAGGCTTTGCCGACGACGACGAGGGAGGGGAGGAAAGGCTATGATGAAAAGGCTAAGCTTAATTTTAAACTGTTATGGGCAAAGCCCTTGGAAAAAACGAGAGCGTTTGAATCGTTTTAATTCTGGCGACGTTCAATTATGCAAAGGTGCTTTTGCCGTTGGAATTTTTTATCTAGTGTACCGCCGCGCTTGTGCAGAGCACAATATTTATTCTGAAAATTTAATTATTCCGAAGCACGAAAGCACACGAGGCTCTCTTCGGTGGAAACGACAGCTATCACTTTAATTACTTTTTAACGCAATCTGATTTCCCGAGCATGTAATTTCCAGTATAATTATTCGACACCTAACCCAAGCGCCGTTCCCCCCATCGAACTCACCCCTTAAGGGGGAAAAAAGCCAGATAAGAATCTCCTCCATCCGAGTCCTTTGCTTGTCCATCTCGAGAGATTACGATGTCACGCGTACCCGGGGTACGTGTACGTGTGTGAGAGAGCTAAACGCAGCCAATTATTTCACGTATCGAAGAGAGCAACGCGCGCGCGCGACGGGAGTCCGCTCACGCCATTCGCAGATCTATCAACGACGGCCTGTGCAAGATCCTTATCGAGTCCGGCATATGCGCGACTGTCCGAATCAATAATGCGTGTTTACTTATCTCTCTCGGGCTTTGCTTGTCGCGTTTTATTTTCTTTCCCGCGCGGTGAGGTTTGAGCGATCGGTCAGTATGGCCGGATGTGTATAGGGGTGCGGTTCACTGCTGAACGAAGTGCTCGGGATGGCGTAATGGATGGATTATGGATTGGCCGATGATCAACTGTTTGAATATTTCAGAGGCGAATCGTTTCTGAACATGTTTGGTTTGGAAGTATGAGTTAGATTTAGGTATTTCGTGTATAAGGGGGTCTCAAATGCCTTTCATTACCTCGAGAACTGTTTTATCGACCGGGGCGAACTGACTCGCATTTCGCTTTATTGCGTTGTGAACTAGCTGCTACGTTAAAATCATTAAAAATAAACGGTCGCTTATTGCACGGTCGATAAAACAGTTTTGGGCCCTTAAAATAATAATCGCGTTCTCGGGAAAAATAGTTCGAAACCGAAAGAAAATCATTCTTTGAGCTCTCCGTCAACAGCAAGGCTAATCTCGCTCTCCATCCTTCCGCCACTGGTCCCCGATATCCCAATCCCGCGCGCGGATATAACTGCACGCATTCTATATATATATCCCCCGTGAAAAAAAGAGTCCAGGCAAAAGAAGCGCGTCGGGACATACACACGATCGAGCCGACCAGCCGGAAATCGCACGGGGAAAATTGGAAAAGTTGAGCATGCCTCTGGCGACGAAATTAATCTGTCACGCGGGGGTCTCGCGAGCCGTCAAAATTTTCAGCGGAAACACCTCGGCTGATCAACGCTTTGAACCAGAACTACCGGGATGTGTATAGCTGCACCTTTTGGCGCGTGTAAAGTGCGCAGGAGTCGGAGAAAAAATTTTGGGTTTTAATTGATTTTGAGGGTAGACCGACGATATGACTTTTCGCGGGACATGTTTGGCGGTGAAAGGATTTTTTATTCGTGCTCCTATGAATCATGAATGATTAAATTATTCGAACGCATCAAAAATGTTCGATTTCAATACACGCGGGGATTAGTCGGCAAAGAAGCCCTTAATCCCAATCAACCCTTTCACTGCTCTCATCAATCCACCTTTATATAAAAAAAGCGTAAAATCGCACGCTGCTCATATATCTGATACCCGAAAAATTCGATACCCAGCTCTCGCATGCCAGGCGCGCTTTTTCCCGAAGCTCTCTTTTTCATCACTACGACCCTCGCTTTTCCCCTGCGGCCGGTGAAATATAGCTCAATCGCGAGATTTGATTTCCTCCGCTCAGCCGCTTAACATCCATTTTTTCTCTCCACCGCAAGAGAAGATTTCGGGGCGTAAATGATGGCAGTCACGAGGCTGTCTTCGGAGCTTGATGCTCATGAGGCGCGAGCACGAAGCCTGTCGATCATAGTGGATAATTTGATCACACAAAAATAGAAATTTACGGATAATTGCAATAATTTTTAAAAATATTTAACACACAAAATGCAAATAATATTCCGATTCAAAAAAAAAAACAATGCATCGACGATCCACAAATCCGCACGCGCGCAGCCTCTCATTACAGTCGCAGTCGCTCGTCCATCACGGCCTTATAGCCGTGCTACACACACCCATACGTGCATACAGCCGCCACACACGCCATCCGCTCAGTCTCGCGCGGATTCGGCCACGCTGCAACGCGTTATCGTCATTATTATCATACCTACCCGCCGAGCTCTCTCGCGCTTGATGATTATTAGTACGATTGTTGTTATTGGGCTCATCGCTAGCGGACAATGGCTAGAGCTGACGCAGCCAGAGAGGGAGTATACGATTTTATCGGGAGATCGCCTCGCTGCTGCCGCTGCTGCTGTGGCGGCGCTGATTTATGCCAGAGCTCGGCAGTTTTTGCTTGCAATTTCGGCCGGTTGACACGCTCGGATGTATGGCGTTGGGAGTTTGTTTTGGGCATTTTTTTTAATTCCATAGTCGATGGGGTGTTTAAAGCACACTCAACGTGATTTTAAAAATCAACGATATCGCAAATGGTCGGAAACAAAACTTGCGGTCGGATAAAGTAACTGCCCACTCGGCTAATAATCCATCCATCAGTCAGCTCTGTGCTCTCAGTGCGCACTCGATACAGAGCCCGCACACATAGCCCAGATTGTCGATCGAGAGAAAGAGAGAGAGAGAGAGAGAGAGAGAGAGAGAGAGAGAGAGAGAGAGAGAGAGAGAGAGAGAGAGATATCGAACCTCAGCGGCACGTGTAAGTTGCAGTGGACGGCAGCTCTGGAATTACATCTCCCGCCGCACGCTGCATTACCATCCACAATAATGAATGACGCTCCATTACTCGCGGTTTATCGAAAACCGCAGGATTTTCGCTGGCCCGGAAACCGGCACTCGCTTCAAAACACGGGGATAAAGAGCCTGGCGTTTGGCTCGTGCTGCACTGATTTCTCTCTCTAGTAGGGCTAATCAGGAGGCGTTAAATTTTTCAAGCCTCGTTTGCGTAAAAGTGATCGGTCGAAGCGAAAATGCAGAGAGAAAACAGAGAAAGTCGGAGCTGCGGCAGAACAAAAGAGGAGAAGCGAGTCGATCGACATTCGAAGCGCGCGGAGAGAGCTCTGCCGGTGCGGTGTACTTCCGCTTTATTTACAGACGGCGGTAAATAACGGCTGAAAAGCCAGAGCGCGCTAGGGCTATCGCTCGCGATACTTCTTCCTTTATCTGCCGCCCTCTTTATTGCCCTTTTTCACTGTCTTACTTCGCGGAGACTCGCGATCGCTTTTTTTTTATGTTTCACTTTCTTCCTGTTTTCCTCCCGCGGACTCCCTTACCTCTGTACATTTTTTTTCTTTGTATAGAGCTGGGCAAGAGAATATCTCTCGAGAGCTGCGCGTTTAATGATTTTTTCGCTCGAATAGCCGATAAATAGCTCGGCTGTGTGTGTGGAGAGCCTTGAGGAACGTATACGCGACGGAGGCATTCGAACTATTTGAAAAGCTCCCGGCGCTGCTGGCTGGTTCAGCGTTTGGAGCCAGAACGACCCCATTCCGGCTAGTTTTCACTAAGGATGCGCCACTGTGCGTTCTTTGGCTTGGAATTAATCGAGACTTGATTATTTTTATTATATTGGTATTATACGCAAGTGCTTTAACAAACCAAAACGATTCGATTGATTAGTCGCTGCGCGCGTGAAAGCACATTATTATTATCATTCTGATCAATAGTTGCTAAACCCATCAAGCATAGCCCCTGTTATTTTTGTATTAATTCATCGGTCTTACAGCCGCGTCTCTCCTTCCTTATTTGCCCGTCCAATATCTGGGCTTCCTCATCAACTATTAACCCCGGACTAACCATCTCCAATTGCACCCAATGACTCCTCAGGAAAACTGCCCTTTCGATCGATGCGCGCCTCCATTAATCCACTCCGAAATCAAACCTCATCACCCCCTCGCGCGCATGTGTGTGTGGGTGGGTGGGGAAAAAAGTAGAGAATATAGGACTGGCGGAAGGAAAGAAGCACAGCTTCGAAAGAATAAAGAGTCGGCGGAAATGACGGGGCTCGGACTAATTCGCGGGAACGAGCCGGTGTGCGCTCTGGGAATAGACCCGCCGATTGTAATCAAACTAAGAGCGATCGGTTTCTTGCTACTCGCTTATTTTCTGCTATTCGCAGCGGTATAATTTTTTAAGGAATTAATTGGCCGCCAAAACTTTGTATTCGCACGCAGCGTCACAAATTGATGGATCACGTGACCCGCGGCGAGAGATTTTTAGAAACTAATAATTTACCGTGATGATCGATGAGTCGTCGCGCACTCGTCAACGTCTCCTGATACGCGGCGGCAAACATTTTCCGCTATTAAACCGACAACTCGCGTCTAATCCCTCTGCTTTTTCCAGTAACTTTGTCTCCTCGTTTTTTTTACCCCATTCGTGTCCCTATCCGGTTTTACTACGTCTCTCTCTCGTCGGTTTTACGGTGCGGCCGAGGGACGACTGCAGTCGCCTCTCTCTCTCTCTCTCTCTCTCTCTCTCTCTCTCTCTCTCTCTCTTTCTCTCTCTAACTCGATTTTCGGCTGTCCACTTTTGGCCCCGACGACGCTCTTGACTCGTCCGTCGCCGTCGTCGTCGTCTTCTTCAACGAGTCGAGTCTAGTCGAAGCAACGAGCGGTCCTTGCGGCCAGAGGGAGAGGAGAATTTTTGAGAGGATTCAGGACTGTATAATAGGAGTCGATTGCTCTTAAATAAGTAAAAGCGAGTCGCCGAGCGAATTTTCCTCTCCGATTCGAGATACCATACTCTCCTACTCGCATGTATTCTCGAAAATAACGACTCGATCCCGCATTATTATTACCCGCCTTCGTGGGAAACGGAAACGTTCGAAGGAACCGGCGACGACGGCCGAAAAACTGGAGAAAGAGGACGCGCGAGACACGTGTATAGACGTGTACGCGAGTGATAATAGCCGAGAAGCGTAAAATCAGAGGAGGCTGGCGGCGGCCTCGCTGCTTTCATCGGCTCTATTAAAATTTCACCCGTTAATTTAGCATCGTCCCGCTGGGCTACGTGTGTGTGTGTGTGCTCGGCTCTACCTTGAGTAACGCGCTTGCGCGCCTGCGCCTGTATTTATACAGGGCTTTGTTTGTCTTCGCTTCGGCATAAAGGCCCGCGGGAGCATAAAGCTCCCTCTAGCCGCGCGCGCGCCGTTCAGGTGAGGCTCGTTGCTGTGTGCCAACGAGACTCTCTCTCTCTCTCTCTCTCTCTCTCTCGCTCGGCTCTGTGCGCTACCGGCCTGGAAATTAAAGCCGAGGGGGTCGAATTATTTTACGCTTGCTTTTTTCGAGGGGTGTTGAGGGGGTGGTATTGTTTTTCGTCTGAGAATTTTTTGGAAAGAGCCGCGAGTGGAGCATTGGGTTTGTTGTTTTTTTGACGAGGTTAATTTTTTTAGAGTGTCTTTGAGAGAGAGGGGGTGGGTAGCTAAAAATGAAGGGGCTGGTTGCTAGGCTCGTGCTTTTTGCGGAGGAAATTTCAGCTCCTTCGTGGCAACCCGTTTTCAAACGAGGAAACTCGATTCGGGAGGAATAATCGTATTTTACGAAAATGAATAAAATTTATCTTTCCCTGTATATAACAACCTAAACCCCCTTAAATATCAATTTTGAATGCCCATTACAATCGCAACACTGTGCGCGCACGACTCTCAAAACACGAACACCCGAGGGCGATAAAAACAATCTCAGTCATAAACAGAAGAGAAAATCGCCCCAGCTATATAAGAAAGCTAAGTCGTCGTCGTCAGCCTGAAGTGCTGGCACGTGAAAACAGCTCGCTCTAATTCGCGCCCCTGCGCATTTCTGTTTCAGAACACTACCACATATTCGTCGGGGACCTCAGCCCCGAGATCGAGACGCAGACCCTGAGGGAAGCCTTCGCCCCCTTTGGAGAAATCTCGTAAGTTCAACCTCTTTCCCTCGTTAAAGTCAACCTGCTGTATAACTTGCTTTCCCAGCAATAGCAGCTCTCTCTGTGTATATATTTGCCGTGTCCCAATGAATCACTCGTGCGCCAGTAAGATCATTCACGGATTTCACAGTTTGTTAAGCTGTGCAGCTGCGCTCTGGTAAGGCAAGAAGCTCACCGACGATCGATAGAAAGATAAGAGAGGAGAACTAGTGCATCGTCGTCGTCGTCCGGTCAGATCGAATTCAATAGTCGACCCCCCTTTATATAATACACACCGTCGAGCTTATACACACAGCTCTGTATTGGCCGCGGAACGAGCGTAAAAAAGAAAAGCTGCTCGTCACTCACGCTGCCAACTGGTGCGTGCGAGGCGATAACGAGCTAACGACACTGCGCCAAGATGCTTTTTTATCCCCCTTATCACAACCGCCATTGAGCTTCGAGGAAACCCCTCGACGCGCCGTCGCTGATTCGATCGATTGCCTCGAGAAAGCCCCCGCGTGGAAACTCTTTGCATGGTAATTCTTCTTGTTTTCTCTCTTTTTTTTATACTCCTCTTTGCCCCAGATCACGGGATTATACGCGCGTTTGTTTTCCCTTCATCGCGTGAGATTATCGATCGGCGTTGCTGGATGGCACACACACAGAGAGAGAGAGAGAGAGAGAGAGAGAGAGAGAGAGAGAGAGAGAGAGAGAGAGAGAGAGAGAACGACACGATTAAAACGCGATCAAAATTTCAAAGCGCTGTAACGTGGTTAACGGCATTAGCTTCGGAATATACTCTAATTCCGTGTAATTATGCTGTGCATCCGGCGGCGTAATTAAAAGCGAGCCTCGAGTGTCAAAGGTTCCCTCGGTTACAATCTCTCGAAGCTCCGCTCGATTATTTAAAAATTACGAATGAACTACAAGAAAAGCTCGTACGCGAACGAAAAGGGGGAAAAAATTAATAACCAAAGTTTAGCATAACCGCTCAAAGCGTCTTAAGCCCATCGAGCGCGCGTCGAGCCTCGCCTGCTGCTGCCGCAAAAAAGAAAAGAAAACACCAAGGAAGCCTGCGGTGCAGCGGCTGAAAGAGCCGCAACAGCACAGTGGCACGAGGAGGCAGCGGCGGTAGGAAAAATGGGGAACCCTGCGGGAAAATCGATTCGAGCCCGGCTGCTGCTCGGCTGCACGTGCAGGCGGCGCTTTAAAAAGCTTGCAAAAAATTGCCGGCGGTTTTCCTCTTTATTTTGCCGCTGCCGCGCCTTTTCTCTGTATCGCATCTGCCCCCCTTGTATTTTTCTCTCTCCCCGATAGTTTCTTCCTTTCTTTTTGCGCCCATCTGCCTTGGCGCCGGCGCTGGCTCTTTTTCCGCGGCCTCCGCTCTCTTCTTCTGGCGTTTCTCGTTAACCCTTCCGTCGGACTATACCGTGTGGGCTAAGATCCGAGCAATTAAATTCCGCGGGGGGATACAAGTCTTTTATACCTCGGAGAGAGATGCATGAGCTGGACTATTATTTTCGACAGTTGTTTTCGTTTCGCGTCACTCGATTAAACGAGCCCCGAGCGGCAACAAAGCAAAGGCACCTTCGCCGGCAGTCCGAGGGAAAATCAGCTCCGGCTGATTAGTCCGCCCAAGGCGAGCCGCTTTGATGAGACGCCGCGCGCGAGCCGATCAATTATACAAGCGGGCGCGAAATTGCCGGCCGGCGTATATGACGTCGCCGCTGCTCGTGTGTCCCCAGATACGCTGATCCGGTCGACATGCAATCGAGAGGGACGCGGCGCTGCGGCCGGAAGACGATTTACGACTCGCTCCCTCTCTCTCATGGGAATATATATATATATATATATATATATATATATATATATATATACACCGAGAGGGAGAGAGAACGTGTACGCCTGCGAAAGGAAAAGGGGAGAGAACGCCGAGGCAAGGGTTGCGCATGAGGGTTTATATCGCGGATGCATGCGTTGGCTGCTGCTGCTCGTGCTTGGATCGATTTTCGAGGGTGTTGTTGCGAGATTCTTGGCTTTATAGAGAGAAAGACGCGCGCGCGTGTAAGCTGGAGGAAAATATTTATTTTGAGAAATAACATGTATTGCGTAAATTAGCCTCTTTTTTGTAATTTTTTGCTTCTGAAAATTCTTCATTGCTGCTCGAACAAACATCGAATCCACACGCACGTCCACGTATTTTCCCAGACCTTTTCTCCTACCCTCGTATCCGAAAGACAGTCGCAGAAACAAACTCCGTCGCGATTCGTCTTCGCATAGCGATCGGGGAGGAAGATTCGATTGACAAACACGCGAGATCATCGCTCGCGCTTCGGTTATACGTGGATACCATCTCCCGGTCCGCACTTTCATGAATAAACATTACAGTCGAAGTGGCGAGAGGTTTCGCCCGCTGGATTGGTATTCACCGAGGCGTTCCTAAAGGCTCAACCGTTGCCGTCTTACTGACTTCTCGGGGATCGAGTTTTAGCCGGAATTCGGGACTCTCGCGCTGAATTTCACTCGCCCTCCCCTACCACTTTTGAAGATCGGGGCTGGGAGTGAGTACAGGTGGGAAACGCGAAAAAGATTTAATTTCGAGGGTACTAGCCTCGCCGCCGAAGAAGTTGAGGGCTGGAGAAAAGTTAGGGAGAGGGAATTTTTCTCGCCTTTTTTTCTTCGGATCGCGCTCGATGGGAATAATAACGCGTCGAACGTTTTTATGATCGAGCGGTGACTGGTGTTTTTGCGCTGTCTCCATATACGATATCTACTTGCTTTGCAAAAATCACACCGCCTCAACGCGTTCCAGCTGCGAACTTAGCGGCCCTCGTCGCGGATAAAGATCTGGCCGGGAAAAGTTATGGTCGTTTGCAAACTAATCGAGCCGTCGCTTTTCCACGGGATGTAGAAACTTTCGCTGCGGCTGTCAACTTGCCCCGACGACGAGCGTTGATTCTGTGCGCGTTGCTACTCTTGCGCCCTTTATTTTTAGCCATTCATCACGCGTGTTGATAGAGTTAAGTGTTTGTTCGCCTGCGCCTCGAAATTTCGAGTTTTACTCCTGTAGTTTGCATATAAAGTTACGACGACGTTTCATCGATCGATTTCTTTCTCTTCCGACGTCGACGATTGTTAATTGAAAAAATATCGCTAAGCAGCTGTGTTCTGTGTTGCGGAGGATTCAACTTTGCGAAATTTAATGCCGTTCTATTAAATTTTAACATACTTTTAAATCGGTATTAGACTTACTTTAGAAACTTTACAATCGATTGTAAAGTTCTTAAAGTGACGTTCGGGTCGATATAAAAGTACGGTAAAAGTCTATTACGCACCGGTATAGAGCCCGCTGAATATATTTATACTTCCAGAGAGACATGCCGATGCAAACAGCTCGCTGCGTTTAGCCGGCAAAAATATACGACTTACATTAATTACCGAAAATCCATAAAAACTTCCCGTTCAGTTAACGAAACATCGCTCAAGCCCGTAGTAAATGATTTCCCCCAGAATTTCCTTAATTCCGGAAAGCTCTCTCCTACCGCACTCGCATCAAACGACATTGGCCGAAATAAAGATTATCATCGCGGCGCAGTAAAGAGGAAGCGAAGCAGCAGCATCGTCGAGATAGAGAGGGACGAAAGAAAAGTAGCGAAAAGTCTATATACAGCGCGAAACGAGACCCCGGAGACCGGAAGAGCGCTCGCGCTCGCGTCTGGTGTATATTAAAATTCCGAAAACTTTTTAATCTTCACCTCAGTTAAATATTAATAACGAAATCTCGGCCCGACTCGCGCGCATGCGCTTGATGAGTTTTATTCTGTTGCTCTCTCTCTCTCTCTCTCTCTCTCTCTCTCTCTCTCTCTCTCTCTTTCTCTCTCTCTCTCTCTCGGTGATCAGAGAGTGTACACTTGAGTAGCTAATCTCGGCGATGCATATTCAGTAGAAACGGTTGGGTTTAGTCAGACATGTGCGTTTGAACAATGCATCGTTCATTCAATAAACGCTAATGCACTTCCTTGTCATCTGTTTCCAGCCGAGCGATCCGCAGCGACATCAATCAATTATGTAATGCATCTGCAAAAACTGCCGCTCGGAGTAGTAGTCCTGAAGAAGAAACTCGGCTCTCTCGTATCCTTGGCTCAAACTCGGCACATCCGCACACACACACACACACAGAGGCTGATGCATCGCACACACAGAGTCGGAAAAGCCTCAGCTCGTTCTCTCCTAAATGGGCGCGTACGCAGAAGTAGGGCCGGGCCGCAAAAGTGCAAAGGTTTCCCGCTCGCGTAACGACGCCTCCGTGTATCATAAGTTAAGAGCTCCAGCGACTTTGTGGCGCACTGCTGCTGCTAGCCCGGGATATAGAGCTCGAGCTACAACCAGATTTAGGGGCGGGATATAAACAGCCGAGGAGAGAGAGAGAGAGAGCTCTGTATGTGTATGTGGTAGAGAGTGAAAAAATGCGCCTGCGTAAATCTCTAACTTTGATTAAAGGTAGGAGGAAAGGTGGAAGAAAATTTCGTCAAAATTGCTTAGCCGAGTTAGCCGGAATTTTTTTCTCTCTCTCACTCTGGTCTTCTCCATGATGATAAAAATAAGAGTCGGTTTTATAAGCGTGAAAATTTTAAATCGCTTTTATTTTCGCGGTTTCACGAATTAGCTCGCGAACGTCCTTTCGTTAAATAAATATTTGAGAGCTTGAAAAGGAGCTTTCGAAAAGCGCGCAAAAATTATAAATGTTAAACGCGTTCGTGCATGTACCAAAAGAGCTTTCAGGAGATGGTGCAATTGAAATTTAATCTCTGGCGTATACAAAATTCTTCAGAAAGCAAGAAACTCAAAGAAATTTCGATTTTCAAACTGACCACACACACACTGGCCTTAATGATAACGAAGTCGCGGCGGCACTGAGAGAATGATGAAAAAAGATGGTCAGAGAAAGATAGAGAGAGAGAGAGAGAAAGCTAGAGAAGCCGGGAGCGAGAGAAAGCGACTGAGGAAGGGCTAAATGGGAGCAGGAAGCTGCAAAGAGGCGATAGAGAGAGAGAGAGAGAGAGAGAGAGAGAGAGAGAGAGAGAGAGCGCCGAGCTTACTTTGCCCACCATTCAGACCTGAAAGCGGACTCTCCCAGCTTGCCGGTCTCGAGATTCGGCCAAGATATGAACAGCTCTAAATGCTCCGCTTGCACTGCACCGCTATACCGCCACACACTACTCCCTCCGCTACTACTACTGCTGCTCCTACTTCTCCTCGCCGATCGACGTTTAAGACTGTTTAAAGATTTACACCGCGCGTGTACAGCAGCGGAATGACTCGTAAATTTAGTTTACCCGATCGATTTGAATATTCAATTCACGCCTGCACGTGTAATAATAAAAAAGCTCGAAGCTCGAGATAAGCGAATATCGGGGCCGAACAAATTAGTAAGTTCGAGCCTCGAGAATAACGCTAATCAAGCACGTGACCCGAGAAAGCGAGGAGCGCGTTAAAAACGAAAGGGCCTCGCAAAAGATAAGCTAAGAGAAGAGAGAAGGCACGGACTCGACTTTACGAGTCTCGCACAACTAAAACTCGACGGCACGTATTAGCTCCCGATAAAAAAACAAGTGACTCGCGACGATAACGCGCGCTCGCACAGTTGGGATTAAAGGGCGGCCAAACACGTAGCCGCCGCCGCTCGGGAGAGAGAGAATCACGTCGCTCGTATTCACGGGGCGGCCTGCGGTCAGCTGATTTACGGCCCTTCAAGATTATCACGCAGAGAGGAAGAGGACTTGGCCCGCTCATTTCGACTTGTCCGAGGCCGTGGAATCTACGAGCAGCAAGTAGTATAACGCTGGAGAGAAGTTTCGGAGAGACTCGTTTCCGCGGATGTGTATATGGGATGGGAGTTTTAACGCGTGAATTTCCGGTGGATGGATGTTTGCGTGGGCGGATTTTTTTTGTCAGAAAAGTGAAATCTAATCTACCGCGAATTGATATTTCGAAAACGGATTAATCGAAACGAATTTGATCTACATAAAGACCTTAATTTTCTACTCCACGAGTTCCGGGGGCCGGCGATATTCGCAGTCTATTCATTCGAAAATAGATATTTGACCGGCGATTTGTCGACAGCGCTCGCGCGCGCTCACATCGTCGGCTTGTTTGAAGCGCTTGGCTTCCTTTGAATAACGCGCGCGCGGGAACCGCGCCTATATTTGTATAATGCGCGCGTTAAATTTCACCCGCAATTTCCGATGCGTGCGCGTACACGAAAAGGTGTTACACACGACGGGTTATTTGTTTCGGTGAAGCGTGAAACGCGTTTGATTTTTTTTTTCATTCGGCCCCGAGATTTTCGAGGCTGTATACGCGCACGTGTATAACGATCGCATACGCATTATTATTATGAGCAATCTATTCCATTAGCGTTCAATTTAGTCGGCTTGATTTATGTTTAATGCAGAGACGTATCCTCGGTCGAATTTAATTTACCGCGCGCTCGTAACGAGCCTTGGCATTAGTTTGTTATTTGAAATTATTTAATCGGCCCTCGCTGCAGCCACTCGAATGAATAAACGCGCGCGCGAGAGCTGGAATAATGGAGAACGACGTAATAATTTATAAATTCGCGGCGATTCGTGTTCGACGAAACGATGATACATTATTCCGCGCTTTCTATGCGCGCAGCTAACGGCGTTAATATTCGAAAATTGTTTTTCCAGAAAAAATCCATTTTTTGGCAAACTCGCGGTGACTGTATTATCGTGGAAATTTGAGGCAGTCCGACTACGTTATTCTCCCTCTCAAAATCGTTAGTCGATTGAAAAATAAATGTACACAGCAGGGAGGACCAGCCGAGCGGATTAAAATAATTCACTTACAGTTGGTAAAGGCTTTCCCTCTTCGGTGGAAGCGAGGAAGGGGGCATAGGACGACGTTACGACTACTTAAGAAGTTGCCGCGGATAAAATCCACGGCGACGTCTCGGCTTGATAGTTGCGACGACAGTCGGAGAGCCGAAAGTCTCCCCCTTATAGACCTGTCACAAGAGTCGAGTTCTGAATTGTCCCCCTTTTTTTATTCGCCTATACACCTCTTGTACACTTTGTTTCGTCGAAGGTTAAAAAGCGATGGTGATTAAAACGAGCCGATTTATGGCCGCGCGGGGGGTTGCGCGAAATGCAAATTTTTCTCCCGGAACTTTTTAATTAGTTTAGGGATGTTAAATTGGCATAAGGAGAGAAAGTTTCCACCGATGAATGGAGAGAAAGAGGTCTAATTAGTGCAAACGGCGCATCGATTTATTATTTATGAGCCTCCAGTCTCGCGGCGTTTGGAAGCAATTATAACAGAGGACTCTCCGAAACGATGATTTACCAGCAGCGGTATACGGCCCCCCTAGGGGGGCTCGAAATTTTCGTCGGATGTACACATAACTTCGCACGTGTGAGCGGGGCTGCAAAAAAGGGGCATAGCTCGCGATTTATACAACTGTGAGCGGGGGAAGTAGGGGCTTAAATCTTGGCCACTTCCATCGGATGCTCCGCCCGCGCGGAGCTTGCTTCCTCTCTCTCCTCGGCAAACTGACCCCGTAAACTTAGATCCCCCGCCCCGAGCAAATAGCCCTGGAGAATTCGGTCCAACGGAGTCCTGACATAGTTATGACCGCCTTCGGTGCTCTGCAGATATGTCCCTCTCTCTATGCCGCGCTCTGCTTCTCGCGAGAGCTCTTATTTATTTATTTTATTTTTCATTCCGCATATCCTTTGGGTTTGTTATTGTCGCGCTCGTCTCTCATGGAGCTTTGGATATTTTTCAATTGGCTAAAGGGGGTGATTTCGGATTCGCACGGCGGGATAGCTCGTCGCAGACTCGCTTGAAATTCCGGGACGTGAAATCTATGCAGTTTGTGTGTGCTCTCTTTCTCTCTCTCTCTCTCTCTCTCTCTCTCTCTCTCTCGGCGATATCGAACGCGAGGAATTCCGATGATGCTACCCGCATTGGAGCCGGAGAGAAACGCGGAGAGAGATAAATAGACTGCGGCTGTGTGTTTGTGCGCGCGGGGTGATTTATCAACCGATCGCGCGCCATACGTGTGCGGTAATTATACTTTTGGAACATAATCTTAGAGAGCCGACGTTTTCGGAATTTTAATCAACTAAAAGGCCGACTCGCGCGCATATTCCCTTTTATCAGCGCGAAGAGGGGGGCGCCTGATCGTTCATTTGTCCCCCATTGCGAGAGGGAGAGAGACAGTGGCCTCGGCGCCCGGCCAAAATCGAAATTTCCGGCGAGCATTTGCATTCAGCTCGACCGAACGTCCCCAAAACGCGCGTCCGCACACACAAGGTTTTTGAAAATTTCAGGAGGAATCGGAGCCGCCGCGAAGTTTCGGAGTCACGTCGCCGGGCCAGGCAGGACTTGAAAAAGTGAAAAGGAAGAGCCGGAGAGAGAATAACAATCTCGTGGCCAGGTTCGGGCTTCTACAAGTCGAAGAACAACGAGACGCGTCATAAATGTTTATCGGGATTGGTATTTGTTTATCGCGCGTCCTTGAAAAAAAATTCGAATCATCGACATACATAAGCCCGCGCGGGTAAGAGACGTTAGGCGGTACAAGTGCATGCGGAGGGACATTCGAGCCCGCAGGTAGGTCAGCAGCAGCTATGAAATTTGAATGAGGGGGTGCCAAGGGTCGAAGTTGCTCGTCTCTTGAATAAGCCGACCGCGCCGAATTCGGGACGATGAGGACGGACGTCGCGGGATCGTGGGAATATCGAGGTCTCCAAGACCAAGATGACGAGGAGGAGCATTATGCATTCCGTTTGCAAGCGAAACTCGCCGCTGTACACCTTTATAGCTGTGGATATGATTCTAATGAATCTTTAGTGTCGCGAAATTGCGCAGTGTTATGTGTTACAGTTTGAGGAGGAGAAATTTTCGATTTCGATAAAACTGAGATGTTAATAAATTGTGCAAGTCGGCGGGGGAGAAACAAGGAGGCGGCAGCCGGTGAAATACAAAGTTCTTTGGTACGGAAACATTTTTCGTTCGACGTTATATTCTCTCTCTCTCTCTCTCTCTCTCTCTCTCTCTCTCTCTCTCTCTCTCTCTCTCTTCGAAACTAAGAGTTCCTGGTGCGTGACAGCGATTTTCCGTAGGTTTGACTGTCGCCGAAAGGAATGTCAGGCCTCAAAACTAGATTCGCTACGTGAAATGTTTCCCCAATGCTCGAATTCAACTTTCCTCCTCCTTCATATTCTCCTTCTCTCTTCTACGCCAATACCCGGGAATTTCCTTCCTCTTTCAATTTCTCACAACCTACCCTACCTATATACCGCCTGCCGTGCGCTTATGTCTTCTCCTTTTGCCTTTCAATCAATTTGCGGCATTTAATGGAATTTCCCTCGCGGGCCCGGATGATGAACCTGCTTTCGCGTAATATAAAATACAAGTCCACGACGCGGATTTTATTTTCGCAAGTGCTTTCGGTATAAGCTCTCGGGACGACCTTAAAATTCGCGCTGATACTAATTCGGTCGAACAGATTCACGATCGAGAGCTATATGCGCCGATAGATATGCTAATCCCGACAATAAGTTCGAGGAATCGTTTCTCTAAATTACACTCGTCGCACTGCTACCGGGCTATTTAATTCTAATCCGGAAAAAGTCCCCGAGGGTCGTCGACCTATAAATTACTCGTTTAAAGCCGTAGTGAAAACGGAGAGTCCGGCGAAAAATTACAGGCAACTCTCTCCCTCTAATCCACACATTTTTCCGACTGGAAAATATCCGAGCGCGCGAACTGTACACTCCATTTTTATTCGCTTCAAGCGCGCACATAGTAGTCGTGCGAGGGCCGGGAAGGACCTTGGACGTTAAAGGAGCCGTTTCTCCGAGCTAGCGGCG
Source organism: Nasonia vitripennis (assembly GCF_009193385.2). Classification (NCBI taxonomy): domain Eukaryota; kingdom Metazoa; phylum Arthropoda; class Insecta; order Hymenoptera; family Pteromalidae; genus Nasonia; species Nasonia vitripennis. The sequence goes on along the minus strand of NC_045760.1, from coordinate 31,574,872 downwards.
CTGCGCGCACGGAAAAATCCTTTTTCCGGTAGGGCTGCCGCCCTGCTCGCTTGGAAAAGTTCTCTCTCTCTCTCTTCTCTCGCCGAAAAGTGTTCGAACCAATCAGCGAAAGAGCGCTAAGTAATTGAGACTTTAGACTCTCCGCGCTCGTCGATTTCAATCTCCACTTCTATGAGGTTAAGAGTTCGGAATCCCTCGCTCGAAAAAATCTACTTTTCCGCGTCACTCGTTATCGCCCTTTTAAAGTCATTTCAAGTTTATATCCGCGAATCCGCGTTACTTTCTTTCCTAGCGCTGATGCTGTTTTCCACTCGCTGAAAGGCCCATTTTTATTTTCAACGCCTAGAGAGGGAATGTCGACGAGTACGGCCGGGGAGAATCAAGCTCGCTTGATCGTGCGGGGAAGTCGAAGTTTAACTTAAACGTTATACGTTTTCCACTCCAGACTTTGAGCGGCTCGTTTGCAAGCTCTCTCTCTGCGAGCGGGAACTTGATTGAAATTCGTGTTGGACTTTCGTTTGTTTACCCCGGGTGAAATTTCTGTAATATTCAACAAGTATCTATCGGTGCAGCGGCCTCGTTTCCTTAAAATTCAAATCTTCTTCGTAACTTTATGGCAAACGCGGAAAATCATTCCACGAGGTTTTAGTCGAGACACAGAAGGGAACAAAGAGGGCTGGGACGAAAAAAGAGCTCGGTGGAGAGTACGCGCACGATGTGAATTGAAGAAAGAGGCGAGGAGGGCTCGAGGAGGGTCTCTGCGCGTTACGAGCACGCACTCTTATTTTACCTAATGAGGAAGATGGCCCGGCAACGGCTTCGTCTCTTCCTCCCCTATAAATGCCGCTGTATTTGAATTTCGAGTTTTCGGTTTGAAAACGAATGGCTTTCGCGGGAGGCCCCGCAGAGGTAAAAGGTTTTTTGCGGGATTTTTCAATGCCGAAACGCTCGAAACGGAACGGCTTTTAAAATCGTCGAACGAGAAGGTCTGAATCATCGATGAAAAGCTTTTATGGCGTCTAAAATTAACGAATTCAAATCGGACGCTAACTCTCCGCGTGCGATGAAAATACCCTTCGGTTGAAACTAAAACCAAGCGTCTCGAAAAAGTAGCCCAAAAAGGAGGACTTCCTCTCACCCGGCCGAAAAAAGACCAGAGGGAGAGACAAAAGGGTCTGCATACACAAGTAAACAGTTAAAGAGCGACGAGCGGACGGCAGCAGAAAAAGCTGCAGAAGGAGAAGTAGAGTCGAGGAGCGTGCGCCGGTCCCCTGTTGTCCGACTGAAATATTCACGACACTCGACGGCACAATGATACGTGCCCTCCTTCCGCCCCCGCTTTTTTTCGCGAATCGCCGCCACTTTGAATTCGCTCTTTGTCTTCCTCTGCGAGCGAGGAGACTCGTTTGGCTGTTTATTGTTCCGATTTTTTCAAACGAATATTTCTCCCTTTTCTGTTCCAGGTGAGTACACAATCGTATACAGTCAAAACTACACATACACGCAGTAAGTCTTTTCCTCCCGAGAAACTTCGAAGTGAGCATTCGATTCGTCACGTGTTGCGTCTGAGACCGGATATACGTATCTCCCGCTGGCTTTATATCCTATCTTTACCTCATGCGGTCTTAACACGCCTACGCGTGTGCTATCTCCCCGGACGGTCTGACTAAATTGCCGGAGATCTCGTCGATAACGACGATTAATCAACAGGTTGATGAGTCAATCCTTATCCTACACCCCTTGCGTATCTCTTTTTCAACCGAACCGCTGGTATAACTTTGGAAGACGGGGCCGGAAATGAAAAGCTCGACGCGCGAGTACGTCCCTGTATGGCTATACATTTCATCGGCCCTCACCCTCTCGCGAATATTAATACTCGGCTGCAGTCGGGGGCCACATTAGCCCCCGCGTCTCCCTCATAAATCAAGAGCGCGAGCGAGTACAGCGCAACTAGCTTCGAGAGAACGCATCGAATGAAAAATGCATCCGACCCCTCCTCTCTCGACGAAACGAAGGGAATATAAGAAAGTCGCCGCCGCTGCTGCTCTGGTATAGCCATGTGTCCGCGGTTTACGCTGCTGACCGCGCTAATATGAATATGCATGCGCGGATATTCGTCCAAGCGAACTTTTTTGCTGGCTGCCTCCCCCCCCCCCCCCACCTCGAAATTTTACGCGAGGCGAGGCTCCTTTTTTATTCCGCTCTCGAGAGCTTTTTAGTTTTCGGGGGTCTGGATTTCGCTGCGTTGACGCTTTTCTTTCTCTCGCTCTCTGTCTAGCGAAGGGCAGAGATTGTTTGGGAGAAATTGACGTGGAAAATGAGAAAAGTTCCGACGCGCTTATTGAAAGACACGCAACGGCGCTTTCCTTTTCGCCCGAAAATATTTACAAGCCGCGGCTCTCGATCGAGAGGAAAAAAGAGCATCTCTGTATATGCATCACGTACTCGCGGCGCGACACCACGAGCGCAGAGAGATACGCGCGGCGTTCACCCGGCCGCACGTACGTAAAATTTCGATATCCTTTCTATCCGGGGGGGCCGAAATTTATACATCGCAAGTCTCCGACAGCTGGCCCGATACACACACACACACACACACACACACACACACACATGAGAGCATTGCACAACGGGGCTGAAATATCGACTGCTGCTGCTATACTCGCGCGGTTTAAGTCGACAGAGGCGATCAGAGCTTTCCTCTCGACTGTGCAGCTTTTATTCTTCCGGGGATATCGGAGAGTGGGCTGACCTCGTTGTCTACCGCGGCCTAATTATAGGACTCGAGTAGGTTTATATGAAGTGTGGGGAGGAGGGGGATGATTGAATTACTCCCCCGCATGCGTGGATTAGTTTGAATTTCTATGCTTCTCGCGTAATTTTACGAGCTTTCTCAGCAAACTCATCAGGCTGATGCACGCGCACGGCCGCTGCCGAGAGCGCAGGTGTTTGGAGGCACAACATTTCCGATCGTGTCACAATATTTTGTCACTTTCGCGATTACTTAATAACTGTGTGTGGCTGCTGCCTCCGTAAATATTTCCACGCATTAAGGTATGAAAGGACCCGTTATAACGGCGTATAATTTTAACGCGAAAACGAGCTTTTTACGGAAACAAGATAATCCGTCGATAATTTCAACAAAGCAGCGCAAGCTCGCGCGGAATGCGGCTTTTTAATAAGGAATTCATCAAGCCGCCGACTTGATAACGCGAAAAACAGTGGGAGAGAAAAAAATCGCGCGCGAGAACGCGCTCCACGGAGCGATAAATAAAGTCGAGCGATTAAATCGGCGTTTTTGCCCGGGCCAATAATTCTCGTGAAATATCGCGCGCAGCCTCGAGCTTTCGGCAGTCGTAGCACAGCTTTCCTGCCGGTTTTTTTTCACGTTGGTTTTCGTCGTCACCGCTTATACCGATCTTTCTCTCGCGCGAGCTTTTTTCCCTTCGAACTGTGGCCGATAAATCGTTAATGAAGCCAAATAACCGGCTGTTCTTTATAAAGCGGTGCGAAAGCTCTTGTATCGTATGACTAATCTTCGAGTATTTTTGAAAAACGTTCCCTCCGCGCATTAATCTCCGGGTCGTGAACTGAACATTATTTCGCTTCTTTTTTTTCATCCTCGAAACTTCGAGTAAGTTCCTACTTACATAATTCACCCAAACACAAGGCGAGGAAAAGTCTCTGTCTTCCTCTCGCGCGCACACGAAGCGACAAGTAAAATCGAGCAAAAGGACAATTATAAGTAAAACGTGGGAAGAGAGAGAGAGAGAGAGAGAGGTCGCAGACACTAGAGCGCCGCGCTCGCGACGAGTAGTAAAAGGCAAGATCCCGTCAGACAGAAGGAAACTGGCGCGTCGCTTCGTTGCCGCTCGCGAATCCTCTTATTTTCTTTGCTCTTCTTGCTTCCTTTATGTAGCAACACGCGTTTATTTATATGCGCTTTTTTCCCTTTATCTCTTCCTTATTTTTCGACTATTACGTTTTCTTGTTTATTTACACTTTCGATCCTATCATCGTTTACAACTTTTTCCTGAAAAAACTTAAAGACGCACTACCACGAGCGCTCATTCCACGTCATCGCCGCAAACACACTATCATCATTGAGAAAAAAGTTTCCTCGATCCCATTCACTCCAAGCACCACACAGCTCTCTCTCTCTCTCTCTCTCTCTCTCTCTCCCTCTCTCTCTCTCTCTCTCTCTCTCTCTCTCTCTTTCGTCCTCGTTTGCACTTTCTTCGCACACTCGACTACCCTTTCTTTCCGGTGGCACACGATGCCTGCCCGCGCCTCTCATTAAAAATAATTTCGTCCGAATGGAAAAAGAAGCTTGCGCGAGCGAGCGAGCCTTTCAACGAAACATTTAATTTAATGTACAATTAGAAAAAAGGGGGCGCTGCAGCAGCGGCTCATTTTGCTTCTCCTTTTACACGTGCGCTCGCGACCTTCTTCGCAAGTGAGAGAGAGACGCTCGTCTGCGGGGGTTGTTAAGTCGTGAAGGGGTAATGAGGATTACGACGGCCGCGCATTAACGATTTCGTTAATTGTTCCGGGGGTTACTTTTTTTGGAGGATCTTCCTTTTCTACGGCTGCTTGATGATTCAATTTGCGAGACGGTTTGATCGTATCACGTATACTTTTTTAACATTGACTGGTATAACTGACCAAATTAGTTGAACTGCCACGTAGATTTTATGCAAACAAAATGAATCCGTTCGCTGACGATGTGCAGAGCAGAGGCCGGAGCGGAATCAATGCGAGTCGCGCCCCCTTGTTTCGGCGAATATATAAATTCGCCGCTCGATCGCAGTGTAAATTACGCGTATTATTCTCTCGGCGCTGCTGCATTAGCGAGGACGCGCTTGATTAAACGCCAGCGGGGCGAAAGGAAATTTATCAACATACACGCGCACGGTGCACGGAAAGAATTTACAATTAAAAATTTCCCTCCCGCCCGTGTGTTTTTGATCTTCATCAATCGTTCCGCGGTAATTCGTTGATTCCGATCGTACAACGCGCTGTTTTCGAGAGCTTACGCGTGTAAAACGATAGCGCTGTGTTTGTTGTCGGAGCTTTTTTGCGCTTCATTCGAGACGACGGAAGTTGGTTTTAAAAACGACGCCAAAAAGTTACACGCCACAGCGGATTGTTTTGCTTTAATTCGTTTCGGTCGCGTGGAAATTGCTGTTCGGGGCTGCGGGGAAATTAAACGTTTATAGATCGACAAGTGTTTATTATCGTTTGCGCGTTCGAGCTTTCTATCGCGTCCTCCCCCCTCTCGTCGACCCCCGATGAATTTAAAAGGAACAAATGAGTTTTTAGCCGCAGCCCCGGGCGAGCAAACGTAATTTCACGCTTATTTAACTTCCTGATTCGATCAATCCGCCGCGAAAATTTTAAACAAAAACAATATCGCACCCACGCGCGAGGGAGTACAATTGATTCGGCCAAGCTCACCGCGACGTGTTCCATCGTGCTGCGCCGCAGTGTAGTGTACAGCATCGCCTTTTTTTTTGCGACGCGCGACATGCAGCATCGGCGAAGGCCTTGTGTAACAATTAGAGCTGCGGACGAGTTTGGGGTTGACCGCGACAAAGCGCGCCCGGCGCGACTACTGCCGAAGTATCGAGCCGTGTGTTATTCGTGCGGCATCGACGCTGTTCCCCTTGCGCGCCCGCATCTGTTTCCTTCTGCTGTTTTTTTTTTCTATTTCGGCTGTACCTCTGTTTTTTTCACTGTATAGACTCTAAAAAAATTCGTTCCACGCGAAATATTGTTCTTCGCTCTAAACAAGGACACACAGAGCGCGATTACAGGGACTAATCCCCGACAGCATTTTCTAAATCAAAACAAACGCACGCCGGCTGTAACGGACGGAGAGGAGACGAGTCGGAAAACGAAAAAGAGTAGACGCGGGCTTGAACCGCGGACCCCGAGATTAATAAGCGAGAGCTCTAACCACTGAGCTAACGTTTACGATGCATTCGGACGCTATGCATCGTAGTACGGCTCGGCGGACTCTTATCGCTGACTCGTCTTCGCTGCTCGCGTTGCAGACGTGTGCGTCTGTGACACGGCCTAATCTAATTTCCGGCTGTCCGAGCCATCGAACGCAGCAGTCTCTCTCTCACTCTCCGGTACGGCAGACACTGCTCTCTAATTTCGCGGGAGCAAGCCGGACACACGCGAAAACACTCAAACGCGGCCGAGCGCTCTGCGGTCTGTCGGGTGCGCGTCGGCCCGATGGACCGGAAAGCTGCCGCTGCCGCGCTACTGTCCATTGAAAATGCTCGCGCTCCGTCGCTTCGTCTCGCTTTAATTCCTCCGCGAGAGCGCTGCTGATAATTACTGAGGGGGCGGGGACGGGAACAGTCGTGTTTAGTGTGTGCGAGCAAGCGTTAATCTTCGTAATCGTACGGGGGATTCGATGAGTATCGCGTTGATGCTGATGCCGATGCTGACTTTGGGATGAATGGATTTCGTACATTTTTAACGCAACGAGAAAAGAATTCCACTCGCGTGAGCATCATAACTTATGCGTACCCATCCCAACGAAGCATCACCTCGTTTGGCCTTAGCTCAGGCAGAGAAAGAACGACCAGAGAATCAAGCTTTCTCTCGTAGGCTCGGATTAAAAATCTATTATTTAGAGACAGGAGCCAAGCTACTCTGCCAAATTGTGCCTTCCTCTTTCGCCTCCCGCATTGATATTTATATCCCAAGCGTGCGCGGACCCCGAATTCGATAATTTCGATGCTAGCCGCTATTCTTACCTCCCCCTAAACAATGAGATGAAACTTTCACGAGTATAGGTCGCCGGTATTTATCGTTCCCCGCGAGCAATTCGTTCACCCCCGCGATATTATTCACAAGGCACTGTACATCCCAATCCCCTCAAGTAGATCACTCCGCGAATAGTCAGCCGGGGGAAAAAAGCCAAAATCGTCGCGACGGCGGGCAATACACGAGAACTCGAAGCAGCAGCTCGAAACAAGCAATCCAAGGTGAGCCCAACTATCGTCTTACCGTTATCTCTCTCTCTCTCTCTCTCTCTCAAGGGGGAGGGAATTCCGCGTATCCCCGAAGCTCACCGCGAGCTGTTATCGAGAAACTCGACGAGGCAGCCGCCGCGGATATCAGAGACGCGCCAGCCGACGAAAATTTGAGCGAGGGAGAGCTATACGCTACTACTCCGAGCTCGTTTACATAGCGACGCGTAAATAAATGAGCGCTGTTTGCGCGCCGGGGAACTTGCGCTCGCGAGAGGGATAAGTGATGGTGTTATTGTTGGGGAAGAGCTAGCGAGCGATGGCGTAGATAAGTAGTTTGCGAGAGATGCGGTGGATTCGGGATCAATTTCTAGCGTTATAAACACTGCGATGTTTAGAGCGCAGACTGTTTGTCGCGAGACGACGACGTGTGTCTCTTGAAAAGTATTCAGTTCGTTACACCCCGAGTGAGAGGTGCGCTTCGTTACGTGCGAGCGACGAGAATCCTGCCGTTGCTTTAGCGCTCCCCGTATGGTTCATCGAAATCGAAGGTGTATAGTTTGGATTTTTCAACGCAACGATCGGAAAATCTCTCTCCTTTTCCCTGCGTGCAGAGAGCACGCTCGAATCGCATCGCCTTCTGGTATTCCAGAGCCGTTTGCTCGATTCTTCTTCTTCCCCCTCTCTCTCTCTCTCTCTCTCTCTCTCTCTCTCTCTCTCTCTCTCTCTCTCTCTCTCTCTCTCGTCCTTCCGCAAACTGCATCCTCCTCTCGCACACAGGGTCTGCGCCCACCTGTACGTGGGATTTCGGTGCAGGAGTTTTCCCGGTCTGACGATTTCAATTTGTCGACAGGAAGGAAGGCTGGGGCGGAACTCGTTCGAGCCCCACGCGCGCGTAGCGATGCTAGAATGCGCACACGGGGCTACTAGTTCGTTTAACCTTCTCCCTCTACCGCTTCTTTTTCCTCTCCTCGTATTCACTTTAATCTTCTCTTCGGTTTATCTTTTCTCTTTCTTCGCGTACGCGGGTTTACTCCTTTTCACCCCTCGCTTTTCAAACTCTCGTGTGTGCGCGCGGCTGTATCTTTTCGTCTCTGTGGTTTGATAATGAATTTCTTTCGTCGCGGATTGATATTTTTCATTCTGGGATATTCGTTTCGCTTGTATACGGTTTTCGAGCTTTGAGGGATCGAGTTGCGCGGGAATATTCGGAACTCGGTTTTCGAGCGCGTGTGCTCGAATTTCGCGTAAAGGAGTTACGGCGTACAGTCGCGAATGTAAATCGAAAAAAAGAGCCATTAACGATTCCATATCAGCGAGTTTATGTGTGTGTGGGTACAATCTCGCTTTATCGAGTTTCAAAACACATTAACCAGATCAATAATTCACAGAGCTCTAACCGAAATACGTGAAAACACCAATCCTCACCCCGAAATCCCTCATCATCGTCCCTCATCACGGCAGAGCCCTCTCTCCGGAGAGCTTCGTGCATAATTCGCGTCTGGTTTTCCAGTCAGTTTTATTATTTATTAATCGACGCGACACAAACACACAGGGACAGACGGTCGGATTAGAGCTCGCGCCACCGCCGGTTGTGTCCGAGAATGACGGTAATTCGATCAAACTTTCATCGCTCATTTCAGCAGCGACGAAAGCAAGGGGTTATAATGCTCATCGATCTCCTGCGTCTGACGTTGGCCACGAGCGCAGCATCAGGCTCCGCTGATCGACACGGACAGACACCGTCACGTTCGATATACTTTGCCGTATCACTTACGCTCCATGATGCACCAGCCCCCTCCACTACAGCCTCTTTTCGGAGGGAGAGAAAAATGAGTTTTTGATCGACTAATACTCCCCCCCTGCCACTGCCCTCCGTAGCACGTGTAGGGGATGCGCCGTCGGGGGTTAATACTCTTTTCATGCCTTTTATTTCACGACTGGCCGATCGCTCTTGTCGTTGTCGGGCGCCTCGTTTCCTCGAGTTTAACGTCTGCGTTTAGCTCCGCCGTTATGTAGTGCTTACTTCTTTTTCTCCTCATCGACTCAATCACACTACGCAATAATTATTACGGCCCCGGGAAATCTCGCGGCGGTATTTCACCCCGTTATTATCTCGGCGGTAGCAGGCCGCCGCGATAGGGCTGTATTAATGCCCGCCGATAATGTACCGATGCCTAATGTGCGTCTGACTAATAGACCCATCGCGTATACACGCCGTCTCAAGGTACTCCCCGAGGGGGATTAGATCCTCCCCCTCCTTGCTGCTCTCGAACTTGAATAAAGTAGCGAGTCTCTCGGTAATCCGCTCTCGGGCGCGCCACGTGTTGCCCAAAGTCGATGAACGGAGATATCCTCTCTGTACAGGCAGAAGCGGCTATTGTGGCAGTCTCGGGTTTGATAGATCGCGCGAGCAGTCGGAGCTTCCACGGACGCGCGGCTGCGGTAAATTCTCTCTCCGGGGCGTGATTTGTGAATGCCGAAGGTGTAACGCCGATTCGATTGACGACGATCCGCGATTATTCAGCGGAGATTCGATGCTTCTCTGTATACAGCTCTCTTGTATGATCGTGCTTTTCCCCCTTCTTCACATCTCATTGTTGCACAGGTAGATTAGGCGATATGAGAGTGATTTTCGCAATACATTTGCAGTCTCGCGCAACAATAGCCTTTTGTGCAACCCCGACGGAATATGGAAGCGAGATAGAAAAAAGAAACGATATGAGAGTACGTTATCTCGCGCAAAGTATACACTCGATGCAATCGAGATCCCGCAAGAAAGCTCCGAAAAAAGTGTCCATCAGCTTTGACGCGTCGACGTAATTTCGCTCGATCGTCGCCACCGCGGTGGTCGGGGGAGGAAAAATTCCCTCTGTGTGTTTTTTCCCTCACCACCACGGCGCGCATGCAAAGTGCTTTGATGAACGGTCCGCGCGAAACACAAAGAACGAACCGCGCAAGCTCGCATATCTGTATTTTTTATGAATTCCTACGCGGTGAGTATAACTCGCTTAGCCGACGCTGTGTAGTAACCAGCGCGAAACGGAGTAATCCGTATTCGCCCGAATAATTCAACTAATAGAGTCGTGTAAGCCCGAACGCGAAATTTAATCACCGGCCTATGCGCCGAGCTATTATTAATACAAATCTCGGCTACGAGTTCTCGATTTGGATTTCGTAGTTGTTTTCGCATAATCGCGAGTCGGCCCGCGGAATTAATTAGTCGTGAGTGCTGTCCGCGTTACCACTCTCTCTCTCTCTCTCGTGTATTTTATTAAACGCGTAGCGCGCGTTCGGTTGATAATCGCGATATATTTCGAATTAAATGGATGAGTCAGCGACTTTGACTCTCTCTCTCTCTCTCTCTCTCTCTCTCTCTCTCTCTCTCTCTCTCTCGATTTTCCACTTTCGACCGCCAGGTTTGTCTGAGCAGTCCTCGATAAACATCGTAATTAACTAATTAAAACGTTCACGCTGCGCATCAGGGGCGGCGAAAAAACAACACGGCAATAGTGAGCTCTCGTCGCTTATAATTTAAATCTGCCAGATGAGCGTCATTATTTTTGTCGCTAATTATCGGGAGGAACTACGCGCGATTATAGCAATTAATCGCGTGTCGCGGCTGGGAAAAAGGCGGGAAAATAGTAATTTCAGAAACTCACCGCGTGCCGCCTCGTCGATCTCTCTCCTCGTTATGTACGAGAACGAGAGAGAGAGAGAGAGAGAGAGAGAGAGAGAGAGAGAGAGAGAGAGAGCCGCTTCGCGCGGACAGAATGGGATAATATTGTATCAAGAGTCGCTCGTGTCACTCTCGCGATAATAACACCGTGGAAATTCATACGAATCGCTCGAGCGAATTTATGGCTCCGCTGATGTGCGCTTCTTTGCTCTCTCGCGCAAGCTCGAAAACATTTCCGCCGCCATTAGTCAGGGGGCAACTTATCATAATTACCATACGAAATAATAAGAAACAAGAAGCGAGCAAGCGAGCGCCGGAGAATCCGCTTAGAAAATTGGTATGAATCGAGCGCTCGCGCAAAGTTTTAAACTACGATAAATCATTGTCACTCGCGTCCCCCCTCCCCCTCTTTCACAAACTCTCTCTCTTGCGCGTCTTTTTTGCCTCCGACGAACGCATACACACACAGCAGGCGAGGAAGAATAGCTCGGGGCTTGCTTTCAAGCCACTTAAGTGAATGTGTCTCGCGGTGCGTAAACACGTGCGCCGCAAGTTCACCTCGTATTTAGAGCTGTTTATTAACTCTCCGCTCTGTGCGGGAATGCAAAACGCTGCACCCGCTAGCGGTAAGAAAATTGACACACTCACTTCTGCCTCTGCGGAAACTTCCTCAAGGATCTCTAATTTCTCCTGTACACGCGTCGTACGTTATACACACAATACAATATTCAGCAACAAGAGTGTGAGCGTCCAGAGAGTATATTCCAAAGCTCTCGCAGACAATGTCCGTCCGAAACACACACGTGATTTCTCTTATCGCGCATTCAAACGCTGAAATAATGGCGCAACTTCTGCTTAAGCAGTATGCGCTGCGGCCGCACATTGTGTGTGCCGTCCCGACGTTTTTACCGATTTCGCCGGAGCAGTGCGAGAGAGGCTCAACTTTGAAAGCTGCTGCTGCCGTTGATGACCATTGTTTCGCAGCTACTGGCCGCCGGAGCTTTTTTTCGAGCTTATTATACGCGCCGCGCGCGCAGTTTAGTTCTCGTCGAGAATAAAAACGGCAGAAGCGAGAGAGTTTCAATGCTGTGTGTGTCATTCGCGTGCGTTTCTAGGAATATCAAATACATTTTCCCGCTGCTGCTGCTGCTGTCGCGGTGTTTATTCTATTTCTGACGAGCTCGCTGCTGCTGGGCTTTTTTTTGTTCGGTTTAGCTGATTGGCTCCGGCGCGTGTTTTTAAAAATATCGAAATTGACGTGGAAACAGATCGCGCGCGGGCGTGTTTTTTATAATAAACAGAACATACCGTGGAAAAAACACAACGAGTCTGCGAGTAAACAATGCATTGCTCGTATCATTGATTTAATCGAACAAAAAAAATCTATTCATTTACCTGTCCTGTCCTCTTCAAATTCTTCCCAGCGAACTCGTCCCTCAAAGCGAGAGCACAAAGCCAGCTGAAAGAAATCCACATAACTGCAAAATAATTCAGTGTCTCCTCTCCAGCAGCGTCACACCATCCATCCCCCCTCTTGCTCATCATTCCAAGTGTACGAAAACCTGCTGCTGCGGTCGCTTTGTAGCCCAGAGAGAGAGAGAGAGAGAGAGAGAGAGAGAGAGAGAGAGAGAGAGAGAGAGAGAGAGAGAGAGAGAGAGAGAGAGAGAGAGAGAGAGAGAGAGAGAGAGAGAGAGAGAGAGAGAGAGAGAGAGAGAGAGAGAGAGAGAGAGAGAGAGAGAGAGAGAGAGAGAGAACTTGTAACGGGTCAGTTTGCAGTCTTTCACAAGGACCGTCGCTCACTCGCTGGCGTTTGAAACGCGTGCAGCTTTACAGGATAGTTCATCAACTCGACGCGCTCTCGCACTTCCGGCCATTATTCGCTAACGCTCTCAAGAACAGTGCTACCTAGCGCGCCAAAGGCCGGCCAAGCGTATTTAAATACTCTGAAAGCTCGCTCTCGCTCTCTCTCGTCGATATCTCGATGTGCTGCGCTACTGCTGCGGGTGTGAGAAAGAGAGAGAGAGAGAGAGAGAGAGAGAGAGAGACAGAGAGAGGTAGGAAATGCTTTCAGAGCCCGATACGGAACGTTAATCTACGGGAGATTATTCTCTCTGATCCGTATCCAAATATGTGTCCGACTGTGTGTGGGTATCTCTCTCTCTCTCTCTCTCTCTCTCTCTCTCTCTCTCTCTCTCTCTCTCTCTGTGGTCTTTTCCCTCCTCTCTGGACTCTATCGGGAAAGCGCCAAATATTAAATTTCAATATGATTTGATGACGGTCTTTAAGCTCGTCGGCAAACAGGATACAGGCGAGAGAGTTTAATTGTCTTTCTCGCGTTTGATCAAGTCATACGCGAGCTCTGCATGCTTCGGCTTACTTTATCCCCGTTATAAGAGCCGGATTATCTTAACGGCGCTTTTTAAACGACGCCGAGAGAGAGAAGGAGCTACAAATGTTTACTCACAACTGCGCTATCTGATCCGTCACGCGCTGCAAGCTCTGCTGCTGCTGCCCAGGCCGGCTATTTAATAAAGGTATAAGTCAAAATTAATCGCCCTCCTCCCACACCCGTGTGTAATTTCCATCTAGAACCGAGATATCAACTCGGCCGGTGTGCTGTATGAAAAGGATTTTCTAACAACATCGTCGTCTTACATTCAGTAATAAAAGGCGAAATATCGCTTGAGACGAAACAGACAAATTGAGCGCGGCGCGGAATGCGAGACGAATGAGAAAGCTCTCTCGGAACAAATGTTGAAAAATGCGCGCGAGTAGCTCAGCTTTAATCAAGCTTCTCTTCTAATTAATCGGAGGAAAGGGGAGGAAGCGTACAGGTATGCACCCGTCGGTGATTAATTAGCAACTTTTTTACCGATCACACTCGCGCGGCACGAAGCTTTTACCCGCGTGTGCGCGTCCCTTTGTACGGTAATTAATTACTTTATTATTTTCGACTTGGCGACGGGAAATGCTTCTATATTTTTTCGCTCTTGCCATCGCCTCGTGTGTTAACTTTTTCCGCCCGACTACACACACATACGGGGCGAGAAATAATTAGTTGCAGAATAAGAGGGATGAGTTTCGAGCGAGTTCAGTTTCCAGTGAGCGCTAAAAAATCATCCTTCCTTTTAACAATTCATCATCACTGTATAGGCGAATATTAGAAATTCGCGTAATTATCCAGTGGCGTGTTCCACGCGAAGACGGAAATTTACAAAGTGCCGTAGGCATACAACACTTGATGAAAATTAAAGCAACGACACGTACACTCGAATCACACTACAGGCCGCGATCGATTTCCGTTGTCGGCGACAATTGAGGCGAACACAAGCTCATTATAGTCGCCGGCGAAACAAAAACTCGTGAAAGCCCGTTAAGCGGCTTTCGGGATATGTAACGCGAGGAAAAGAGAAACGGGAAGAAGTGGATTTTAAAAGTCCGCCCCGACTTCCACTCGATTGCTCACACGGGTATAGTTTACCTTCTCGGTGCGTTGAATAAACTCCAGCTTTCATTGAGTGAAACATTCGACTCGTTATACACTGATTATAACAGTCGCGTCTAATTAACACCGATTAGCGCTATTATTACTCGTATCGCTAATGATTACTTAAGTGGCATAATTAATAGCTCGAATCTCGGATTACCCACGGATATCAGCGACGCAGCCGATTAATATCGAATCCGTATACGTAAATAACGCGGCGTCGCGGTGAAAAAAAAGCGTCGAGCAATCCATATATCGGGAAAAGCGAACACACGCACCACGTCCATTGTATACAGCCCCGCGCGGAGTCGATACCTGTTGATACACTTTGCTCGAATAAAAGTCAACTTGTACGCCGCGGCGAGTGCTTCAAAAGTCGCCATATATATACACATCGCGCTCCCGGCAACTTCGCGTGTGCGGGCTTTCGCGCGGGGGGCAAAGTTCGATTCGAGAGCGAGTTGCGAAGAAGCCCCGCGCGCGAGAATCCGTAAAACACGAGTGTGTCGTATGGGGAAGGAGCTTACTATAAGTTCTGCTATAGAACACAGTCGATTGAATCGATTTTACACGCTGCATCTCTAGGATAATTACCCGAGAGAGATGATTAGCTCGTCGGACAATAGAGGCCCACTGCGGAGAAAAGAAGGAAGATGGGTCAAGTCAGAGGAGAGATAAAACGCAATCCACAGGACAGGAGCTTGCACACACGTGCGCGCACGCGAATAACGCACTCAAAAGAGAAGAGACAGAATGGCTCTCGGGCTAACGCGCACAGCAAAGTTTGCACAAGTTTCGTGAATAGCGAGAGGCTGCACCGTCGGTGACAGGAACCTCTGTTCCTCCTGGCATTTTATTATTTTAACGGCCCTGTCCCGAGCACACCTTGGCCTCGGGGCGTCGAAGCGAGCTCTGCCCTCCCCTCCTCTCCCCGAAGAAAAGCGACCGCTCCAACTTGCTCTGCTGCCGTGGTGGTCTGTCGCCTCTCCCTCTACTTTCCCTTTCTACGGAGCCAGAGCCACAAGACAATTTTCCTGTACAACTTCTGCCGGTGGCGGTGCTGGCGAGTCCTTGATAAGCCGGCCGCGTATATCGGAGAATATAATCGCGGAATTAAGCGAGCGTTGGTATATATCTTTTTATTAAGCGTAATTAATCTCTTGCATACAGCGCCGTGTGTTTTTGAAGGAAGGATCGGGAGTAACACACTAAATTCTCTCGGCCGCATACGGCCTCGAGCGTTTCCACAGCAGACGCAATAATTTCTTTCCGCGCGGGAAATGCGCCAGTGTATTAAGGTCACGCGGCCGGAGCCTCGAAAATCGCTCGCTCTCTCGGCGCCCACTCGCGAGAAAGGAGCGAGGCAAAAGAAGCAACAAATCTCCCACGGATGACGATCACGATCGAGCGACGGGTTTTCATTTTCGCCTCCTCATATTTATAAAGATGAAGTTTCCTCGCGGTATCGTTGCGCCGATTGTTTTTCACGCGACGATTTTAATATCCGAGATCCCGAGTGTGCTGCAGCGAGAGGCTATAAGCGGCTACGGGGAGGAAGAATAAAAAGGAGAGAATAGATAGACGTGTGGATCGTAGTGAGAGGGTGAGAAGTAGAGCGAACGGATTACTGTCGTGTATGGCAGAAAAAAATTATGGATATTTATAGGGAGTGTGTTCCGTGATTTCGCTGTTGGGAATATAATATTATGAGAGAGAGAGAGAGAGAGAGAGAGAGAGAGAGAGAGAGAGAGAGAGAGAGAGAGAGAGAGAGAGAGAGAGAGCTGGCGGTTATAGAAAAAGCGAAATCGAGGATGGCCGTAGATGGGAATAGAATATAGAGAGACACGAAAGGCGTATAAAATTCTCTCTCCAAGTAACTGGATCTCCATTACAGAGTGATCAAAGAATATTGAATATGAATTACACTCGGGAGTCTTCGATGCCCTGGGAGACTTTGGCTTTTTTCCCTCTCTTTTCCTCTTTCATTATTTTTCATCTTTACATTCCATTTCTTTTTTCTGCTTATACACCCGCGCTCTCTATTTCTCGATCCTATTGTCGTTCGACCATCTGCCCGCGCACTTTATATATTTATTTCTGGCCGAGCTCGTCCTGCGGCCTCGCGCGACACAAATTTTAAACGATCCCTTATAATCCCGGGAATATTCCATGAATTATGCATCGTGAAATTCTGCGCGACTTGCCGCATAATCCTCGAACCTTATACACACACTATAAAACTAAATAATCACTCGCAACTAACGGCGATGATTTTTTTCTCTGTTCCAGGTGAGTATCGCAAACCGCAACTGTACAAACAGCCGTAGGCTGCAGTGCAAGTCTGATCCAGATTCGTGAGTCGCATCAGTCCGTTGAATTTCAAATTCGAAAGTCGAAATTTGAATTTTAAATTGCAATAGCAGCGAAAGCAATCACGCGCGCCGCCGCGCGAACAATACACCCCGATTTTCAAATAAATTCCCGGAGCAGTAGTAGCGATCGCAATCCGAGAGACACAACAGCCTTGGAATTTTCGGCGAACGGAGAGAGATTAGGTGTACAGCGAGAGAGCGCTGAAAATAAGATACAAGCGACGAAGACGTGTGCGGGGGTGGGAGACACGGGGCTGGGAAGAAAAGCCGGGAGAGAGAGAGAGTTTTGGAGTATAAAGGCGCACACCAGGCATTCGTCGCTACTGCGAGATCTTTCTTACGCCCTTTCTTCCATTGCACTTTTTTTCTTCTGCCTCTCGCAGAAGAGAGACGCATTTATTTGAATCTCGATGCGCGGAATTTATTTACAAAATTCCGAAGTGAGCCGTTTCGGGCGAGGATATTGCGTCGTCGAGATTAAAAAGCACTTGCGCTCTTGAATTGCTCGAGATTTTTCCATTACTGCGAATGTTATCGAAAAAATTAATACGAGCCAATAGAGCGTTATTATACCTAACAAAAACTGACGCACAACATAGCCGAGGCCCTTTAAAACTAATCTCCCGACCGCGCGGCCTGTCGCAAAAAACTCCCCTCGCTGTCTCACCCCCTAGAACGAGACCAAACTGAATAGGAAAAAGGACATAAACTACAGCCGCATCGGCCGCCTATACAAAAAAAAAATCGCTCAGCCGCACAGGAGAGAAAGTTTGCGCGCGTGCAGGGAAATAGAATCTCACGCTCTTCGGCGGCGGGAATAATGGCCGGCCGAGAGTTAGACAGAAGCGCAATTTTCTATGACGCGCCGAGGCGATCTCACGAGCGACTGATCCGGAAAATAAAACATTTCGGCCGAAGCAGCAGCATCGGCGGCTTTCGCTTTTATTAATATTTTTTTTCCAGCCGCGCCACAACAATTCCCTCTATAATTACTTGAACATTGCAGGGTATCGCGATGAGTTTGAAGAAAAAAATTTATGAAAGTTTCGACGCTCTCAGTGTCTACAGACGGTATCAATTATTCAGCCTAGGTATACACACAGTCTGACTGTGTACGGGCGTTATCAACTTACATACGGCGAGACTTTCCCTTCCACGCGACTGTAAACACCCTGAATAAATGAAGTCATAGCTATGGTGTACAGCCGATCGAGAATTACGATCTCTTGACATACCCACTCGGAATTGCCCTTTAACGCCCGTACGTACACACAGCGTAAAACGCAATCGATGCGGCGAATCAAGTCGTCAAAGCGCGGCGATAATTTCTTAAACAATTATATGCGAAGGGCACGTCGAGGGTATCCTAATTTCTGAATATTAGCGCATACGCCACGTCTCTCTTCAATACACACACGTGCCAAAAACACGCGGAGCCATCTGCTCTCTCGCGGTCGCGAATCTGGGTTAGCCGGCGCGCATTGTTTGGTCTACTCGCGGCGCGCGGGCCAATCAGTCGCGGCGGCCCGCCTGATTTAATGTGCCATTTTATTAGAAATCTATAAAGCCCCCGCGCGCTTTATGGCCTCCTCTCCCTCTCGAACGTATTTCCGACCAGTCCCTCTTGATTTTCTATATCCCGAGAGGTAGCAGCAGTAGCTATACGCGTCTAACTCAGGGGAGAAGCGATAAACCATCTGCTTATTTGTTCCGGTTTCTTTTATTATTTTTCCTTTACGAGCTCCGCCGAAGATTGAAGCTTCCGAATCAATACTAACATGCGCGGTCCCTGAGTTCGCGTTAATTAATGAGCTTTTAATGGGGGCTGAGTTTGCCGAATAAAAATCAGGATTTCGGGGAGAATTAGAATTTTCGAATCAACGCTATGCGCGAGCACTCTCCGTTTATTCGTGGAGGCGTTCGAAGAATTCCGGAAATAGCGCGGCGCGCGCGTCAGTAGTCGTAAATTGTTAATTTGTGCGCGGGATTTTATCCTCCAGGACATCTTGATACATAGTAGAGCGTCTCCTCCTGACTCTCCGGCAAGTTTACGATCTCTCGTTTTACAGCATTACTTTGTTTATCCTTTCGTCCCTTCGCAATAGAAGAACTTTCTTCCTCTCGCGGAATATTTCGCGGAAATTCCCCTTTAATTAACAGTGTGAGTTGCGCGCGTGAATAAAACATCGCGGGATTTTTCTCCCCGGAAATTCTGTCCTCTACGGCTACTGCGTGTAGCGTCAATTAAAACATCCTGTAATAAAGATCGTTAAAATACACACCCCGCTTTGTAATTACAGTCAATCACGTCGATATTACTATAATTAACGGCGCGCGCGACGCGTAACGCCGATGATTTAAATAATTCATCGCACGTTAATTGCCGCGAGGGCCGGCAGCTGCTGTCAACAATTCCCCGGCGCGCGACATTTTTAATTAAGATTTCGTCCAATTCCAGAGGAGGCGCGCGCGAGTGAGTGAGCCATTGTGCAACTCGTATAAATTGTTAATTTGCACGTTTTGCGTCCTTCAGGAAATTTATCGAGCCGTCCTGTCTCCTCGAGTTCCACGCGCCCTTTTGCCATCAGCGTCGCTTCAGCTTCTCTCACTCGCTCTCTTTCAAAGTGGCCATAAAAAAGCTCTGCTCAGCTCTCGCTTTCTCGGTTAATTTATGCACCGATTCTTTATTGGGTCAATTCGCCGCACGATCTCCTGGAAAAATCAATGGCCGGACTATAATTAAAAAAGGCTCGTTTCTTGCATACAAAATAGAACGGCCACGACGCCGCCGCGCACGTAATATCGACTTATTTATTTCGTCCCATTTTTATTCCCACCCCGCCCCGTCGGGGCAGAGCCGCAACCTTTTTTCCTTCTCTTTCTGCTTATTCTCTGCCTTTCATCGCGCGCGCTACACAGCCCGCTTAAAGGAAACTTGCGCCTAGGCGGCTCGTTTTTACTTTTCCCTCTTCCAGCTCGTTATAGGTTACAAAAATAATTTACTGTTCCCTCGCGCGCGAGTCTATAGACATTCCCGAGTTCTTTTTCTCTCTCCTCCTCTTCAATCTGCCTTTGTCCGGCTCAAAGCGCTCCCACGTAATTAAAACGAGGATTATATATTTTCCGCTTTTTCACATCTCGTCAATTGTACCGGAATTCCATCGACGTATAGAGCAGGCAAACATCGTCGTCGTCAAAAAGCCCAAGCAGCTCCATCCGGCCATCAAGCGGTAGAACTCTCGGCGCGGGTTTAAAGACCGACGAGACAATCTCCTCACCCGGTCGACCATCCGGCGAAAGCCCCGAGACCGATCAAAGCCCGAACTCGCTAATCGAGCCCCTAAGACGTGTAATAGACTTTATAGCTCTTGCCTCTCCACCTCCTCCGCCTCTGCTGCAGCCAGCCACAAGAATCACGTCAGCTTTCGCGCGCGCGCCTCGGCGCCGACGTCCTACTTACGTTCCATCATAAAGCCATTATTACCGATCCCCGGACTGAGGGCTCGTTTCGTGCGACTCTGGAATCAGGATGTGACCCGAAAAACGTCGCGCTGCGATGAAAGCCCGTTTAATCACGAAATTAGACTAGCTATTTCGCGAGGTTTGTTGCGTTTCTAATTTTACCATACGATTTAGCCTCGCGATCCATCAGCTCTCTATCTCCCAATTAATCCGATCAACGCGCCAAAGAAGTAGAGAGGACAATAACCGTCGCTTCCACGTCTCTAAATTCCACCTATACACGAGCTACTGCACAACCACACCACAGTGTATCTCCGTATCTACGTTATATCCAAAGGGTTAACGACCATAGAGAGAGAGAGGCGGCGCGGGAAAAAGAGGGGGTCGAGCGCAGGCGAGATTATTACGTAGATAACCGGAAAATTAACTGCAAAACGCTCGGCTTGCGCTCCACACAGAGAGCGAGGGTAATTTTAATAACGTATTTATTGCTCGGCGCTCTCTATGCGGGGAGAGCTCGCTGTTGCGCGTGCACCCGAGACAAAAGCCTCTGTATAAACGGGAACAGATAGCGTTCGATTTACCGTGGTTTATTCAAGGAAGCCGATTTCATGCTCTATACACTCCCGCCGCACAGCTTCCCGATATACTATTCGAACCGAGTTTTTCCCCGTTTCTTCTTCTTCTTCTTCTTCTTCTTCTTCTTCGGCGATGACAACAAGGAGAGTTACACCTTCAGAAAAATTACACCACACAGAGTAGATCGATACTCATCTGCGATAAAAATAGCTGGCCTAATAAAAATAATAACCACGTGCGCGCCGAGATAAGGGCATTTCTGTACAATCAAACCTTCGAGCTAGCAATACATCACACAAGGCCTCGAGAGTATACGCAGTTCTTAAAACTGCAGCCGCAGGTACACGTCGTCGCCATTTAAAATCCGCGTAGCACCTATACATCGGCAAAATTTTCCCGCTTCTTACTCTCAACGATGAATAGCAAAGTTTTATCTTCGCGCGTGATATACGGCCGCAAGTGGCGGCGCGGCCTTTCTTCGCTTGACACAACACACACACACACACACACACGCACACGTATAGCTACTATACGAAGTCGCGGAAGCGCGCGAGACGCGGAAAATCTACGAGATGTCTCGCCGACTTCCTTCCTCCCGCCGATGCCCCTTTCTCCGCTCCTCCTCTTCTTCTTTTTTATACTCTCTCTTTCTCTCCGCTTCGTTTTTTTTCAAGGCCGTTTCTCCTTATATTCCCTCGTCTTATTTCCTTTTTATACCGGCTAAGCCCGGGCTCGCTCTATTTTCCCGCCGCCGCTCTATTCTTTTCGCTTTACCCGCGCTTTCTTTGCCCCTTCTTCCCTCCCCCCCTCTTTTTTAGTTCGTCACTACTCCTTTCTTCCTCCTCCTGCTATTCTTTCTTCTCTCCTCGGGCCGGCCGTCTTTTTCAGCTCCAGCCTCGATATCTTCCCTTTTCTCTTCTATACCAAGGTGATATTAAAGTTTAATTACTCCTCTGGAATTTATATTCCGGAAAAAATTCGGCTTGTTGATTTTGGTGCATCGGCCGAGTTACCTGGGAGAAAGTCGAGAGAGACTCCGCTCTGTGTACACAGATATGAGTCGGACGAGGGCTGGGAGTAGTGCAATCAGCATTTACAACTCGACCGGAAGTTTTGCCCCGGCCAAGAAGCAGCAGCGGGGGAGGGAAAAGAAAATAGAGTGCGCCATCACCATCAGCCGGTGCTTTATTATCATATGTTTTTACCGCTGGACACGAAATTCGCCTTTCTTTTTCTCCTAAACTTTTTCTCCAAACTCGCGATCGTTATCATTACTATTATTATTATTATTAACCAACGATATAATAACCGTCAAAGAAAGTCGAGTTCTCGCTCGATCTGCCATCGTGATTTCGGTCGATGTAACTTCAAAGCCGCTTAATCCTCTTAACGAAGCCGCACTGAGAGGGCAGTGTGTGTGTGTGTGTGTCCCTTTGGCTTTTTGTTTCGCGTGTGTCCCCTTGAGGAGGTGCGCGCAACAAAGGCAGCGGGCCGAAACTTCCGCGGATCGATGACTGACGATATGCTGACCCGTGTAAGCCGGCTTACAACCGAGTCGAATATGAAACTTCCCTCCTTATGCGCGCCGGACTATGACGAGGGAACGTCTGATATGTATATTCTAATGTGCATAATAAATCAGCCTTCGAATGTCTCCAGCTATTGGATATCGAAAATACATATCGCTCGAGATTTACACCCTCGGTGTATATTTCCCGTCGAATTTATATTTCTCGGAGCCGTGTACATTACACCTACATCCTGTACTCAGACACACATAATATTCCCATCCTCGATTTAACCCTTTATTTAAGTTCCCGCCTCGCGACGTAAGCCACACCACATCAGCGAACATTAATAAGCGGCTTACGGGTCGCGAAAATACAAGCCCTAGACGCGCAGAGAGCCCGATTGCCTCTCGCGATTCGCTTTAATTGTGTGCGCTCCAGTGAGCTCGTGTACATCGCTGCTCATACATAATGCCGCGCTTCTCACCCCTGAGTTTTCCGAGTGCGGTATACAATATAATCAAAGATATATTGCCTCGACTTTTGGGCGGGAAATTCAAATACCGTGTGTCCCATTTTTAATAACGAGCGCACACACACACGTGTGTATACATATGCGGAAAACCGAGGACGTCGCCGCATCGATATCGAAATTCAAACTGCGCGAGCTCGGCACAAACGTAGCTGAGAGAGAGAGAGAAAGAGAGAGAGAGAGAGAGAGAGAGAGAGAGAACTGGTACAGGGGATGTGCAGACAGGAGGATAGAGTCGTCCCGACAATTAGTTCGCGCTCGCGCGGGAGTGTACTTAGCGAAAAGTAAGCAAACTCCTTCTCTCTCAAAGGCCTTGCCCTCCTCTATTCGTCTTTCTATTTTTCTTATCCACTGAGCAGCTAGCATGCAGTTTTCCGGCGACTATCCGTCTTCTTTTTACCTCATTGTTCGGCTCCGCTTTGAAGCTCTTACGTCTTCTTTATTCTCTCCCGTATGGTTACTACGGATCCTATCCGGCAAGATATTATGCTATAACGCAGCAGCAAACTCCATCTCTCGTTTATACAAGCGAAGCGCGCGCGTCGTCTCGGGTTTCGACAAATAGCGAGAGCGCCGCTCTTGTTTTGCCATTTCCACTGTACAGCCCCCGATATCCGAGAGATGTATTGAAAGCGGATATCGCCGAATTCAATATGTCGTTAGACGCGATCTCCTCGCGAAATCAATACCTGTACGTACGTGCAAAGATCGACGGGAAAAATGGAGATAGCGCTAATTTATTCGATCGGGGCTTTGTATCGGGGAAAAAAGGCACTTACCGCCGCGGTGTAACTTTTAAACGCGGAGGATAGACTCGATTATATACAGGTGTGTATTGTCTCTGAAGGTGTATATTTTTATTCTTTCCCGGGCTGTAATTAATGAGTTTCAGCAAGTGCTCGCGATAAAAGCGGCGGCGGCGATTCTCAGAATGTATAAAACTTTTGTCCTTATAGCGCTAGCGGCTCTCTCGTTGGGGACAGGACTAAGGCTCGAGATTCGATCCGGCTGAGGCGGAGGTAGAGGAAGAGAGGGACATGACAAACCCGCGATTTTGCCAATTTCCCGTCTCCTTTTTCGCCGCCTCGCGAATCGATGCCCCTATTATTGTTGGCCCTGAGCGAGTTCCAAAATAGATATTTCCTGTACAGCTTTGTGTGTTATATGGCTCGTTGTCTTTGCTTCGAAATTTTGTTGTTAATTATCGTTAATACCGTTGAAAATCGTCTCTGAATTAAAAGGAGTCGATAATTTTCTTCCGAGGAAAGATGATGAAAAAAAGCACCGGCATAATAGAAATATATATACATGCCAGTAGAGCAGTCTTCTGAGAGCCGGTTGAATTAAAATTCCGAGATTTATCGCGTCAATAACCTCGGCGTGCATCAAACGCCTGTACTCGCAGCTGTACTAATGAAAAATGTTACTTCGTTAATCTCTTTTTGAAAATCCTGTTCGGAAAAAGAGTTGTTTACGCTTGTATAGAGCTACGGTGGAGTGTTTAAAAAAGAGAACACGTTTAGCCCGGCAGTTCGAGAGTTATCCAAGGTTGAGAAGTTAGCTGCACTTGTTAAACACAGACAATTATCAGGCGTTCCACGTTTACACTTCGGTGATACATCTCCGTCATCCGACAAGTTTTGAAGCATCGAAAGTGCCATTCCAGGTTTATACCTTCCATAAACCCAATATAACGAGGATTATAACAAAAGAAACAATTAAAATAGTTCGAACCCACGCCGGTGTATCGATCAGCACTGGCACATCCTGCAACAAGCACTCGTTCTTCGGTCGAGCAAGTTTCCACGATTTACCCTTTTTTTTTATCCACGCCGTCTCCTCTCCCTCTTCCTCGTCCGTCTGCTCGCGGTTTTAGTCGCCTCCCCCTCCTTGCATTCCGCAATTTGATTGATCGCGTTAATTACTCCAGTTCCTAATGCAGCGGCTCCATCTCTCTCGTACTTGGGCGACGCGGCGACAGATGGAAAAATAAAGTACCAGCTGAAAAAGGAGGAAAAGAAGGGTAGGGGGGAAATGTTGCAGCAGGCAAACTAGAATTGGGTAAATGAAGATAGATAACGGCTGAGACTTTTTTAATTTTACAGAGTTTAATCCCTCCCCTTGAATTTGCATTTGGAAATTTGTACGCGTGCGCGAAGGAAAATTGCGTTTTTTACGCTCATCTGTGCGCTTGAGTAAAATGTACTGCTCGCACTTTGTTATTCGGCGAGAAGTTGCGGCAACGAGCTTAAATCATTCTTGATAGCTCGCGTTGGAAGAAGGAGGTGAAGACGCTGAATAATTATACGAATTTCGGTAAACAACACACTAGAAATAAAAATCCGCGAGAGTCTCCTGAAAATTTCAGCAGCAGCTCTCTGTGCGGAAGAAGGAAAAAATACTTTATCTCGAAGAGTACAGATAGCGCGCCGCGCGCGAGTTCCTAATTTCGAGAGCGGCACCGCTGGAATCTTAATTGTGAGGAAGAATTCCAGGATGTCCGGTGTGTAGTCGCGCGCAGTGTGTAGCAAGTAATGGTCGCGGCGAATTTCCCGCGAAACTTCCGATGTATCTCTCGAAAAGGAAATTCTCTCTCTTTTCCTCTCTCAGCTCTGCTTCTGCTCACATGTTCGTGTATAAGGTCGAGAGCGGAATTTTATGTGTCTGAAATTCTGAAGGAAAAATTTTCGAGTCGTCGGTATACTTACTCAAAAGAATCCTGATCAGGAGCAACAAATAAAGAGAAAGAGCTCAGATCTCTCTCTCTCTCTCTCTCTCTCTCTCTCTCTCTCTCTCTCTCTCTCTCTCTCTCTCTCTCTCTCTCTCTCTCTCTCTCGGAATTCCGAATTGTCATGAGTCATGAGAATTCCGAGGGACTAAGCCCGAAGCCATCTACGGATATCTCCAAAGCGAGAGCGAGATCCGTTCCGTATAGCATCACAGAAAGAGAGAGAAAGAGAGCCTAGATACCCATTTTCTCCACCTTTTCTTTTTACAGCCCCAGCCGGCTTCCTCTCTCTCTCTCTCTCTCTCTCTCTCTCTCTCTCTCTCTCTCTCTCTCTCTCTCTCTAACCCCTTTCCTCCCCCCGCCACTGCCGTCGTCGTCGTCGTGACTCCAGCGTCGCCCTCTTCTTTTTTTATCCTAACGCGATCAGCATCCGCGTCGGACCCGAGATCGTTCGAGCCTGCGCCGCCGTGAGCGATGCGCGTAAAGTGCCATGCTGCCTCTCAGAGAGAGAAAGAGAAGAGAAAGAGAGATGAGTGAGCTGCTACGTCGCCTAGAAAGCAATCGATATGACGGAGGCTGCTGCTGCTGCTGTTACTGCTGCAAGAGCTGGAGCGGATATGCTCTATAGTGCACGTAGTAAAAAGTAATGCGCGAGAGCAGAGGTGTATATAGCCCGGATTTTTGAAATTTCGCGCCAGAGCACAGCCGGGGATGATGAAGCGCTGGTCTGGGTGTTTCGTTGAGAGCAGACTCTCTCTCTGTCTGTCTGTCTGTCTCTCTCTCTCTCTCTCTCTCTCTCTCTCTCTCTCTCTCTGCTCTCCTTATGTGATTTTTCAGTTTCTTTCCGGGACACGCTGCATGCTCTTGGGCGTAATTTTATTTTTAAAACGTATGGATACACAAACTGCGTTACGGAATCAATTTCGATTCACCTGGAACCTACGTCGTACGTATTCGAAAATCGATAAAATGTTTCCCACCGCGACGTAAACAAATCGAGCTTTCATCTCCACGAACGACGCTGCATACATAGGTATACGTAGGGGAAATCGCTCCTGGCGCGAATTGCATCCCCGGAGTGCGCGCCGTCAACAAAAAGCTCTTAATCGACGTGCTTTATCCTCGGAGATTATCGTTATTTTGGCCGCCCGAGCACGATAAATGCCGCTTTTTCAGAGACCCGCCGCGTGTATGACGCGCCGTGAGTAGAGAGACGCTTGGCTGCCTCTCGCAATGTATGATCGTGCTGTTTTTTTGGCCATAATCAACACTTAAGGCAGGTACATCAGAATAATTTATGAAAAAGGTCGAAGTATCGAAAGCTCAGAAGGAGATCCGATTAAAGCAAGAGAGAGAGAGAGAGAGAGAGAGAGAGAGAGAGAGAGAGAGAGAGAGAGAGAGAGAGAGAGAGAGAGAGAGGGAGAGAGCGTAAGCGCTCGACCGTGAGGAAAAAGTAGTCGTCGCGGTATCAGCTGATGCGTGAGCTCGAAGCCAGTGATCCTTAAAGGGGAAGGTACCGAGCGGAGATAAGGGAGGAGTCTCGACCTTAGCGAGTTCGTTTCAAGTTGTTTGTCGACCGGCAGTGTATACGTAGTCCACAATCAGAAAGCTCGAATTGGAGATTTCCTCGTATAATTTTTTTCCAGCAAAGCACCACTCGTTCTTCATATTGTGCTTTATATGCTTCATTTATGGGGAGTCATTTCCTCTACGCCTCGACGACGATCCATTTATTTCCTGGCAGCATCGTAGCAATTTCAGTGTCGTTCGAAAAGCGATGAAAATCGAAATTTTTCGCGCAACGTTACTCGCCCCCCTCGTAAAGCTCTCGCGAAATTCCTAATGAATAAAGCGAACGAGAGAATACCCGCGCGTGGGAGGAAATTCGTAAATGACGATTAATCACAAAAAGCCGGGGTGAAACCGGCGAAATCGATACGCAAGCGTTGTTGTTCTCCCGTCGGCGAGCCACACCACGAGGCGCGCATTGTACATTTAACGGGCCGACAGTAGCGCGATGGAACAAAAGCGCGAAGAAGAAAACCGTCGCCGGCGTTGTCTCCCCGGCGCATATAAAGTCATCCTTTTTTTCCCGTCTCTACCGCCGGGAAAAAAAGGGAGAACGAGAAACCCTCTCTCTCTCTCTCTCTCTCTCTCTCTCTCTCTCTCTCTCTCTCTCTCGGCGCAGCGCATGCATAAACAAGGTGTTTAAAAACCGCCGGATCCGCGCGGGAGGGAATATTATTTTTCCCGCGCTCCGATCTGATATTTTTAAACGCGCGAGCTGGTGTATAGGGCGAAATGATAAAAAAAGGCGCGCGGGGGTGTAGTAGCGAGAGAGGGTCGAAAGAAAGCAATACATTTGGCGCGATTAAAGAAAGCTCTCGAGGCTCTTGATGGGGCGTAAACCTCCGTTAATTGTCCGCCGCCCCGTCGCGCTCTCGCCCATATAACGTCGTCGCGCGATTAGACGACGACGACGACGAAACAGCCAGAGAGAGAGAGAGAGAGAGAGAGAGAGAGAGAGAGAGAGAGAGAGAGGGAAGAGAGAAAAAAGGACACGGTGTGCAACACTACACAAAAGGGACGACGGCTTACTTCTTGTCGTCCTGACCCCGCCGCTGCCGCCGAGGACGTTTTATCGTTCCGTAACTCCTGCGCGAAAACGTTCCGTGTCGTAAAGCTCGCTTTTATGAGTGTGGAGAGAGGAGTGTGGGCTCTGGGAAATTTTACGTTTCTTAACGCTCTCGATTTTTAAGGATGGGAGTGAAATGTCGCTTGAAAATTTCAAGGGGAGACTCGATTTTTATTCGGCTTTTAACGGCCACCGCTGCACCGCGCGGAATAAAAATATGCGCTTCTAACTGTTGCGGCTATAGTCTGCTGTGCGTCGCGCTAAGGAATTTATGGACTATTCATTGATGAATGCTACGGCCGCGGAAAGTTTATGAATCGTTAAGGACATCTTGCTCATATAATTAAATTTTTTTGTAATTCTCTTAGAGATATTCTAAACAGCTGCTCGCTTTCTGTTACAGGGACTGCAGGGTCGTGAGGGACCCACAGACTATGAAATCCAAAGGCTATGGTTTCGTCTCTTTTGTAAAGAAAGCGGTAAGTACTCAATCCTAACAAACGTATTAAAAATATCCACTTAAAGCCCAGCACTCTATTTAAACCAAACAACCGAGGGCGGCATTCACTCCCAATCAATAATATTTACCCGTCGCCTCTCGGCACTCGCGAAAAAACTCCTCGAATAATAACACAATCTACATTCCCCGAATCAAAATTTCAATTCTCTCTCTCTCTCTCTCTCTCTCTCTCTATCTCTCTCTTTCCTCCCCTTATCCACGCGTCACTTAGTCCCAGGCGATTGCGCTCGCGGGATGTTTTATGCAAAAATCCGCGTTACATACATGCGCATATAGGAGAGTGAGAGCGTCGCGTCTAACCCCACGAAAATCCCGGGAACGATGCAAAAATCCCGCCCCACAAAGCCGAAGCCTCTCTCCCTCGCTGCCGCCACCGATATTAAAACGAATATCATTCAATAAAGCGGGCCGCTGACGCCGTGTGGCGTCAGGTCGAGGGGATTCGAGCCGTCGTTGCGCGCTGAATCCCATTGTCGTGTACGCTTAGGCTCATATGAGCCCACTAGACTTTGGGAAAGAAGGCTTTTATTAGTTTGTTTTCAGCTGCACGTTTGTGTATTATACGTGAAAAAAAAATTAGATGGATTTTTTCTTCGAGGCTGTAATAGTATATTGTGTACCAAGGGCGTAAAGTGGGCTTTTTTAGGCCGAGTGTGGATTTTGCAGTACGAGCCGCAGACGAGTACTGCAAAATCCACGAGGCCAAAAAGCCCACTTAGCCCTTGGTGCACACCATATTTTATGTAACGCGCGGACGTATTTTCGCGTTTTTTCGTACGTGTTAAGAGTGACTGATGTGACTATTTTTTGACACGGCAACCGTGCTCTTGTCTTGTTCAAACATTATATAAAAGTCAAATTCATTTTTGTTTTTTTTGTAAATAAATAATTGATTTTAACAGTACCGAATTTATAATGAGAAAATTGGAAAAAAATGAAATAAAGTATTATGTGAAGGGTTTTAATGAAAAAAATAAAAAATTTCGACAATGTTAATTTATATTTAGTTATAAATTATATATTGTTCAAGAACATAACAGTTTGTACATTTTTTATTTAATAATAAATAATGCAAATTTATCAAAATCAACTTTTTTTTTAAATTACAAAAAAAAATTTGTGGGCAATAAAAGACTTTTTAGCGGGCAATAAAGGCCATTATTGCCCGCTGTTTGAATATGCGGGCAATAAAGGTTTTTATTGCTCGCTAAAATAACTTTTTTGCCCGCCGGTCAAAAAAGAGTCACTTTAGTCCCTATTAATAGGTACGAAAAACGCGAAAATCGTTCGCGTGTTACATAAAAATACTTACAATTCCAGACGCTCGGAGCTCCAAAGAGCTCTCGCGGTTTGTCGTTTCGGCTTCATTTTTCAGCGATTCGCTCTGCCGCTGACGTCGTCTGTCTTTTCAACTTTCTCCCTTTCTCTCCCGCGAGCGACGTCTCGTTACAAGTGTGAAGGGTATAATCAAATTGGCGAGAGACAGAATTCGCTCGTGTTTCGCGGATGTCGTCCGTTCCTCTCCTGCCTTTTTTCAACTCTATTTCTACTCGTTCGCCGAAGAGGAGGTAGAATTCTCGATGGGATTTTCGAAGGGTCGTATATCCGTAGATCGTGAAGTATTTTGACGTAAATTTCGCTCTTTTAATGCGAATAGACGACTGGGGAATTTTCGCTGAATATAAAATCAGGTTACTCGCATCAGGCAATTACGCCTCTGTAACGCCCGTTACAAAATCGGAATTTAAATTATCTCGTCGCTGAGCAATTCGAAAATTACCCTCTGCAGACTTCATAAACAGAATTTGCATCGTAATTGAGTCTCCGCCGATATTACGAGAGCCAATTACTTTCGTCAACAATCGCCGCTTACTCAGCAGTGTACAGAAGTAGAGAACGAGCGAGCAATCACTTAAAAACTCTCTCTACCTAGGGGCACACTCCGGAGCCGGAAACAAGCCGTCAGAAAAAAGCCTTCCTCCGCGTCAGGAAACGATAGATAAATAATTACTCTCCGCGTGCGCGAGCGGGAGAGATTTACGAGTGGCGACGATCGCGTAAAACGTCAAAACCGCGAGAGGGAGAGAAAAAACACAGACACATACTCGAGAAAGAGCTCGAAAAGGAAAGCACGTGCTCGCGGTGAGAGCGCGCATGTACGAGAGGAGGGGGGGGGGAGGGTGCGCATCGATCGCGAGCGCGACGCGAAGAAAAGCGAGCGCAGGAAGCCGGCCATTCGGCGGGCGGAAGTGCCGAGCAGCGCGCGGTCAGCGTCGCAATTTAGATCCGCGTTTCCGGCGACGACTCTCCCGCTCGTTAAGGGAGGAAGTTATAGCGGAGGGATGCCGCGCTGTACGCACGCGAATTTTCCGAGCAACCGCGCCTCTGTGGCTTGAGAGGACTGAGAGCATTTGTCTCGTTGGCGATGAATGCGCGCGTGGATTATATTTCGCCTGCTGTTTTGACTGTGTGCTGTAGCTGAAAGATAATTTGTGGTCTTGATATCTTTTTTTTCGAAGATATGGATTCGATATTTTGAGGTTATGTTCGATTGGTTTTTAAAACACTCGATAAAGCAACAGTAGTAGTACAATAAAACAGTTTTTGGACTGCCCCCCCCCCCCCCCCCCTCCCGCCGCTCGAACATTCCGTCTCCTTAGTTTCTGGCTAGCGAAGCTAGCTGGCGCATGACCATTTTTCTTGTTTCCTTCATTACAATCCAAGCGCCGAGTGTATATATAGCAGCGTGTCACCTAAGCTAGAATGGGCTTACTGAGCCCGCTCACGCTATTACTGCTTGATCCTTGTGGTTGTGCTCTATGTTTTTTTTTTAAATTTCTCTCTCTCACACACACACACACACGTAAATGTGTATAATACACGTATGCGCGCGTGCCAGAAAGGATTGCTCGGCTGCAGTATAGTATACGCATGTGCAGCAGAGAGAGAGAAGCGAGTGTGCAACGCGTACTCGGTGACATCTGGGAAAATTTATACTCGGGCAATAGTAATCTCGGTGGAGGAAAATGCCGGCTTCCCACCGCTTTCCAGATCGATCGGGCATTAAAACAGACGACGGGGCCTCGCTCTCTGCCTCTATAGCGCGCAAGAGTGAGACAGATAGATAGATAGTTTAGATAGATAGGCGAACGCGGAGAGAGGGAGAGAGAGAGAGAGAGCCGACTTTACTCGACTATTTCGTCGTTATCTTCGAAATCGGCATTATTCTCCCCTGTGCCCGTGCTTGGAGCATCAGTTTGCACACGCTGCGGAGGATTCCGATTGGTTGTTGGCTCCGACTGTTTATTTTGAATTTCCCGCCGAAACCTTGACCCGAGAGAGAAACAGCTTTCCTCTCGAAAAGTTTCAAAGCTCGACACCCGGAGAATAATAAACATCCGTGTATACCAATCGATCTCCCCGCGTGTAAATTTTTCATAAGAAAATCATTCGCCTGCATTCGCCAGTATTTATCTGACCTAATTTCCGAGGGCAGCGCCTTTCCCTCTGTGTGTGAAAAAAAGCTCTGCAAGCTCAAAGTTATCACGCTGGCGAAAAAAAAAGCGAACACCACCGCAGAGCAACAGTGATACTCCGCGTCAATCAACAAACGACAAGTGGGCATCGCAATACATACACATACACACATATAGCTGCATATAGACGTGGCAACGACGGCGGCACATGCGCGCAGCTGCATCACACGCCGGTAAATCACGGCGCGACGAAGCCCTCAAAGGCCTTGTGGAACGACGAGTGTACTGTATATGGCGCTATGCGGAGAGAGAAACTCGCGAGAGAGCGGGCACGCGTCGATTAAAACCGATGTTTAATGCACATCGATATTTACACCCCTGTAACATCAATACGCTCCTGTCACCAAACACCGCCGCCACTGCCGCTGCGCGTACGGTGCACTATTTCACAAAGTTCGCCTGCGCGCAAATTCGTTACCGAATGCCATTAACGGCTGGAGCCCAAAGCCAACGTAGTTGTTGCAGTCGAGGCCTTCTCTCTCTCTCTCTCTCTCTCTCTCTCTCTCTCTCTCTCTCTCTCTCTCCCTCTCGTTTGCTCTTTATCTATACATGCGTATATATACCTGCGCAACGAGGGCCGACGACTCTTTGGCCGGCTGCTATTGAGCAGACGGAATTTCGGTTGAGCCGCTGTATATTGCCGATCTGGGGATTGAAATTATGCGCCGCGAAAGTATATTATTTTGGGCTGTGCGTGATTTGGGGATTGATTGTGCTGTATGCGCTAATGTAATTATACCTGCGGTTCTATTGCAAACATTGAATGCACAATGCGAGCCTAATGGTTGTAAGCTAATAATAATACGAGAATTCGACAATAGATTGATTATAATCAAACAATAAACGCACACGCGCCGAATAACCCAGGAACTTTGATTAATCCTTTGTATAGTCGCCTTTCGTTTCTTCTCAAACGGGCATTTGTTTGCCGGAATCGTTATAAACTCTCCAAATCCCGCACACACACGAGCCTCTCCGGCAAATTTTTCCTTCCCGTCTTCTCTATCGAGCTTCGAATATACTGCCTCCGAGTATTCGCTCTCTCGTCGATAGGAACGCAGTTAATTAATTTCTCTATCGCGAGGAAATTTCACCTTTCGATCCTTGGATGTTGAATTTCGCGCTGCTGGGCAAACCCGCAGCCGCGGCTCTTTCTCTACTTAACATTCTGAAAAGGTTACTCGCGCGCGCGAGCTTCATAATTGAGATGAAGGCTTTATAATTAAATTATTCGGTCTTCCGCCTTGATCATTTGATATTTAATTCGCCGAAAAATTCCGCTATGCTTCTTTTTGTCCGTATATAGATTTTGTGTTAATTAGACGTTCGCTTTGATGGCGCAAGGAGGAAGAGATTCGCGAATTAATTGAAGCTTTCTGTTCGCGATCGAACAAGCGAGCTTTTTATTTTTAAACATTCGGAACTTTGGCGCGCGAAATTCTGAATTCTTTGATCACCCATCAGGCCGTGAATTATTTTCCCCGGGAAAAACAACGCGCCATTATCGGTTATGAATTTCAAAGAGCCGAGCGTAAAACTCATCTCTAAGCTTTGATCGGTATCTCCGTCGACATTAAAACGCAAATGAGCTTTCGTGCCCCGAAAAATTGAACGAAATCCACGTGTTTTACGCGTTCACCAACTCATTTAGCAGAGCTGTGTATGCACGTGTGTGTGTGTATAGATCGAGGCTTTATACGCGCATTACTAAGTCATGGCTATGGGTCGCTTACGTGGCCGAACGAAAGTTTTGCAAACGAGTCGATGCGTCGCGACCCTGTTTCGCCGAGCTTTTGTGTGTCACACACGAGCTGCGTTATTTTATTTGCTCGATCCACTCGGTGTATATAGTTACGAGCTTTTTTTCCAAAGACGATGGAGACGGCTCGCGTGCGCGAGAGAATTTGCAAAGTGCGCCGAGGTATGTTTTACTAATGTGGCACGGATTTAATAGCCGCTTGTGGCCGTTGTTTCGAACTAGATGCCTGCTAATGATTTCCAGAATTCGAAACTGGGATAAAATATTGAAAATTAATAATGCAAATCGCTCGATAAGTTATATAACAAGCGCGATATCGTACGTAAGTCGAGCTGAATAGCCGTGGCGCAAAGCTCTCGACGTCGTAAAGAGCCCCGGTCCAACCGCGCAAGCGCACACACACACCTTTATTTTCGCGTGTTCAGCATCGTTCGGAAGCTCGGCTCGGTCAGAGAGATAGCCAAGATTAGGCGTCTCCTTTTCGCGTACACATACCGTTAGCCTGCACGTCTCTGCAGCGGGAAATGGAAATTCGAATCGGAAATACTTTATTGCCGGCCAGAGCATTCGCCCAAACGAGCGGCCATTTTGCGTAAAATCAATCCTCTCCTGGAAAATTTCCAAAATCCTTGTAACGGAAAATTCGCAGGATTTTCTTGCGCTGGATATCCGGCTCTCCTTCGCGAATCTCTACATCTCTCTCTCTTTCCTTGCGTTTATTCTCTCGTGGCTGTGCCACGGGTTAGCAGATGTCGGCACGTGTATATACTTGGCCGAGCTTTAATTTATTCGGCTGTTTGCGCCGTCACAGTAGCGCTTGTTTACCGAACTCGTCGCCGGAAAAATTCATTACACGTTCGGGAGACTGGATGTTTATCCGCGAGATTGTACGAGTAGCGTTTATGGCTTGTTTCTAATTTGCAGCGATTGTACTTCCGCGGCTGTTTTTTATTTTCGTTTCGAGCGATTTTAATGCGGTGGAAGAATTTAATTTGATAGAGGTGTCAATATTGAGCTTTTTAACTTCATAACGAGAGGCGAGGAGTGCGGTTCAATTTTTTAAGCGCCTCAACATCGATTGCACAGCGTTTGTTAGTTTTATTGCATAATTTTAAAGTTTCATATATTTCTTCGAGTTATTTACATAATCTATTGTTCACCTTTCTAAATTACGTCAGCTTAATATTAAGTAACGATCTTTTTCCATCATCGGCGTTATTTTCAATACAACAATTGAGTACAAGTACAGTAGGGTTCTGACGGGTTGTGCACGACGTGGAGACAGAGGAAGCGCTTGCCTTGGCACTGATCTTCGCAGTACTTTTTCCACGACTCTTTGCACTGTCCGGCTATCATTCGACCTGCAACACAACGGCAATATAATGAATATAACAAAACACGTAATTTCTAATCGATATATCGAAAAATAGACAGAATTTACCTTCGCTAACGCACACAGAACAGGCCATAATTAGCACAATTAACAAACAACACACTTTCAGCGTCATTTTAGCGACATTCGAAGCCATGGTCTACTCGAGTTGGAAACTAAATACGCACTGACTCTCTGCGGTTCTCACTACTTGACACCACTTATCGCGCATCATTATTGTCCAATGAATAGAGATGACCTTTTCAACTGATTTTATCGGGCTTCAATGATCCTCTACTTGAATTTCAAGGTTGTAAATATCGTGATGCAGTTGTCGATCTATTAATTTCTTTTCTTTTAATTTCCTCCATCTGCGCATTACTCTATTTATTGCGCGATAAGTCGTCGCTCGCTGTTTACAGATATAGAGCTGGATATACGACGAATAACGTATGTAGCTCCATTAGACGTCGCGCGTTTGAAATATTTCGCAAGCCTCTTAGTCGAATTCACGCTCGACTCATTCGACACGTAAAAAGCGTTATTCAAAGTACTCGAAATCCGAAATAACGTCGCCTCGAGATTTTTACATGAAATAAATCGTCGTCGGCGGTAACGCCATTTGCAAACTTTATTATTTACAAGAAAAAAAACCGTACAAGCCCAGCATCCCCTGAAAAATCGATCTCTCCCCGCAAACTTCATTTATCACGCACACATTTCGTAGTAACGGTAGAGCTTTCGTTAGTCATCGGCATCGAAAGAAATCATCATCATCATCGTCGCGCCGTCCTCATAACGGGCCCGTGCACGCACCCCCGAAATTTATGGGTCTCGATCACGAAGCGCAATGCTCGCGCGCGAACTCGCGCCGCGATCCATTCATCACGTTTCAGCCGTTTCTATATACTCTCTCGCTCTATACGGGTTTTCGGAGAGAATATAAGAAGCTTGCGGGATGCGGGCGAGCTTTTGGGGGGTGAAATTCGAGGTGGATGACTTGTTTCAGGGTGGCTTCGTGTCGGGGAGAAGTGAAAGAAGAGATTTAGGGCTATGGGTTTACAATTTTTGCAGTGCGCACGGTTAATTATTTTCGCCGCTTTGATATTTATCGCTGCCATTCATGATGCGAAGTCGAGGCAGCACACAGAGCGGTGGGAATAATACAAGCCCTCAGAAGCAGCCCCCGCGAAATCGGGCAAAAAATCTCTATCTGGAAAAAGCTCGAGACCAGATATATCCCTCTTCCTCTCCTGCTCGCGGGAGAGAAAAAACGAATGATAATGGGGGTCACCTATACTGTGCCAGGATCTGCTCGCGGAAAAAATCAAGATCAAAAGAGTGAGAGAGAGAGAGAGAGATAGAGAGAGAGAGAGAGAGAGAGAGAGAGAGAGAGAGAGAGAGAGAGAGATAAGGAGAGGGCCGATGGGATATATACCAAGAAAGAAAGACAGAGCACACATCCCTTCTCTCTCAGGGTGGAAAGTGCCCGCCCTGTAAACGACTAGCTCACTCTCCCTCAGCCGCTCTCGTAATAGCAATTTTTTGCTCGTCGACGCCGTGATCGCGACTGTGGTCGCTCGTTACGCCGGAGAGATCCCGCGGGAAGAGAGAGCGAGAGAGAGAGAGCCGGAATCGACGAATAAATGATCGTGCACTTAATCACGCTCTCGCCCTATAGCAGCCGGTAGGATTAGACAAATCCGCGCTCGAGAGCGCAGTCCATATTGCCAAAGGCGGCCTTTCTCCGTCGAGGTATTTTTCCAGCCGAGAGACGGATTGCGATGATTTCCCGAAGAGAGGTGCTCTCTCGACGCCGCCGCGTAATTAGCGCGATTCGATTGTGCCGACTAGAGAGTGATTTGTGGCGCTGGAATGTGCTTTTAATGTTTAGGAGCTTTCGTTTTGAGCGCGTTTAACGTGCTACTGAATCGGTAATGGCCGCGACGCGTGTAAGAGTTTGCAGTACTCTGGATTTGCGGGATTTATTCGATTATTCCGACTGCTCGATTAATTATCCGTGAGCTGTGTGCTTATTCAACTCCATTTAACGCTTTAATTATATCTGTACATTCGCGTATTTTTATATTCAAGAGAGCTTCTAACGCGTTGCGCTTTAATTGAATTTTTCATAAACGAACGCTCCACTTCTCCTACCAACATTTGCATTCGCCAAGATAATGTAATCGAATTAATATTAACGCGCTCCGCACCAACGTATCAACTTTATTCAAAATAACGCCGCACGCATTATTCAAAAATCATAAATTTCACTATTCACCGCAGGCTCTCTCTCGTGTATCGGGGAATATTTTAAATCCTAAAAACAACCCCGCGACGACGCTTTGCAATTCATATCCCCCAATTCGCCGTTCGAAAACTCGTATTATTCATATGCCCCCTTTTTCCAAAAAGTACGTGTATTACATCGGCCGAATATTTTTACCCCCCGCGAATGGAGCATTCGGCGACTCTGAAACAAAAAAATTAAGAGCACACGCGTCAATCGTCGTACAAACGAGACAAAGGGTGAGAACTCGAAAGATACAAGCCTTCCGGACTGGCCTAATCGCGCGCGAGCGTCGCTCCGTTTTTTTATGCCCCGGTCATGCGATCTCATTTCAGATATTCGAGTCGCCGTGCTGGACGACTGCACTTCTCCTCTCTCCGCCCTCTTCCTTTTCTTCTTCTTCTTCTTTTGCTATCTGGGCTATCGTTCTTTTGCTCCACATTCGCGTGCGGAGCTGTATTTCGATTCTGCTTTTTACGGCCCCGATATTAATCAATATTTCGCGCGAAAATAAGAGGAATTTCGATGAAAGGAGAAGGAAGAATATTCCGTTTTATTAATTCACCCCTTCTTTCATTTCTTCGCCATATGCCACACAGGGTGGGCTCATTGTTTCGCGCTTCTTTTTACTCTCCGCCGCGACCCTCGTCTTTTTGCTTTTCTCACCGCTCCTTTGTTCCAGAGCCGCTCGAAATTTTCCTAGCTGCCGCCGTCATCCCCATGCACAACGTATATTTATCACCGCTTGTATTCTGCTTATCTCGTCCCATTACTCGCCGGGGATAGGGTAATAGCAACGATCCGATTGAATTTTTCGAAGGGAAGAAAAAATTCCGCGCGTTCCAATCAGCATAAAATCTCGAGAAATTCTTCGCGAGTAGAACAGAGAGCGGCGCGAGTAAATTCGTCCAAGCCTGTCTTTTGCTCTCACCCGCTCTCTCCTTCCGGGGGTATCCGCCCCAAAAAGTTCCACGACCTCCGGACTGACCAGCTCGAGAAACCGGTCGTTTCGTCCGGCTCGCGCTCCGCCCGTTTTATGTTCCGCGCAATTCGATCTCTTTCTCTCTCTCTCTCTCTCTCTCTCTCTCTCTCTCTCTCTCTCTCTCTCTACCTCCTTCTCTCTTTGGCACACTGGTGTGTGTGTGTGTGTGTAGCCCTTGCTCGAGCCAGACGCCCGACCTTTAAATCACTTTTGTTTCGCGATGGCGCGCGCTCGCACACCCTTTGGAGTGTTGGGAATTTAAGGAGCTTAATCGCTCCGTTGAGGCAAAAAATTGTAAAAATAAATTTTCAGTTGATTATTTATGAATTAAAATGTACTTTGTTGTGTTTCAGGAAGCGGAAAGCGCCATTGGCGCCATGAACGGACAGTGGCTGGGCAGCAGGAGCATCCGGACGAACTGGGCGACCCGCAAGCCGCCGGCGCCCAAGTCCGAGGGTGAGTCGTCTTGAACTTTCTCCATTTCTACGATCCTCTCGTTGTCGTATACTGACTGTGTTCGTTTATTTTTTTTTTATTTTTTTTTTTCATTTTCTTTTTGTCGTGTTTCTCGTAGTCTCTTAAAGTGTGTATCATATACTATACTCATCCTGCGCGCTCTCTGTTGTACGTTTTCTTACGTTACAATATATAAGTATACATTCGACTATCTACTGTTTCTCTGTCAGATAATTTTTCGCTTCTTAGTATACTTGGATGATTACGTTTCCACACACTTTTCGGGGCGGGGACACACTTTAAACATCAGCTCTATCCGAGAGATAAATCAATCGGGGGCAACCTCGATATCCTCTCCGCGTATAAGCGGCAAAAAAGCAGACACACAATCGCGCGCATTTCTCCCCCGCCCGCGCAAGAGCATCAAAGGATTAAATTGCAAAGATGCGTCTCCGCTTTACAAGGGCAGCGACGTCAGCGCGAATCCCAAGGTCAGAGACGTGCCTTATGATCTTCAAGAGCTCGCGCGCGACAAGTAGGTTTCTTCCTTCCGCCGCTGGCTTTCTTACCTAAGTTTTCCCGCGACGGCGAGAAAGAGAGAAGAGGATTACAGAGAGACAGCAGCAGCAGCGCGCACTGTTGACTCGAACAGCTTCTTCTTCGTCTTTTCTCCGCTGGTGCTATCGTCTGAGAGCTCGCGTATACGGAAGCGAAAATATGACGGTGTTAACCTTGTTCCGAGCTTTGCAGCATTTATTATTCCCTGATGCCGGGCGGAGAAATAAATTCAGCGATTCGATCCCTTGTGTCGCGTGTCGAAAAACACACACACAACTTTCCTTTCTCGCGGATAAAATTCAGAGCGAAGTAAAAGCGCGCGTGAATTAGTAACTGCCGGGCGCCGGATTTAGTTAGCGAGATCAGCGTTTTATAAAAGTGAATTGTGGCAGTAGATAAAGGCCGGGGGCGGTAAGACGCGCGCGCGGGCAGGTACGACGCGCGCGTATGAAAAGGTTATTCGCGCGGAGAGAGAGTCGAGAGCCATTTATTTACGAGCTAGATCTTCCTCTCCCTTCGCTGCTCTCGCATTCGTTATTATACGAGGCCGGGCAGCGCGGGGAAGATTTAAAAGAGACTGGGAAATTCATGCCCAGATTTTCTTCGCGCAAGAGAGTCGACTTTTCGTGTACTCCCGGGAGTAGTCGCTGATTCACCTGACAAGGGATCGAAGTTATTCGCCGATATTTATCAAGACGAGAGCAGAGCCTACGCTTATCCCCATCGGCCGGGATTAAAAGTGACGCCAGACACTCGGTCAGGACGAATTCCAGTCTCCGTCGTCGCGGTAAGCAGGAATCCAATTGAAGTTATGAACTATATACGCATAATGAGCTTGAAGCTGCAGCTCCTCCGTGAAGAAGAGAGAGAGGAGAGGAGGTATTATTATATTATCATAAGCGGCTCTCGAGCGCACCCTTCGCTGACCCCGTCTCCGAGACACCCTCACGCTGACTAACTAATTTCATTCCGCAAGTCTTTAATTAGTATTCGTCGCGCAGGAAACGAAGGCCGAACTTTTTCACTTGCGTCCGCGAAAAAGAGAGAGCTTTTTGAGGTAGGGTGAAATCAATGGCTGTAAAAAAAAAGACAGCGTGTAATTTTCTCAAACTGAATTACAACTTGCTTTACAAGCTCGGATGTAAAAGTTCGAAAAACACGTGGGTATCTGGAATCGTTGAAACTTGGAGAAGGATCATGAATTTCGAAATGCGTAATACTTAAGGAAAATTTCACTTCGGTAGTGCGGGATAAGCCACTCCGTCTCGAGTTTTAATTTTTTTATCGATACTCCCTTGTGGACGTATAATAATCTCGCTCGTGAAAGTCGAAGAAAAAAGTCTTTGTTTTACAATTATCCCGGCCGGCGAACTTTGCCACTCTAACGACTCGAATTACAATTTTTAATTTTGAAAACTCCAGCGGACAAAAAAGTGGCCCGCAAGTAAGGCTGTGGGAGAAAAACATTAGAATAAAATCTAAAAAAGGTCGGAGAAAAAGGAGACACAGAGAGGAAGCTCGAAAGTCCCTCTTTCTCGTGGCCCAAGACGTCGGGGGCTTCCGTGTAAGTCAGGCGTCGGCCAGCAGCAGCACACATTTGCATAGACCAACTCGGAGAGAGCGAGTGTAGTAGTATAGGGGGTAACGGGTCTCGGAATCGACCGCGTCTTTAGCGCTCGCTTTTCTCCTTCAATTTTACCCACTTAGGATCGAAAACTTGCCGTGATTCGCCACACCCCCCTCTTCGCCCTTTTAATTAATGCCCGAGATTTTATTAAGACGCTTTATTGCGCCCTCGGCCGCGCTGCTACCGCTTTTTGGCAAGTTCAATAGAAACTTCATCTGTGTGATAGCTAATTAATCGAGGCGCGCGTTTGCAGCGGAGGGAAGCAGCAGCAGAATTTTAAGTGGCGGGTCTCGAAGAATTTTCCCCGTCTCCTCTGTCAGCGTAATTGTTTTAGCCCGCATTTCATTAGGCCCCGCGCGCGCATGTAGATTTTTCGAGTGTGGCTTTTATTAGCATTCTTATCAGCTTTCTCGAATTTGCATGCGATTTCATTTCGAGAGAGAGAGAGAGAGAGAGAGAGAGAGAGAGAGAGAGAGCGGAGCAGCTTCGCTCGAGGAAAAATCCGAAAACACTCTCTCTCGAGCTGCGCATTAGGTTTCCGAATCGCATTTCACCGGTAACTCAAATTTTCCCTTCTCTCTGTCGATCGGATCGAACCGAAGCAGCAGTGGAGAGAGGGCCGGGGAAAGAGAGCCTTTCGTTTTTTCGGCATTACTCGGAGAGGAAAAAGAGAGACACAGCGAGCGCGGGTCATTTAAAATTCAAAATAGTTTACCTCGGCGGGACACAATGTTGAATCGTTCGGCGCGTCGCGAGAGAGAAATGTACCGCGCACGCGAGAGAGAGAGAGAGAGAGAGAGAGAGAGAGAGAGAGAGAGAGAAGCCGGCGCGGAAGGCTTAATATTTTATGCGGCTCAATTTTTCAAAAGGTCTGCTGCAACCACTGTACCGGCTTCTGCTCTCCCTGTGTATATGTATATAGACTCTTCTCCCGAAGTTTTCCCCGAAACTTTTCGCGGACTTTTTTACATTCGCGGTTCTCTATCTCCCGGCTTTTTTACGAGCTCGCGAGAGATACCAGAGAGCAAGGGAATCCCCGCGTCCGAATTCGACTGAGAGCATAAGAAGCCAAGAAGACGAAAGTTTCGAATCGGTACCGCGAGATATCGGCTCTTGCCAACCTGAACCTTTTTTCTCTATCCGAGAATCATAAATCCGAAATGAGCTGCTTTGTGAACGCTCTCTTGAAATTAACAAGAAACAACACAGAAGCGATATACATTT
Source organism: Nasonia vitripennis (assembly GCF_009193385.2). Classification (NCBI taxonomy): domain Eukaryota; kingdom Metazoa; phylum Arthropoda; class Insecta; order Hymenoptera; family Pteromalidae; genus Nasonia; species Nasonia vitripennis. Next base: position 31,532,577 of record NC_045760.1, on the reverse strand, counting down.
TTCGAAAAAATCCCCGATATAAATAAGGGATCACGCAGCGTGTGTACATGTATACGTCTCCGGTACATTTTGAGTCTGGAGCTGCAGTATAGTGGCTGCTCCTTTTTACAGGATTTCCGCCCGGCGCGATATTTCACCGGCGCAGATCCGCGCGCGAGCGGAAAAAATATGGCGAACCTTTCGCGGTCTCTCGATTTAAGGATACGAACTAGCAGAAGACGTTTTTCCGAGCTTTCGCAGCAGTAGTGGTAGTAGCAGTAGCAGAAGAAGAGGAAGAAGAAGGAGAGAAGAGCCGAGGGTATATCTCCGTTGGCAGTCTTTCGAAAATTCCCGGGGCGCGACTGCGGCTGCCAAGCTTGCGGAGCTTTTTCTACTGCCGCTCTCCCTTCCAGGGAACTAACTCTCTTTTTGGCTTTAGCATCATATTCGCGCGGTCCACTTTCACGCAGTTTATCGCGCGATGGATTTCAAAAAATCGGCCATAAATTGCCCGTTGACTCGATGTTTCGAGAGCGGAAAGCTCACGGGTGGTACACGGGCTACTAGAAGGGTAGTCAATTTAGCGGACGGCACGAAAAGAGGGAAGAATTTGGAAAACGTTTTAATTATAAACCAAACGTTCCACCTGCTTTTGTGTGCTTGACAATTTAATTTTCACGTGTATCGCTCTTTCAGAGGGCTACTCCTCACGGATGAAATTTTAATAAGCCGCCTCTTTTATAATTACGCCTTTAGTGAATAATTAAAAAAGCGCACGCGCAAAGTGTACGCACACACACGGGGCGGCGGTTTAATTGTGAAAAAACTTTCCGCTAAAAAGTACAGCAGCAGCCTCTTTGTAGCAGTCGGAAAGCTTGTAATCAACCGCGCATTACCGCGAAATTGCCAGCTTCTTCTCTCTCCAGCTCGTTTTCAATCAGGCGTTCAAAAAATGCCATACGCCGAATTCCGCCCCCGCCGGCAAAGAGGAACAACCGGCGTATAGAAAACAAACTCTCTGCGAGCGCGCGTTTTTCAAACGGACTATACCGCTGCTGCTGCACCTGTATACCTTCTCTCTCTTCTCTCCCGTGTCCGAGCTATCCTCACTCGCACGCGAGAGACTGAAAAAAAGGAGGTCAGAGCAGCAGCAGCAGTTACGAGGGCGCTGAGTTTTCTCGTTGCCGGGCACACACACACACATACTCTATACGCCCGACCGTTCGTTTGAAGGATGATCTTATATAGCGCGCGCCCCTTTTCCCTCGAGATTACGCTTCGCTGTCAAATTCGCTCGAATAAAAAATTACGGTCACGCACGGTATGCGCGTACTTCTTCTTCTTCTTCCGCCTCTGCGGGGACGTGTGAGAGGTGCAGTGTGGGTGAGTTCGACTTATTGCGCGAGGAGTCGGACACCTTTTAATCTGCCGAAAAAAAGACGAGGGGTGGATTTCTTTTTAATTATTCATGAGCGCCAAATCGATGTCCCTAATCAATGTTGCAAGCGCTAACTCGGTCTGACAGGAGTGATACAGTCAAGTTTGAAATTCAAGAGAAACGAGGATTACCGCGGGCGAAACGTTACATTATTTCGGAATCTCGGAATAGATAGTTTTCGATCAGGGTGACAAACGAGGCGGATCTAAAACATGTTTCTGCTGCGCTGTTATCCTGAAAAATGTCGGGGCTCAAAAATATAAGTCGCTGAAATTATATTAAAAGGAAGGAGAGGAGGAAGAAAAAGAGAGGCGAGCGACCAACACAGCGGAAGGTAATATCAGTGCCGATTTTCCCCGTCGACGTAATTTACGACCGAGAATCGATAATTGTTTAATTACTTTGGTCCAGTTTCACCTCCACTCAAATTGATCGCTCTCGCTGGGTAATTTTCATATTTCAAATTTTATACGCTTCCTAGAAGACGTTTCCGGGGAAACTTGCGTAGTATAAAGTTTCGACGAATGAGCGCTTGCGCCTGTGTGTTTGTACACAAAAAATTGCATAATCACCTTAATCGCGCAAACTTGCGCAAGCTCCGCTGGAGCCATCAAAGCCACCCGACTCTGCCGCAAAACGAAAATCCCAGACAAATCGCGCTCGATAGCCCGTAATACGTAAAAGCTCCGATATCACCTGTCCCCCTATCTCTCTCGTACGGCCGAAACGAATGCGCGCGCGGTGCAGCGAGAGCAACGCTCGTTTTCGCGCACGTACGCGTTTAATTTGACTGAGCCCCGAAGTTTCCGGGCAACTGGGTCAATATTTTACGAACGCCGGCAATTAGTTAACTTCGGCCCCCGGCGCAACGCCGGCGCAAAAATGCGATTGCTGGCATGCTAGAGCCGCCTCGGCACCGGCAAGTACTACTACCGGCCGGAGCTTAATGCCGAAAGTTGGTAATGCGGCGGCGGCGGCGGCGGCGTCGCCCCTATGTTGGAATCGTCTGGGATCTCTCTCTCTCTCTCTCTCTCTCTCTCTCTCTCTCTCTCTCTCTCTCTCTCTCTCTCATTCGCCCACCCGCCGCGCAAGCTTTAGCTCTCCCGTGGGAATACGCACACACTCGCGCAGCCGGCACGTGTGTCGCCTGGGAAGAAATGTCGCCAGGCTGGCCGCTCGATTATGGAGCGGTCGATATCTTGAATTTTCAAAAGTCGGCCTGTCGCTCTCTCACGACGGCGAGATTCGGCCTTGACGAAATTATTTCGGATGCTACTGTAGTTGGATTAAACTTTGACGTTGCAATGTTTCAACGGTTGAAGCACACTACGAGTTTATTCGCGAAATTAGCATACGTTATAAGCGGCTAATCCGAGGCTCGTAACAAGGGGGAGCTTTGAAAACTTTGCGGACAATTTATTAACGACCGGCTGTATTATTTACCGGTTTGCACTTCGCGTCAAACTGAATTGGCGCGTAGAGCGCACTTTGCGAAGCAACAAATTGTAACTGTACGTGTGTCCTAAGCAAATTTGGATTTGTGCTGAAACACGGCTGCACATGCATAACTGGAAACTTGCCTTTTACTCAAATTATCGCGCTAAGAGAAGGATATGTTTGAAATTGCGGGGCTGTGTGCCCTAACAGTTGGAATACGTAATGTTTGGATTTATGCACCGTTGAGAATTTTATCAAACACGAATGCACGACTTGCACACAGAGATAGGCTATATACAGTCGGAGTATTCTTGTCAAAAAAATTCATACCGCGCATCAGCTCAGCCACGAAAAAAAGAAGCATCAGCCTTTGCAAAAACAGGCAGGTGAAATGGAGCCCCGAGCTCGTGGTAACTCGATCCGCGAAACTGCGCTTACGTGACGTAGTCTCCTTACGCCTTTGATGACTACTTTTAGCGCCACGTACACACACACACTCTCGCGTCTCTATCTCTCCATTTCTCGCTCTTCGGCTGTGCGCGGGAGAAGGGGTCTCGAGTGTAAAGCCACGGGGAGTTACGACGCAATCTTCACCCTCTTCCCCGCGAAATTTTACGTCCTCCGCTCGCTCGCAAGCTCGCCTTGGCTTTCGTGCCAAATTTGTTGGATTTCATTTTGAAAATTGCTTCCCCGAGAATTGCGACTACTCGCGCGATAATCCGTAAAAAGGACGTTCTCCGCGTTATTTTTGCGGCTGAGAGAGAGAGAGAGAGAGAGAGAGAGAGAGAGAGAGAGATTAAGATCGCGCGCGAGATTTAGGTTTATACTCGCGAGCCATCCCCCGAGGACGAGGAGCTGCTTTTCAAGGGTGTGTTCGCGCGGCGCTCTGTACGATGATTTACGCCTGTTTAATAACTAACTTTTGTTTTAGTTCCCTACGACCTTATGCGTGTGCACGTGCTGTCCGTTTTACGCCGTCGTCGTGGGATGTAGCGCAGGGAATTATTATTTTTCTTTTTTTTACTGTCCAGTTGTCGCGCGTTACTTTTTGTTAAAACGTAATTTCTTTTAATGACTCTCGGCGTGACGCAAGCTCTCCCGCGGTCAGATGGAGCTTTATCCAGTAGCTCTGTAAATGTGTGTGACCTGGCCCAGCTACGTTATTTTTTTCGTGCGCGACACGTCGCAGAGATAAAACACCCGTTTCGAAGGCTGAGAAAAAAAGAGCCAGCAGCCGCGCGACAAATCGTTCTGAAATTCTTGCCTAAATTACCTCTCGAAAAGAGGTTAGACCTATTCTCTCAGTCCAATTCTCTCTCTCGCGCCGGCGAGTGATTCCTCAAACGTCCGGCCGTTGGGACAAACTCAGCAGTCATCAATTACGCCGGCCAGCAGCAGCAGCAGCCGTGTACGTATACGAATTTCGGATGCGGCAATGAATTTCCGGCCGAGGGGAGGTATCCAAAATAACGATTACGTCACCCCAAGAGAGAGAGAGAGAGAGAGAGAGAGAGAGAGAGAGAGAGAGAGAGAGAGAGACACGTGCGAGCGACGTGTTCCTTCGGCGACGTACGGCAGGGTTGCTCGATTTTCTGCTGCGACGGCTAAACTTCACGATGGCCGGCTTTGCACACGCGTGAAGTACGCTATGTATATTGCTGGAGAACATGCGAAGTTTGAACTCTCGGTTGGTTGCTGGTTAGACTGTGGTTCGTTAGGCCGGTTGTTTGCACGAGTGGAAGTTTATCTCGCTCGCTGATATAAATTCTCTCGTTAGGTAAATTAGCCGATGGTTTTCGCGATGATTGTTTATGTACTTCCAAGGAAACTTCGAAGGGCTGTGCCGTTAAGAGGAAAAATTCATCAACGCACGAGGAAAACACTCAGACGGTTTCTCGCAGTCGAGCGCTCGCTCAAAAGCCGGCTCTCTTCATCGAAGTTCGCTATACTTCGCCGAGGCATCGATTCCAAGACTGAGCGATTTCTCCGCCGCAATTCGTCGACCTTGCCTCCGCATCGATTCTCCTTCCTCTCTCTCTCTCTCTCTCTCTCTCTCTCTCTCTCTCTCTCTCTCTCTCTCTCTCTCTCTCTCTCTCTCTCTCTGCTTTGACGCTCCGCGTCGCGAAGCAATTAGGGGATTATAAATACGCGAAATTTGTCTGAAAACTCGACTGGAGCTTTTAATGAAGCGAAAGATAGTTCCGCGATTGTTTCCACTCTATACTGTATTGACGGGGGCACAGCGAGTTATTGGTTTGATTTGCCGGAATGATGGGCTCGAGTATTTCGACTCGACGATTCATCGCGCGAGCGAAGAATTGCTTTTTCATTAGGACGGCTTTGAAAAGAAGTTTACGCACCTCAAACGTAGCTACATACACGCTAACAGCTTGCCTTAAACGAAGCTTAAGTCAAGCTAAGTGTGGAGTCGTGTCGCTCTAAATTGCTCACTCGCCTTTTGCTGAAACCCGCTCTGAGCTTGCACTTCGCTCTCGCTCTCGCTACTTTCGCTCGCGTTCTGTGTGTAGCTCGACGCGCTTAATCTCTTTCTCTCTCTCTTCCACTCACTCTTGCTTGCTTGCTCGCTCGCGAGCTATATGTAGCAGCACACACGTACTATTTTCCTCTTACAGGCAAGGTTACACTACATCGGCTCGCGAGAGAGAGAGAGAGAGAGAGAGAGAGAGCTTGCGACTGTCGCTCTGTGTGTTTCGCAAGCTGTGCTTTTGCTCCTTTTGCATGGAAAAAGGCTCGGGGAACAACTGGAAAATTAGTGGGATTACTCGATTAACTCGAGGTTTTGAGCTTACAATTATCACTTTCAAATATAGAACGCAACCCCCAGCGTTAGCAAGTTCTCTCTCCATCGCACTTGACACACTGGTAGATAGATCTTCGCAAACTTCCAATCCGTCCCTCGAAGGAGTTACGCGACTCTTCGACTCTCCGCGGCCAAAAGCGCGTCGAAACTCACTGACCCATGTGAACAAGGTGGATCCCCCTCGATACGAATCGCTCGTAGCAGTAGAAATGGTCGCTTGCGATAGAGGCCGATTTCTCTCGCTTTCTTCTCCGAGTTCTCTCTCCCGACTTCTCCTCCTTATCGCGCCGCCAGCTGACCGTTTCCGCCGGCGCTTATCACGATTCCGATTTTACACACTCGATAAAGCCCAGTGCCGCCGAAGTCGATTCCGCGGATGTAACTTGACGACTCTTATTGCGCCCCGAGTTTTTTTCTCGTACGACGAGGGATGGTTTTGTTGAATAACGTATTTAAAACAGCTGAAAAAAATCGTCACCTCAAAGAAAAAGCTTAGCCGCACACGTATGTGCGGTAAAAGGAGGGTATAGCAGCGTCCCTTGGGACGCAGGAATTCGATTCGGCTACACACAGTAGGGCGTAATACATGTAAGTGGAGCTGACAAAAAGACGTGACCTGCGGGGTGAGTATGTACGTCGTCGCAAAGGTTGGGCTGAAAAATTCACAGAGACGGCGCTTGCCGCCGCGGGGTCGCCTGAAAAATTGAACGATTGATGGATACATACACACGGAGCAGCAGCTAGCTCGTCGCCTTTTAATGGCCAAATTCGGCCCGGGCGCGTCGCTTTTCTATTTCGCAATGATGTATCGCGAGCGCGCGCGCTTTTGGCTTTTCATCGATTGGATTTTCGGCGTGTGTAAGCGTGACGCGCAAGCCCGAGCTTTGATGTCGCTGATTTATTGATAGTCGCCAGGGTGTGAAGTAAAAGCTCTCTCTCGGACTTTTTTTCATTTAATGGAGATCAAAGCGTGAGAGAGTGAGAGAGCTTGCGCGCGCAAGCTTGTTAGGTTATTGATGAGTTTATTTATTTTCGAGATCCATTCAGCGAGTACATCGTTCTGGATATATGCCCTGTCTCGCGTAGAGTATCGATTGTATATACGGTTACTTTGAAAACTTCTCCCTTGAACGTCCTCTAGCTCCCAACGGAGTGGATATGGGTAAAAAGTTATTGAAATACAATCCTCGTGTACTCCCTCCGCGCGGCGATAGCGTTTCGAGACGTTCGTAACCGTAGCCCTTATAAATACAAGTTGAGAGACACTGTGTGATGCGGCACAAAGTGCGCCAAATATTGCCCCGTGTAATTCTTCGGATAATTTCGGAGTTGATAGAGCTGGAATTCTCGCGCTGCTGCGGTGTTTCGTCCTGTGTCCGTTCCTCTCTTGGCCGTCCACAAAGCGAACGGTAATGCTTTAAACGATATCCTACGGCTGTCTCCTAAGGGGATATCAATTTCCCATTGTAGAGGCCAATTCTGACCAATTTACTATGCATGCTGCTTCGGGCTGTTCTCCGTCTCGCGACGTGTACACCTGTGCATGTGTGTCTGTGGTAGTCCTGAGAGAGGGAAAATGAATGGAAAATAACGGATATAGGGATACACACGCGGTTGCAGCAAAGAATGGAGCTGCTGTGTTTGTTTTTCCTTCACGGCTGCTGAATCTTGTAAGTCAGAGGGTCGTGTATTGAGAGAGCGATGCTTTGTGTATTACGACCGCTTTGATGTGCAGCTGCTGGTAATAACTTGGCGGGATGGATGGTTACATGGAAATTCCAATTTTGGAATGGAGCCACTCCGAAATGGGGCTTGGAGATTCGATTTTCCGAAACGACCGCTTTTAGCGACTGATCGTTTAGTATAATATACTGAGATCGAATTACCTTCGATTCCGGCGACAAGTCGATCTCGATACTGTACTCGTTCTGTTCGATGACAAATATTCAGAAGCTTTGCTTTTGATCCGTCAAACCTAGCAATTGCATTAGCCGATTTCACTGGGATATTCTCGGTTGCGAGTACATCTCCGAAAACCGATCTGCCGAATAAAACTATAAACAATGCGGCGGCCGGGCGAAGGAGAGAAATGAAAACACGCGCTGGAATTGAAATATTATGATATGCATAAGGGGAAACCGGACCATAGAGCTTTCCCTCTCTCTCTCGCATTCGCGCACAATCGCCGGAAAGAGAAAGAGAGAGAGATGCTGCTTCGGGATGTTGTGATATGGAGAGCCAATCAAAAGTAGCGCGTCCATCGAGAAACGAGCAACAAGAGAAATTGACTGGCTCGCTCACTCAACCCCCCGTCCCCTTTTTCCGCTGCCTATGAAAACGCCCAAGGGCTTTCGCTTCGGTCTCTAAGTGAAATGTTCGCTGCTCGGCTAGTACACAGTCGCGCGCAGTCTGTTGACGTTTCATTCGCCGCGAGTTTTCTCTCTTTCTCTCGGCAGAGGCTTTGACCCTTTTCTCCGCTCGTATATCCCGTATTTTGTCTTTTCTATATCGCGTCCGTTCGCCTCTTAGTGCGGTTATATTCTCTGGAAATTCTCTCTTCGGAACTATATCGCGCGGAATTTCCGATACGAGAAAAATATGCTCCGCAGCAAAGGGGAGCTGAGCATAATTGAACCCCGATTACCAACTCATACATTAACCCAAGCTCTCGTCCCTGTGTACAGCACCACGATCGAGCTTCTGATCTTTGTGTGCAAAGGATCATTGCATTGTCTCTGGCGTTTGATCGGGAGCCGCAAGCTCCGGAAAAGTGCGCGACCGCGAAGCGCTCGATGCATGCTTCGCGACCGCGAAACCAAGCCCCAGGCGGATCGCTGCTGCTGCTGCTTTGTGGCGAAGTTGTCTTCGGTTTTTGCTGCCGAGCTTCGGGATCGACCCTTTGAGCTGGCTTTCTTCATTTGGATGCGGGAAGGGCGAGCTTTCGCTGATTGGCAAGCTTTAATCTGATCGCTCTCTGCGCTCGGGGCTGCATTATTTAAAACGTTTCGTTGCAGAGGTTGCTCGTAGTTGGGACGATTTAATTGGATGCGGCGAATTACATTTTTAATCGAGAAGCGTAGTTGTAAAAAAGAATTTTGCAATTTTTAATCATCCGATGAATAATTCACGACTAGACTGCAAATCCTTTGACTAAATCGTTTCTTTCCCAGCAAAGCAGGAGCAGCCGGTACAGAGTCATCCTGCGCTAAGCCTTTTCGCTCACTCGGCGAAGCGCAAATTGAAGAAAATTGGGCACTTCGTTATTTACAATTGATCTCTCCCGCCCGATATCCAGTGAGGCCCTTAGCACCTTTTACTGTACTCTCTGTAGCAGCATTTCCTCTCTTTGGCTGTCTTTCTCTCTTCGAGCTCTCGTTTCGCTCGATCCACGCTGAAGCTGCTCTCGCGAATTTCGGAATTCGACGAGCTTCTGTGTAGCTTTTTGTGAGCTTTCGATTACCGACAACACGAAGGACGTGTATCTTTCGAGAAGCGATTAGGAATTCGATTCTCGACGCGAGAATTACTGGGCGATTCTTTTGTTCCGCGACGGGATTGATTTTGACGGACATATTTCGGCAGTTACTTGCGTTTTCTTTTAAAGGTCTCTCTCTCTCTCTCTCTCTCTCTCTCTCTCTCTCTCTCTCTCTCTTGCTCTTTTGCTTTCGCTGAAACAATTGCATAATGAAAAACCCATTGTAACGGCGCACGTCCTATTTACATTATGGAACGCGATTTCTTTTATTCAAACCGAAACGCCCAAAGGAGAAAGAGAGAGAGAGAGAGAGAGAGAGAGAGAGAGTATCGATCTCGTGAAAGAGAGAAACACACGTATGAAACAATGCGGGAGGAATTCCCTATAGGATTAAGTACATCAAAAGCTCATGTGTTTTCAAACAAACGCGCGTCGCTTTATATACAGTAGAGGCTGTGCCGACATCAAATGAAATAGGACATCTCTTGTGTCTTCTTATCAAGATCGATGCCGTAACAATGAAGAAAAACTAAGGGATGAAAATGAAAACTTTCAACACACATCTTCCTTCCGAGATAATCGATGCGGCCATTAGTTGCAACAAACGATAATTAGCGAAGATTATGCGGGGATAATCCAAAAAAGGGACGCCGCCAAATTTTAAGCCCGGTCTTCTTAGCAGCTGCGGTCTCATGCTAAATTTACGATGCCCGAATGGTCGAACTGATATGTGATTCTTTTTCTGACCCGCACACGTGGTATTATCACTTTTAAATATGTACGCTGCGTTAAGCGCGAGCACATAGGATTAGCGCACTTGGCGTGTTACCGAAAAATACGATATTTTCGGAGCGAAACAAAAATAACGTTGTTTTCATACTTCGGGGCGACATCAATACTCTACTTCCCTTATGACAAATGAAGCTCCGGCTAACTTTCGTTAAGTCACTTCGAACCTTCATTTGTTATGATTAATACGCTTCACTTGGAACATATTCTTCGCACTTCCCGGTGTACCGTATACGAAAAGAGAAAAATCATCCTTTCGCGCGAGGAAACATCCCCCAAAAGCCGGTGCGTATTCAATAAATTCACAAAAAAATGGAAGACGAGGAAGCGCTTTCGACAATAAACACGGCTCCTCGTATTTGCAATCCAGCAGTCATCCATCTTGCGCTCGCGCGACGCCTCGCAATCTTTGACCATCTCCCTTCCTTGCGGGAAAAATCCCCGCGGCTCGTCCCAGTGGAAATGTGAAAATGGCGAGTCATCCGCGCGCTAGTCTTCTTCTTTCTCCTGCCCCCTGGCGACTTTCATTTTGCCGTTATTATCAACGCAAGCAGAGCGTCCTCGTAATCCCTCAAGATTCTCCGTCGTTGTCTTTCTTCTCCTTCTCTTTCTAGAGCTTGCGCTCTCTTAACCCAGGGAAAGGTGTATACTGCCGGGGGTTTAGGACTCGCTGCTGCAGCTGAGCTTTTTGGGCATCCTTGGTCTAGTTCCTCTTTTTTTAGAAGCCTTTTTTCTAAGCTCTTACGAAAAGAAGCGGAGGCTTCCCTCCCTTTTTGAGGTTTCTCGTAAAATCGTCGCCGAAGAAGAAAAAATAGTAAAACGATAAATATTATTCTCTAGGTTTATTAGCTCCATTGAGTGCAGGAGCTAATGAGGGGAAGGAGAATCGAGGGCGAACTTTTTGAATTCATACAACGAAATGAAAGAGCCGATGATTAGCCGGAGGAATAATCGACGATGCTCTCGTCGGTATCGGTAATTTAACAGAGTGTGCGGGAAGTGACTTGGATTGACACAGTTTTTAAGCGCGTTATCGCATTAAAGCAAGAAGACCGAAGAGATTTCAGACTTTAAACAAACCGCGGCGCCTTATTGAACTCGAGAGAGAAAACCTAAAAGTAGAAGCCCTCCTGGAGATGAAATATGCAACGTCTGAGAGCTCGTCCTTTTTTTCTCCCGCTAAAAAAACGATGATTTCTTAACCATTGGTTATCTCGACAAGAAGACGAGATTTTCATTTGTTCGTCTGACTCGTATATACACTCGATTCCCTCGTTCCCGAATAACCACAAGTGAGAGCCATCAGAGGTACAGAGAGAAAAAAAAGAGAGAGACCGAAACCTCATCGCGCACGAGCCAATCTACCTCCCCTCCCAATTAAAATACCTCCTCGACGCGCGCAGTGCGGCGGTGCCTCGAATCGAATTGCGATAATGGTTAATTAATTAAATAGGCACACTAATTACAGATCATCGGTATAGCGACGTAGCCGCCGGTAGGGATTAAAGCGATTCGCTGATTGTCGCTCGGCCGCGCTGCAAGCGGCTTGTTTGCATGTCCGATTGCATAATTGAATTGCTTTGTCGGTGGCCGACATCAGGGGAGGTCCACTAGCCAGTCCATTTGTAAATTGAGATATTGCTTATTTGGTGGCGTTAAGATAGCCGACGCCGCTCTGCGTAAATTGAGCCACGGAAGTGGCGATTTAAGCCGGGTTGGATAATAGGAGGGGGCATTTGATTCGGAGCTTCGAATTCTGAGCTTAAATACAGAATAGAATAGTTTAAAAGAATTAAAAACTCGGGTATCGCTGTGGACGATAAATAAACAAAGCTCTAATAAAGCAGTAGGAGGATAAAACTCCGGGCGGGAAAATTTAATATCTCACCTGAAATACAACGAAGAAGAAGAGAGAAAAACCTCGGCCGGGCCGACAGTAGCGCGAAACATCGCTTCTCTCGCAGCCGAAATCCGGCGCAAGTGCACAGCAGGGAGAGAGAGAGAGAGAGAGAGAGAAAAAAGTTAGGCGCAAAATATAGAGCTCACGGCGGTTCGCCTCTCGTAAAGAGAAGCTTGCAAGCTCCGCGAGATGGAAATACCTGGCTTGGCTCCAGCCATTCTCTCCCAAAATGATCTTAGCGAATTGGCAATATAACGAGCGGCTTTTTTTCTCTCTCCCTTCCGAAACCAAACCGCACCGAGGCCCCATTAATCCGCATGAAAGGAGAGAGAGTCCGCGTATCACTCGATTAGCGTATTTTCCGGCAAATGAATTTTCGGCGGTGCCGCGTCTACTCTGCATAATCAAATTTTCGGTGGCTGCTGAGCGTACGTGCGAGGGAGAGAGAAAAAAGGCGACCGATACGATCTTGAGATACGATACGGCCGAGCTCCCGTTTCTGTGCCGGCCAAATAATAGAGAGGAGCCGAAAGCTTGCGAGTCGAGGGACTGCATTAAGATTTCGATTACGGGTTTTGTAACATTTTTTTTCCGTTCACTTCTCAGGATGCGTATTTTTGTGCAAGTACAAATTGAGCTAGGGTCCTTGAGATCTTTATATTCGAAAAATCCGTAAACAACAGCCTTCTCTTCGATCCCTGCCTCATACGCACATCTATCCTCGAGCTCTCGAGTGTCAGTGGCGTAATCAAACTAGTTTCGCTATCGGGAAACGATCTCTATCGCCTGCAGCAGCCGGTGGGAAAAAGCGAAAGATTCCGGGGCCTCGAAAAATTACGACGTGAAGAGTTGGGAATTAGTCCACCGTGAGTATGCGAAATATATACATTTTTCCAGAAATCGATGAAAAATTCAATCAGATGGTGAAAACAAAAGAACCTGCCGATAATCAAAATCCCTCTCGGCCCGAATCTCCCCTCAAAAAAAAAAATCGATCCTTGCAATTTTCCCTTCATCGAGGGTGATAATTTCACTCAAACAAAGCTCGGCGCGCCGCAGTGCCCATTTCAAAACAACAAAAGATGCCCGTATCCAAACGAATTGGATTTTCGAAAAAGCTCTCTCTCTCTCTCTTCTCCTCCCTCACTTCCTCTCTCATTTACTCTCTCTCTCTCTCCTGCCGCTGCTCATTCCGTCCCTCTGCAGCAGCCGCCAACTTTCCGGGGGTGAGCTCTCGAAGCAAATCGACGCTCGTTTGTCCCCCCCCCCTAGACCCACTTCTCTCTCTCACTAGCTCTCTCTCTCTCTCTCTCTCTCTCTCTCTCTCTCTCTTCCAGAGCGATTGCGCGCCCTGTCGAACGTGCCTCTTTTCCCCGTGTACGTGCATGCATGCAGGCGCGATTTGAGGAAGCCATTCGAGGCGGCGAAATTGCGAAAAAGCTTCGCGCCGAGGATGAGTGTTATTTTTTTTCTCCTCCACGTCGCACTGCTACTTCTCCTTATCTTCTGAATGCTAGGCGTCGGAGTTTTGCGGTATTCGAGAGTTGCTTTCCTGGCAGGTTAAAATGGGATTTTTATATGGAGATTTTAATATTTTTCTCCAGGGGGCAAGAGCTCTGAGCGCGCTGAAAGGATTTTCATTATTATTCTCACTATATAGCTCGTCGTATTTAGTCGATGACGAGTTTGCCGGGTTTTATCGCTGACGTTCCATTTTTTGATCGGCGCACGGGTGAACGGATTATTATCGAACGCGTTTGTTACGAGACAGTCACAGCGATTCGATCGTAAAAAAAGGTCCTATGCGAATCGATTTCGCCTCGTCGCTTAAATCCATTTTCGACGTGGCCACATTATTCCCCGATAAAAGCATGTGATCGACTTTAGCGTTTATAAGGAGAGAGAAAAAAACGAGATCGGCCAAATCGCCGGAAGGCATTGGCTCGTAACGATCGGAACCTGGCAAAGTTCGATGTCCGGCCGGGGATGATTATGAATGCGGTAATGGAAAAAAATACCCGCCAGCAGCGCATTTAGACCGATATCTTTTGTGAGAGCGCGGCGGCCGTCCGCATTGTGCTCGCTACGGATATATTCCTTTTATTTCCACGTGTATTATAATTGCTCGTGGCTTATATTCAGGGTCGTATGTAATTACGATCTAATCGAGACGTCTACTAAAAGCTTGGAAAAATAAAGTATAACATCGATTTTACCGCGAACAAATTCGTTTTTATATCCGTCACCTCGCGCGCGAGCGTTAATTTAATTCGCGAAACAGCCGCTTTATCGCTCCATTAAACGGCGCTGCCTCATTTGCATGTGTTGCGCAGGCCCCGAGTTGGCAGATTTTTCCGAGCCTATAGCGTATATCCTGCTCTCGAGAAAACGGTCGATCGGCTGGACGCTGCCAGAAGGAACTAACTACCCTCTCGTCCCCGATTCGGCTCTAACCCCTTTCTCTCTTGTCGTCGTCGTCGTCGTCCCTCGGAATTTCGTGTAGAGGTATTTCGCCCGCCGCCGCTGCTTTGCATGAAATTGTTGTAATTTCGCGGTAATTGAATCGAGAAAGATGGAGAAAAAAACGAAGGTGTGCAAAAGTGGGTTAGCTTGAGGCAGAGAGCGCGGCGAGATAAGGATAAAAATTAAACGCGGAGGATGAGAAATAAGGGGATGGGCTGGCTCGGTGTAATTAAGTTTTCCAGCGAAAGATAGAGCTGCACGTACGTGCGGGAATATTTAGGAAGCTTCAGGGAGAAAGTCTGTTCTGCGTAATGTACAGTCAAGGTCAGACAGTTTCTTATAAAAACAATTTTTCCATAAATGTTTATTAGGCAGGACAAGCTCGTATCGTTAATCGAAAGCAGAAAACGAGCTTTCGCATACCCTCCAGAGATATCAAAGAAAAGCGTCGGAGAGCAACTCAATAAAGCAATTATACACGAGCACTACAACGTTAATTTCACAAATTTAGCGACGCTGCTTTGCATGTAATTGTAATTTTGCGGTAATTGAATCGGCGCAACGAGATGAAAAAAAAAACTTAACCGAGCGCTGCGAAAAAAGTAGGTTAGCGCGCGAGAGAGAAAAAGATAAATTAAGTAATACGAGAGGCGGTACTGGGAGACAGGACTGAAAACACGTGAATGAGAAATGAGAGAGTGGGGCAGAAAGAGAAAGAGAACGCTACTGAAAGCCGGTGAATAATGCAAAAAAAGAAGGCGTGTAATCGCGAACACCGATGCGAAAAAGGCGACGGGGCATTTGTTAAAGTCACTTTGCGAGTAGTTGCTAAGTGAGTAACCGCACGCGGCGGCTCGGATTTTTTCTCCCTTTCTTCTCTCGCTGGATAATAAATTTTCCGAACTTTCCTGCAGGATTGAGTTTTAATTTTTATCGCCGAGGCAGCGAGGCCTGATGTCCGTCCGCGACAAACGTAAACTAGCTCGCGAATTATGCATATGCTGCGTAAATCACCACGGCAGGACGAAAGCGAAAATTAATAATTCAGGAGATTATTTAAAATAACGCGCAGCCGCGGGCGGAAAGTCTGGCTGGGGGGCTGTGTGTGTGTGTGTGTGTATGTAAAATGTTTTGAATTATTAATTAGAACGAAGAGATGACTTATTAACTGCGGCGTATATACTCGTTAGGTCGAGCGATAAGTGACGTTGTTCCAGCAAATATTGACTCTGCGAAATCAATTATAATTTGACCCTGTATGTGTATTGTTTCGCTTTTCCATTCAATATTATTCCGGCTGTGCGTGTACGGTGGGAGACGATAAAATCCGCATAAATTTTATCCCGAACGCACGAGTAATTAGATTAACGTTAATTAGACGCAAAAATACGTGCAAACATACCAATTGAGATTCGATAACCCCCGGCGACCGCTATCCTTTCCCAATCAGTCGGAGAGAAGAAAAAAGGGGGGAAAGCATAGGGAACCAACCGAATTCAGATAAATTACAGCTCGGCGGCGCCTCCTTTGCTTTTCGAGAATCCGAAGGAATCAAAAGGGATTGCCGGCTAAACGCTCACGTATACCGCGGGGCTTTATTGGCCGCGCCAATCTATTAAGAAGGCGGGAGAGAGAGGGAGAGCAAAAAGAGTCGAACGAGTCTGAATTTATGCCGCGACTACAAATCTTGGGCTTGGCTGACCCGAAAGGAACAACCAGCGCTCGCGAGCGAGCTTGGAAAGTAGAGCTTTTTTCCGAAGAGTAGTACACGCGTTTGCGTATACGCGCGATAAAACTAGGCTAAATGCTTCCCCGCGAGATTCAAAACGTTTGAAGCCTCAATAATCGTTTACTCTCGGGGCAAGCTCGGCGGAAAAATGTAACGACTCGCTGTAAACAAATTTAATCCGCGGAGCGGAGAGAAAAAAGCAGTTACATTTACGTCGAAGTAAACTAAAAAGTACCTAGCTCTAAAGCAAAATCTCGCTCGGCGCGCGCGCGAATTTTTCAAACGCTCCTGAAAGTATCATAAAAGAAAACAAGAATGGATGAAAACGAAAAGCTAGAGAGTTGATAAAAAAAAAGGAAGGAAGAAAAGAAAATACATGGAGAGGGAAAGAGGGGGCAAAGAAAAGCCCGCGAGAAGATTCGAAGAAAGTGAGAAAGTATTTTGAAGCGAAAATTCCGCGCGCGCGTGGAACATCGGAGCAGCCGAGCTAGTACAGCTGCGGTGAGTAAGTAGCGAACAAACAGCCGTAAATAATCGTCCGGGGTAACCCTTTTGCCGAGGAGGAGGCTCGGATACTGCTCGGTAAGCTCGAGAAAAACTGGGACTGAGGGAGAGAAAGAAATACGGCAAAACAAAGGGAGAGGGGTCGTGGCAAGGAAAAACAGGAGATAGAAAAATAGAGGCTCCGCAGGATAAAAATTTTCTTTTGACTCTAGAGGAGAACAATAAATGCCAGACTTCTTCTGAAGGCTCGTAAATAGGTGGCGGTTTCTCGAGAAATTCACCGGAGAGGGGGAAATTTACGAAATCGAGCTTGATTGCTTCAGAATTTCAAAACTGATTTTCTCCGCGCATAAGCGCGCGAAGACAGACATAGTGAGAGAAGAAGAGAGGGAGAGAGAGGAAGAGAGGATAGCGTCGAGCTTAAGGAGGAGAAACACAAGCCAGCGCGCGCGCCGAGATTACACAGAAACTTTAACGGCCATGGTTACTTAGCTTTCTCGGCTTGAGGTTGGAGAGAAGCGAGTAGTAGAGGCGGTCTCTCGAGGGGTGGGACGCAATTCAGCCAGCTGGTTTATTAGAACTGATAATGTCCCTGTGAAGAGCAAGCGAGAGAGAGAGAGAGAGAGAGAGAAAGAGAGAGAGAGAGAGAGAGAGAGAGAGAGAGAAAGAAAGAAGGCGAAATGGAAGACGAGCTGCGCGCGCGCTCGCCCATTACCAGTAAATAATTTTGGCCCTTAAAGCCTGAAGTTTCGCGTGTGCTGCTACTCCTTCGGACGGAAAAGAATTGTTTTCCTCCACTTATCTGAGCTATTAAAATTCCGCGGAGATTTCCTTCTCTCTCTCCCTCTCTCGGTTACTAGTTCTTCTTTTTTTTGTAGTGGATGAAAAATAGAAAGAGAGAGGGAGAGAGAGAGAGAGAGTCGTGTCGAGCGATGTTTTCTTTCGGAGAGGAAAGGAGGACGATCGACTTTTCGATATTCGTAAGTTACATACATTGGAGGCGAGCTGGGAATCGAGGGAAAATTGATACTTCGGCTGAGGGAATGGATATTTCGGGAGAGTAGTTTATTCGCTACACACTATTGTTGCAACGCGTATCGTTATCTTCACTGTAGGGAGAATAAAGATCTGCAAGTGGTGAATGAGATCATAAATGCGCATGCACGTACCTGTAATTTAGGCCACGGTGGTTTAATAGCTGTGATAGCCAGAGAAAAGCTATGCATGACATTTGTATGTTTTTCGAATACTCAAAAATAAATAATATTCTATTCCATTCTATGAACTTGCTCTAAACTCGATGCGACCAAAAAAAAGTTTTATAGGACTGGAATAAGATAATAATGCTGTCTTGTGTAAAGCGTTCCTTCGGCTCCTTCTGTATTTTTCTTTAAATTTACTACTAGAGAAGATATTAAATACACCACTGAATAATGCCAGTCCTTGAAACTAAAGTTTCGCGTGCGCTAGTCGTTCGGACGGAAAAGCATTGTTTCCCTCTACTTATCTGTGCTATTAAAATTCCTCGGAGGTTTTCCCCTTTTCTGTTGCTGAAAGTTTTTTTCTCGTTTTTTTTCCAGGACGGAAATTTAGCGCATAAATAAGTTTTATGGTTGAGAAAATTTTTCAAGTTATCATAAACAAACATTACAGTCTTGAATAAATGCGAATAGCCATTGTTACACGTACACGCCCCAGTTTTCATGCAAATGACCCGTATGACTTCTATATAACAATTAAACTATCACATTTTCACGATGTCTGGTATAATCGAAATTTCACTGTTATCGAGTTTTACATTTTAACTATCATGATACGCCAGTATAAAAAGCAATAAAATTGACTCCATTCCAGCGCGACAACACATGACTAACACGAATATTTTGCAGGAGGGAGAGACTTATGCTTGGTGGCAAAGAGAAAGAGATGAAAAAGAGGGAAAGAAAGAGAGAGAGATCGGATAAAGTGAAAAGAGATGAAAAGTGAAAAAATGGTAGGCTTAGAAACGAGTGTGTAAGTTCAATTAAAGTATACCAGACAAAAATTTTACTAACTCAACAAATTCAATTATATTATATATTCAATATTGCAATTTATTTCATTTTTTTCATCACTTTCATTTGTTTATTTATATATTATACTAAAAACCATCATGGAAATATTTTTTACTTTAGGTTTGCTACTTTTGTTTTTGTTTTTACAACTTATTATATTTATCAAATTACGCGCAGATATATATATATATATATATATATATATATATATATATATATATATATATATATATATATATATATCAGACTTTTTTCTTATATACTCTAAACTTTTTTATATACATTATTTAGTTTTCAAATATACTTCTACTATACAATTCGTCATTATTACTGTTCATCATCATTTATTTCTTATACTACTTCATAATATACTGTTTCCATGTATCAATTTTAATTCAAATTACGTCATTGTACTACAATTACTGTGTACAACAACAATGATTCATCATTGAATGATAATTAGTATTATCATTCTAATGATGCATTTCTCATTTATAACCATTGTTTATCTTCTCATTATTATTCTCTCACTACTGTATTTGTACATTTCGTTATTTATATTGTTCGTATTACTCCCTCTGTACAGCTACCCTTTCTTTCTCGATCATTACAAATTTGCAATATTCGAAAAGTGTAGCCATCAGTATGACGTCATTCGGAAAATATACAAAATTTTCTTTCGCAATGTACACACAACATTTTTCCGAGCGCATTTTTCGCCAGATTTCGTTTTTTCGTGCTTGACGAGAAAGAAATGGAGAGCTGCTTTATTCTGTGACTTGAGAAATTTCTGTAAAGTACTTATATACTATGTTTATAGTCGAGTTCGTTATATTTTCAGTAATTTTGACTTGCAATGTATATTTTTGAAGTGAATAAGCGTATGAATTTGAATGAAAGAGGTACGCGTATTCGCGGGTATATCTTGCAATACATAACTATCATTTTAAAGATCATTACGTATTATTGTGCTACGAGAATTATTAATATCCTTATTGACTTCATTGGCTTTAACGTATACATATCTGCATGTTTATTCTACCTTTTTATGAGTATTTTATAAAATAATTAAGATTTTATTGGAAACGTCAAAATTAATAGAAATTTACGATTGCCAATTATTAATGGTTACTGAATAACGTAGGCAATAAGGGGATGTTATAGTCACTCGTTACCGGCTAAGTAATGGCGTACGATATTATTTTGACTCAGTAAATTTTGCATTGTAGCATCAGTTGTAATCGAAAAATATAAAACTAAAAGAAAAACGACATGTACAGCGTGAGATTTAGTATTGCTTGGGCGGTAAAAATGACTCTCACATTTTCTTGTACACGATTTCAGTCATCTCTATACTTTTACAACACATTCCTTTTTATATTTTTCTACTATACTTGGTTCTCACAATTATTGTTCTCATCTTGCTGTTTATTTTTTCATACTCAAAATTTTTCTTTTACACCTTTAAGCTTAATTTTTTTTATCAATAATTATTTCTGTGTGTAAGCTCTGACAAACGAGCAGAGACTACTGAATGGTTTTGTACGACCCAACTCTTTTTCTGAGACTGATTTGGATGTGTTAATACTTCATCGAAGATTGACTTAAATGCATGAGATATAGAATGAAAAAAATTTCTTCATTTTTGTACATACTCTCGAAGCGTCATCCAGAAAAAGAGTTGCAAAATCGAAACGTAGCTATTACTAGGACTCCCAAAAATCAACAGAAACAAAAATTTTCAACCCTGGAGAAGTTAACGGGTCCTCTTTGGTCCCTATCGGCGGTAATAATCGCAAATCGAGCCTCGCACCGTGTCCCGAAGCGATACACACTGGCGAGCGATCGATTTCAGCAGTAGCAGACGGGCCAACTTGCCAGACAATGGAGCATTAGAGAGGCGGCAACACATAAACCGGAAACAGGCTGCTCAACGCAATTTCGACATGTTTAGCATCCCGGACCTGTCAGGTGTCAGATGCGCGAGAGGCTGTTTCAGTTTAGGCACGTTCGGGTAATCAGTCGGCTAATGAGCCGGTCACACACGCTCTGCTGGAACCGTCCGTCCGTCGTTGTATCCCACTATCGGCCGATCGCCCAAACGATAGCCAAACTATGATACCCCCTCAGGCTGTACTCGTCGGACATGGTAATGATCCTGCTCGCTTTTTTACTGCTACCGGTGTGCTTTATCGCTGGACACAGATCTCTCTGTTCTCTGAGTTATAATTATTTTTCGGAAAATTTTCTGCACTTAACGCTGCGCGAGATTAAAAGCGGAAGAGACGAAGAGAGTGAGAGGATGGGTATCACTTATTTATGTAAACTATAACAGCCTTCGAGCTTAATCCGTTTATCCACTTTTTATCCTATCAGAGATTAGGCCATCCACTTACCACGAAGTTTACCCTTATTAACTATTCTCTCTTTCTCTTTTTTCGTCGCCCTTCCCTCTCTCCCTTTCTTCCACGGCGTCTTCTTGTTTTTCCTCGCATGTACACAGAGGAGAAAGCCTCTATCCAGCTTGTAGATGACTTTAAAGTCAATCAGCCTTCCGGAGATAAGACTCGACGAAATTAGAGCTAGAAAGAGATCGCGAATGGCGAAACTAACGATCGGCTTTGAAATTAGCGCCGGGCTACGAGGGAAAAAAAGTGAAAAGTAAAAGCAGAGGCAGCAAGAAGAGGATAAATATAGAGAGGGAGACTGAAAATGGGAGGAAAGAAAAAAAAGTTAAGAATAATAAAGGTAGACTGGGTAAAGAGAAAGGATGGGGTTAAGGAGAATAGAGCGAGTTGCCCGCGGGGCTTGACGCGGTCTGAGAGAATCCTGGGCGATATTGCCGTGGAAGCTCTCGAAAATCTGCCGCAAGTTATCACACTTGCGAAAACTCGATTTTCCCTCCCTGAGAGCCAGCCGACCGGATGAGAGAGAGAGAGAGAGAGAGAGAGAGAGAGAGAGAGAGAGAGAAAGAGAGAGAGAGAGAGAGAGAGAGAGAGAGAGAGGAAGAAAAAGCTCGTATTAAGAGCGAGACGTGCGAGTGCGTGAGTGTATTACGCGAGGTGTAATCGCTGTATGTGAAGTTGTTAAAAGTGTAATACACATGTCGACTGCAGTACACTCCGGAGCTTAGATCGAGAGCTGGGAATTTTAATATCTGCTCGTAGGATATAGAAGCGAGAGGGGAGTATAAAAATCCGAAGTGAAAATGAAGGGATAGCCTACTGGAAAGAGACGAAGAAGAAGAAATAAATCTTTAACGAGAAAATTTTTATTAGCCTGAAAGAGAGAGAGCGCGCAGGGGTAATTTACCTTATATTACAGATTGAAAAATTTCATGGTTTGCCGGGAATGGAGGAGCCAGCGTAAAGGAGATTTCAGATTCGCTTAAAAATTGAATTAACTTTTCTCTCTCCCTCTTTCTCCTATGCTCTTCGTTTTTAACTCGGATTTCAAGCTCCAAACATCCAGAAGCTGCGCACTTCTCTATCCATACAGATCGATACCGGCAATATCGTAATGAACAAACTCAGCAAAGACAGACAGAGAGGGGGGAGTGGAACGGTTTTACCGATCACGTTTACACTCTCCGGTTCGGCGGCTAAGCTATTCGGGCGGCGGGATCGTAAACTCGGCTCAGCAAGGCCTCCTCCGGGGCGTCTGATATCGCAGGGCTCACATCCTCCACGCGCGAGAGAGGGAGAAAGAGAGAGCCAGTTAACCCCCTTCACCGAATATCGGAGCGACGGCTGATACGCCGAGTCTTTTCCTCTCGAGTCGATCTCTTGCGCTCTCTCTCTCTCTCTTCTTCGATGTCTTTTTTTTCTTGTTCTTCTTTTCAGAATGGGTTTTTGTATTTTGAGCTATTGGGACTGAGATAGGTTTGATCGAGAACGCGAGGGTGGATATTGAGTGGTATGGCTCGAGGTTCAGTCGTACTGTGTACATTCAATACTGTTTAAGCTCTAAGTAATACTTTTGTCTGCGATGAGATGTTTCAATCCGAATTTCGAAAGGGAGAAACAAGTAACGTTCATTTTTTTAATTTTTATGGTTTTCCTTTTAATAAAAATGCTTTAAATCCAAGTGTGTATACCCATAGTTTTGCTATTTATGCATTTGTCTTTTATTTATAATCGAGTGGTGATTGAAAGAGTTTTTTAATCTATTTCTGTAGACTTGTAGTATCGATATACAATATCATTTTATAGTCTTATCACGACTGTTAATAATTGTTTTTTTGAAATAATATTCAGTTATTGTTATATTACATTTGAATAAAAATTTATAATGACCAAGTTTTTCAATGTGTAAATATAATTAGTTCTACAAATTTTGCATTAGTTTAAGATTTTCAAATTTTAAAGTTTTAAAATTGCAGTAGGATTCTACATTTTCATTTGTAAATCGTTGTTTGACATCGCAAATCAACACGTTGTACACAAAGTTTATGATAAAATTGCATTCTCAAATTTTAATGAATCTAATAAAAATTATGCATGTTTTTTAATCGAAACTATAATTGGATCATAACGAGTTCTACTCAGATCCAAAATAACAAGGTGTCAGGTTTCCAAGAATATCTTCTTGCCAATTGTAATCTTACTTAACTATTTCAAAGTTTCCTTTTGGCCGGTGTCAGCCGGTCTGCTTTCAAATCAATGCTTTATCTTTTCACTTATATTGCACAAGCTTACAGAAGGCTTCAACTTTTTCTCCTTTTTTCCGTACAGTAAAAACTACAATAATAAACTTGTCTCGCAGAACCTGATTCACCTTCAAAATTATATATTTATATATCTCTGAATTTTTCTTACATCAATTACCAATAAAGATCACGATTTTCTATATATACTTATATCTCTGTATAAAAATAAAACTTTTCTCTATTGATCGCAGCAGTAATTTTCTTTTACATTTCAAATACAATATCCAAAAAAAAAAAAAAAAATGCACCTCAACAAAGTCGAATCTAACGTCAAATGTTCCCTTTGCTCTCTGGTTACAGCGAACACGAAGCCGCTGACGTTCGACGAGGTTTACAATCAAAGTAGCCCGACCAATTGCACCGTCTACTGCGGAGGCCTGACTAATGGCCTCACGGAGGAGCTCATGCAGAAGACCTTCTCGCCCTTTGGCTCGATCCAGGAAATTCGAGTTTTCAAAGACAAGGGCTACGCTTTTATCAGGTACGTTCTCTTTCCCCTCTCTCTACCTACCTACCCCTCTTTCCCCCTTTTCTCTCTGGACTACGAGCACGCAGACCTCGTTATCCAGCCGTGCCGACGTTTGGCCAAAATAATTGGCATCCGATGGTAGGCAAAATTGACCCGAGCACTTTCATTTTTTTTGAATTTCGCATGAAAAGTAAGATCGCTCAAGAGCGAAGGCAGCCTAAAAACGTAATAAAAATCGCCTAATACGAAATTTTCCTCTAAATTATTTTTACGAGCCTTGATTTATAGGAAAATAAAAAAAAAATATATATATCGTCAGTGATACATCTTAACTGCCCCGAGTTAAAATATCTGCAAAATTTATTAAAACTTGAACCCCTAGCGCACGCGTTCCTCAAAGCCTTCATTTGCATAAACCTCGCGTGTTATACATTTTTATCCCGTCTCAAATGCATACCTTTGAAGCGGGTCTTTATACAGGATGAAAAAAGGGAGTAAACGTAAAGCTCGGTGCCCCTTTTACCGAAAGAGTGAGAGTAAGCGAGAGAGCGAATAAAGCAGAAAAAAGGCGACCGACGCGCGCAAGGAAGGAGCGAGAGGAAAAAAAGGGAGAATGAAAGTTTATTACTTCCAAGGGAGTTTCTCTCTCTCTCTCTCTCTCTCTCCCTCTCTTGGGTGAAATCAGAATCCAAGTAATCAAACTGTCCTTTGGAAAACTTTAAATTAAATAGTTAATTCGAAATAAATAACGGTATGAATTTCCCCAGCGTTTCTTTTTCCATTCCACACAATCGTACTTGCTCGAACTGTAATTGAATCAATCCGGAGGCAAATTCGTTGGCCGCAGGCTGATAAACGCTTGCAAAATGATTCATTCTACTTTTTGAAATTCAATAACGAGCAACAGTAAAAAAAAGTCCATTTATACTCCCATCTTCGTCGTCCTACTATCAAAGTCCTCGTCGGACACCGACCCTGTGGACAATGTTCTCGTGCGTCTCTTTCAGGAGCTCCCCGCCTTGGCTTCTAATTGCCGTCGTCGCGCGCGTTTCTTTCTTCCGCGGAGTCGCAGTAGCCGGAAACGCCGCCGTCGTCTCGCCTTCGGAATGACGAATGGACGCTGCGCGGAATTCTTTGTCCGAGAGCCAGAGAAAGGGACACCGGAGCGGCGAGTCATATCTGAGGACGGCTGCTTATCGGCGGCAATGAGGTGACGGGATCTTTTCTCCAGCGATTCGAGAGCTTCCGTTCCGAGTTGCTTCTTGAGCTTGAAGTATATATCTTATATCTAGATTCTATGGGACTATGGTGGGCTGTTGTCGCGAAATGGTTTTCCAGCGTTAAACTTCAAATTTGGAAAGGTTTCGCATTTTGCAAACTGTTTTACCGACGGCACACGCGTAGTAACTATGTATTTACCGTTAAACTGTGGTATTTAAAGCAGGACCTAAACTTACTCGTCCTTCATAAAGGTCAAGATGCTACGAAATTTCCTTTTCCCATTAAAAACGTTTTTTCCAGCGTTCGGTCGATAAAATAGTTCCCAAGCGTGGGACCCCTAACAAGGATTTCACCGGTAATTGCTCTAATTGCTCCGATATATACATTGAATTTTCTTCTCGATTCGATCCTCGCGCGTTTAAATATTTACGAAGGAAGAGCGAACTACTGAAATCGACTTTCCGTCAAATTAACTTCACGCTCTAATTACCAAGCTAAATAGCCCTTCATTCAATATCGATAACTTCTTCAATCCATTACCGGCGCGGCGCACTACACAAAGCCCAACAATCTAAAGCGCACACACCAGCTCTCACAAAGAAGCAAGCTCAAGCGAGTCAAAGATAAAAACTCAAAGAAAACCATTCTCCTCACCTTTCGGCGACGATCCGTTCGCCCGTCATTATTAATTTCCGTCGAGGATCGTCGAACAATTTGCTCTGAGGAACCAAGCTCGTGCAGCACTGCAGCAGTACAACGACAGACGAATCGGACTGCACGGTCCCCTCGGATTTGCGGACTTGTCGCGCTCGTGTCATCGTATCTGCAATGAATAGCGCGTCTCCAGCGAGCCCTTCGCGAATTAATAGAGCGTGCGCTCTTCTCGAGAGGATTCGAATTCGGGAGTGCGCGGACGAGGGACTCCCTACAGACTGACCCCGCTGAGCTTCTTCCCGCTTTGTACTTCGGGGGGGGTGGGCTTAATGTATATTAATACGAGAGAGGAGATGGCGGAGAGAGAGAGACTGCAGGTTGTTTGATGTTTCGTTATGCTAAACAGCGTCGCCGAATTGAATTGACGGCTGCTATGCTACAATCTGGGCTTGATGCAAGGAGCGGGAGAGAGAGAGAGAGAGAGAGAGAGAGAGAGAGAGAGAGAGAGAGAGAGAGAGAGAGCGCGTGAGTGTGTAGGGATGGCGGTTTGGCTGCTTAGGCGCGACTGCGCAATCGGATTTTCAATGAATTCCTAATGAGCTGCGCGACGTTTAGATGCCGCTGCAGAGCAGATTCGAATTAGGAGGTATTTTTACATTATTCAGCTGCTCTTTAGTGCTGCGCCGGCGTTTCAGGCAAATGCATAGGTTAGAGGGGAGATGGCGGTTGCCACCGCTGCTGCTGCTTTTGAGACGTTAATTATAGAGGTGAAGTTCAAAGGGGAGCTGTAGCGAAATAATCGCTGGAGTGTTTTTTCGATGGAAGCATCTTTTTCTCTATTCTACCCAATAACCTATACACCTCTGGGTTCACGCAAAAGTTCAAAAAACACGTCATAATTTGATCTTCGTACCAACTACGGTAAATAAATAATCCGCAGCTCTTTTCCACAGCCGCAGCGCATAATATACCCCTTTCTCCGTTAATCCCTCTCTAATTTCTGTCGCGGCAGCGGCAGCAGCAGCAGCAGCAGCTCGTGCAATTTGCATTAGTCGACTCAAGCGCGAATCATCCATCCGACGACTTCGTCCTCATCATTCCCACATAGCCGCGTGAGAGATTTGCATTTCGAGATAGTCGCGCAAACGCTCGTTCGCAGATCAAATTTCGTCTCGGCGCCGACCGCGAACGTCCTCTCTCTCGAGTGCTGACCTCCTGATGCTTAGGACCTCTCGTCAAAGCGCGCCGGGATTAGCTCATAGCTCTCGGACTTTGATCTGGTTTATTAATGCCGCTGAAAAATTCATTCCGCGGCTGTTATTTACGTCGGCGTTAGATATGCTCGATTAGGATGATTAAAAGGTGTATGATTATTATTTTTATCGAATCGATTGCGAATTATTATTAGCGTTTTATTGACTCCAACTCTCCTCAGGATAATCTGTCTTTGCTGCAGCGGATCTCCGAAAAAACGACGTGTTTACGTACAACCGCTCGGCATCCCCACAATCCAGCACCACCTTATTATCTACCCCCTCTTCATCGCACTCCATTTCCATGCCATCTCTCTCTCTCTCTCTCTCTCTCTCTCTCTCTCCCTCATATGCTATTTTCGTCGTCCATAACTATATCTCTAGCTCTCCCACAGTCTATTTTTCGTCGGCGAACCTTGGGCCGTTGCCAAACAGGTCTCTCTCCCTCTCTTTCCTCATAATTGAAGGGTCCAATAAATAAAACCTAGCTGCGCGGTACATAGCGGCGCAAAAATCGTCGGGAAGAGAGAGAGTAGTTTTCGCCGACCCTTTTTTCACTCCCTGCGGTTTATTTCTCGCTGTGTACACGCGCGCGCGTGTGTGCTTATTCCGAGAGCGCTACTTTTTTTTTCATACGCGCGTTTTCCGACGGTTACTCGCGCTCGAGATTATTTCAAGTGGAATATGGGCCGCTCTCTCTCTCTCTCTCTCTCTCTCTCTCTCTCTCTCTCTCTCTGTTTTTTTCGCGTTTGATTAAAACCCTCGAAAAAATTGGACTCTATTTCGGGTTTCATCAAAGAGCGAGCGGGAAAGCCTCGTTTTTTTCGAAATGGCGAGTGCGTTAAGGAAATACCGCACACGCGAATGCAGGGAACTATTCAGAACGTTACTATTTTCAATTTCGCCGTTTGCTACGCGAAAAAAAGAGTTTATTTACGAAGAGCTGCGATGGATTAAACGGAAAATTCGCAACAGCGTGTGTATGAAATTGCCGAAAAGAGCGTCGGTTCGTTATGGTTATATAAGGCATGAAAAATCGATTACCGCAGCCTCTGACCGGCAAAATATAAAACGCCTGGCGCACACAGCAGCCGCGACCACCGCAGCCACACGTAAATAGCCGAGCAGTAAAATTTCGCGCGATTGCCATCGCGGCGGCCGTATAAAAATCATTCTATATACGCGATAAACCGTTCGTCCGAGCGATTTGCGCTCCGGTCAAGCTCAAAATAAGGCTCATCGTCAGATGCCAGTCGCAGAAATGGCTATTCGCGCGAGCGCAGTTATACGAGGCGGACCACGTCGTGGGCGGAAAGTCTTTCAAGCGATTATTGGCTCGGCCGTCGTTCGGAGATACGAGAAGTCAACTCTGCGGAAATAAATAAGTTTCGAGAGAACGCGGTTAGCACGAGTCGTTTGGTTATAACCGCGACGAGTGTTATGACGTTGCTCGTCGAGGATTAAATGCATCGAGGTGGAATCAACGACAAAGATTCTGGACTCGTATCAGGTTGACGAGCGAAAACGTTACGCTTTATTATTGGCTTGGCTCCTTAGAGTGAGATTGAAAATGAAAGAATGGAGATTGTCGGTAATCTTTAATGAGCTCGGGGGGATCGGCTCTAGAAACCCATCGTCGATACGATGAATAATAATCCGAGGAAAAAATAAGTCACTCAAGATGCAGCGCGACCAGGTCATCGAATTAATGCATCGCCTCTCTCTCTCCAACGGAAATATCTCCGAAAGAAATCTCATCAGAGTCCACGACCGGCTGAATAAAACAGCGAGATATCCCAAACAAAAAAATATCCATAGTTCATACATTAATTCTTGCAAACGAAGAGAAAAGTCCAATCGCCCAGCTGTCAGCAGGCAAATCTCGAGTAAAGCCGCAAGCTTCGTCCCGACAAATAAGCCGGCAGCGGGCGAAATTCTCTCTCTCTCTCTCTCTCTCTCTCTCTCTCTCTCTCTCTCTCGCGTCAATTTCGAGCAAATGAGAAAAAGGTCCCAAAACGAGATATAAAGAAACGGGCGCGAAAAAGCGGAAAGTATCGCGCGCTCGCACGCCAGAGTGCGGTATAGGGTGGGAAAGAGACAGATTAATAACGCCTGGATATCTTCTATGTGTTGCGCAGGTTTTCCACGAAGGAGTCGGCAACGCACGCCATCGTTGCCGTCCACAACACAGACATCAACGGCCAGACGGTGAAGTGCAGCTGGGGAAAGGAGAGCGGAGACCCAAACAACGCCCAGCAGACCGGACAGGTGAATATACGAGGCCGCTGCGCGTATAGCAGCGAGCTATACTACTGGCTTTCACCTTTTATGTGTATCTCTCTCTCTCTCTCTCTTTTCTTCTGCTTTAGTCTCTGCTATTTTCTTTTTGGATATTTCTGAAAATCGCTGCTCTCTTTTTTCCCGCTACCGCGCTGTAAATTAACTCTTCCGAGATGAGAATTTCAGTTTTTATTTACGAGCTTTCTCGAGCGATACTTTTCAGAACAGTCGCGAAATTTATCACCGGAATAGCGTACAGCTCGCTCACAAAATCGTCTTTCACTTTCTCGACGCATGCACTGGCTCGAGTAGTAGTAGTAGCCGCTCTGTGAAAGCTAATCCCGGCGAAGACTGACGGCTAATGCCATCGACAGTCTCTCTCTCTCTCTCTCTCTCTCTCTCTCTCTCTCTCTCTCTCTCTCTCTCTCTCTCTCTCTCTCTCTTTCTCGGAACTAGCAACACACAGCGTTGGTTCTCGAGCAGAGCCTGGCCCAAAGGAGAAATCGCGTTCTATTGGACTTTACGATTATCGGCGGCCGTTACGTTTCGGACGGCGCGTACACACACATACGGGGCTGGCCTTTCGCCGATACGCCCGCCGTCGACGTAATGAATAAAGCGAAACGCCCGGCACTTGGGCCTCCTGTTCGAGGACGATGGAAACGAGAGGAGGGTTTTCTCCGGGGCTTTTTATCCCGGGGATTTGCGCGAGAGAGGGAGAGAGACCGGGAAAAGGCGGGGATTTTTCGGAGTCGCGAGTTACGATATCGGTACAGGTGCGACCGGAATAATTTTCGATTCTGCAGCGGACCTGTACAGAGCAGTCGGATTTAGATTCGCAGATGAATCGGAATATCTTAGGTCATCCGTTAAGTTTTCACGAGCGTCTGACCTATACTCGATCCTCTCACTTATTCACCGAATGTATGCATTCAAGCTCGATTCGAATTCACGATGATGTTCGCGTATTCGGTTAAAGTATTAAATCTCCGACCGAAAAGCTCCGACTAATGCAGATCCACAGTCCGCGCGAACTCACTTAATTCGATTACAACTTAAACGAAAGTCACGTCCCGCTAAAGTTCCTCCGCCTCTCACGCGCAGACACACACGTGGAAACATACTTCGGGCGCGCGCAGACCGGCCAGCGCAATCGAATCGAACTCGCTGTCGTCGGAACATCTCGCGAGGACCCGGCCGCATAATAATCCGATCCGGTACCGCCGGCTTCTCTCCGGCGTTATGGGAATAGGGATCAATTAGGACGATGTCACGGCCTGACTAACAGACGCCCTGAGAAAACAAGACTTTGGGAGTGGGAAGATACGTCGTATTAATGATGACAGAAGCTGGATGGAGAGAACGATGTGCAAGATGTGCAATATTCAAGTTTTAAATTCTCGAGCCACATTCGGTGGAAGCTCGTTATCGGACTACCAATTAATTAGCCATATCAAGCATTTGATAGTATTCTCTGAAATCGTACATCCGAAATATTACATTATATCCGTCTATTCGCTTGAAACAAATCCACTGTTCTTCCGAAAATGATATAAAACCAACGCAGCCAGGAAGATAAGCCACACTCGGCAAACTCCCTCCGCAAGAGTCTGCGGATAAAGCCCTAAGACGCAGCCAACCATCGCGTCGAACAGATCCGTGATAATATCGCGCAGAGATAGAAGGAGAGACGGCCTCCGAGCTATTCCCAGATCGGACATATCCACTCGTCCTAACGGCGCTAATTGCTAAGAGACCCGAACGAGGCGGAGAAGAACGCGATAGACCCCAGCGAATCCCCATCGCGCGCAGCCACCGTCGAGGTCGCGCTACTTTGATCGGCGCAGATCCTGCGGGACGTCGCTGGAAAGAAACTGCATTATTTCTCGGATTTCGCGGCATGTTATATCGAAGACTTTTTTCTTCAAATCAAGATTTTACGCGACGTAATTTTTATTCTCCAATGTAGGCACTGTCTTCGGCGACGTACCCGTACTACGCGGCTGCAGCAGCGGCGGCAGCAGCGGCTGCGGGTGTAGCCGGTGTCGGTGGCGTTGTCGGCGGCAGTAGCGCCGGACAACTCGGCTACTGGTATCCGCCCCAGTCATACCCCACGACGGCTACACAGATGCAAGCGGGTGGATTCCTGCAGGGTATGCAGGGATACACGTATGGACAGTTCGCTGGATATCAGCAAGCTCAATACATGGGGTAAACGTCGCAATATTTTACTTTATTTAGAATAATTTTCTTTCATCATTTTTTTAAAAGATGAGATCTTCGTGAGCACGATTATAGCATTATAGTTTATTCATGATATAAATAACGATTTTTTCCGCAAAAATAACATGGACAGAATGGGAATGGGAGTACACGCAGCGGGTACGGCAGCAGGCTGGGGTCAGGGTCTGCCTGGCGGACCCCAACTACCGCCCCACCACGCAACGACGGTCACAGCGCCACCTGGCGTCCAGGCCGCGCCGCCACCCCCTCCACCGCCAGCGCAAATGATGGCCTATCCCATGCAACAGTTCCAGGTAATTGAATGACTAGATCAACTGTCGTTTTCTTGGTTCGATTTTTTGTGTGTTTGCGTGTATCGTCGCGTGCACGTCCGATACGGTATTACACTTTGCTGCAAGGTTGTGCGACAAATTTTAAAAGGTCTGTTTTACCGACTGCCGATGTCTACTTTGTAGTTACTTCTGATTGGCTTGTATACTGTAAAGCTCTGGGATGTAGCGTTTAAATAACTGGCAGTCGGCAAAGAACTATTATTTTTATTTATTTTGTTGTGCAACTTGTTGCACTCTTTTAAAATTATTCACGGATGTAGTAAAAAAAGTAACGAATCAATAATCTGGTAATCTTGCACGACCTTCAGAAAGATAAATTTGGCAAAGATTTACACTGAAACCGATTCTCAGAATAACTCGTGTTGTAATTTACTGTTGCTTTTAACAGTTAATTGAATGAGCAATGAGAAACATGTCTTTGTCAATATACTTGAGAGTTTTTGCATTGGTTCTTTCATTTTATGGTAATTTATGCACTCTTTCCTCAACATTGATTTCTTGAATGATTTTGCTTGTTATTTTTAGCGGTAGCCTGCTTTCGACATAAATGTCATTTAACATTTAAAATACTGCATTATGGTATTCCAATAGTTTTCTATCGGCTCCATTATATCTTTAAATAATATCGATTTAAATAAATGTTTTTAATATCTTTAACTTTAAAATTATGTGGTTATTAATGTTTTGTACATAATGTCATTTCCAATTTATTTGTTGTTCTCTTTCTGATCGTAAATCAAAATACAGTACACGATACAAATTTTGTTGAAAAAAAATTTTGTACAGAATTAATTTTGTAGTGTTTCAATACCCGCGACTGAGATAATTCGTTAAAGTTTTGTAACTATTTGCTCAATCATCGCCGTAAATTATTTTCTTGAAAATTAATTCAAATAATTCTTATCTGCGTTTCGTTTTACTTCATAGCCTTTTTTTGCTAGAGATCTTAATTAATGCAGATTTAAAATTCACGCTATACCTCCCTTGTACTCAGCCTTCGAATTCATACATGTAATGCTTCAAAAAATCAATATTTGTAGTAAAAGCACGCATAACATCAAGGTTGGGTGAGCTTTCGTGATATGAACAGCAACAAAAGCCCTGGCACGTAATTAATCCTTCATTAAGTATGAAAACCGCTTGCTTAAAAAGAAAGTTATCAGATATCAAGTATATGCATAATTATAACAATCTTATCCCTCTTCCTTAACTTACCAATGGGAAAGATTTCAGATTACCTTTTTAAACGCGTTATACTTGATCCTGGTAAATAGAGTAATAATAAAGATAACTTCTGCTAGCGTAGATTTTTCTCGTTAAAAAATGTGCTGTATTTTTATGAAAATAAAAAATAAGGTCGTTGTAAGTTATTTCGAAAGTGTTTTAATTTTATTCTGTGTTCCATAATAGAAACGTCTTTCCAAATACGAAATGCCAAATTAGATCTCCGTACTTTGAATTCCTATTATATTGATTGGTTTTAATATCGTAGAGCTGAACGCTCTTAATTTAATCGATTCTTGCAAATAAACTCCGTTCAGCCCTTTCGAGCATGCATATTTTTGAATGAATTGATTACCATCTATAAATGTACTATTTTATGGACTCATAGGTGATGAATTACACTTCTGTTGAATGAAGAGCCTGAATAAGATAGATAGGATGGACAGGCTACGGATGGGATTTAAAAAGCTCGAATTTACAAAGAAAAAAAATCAGCACATTTTTTACAAAAAAAAGAAACAGACAAGCTTGCTGTTGATCATGCAGAATGCTCTCTATCTCTCTTTCCAAATTTCAACTGAAAAGACCAAACTGCCTCGATGTAAATGCATCTCTCTACTCTATTCTGTGTATATTTTATATCTCACCCCCTCTTGACCAAAGAGATCACGGACACCAAAAAATGAACTTAACCAATGCGTTTCTGTGTGTTCAAATTCGTAAAGTGTGTTCTTGGTTGCGGTCCAGCTAGCGGATGAGGACTGGCTGACGCCTAGCCTCCTAGTGTGATGGTAAGCAAGCGCGAAGACAAGCCCCCATCGATGACAGGACTAATCGCCGCAGCAGCCACTACTACTGCGACTACGTTAGGGCAGACAGCTACTACTACTACTGATACTACTACTACTACTACTGCTACTACCATGATGACGATGACGACCTTGATGATGATGATGATGATGATGATGATGATGATGATGATGATCGTGATGAAGCTGAGACGACGACGACAGCCGAGGAGCAACAGCGAGCCAAAGACTACTCAAAGACACACGAACACAGTGCCACTAACCGCTTGACCGATATCGATATAACTATATATAGGGAATAAAAAAACAAATAAAAAACACGTATAATCACGACGCGATTAACAGCTGTAAGCATGGAACTGTATGAAGTAGTTGCAGCAGCCTCGGCGGAAGGACGAGATCAGGCAGATGACGATGATGATTATTATTATATATTATATATATATATATAAATATATAGGCGCACGAGAGGAGATTCTTTCTCAGAAAATCGATCAGAAAAATGGAAAAATTTCGAATCGAGGCCGGCGATAGCCTTGCACGCACGAAAAACCAAGACACAAAAAAATGCAAAAACATATATAAATATATATATAGATATATGAGAAGGATGATAGGGAGGGGAAGAGACGAGGAGTTCGACGGTTTTATTCGATGATCGCGGATCGATATAGGCAGAAAGGTGGAAGTGGAAATACATTCCTCTGAGCTAGCGAGGTGATATTATGTATATCCATACGGTGCGCAACGAAGTTGAAACAAACAAAAAGGCGACGACAGAGAGAAAGAAAAAAGCAGAGACGCAATTCGTTATTTTTGTAGATTCAGTGATGAGCGAGAGTGAGAGCGGGAGATAATTTCGAGAAAAAGAGAACAAATATTGCGATTTTACGCCGTCGATACTCTCTGGTCGAATTGTATAAATAAAAAAAGAGGATAATTAATTAACCGGCTGGGAAGGAGAAAATAAAATTGTGCGCGTTTCTGAGGAAGAGAGAAAGAGAGCGAATAATACATAATATATACACACGTTGTAGCGGCGCAATCGATCGCACGAGGATTGAAAATTATGTAATGAGATCGAAATGAGGGACAGTAGTACGAAGAACGATGAGGCGGAAGATAAAAAACATACTGATTAGCAGCAAGTAGATAGTTAGTTAGGTATTATTACAATAAAACAAGCGAAGGTTCTCTCGCTCTCGGGGGCCGAGCCAAAATTCGACGACGACAACGAAATCGGCCGCGTGGCGTAATAGACAAAAATAAATAAATAAAACAAAAAAAAAACAATAACGGAAGGGAGAGGCATACAGTTTGTGAAAACCGAGATGTTGCAGTGAGCGCGATGTGTTGACATTTTTCCGAGGCGAGATTTTTTTACTCTAAATATAATGAAATCTACAGCTTTGGAGCGGTAAATCTACTCTCCGAACGTTTTATAGAAACTCAAAAGCGAGATTAGTTGACGCACGGAATCGCTGGAAAGAATATTTATTTTCGACGATATGAAAATTGTTTTATCTTCCATCCAAATACCAGAAAATATTTGACTTTCATATTTTTATTTACGAGTGATGAATAGAAATTTTGAAAATGCTAGTCTCCACGACACCAGGTTTAACAATCGTCAACTACTCTCGTTTTCGCGTTTGAGACGAAAAAAATATATAATAAAAAGCCTAATCGCTGTCATTTATCTCGCGAGGGGTAACAATCAATAAATAAAAAAAGACGGTTATATTTCGATAGATACAAATTTTAAAAACAGTAATAATAAACGATGAAAAAATGTGTAAGAAAAAGAAAAGACAGCGTGTTACTTCTAGTCTTAGATAAACAAAAAAAATGCACACACGCGAACAGTTTCCCCAACGTCAAAGCGTCGGTCAGTGTTTTTAACCAGAGAAAAATAGATTTTTTATAACGAAAAAAAACTGATGAAAATAAACCGAAAAATTCTGTAACTGACTAGCCGAGGACGACGTCTGCGCTTCGAATTTCGACTCGACCGTATATATAATATACATATGTATACACTCGACGCAAACAAAAAAAAGTAAGATACGCAATTAACAAACATATAACCTACATGAAAAAAA
Organism: Nasonia vitripennis; assembly: GCF_009193385.2. NCBI lineage: Eukaryota > Metazoa > Arthropoda > Insecta > Hymenoptera > Pteromalidae > Nasonia > Nasonia vitripennis. The sequence goes on along the minus strand of NC_045760.1, from coordinate 31,496,692 downwards.
ATACAAGATAAACAAATGCATATTGCGATAGAGATGTGCGAACCTCGAGAAGCGAGATGAAGTAAACATAACAACAACAAAAAACCGTAGGTAGACACATAATTGCACACACAGCACGAAAGTTAGTGATTAGGTAAAAGTAAAAAGTAAAAAAAAAACAAAGAAAAATAACGTACATAAAAAATATATACAAACCGTATAAGGAGCGAGATGATAGGGAGAGAAGAAGTTTCTCTTGTGGTCGCGTGTCCCGTGCTGTCAAACAGACTTCCCGAACGGCGGCTCGGCCAGGGCTTTTAGCAACGAAGGTTTCGCGAAAGTGACTGAGAGTATATGGCAGAAAGAGAGAGCGAAAGAGAATGAGAGAGAGAGAGAGAGAGAGAGAGGACTGCGAACAAAAAACCGGAAAGGGAAGCGCACTTTGGGCCAATTTTTTTTCGTCTGCTGCGTTTTTTTTTCACACACATACACACGCAAACATACACAGTCTCCAGTACGTAAGACGACAACGCGAAAAAGCCCTTTGGCTGAAAGACGAGAGAGCGTGTTCTTTTTCTCTCGTGGCGCGTCTCCTTCCATCGCGCGAGGTCCGGAAATCGCAAATACCCTTATTGTTGGTCGAGTGATGAGAAAGTGAGAGAAAGAGAAAGCGGAACGCAAAACTTATCCGAGAGTATTTTTAGAATTTACTTTTCGCCCGGACCGAGACAAAGGGAGACGCAGCCGAAGCAAGTGATAAGGGTCAGGCTTTGCTCGGACGAGTGTGTTTCTGAATGTTCGCGCAATCGGAATCGCGATTTTCGTTTTTTGTTGCTTAGGTTTTTCTACGCTAAAAAGCAGTCGTGATGAATCATGAAATGATCTGCAATGGTGAGGGATGGAGAAATTTTGAAATGTCGCTGTCGGTGTACGCGTTGACGACATCTGACGTGTTCAGATGTGTGACATTGAGATTTGCTTTGAAGTTGAAAGCCGTTGGCATTTGCATCTGACGATCGTTAAATAAGTAAAAGTATGACGCGTGTATGTTCCTAAAACTTAGACGGAAGCTCTATGTGAGTTTTTGAAAAAAATTCGGAAGCTAAGTCTATAACTAAATTGACGCTATATTAACACCAATTAACGACTGATTGGATTAAGATTGCTAAAGCGGGTTTTTTCTAATTCTCTTAGAGAAGTAAACAAAGAAAAAAGTAAATAAAAAAGGATTATGCTTTTTGTGACTTAATTCACCTTGACTATGTATCATAAGCTTTGGTGGCTGTTTTCCAAGCAAACAGATAACTTATCTCATAAAATATTGCGTTTACAGCTACGAAAAGTTGTATAAAGATACTTATCACAATCCTTGAATATTATTCAGGGACGCAAATTCAAACTTATAACTCTTCAAGAATAAAAATCTAATATCGATCGTCACCGGTGATTGCAATGACTCTGCGTAGATGGAACATTTTCAAATCTCTATAAAAAAAAAAAAAAAAATGGTGTCCCTTAAGCATAAAAATACGTAAGCACATACATATAGTCGCGTGCCGCAGCAGTGATTTTTATATTTTTCCTAGATGTTTATCGAACGTGGTCCATTGATGGCGCGAACAACGCCAAGCAAAACACAGGACGAATATTATAGCTTGAGCGTAAAAGAGAGGGCGAGAAAAAAATGGGGATCAAAGCCTCTGCGCTCGCATTACATTAAATTATATACCGGAGAAAAGCATACATTGCCGAACCGAAAAAAAAAGAAAAACAGAGAGATTTGAAGATATTCCCTCTTTGACTTCAAAGAAAAAAAACGACGCGTCTATTGGTCTTCTCTGCGTCCGACGAGCGATACACACTCTCCGGAACATATTTATTTCCTCTCTGCGGCCGAGCGTGCGAATACAAATTATACCATAAAAGGTCGAAGCTTTTTTTAAACCCATAGGGATGTGCAACAAAAAAAAGAAGACGAATAGAAAACAAACACACTGAACGCACCGCGCGCGTGAGCATATATATCTATATATTGTAATAAGCCTTAACAATAAATGCGAGGATGCGAATTACACGAGCGACGATGCAACAAAAAAAAACAACCAAATGTTATAAATATATAAATAAATCTATTCATATACATAAATGCAAATAAATATAAATATACGTATAGATATACATATACATATATTATGAGCGATAACAAGCGTGAAAAAGCGATGAAAAAACAAAAAATCTAATAGTTCAAGAGCGGACAAAAAATATATGTATAAATATAAACATATATATATATATATATATATATATATATATATATATATATATATATATATATATATATGTATATGAATGAATAGGAGCGACGAGGTGGAAGAGAAAAGTAGAGGTGTACGCGCGATGTGACGGCGTACAGAGGATATAGCAAATAATATGCAAAAAACTCGTATTGGAAAGAAAAAAAATTAATAACACACTTAGTCACATAGATATAAGCGCGAGTTATATTATACATACATAACTAAGAAACGTGTACATTATTAGTTAGGCAAGTGAAACAAAAAGAAAAAACAATGTAGAATTATTAAACGCAGAGATACGAGGAAAAGCAAGAAGCAGTGAATAATTTTTCTCGGCTCGATGTGCGGGAGCCTCGGAACAGTGAAACAAAACGAGAATAGCTGGACGTTTTGTAAGCAACACGTATAACAATACTATATAATACCGGTAATATAATAATAGTAATAATAATAATAATAATAATAATAATAATGGTAACAATAGTAATAATAATAAATAATAATAATAATAATAATGATGATGATGATATATTAATAATAATATAATGAAGAAAAAAATGGAAAATGAATATTATAAATTTACGAAAAAATCCGCTCCTCCGAGGCTCACGCGAGACTCTCCGCGAAGCGTGTGCTCTGCGAGTATCTCTCTTCAATCCTGTGTAAAATAGAAGAGGGCTCTCGGAATAGAGAAAAAACACACACGTGCGCATAACGTGCGAGAGAGCCTTAGCACATAACCGAGCGTCAGACTCTGATCGAACTCACGCGAGAGAGAAACAAACATAAGCCCTGCGATATATATGTATAATTTATTAAACTCATGTATGTGTATATCGAGGCAAAATGTGACGAAGAAATTAGTCGTGTAAGGTGATAACTAGGTAAACAATTGAGAGAGAGTAGTATTAGGTCAATGCTGAGAGGAGATATATATTATAAATATTATTGTGCGAGATAAGTAAGAGCCAATTATCGTAAGACACGCAGACGTACACTCACAGACATACTCACACACAGCTGCACGTGAAATTCATTGTTCGTATACCACACATACACTCATGCATATGTATAACCACGCGGATATATATATATATATATATATATAAGTAGAATAATTTATAGGAGGAGAAAGAATTTTGAGGGTGTAGTAGGGATTGGGCAGAGTTACTTTGTTGTCACTTTGTTTTGAGTGATGTGTAGGTGATCTTAGTAGCATTTTTAGAAATGCACAATCGATTTTTTTGTAATATTGTTTTTACGTGTATGATAAGTGACGTTGCTTTGAGCAATTAAAAATATTACGAGAGTTGGCTTCGTTTGCTGGGGGCGAAATTTGCTTTTATTAACTGTACTGCCACGTTCGAGTGTAAATAATTTTTCCCAGCTCGATATAACACACGTCCATAATCTTCTAACGTCGATGTGAGGTGCAAAGAAATTTGTTGAATTTTAAATGTCATAAACGAACGAGCAGTATTAAAATAAAAATAATAATAATAACGTAAAATTTACGTTAGTTGACTTAATTGTAACGGTTATGCGAACTACTGTTCTCTCATTTGATTGTTGTTATCGCCGAGATATGAATGTACAAATAATTTAGATTGTTGAATCACTTATTCATTAAATGTTTAACGTGCGTTGAATTAGTTTTTGTACAGTTGAATTTTTGTATGATATACACCGTCTGTTGTGAGAGAAAATTGTGTAAAAAGTTTTGTACATTTCATACGGAAAAAAATTTGAAGTGATGATTGTACTCGAAATTCTAGACTAAACTAAAATACTTTCGATCGAACAAGCATCAAAGAACCGCAAACTCTCGTTTTAATCAATTTTTAACTAACTGAACGCGTTTAACAGGCTTAATTCCATTACGCAGCTTTCAATTCGAATTAGAAAAAAAAGAGCAACTATCTCTCTGGTTCATTGAAAACGCATTACAGTTAATAAAAGTTGTTTCGCATACGTCACTAGAGTTAACAAAAAAAAGGACTTCAAGCGGCAACGAAACGCCGACGATTATGTTTCAGCAATTTGATTGCCGAAATAAATTCGCCCAAATCTAGAGGAAGAAGTGAGAGGAGTCGGAGTAGCGTAAAAATAAGTGACGGCGGGAGAAAAAGCCTAGATTTAGTCTAGTCTTATCTAGCCGGTCGGTCACTAGGTTAATCAGGCGCGAGAATAGGAATGTAAGAAGAAAACAAAGGGAATATATAATAGCGCGAATCTGCGCAGCTGATGGGCTTTGTTTTTTGTTTCTCTCCTCATTGCTTTTCGTTCGCGTAACGTGTACTTTATCTTCCTCGTTTTTTGCCCCTTGATATGCGATGAATTTGCGTTCGTTGATTTTTTTACGTCGTCTCTTGCGTTTGGGTGTGGACGGAACGAAGTCTTCTTATATTTCGTCGCGCGATTTTTTCATTTTTACTTTTTATAACGACTTGTTGAATTCTCGAGAGTATCATTGTACTTGAAAAAGGTACGATGAATCATTTACTCTCTCGACTAAAAAGAAATGAAGAAAATGTGATAATAGACTCGTGTACTTGAGTTGTGACACTTTTAACGCTGATTTGAGTGAAGATCAATCCAAAAAAAATATTACAAAAATATCATATGCGTTGTGGTGACTGTTTTTACGAGTTGTTGACTTTGTTAATGTTGTTCGTCGACGTTTAGGAGCTATTTCCCTCCCTTGTTTATCCCAAGCCGGTCTCGAAACACTTCGCCGAGTCAATAGCGCCTGGAGGAAAAAATTCCGGCGCCGAGTTTTAAATTAAAAAAAAAGAAAAAGAAAAGAGAATTATCGAGGGAGAGAATCGGAAGAGATGAAACAAATACATCCGGTGCAGCTCTCGCCGGGAGATTTCGCAGCTGACGCGCCTGGCCTTCCGGAGACACGCACACTCCGCGCAATCACAATATACGCGAGAGTTACGACGGAATCCAATTCCTCTGCCGACTTCATTCCACCTCTGTCTTATATTCTTTCTTTCTTTTTTTTCTTTTTCCTCCCCTTGGGAATAGGCAGACAGAGCTCGCGCAAGGATTATAACCGGCTGCGACGAAATGGGATTTATGTGTGTATACGTAAAATTTTTTCATGGAAATCGCGGACAATTATCGTTTCAGCAAGAATTGGCGTACTCAAAGTAAGAGACAATCGTTTTGTTCGAAGATAAACGATATTTTTGATATGCGCTCGTTTAGATGAAACTTTTCCAAACAACGAGACCGTCGCGTGTTATATTTTCGTGCAACGAATGAGAATCATTGCAGCAGGGTCGGCGAGTAATTGTTTTCCTTTAATCCTTCTTGAAACAAAATACAACGAAGAAAGTAAAAAATTGAATACATCTTGAAATCCCGAGTCGTGGCAGCCCGAGAGAGAGAAAGAGAGAGAGAGAGAGAGAGAGAGAGAGAGAGAGAGAGAGAGAGAGAGAGAGAGAGAGAGAGATGATCCGGACGAGGCCTCGCGTGAGAAGCGGCAATCGCCGACCGCGTTGCTTATTACTTTTGCCGCAGCTTCTACACTTGTACTCGTACTATTGTATCCCCGATGTGCTGAATTTTATACACACACAATCAGCTTTGGATAATTAGTCGGAGAATCCTTGGATAGTCGATGGTTTCGTTTTTTCTACTTTTGTGATGAGCTTTGCTTATTTTGCCATTACCTATACGCAACTGAGTTTCGAGTTGCCAGCATCACGTGGTTGTTTGTAAAAGAAAAATCAGCGCAACGGTACAAAAAGTACTCCAGATCCGAGATCACGTAGCGTCGCGTATTTAGGAAAAAAAATTATACCATAAGTCGACAACAATTATAGGCGAAAGCGCAACATAGGCCAGATGTGTAATAGTGTATCTCTAAGCATGATAATTATGTACTAAGCAGAAACTAGCGAATTAATAATTAACAGAGTAGATATATCATATAGGCGAATATAAACAAGTACTCGTGATACAAGCAGAAACGACGCCGTAGGCAATATGCGTCGGTATAAGTGTGTGTTCGGTGTAGTGCGTTTGGAGAAAGGTTTCGTCCTTTTTCGTTGAATTCCGATGAGAATAATATTTTTCCAGTCGCACTAACAACACAAGCGCGAGAAACTGTATAAACAGCAAAAACAACGGTAGATGACAATTGTAGAGTATATAATACGTGCATACAAATATATATATATATATATATATATATATATATATATATATATATATATATATATATATATATATATATATATATATATATATATATATATATATATATATATATATACTATATAGGAACGTGTAAAACGAAAAAGCCTTTCGCGCGGAAAAACGAGACACTGTACCGAATAACGAATACAAAACAATGCCAATCCACTTTGTACAATCAACAAATTTTTTCTCAGTCGATCTTTCGCTGCGCCGATTCTATCGGCTGCGCGGTATAAACATTTTCCATCAACAAATAACAACAGCATCGATTCAAAAAAATTACGTTATACACTATAAATACAGTCTCGTCGATCCGTGCGAGACGCGCTTCACCGGTACGTATATAAATATATAAATACAAAGAGAGAAAAAATACAGACACGGGCGCGCGTGAGCCGAGGCTTGATAGAATAATTAACCGAAGGTGAGTCGCGGACGCGATGGATAGAGTGAACGAAAAAAAGTAAATCGAGTACAGTAGCTTATATGAAACACGAAAAAGAGAGACGCGCTCGAGGCTCGCAATACTCTGTGTTATAAATAAAAGTACGTTAGGTCTTAAGCTGAATCGAACGAGCATCAGAGCCTGTGCCGGCCTGCATGTGTGCGTGGGGAGGGAGAGGCTGTAATGAAAAAAAAAATAACGAAGCGCTCCTATGGTACACCCTCCCGTACGAGAATTAAAAAAAAAAAGACGAAAATAACGTTATGTGTCTAGTTACACGTGTATATAATGTGGTACACATGCATACATACATACATCACCACACACACACACACACACACACGCATGTACGCTCGTGTACGCGCGTCGAGTGCTTGCGTGCGTGCGAGAGAGGAATAGGATATTGATATATTAACATATTATGTATGGATCGGGTATGTTAATCGCGAGAGACGCGTCGGGAATTGCATCGTCAGGCGCCGATCGCGATTAGCTCGCGCCGATCGATATTACAACTATGTTTAGCGAATTAAATGTAGTGTGTTAGTGTATACTGTATGCGTAGAGTGTAGACTGTACGCGCGAGAGAGTGAGAGGTTAATATGGGGAAGCGAGAAAGAGAGAGAGAGAATTATATTGATGAAAAAAAGTAAAATAGATAGAATATAAGGTGAGTGTTCTAGGCTGTATATTGTGTTACTATATAATAGAGCAAATAAAAACGAAGCGTCCGATTTATATAAAAAGAAAAAACATGATCTGCAGATACCCGACTTTCCTTTTGTTTTTTTTTTCTTTCTGTTGTTATTACAAATTCACGTAGGTATCTCTCTCTTCGTATATTATTATGAACGATATTTTATAAGCACGAGTCCAGGGCGTTTTGCCGATTTTTATATATATATTTTTTAATGACTTATCAGTATAAATATATTTGTATTGTGGCATTTTTCATGTTTTTTTTTCTTTTACAATCTATTGAGATCTTATATGAAAGTAGGTTAGTTACCGACTGAGTAAACACTACTGTTAAAGTAGGCTTTTATTATATTACATATATATATATATATATATATATATATATATATATATATATATATATATATATATATATGTAATCGTTATTGAATTCCGCTAAACTTTTGATTTACTATGTCATCTAATTGTTAATCATTATTCATTTTCAGAAAGTTTTCAACCTCTCTCTTTTTTGACTATATTATGAAATTTACATCTGTATGCATTATTCATTTATTTTCTTTTCTTTTTCAATGGGATGTAAGGTTTGCGCGATCACTATGGGTAAGCAGTGATCGCTCAAATGACTCTTTTTTATGTATCTTAAAATACTTTAAGTTATTGTTTGTGTATAGTGTGTGCATTTATACCTATATTTCGACATTTTTCATCTCTTATATTACTTCTTAATTGTGATGAAACAACCAATGTGATTTTTATAAAGAAAACAAAAATGATGATTGTAAGTCTTTGAATTTGTATGGAAAAAAGATTGAACATGGATTTTTATAAAGTTTTAGTATAAATGGTCACGAATGAGTAAACGATATATTCATTTGAGAATAATAACATATGTAAATAAAAGTAATCATTACTCGCATGATGTTACTCATTTGTTAAATATCATCTCTTCTGAGCAACTATATGATAATTTATAACATTCTCAAATATTCCGTGCAATGCTACATGAACAGTTATTAACAAATGGCTGTGACGGTAATTTAGAAAAAAGTATAACGATATATAAAAACTTACTTTCTTTCCTTGATAAAAACTTTACTCAGTCGGTAATCTCGACTAAATTCGTTGAGAACAAGTGACAAAAAAGCAACAAAAACTGTTGAATCTTCATATTCTACCGACATATTTTTAAAAAGCCATCGATCGCTCTCACAATGGATAAAGCAAACCAAAAAAAATTTCTTATTTTTTTAGGCAAGTTTGGCTTAAAAAGCTCGGTTGCCAATAAAAGAGCAACCGTACACTCTTGTCGTTCTGGATGACCTGGCATATCACACACACTTTCCACCGTAAGTTATAAGGAGTTAGGTGCCTTTTTCCCGTTCACGGTGCACTTGAATACCTAGAGACGGCGGCAACCAACCAACCTATCCTTGCGAACGTTGAAAACGAGACACGAACGAACGTTTCGTCGGACTAAGAGCGACAGATCAACCGATATACATATAATCAAAAGAGTTTTAAGGGTGATTATATAGAGAAAAAAAAGAGCGGGGAAAAATTTTAACGTCCAACCTTCGTTGTCGGGTTCGAGGAGACACACTATATAAACCAATATTGAATCGGGTGAAAGAGATGTCTAGCGACTATAAGTATAAACATTGTTTTCTTTTCGGTCGGCACGCGCTATGATGAGAAACACACGTGATAGGAATATAACAAAGGTTACGCGGCTCTTCACGGACTTGCGGGCGAGCGGATGCAGGCATAGTTAATTAAGACGAGCCAAAGAAGAAGACGATGAAGAAACCTGAGTTTGCTTGCGCAGCGAGCGACGTACTATATATTATACATATACATATATAAATATATATACTTTAACCGAGTGTATCTCCGATTGCGAGCGCGCGATTTAGTTAGGATTTGCCGTATAAAAACGCCGACGAAGGCGGTAAACACATGAGACGAGAGAGGAAAGAGCAGCGCGAGCTTCGCCCCTAATCAAATGAACGGAGAGAAAGCGTAATCAAAGCCCGCAAAGCCACAATCAAAATTGGCGCCCAAAAAGCGCTCTTCTTCCCTTTCACCCCTTCGTTCGGCGATATTATATATGATTATTACATATATACACACACGTTGACAGACGCGAGGGAGATAAAAGACACACGCGTACACGCGACACGAAGGCAAAGAAGTATATATAAAGCGAGAGAGAAGTTAATATAGTGAAATAAAAAAAAAATTTGACGACAAGGGGCGAATATATAGTGGCGGCCGAGCCATGTGGTAAAAAAAATACATACACATCCTAGTTAGAGAGGGAAAGCGAGAGAGAGAGAGAGAGAGAGAGAGAGAGAGAGAGAGAGAGAGAAGGGACGAGTGCGAGTGTAAGAGAGAGAGAGAGAAAGTCTATAGTGTAGCGAACCACAAAACAAAAAAAATCATTGATTAGAAAATGCGCCCTCGCGAGGCGTCGCGCAAAAGTGTGAGAGTATAGGTGCGGTATTTCGGGAAGAGAAGGAGAGAGAGAGAGAGAGAAAAAGAAGATGGATGTGACGTGCGTGTGATGACGAGAGAGAGAGAGAGAGAGAGAGAGAGAGAGAGAGAGAGAGTAAGAGAGATAACAAAACCAAAAAAAAACATGTATGATATTATACATATGCATTAACATAGCGTAAAAAGTATATTATAAATAACGAACGATGAATATAAATATATATATAAATATTATACAAAAAAAGTAAACAAATTATAAATATGAAGGAAGTATATAAACGAGGACACAGGATAAAAAAAAAGCAACCGTTAGGCATAAGAACATAAGATATTATTATTATGATGTATGGTTGGTTTATAATGTAAAATATATTATAGAAAATGTAAGCTTCTGGTTTACTCTCATTTATTGGACCTATATCTATCCTCCATCCTCTATAACCACTACTCTATCGGACATTGAATTTTTCACTTTATTTCATCTATTTAATTAACTAGCACTGATTTGCACATGCTGATTAATTTATATACTTTCAATAAATTCTTTGATGTCTTCGAACTTTGATGTCTCGCCGAGAGGTAAGTGAGTACACGCAATTGTTCAATATTGAATTTATCGGAATAGAAACCAAATTAGAATGAGTATATTTCGGTACACTCTATCCTGATTGAAACAAGCTGCGAGAGAGACATGCTATAACCTTACAGTAATAAACGCAAGTTGTAATTAAACTCGTAAGCTAGAAAATTACTTTTCAGTTTTCGAAATCGATCGCGTCCAATCCTCCTCCGACCTCAAAGCGTCAAACATCTCAAGAAAATAAAGCGATCGAAGATATTTTCGAGCTTACATACCCTGATTAAGTATTTCTGCAGCGACGTATAATAATATCAGCAGTCCGAATAAAAAAAAACCACCCACACCACTCGACGTCAATCGTCGCGCATAATCATCAGCGAAGCGCATCGAATAAAACGAGCTGTCGCAGATTGGTTCAATTCAGTCCCCGGCGCGCTGTAATCAGCAGCCGTCGACACCCATCTTTAACGCTCTGGCTGCGATGAAGCAGACCCTCGAAAACGGCCACACACATCCACGCGCTTCGAAAATCGCACCGGATAATTATCCTCGCGTGTACTCGAACCGGAACGCGGGTATTTGCTCACGTAGAAGGATTTTCGGTCGCAACATTAGCGTACGTTTGTGTGTTGCACGTCAGTTTTAACGCTCGAGTGGGCAGAGCGGTTTTTACTTCGAGAGTTCATCATTATTGAGATTGAGTTTTTCTTTAAAAGCGGTGCAGTAACGATTTATTGCGCTGATTATTAATTAGCTCATTTCCAGCTGTACGCGAGATGTAAAACTGCGCAAAAAGGAAGTACGTTCCAGTGGAACAGGTAAGGATCTAGTCAGGCGTGCCAGTTAATTAGTCCTCAATTCGCTTACACGTTCTATCGATTTAAAGCGTTAATCAGTAATCAGAGTTTACTTTTTTTTTTTAATTTCAATCGTACATCGCGGATTTATTCTGCCGTTTTGTCGTTCCACCATATACTCGCGATTATTCATCAGTTAAACAATTCAATCTACTCATCCCAGCGAACCGCAGAAAAAAAACGCAACAGAAGCAGAAACTGCATCGAACGACTGTTCAACCTCATCCACAGTACAGAGAGAGAGAGTGGGGACAGGTCGAAACGTGTAATTGCGCGATACAGGCCGAGGTGAAAAGGCCGGCTTCGAGTAACGGTGCCCAGCTATTTTAGCGAGACTGACGGACGCGCTGACGTGACAGCCGGCGCGGGGCTGTATCTCCCCCCCCCCCCCCCTGGTTGTACATACATATATGTGTCCTCGCGTGCCCGAGCCCCAGCGGAGGATAGGCGAGAGCGTGATCGCGTATTATGTGGAAAATATAACGTGTGTACGTGAGCGCGCGAGCGGGTCGATCGTATATTCATAAACGCGAACGGCTGCACGGGGATATATGTGCGCGGAGGCGGAGAGAGAAAGACCCTTAAAAGTCGACGATTGCCGAGCTTTTGTTCGGCCGAGTTATCCGCATCGCTTTGTTTACTTTTCGCTTCTTCGACCAACTGTTTTTTAGCGTGTTGACATTTGAATAAGCGTAGTGAGCTTAGAAGTCGTCCTGGCCCTGACAGTGACACGGAACACACCTCTTAGTGTGTCAGCAGTCAATCCTTGAAGGCTGGTCTTGACGTTCGTATAACAATCATCGGAGCACATATCCTTCTGTTATATTAAATCCGAAGTTTAAATAAATTAGCCGCCCTCGAGTTTAGGCACTGCACGACTGCAGATCTGCGCGTCGATTTTTACGAGCCATAACTCCCGCAATTATTTACGTCGCAATAAAACGCGGAGGAGGGAAAAAATCGGCACAGAAGGATGACGTCGTCCGCGGATCGTTTTATTGGCTAATAAAACAAAAACATTAAGAAAAAAGAAAATTTTTTACACCGATCGCGGACACCGTCTGCCTTTTACGCTGTACTCATGCACCTGCTACTATACACGGACAGAAAAAAAAACCGACCAGCCGAACACCTACGAACATATCCGAGCGTGTATACGTGAATATCCATATAGATATATATACACATGGAAAAGGGGAACGGAGAGGGAGAGGGAGACGAAGCTAGAAAGCCCTATTAGGCGACGCGCGCCAACGTCGCGCGGTATAAAGCATAAACTACAATTAGCGGTAATCCGCGTGACACGGGCATGGCACCCTTTGCGCATATTAGAGCATTAGCCGGCCGACGCGAGTCAGCGGAGAGCCGTGTGTCATTCCGAGACGCGGACGTTCCTCTCTGTGTGTGTATATGCGTGTCTACGTGCGGGTGGCACCGAAAAACGGGGCCAATTAAACGCTGATAATGACGTGTGCTATACGCCCGCACCGGCCTCGCCTGTAACGTGTGGAGCCGAGTTTTTTGCTAGATAGTCCCTGATTGGCAGCTTTTTTTCGAGCGATCGAATTATCGTTCCCGCATACGATTTAGTGTATAGAGAGAGAGAGAGAGAGAGAGAGAGAGAGAGAGAGAGAGAGAGAGAGAGAGAGAGAGAGAGAGGAGCATAGAGGAGAAGAAATTGATGCGCGAGACTCGCCCTATTCCGCGCGCGAGGCGAAATGAAAAGAGAGCCTCATTACTTAAGTCCCGCGTATAATCCTTATATAGTAAAGCACTCGTTTAATTAAGTTAATTAGATGGTCTCTCTGGCCGCGCCTGCTGCTCCTCATCTCCCCGGTTGTGGCTCTTATTTTTTTTCTGTCCAAGCCTTCTCCGTATAGTATGTTATGTCTCTCTTTTCTCTCGTGCGTCACCTGGGCCGCATATTTTCAAGCCGTGATTTTCACTTTTCCTTTGAGGGGGAGTTTCGCGAGAGCAAAAAATCGAGGACAGCGGATGAGCCGGTTGATATGGTGTTCGGGCAAATATTTCTCTTGGATCCTACGCTTCGTTTCCTTTTTTTTTCGAGGCCGTGCGGATTTGCGCGGTAATACCGCTTTGCTTGAATTTTTCACTCGAAGTCTTTACAGAGCGAAAAGTGTTGGGAACAGCGAATACATAACTAATTTGAGGTATAGAAGCGTTACATCGACGAAAGAGAGAAGACAGGAGCGTTTGAATGTAAACGCGACCAAGAAATCGACGCGTCGACGTTAATCAAAACAAAATACGCCAACAATGATTCTCGTCTGCTAGACGTATGGTACAATGATCGTCGAGCTGAAAGTATTGCCGCGTATCAGCGAACAATTAGCTAATATGAGAATGCATAGCGCGAGAGCGTGCATAATAACAGCCCCGGCGTTGCATTTTTAAAGCCACGTGCGCGCGAGCGAGCAAATGCGGAGAACAATGCGTTCTCATTTCATTTTTGGAGGCCTCCGCCCGCCGAATTGCATAATAATGACATTTAAACAATGCCGTCCCCGAAATTACGTGCTGCTCTCGCGGTATTCTACGAAATCCGAGAATCGGATTCGCGGGATAATGATGAGTAGTGTGTGAAAATGCGCTCATTTTAAAACGGGGCTTTGAGGTTTTGTAGAGGAGTTATTCGACGTGTTCTATAATCGCTTTTATTTATATGAATGTTGGTAAAGTTCACTTTGCCATGTTGGAAATTATTTCAACGAATTTACAGTTTAATTATGATAAGCAGTTTTGGTAATTATGTTCTAATGAATATTATACGGAGCATAAATTATTAAATTTCAAATATTTCCTTGCAGCAGCCATTTTCATTTATTATTTCGAGTAGCACAGTTTCAATAAAATATTCTAAATCTTCCAGCTCAAAAAGGTGCAAAAGTCAGCGTTTCCAGAACGCTAACTCCCATAAACGATAAAGAAGGCAGACGAGCATAAATCAGAGGCCCTAAAAAAAAGACGATATAGCGAACGGCGCGGAATCATAAACAACGATGAGAGACGGTAGTAGACGGGGCTTGCATTTTGCGCGTTTTCCCTCGATAAGCCAGCGGCACCGCTACCTCTCGTGTAATGGCTGCTAATTTATGTTAAATAAATATTTGCCCGAGCTCGCGCTCTCGCGTATCGTCGTAAACGCCGGCAGCGCGATAGGCCGCGTTCTCTCTTCCGCGACAGGATTCATTGTTTACGGCGATAATTAAAAGACGCCGTTGTGGCCCGCAGCCGTGTTTTATCGTTCGTTATTAAAACCGCTGCCATGCGCGCGAGGGGCCGAAGTCGTCCGCACCGTAGAGATAAAAGGAATGTATGTACGCATCGGCTTCGATTGTTCGCTGACTCTCGTTATCGGAACTACTAGAAGTCGTCTCTCGACGTTAAACGTCACCTGGATTAACTCGTTCTTTGATAAAAAAAAAAAAAAAAATTGATCCGATGTATACGACACACTCGAATAAAACATATTATGCTCGTGTAGACAACGCGAGGCTTGGGCTCGCGGAATTGAGCGCGGAGCCGAGAGTAAATGGCACCGCGTCACGAACCCGACCGCGAGGCGATAGATTTCCCATTGTTCCACTACGGCGCCGTTACCTTCTTCTTCTTCGTCTTCTTCTTCTTTTGACGATGCCAAACAAAATGGATGTACACAAAACGCTTTTATCGCCGTGTACACTGGCGCACGAAACAAAGAATTAAAGACTCCTATCGCGATGGACAAAGCTTCGTTTTTACTGCGATCAGTCATTTTTTCCGAGAGAGAGAGATAAAGAATCCGTTTTATAAGGGCTCGGCCGTATTGTTTGCTCGCGAAAAATGACCGATTTGAAAAATTGGATGTGTTATTTAATTATCAAAAACAATGAAAAACGCCGAGAAACGACATCGAATGAAAAAAATTTCCGTGAAATTCGAAGTAGGTTTACGTTGAAATTAAAAAAAAAATGTTGAACCAGATCAGGATGTTCACTGCTGTAATTAAAAATTGTCATGCTTAATATTTTACGTGATATTCAACGTGAAAGAGCGCAGTCTGTTTGCAGTGTGTTTCGCAAACGCAACGTATTTTCCCAAATTAATTTATTGAAGTAGATGGAAAATTCCTTTTACATAACTTTTACACACATACCCGCGATGTATGTAATGTATTAAATTCTCGGAAACTGCGCGTCTAACAAACTCTCCGAGTACGTTTATTCGTACACGTTACATTTTCCGCGCATGAGGCCAAAAGAAAGTACAAAGTCAAGCTCTCGTCGACCTCTGCTTCCTTCCGGCCCAGGCTATACGCTCAAGTGAATCAGGAAACTGTATGGGAAAATCGTACAAGTTTATAAAACTGGGAAGCGAAAAAAGACGCAGGAAGGAGGAAAATAACATTGCCGGTGTGTTCCACGCTTCCCTGGTGACCGATGAGGCCAATTCTGTCAACTGCTACCCCGCGCGCGCCTTCGTTCTGTTGCTTCAACTTTCTCGGTAATTGAAAAGGGGGATAGCGACTACGGAAAATGCCGTCACGGGCTTTCCTTTCTGCTGACGCGAAGTTCGAGATACATTTTGATCATCGATAAAGTAAGCCTATACCACTAGGCCTTGTTTTTAATGAATTGAGTTATTTGTCGTAAAAAGATTGTTGTTATTTTTAACTTTTATTATTCTCATCGTCAACGTTAAGTTGACGCGTATTTTGAATAAACAAACTGTTTCTTGCAGAATTTTACTTTGGTCCTTTAAATTTTTGAACATTCAAAACTGTAGAAACGTGTGTGGGTAAGGTGAAAACTTTGAATCACTTATCGACTGTCGATATCGTAGGTTGTAATTTTTGCTTATCATGTAGGGATAATATGCGAGAGACCATCCTAATCAGCAACATATGATAATACTACATGGGCTGTAAAAGGTCAATAAAATCTTACTGTTTGAAATAAATTTATATACACTTCTCTTTTGAGTTTTTGTTAATATAATACGTGCGTACTTTACAATACGTTGAAATTAATTATTATTCTTTCCAGTTGCAAAGAAGTCGCATAGTTACATACGACGTAGTATGTTTTAATTGGGAACTTTATAGCTGCTGCTATACCTCTATGACTATATACTATGGATACTTTTATTCCACATCCAATACGGTCATAAGTTGCTGATCCATCGGCTAGCGGATATGCCCTTGATATGTTCAACAAAAATTGTTATCATCATATCTTATACAATTTAATTTTGAGAGCACAATATTACTTACGGACTGTTTGAATCTTAGCCCACTTATTTACAATTGCAGTTAAATTAAATGGTACATCATTTTCCGATTTATAAACAAGCTGTTCGAACGTTTTGTAGGTACCTAAAATGATTGACAAAGATAGTATAGTTAGAAAATTTTTGAATTGCATTGCTTCTAATACAAAATTCTTTTAATAATAATGTAAGTTACCTGTTGACCGACATTCATTAACGGTATCTTTGCATTCGTTAGCCCAAGATTGTGCAGCTTGTTCTAACTCATCATCCCATTTCTTCATTTAAGAAAAAAATAATTAGCAAAATTTTTTTAAAGGAAAATACTAAATTTTATCAAAGTGTTATGTACAAGCATTATGGGCATTAAGTAATTCCTGCTTTTGGGCTGGTGGCACTCCGGAATGTACGTGTATTCCACAAGATTTGCCAGGTTCTTCTTCCTAATAATATAATACCACTCAGTATACTACTGAATTAAATATACTAATTACAAAAATATTAATAATTATCCTATCCGTGCACGAATCTGCAGCTGCATTTGAAAAAAAGGCGAAAGCGATAAAAATATTAATTATTATATATAAGTTCAACAGGGTAGTGAAATTTAAAGCGCCGGTTAAAAAATTAACAAAATTGATTGGTACAAGAGAAGAAATTAAATGAACGTCTCAATAAGCCTGGTATTGGATACGAAATACGTTTGAAACGTGTTCACATTGATAAAATTAGACTAAATATCAGTTTACTACCCGAATTTCCTTTATGTGTCGATAAGTATTAAAATTCTAAAGCTTCATTTTTATTATGATTATTACACACAATATAAGAGCTATGTTAATAGCGAAGTATAGTCAAACTATGGGCGCATTCATTATTTCCAACTGTATTTACTCAAAAAGATAAAACTTCTATATATTTTTTCTAATAGTATACTGATGTACATCAAGGGCGCGAAATGTTTTAGCCTGAGTGTGAAGTTTAATCATTATATTTAATATAAATGAATGTTATAGAGGAATTTTTGAAAATGCAACAAATTTCAAATGAGGTAATCTTATGTCAAATCTTCTTATTTCTCATAATATATTTTGCCCAGCTATAAGTGCTACATTTAGAATTAAATTAAATAACTAGTTAATTTTTTTCTTCACGTAATTCTTAATTGTTCGATTTTCAGCAGTAAGTTCAGTCGTCGCATGTTCGTAAGCCTAAAAGAAATACTCAGTTATTGTATTTATAAATATTTAATATTGCAAGTCTCAACAGAACTGTTTTCTCAGGTGATTATAAAAGTTGTAATTTACCCACTACCCGGATATTACATAGAAAATAGTTTATTTCTTGTAAAATATTAAGGAAAGGGCGGATTCATTTTTAAAAATAAAACATTTGATACAAAAAGAATAAATTATTCTTTATTCTGTTATAAAGTACATATAATTATTTACACTGCTTTTATCACAATTACTACAAAACGGATTTTCACGAATATCGTATCAAAACGTACAATACAAATAAACTTAAATCTTACGTCCGATCCTAAGGCTGAGGTTATTATCAATTAATTACTTTTTTTGTTCACTCCATTTTCAATTGTTCGATTTTCAGCTTCGGGTACTGTCGTCTCTTTTTTGTAAGCCTAAAAGTTTATTTTAAATTATTGTATGCAAAAATGTATATTACATGATTTCAATGATTTTCAGCTTACTTTCTCGGCGATATTACATAGGTGCTCGGCCATATTGTTACCAGTTTGCTGCACCATCTTAGTAAAATATCCATTGTTATTTTGAAGTAAAATGTGCGGATGATCGAACTCCACTGCTTCTCCAAAATTCATCACTAAAACTCTATCGCTGTCCATAATTGTATTTAATCTGTGCGCTATCGTCAATACAGTACAGTCCTTGAACTATAACAACATACAAATAATTTTTTAATGCCGTGTAATTGTAGAATAATAATTTCAAAACATTTTAGAAGACTCACATTGATTCTAATAGTTTTCTGTATCAAAGCATCCGTGGCTGGATCCACGTTGGCAGTAGCCTCGTCCAAAACGAGAACCTTATTCCTCTTTACAATCGCCCTTGCTAAACACAGCAGTTGTCGCTGACCAGCGCTGAGATTGCTGCCACTCTGATCAACCGATTGATCGAGAGAAACAAAAGCTTTGTTCAGTTCAACGTCTTGTAAAGCTGACCATAGAACATCATCGGTAAACTCGTGGAAAGGATCTAGGTTGTCTCGAAGCGATGCCGAAAACAGCATCGGTTCTTGAGGGATAATCGACAGCTTGCTGCGCAAGTCTTTCAGACCAATCCTGTTAGTGTCGATGCCATCGACATACAGCCCACCTTCAACTTTTGTGAGTCGAAAGAGCGCAGCTATGAGCGACGATTTTCCAGCGCCCGTTCGTCCGACTATTCCCACCTGCAAAAATTAAGAAAAAAAATCAATATTTTTTTTTCAGATGATGAATGAATCATCATTTAAAAGAGTACCTTCATTCCTGGCTCAATCTTCACATTAAGGTTCTTCAAAACAGGATCCACCGCAGCGTTGTACCTGAGGTACAACTTTTCAAACTGAACCTCTCCTTTACTCGGCCATGATTTTGGAGGTTCCTTTCCAGGTTCACTTTCAAATGGGCCTTCTTGTTCTAGCTTCGTAAATTGGAAAAGTCTCTCGACTCCGATCATTTGTGTGACCATTTCAGCAGCCATTTTCATCCCATGTTGAAGCACTCCAGTAATGACTAATGTCTGAGTAATAGCCAGACCTACTCTATCACTTGATACGCTGTCGAGTAAAATGAAACTATACGTGACAACAGCGACGAATGCTACAGAAACCAAGTCAATCCAGAATCCGAAAGCTGTACTGGTAGAAAGAACGAGGGAAAATGTGGCAGTGTGGACGTCTTGGTGACCGTCGAATTCTTTGCAGACCATTGATTCAGCTTGACACGAGCGAATCGTGAGTAGTCCATTTAGGGACGAATTGGCATGAGAAAATACAGGGCTTTTAGCTAAAAATATAAAAATTTAATTCAAACATGTCGAGTATTAAAGCGATCATTCTAAGGGCAGTCCAGGTATTTACCATTTCCTTCTAGTCTTTTTATGCTACGAGCGGTAGAGAGATACATATTCTTTATGTTCAGGTGGAAAAACAGCATGATGCACATTGGAAAAACCATCCACCAATTGATGATAAGTACTTGTATCATAACTCCGAGAAGAATAGATACCACTTGAAAGGATTCCATTATAGCTAGCGAGAGAATCTCATCTACAGCTCCGAGATCTTTAGAAAAACGATTAAGGATGCGACCTGTGAGACAAAAATATAAATATTATTGAACTCAATTGTAGATCCATTTCACGACTGTTATAATTTATTAAGGAAATCTCAAAATATACCTGAGGGATTGGCATCGAAAAATCGCATGGGTGCTTTGAGTATACAGTCAATCATTTTATTATGAATTTGTAAACTGGAATTCCTGCAAATTCTGTAAATTATAACATTTCTCGCAGTTGACATTATGACACTGGCGAAAACTAATATTGCAAAAATATAAAGTGCTAATTCGGTGTCGAGATATTGTGATGCATCCATGATCTTCGTAACTGTAATGTTCTGATTATTAGTTTGATTCGTGAATGTGTCTGTTTCATTGGTAATATTGTTCCTTTCTTGAGCAATTGAACTTGCTAGGCGGGCTTCTTCTTGTCTAGTCCTAGAAATAAATAATTATTGAATACCTGCTTATTTCCGGCCACTACTTTAACACAAATAACTATTTTACGTTACCAATAAGCTATCCAATAGTCACCACCACTGCTAAACACTTGTGCCACAATGAAAATTATGGCATACAGAAGGAGTATGAAGTACGAGTTACCAGTTTTGAAATATTTCCAATACAAAGCGTTCGAGACGCTTCCTTTCGCAACCAGCTCTTGAGTCTCCTTTGGCTCTTCACGAGTGTCCTCGTCATTAGAAGTAGTCAGATCTAGAGGTGCATCAGCATCGTTATCGGCTTCTTTTTCTTCAGCTGGCTGTTTCTCACTTGAATCGTTTTTTTCCATATGCGAAAAGTGCTTGTCGTGCTTTCGGAAAGTTTGAAAATCTCCTTGGAATTCGACTTTACCCTGTGTATTTATTCCAGATGAAAAACGATCACAGGACTGTGGCTATGTGTCACTTACGTTTTCGAGATAAACGATCGAGTCCGCCATCATGAGAAATTGTATTTGATGGGTCACTAGAATGCGAGTTTTATCTTTTAGGTATCCGTTGATGCAGTCTTCGAAGAGGCGTTTACCAACACGAGTATCAACTGCTGAAAGGGGATCGTCTAGCAGGTAGATATCAGCGTCCCTGTACACAGCTCTGCAAAAACAACATAATTATTTGAAAAATTCAGATGCTGTCCATTAAGTTAGAAAATAAACGTCATCATACCTAGCTAAATTAACCCTGGCGCACTGACCACCACTGAGAGAAGCTCCTTTCTCGCCCACGAAAGTCCGATCGCCATGAGGAAGCTGCTCGAAATCGTCTACGAGACAGCAAGCCTTGGCTACCTTGTTGTACTTTTCCTCATCATAGGGCTGGCCAAAGAGGATATTGTTTCTCACAGATCCAGAGAACAGCCAAGGTTCCTGGCTAGCGTACGATACACTGCCCTGGGTGTTCACCCGGCCAATGCTTGGCCGAAACTCGCCTAAGATCAATTTTAGAAAAGAGCTCTAAAAGAAGGGACGAAAAGGTTTGCGAATCAACTACACGGGCCATGGCGGCGCTTTAATTTTTGCATCACAAGGCGATCGTTGTGCGCTTTCGCTTGTGACACCGCTAATTCGGGGGGATAACAAAATTTGATCATTTTTCAACAAGAAAATTCGTGTTAGCCCCTCAAATCAGCAGCGAAATAGAAGTACATCATCATTTCGACGCATACCTTGCCTGCACCGACGGGGCCGACGACAGCACACAAACTCTTCCACGGCACAGTGACATTGACATCTCGAAGAGTATCCGTAATCGAGTCCTTGGTCCACGAAGCGGTCACTTTTGTTATAGAGATATTGGCGTTGCTATCATCGCTCTTGACCTGTTTCCGATCGGTGGCCTCAATTTCCTCAGATAGTAAAAAGTTCTGTAAAACGACTTCTCGTTATAGCTGTACAATCACGTCAACCAGTAATCGTAAATTTCTCTCGACAATCACGAGCCTCACCTGAATCCGATTTATCGATACTTTCGCCTCTGCGTAAAAATGCAAGCCTCGAGGAAACAAGGCTGCCATAGTCAATTGCATCACACTGAAAAGCTGTGCTATCGTGAATACCTTGTCAGCCGTGATAACGTTATCTCGCAGGACGTAAACCAATATGCAAAAGAATAAGGCCGTGCGCTGAGCGTAAGAAAACGATGCCCAAGTGGCACCTTTCAAGTAGTTTGATGCTACAATCTGTTTGAGCTCGTTCCTGTGAATATATAAAGGTGTAACTTTCACTGATGCGTATTATAATTTTACTTAGAACACCTTACCTCCTCGCAGTGCAGACGAGCTTCTGGAAAACTGGCTCCCAGGTGTACATCTTGATCACCCGTATTCCGTTGATTATCTCGTTCATCAGCAGTACTCTGCCATCAGTCCTGACCGCGACTTTCTTGCGGTACGAGTGTATCAGCTTGCCGAAGTAAACTGAAAATCACCCCTGATTAAGTATTTCGATCTCGACATTAATCGCACAATTTTAAAACAGCTTACTTTGAAACGGTATCGTCTGCAGAATCATGAAAAATACCCCGGCTAGCGAGGCTACACCGACGCTCCTCCAAATGAGGTAAGCAACCACTGCCGCCTGAATAGGCATTATCCAAATGTAGTGCAAAAATGTGAACACTTGTTCGAATCTGACTACATCGTTGGATAACAGGTTAATCACGAGTCCGCCCGATGCTTTACTCGCCGCTGCACAGGACAATCGCATAATCTGCAAAACCAAGCAGACCGGTTTTCGCATAAATCATATGCAGCCCTCGTACGAATATAATTGTACAAACACGTGTATATGCGAAAATAAACTGTTGAACCATAAGTCAGTAAAATCGACAATTACAAAGCGTCAATTTAAATCGTTTATAAGCATTAAAAGAAGCTACGCCAGCATACTTTTCTGTAGATCAAAGACGAGCACGCGACCCTCAATTGGACGCCGAGTTCTCGGCACTGGTATACAACGTGACAAAACATTACGGACTCCAACACGGTCATGAGTATAACGCCGGAGGCGTAGGCATAAGCTTCGTTCGTACTCGACGTAGCGCTCGGAGAGAAGTGTCCAATTAAAAGGCCCAGAGCGATCGGCTGCAACAGTCTAATTGAAAAGGGTGCGAGAATGAACAATTGAAACTTTTCCAGCCATGAGAGATGTGACGAAGATCACGTGGCTCGACTCACTTGATCACAACGGTCAGAAGGAAAGCGTAGATCCCAAGATGCATGAAGGGCCAGCCGAAGGTCCTCTGGATGGCTTTACGGAAGTTTGGTTTTCTTTTGTTCTTTTGGGCATTTTCCACTTCTTTTTTCCAATTTCTGCGAAGGGTTAAATTATAACTGTAGTACGGTGCAAGATATCTTCGTATCTCGGAAATTACATGGGTTTGTAATCAAAGACTCGCTGTAATTAGTCAGAGACATTGCATCACCTAGTATCATTTAAGATTATTAAAAAGTATGCGAAATTCGCGTAAAAATTACCCTGAATAAATATATCATGCGGTGAGCAAACTAATAAACTTAGTCCACTGTGCATTATAGTCAATTTATTAGTTTGCTTAAACAGTTATAGGTGATTTGTTAGAAATGTTATCTTATGTCTTTATTAAATATTGATTACTTTACTCTGTTTGTCTTGAAAAATCTAAAAACGCGTTTTCATTACTGTAGTAAGAGAACCTTGAATATTTTACTTTAAGATTTGAAATAAAATTGAAAAAAATGATACCTTTCTAATTTATCCCCGAGTGTTTCGCTCACATCTTTTGGCAAAACGTTGTGAATATCCTTTGGTTCAATGTCATTTTTTCTGCCATACCAAAATATTGGAATCAGCCAACTGTAAGAAAAAGAAAAAATAATTGAGAATATTTTTTCTCCAGTGTTAATTAATCAAATATTTTAAAATGAAAATTAAATAATTCAAAGATATATTATAATTTTCTGCCATTTATATGCATGGAATTTTTATAAACCCATTGTAAAATTATTCAAAAGGAACAAACGTTTATATTGAATCGTTCAAACTCTCGTTAATTACACAGCGACTATAAGTTATGTTGCTTTTAGAATACTAATATAATAACAAGTTTTCCTTCACAATAATACATCTCATTAGCACAGTTATTCAATCCTAATCAATCATCAATTTTATTCATTATTGAATTAAGCACATTTCGTGCACCAATGCACTTCATTCATTTAAAAAACTGTCATTAATATAGACAAAAAATGCATTCAAAATTTTATTCATTCTAATTTTACGTCACTGCCACCTGCTAACAAGTAAGTGCAGTGAAATAGAAAAACCAATTATCTCCGTCAGCATAGCTGCAAACGATAATCTAATTACGGGGTTAGTCTGCCGGAAAAAACTCTCTTCAGTGTGGAAACGAAGTTTA
The DNA here is from genome assembly GCF_009193385.2 of Nasonia vitripennis. Lineage (NCBI taxonomy): Eukaryota > Metazoa > Arthropoda > Insecta > Hymenoptera > Pteromalidae > Nasonia > Nasonia vitripennis. Next base: position 31,472,155 of record NC_045760.1, on the reverse strand, counting down.
AAGTTTTTTAATACAACAGTTTTACAACATCATTTTCTTATTTATATTGCAAATATTTGAAATTTCTCAGTCATCGTAGTGCACATTTAATCAGAATAAACAAATAAGAAGCTGCAAATAGGTTCAACTAAATATTACATAGATATTTTGGACCATCCTAGAATGTGAATTGACGTCAGAGCTCTTTTACTCTCCAATTGGGCTAATCAAAATATTTTGAAACATTAATCTCGGAGTACTGATCTGGGGCTATAAATGCGTGGCTACAAATTTTCATTGATAAAAAGAGTTTGATATACATCTATTAACGTAGATCTTCAAAATGTTTTCAAAATATTTTTGCAACAATTATGTAATAATCTAATGATAAGTTCCATAATGATTATAAATGCTATATTTCTAAGCAGAATTTCCGGACAAAAGTAATACAAATCATCATTACGAATAGGTTCCCTATCAATCAAAATGTCCAAGTCACTTGACACAATTATTCACATCGATCGTTATCTAAAATCTCACTATAAAATGTTCCCGTTATACTATAATTTGGCAATGTATTATGTACTGCTCTGTTTTCTGCATTCATGCTTATACAAGCTACGTACTTTATGTGCGTGTAATTGTTCTTGCACTTTATGCAATAGTAAATTCGTTTTCGCAGTTATACCTGCATAAACATTATTATTTCTAATAGCGATCGTAATGCTACAGAAACGGCTTCCTGTGTATTTCTGAAGATTTAGAGTTCTTTTAATATTTCCCGGGAAGTAAATAAAGATTCTTATGTAATCACGAGAAGTCCGCATCTCAGAGTAACTATGAATGCCAAAATTTAATTCGAGAAATAAACCTAGTAATCTTTTGAAGCACGTTGTTAGAGTTTGCGGAAGAAATGATTTATCGTGCATTAAATGAGAGACTTTCTTTTGCCAAATTAATGACACTTGAAAATTTTTTACTAACAATAGCTTTGCTGTAAAATTTATTTGTTATAACAATTATCTTTATTGAGCGCATGAAACGGAGTCAAATGGTCTGAATCATCACATCCAATTAGCGTACGAAGATAATTTTTTTTTTGCAACTTACCAAAAGAATACTTTGCTGACTATGTTAGCTTTGAGCCTAGGATTTGGACTATCGTACTTTTTACTGGCGTCCATGGTGCTTTCTCTGACATCGACTGCTTCGATCGATCACCTCGTAATTCTTCATTTATTAATCATAGTAGCATTTTTTGCGAGAAAAGCCTGTGATAAACCCACTGTCTGCAAATACATAACATCAGATAACATCAGATAAACATTTGTCGATTTTAGCTCGTCGAAGCACTGTACAATGCATCGACATTCGATGAATAATTCGCATAATCCATTGGCTTCCTCTTGATTTCCGCACTACTTTATTTAAAATTCCGCTAATTAATCAACTTGAGTGTCTTCTTTTATCATTCATTAACCCGATTATCATCGAAGCCACATAGATAACAAAGTTCAGTAGGCCAGTTGCTATAATAATATTTATATCTCGATACTCGAGTCTACAATCCAACTCAAATTGAACCGCTTGAAAAACCCGTATTACGTCAGAGCAGCGCACGAGAAGCCAAGAAAAAAAGGAGAGCCAAACTGACCATACGACTTTACTCGGACAAAATTAATCATACCTCCGAAGCATCAGCTGCGCTCGACAATCTCCAGACCTTGATCGTACAAATCGGAGAAACACAACGATATCACTTCTCTCGCGCACTACACAAAATCGGAAGCCCGCATAAATCACAGCCGCGCGCACGAGCCGAGCTCCTCGGTCTTCCCAAACAAACTGAGCTGACCGCGGAGGAATCCCCTTCGAAAAAGCGGAGCAGCCAGTACAAGCCTGGCTAGTAGCAGTCGACTGCGCGCGAGTATAGAGCTCACGGAACAAGCGCCAAAGATATCGCGCTGAGGCAAGGCCGACGACTAGCGCCGACGAAACGCATCGCGCGCGGAAAGAGAAAAAAAGAAGTGTGCGCGAGCGGGAGAGAGAAAGAGAAACAGCACGTGGGCTTTTTTATCGAAGTGCGGCGAGTGCAGTTATATTTTCTGGTGAACGCGATGCGTTGGGCCGGTCATTTTGATCGTGACTCGGTGCGATGTGCTACTTTTTCGCGGATTTTTTATTTACGTAATGCTGAGAGCGAGTCGAGCTATTCTCGACGCGGGAAAGCGGAGGAAGTCTTGAGGCCGAAGTGGAGCTAGTGGGTTTCACGTGGAGATAATGAATTTTATATCAGTTGCATATTCTATCTCTGTTGGTGAAGTGTCGTCTTGATTTAGCGCCAGTCGCACTCGCGGTTTTTTAAGAACCGACAATTCCACTTCCTATAGGTATCCCTTTACTTAACTTCTATCAACTGACGTAACTTTCAAACGGCTTTAGGGAGGAAAAATGTTTTGACTTCAAAATCACCAGTAGTCGAAGTAAATCATTCTATAGATAATATTTTGCTCGCGGTGATATTCCATTTCTTATATCTCGTAAAAAGTTCTACCACCTACGTATTATGTTTTAATTAACCAGCAAGAATTTATTATAAAAACTTATGATAATAATTACAAAATCATGATGCAAAGGGTTGACATGCACAATGAAGAAAACAGTGTAGCTCTAGAATTGGATATTATGTAATATACAATGCGACGGGTTGATAGAATAAGAGAAAAATTTACGCTTTTTCATGATATGCTTAGTTTGATTCGATTTTCAGCAGTAAGTGCAAACGTTTAACTTTTGTAAGCCTAAAAAATAATGGTTGATTATGGTACTTATAAAAAATACATTATATGAAATTTGAATGACTTTTGATTTACTTTCTCTGCAATTTTCTCCAGTCGCTTGGCCATCATACTTCCAGTCTGCTCAACCATCTTGTAAAAATACCCATTGTGATTTTGAAGTAGAATGTATGGATGCTCGAACTCCACTGCTTCTCCAAAATTCATCACTAGGACTCGATCACTGTCCATAATTGTATTTAATCTGTGTGCTATAGTTAATACAGTGCAGTCTTTGAACTGTAACAACATACAAAAATTGGTTATTATAGTGTTCAAGTAGAAAAATAATTCCAAATCGTTTCAGAAGACTCACATTGATTCTAATGGTTTTCTGTATCAAAGCATCCGTGGCTGGATCCACGTTGGCAGTAGCCTCGTCCAAGACGAGAATCTTGTTCCTCTTCACAATAGCCCTTGCTAAACACAGCAGTTGTCGCTGACCAGCGCTTAGACTGCCGCCACTCTGATCAACCGATTGATCGAGAGAAACAAAAGCTTTGTTCAGTTCAACGTCTTGTAAAGCTGACCATAGCGCATCATCGGGAATCTCATGAAAAGGGTCCAGGTTGTCACGGAGAGTCGTGGTAAACAGTATCGGTTCTTGAGGGATGATCGAGAGTTTGCTGCGCAAGTCCCTGAGGCCGATACTAGTGGTATCTACACCATCGATGATTAACCCGCCTTCGACTTTTACGAGCCGAAAGAGCGCTGATATGAGAGAAGACTTCCCTGCACCTGTCCGCCCAACTATTCCAACCTTGAGAAGAGTATTTAAAAAAAAGTAATGTTAATGCAAACAATGGATCTTATCGCAGATAAAGATAAAATATGCAAAAACAGGAAATCGACAATTCGTGCGAACTTTGAAATATGTCTTTCTTACATTCGATTACCTTCATTCCTGGCTCAATCTTTAGATTGAGATTCTTCAAGACAGTATCCGCGCCATCGTTGTACCTGAGATTTAGTTTCACAAATTCAAGTTCTCCTTTACATGGCCAAGATTTTGGAGGTTTCTTTCCAGGCTTACTCTCTAATGGACCTTCTTCTTCGAGATGAGTGAATTGGAAAAGCCTTTCGACTCCGACCATTTGCGTGACCATCTCAGCACTCATCTTCATACCATGTTGTAGTAGAATCGTAATGGAAAGTATCTGAGTGATGGCTAGACCCACAGCGCTTCCTGAGAAATCGTTTGTACCAAGTACAACAAAACTGTAGGTGACGAGAGCAACGAAGAACATTGCAATCAAGTCCACCCAAAATCCGAAGGCTGTACTGGTTGTAAGAACGAGCGAAAACGTCGCGGTGTGGGCGTCTTGGTGATGATCGAACACTTTGCAGACCATTGATTCAGCTTGACACGATCTGATCGTTAGCCGACCGTCGAGGGTTGAATTAACGTGAGCCAATACAAGACTTTTAGCTAGAAAAATCATTCGCAAGTTAATTGAAATACCTCAAGTACCTGTGAAAAGTGTTTGATAGCGCACTTACTGTTCCCTTCTAATCTTTTAACACAGCGTGCCGTTTGGAGATAAACATTGTGTATGTTGATGTTGATAATAAGCATGATGCACATTGGAACGATCATCCACCAATGGATTATAATTATTTGAACCACAACTCCAGTTACTAGGGAAAATACCTGAAACGAATCCATCATAGCTAACGAAAGAACCTCGTCTACAGCGCCAAGATCTTTGGAAAAGCGATTGAGGATACGACCTGTAGGACAAAAACAATGGTTATGAAGGTAAATCGGATCCTTAACAATGAGATGATTATCATACCCGACGAGTTGGCGTCGAAAAAATTCACGGTCGCTTTCAATACGGAATCGATCATTCTATTGTGGATGTTGTAACTCGATCTTTTACAAATAATATAAAATAAAACATTTTTCGCTGTTGCAAAGATGACACAACCAAACACTAGTATTGCCATAACATTAAGTGCGAACGTTCGGTCAAGGTATGGCGATACATTCGCATCACTATTTTGTCCTTCGGCAGCATAATGTACTCTCATACGAGTTTGGTCTTGATTAATCCTAAGAATAGAATGTTTATTTCTTTCGTTATTTAAAATTATTGCTCGTACACGTATTTATCATTCGTATATGTTTGTTACAGTACCAATACGACACCCAATAGTCGGAGCCGCTGGTAAATACTTGAGCCGATATAGTTACAACGAGGTACACAAAAAGCAAGCAGTATGAGCCATTCGCTTTAAAATACTGCCAATAGAGAGACAAGGATAAGCTTCCTTTCGCCACCTGTTCTTCATTTTTTATCGGTTCTTCCTGTTTGTTGTCAACATCGGATTTGCTTAAGCCAACAAGTCCATTATCTTCTGTTTCGACCATGTTTTCTACGGAAAGCTGCCTCTTGTTAGCGTGATTTTTCTGCTTGTACAAAAATTGTTGGTCGTGCATTTGGAAATTCTCGAAATCTCCTTGGAACTCAACGATACCCTGCAAAATCGTATATTACAACATTTTATCGTCGACGGAGAATCATGTGGATATGCTTCTTCACTTACCCTTTTGAGATAAACAACCACATCTGCCTTGATTAAACATTGCATTTGATGAGTCACCAAAACGCGAATTTTACCTTTTAAGTATCCGTTGATGCAGTCTTCGAAGAGGCGTTTACCAACCCGGGTATCAACCGCTGATAGAGGATCGTCTAACAAATAGATATCAGCGTCTCTATATACAGCTCTACAAGAACAGTACAAGATCTGTCAAAATTGTATGCATCGTGAATTCGGTTAAAATATAAATGACCTTACCTAGCTAGATTTACTCTAGCACACTGACCACCACTGAGAGCAGACCCTTTCTCGCCCACGAGGGTCCGATCTCCGTAAGGAAGCTGCTTGAAGTCTTCGGTGAGACAGCATGCTTTAGTCACTTTGTTATACTTTTCTTCGTCGTAGGACTGCCCAAAAAGGATGTTGTTCCTCACAGATCCAGAAAACAGCCAGGGTTCCTGGCTAGCGTAGGAAACACTACCTTGGATGTCCACGCGACCAATGCTTGGCCGTAACTCGCCTAATATCAATTTTAGAAGAGAACTCTGAAAGAAGAGTAGACAAGTTTATTGAACTCAACTAAACCAATAAGTTACTTCTTCGAACATACCTTGCCTGCCCCAACAGGGCCGACAACAGCACACAAGCTCTTCGCCGGCACAGTGGCATTGACCTCTTGAAGAGTATCCGTAATCGACTCCTTAGTCCACGAAGCCGTCACTTTCGAAATAGAGATATTGGCTTCACCGCTCTTGACCCGTTTTCGATCGGTGGTCTCAATTTCCTCAGATAGTAAAAAATTCTGTAATACGACTTCTTATTATTGCTGTATATGATCACGCTTTTTCATCAACGTTTACTCTTCTCACCTGAATCCTGATGGCCGATACCTGAGACTCTGCATAAAAATGCAAGCCCCGAGGAACCAAGGAACCAAAAGTAAATTGCAGCACGCAGAAAAGCTGAACCACTGAGTATATTTTATCTGCTGACAAAATGTTGTTTTGCAGGGTATAGACCAAAATGCAGCAGAAAACTGACGTGCGCTCAGAGTACATTCCTGAGGCCCAAACAACACCTTTCAAGTAGTTCAATACTGATATCTCTGCCAGCTCGAGTCTATACATAAATGAAGATAAGTCAGTTAGGTCCGAACCATTACCGCCTATTAGTGCATGTTTTAATCTACAGATTTGATAGAATCGGTTTACTTTCTCGCGGTACAGACAAGCTTCTTGAAAATTGGCTCCCAGGTGTACATTTTGATCACGCGTATTCCATTGATTATCTCGCTTGTCAACGATACTCTGCCGTCAGTTTGCACCGCTATCTTGTGACGGAACGCGTGTGTTAGCCTCCCGAAGTAAACTAAAAATTACTTGAATGAATTACCTAAATCTCAACAACCCTTTTTCCACTGTTCAATAATAGTAAATATCAGGGCTTACTTTGCAACGGTATTGTCTGAAGGACCATACAAACTATCCCAGCCAACGAGGCTACTCCAACGCTCATCCAGGTAAGGTAAGCTACCACTATTAGCTGAATAGGCGTTATCCAGACGTAGTTTAAAAATGCGTAAACTTGTTCAAATCTGGTCACATCGTTAGACAATAGGGTAAGCACGTGTCCTCCTTGACTCGCCGATGCACAGGACAATCGCATAACCTGCAGAATGGAAGAAACTTTGTATGCTGAACTTAACGATAACACAGGGCTAAAAAGGTTATGACAGCATACTTTTCTGTAGATCAAAGACGAGCAAGCGACCCTGACTTGCATACCAAGTTCTCGGCCACTATATGTTATGTGGCATATTATTATGGACTCCATGAACCCCATGAGTACAACCCCGGAAGCGTAGAGGTAAGCTTCGTTCGTAGTCGAGGTGGCACCTGGAGAGAAGTGTCGGATTAAAAGACTCAGAGCTATCGGCTGCAACAGTCTAATAGAAAAGGGTGCAAGAATGAACAATTGAAACATTTTCGACCATCAGTTGCGACGAAGGGCTTACGCGTTGACTTACTTGATGACGACGGTCAGGACGAAAGAGTAGATTCCAATGTATATGAAGGGCCAGAAAAAAGTTCTGAGGATAGCTTTGTGAAAGTTTGGTTTTGTTTTTTTATTTTTGGCATATTCCAATTCTTCTTTCCAATAGCTGTTAATGGATAAATTTTATCAGTCGTGTATATAGACAATTTGTTCGCAAGATATATCTGCATATATATCCAATCTTTAGTATTATAAAGTTTATTTATTCCTACAAAGAAAGCTAATTGATACCTTTCCAACTGATTACCGAGTGTTTCGCTAACTTCCCTCGGCAAAACTTTGTGAATATCCTTTGGTTCGATTTCATTACGTCTACCATAGCAAAACAATGGGATCAGCCAACTGTAAAAACAGACAATAAAGATTATAAATTACCAGAATGCCAATCATTTCATCTAATTAGCCATATGATAATGATTATTTTCTCGACTTACCAGAAAAATATTTTGCTGATTACGTTGGCTTTGAGCCTCGGATTCGGACTGTCAAATTTTTCACTGGTTTCCATTGTGCTTTCTCTAATGATCACTGCTTTGGTTAATCATTACGCAATTTTCAGTTTTTCATCGTGCCAACTAATGCTAATAATGGACGGTAACACATTAAGAAAATTTTACGTAAATGCGCCACGTGACGAAATCGAGTTTCGGCGACCTTTCTTGAAAACCGGTCTTGACTATTGCAGGATATTGCTTATCCATGTAATATAAGTAAAGTCGAGGTCTATGTGCTTTTCACTACTTATCATACGAAGCTACTGAAACAATGCGCGTATAAAAAAAAAAAAAAATTAATTGCCTTCAAACCGCTAGCTACTATCATCAATCTTCAAGGTTCCACGTTTTGATCACAAACCATAGATAACCACGATACGTTCCTATGTCTATAAGAATATCTCATCTCGCGTGCCACATAAAATCGGGAGCACACACTCCTAAATGCGCAAAAATCACAACTGCTATTGTCAATCCTTCGGTCTCCCTAAACCAAGTCTGCCAACCATGAAGGAATATCACCTTCGAAAAGACGAAGCAGCAAGTTGTGGAGCACAGCGCGACTTCAGTCGGACTAATAGTGGTAGTCGACTGCCACGAATATAATTGTAAAAGTTCTTGGAAAGTGCACTCAAGATATCGAATTTACACAAGGACGAAGACACGGAAAGAATAAACGAACTGGTTGGTGCTGGGCTGAGCGAACAATTAAAACAAGGCAGGTAAGGTGGATTAGAAATATTTTCTTCTGGGAAAAATATTTTATCTTTAAGTACGTAATCGTAATCGTGTCAATTTAACGTTTTGACTCTATGAATAACCAACAATTAGCCAATCATTCAATTTCAAACGGCTCTGTAAATGTACTTGATGATATGGGCATATCGGTTGCTCTAGCACTTTCAGGCACTTAAAATGATATCCTGGTTGGCGACGCATTAGCAGTGTCGCCGTAACTGGCAAGAATTTTGCTTCTTCAACCTGATGCAGGTTTTGCTAACTCGACGGTGAGGCTACGAATTTTTATTAAAAAATATTGGTTGTGTACGATTACATCTATTATCTAGACCAAATGCCCATGCCAATAGGATTATAAATCCAGTACTTAATATCTGATAGTCTCTGCATCAAGAGCTTCAGAACCAGAACACATCAACTATTAATGCAAAACTTATATGCCACTTCAGCTTGTTGGTATAGTTTCTTCAAACCTATTCTCAACTGATTCCTGTTTACCAGTACGACGCGGAAGTACTTTAGCACAAGTGCCAGTGCATAATTAACATGGGCAGGTTGCAACCCGAGTACCAATCCAAGTCTAAATAAAAGTGCTTGCAATATCCGTCTGCAGCGAGACCGTTAAATTAGAAGTTTTGAGAGGCATCAATTACAGAGAAGTGGCACACACTTCATCTTCTTTTTCTCTTAATTATGTATTACCCACAAGACACTTACGTAAGCGTTGAAACTCTGCCGAGCTACCGATATGAATAATAAATAGATTTTCTGTCTCAGCTGCGAACTTATTCCAGCATTGTGCGTACGTATTTCTACTCTCCATGAATGAGCTGAACTCATTTTGATACAGTGAATTATGGTCGATACCTAATGTCTTCACGAAGTGCTGAACTTATATATTATGCGAAGAGTCTATAGAGATTAGATAAAGCATATGAGACGTCATGTGAACAGATAATTGCAATTTGTAAGTTATAGTATAAGCATAGTTGATTATAAGTACACAATAGATTTGCGCATTGTAATTTATTGTCTATTGGTCGGCTGGGATCAAAGTTAGAGTCAATACTTGGCTTGAAAATAATAATAGCGATAATTATGTCATTATATTCTGTTATCATGAAGCATAGAAAGAAATGCGATAAATTCCGTTATTTTTCTTTGTAAAAAATGACCGTTTAAAGTTTATAATGATTCTTGGTAAACGCAGCAGTGTAAAGCATAAGTATAGCAGATTACTCAATGCGAATATAAATCAATGCTTGGCTATCAGCCCTCACTGTAGCGAAACAAATCGCATGTCATTCATCCAGTTATAACTGTTCCAGAGTTTTTTTTTTATTTTCGTTCTCCGGTTACGCGGAATGCAATGTCATTCTAATTTTCTTTTATTGTTCTTAATTTAGCTGTGTTAAGACACGATCGGCACATTTCTTCGCTTTGAATATATGCTCATCAAAAAATGTTTACTTTCGCATTGTAATAATTCTATAAAAAAATCTTTCAGTAATTTTTGTGGTTTTACAATCATTCAATCTTTATTATAATACATCAACGAAACGTGAATATTTTCTCTCAAGGCAAGTTTACTAATCATATATAATTGTTATCTTCTTCGTGTTAGTAAGGATCACTGACTGCAGTTCGCTTACATAAATGCGTGATGCAGAGGACACGCAAAATATGCTGATACTTGTGCAGTTTACGCAGGCATTTGCTGAGACGCAAAAAAAAACAGAACAAACGGATGAGCTGATGCTATGCTGATGTATATAGTTCGTTCAAATTAATGTTGGTGCTAGAGATGTAAGAATTTTCGCAGCTGCCAATGTCTGGTTTTCCTCAACGACGTATGTTAAACGATTCCTTTTGTTTTGCTAAAATGTCAATATTATTACGACTGCGAATCGTTGTGAGTCATATTATTCTATATTGACTTTTTTTATTACATGCATGTTTTTTGCATTTAAATTACTTTTGTTGACACATATTGTCAATTTTTTTAGAAAATAGAGTATTTTATTGTATTAATTAATTCACACTGAAACTTACTAATCATGAAATTAGACTTCCCGTTAAAATCTTACGCCTTAAGCGCATGCAGCAGTTATATATATATATATATATATATATATATATATATATATATATATATGTGTGTGTGTGTGTGTGTGTGTGTGTGTGTGTGAGACTCTAGGGTCACTAGACCCGTGGATAAGGTAGGTAGCGAGAATTAAGTAGGATAGGTTACCAACTGGACATGGTAAGGCCTTGATGGTAACTCTACGATGATAAAACAGCAGGAAATGAAAAATACAATTCAAACAAATACTAAAATAAAATTTCAAGAAAAATTAATAATAAAGGCAGAAGGAGTTATTCAAAATAAAAAATATTCTTTATTCTGTTATGAAGTACATTATTTACACTGCTATATCACAATTGCTAAAAAATAGATTTTCGAAAATATTGTATCAATGAATATGTACAATATAAATATACTAAAAATCCTAGGGCTCAGGTTAATAAGAATTAATCAACTTTTTTGTTGACTCCATTTTTAACTGTTCGATTATCAGTCGTAGGTAATGGTTTCTCATTATTGTAAGCCTAGAAGTTTATTTAAAATTATTGTACTTGCAGGGTATTTTAGGAGATTTAAATGATTTTCGAGAACTTACTTCCTCTGGGATTTTACGCAGGTGCTCGGCCATGTTGTTACCAGTTTGTTGCACCATCTTAGTAAAATATCCATTGTTCTTTTGAAGTAAAATGTGCGGGTGATCGAACTCCACTGTTTCTCCAAAATTCATCACTAAAACTCTATCGCTGTCCATAATTGTATTTAATCTGTGCGCTATCGTCAATACAGTACAGTCCTTGAACTATAACAACATACAAATAATTTTTTAATGCCGTGTAATTGTAGAATAATAATTTCAAAACATTTTAGAAGACTCACATTGATTCTAATAGTTTTCTGTATCAAAGCATCCGTGGCTGGATTCACGTTGGCAGTAGCCTCGTCCAAAACGAGAACCTTATTCCTCTTTACAATCGCCCTTGCTAAACACAGCAGTTGTCGCTGACCAGCGCTGAGATTGCTGCCACTCTGATCAACCGATTGATCGAGAGAAACAAAAGCTTTGTTCAGTTCAACGTCTTGTAAAGCTGACCATAGAACATCATCGGTAAACTCGTGGAAAGGATCTAGGTTGTCTCGAAGCGATGCCGAAAACAGCATCGGTTCTTGAGGGATAATCGACAGCTTGCTGCGCAAGTCTTTCAGACCAATCCTGTTAGTGTCGATGCCATCGACATACAGCCCACCTTCAACTTTTGTCATGTTAGACCAAAACATAGAAGAAAAATGCCGTGCGCTCAGCGTAGGAAGACGTGGCCCAAGTGGCACATTTCAAGTAGTTTGATGTCACTATCTGTTTAAGCTCGTTCGTTTTGACAAATAAAGATTAGTTCATCAAGATTAGTATGGATCCAACTACCACCAATGCATACTTCAATTTACAGTTCGTCAGTGCAAACCGTTTACATTCTCGCGGTGAGGACCAGCTTCTGGAAAACTGGCTCCCAGGTGTACATCTTGATCACCCTTATCCCATAGACTATCTCGTTCATCAGTAACGCTCTGCCGTCAGTTCTGACCGCGACTTTCTGGCGAAGCACGTGTATCAACTTGCTGGCGTAAGCTAAAAGTTACTTTTATAATATTCCGTTGCCTTATTACAAATAATGCAAGGTATTTGCTATGCTAGCTTTGAGCCTCGGATTTGGACTGTCAAATTTTTCACTACCGTCCATAGTGCGTCTTTCTCTGACATCGGCTGCTTTGATTAATCACCGTGTAATTTCAAGTATTTAATCGTAACACCATTTTTTTGCGGGAACCGTCTGTGATAAACAGCTATCTGAAAGTACATGTAAACATTAGATAATAAGATTTATCGAATTTAGCATCAATAAATATTGGCTTCTGATTTTTGTACTCTTTATCGAAAATCTTAGCGATTATTAAACCCCACGAGTCTCTATTAAAAATGTTCGCGGGTTACAAATTATGTGCGAGAATTTCCCCTTTCGTAATGAAGAGTTTTCAACGCGCAGAAGCATCGCTGACGTGCCGCGGATTAAAAACAATCGGGAAATATAAGCAGCTGATATGCGTTTTTTTTAAACGGCTCGACAGAATCCTTATAACTTTTTGTTATGTGGATTCAGAATAGCCTATATAGGGATCGCATTTCAAACGTTTGATATTTCAGCTTGTATAAGCACTAAGAGCCACTTAAATTTGAACGGTGTACAGATAATGTCATTATTAACTTCTGCGTGTGTAAAGATTCAACATTAACAGTAGTTCGCTTTTCCCGTGCACGTTCTTCAATTATCGTCAATGGGATGTAGATAAAAAAGTCAGGTAGATTACAAATTATACAACAGTATTCGTGTCTCAATTTCTAGCCACGATACGATGCAAATTAATTCGCTCGAAACTACGAACAAAAATTTAAAAAAAATGAATAATACGCGAACGAATTCAATAAACTCCAAAGCACCAGTTGCAGTCATCTATCTCGATAGGATCTACGTTTCAATCACAAATCAAAAAAGCTTCAAACTTTTTCACGCCTACGGTCTACGATATCACCACTTGCGAGCACGAAAAATTCGAAAAACACATCAACACCCACACAAATCCAATCACAGCTGAGCTCCTCAGTCTCCCCAAACAAACTGCGTCAGCTGCGGAGCAATCCCCCTCGAAAAAGTGGAGCAGCAGCAATAGCTATAGTCGTCGAGTGGCGTGTCTTTAGCCTGGCTAGTAGAAGACTCGACTGCGCGTGAGTACAATGTATGGGCTCGTGAAGCAGGAGCCAAAGATATCGCCAGGAAGTATATAGCGGGGATACTAGAGTGTATGGTATATTATATTTTTTGAGATTTTTAGATTTTTTAGAGATTACCAAGATGGAAAGTAGTTATTAAAGCAAAAATTATTTTAATTGCATTTTATTTGTACAAAATAACTATAAAAAATCTGTTTTCTATTTCGTGCGTATGTAATTAAAAAATAAGGTAACATTGTTCAAAATGTGGTCAGTTACAGGAAGCATTTCTATGTATAAATTTTGTATACAATAAACAGTAAGTATTTTTTAAATTTACATTTGTTTTTACCGTTAATACAAAAATACAATTGTTCAGTGATGAATTGCCGTCTCGCAAATGGCGAGTGACTCTTTTTAATTGTCACTCGGCGCATTAGCGATAACCGTAATTATACCTTAAGCACCTGTATACGCGACGCGACTTTTATAACAGAATCAGATGGGAATTTAAAAACGCAAACGCGAGGTCATATCGAATTTTTAGAAAACCTTCGATGTAAAATTATCAAAAAGGTTATAGAACAGTAAACGTCTGATGCATATACATTATACACAGAAGCCATAAATAATAACAATCAACGCGTTCAGGCAAGGCCGACAACTATAGCGCCGACGAACAGCGCAGAAATAAAAAAAAAGAAGAGAAGTATCAGCACACACGTGTGCTTTTTTATTGGAGTGAAACGAGTGCATTTATATCCTTTGGCGAACACGATACGCGTGCAGCTACTTTTTAACGAATTTTTCGAGTTAACGCAGTTAATACTATATATGAGGCATTATACGAGAAGTCGTCGACACTTCGCGGTTGAAAAATCGAGCTCTTGGAATTTTGAGGGCACACTCACCAAACCAATTTTTTTACATGCGCTTGGACGTACAATATGTAAAAAGCATGGGTGCCACCTCCAAACCCTATGCCACCAATAAAAGTTACGGGCCAATTACTAATTGACAAAAAATAGTCTTTATTGCGCCCGGGTAATTTATTACCCAGCTTAGTAATCGTTATTTTTTCCGGCATTAATAAACAGCGGAGCCCGAAATCTTAAATTTAAAAAAAAAATCATTGAAAACAACCGCCTCTATCGAAAGTTGCAAGCAGGTTAAAATAGGGTAAAAATCGTCGAAAATGGGAAAAAATGCCTGAAATGTCAGAATTTTCACTTTTTTCTCAGATTTTCGATTTTTTGACGAGTTTTATTTTAAATACAAGATCTCGGGCTCCGCTGTTCATTAATGCCGGAAAAAATATGGATTACTCGATAATTAATTACCGGAGGCGCAATAAATGCTTGTTTTCGGTAATTAGTAATTGGCCCGTAACTTTTATTGTTGGCATAGGGTTTGGTAAAAAACTTGGTCTAGTGAGAGTGTGCCCTCAAAATTGCAAGAGCTCGATTTTTCGACCGCGAAGTGTCCGACTTCTCGTAGAATGCCTCATATATAGAAATCGCTCGGTTTTATATCTGTAGACAAAATCGGTATAGAGATCGGTATTACATTCGTGAATTTAACTTCAACTTCGCCTTATTCTATATTTGACTAAACACGCGTTGCTGTATGTTCGACGGTTTTACAGATAAGGTGTAAAAAAAGCAGAAGCCGAAATTAACGAATCAGAAGTTGTAATATGCATCGATTATAGAGGAGTGGCACAAGCTTCGTATTCTTTTTCTAATAATTCTGTTTGATATACCCAATAGACTCTTATGCAAGCGTTGATACGTTATGCTGATAGCTGCCGATCGTATGAATAGTAAATAGATTTCCTGTCTCGATCGAACTTACTCCGGCACTGCGTTTTGTCTTTTCATTTTTCTATTAATACTTATAGATAGGAGGAAAATGTTTCGATGAACGATACCTTGGTGATGTCATTTATATTGTTTGAAGTCAGGAGATTAGATAAAACACATGACATGCAATTACATCACGTACAGAGAGATATGCAGTTTGTGAGTTACTTAGGTGTGGTTGATCAAATGCCATTATAAGTAAACAATATAGATTCGCACATAAATCATCGTGTGTTATATATCCAATATTGGGATCGAAATCCGTTTCAATATTTGCTTTAAAAATTATACAGCGATAGCTGTATGTCATTATCCATTGTTCACGAAAGATTGATCGAGATAAACTTTTGCTTTGTTATCTTTTGAAAAATCAGAAATTGATAAGGATTCTCGATAAACGCGGAATTTTTGATCTCTGATTACATGGAATGCAATGATGTTTTAATCTTGGTTCAAAGCGCGATCGGCACATTCTTTCGTCCCCTATACCTTCGCATCAAAAAATTTCACACAATTAGTATTGCACTAATTATTTAAAATATGCTTCTGTGTAATAAGTCTCCACGGGTAATAATCGTTCGATCGCGAAATAATCTTAATTTAGCATATCCACTCCAGACATTGATTTATATGTATCAACGAAACGCACATAGTTTGTCAGGAGATAATTGAGTTTGACAGTCATATTTGACATCATAATTTGTCATCTCTTATACCTTATTAAGTATCGCGTATCACTTACTGAAGTTTCCTTACGCATAAATGTCATAAAGTCATGATATATAGAGCACACAGAAAATAATATGCTGATGCGTGTGTGCATTGATTTGCGTAGAATTCTGAGAAGCAAGAACGAACGATAAGGAATGTTTAATATTGCAGAATATAAACGAATTAATGAATGCATAATGGATTTCTAATCAAATTTCAAATTTTGCGCCAAGCTTACACGCGCATGCGCGAAAATTTCGATTTGATTTGTTGCACCACTGCACCAGAAATTTTAATTTGCTGGTATAGTTTTTTTATTCTCGAGTGTATTTGTTTGTTTTGTCTTCTAAATTTAATAGCAATATTTAATCAACTCCTTGTTAATTCAAATATTTCCGCATTCGGGCGTTCGAGATATATCGATCCTGTTCCGCGTTCCAGAAATACAGATTCTGCGGGGACATGGATTCAGGATCGATTTTCACAACAATACAAACATATATATAATACGTACATAGCACCTCGTCGCTTTGTTTATTTTGTTTGATTTGTTTTATTTATATAGTTCGAAACTTTTAATTAGTAAAAAGAAGGTCCATGAATTACTTGCTGTCGAGTATCGGATATCATTAAAATCCTTACTTCATAAATA
The DNA here is from genome assembly GCF_009193385.2 of Nasonia vitripennis. Lineage (NCBI taxonomy): Eukaryota > Metazoa > Arthropoda > Insecta > Hymenoptera > Pteromalidae > Nasonia > Nasonia vitripennis. The sequence goes on along the minus strand of NC_045760.1, from coordinate 31,455,436 downwards.
CTCGTACTCACGATAAAATATGATTAAATGTTATGCAAAAGGTTGTACGTCAAATGAAAAAATTGAAATAGATGGTGAAAAATTAGAGCTTTATCCATTTCCAGTCGATAAAAAGTACGTATACATCAGTCGTTTTAACAAGAATTTTTGGCTGGTTGTTTTATACTCTATTACATTTAAATTTTACTCGATTTAAAAGTTAACCTACAAATTCATAGCTGTGGACTCATTTATTTAATCTTTCTATTTATTATATTGCTTATACATTAAATCTGTATCTTACAGCTTGAGAAATGAATGGAAAAGGATATGTGTGACATTGAATGATAAAAAAAAACCTTATCTCTGCGAACTTCATTTCGGTACAAGTGCTTTTGACTCGGCGAGGCGTCTCAAGCCAGATGCAGTTCCTACAATTGAATGTAAGTGTTTATACAGCAAACAACTGTGAATCTTTTATTACTATATAAATGTCATACTAAGTGTATGTACTTTTATCTTTTTACAGCATTGAAAATTAACACAAATTATGAGACTGTAACTGTCTCAGACAGCGAACCCGCCAGCAAAAAGTCAAAGTCCCTGGTACGTAATACTTTTGCCCTCTTGAAAATTTGAAATGAATAAGCAATGATTTTTATTAATATGTAATATTTTCCAGGACTCAGATGATGACACAACAAGTAAAGCTAAGCCTTTCCGATTGACTATTGAAATAAAAAAAATAGTTTCACGACCATCTCCGCTGTCTGAGAATCGAACCAAACCACAAGAAGAAACTGTATTTATTAAAAATGGAACAGACAAGCAAAATAGTTTACAATGTTTAGTTTGCAAAGAGTCATTCTCTGATATAACAGATCTTTATAGCCATAACAAAACACACTTTACCTGTAATATATGCAACATAGAATTTACGTCTAGAAACAATTATGAAAATCATTGTCAATTACATAAAAGTAATATGGATCAACGCCTGTACAAATGTGATACTTGTGAATTACGTTTTGAAAGTAAAGACGAATTAAGCAAGCACAGCCATTCAACTGTAGATAGTAATGATGATGAAGAAACTCGAATTCAGTATTGCAGGTCATGCAAAATGACATTTAGCGATGAGGTTCTCTTCAGGTATCAAAAATATTAGTTGCTGCATGAAAAGTTTTTAAATAAAGTATCTTAATAAATCAACATTTAATTGCAGTGATCACTTGAATACACATATCGGATCTTGGTATGTTGATGCACATGAGTAGTTGCGTTCAAATGTACATACAGATGGGAAATAGTAATAAGTGCACATTTGCTATTAGTTTGTACATACATGTACATAATAGTATGGTCTTATCCACATCTTGAACGACTTAAATTAACGACTTAAAAAAATGACTGCTCTAGAGTTAATTGGCCGTTCAAGTGATAATGCCTTGTTTTGAACTGATATCTGTGATCTCTATCTAGAGAATTGGTCTCTAGCACCCAACAAATCTTAGTGGCAATTTTCTATATAATAGGATGATATGAATGCCACATAAACAGATCCAATGAAATTGTATATATTCCAAAAATTATGATGATATAGCTATATCAAGTACTATGATGTACTTGAAAAATAAATGCATTCTAATTTAAAAAAGCTTCTTATTTCTGTGACATCGCATCAAAAATCAACGCCACGATACGATCTCGATCCATCTCTCCGCTATAATATAACACAGGTACAAATCGAACGCCGCCCAATAAATAAAAATTTCCCCGAACAAGCAATAGAACTCCATATAAGAAATTCCTCCACCAATTTTATCACAATAAAAAAAAACTCCTCGGCACAACCCACCGCGATCTACAAAGTGCTCTCCTCGCTCCGATCCCGAGTTCACGGAACGGGGGCCGTATAATCCCGAAAATCATATTTATAAAAACATGAGAAAATAAGACATCAGAGGTAGCGACGCTCCCGTCCCCCGCGGATTCAATTAAACCCGCACAATATCGCGTTGACAAAAAGTTATGGATCGCGTCGCCGGAGAAAGAAAAAGATCAAACGCAGCGCGCGCGCGTTCGCCCTTTTTCGGCAGAAGAGTGACGCGCGCTCTGTATACTATATATATATATATATATATATATATATATATACACAGCGAGAGTCGTCGGGGCACTTTTGACACAATGGTCCTCGTGAGCCACGCCCCGACACGGCAATATCGGCCTCGATTCGCCGGAATACACGCCGCGCACTTTTGCCGCCTACTTTTGCGCTTCTGGGGGTATACTGTGTGTGTGTGTGTATAGAGACGTTTTTCACTCTTTTCTGCTGTGCACTCTTTGTGCGGCTCGGTTTGGTGTGAATGTATTAATTTGGCCGATTTTCACGCCTGTCCCCGTGTTTCGAGGAATTTTTTCTTCGGCATTTCGCCGACGACGAAGCGGGAACGTAAACTTTGTTAAACAGAGGTGGCAGGTGGATTCGGATGATCGAGTGGGTCGCTTTGAGATGGAATTTTTCACATTGCTTCGATTTCTTTAAGGCAGTTTTAATCGATGCAAGAACAGAATTTTTTAAATTCTGCTTATACACTCATACTTAACAAAAAAAGCTTAAGCACACCTACATCAAAAATAAATCCGTTCCAATAAACACGACACATCGTCCGCATCAATCCAGAGTCGTCGCGTCCGAGAGAAAAAGAATCCCTTTGACAAAAAATTCGATACACCCATCAGTATAAGCGCTACACTTGTCGCCTTTCCCACAGGCCCTGGATCCAAGAGCTTCTCCCTGGAAAATCATAATTAATACCCGAGCGATTCCCAAAGATATTATTACCCAAAAAAAAACGCATCGCTTGCACAGAAAGAAGCCGCCTGTATATAGTGTGTCACCCGCAAGGAAGAAATCAAACCCGCGCGGCGAAAAGGTCAAAGAGGATAAAGAAGTCAACTGGGGGCTGGAAAGTGCTGACGTCCCGCCGTCACGATTAGCGCTTGTTTTCGCCCACAAAGAGGCTCGGCCGAACCTTTGAGAAAAGGGAAAATCCTCCCCCGCAGGGGGACCTTGTCGCGCGCCGATGATCACTCGAACTCGAGCCGACGCGATTCTTCCAGGCTTGCGAGGATTCTTGCCCCTCTCGGGGGCGACTTTTATTTCTTTTCCGGAGAAAAAGGAGCTCGTATACACTGTTTTGTGGGATTTTCGGAGATTAGGACTTGTTCGCGCGCGCTCGAGGTTTAAGGGTTGTCGTAAAAGTCGAGTGCTGTGAACTCTTTGTGAGAGTGTGTACAGCTATAAATTGATTCGATTCACGAAATTGTTTTTTTTTTTAGATTTATGTAATAAAATACTCTCATATACCTTTACCAATCTGATAAAAAAAATCCTTCTCAGCTCACAGTCGAAAGCTTCTACAACGTCTCCTCGAGTATCCTCACTCCAACAATCACAGCACCACCTCCCACTCGCCCATTCACCGAAAATCTCTTCTCTCCGCCGCTAAACATAGAAAACAAACAAAAACCTTCCGAAAAACCGGCCCATCACCAGAGCGCACCGAAACTTCCGCAGAAAAGAGCGCCTCGGCACAATAAAGCGCACAGAAGGCTACCGGCCACTTTACTCTCCCGGCGCATAAAACACGAGTCACTCGACTTCCACACCTATGTGTACAACCTACCTAAAGGCATTTCTCTCATTCAGTCGCGGAACTATCATCAGCTGCGCGCGCGCGCGCACGCACGCACGTCTAGTTTAGAGAAAAGAGAGCATCGGGAAAAAGTCAAGCCCGGCGGCGACAAAAGGGCGACAAGCCAGAAGGGGAGGAGTCAAGGGAGCAAAGGTGCCGACACGACGTGCCGTTCTGTGTGTGTGTGTTTGTGTGTAAGCCACTTCAAAAGTCGCGCGCGCGCGAGAGTGAATGTGTTTATTTGGTCGATGTCAAATTTAGTCCGGCGGGGGGGATTCCTCGGTTTCCCTCTATAGCTGTATGCACAGAGGAGACGGAGTGTCTGGGCCGATGCGGTAATTTCGGGATTTGTCAGGGCCGCTTCGGAATCTCGGGGATATTTGCATTTTCGAGGCATTTTTTTATCGGTTACGTTGGAAATCGCTGCACGTACGGGATCAGGCCTGAAAAAGGTATGGGCGGTTTCTATGGGAGAAAAATGGGGCAAGCTTTTTTGGGGACAAAGTGCCTTTTTGTGCGACGGATCTAATTTTTTTTTGTAACCCTTGTATGAGAGCTGGTAAAGGAGGATGAGGTGTTTCCCACGATGTGAGCTATCGCGGGCATTACTCTGTGGAAGTTCACTGAGAAAAATCGACAAAGTAGTGTAACTATTACTAATTTTTTTTAGTACAATTTTTCAGCTCCTATACTGCTAGAGTTTATAGTAAAATTCTGGTAATGGTCACTATATATTTTTCTCATCGCTCAAATGAAATATGGCGCTATATTATATGTAAAAAATTTTAAAAGCTTACTTCAATTACTAATCATCGTTTGAGAATCGTAATTGAGTATACAATAATTGAGTATCCACTCACCTCCACAATACCTCGAAACCAAACCAAAATTCAATCACCAAACCAACCGCATCTCGCCATGTCATCCCCAAACCTTAAAAAACTCGTTACCGGGCCAATCGTCCCGAAAACGATCGGATCATCCGCTCGCACAGCTCCATATACATGTCAAACAAGCGAGCTCTCGAAAAACCACCCCGAAGCGAACGCCGGCAATAAACGTCGAAGATTAAGACACGAGAGTCCGCGTGAAATGCCGATTTCTCGGCTCACGTTCACCGGCCACTGTTTTTCACCGCATTGTGCTCGAGAACATCTCGTCGGCCCGCGTAACAAATCCTCGACGCCTTCGGTGGTCGGCTTCTGTATTATTACGCACATACGAGCCGTTAATGGAGGGATGAGATACTCGCGGATGGCGTGAAACGCGCCGTGTCTAAATATCCCTTTGGATCTATCGGAGAGCCGAGCCTTGTGACAATGGACTCGTGTGTGTGTGCGGGATTTTTACGTAAGTGCGTGCGAGGAAGATGAGTAGAAGGTTTTTTTTTGAGGAGGAATATAATAGACGGCTGCGCAGGTTACGCCTTAATCAATTTGGAGTTCTAGGCTCGCATTGTCAAAGAGTTGCGACGGCTGTGCGAGTTTATACATTTTTTATTATAAAATTAAAAAAAAAACACCGCATCACATTTCCGCCTAGAAACCTCCTACTCCACAGCGTCGCAAGTGCGCATCTGCATCCGCTGTTATACCACAACAAGCCTCGAGCGGCTCATTGTACCAGCCGCGCAGCGGTTGAAATTGCGCGAAAGGAACCGACGAGTCATCACGCGAAACATCATCGCGTCGTCCAGCTGCAACCCTTTTGCCGACGGAATTACTGTATACACACACACACATACACAAATCGGCCTTTGACGTCTTAACGCCTTCGTTACATTGACTCGAGCCGTCGGGGGTCGTAGCTTTGAGTCGCGGCCGACGGCACGAGCTTGGGCCCATTATTGGGAAAGAAAGGTGAAAGTTTTGTATAGAATCGCGATTTCGCGCTCAATGATAAGCGATGATGGCTTTTGTAAAGTTTGCGGTTTTGGGTGTAAGGATTTTACGAGCCGTTTGTCTAGTTTTGTGTGTGGCTTAACGATCTTTTGGAATTCGCTGCTTTGAATATCACAGAGCATAGGAAGGTTAACTTTTTCAATTTGAGAAATCGATTGAGGCATCGAATTAACGAAGAAAAGCTGTTTTCGGCAACGCTTACCGCCGCACAAAAAAGCATGAGGAATCGCACTGAATAGATAAAAAAATCTACTCGAGCCACACAGCGCTTCAACAAAGCGATTACAAGTCATTAGGCGCCGCGTATCATCCGCCGAAAAAAAAAAAACAATAACCAACCAATCTCTCCCTCATTCACACGAAAACCGCACGCACACACATAATACATCCTCTTCCTCTTCCCTCTCCCCACAAAAATTACAAAACGGCCCGCGACTAGTCGTCGAGAAAAAAAAATCCTCTTCATTCAAGCCGTCTCTCGCGGCGAAAAAAATAAAGCCTCTCGAGCTCATATTATATTATCCACATTTTATTATTGTATACATCTAGAGAAATCCGGGAAAAGCGGCACAATGCTCGTCCGCGGTTTCGTCCGCCACGCCGGAGATGAGAGCTGGAAAAGGAGACTGTGCGCAGCGCGCCATTAATCAAAGCCGCGTTTCCACGCGAGTGGATCCTCTTCTACTGTATAAGAGCCAGTTCGCCGCCCAGTGTATGTTATATGCGGGGAGACGCAGATGGCCCGTGCCAGTGTGATGTCAGGAGCCAGTCAAAAGTCGAGCTTCCCCCCGATGCGACTACTGTCCTCGACGCTTCTGCGAGCTGCTATGCTGTCTTTATCTTTGCTCGGGCTTTGTTTGTTTGCGGTGTGGACTCGACGGGGATGTGCGAGTGGCGACATTTTTCCTGATTTCATTTCGCTCGGGATTAACAGCAAAGCGAAGAATTCCTCAATTAACGCAAGCCCAGCTGGATTTTTTTATCACCTTCTCGATTCCCCGAAGCCCACCTTTCACCCAAGATTTCGAGTCCCTCATCTCTCGTGGCGCGTCTTGAGTAACGACCGTCGAGAGCCACATAATGTGATCCAGCGCGTGCGCGCTACTGTCTCCTCCCCCTCGACAATTCATCCCTCGCGCGCGCGCGCGCGCTTCTTTTTATTTTCGAAAGATGCGCGCGTGCTGTCTTTTATTTATCGTGCACGTCGCACGTGCGCTCGAGGCTTTGATTGTGTAGGAGGTTATAGGCTGTAATGGATTTTCTCGGCGGCTTTTGCCTCGGGGACACCTTGCGTTTTGGAAATGGCCTTTTTTTTTTATACTTCGATCGGAGTTGGTTATACTTTTAAATTTTCAATCCGGAAATTTAATTGCCGTTGTCGGGCTTTCGTCGAGCTGACGCGTCGTAAAGGCTGGGAAGTGTTAAGTTGTACATGTGACGGTTAATTGAAATTCGCTTTTCATTATTTGAGTCTTTATCGCTAGTTAAGAGTGTCAATATAAATGGTTAGAGAAAAACTTGGTTCTATTTACGAACGAAAATCATGGCGACGAAGCTGCTCCTTCTGCTTTGCCTCTGCGCTGTTGCTTTCGCCGCTGAGGATGAGAGTGAATATTTTTGCGTTTTTTGTATAATCGAGTGTTATTTTGGAAAATTTATTTGTAGATTTCGCTTGTTTTCAGCTGTTTGGTTCGAGCCCAAGACATGGACGGGACCGGGTGTTCTGCCGGAAGAACTGAGGGAAGACGTGACTACGATCAATTGGGATGATAGTAAGAGGCTTGGACAAAATTTTATTCGATTGCAATACGTTTAATCGTATAATTTTATTTCAGCAACAGTATCGCGCCGAAGGAATATGGGTTCTGAAACTCCAGAACTGCCTCCGACAGGTAATTATTAAACTACAAAAATTACATTTTTTTTTTATTAAAAGACACTTGTTTTAACACAAATTATTTCAAGTTGTATTGCGACCAAACAAGCGCCGCGCGGTGAGGAGAAAGTTTGAGGGTAAGCCACTTGTAACGATAATTAGTAAGAAAAATTCATAAACTTATGTTTCTAGATTTATTAAAAATCAAAGATATCCCTTCACCCTCTAAATGGAAAGAGCAAACTGAGCAAGTGCTGTCAGTTCGTTCAATGCCAAAACAAAAGGTTCCGGTACAAGCATACGATGAAAAAGGTAAATTAAACCGACTAAATATAATTATTCTTGATTCTTTGTTTAACACTACCGAACTTACGATTAAAAAAAATTCTAGATTCCGTAGCGTTGGAAAAGCAGCCTATTCGAAGATACGGTGCCTATCCCCCTATGGAAGCCGGCCCTAACTGGTTGGGAATGCTGGGGTCGTTTGGCAGTGGTGAGTGTAATCTATAATTCATCGTACGTTCGCATTAAACTCAATATAGTTAATAATTTTGCAGATGAAGAAACGAGAAGACAAGCGCCAAGCGTAGTTGTAAACGAGGAAAAGAATGTTGATAATTCCAAAGATGAATGTAAGTCAAAATTTTTTTCAATATTTTGACTTAAACATTGCAATTCATTATAAAGCGAGTTATCACTGCGCTGAGTTTGCTCCGTTTCTGAATCTAGACTGAAGTCATAACCATAAACGTGTCGAAAAATAATAATTAACTTGATTGAATACTCGGTTGTGAAATCGGTTTAAAAAATGTATTACTTCTTAATAAAATGAATTTTAGCTCAGCTCAACAGAGCCCTCGAGGTCGAAAATACAGAAGCCGAAGAAAAATCGTCTTTGAAGACCCTACCGGGAGAGAAGCAGGCCGAAATTGACATTTCCACTTGGCAAAGGCCTAATTGCATTTGTGTTAGACGCACGACGGAATCGCCGATACAGACATCTAGACGCGATCTCGACGGTTCCGGTATGTCTATTTATGGTAATTTTCGGCGACTTCTCGATGCATTATAGTAACATTGAAACAAATTTAATAATTTAGGTACCCGTGTGGTTTATCGAAGGAGAAAATCAACTTCTATAAAATGCTCTTGTTCTTCCGATGCTGTGACCAAAATGCTGCAAACACCTCATGACACGCGAAATGAAATGGGTTTGTATGATGTTTGATTAATATTAATGATACGATGTATTGTTATACAAAAAGAGACGTAACCAAAACTTTTTCAGGTGATCAAGAGGACGTTCCGCAAGACCAGGAAGAAAAGTAAATCACGTAAATTAATAATAAGTGTTTGAAATTCACGCATGAGTTTACATGCGAATGAATAATGTAATAAAGAAAAAACAAAAAATAAAGAAATTTTCCAAACATACACTAAAATAGTCATCATTTATTAACTATTCATTATAATGCATACCGCACTAATGTTAATGTTCATTCTGTAGTGTTCGTAATTTTTGTATTTTAGTAGATATGAGCGCGATCCAAATTCGCACTGATTAAACGATTCAATTTGTTACTTCGAAACGCAACATATTCAAATCTATGAATTTTCCATCATTCTACATTTTTTAATGCACGCGCGGATTACTGTTATACTACAAAATTAAATTTATTTCGAGAAATCCAGCTACTTTATAATTCACAAATATGAAGTGCTTGATTATTCTTTGCGTACCTTACGCACCAGATTATTTTTACTCGTATCAATAGCTATGGCAATAATCAAAGAAGTCATAAAAACATCTTATAACGCAGAACGATGATTTGAAAAATGAACAGCTGCAAATAATTCAACACTAAAAAACATATCGCTTTTCGTGCCAGCTATAGATTGAGTATATATAATAATTGAGTGCTTATATTCATGATAGAATAGAAGTAGACTCTGAGCAGGGTTCACCTTTTTTCTCTATCATCATGTTGCTGTTGCGTTGTAAAACTGCAACGAGCATTTTTATTCTATCGTTTCTCGCGCATCTTTCAGCTGTAGCATCGTATGCCGATGGTAAAGTACTTTGTTTTTATATGAAAGAAAAGTCAACGTTTGTAAAATATTACTAATATTTTTTCAGATTACGATTTATCTGGTCCGGAATACTCGGGTGAGCTATCGGATGGTGATGTTCTAGAGATTCCAGAAGGTTTGTATCAGAATACACAATACGATCTGAAATTTGCAGTCATTTTAATTCGAATATTTCGCGTAGAATCTGAATACGACGACGAGAACGAGTACGTTGATTCGGACGAAGAGGCGGACATTTACGTCTACCGTAAAGCGGAACCTCGGCGAACACCTGCAGCCGATTCAAAAACCGTGAAATTGGACAAAAATGCGAAACTGGGCTCGCAAAAGGTGAAGAACCCTCGCGCTGATTTTGATACAAAAACGTATGATGGCTCTGGCGAAGGAAATATTTACATCTACCGCAGAGCGGATAACGCGCCACAAACTCTACGTTCGAGAACTGCAAAACGAGGCCTGCAAAAATTAAAAAACCCACGCGTGGATACGAATGCAGAAGCAGATGCAGGAATAGCCGAAGACGAGCTCACGGATAACAACGACGCCAATTACGATGAGGTATACGTACCTCCTACGAGGCGAGAGTCCTTTACGGACAGGACACTCAGGAGATCAGATGTAACCGACCAGCCGCCGATCGACCCAAGATCTATACCACAATCTAGGCGAGAAGCTGTTAGAGATAGGTCTCTCAGGAGATCGGATGTAAAGGACCAACCACCAACTGATCCAAGGTTGCTACAACCCTCCAGGAGGACAGAGGAAGTCCTAAAACAAGAGCCAGCGATTGACCCGAGATCGCAGCCACCGTCCAGGCGATCGGACGATACAGTTGCGCAAGGTCAAATTCCACGACAGAAGCCAGCGATTGATCTGAGATCGGAGCCACCATCCAGGCGTACGGTTGAAATAGATACACCGGGTCAAAGGCCACCGATTGACCCGAGATCGCAGCCACCATCAAGGCGAGCCGACGGAGTAGCTACAGCAGGTCAGACGCTGCCGATTGAGGGAAGACCGCTGCCAGCATCAAAGCAAACGGTCGAAACTGTTACGCAAGATGAACTTCTAGCGTACAATCCTAGATCACTACGGCCTTCTAGAAGAATAGTAATACCCGAGGATAATAACGCGAACAAGACAGTACCTCGTCCGCCGTTGAGGCGTCGCGATTTGCGATCAAAAAGAAATTAAATATGAATAAGAGTTGAAATAAAATATACAAAAACTAAACATCAAATTTTGTTTAATTATTCATTTCCATAAAAATTGGCTGACAAATATTCAGTCAAACCTTATAGATAGTCGAAGATAAAGACTTTCGTAGGAAACATTCGAACGAAGAGAATGTGTTTGCTGAAAGCTGAGGCATACATACAATCCAACAACATAAATATGTATTATCTACCAAAAGCTGGATATTTTTATGTTGCAAATAAAAAAAATATAAACTGAAAGCGAACATTATGTTAAAATTACTAAAAAATAAAGATTTATCGAAATTTTATTTTTGCAATATGTGATTTTTGATTCCTTTACTTTGACAATTGACATGTGATTTATGACATGACATTGATATTAATCCTTACTATTGAATTATTAAAAAAGCGATGTACGCATTTACTGATATATCTGACTCAAATATATGTACTCATTTACGAAATATTTATTCGATTTTGAAATTATAGCCGCATATGTATTCTGACAGATTTTATCGAGCATATCAAAATTGTACAGATTATATTATACATCAAAATAATGCATAACAATAATGTCAGTTTGCAATCAAATGATTGTAATAAATATACTTTAGTCAATCACTCGTTAAATATTATAGCCCATAAAGTAAGTCCTTGCATCGTTTATTAAGTTTGAATCGTAAAAGCAAGTTTTATAGGCCTTATCTCGCAGTCATTACCATAAATATTAATTAGAAAATCTATTCCAAATTCCATTTGGTTTTTATTCAGATTGAGCTTGTATATAAGCAATTACAAGCTTGTTCTTGTCGGATAGAAGATTTTTCAGGTCACCGATACTTGACATCATGTTATTCCTAAATCACAAAGGAAAAAAGTATTCTTTTATCTTATTATTGGTAATACTGCAAAATTCATACGCTGATGGTAAGTAAGTTTAATTAAATTACTTCGACGCGATACTAAATATTAAAAAGGTAACGTGAAAATGAATGTTGTAGATGTCAAAAGTCAAGAAATCAGGCAAGAACTTCAGAGCGCAGACGAAACCAATCCTATAGAGGAAGCCAAAAATTTGCAAGGAGGTATACTTTTATTTGAAACAAAAGTAATCGTGCAACTTTAAAAATAAAACAATATTTTTTAGATCAGGTATCGTCAGGGATCAATAACCAAAATACAGAGGATGTTGTTCCAATTCAAACGAGCAGAGCACTTGGTGATTATAAATATATACTAAAAGACTTTTAAATATCTAACAATTCATTAAAATTTACTTAGATCAATCTACTCAAGAGGAAGAATCCAACCCTCTGGAGGATGGCTTTATCGTTTTGCCTTTGAAATCAAAGCGTAAGTGAAGCTCTGCAACTTAAGCCGTCGGAAGATGAAAAATCTTCAATTAATTTTGTAATATTTATTAGTTTTTTTTTATTTTAGATCTCTTAACAGAAGGTGTAATCATATCTCCTAATGGTAGATACTGATATCGCGTGCATATAAATCACCAAAAGCGCTTTTTTCATTTTTTCATTTTTTTATAGACATAAGGCCAACGTCAAGAGCACTAAACCACCAGCGTCCAGTAGGAAGTCGCACAGAAATCATACTTCCTTCGTTGAAAGAATTAGACGAGATGAAAGCAGCTGCTAGACAAAAGCGCGCGAAAAAGCGGGCAGAAAGGCAGAAGAGAAAGAAGGGAAGAAGGAACTACGAATATGATCTCAGTCGATACGAATATCGTGAAGTGCGGCCATCATCGATTAATCACCGGTTTGTGGAAGATTCAGCTTCGAGAAATCGACGTGTACCGCCGATATTGTCAAGGCGTCGGGTGAAGACAAGAAGAGGTATATAGTTGATTAGTCCATTTTTGTTCTATCAATATATTTAAAAAATCACGATTTTAGGTGTTATGAAAGACAGAACCTTCCGAGACCCAAAGTTGCCTGAGCAGCCGTATGAAATACCTGAATTATCAAAGCGAAAACATTTAAGGGAACAAAAGCTAGACGACACAGAGGAGAATGATGTATCACTAGTATCTGAATATCGAGGTAAGTCTCTGTGAAATGTAGCTTAAATTAAAATCGTTTTGTTTATATTGCGTTTAACATTTTTTTCACTTTTTAAGACTTGGGGGATCAAGAAGATGACCGCGACGTTGATTGGCCAAGGTGAGTTTGAATCGTGATAAAATTAATCAAAATGCGTTTATTTGATTCACAGTGTTATTTTAGATCCAACATCAGAAGAAATTTATGATGGAAAATATGTACCCATATGGTTACCTCAATAGAAAGAATAACATTAAAAATCTAGATCCATCTAATAAATACTATTATTTGTTAAAGTTGCAATAAAAAGGCTTATTAAAAATAAGTTTTTCCTTAACTTTGTTGTTCTACTATTTTATTAATATTATAAACACTATACTTGTATAGCGCAAATAATTTACAAGCTGTGAAAATTTAGTTGTGAAAATCCAGAAAGCTCGTAATTCTGCTATAAAGGGCATGAGCGAGATCGTACTAACTACAATAATATCACTCTGCCTTTTCTTCAGAAATATTTGTTCGCTATAACGTAAGTTTTATATCTTATAATATATAAATTGAGAATAAAAGTACTAATAGACAAATATAAAATTCCCAGGTATCTTATAACAACTGTCGGAATAACGGTTTTCTAATGTCTTTAATTGTTTAATTTTGTTCGCTTTGTCAAAGTTAGATAAGATACGCAATGTAGGTTGCCAGTAATAAAAACTCCAATAACCACTACAAGATGATAATTTTCTTTCCTATTAAAAGTACACGAAACTTGACCACAGCGCGAAACGCCTATAAATATAAGCACATGCACAAATCACTCGTCACAGGGAGCAACATTAGAAGAATATTGTTTCAACAATAAAGTGATTTCATTTTTCATCATGAGCGTCTCAGTAAACACAATCTCGCTCTGCGGTTTTCTCTTACAATTGTTCGCTATTGGGCTTGCCTACAACCGTAAGTCTCATATCAACAAATAATAAATAAATTTAAATATATAATTTACAATCGTATCCCTTTCCAAGCATTACCGCTCGAAACCATGGTACGTCCTATATATTGGACGAAGGAATTGATCGAAAGAATACCGTACGACACGGTATTTTCCGACGAAATCGGCCCTGGTATCAGAGGTACTCCGAAGCTGTGGGACGAGTACGCTCGAATTAAAGCATCGAAACCAAATCCACCTTATTGGAAACAGCCCGGATTCTACGAGAGTCAAGGGCCGCCGCCAAGCTGGTTCACCGCAACGGCTCCTCCAGGACTAGCTTGGAATCCACAAAATATATTTTAGAGAGAACGTTTTTGAAAAGTGCGATTATTAGAAAACCGATCGAGTGATATACTATGTAAACTACTTTTATAAATAATCTGCTTCTCGTTTTCGAGAATTTTTGTTACAGTTGAATATTATTATTTGTTTATTACAGCAATTATTGTCTTTCGTTCGATCGTGTCGTATGTATGCTGTATACCTATAAACTTTCAGATCAACGAAAATCCGAACAAGTTTCATCATCAGGAACAGCTTATCAATTCAATGCTTTATAATAAACGCCGTCGCATAGCCCACTTTTACCCCTACATAGATCAGCTTTGCATTACCTTATCCCGCAGTGGGCAGAGCAACAATTATAAACTTTTACACTACCGCTCTCCACGATACCCTCTCATCCTCATCAGTACAAGTATCCCAGCCTATATTCCAGAGCATAAGCAAGCCCGTATCTCCTCTTAAGTACAGTTCACGCGAAAAATCCCAATCAAGGCCCAGACTCCCACAAAGCTCTCCCTTGCACGCGTTTACCATCTCCCGAATAAATCACCCGACGCTTTCTCTCCCTCCGCACACACACACACACATACACACACGCAGATAACAGCGCAAACCTCAAGCACTAGAGAGAGAGAGAGAGGGGGGGGGGAGAGAGAAGTGTCGCGCGCTACGCTCGGGAATAACGAGTTCACCCAGCCGGAAGAGGCATAATAAAACTCGACCCGCCATGCTCTAGGGGCGGTGACAGAAGCCGAGGGTGGGTTAGCTCGAGGCGCGTCCGAGGCTTGGGTTAGCCGCGCAGCGCGATGTGCTCAGCCGAGTGTGAGAGACCCGCGCGAGCAGAGTATGGTATAACGTCTGCGCTGTGTATGCGTAGTCGCGCTATCTGGGCGTGTTGGTTTTTTCGAGGGTATGCAGTGTGCGAGATGTCCTTTTTCAGGCCGTCTGTGGCTTGCGGTGTAATATAAGGGTTTCTACACTCGCCGCCGTTCGGGGTCGAGGGAATCGTAAATTTATAGAGGGAGCGGCTCGTTATGATTTTTGGATTTATCGCAGGCGCGCGGTGAGATTGTTTTTAATTAAGGCGGATGACCGGAGAGCCGAGAGGTTGCTTTTCAATTTATTTATTCATTTACGAACAAGACTTGAAAACAAACAGAGTACAGCTGAAAAAATCCTATAGATCGCGTCAATAGACACAAAACGCCATAACGACGTATACAGTCGCCGAAACGTCCACACAACAAAAACCATCATTACGACAAGCTCCAGGTGTCTCTCTCTCGCTCTCTTTCTCTCTCTCTCTCTCTCTCTCAACTCCAGGTATCTCCGAAACTCGAAACACAACAAGAGAGAGCCGCTGCCGCCGTCTCTCGCTGTACGTAGAAGTCACGAACAGAGAGAACGTCTCTCCCGGCTGTGCATTGAATCGCCGCGTTAAAATCGGGATTTCACGGAGATTATTGCGGTGCATTCAGGCCACTTAGCGAGTGTCGCTCGCGTGCGCTCACGGGAACAATGTAATTTGCGATGTGTCGTTTTCGGCCGAGGTGAGAAAAGCGACGCGATTCGACGCGGTTACTTTGATTCTAGTTTCGGGGGTTTATCAAGCTGTATTTTGTAGGCTTTTTGGGGCTGAATTTTATAGGGGGTATATACTTGAAAAATGTAAAATCGTCGCGCATAGTCAGAAGTCGTCACCAAGGGCGTGACAAAACGACACAATGACAAAGCTGTGCAAATTACAGCCAGTTCGGCTTATCGTCGAAGATGGTCCTCAATAAACACATCCACTTGATCCGCTGACCGTATAATGCTGCTCTGCAACAGCCAAGTCATATTTTCATTTCACCTCCGATGTCCCTCGTCGCAATAAACCTCAACTCCAGTACATAGCCGTTTTACTCCAAAAGATTCAAATTTCAACGATAGAAAACCAGCCTTTGCTAATACACACCGTTTAATATCGTCAAATCAACTGGTACAGACCGACGTCGGGGGCGTCCCGCGAGCCTCCGGCCAGCCTTTCCGCCTGTATACAAAATCGTCAGATTATCGTAATCCGACGATTTCTCCCGGCCCATAGGCTTGTAAATTAATGTCTGGGCTCGCAAGACAATACACCGGGCCTTACCTGTCGGGGCGTCAGGTGCCGCCGGCTTTGCGGCGAAACGTCAGACTCATTAACTCGGAGGCGAAGTTTCGCTGCGGATTTTTAAGGGAGAAAGAGTCGAGGCTCTGTGTTTCGAAGCCGTAAATTACACGGATCGTCAATGGCCAGGTGATTATGGGTGTGTCACGGCGTATTGTCGCGAGTTTTTGCGGGGTGGGTCCAACTTTATGAAAATTTGACGCGCGTGCTTATGGCAACTTAGTTGAGTGCTGATCCCGTAAGCGTTTGCGCGTCGTAAAGCTGTGTACGTGCGTTAGGCTGATTGTGCAAGTTTTGTAACAAACGAATCTTAAAAACAACAAACACTGCATAACACAGCACTGATCGCTAATATAACACGCAGCCGCAAATTTTCCCACAAACCTCCTCCTCGACTCCTCCGTAAATATTATCATATCCATAGCACATCCCAGAGGCATATTTGTAAAAACTCGAGAAAGAGAAGACCCTCGAGGGTCCGCCACTCCCCTATACACTCGCGCGGCGTAGAGAAAAAAGTCAAAACTCTGCAGAGCTAAAGAAAGCGCATCGAGCCGTCGGAAGTCGACTCGGGAAAATTTTGACCGATCGACCGACCGCTGTTTGGGTAAAAAGTCATTGTGTGTCCGCTACGATGACGAATCACCGCTTTGAATATCGCGCAATTTCCGATCTCTCATAATTTGTCGTCGAATATTTTCCTCAAAGTTTCGTGTTTATACGTATATGCGGTTTTGAGCGATCGATTAGAAAAATCGACAGAAGGCCGCGTCCTAATACCGATTGTTTTTCCCCAAACTCTCTGTATACCAACTTAATCAAGTGGACACACAGACCCTCGTCGATAGCGTCATCCGTCAGCTCTTAATCAAGAGCTGCCCTAATGAAATCTCCTTCTTTTCCACGCGCGTTACATCCGTCATTCTAATAAGGGCCGAAACGATCTCGTTGTGCGCCGAAAGAAAGAGTCGTCGGCGACAATAAAGTCGCTTCACGCAGGAACGAATCGACGGTATCAATCCCCCGAAACGCGTACGTGCGTTTGTTGCCTGTTATGGTGTACAAGCGACAGTGTAGTCAAGGGCCTTTTTGACACGCGGAGAGAAGTTCGCGTGTGTGTGTGTGTGTGTGTGTGTGTGTGTGTGTGCAGATACGGCGGAAAAAGCGGGCGAGGGGAGATGCGAGAGAAAAATGGAGGAAGTTGTTTGTTTTTCTATACATATTATTATAACTTTATTCTAAGAGAAGCGACTACACTTTCAACAAAATCCGTAAAATTGCAAAATTACACGCGCTTCCCTACACAAACGGTCATATCCAACCCAAAACTCCAAACACACACGACAATCAACAAAAGCTCCTGCGCTCACCCCAGTATACGTATATAGCGCATCAACAATAAACCCGAGGCGCAGTAGCTGCAAAAGCGATCGTCCTCTCTTCCAGGGTAGATATTGTCCGCGACACTACGAGGGTAAACGCTCTCTCTCACTCGCGATAAATCAAGCCTCGGAAAACTCCACCCCCGCACGTGTGTGTATATATATATATATATCTACGACACCACACTCACCAATACACTATCGCGCGGGCATAGCGTCTCTCCCCCGCGCGCTCGCGCGCGCGTCATCGTCCAGCATCGGCCCTCTATATATACAGTGTCCGGCAGCTTGCGGCCTTTTTATGTGCGGCTCGTCGCTTAATGACAAGAGGTGTTGGAGAGGAGAGAGATGGGGCTTTTTTCTCCTCGGCCGTATAGCGATATAGATTGATGCTGCACGTGCTCTGTGGTCGGCAGAGAGGGGACGATGGCAGAGACTATACTCGCGTGATATAGATTTAATATATCGGTGTAGAGAAGACGACGACGATGTGCGCGATCGACTGGAATGATGGTTAACGGTGAGTTTTGGGACGCCATGCTGCGGTAATGCCCTCGTTGTTGGGAATATTTTTCGCTGGTGTGTATGTGTGTGTGTGTGTGTGTGTGTGGATTTTTGTTGTTAAAAATAACAGTTCGGCTGTAGATGCATTTGAATCCATACATTATATGCCTATAATTAACGTTGTAAGCATCATCGAAATCAATAATATAGATGTCCACCTGTTATCGGTCCCCGCAATCAAACTAATCATTTCCAGTCCACATCAACACTCGGAAAGTTTAACAACAAATTTCCCCCCAAACCTTCGAGTAAACAAAGAGCAAACCTTCTCACGCTCTCAAACGCCCGCCATAGCGTTCTCTCTCTCTCTCTCTCTCTCTCTCTCTCTCTCTCTCTCTCTCTCTCTATCTCGCGCAGTATCTCCCCCGAAAATCCTGGCGAAAAGGTCCGAACGCGCGCCTCGAATCAGCCCCCGGACATATCGCGGCCGTCTATCGACTAGAAAAGAGAGAGAGAGAGAGAGAGAGAGAGAGAGAGAGAGAGAGAGAGCAGATGCGCGTTGACTTTTTCCTCTCGAGCGCACCGCAAAGCATCGCGGAGGGGATTTCGTCCGAAAGTCACGGTGTCATCGCTTGTGTGCCGTTTATACGGAAAAAGGCCCGACAAAAGCGTTCTGCTGTGTGCGGATAAGCCCGCGAGGACACGCCGGCTTTGTATTGTTGTATGTGCGCGCATATCGTGTATGAAATTTTGCTTCGCGAAAATTGTTCTCGTGCAAAGTTGCATCAAGTTCCACAAAGTATATTGTTTCCATTCCTCCAAAAACGCGCAAGCCCTCTCTCTCTCTCTCTCTCTCTCCTTCGATTCACTTGCAGGGCTTTTCCCCGAGCTCTCTCTCCCCCTACACAAGCCAGCCCCGCTGCATCCCCCCTCGCTCTTACACACTCTAGATCCTGAATAGAAAGCCCGCCCTTCAGGCGGTAGAGGGGCTCGCGCGTCGGCCTATACGAGGCGTCGCTCGGCAGAGGGGCTGCGACCTCATCCCCTCGCAGCCAAGCCTATAAAGCCCCAGAATCGTCCCTCTCTCGAGCAGTTCGAACCGAGACTCTCAGGTGTTCACACGGATCTATACTTTTCTCTTCAGTTCGCTTCTAGCCTTCGTTGCACGATCGTCTCGATTCTAAGTTCGGTGTGTTCCAAGTTTCACGTGAATTGTTACCGCATCCGAAAATGTCGCCTTCGGAGTACCACAAGTCCGCCGAGTTCAGACCCTGGAGCGACGAGATGACGTCCCCGATGACGAGTCCAGCCTCGTCGCCCTCGACCTCGAGATCATCCTCGCCGTTCACGAGGTCCAGGAGTTCCTTCTCCATCGAGAACCTCCTGCGCCCGGAACCGGCCATAGTACGACTCCAGCGCAACCTCTTCAGCGGCAGCGGCAGCGACACCGAGAGCCAACGCTCCGACTCCGTCGGCAGCGCCGAGGACTACGGCAGATATCAAGTGGCCTATCAGATACCCCCGGTGATCTATCCGGCCGGTTATTACCCGTCGCCGATGCAGGTCGATTACGCTCCCCTGACCTGCGACTTCCAGCAGGCCGTTCAGCGACTCAGGGCCCAGGAGGCCCAGGTCAAGCAGGCCAGGAGGTCCAGGCCCAAGAAGTTCAAGTGCGATTATCCCGGCTGCCCGAACACCTTCAGCAACAAGGGACAGCTCAAAGGACACTTTCGTATTCATACCGGTAAGTTTCGACTCTTATATCTTTTGCTTCCGTGAGAGATCGCCCTTTCGAACGGCAAATTCTAAGACACGATTTTTTTCCATTTACAGGCGAACGTCCTTACAAATGCGAAACCTGCGGCAAAGACTTCACCCGCAACGAGGAGCTCACTCGCCACAAGCGCATCCACTTGAACCTCAAGCCTTACGAATGCAATCACTGCGGAAAAGCTTTCGGACGTAAGGATCATCTGAAAAAGCATATGAAGACTCACGAGCGTGCTCTCCTCGTCGAGGCAGAGAGAAATTACGCTGCCGCTTTTCACATGGCCGCCGCCGCCGGATATCACCCTTACCAGGTTGGGCCGTATCTGCATCATAACTGAGGTGCAGGAGGTTGTAGAGAGTAAGAGGGAAGTTCAGTGCCCGATAAATTTTGAAATCGAGTATTTTTGATAAAATTATTATACAGATTGCTCGCGCGCGACTCGCGGATGGAACCTACAGTACAATACGAAACTTT
Source organism: Nasonia vitripennis (assembly GCF_009193385.2). Taxonomy (NCBI): domain Eukaryota; kingdom Metazoa; phylum Arthropoda; class Insecta; order Hymenoptera; family Pteromalidae; genus Nasonia; species Nasonia vitripennis. The sequence continues at coordinate 31,435,073 of NC_045760.1, read as the reverse complement.
TGCGACGGGAAAGTCGAATCGCGGGTAACGGATTATTGATATCAGTTCTATGCGAGCGCTCGGGAAGCGTCGCATCGAGATACAGTAAAAGAAAGAAATTATGCAACAATCGTGGACGCGTGCGCGCGAACATTTGAATTCTCATGTCGAGTTGAGAAAATATACAAGTAAATGTGGTAGAGAAAATCTATTCGAGGTACAATTACTTACGGTTGAGCGAAGGAGAAAAATTTCGAAAATGCGTAAAAAAAGAATACAAATATTGATATTGCCGTCGGAAACAAATATCAAGTTGAGAAAATACAATCATGAGCGAAAGCGTCGGGAAAAAGAAGATCGCTATCGATTCAGATTATTCATATTGACGTAGAAAACTTTTGTAAAATGGAAGAAAGTTTATCACAACCCGCGCGTATGCTGTTTATCGAGCGACGAGTAAAATGTATAAACGGCGAAATATATATGTGTAAGCGTCTCAGCGGAGACGCGTTGAGGAAGAGAATGTACATGTGTAAATATGAAACTATGTGTAAATAGTTATGTAAGCGAGTATAATTATAGTTTTTGAAGAGAATTTATTATATGTGACACAAATATAATGTAAATACACCGCAGGCGATAGCGATCTATTTTGTGCGAAGAGAAAGAAGCAAATATATTTATACTATGAATTCATACGAAAAATAATGTATTTTGTTCTATGCACCTTTATCCCTTATCATATAATCCACTTGCATTTAATTTTCGTTTTTCACAAAAAACTTAAAATTATCAATTCTTTATTTTCATTAAACTGAAAAATAATCATTTTTTTGAACGCTAGATTCTCGATAAAAATAAACAAAGCTCAGCCCACTTGTCGACGCAAATGCGAAAGCCGCACTCGACGAGCAAATCTCCAGCAGCGCGTCGGGCTAATAGGCGATATCCGTCGGAAGACGTCCGTCTCTTCTCTCGGCGAAATTCGCGCGCCACCATTTTCCCGTCGATTAAATCTAAGATGGCGTCGTCATCCCCTCGACGCTCCGAAATCTCACCCCATGGACGCAAGTATACCGTTTTGTTCTCTTCCCCCCCCCCCCTGTATAACGCTTGACTCTCGTTCTCTCACTCTCTTGCGCCGAGTGCGTGACTCGATGCGTCCGCGCGACGTTGACTCGTGCTACGTTTCACGATTTAGCTTGGAGTGTTTGCTTTTCTTTGTTTGTGGGTTTGTTTTCTTTTAGGGGTTGATGGTTTTGTTATATTTTTATCTTGCGACGTGGTCAACCGAATGAGGGCTGTGCTTTCAGGATCAATTTAAAAATTTCACATACTGTATAGTTCTGCTAGCAGCATTAAAATACTTGCTTCTCTTATTTACTTAAAAATTATTTCTCCAGATTAAATTGTTATCGAATAAATTACATTTTAAGCAAATCAATGAAAAATTATTAATTCTTAATTTATAATTAGGAAAAATAATTTTTTTTCCCAAATAGTTTACACTCCACACTCACCCGGCATCAACAAGCCCATCCCACTTTCCGCGTCTCTTCGCTCGACCCACGTATACATATCATCCTGTCCCCTTCTTCAATTACGCGAGTCTGTATATACGCTCGGGGTTGCGCCCCTAGTTCACCGCAAGCCCCGTTTCTTGCCTCTTCTCTCTCTCCCCCATATAACGACGCAGCCTCTCTCTCTCTCTCTCTCTCTCTCTCTCTCTCTCTCTCTCTCTCTCTCTCTCTCTCTCTCTCTCTTTCGAACACACGCACACGTCTGCCGCGCAATTCGCGGTCGCGTCCATGAATGTTACACGGTCGGTCCTGTGGGGTGTGCGGAGGAAATATAGATATGACGAGGGGTGGCTCGGCCGGCAAAAAATCGTCCTCGGGCTTCTGTTCCCCCTTCTGGAGGCTGAACACGGCCGCAATTAACGTTTTGAAGGCTGATATGCGTGGTGGTGGGGCGATTTCGTGACCCGCTATGGAAAATGGCGCGACGAAGCTTGCTGCGACGCTTTGGCGTTTTGAGTACTTATAATATTATATACTTAAATCTCTGTACAGGCGAATCTGTATGAACTATACTCTCTTATAGAGAAATCAGTGAATTTTTCACTTATTTGTGTGTTCTAAAATTCTTTTAACTCGTAAAATAGTGAAATATTAACTGTTGAAATAATGAAAAGGAAGTTCACTTTCTTTATCCAGTGAATAGTCACTATTTGAAAAGTGAGACGTACTTTTTGCAACTATTATTCGATAATTAAAACAATGAATATTTACTAATTAAATAGTGGATAATTCATTAATTTTTTTTCACTGGATTACTTAGTGAATACTCACCACTTTCTAGTAGCACACATTTGACTGATTAAATTTTTTTTTCTTAGTAAAAGAGTACCATTGCGAAATCAGCTGCAATTTAATCATCACACCCTCGCCTTCTCGCGTCACAAAAACCAGCATCCACGCATAATTCCTACATCCCGACAGGAGGGCTCGTCCAGCAGTCGGGGGTGTCAACGGAACCCCGCCGAAATAAGCTACCCGCGGAGCTCGACGCGCAAGTGTGAGAATCCGGATTTCCTTCCGTGCTGTTCATTATTGCGCACCTATACACTAAACACGGAAAAGTCCACGGGAAGCTACAGGTTCGATTAGCCTTTTTCCCTGCGTGTGTTTGATGTCTCTTTCTATCTATCCAGGGGGTAAATATTGACGCTCGAGGTGCGCGATTGTTCGCGGCGCAGCTTGAAACTGAGCTATTGCGATTTCATGTGGGAATCTAGTGCTTGGGGCTTGACGTCTGTATTTCGAGCTCGCGGGGGTGCTGATGACTTATTTCGGAAGTGTCTATATATATGTATATATATATTACGTGGGAATGCGCGATCTTCGAAAAATAAAATACAAGCACAATGGCAGAGCCAATTACCTACACAAGCAGAGAATAAACTCCCTAGCCACCAGCAAGCCTTGTAAAGCGCTTCCAGCGGCTAAGCCTTTACGACTATATCACCTCTGAAAAGCCCATCCACATCTCTTTCCTTGCTCGGCTAATAGAACCGGCCCCTCGTCTCTCTCTCTCTCTCTCTCTCTCTCTCTCTCTCTCTCTCTCTCTCTCTCTCTCTCTCTCTCTCTCCGGCTAAGCGATCGTTTACGCGTCGGGATTACAAGCGGCGCGGCCCCGTAATCTCGGAGATTACCAGCGCGTGCGCGAGAGACAGGAGCTTAAGAAAACACTTTGACTCGAGAGTGGGCGTTTGCGACTCGCTGCAGAGTCATCCTCGATGCGATCGATGGCGCGGTGGTTTTTTTCTTCTGTTATTTTGAAGGCAGAGAGGGTTTTACGACGCCCATTTTTTTGATGAGGCGAGAGGTGTTAACTCTTTGGTGAGGTTAGAGCGATTTGTCGTCGGGTCAGGTACAGTCTGATCGAGATGTATAAACAAATGTACTGCATTTAAGATGAATCGAATTTTTATAAGGGAATAAAAGAATTCCTCAATCGGCCTCTCAACAATAGCTTACAAAAAATCGCGCGCGCTTACCGGTAGCCATATCCAAGCAACAAGGCATCACCCTCGCTTACAAAAGTCTGTCGCTAAACACACACGTCCCAAAAATCCAAGAATCCTCCACGTATACACCGGATATATTTTCGCGCCGGCGGGTGGGCCATGTTTGGACCTCTGCCATTGTATACCGGCCCGTCTCTCTCTTTCGAGGCATTTAAAAAGCGTTTAGGGCCCGTCGGGCCCCCCGTCTGCGTCCAGTCAGCGCACTCCGGGTGTCTCGCACCTTTTATCTTTTGCTTACGTGATATTTCTATAAAGAGAGACGGATGTGTAATCGAACGTCGCGTTGCGTACACGAGGGAGACGCTGATATAACTATGGGGTTTTGTGCTACGCGGAGAGAAAGGAGAGGAAGAAGAGACACGAGACGGTGACGAGGCTGATGCTTCTTGGAGATGATGTTGTTCTTTTTGGGAGAAGCTCGCGCGTGTGCGGGGGACTTGTGTGTTTGACTTGGGTTATTGGGGAGGAGATCTCTTTTTCGAGGCTGACGCGAGGCTGTAGAGGAAGTGGCGATTTTTGGAGGCTGGGGGTTGGTGTTAGAGGTGGTCGCGCGCGTGGCGGTAGAGATATTGGGTGGAGGAGATGTTGGGTAGGATTTTTAAGAGAACCAAGTGCTACGCAGTAATCGATAGCAATATTTAAAAAATACAAAATTAAATTTCGTACACTGAGAAAATGAACCTTCTTGAGACATATGGATAATCCTGTAAGCAATAAAATTTGGTAGCAAAATGACTTTCATTTTGCATAAAAAAAAAATAATTTTGTTGCAAAAGTACAAATGTTCGTATCGAAAGGAAAATCCTCTCCTTTGTGAGAAGAGGATTTCTTTTGAATGTAAGATGTTAATCCTCGCCCGATTGCCATTCCGCAGAAGAAGTTTGTTGAGTATACACCATAAAACGTGCATACATCTCCGCGGAAAAGATACGTCGTACCCGAGACAGTGAAAAAGCGCCAGAGAGCGTTAAGTGACTCCCGGTATATCGCGCAAAGTGCTTCTATAACCTCAAATTCTTGCGGGACAACTTATGCAATTGGTAAACTGTGGACTTGCTTAGGCTTTAACGCTCATTTGCACAGCTACAGCATAGATCAGTTAAACCATTGGTCACTAAAAAAGAGCACTGGCCAATCATACATTATGTGCTACACCTAAGCAGTTTCTTATTTTCTGTTCATAAAACTTTACAAATGTAATATTATTTTTTATTAGAGAATAAAATAACGCTAATTCATTTCAACAATATTCTCGTACTGTTATTTCATAAATCCTTTTACTAAATGTCTTGATTGAAAATGATTTTCTCTCAAGGCAAAATGTAAAACCTGATTACGACAAAATTATTTCCTCTTGTCGCAATTAATATTTGTACGCAAAGGATAATCCTTTCATCGCTAAAAGACATCCTCTATCTATCAAAATTGAGACGAAATTACTCTTGTGACAAAAGGATTCCTTTTGTTGTAAGTGAATCGTTTTTTCAGTGTACAAACATTCGACAAAATTTTATCGCACAAGTTTCTTACCGCCCAACTCGATAATACAGCCGTATTTTGACTTCCAGTGAAAAGCATAACTTTCCGTTTACCAGCGACAATCCGACTTCTCGCACTTCTTCACCTCTATTCCCCGATGACGCCTTATTATACTGCCCTCTCCCGTCTCTTTCATCCTCTCGCGCGCAGGCACACGCGGGGCATGTGCCGCGACGCTGTACAAAGAGACAGTAGAACCGATTTTTATATATCTTTCCCCCAAAGCCCATAATACAAGAGGAAGTCGTTTTCGGTCGGAGAAAACGGGCCGATTATGCGATCATCGAGCGGCAATACCGATCGGTTATCTCTCGTATAGAGATACTCTCGGAGGTCCTCTTTTACGCTCCGGACACAATGCGCATCGAAGGTCAGGGACGCTTTTCAGGTAAGCGACGGTATATACATTCCGTATTAATAGCCAATGGAGAGAACAGTTTTACAGTTGGCTGCTCGAGACGCGCTCTGTGCCACGAGTCTGATATGGATTTACTTTTAATGGGAATTAATGATTTTATTCGGGGCAGAACTGTAGCGCGCTTTTTACTGATGTGTCTTCATAACAATTAAAAAACGGTGAAAACTCAGCCCTGCGCTTACAAAGCCGTTCCTCGAAAGCACCAAGACATCGATTTCCTCCGTACATCCTACACACGCGCTGTAAAAGCCCCCCTCGCCTTCCGGAATTCATCAGCCCATATAGTAGCCGTCTTCGAAAAGTCATCCGTCTAAAGTGGCTACACTCGCGCAAAACGGAACAGTCAACACATACGCAACCTCCCCCTCATCTAGGAAAAATTTCAGCCCAAACACACAGACATGATCGTCACCCGCGGCGCGCGTGTCCAGCTCGCTGCGAAATCTCATAAATAACCCACTTCCTAAACGCTGCGCTAAACGCTGCCCGTTACCAAGAGGCTCATAGAAACGTTATACGTTCGCGCATAGGTACAGTTATATATATATATATATATATATATATATATATATATATATATATATATATATATATATATATAACGGAAGGGATCTCTATATGTGCACACAATGGCGCGATGCGAGAGCGCAAGGGAAGAGACGACGACAAACGAGCGACGACAAAGCCCGAGTTTTTGGCCATTTGGGCTTTTGCGATCGCTGTCGTCGGCTGCCATAGTATAGCTGCATTACGGTTTTAAAAGTTTCAACCCCCCCGTGCGCTGGATTTATGTGGCGGGAGATATCATATACCGAGCTCGCTTTGTTCGCGATTTTCGATTTATCGAGAGAGAGAGAGACGATGAGCGCTTTGAGAGATCGGCAATTATGGCTTAATTTTATGGCGGCGATCTTCGATGGATTTTTGAGTCGAAAGTTCGATATTAATGGCTTTTGTTGCGATCGCTAAGTGCATACAGTGTATTATGGATAAGGGCGGTAAATGTGAATTTACTGCCGACATCGGATGCGAGGGTTCGCGATGTACCGATTGATCCAATTAGGAAGGTATTGTGATCGAATCGTTTCGAGTTTTAATTTAGCCGTTCATGGTATTGAGTGATTTACGGAAATAAAATTTATACGATTCTCTCAAAACCGTTCACTCTACACACACACACACACACACACACACAACCACCGCTCTAATCTCGAAAAATATCCCGTGACTCTTTCTCCCTCTCACAAATACGCGCACCTTGCATTGTGTGCACCGACTCGACTTGGCGCAATCCTCTTTATTCCACGCATTATAATAACGCCGCGGCACAACAATGATCGCATAAGCTCAAAGTCACACGGGCCGCACTTGCCCTGGGAAATATCGGTATATCGCATTGTCCAAAAAGTGGGCTCGTAGTAGGCGGGTGCAGTGAAAGAGACAAATTCAATGGACTCAACTGCAGCAGCATCACCTGCGAGCGCATGCAGAGGCGTACGCTGCTGCGTTCCTTATGCGAAGATCGTGAGAATTCTCGAGTGTCAATGAGGATTCTTACGGCAGGCTCGTTGATTCGGAGAACTTTTACGCTGGATTGAGATTTTTTTTAGGTGAGCGAGGTGCTGGGCCTTTTTTCGAAGCTGTGTGGGTATGAGAGTGAATACGAGGGTCTAAAGTTGCTGATTTTGTAATTTTAAGGATACTAAAATACTTTGGATTGAAAATGTTATTATGCATTGCTATGATTGATTCGTGAAAGCGATCGCGAGTTTCGATTGAAAAATCGTGAAAGGAATTGAATTACACGCTGAGTGGAAAATTGAGACGATCCTACTCTCAAGGCGTCGTTTTTTTCACACTAACTTTATATGGAGCATCTTGACTTTACAGCGCGGAAAGGAGAGAAGCGCGCGCGTAAAACAGCGGGAAGCGTTCTACCTGCGCCAAAAACGAAGCCACCCAGTGCGCCTTTGTCTGTTTATCCGAATTTTCACGGCTCTATTATAGATCCTTTTATGCGCTTTATTGGCTGCGCTGCTACTGTTTTTTCTTTGTTCGTTCAGTTTTAATTTCCAGCGATTTCCTGATCGAATCGATTTCAGTCATTAGGTAGTTTCAGTATAATACTTTGTGCGTGTGGGGCCCATAGTAGCCTAATTTTCTATCTTGAGCTCTGATGATCTTTAACTTTTGTTATTACACCTGTATTTTCTCGATTTCAGCTTGTATTTTAAATAATATAGGCCGCTTGTGATATTTAACAAGAATGTGGTATATGCGTAAACTACAAAGATAACTCGAAGGATTACACATGTGTGCTAGCTTTTTATTTATCCGCTGTATAGCTATTTAATAATATATAAAAGGTAAAAAATTGATGCGTCTTTAGTTTGCAGATTGGATAAAATACAAGTTAAATTTGTTATAAAATGTCAAAAGCCAAGTTATCAATTTTCGCGATAGCGTTATTCAACGTTTTGTTCTCAGTTAGAGCAAATAACTATTGCAAACTCGCTTGTGATGACGGTCAGCGACATACTATGTGCATGTATCCAGTAAGTTTTTTAATTTATATATATATATATATATATATATATATATATATATATATATATATATATATATATATATATATTTATTTATTTATATTTGCACTTTTTGCAATTCAATGCTGACTCTTATTTTTCCTTAGAATAACACGCCATCGCCTACTTGTATCAAAGTCATAAGCACAGGTTTAACGAGTCGAGAGAAAGACAACATCGTTAAGTTGCATAACAAATTCAGGCAACACGTTGCTAAAGGACGAGAAAAACGAGGAAAACCTGGGCCTCAACCTGCCGCGAAAAATATGCCGAACCTGGTAGATCAAATATGAGTAATAAATTATTGCTACAGCTAGATTGTATATTTATTGATTTTTTTTTCTCATCGATTCTTAACAATGGGACAGCGAACTCGAAATGATTGCACAAATGTGGGCTAAACGATGTAACTTTGATCACGATTGCTGTAATGTTGGTAATGATATATTATAACTATTTGATTTTGTATAAAACAAATCAACGCCATCGTCAACACCGTTAGTCACATATTTATACGTCAATTTAGATCGTTTTGACGTTGGACAAAATTTGGCTAAAGATATTTCTTTATTCTTATTAGTTCTGCTGACGATTGTTACATAGAATCGTTAGTTCAATCTTGGTACGATGAAGTTGAAGTTTTAAACGTTCGTGAGGTTTCATCGTTCAAGTAAGTTATTATTTTTTTAATTATAGCATATATGTAAATTATTATTTTTAAATAATGTTGGGCATTACAAACAATTGGTATGAGCTAAGTCTACCAAAATCGGCTGTGGGCTGATCAAATATCGGGAGAACGGCTATTTCATAACATTCTAGTCTGTAATTACGGCGAAGCTCGTCATAATTCAATTGCTCTGTTATATTTGTATACTCATTGTTGTTAAAAACTTTTGTACGTATAGAAAGTAAATAAAACCTTGATCGCTTAAACGCTAATAAATGATAAAATTAAATATTTTACAATTTTTATTGTTGCTTAATTTTGTTCCTTTTTACATTTTTTTTTTCACTAGTTCCGCTTGCGCCATGGCCTCGGAGTTTTGAACTCAAGATCAAGACTATGCTTTTTATCACCGGTTTCGCATTTTCTTCTTATTTTCAAAACAAAAATGTTTGGATTTTCTTCGGGATTGACTGTAGGCAGTTTGCTCTGTTCCTTGACACTGCTGCCTTTTTTAGCATCGTCTCGCTTATCTAGTTTCTCTGACTTGGAAGAATGTGCATCGGTATTTTTAGGATCTGGATGTGGATAAACTGATACCGTTCGACAAGCTTCACTAGCTTTTTGAAATACGTAGTCGTTTTTGCACGGAATCTAGTTAAGATTAATGTTGAATCGTTATTACATTTTTTTATTGTTCATACCTCGAATTTACCTTATTATCGGATTGCGATTTAGTACGACTAAGATCGATGCAATCGCAAGGTGGATCGAATTCCTCTTTGGGACGTTCTTTTTGAATCCGCATAACTATTCGACTGTTGTTAAAAACCGCTTCGATTTCCTTGTACGGTAGACCTTTGCTGGCGATTTCTGAGACTAGAGTCGGCTTAGGCTCCTCGATTTCGGACTCGGTATCGCAGCCACTGGTGCTTTCGTTTTCGTCACATTCTGTGAGATTTTAATAAGTATCAGTGTAACAAACTAGGTTTATTTAAGTAATAGTTAAAATCATTGAGTTTACCTGCTAAGACCGACGTTTCGGATTCACACGTTTTTAGGCTAGTAAAACTTGGATTGAAGAACGACGTTTGTGAAATTTGTGGCAGATCGTGCACAGGACAGCCGCATTTGTGTGCTGATAGTATCATTTTTAACGTTTGAATTTAGATTGGTCCGAAAGTTGTAATTTTTTTATTGATGTGGCCGAAATGTGAATTTTTGTAACCAAAACTTTCGCTTGTGTGCTTGTTTTTTATATTTTCAAATTCTGAAGTTATCTATTTATCGAATCGATAGTATGAAATAGCCAAGTTCGCAAAGCAGCGCAGTGAGCCCAAATTTAACCTCCTTTTTCAAAAATCGATCAAAATTCAAGTACACAATGGCACTTCTCCTAAAACCTGGTAAAAATCTCAAAACGTATGTTTCCAACGACTAAAATATTCGTAACTTATAAACTTAAAAATCGTAAACAGAAAATTCCGACAACTGCTGCTGTCCACCTATGCCAGAGCCTACCGAACCACGTCCCCCACCTGCACCGGAATCGGACCTCGACAAAAAATACTTCCACGAGGTAGGCGCCGAGATGGTCGGCAATCAACTAATAATCCGTATGGAGAAGGACAAGACGAAGAAAAATAAGAAAAAAGCTGCCTGGGAGCCACCCTGCGACTGCGACGTTATCGAAATCAAGAGGCCGACGAGCACGAAACCGCCCAGAATCGTCAACGGCGGCGACAACAATCAGATATTGTTCAGAATACATTCGAAATCGCACTTGAATAAAAAGGAGGATCCGAACTACAAGCCTCAAGCTATCGCTTACAAAGTAAAGGAATTTTCGCACGAATTCACCAAAATAAATAAATAAAAATCGTTTTTGAATTTTCAGATCAACCGATCGGGCACCGATTCCTCCGACCGTAGCCGCAAAATCACAGTCTACCCCCAGCTGGGCGGTCCGGTATCCCAGGAGGTCTACACCGATCATATCAGCGAGGGCGAGCACGACGTGTATCTGCTTCGGGTGAAGAAAAAGAACGACGCAGTCGAGGGTGGAAACAAGCGCAATTTGGAGGTGGAGCTGAAAACACCGAAGCCGCCTCTGAAGCCGGTAGCGGCACCTGTGGTACCGCAACCCGTTAAGTCATCGGAGGCTGTAGCGCAAGAGAGAAAGGATAAAGGCGCTGGTGGCGAGGGGGCGAAGGGTAAGAAGAAAAGTGAAAAGAAGGGGAAGAAGAAGAAATGATTTCTAGGCAGTGTTTGATGTTGTTAACTTTTGCGTGTAACGTTAGAAATTAGACCGAGGGTAACGGCGAAGAAACTCGACTGCTGAGTTCTATTTGTGACTGAGAGAGAAAGACCCTGGAAGCACCAGGGGTGTCTGTACCTATTGTTCCCATAATCGACCCTCATTCAGAGTCAGCTCGAGCTTCGAGCTGACCAAACAAAAATACCTAAATTGCCACGTGCGTCTCTCTCAATTTTTTTACGATTAATATTGGCTGCCGACGCTTCCTGTTGTTCTTTGTGAAATTTTGCCGCGCACAGCTATGTATCGATGTTATACAGTACGACAGTCGCAGTTTGCGCCTGAGTTGCTGCAGCAGTTCAGTCGTCTGTGCAAACACCCTCGAACTTTCTCACAGAAAATAAAAAAATAATGTAAAATCGATTTTTAAACATTTACATTCCTTAAATAATCAAACTCCATAAAAAGTATCAAAGCCAAGCCGTAGAGAATAAGAGCGAGAGAGAAGGCCCAGAAAGAAAGTCGAAAGAGATGAATGAAAGCGGGAAACTCCTTCGAGCTACACTGTGTAGTATAACACACTCGAAAGCGACTACGCCTTTTACGGGTTTTCTGAATGGCAATTTGCGGGAAAAAGCCTCGGCGAGAGTTTCATTCAAAAAAACGTCTTGTCCTTCTCAAAAGTCATCAGGACACCGACCCGCCCAACGCGGAGCTGAGCTGCGCGTTCACACTTCACGCTGAGCGCCGAGAATATACTTCGCTCTTTCTCTTTTTTTCTTTCTTTCGCTACAGGATTAGGAGTAGCTTTTTGACTTTGATTTTATTCCGTGAAATTCTTGACATTCCTCGCTTGATCGGTGTGGGTTTGTTTAAATAATGATTTGCGGATAAAATTTAACAATAATTCTTTAAACTATATATACAGTAATAATCACTCACTCTTGCAGCTCACAAAAAAATCCAAAGCAAAAATTCTCATTGCATTCTCCTTCCCCGCGCGGGGCCGTCGCGTTTACTCGCTACATCGAACTGGTAAAATGCTTTCGTTACGGGCTCCTACTCCTCAAAGACTCCCGAAATCCATGAATGAACGAGGCGACGTTAATAGTCCCATAGCCCGAAGGATGACTCGATTATTATCATTATTATGCTCACGTCTTTAGCATATAACGACGATTAATGACCATAGCCCTCGGCTCCCACGAGAGTAGGCGACACTTTTTTCAATGCGAGCAGCAGCAGCAGCAGCAGCTTCGATAGTCAGATTTTTCAGGTGTGTCGCACAATAATATGACTGTGAATTTCTGGGCCGCGATTATTATGGACGTTTAGCAGAGGCTACCGGTATGCTGACGCGGCGAAAAACAGGTGAGCGAGGAGAGGTTGTCGCGAGGCTTTGCTAAGTACGTTTTGGGGGGTGTAGGTATTTCAATGGAATGTAGGAACTGCGAGGATGGTGATTTGAGACTTTTTTGACGGCTTCGTTAGAAGCGAAGAAAAAATGCGAAAAATTCATGGATGATTTGAAACGATAAATTTAGAGTCGAATAAGACAAAAAAAATATGAGTCGGATTAACTTGTTGTTTTAATTCGGATAAGAAAGTTACAGGTGAAAATGATAAATTGCTGCCTCGCGCTATCAATTCCGAATTAACGAGCTTACCCTAATTTGCTTAAATGTACATAAACTTGATTGCGAAAACAACGTGTGAAAGTACGAGCGAACTCGAGCACTATCAACGATGAGCGAATGTATAAATTATTCTATCCGTTCAAACCAAAATATAAACCCCGACCCTCTACGCTCGTAAAAAATGGCCCACAAAAAGTCCCACCGTCTCTCCATCCCTATATGAGAAAACTCAATCGATTTTTACACGTTTCCGCGTGAAAATCTCTCGAGTAGCTCCTCACGATCTTACAATCGACTCCCCGATTTCTCCAAGTTTACGGAAAGAACACGCGTGAAGGGCCCGAACAATGACCTCCGGAGAAAAAATTGCGTCGCTCTCGGGCCTGAATGAACCGCATGAATGAGCGCGTAAGCGAGCGAACGGGAATCGTAAAAAAAAGAGACGAGAGTCGCGTGTGTTATAGAAGCGTCTCGTGGGAGTTTATATATGAAAAAGTCGAGAGTAAGAGCTGTATCCAGCGCCTGTGTGGTCGCAGGTATATCCGAGAGGGTGACAATGGCAAAGCCCATAAATTACGAAGATTCGTGGAGGCGGCCCGGAAAGTGTATAATATGACGCGGGACGCGCGTGCGTACTAGATCCTTACGCTTCGATCCTTTTCGATTTCTCGTAATCGGGCCTTTTTTATAGGTAACTCTGTGAAAGGAGTGCTTGGATCTCTATTATTCGGGGCTGTCGACGATAATTCATAGCCTTCTGTATATGTACTACTACTACGAAATGTTTTTATTCTGTGAAGACTTGGATTTTTGTTCGATGAAAGTTAAATAAAAATTATTGATTCCCTTTTTCTGGGGCAGAATTTCTGACCAACGCGTGTTGAAATGAGGTCTACCTGAAATTACTGGAAATACTTCGAAACGAAATTCATGATAATGCTTTATTTCAAAAACATTCGACCAGAAAACGATAGTAACGAAATATATTTGTTTATCACGTTATCAACTGTTATTCAAAATAATAGCTTCGTAATACAACTTCTAAGCATAAAACGTACAAAAAAGAGCGAACAATCGCATTGAGCAAGTGCCTTCCAAATCCAATGTACCCCACACCTCGCGATCCCCCAAAAAGTCCAAACAGCGCAGTGTCCTCGAAAAAAAGGAAGAAAAAAAAATAAATGCCTCTCATAGCATCCCCCTGTACACACGCATAGATGCGGTCGGCCTCTGAATGGTCCGAGCGACAAGTGACCGCGATATTATAATGCCACTCGTGAAGAAAACGTCCCGAGTCTCACTACTCGTGGGAGGGAGTAGAGCGACGAACGGATATAATTTATCGTGCGAAATGGACCGGGCGCGATCAATGAGGGCGTATTTAGGCTGTCGAGTAGGGTGGCATTCGTTATTTCCTTTATTAGCTGGAGTGAGAAAGATTCTTTGACGTCGCTGAACTGGAAGTCGTGAGTTCTCTCGTTTTTTTTTATTCTATTTGACTTTTTTTAGTATTGTGTCGAGATGTGAATAAAGTCGACGTGTGAGCTTGAATAATTGCTGTGATCGTTGGTGGGCGGAATGACTGTGAGGTTGGGTAAATAGTGTTTATTTTTTGCTTATCTCGAAAATATTTTGCGTTCGGATAAATTGCATCGAGTATGCGTGTAATGAACTCGTGAAAACGAGTCTCACGCTCGAGAGCCGTAAAAAAAGACCAGTAGTTTATTACTTTCCGGCAGCTCCGACAGTACGAAAATTCGGACAAAAGCCGCTGCTCCTCATGTGGTCAGGCCTATGAATGGCCAAGACAGCAAGTGGTCGAGATGTCGCATAGTTATGGGCCTCTCGAAGACTCTCAGGAGTAAAATAGCAGCTTCTTCGACTACTGTATAGGACGTTCTATGCGTGTGTGACTCGATGCTTCGACGGAAGACGATTTATCGTGCGAAACGGGCGCAGCCAAGCGCAGGTCGATCGTTTAGCGATCAATGAAGAGGGCGTATTCGTGGGTGGATCGGATGATGAGCTGTTGTGCGCGTATTATGGTTCTTTTACTGGAATATTTTCCAAGAGGCACATTGTTGATTATGTTTCAAATTTTTGACACCGTGTGTGGTTTCGTTTTCGGGGATATGAATAATATGCTTTGAGAAATGAAAGTTTGGAAGTGATCGTCGTGCGAAACTGGTGCAGCTGTGAACTACAGCTTACGGATTGTCTTAGCTTTTTTGTCGCATTAGTTTCTAGAAAATAATACAAATGCGATGACATCTGTGTGATTAATGATTGCGATGTATGTTTACTCGAATTTGTAATGTGCAGATGGGATTAACGAATTATAGATGTCTACTTTTTGTTCTATTTGATTTGTGTTAAAAGGAGGATATCCATTCTATGAAATACAAATAAAATATTTTAGATGACACGATTTTCAGTTTATTTCTTCTACATATAAATGTTATATGTAGTTAAACTTTACTTGATTTTAAATAATATTTACATAGAATGTCACAAAACATTATGATAAAAATAAACGTGGATCTATTCAAAAACAAAAACTAAAAAAAAATTAGCGAGTCTGGTAAACTGGTTCTCCAATCCAGTTGCCGGACGGTCCATAGTTGCAGACGAGGTAGAATTTGTTGAACTTTCCATCCTTGTACTTAATGGCGCCACAGCCAAGTTTAGTAGTATCAGCCCAAACAAGCTGAGTGTAGTGACCAATTTGCTTTCCACCATTTCCACGAACGGCACTAAATAATTAAAAACGATATTTTTTGTTATTTGCCAAATTGCCAATACTTCGGGATGTTATTTTTTTTTACGATATGAACTTACCCGAATCTAGCAACTTGGTTGTGGTTGTAGTTCTTTACTTCGTCGTACCAGTTCTTGACCAACTGTTCAACGTCTAAGGTACTGATGTCTCCCGTGGTAGCTGTGTAAGCGATGTTTTGACCGACATTGAAACGTTCTGTAAATTCAAACCATAGATGATTAGTGAATGTAGATAAATAGAAAAACTCGATGAACTTTTCGATAATATTAGAAATTATACTTATATCTTACCGACATCTCTGCAAGAATCATGAGCGAAGTTGCACTGACTAGCCCAGGTTTGCGCGATCTTCTCCAATTCATTATCCCACGTCTTGAAAAGTAAAGAACAGAAATTTAGTATAAAATTGTGCATTTTTCACAAAAAAAACCAACGTAAATTGAAATAAGTTTTTTTTCTATAACATACTAGATGAGCCATGTTGGTTGCAGCTGGCTGAGGTCCCAGACTTCCGCGATGCTCCTGTCCTCTGGCTACCCTTTGTCTCAGCTCATTGTGAAGATTCAAGACCTTCTGCTTCTCTTCGGATGTGAGGCCAGTTTGTTGCAAACCAGTGCATCGAGACGCCGGCAGAGCAGACTATTTTATTAAAAAATTAATATTAAAGTCGAAGTTCGATAATTTTTACTTCCTTTTTCTAATAACTAAATAACACGATAGCTTACCTGGAATCTACAAGCCGTGTGTGGTCTACCTCGGCAGGTCTTGATATTGCAGTAATTTTGCGCACTGGACAGTCCGCAGAGCACTGCGAGTAACGCGAACAATACAACGATTCGTGCGGCCATGACGCCAGAGTAATGATGATGCTTAGGTATAACACAAGTAGAGAAGACTGAACCACTCCTTGTAAAATTCAAGACTGATTTCCAAACTCGCAAATCGAGCATTTATAGGTGTGCATATATGTCAGCGGCTATTGTTATGCAAATTTTTATATAAAATTTGATAATATGACGTTTACGTCACTTTATTATTGAATGATGACATTGTTTAATTCGCGCTCACGCTTTATCGCATCGCTTAAAATATTTTCTTGATCTCTCCTTATCGATATCAAATACAAAGTTACTTGTATCAAAGTGCAAACATCAACTTGCCATAATTCAAATAAAATAACGCATTATTAAGAAACGCGTGGTTGTATACGCTGAGAAGATTTTTTTGGAACATCCGATAAATTTATATGTTGAAAAAAATAAATATGCATATCTCAGACCTCCAGTATTTTTATTGTTCCATTTTACAGAACAGCATGTGCCACTTAGGATCGATGACAACGACTCTTTCCGGAACATAACGATCCTTATCAGCTGTTTAGTATTTTCACGGTTATACGTTATCAATGGTATGGAACTTTACAGTGTTTCCTGCATCATCTGAGTGCAAATAGATAAATGTGGTACGCTTTGTTTTTTAGTGGATCAGGGTCAAGCCTTATGTCAACATTCGATATTTTTTAGTAATAAAAAAGTTCTGATCAGACAAAAATATTGAAAAATATAGTACACGTAGAGTAAGTAAATGTTAAAGATTAAAATTACAATCAGTATTATTATGTTAATTCGATTTCATATCTCCTTAGATAAGTATTCATTCAGATGTATAAGGCTCTGGGTTAAACCTCGAGTTAAAATTTACATAAAAAGATAAATTTAATGATAATCCTTGAATTTCTTACTCTATTTTATAAATATTTGCCTTTTCGTCACTTTTGTGATCATTGATGGTGCGATAAAACTTGCATTCGCAAATCGATTATTATATACTCCACGTGTGGTGCTATAATCTACCGACGAAAATTTCGCTCGAATTAAAAAACTTGATAAAATGTAAAGCCTCTCCGATGCAGCTTCTAAAATTGAAATAATAACGCAAAAATCATAAAAAAAATTGTTTACATTGCAACCAGTGCCTTTACAGTCGCATTACAATCACAGCGCTCCAGCATTGAACCGCGCAAAAACCTCCATATAAAAATCGACAGAAATAAACCAAACCTGAGAGACTTACACCACCGCCTTTTTTACAATTCAACCCATCATAAGGAAGTAATTACAATCAGCCGGTTACACTCCGATTTTTTCTCGACCTACAATAATCACGGCGATTCCGAAGGAAATAAGAAATATACAGTCACATTCGCCGCAAAAATTTCCTGCTATTGTTTAAACATCTCCTTGTTTATCCAGTATATCTGGCGCAGCTAAACGCCGCAATCTGCTCGCTCCGCAAGTCCGCGTCTTTCGCGCTATTCATGCATAAGTGAAAACAGATCTCACCGCGCGAACGTGCGCTGCCATAATGCCTCGAGCAATAAGTCCACACGTAATTCAAATCCTACGTACATCGTCATTTACATTATGATAATGGCTGAACGATAAAGCTGCTTCGCCGGACACCGAGCTTGCGCTGAATTTTCGCTTAAATAGCCAAAGCGCGGCGAAAGTGTTTTCATAAGGCCGGACATCGTTGCGGCAACGAAAAGTGCAAAAAATAAATAAATAAATAAATAAGTACAGAAATGAATGGAAATCTGTGTCCAGTGCTTGTGATCGTCGCGGTCGCGTTTGTTAACTTTTCGAGTGCCGCCGATTACTGCAATATTAAGAGCTGCAATGGTAAAGCTCACACTGCTTGCACCTACCAAGTGAGTATGCGCATATAACGTTCGATTTTGCATTTTCAACTGTTGTGCAATTAGCCGTAGTTATCCAAGTCGCGCGTTTTTACAATTATTGCTCGAACGACTTAAGAGCCTGTAATGAGCGGTAATATAGTAGTGTTATGTCGTACTATATAGTCAACGAAGCCATCGAGTCGCTGCGGAGCATATCAAGGATCTGGATTGACGCAACTGGAAAGAACGAACATCCTGAACTTACACAATCAACTGAGGCGAAAAGTGGCCAGTGGAAATGAAAAACGCGGAAAACCGGGACCTCAACCAGCTGCGAAGTCTATGCCGAAAATGGTGATTAGATGTTACGATTTAAAAGAAAAAAAGCTTATTTGTTAAGAATATTTTTAACGATTTGAACAATCGCTTAGGAATGGGACAATGAACTGGCTACAGTAGCTCAACGATGGGCCAATCAGTGCACATGGGGACACGATTCGTGCCGAGATGTTCGTAAGTAACAATAATTTGCTTTTTCGGAACAATATACTTAAATAAATACAACGAACGAAATATTTCAGCACGATTCAAAGTTGGCCAAAATATTGCCTACAAAGGCACTACGGGATCTGTTTCAAGCATTAACGTTCTAACAATGGTCAACACCTGGTACAACGAGGTCAAAGATTTCAACAAAAATGAAGTTAAAAGCTTCAAGTACTATTTTTATATTTGAAAAAGCGCATAAATTATTATACTCGATTTCGTGTTTTAAAGAATTTTTATATACACTTACAGCAATGGCAATGGCCCAATGATCGGTCACTACACGCAGATGCTTTGGGCTAACAGTACCAAACTAGGCTGCGGTGCTATGAAGTACAAGGTTGGAAAGTTCAACAAATTTTATTTGGTCTGCAACTATGGGCCGGCTGGTAACACCTGGAATCAACCCGTCTATCAAACCCTATAGTTCATAAAACTCAAGTTTTTATAAATACATGTCGATGAGTATTATTTCTGATACGTAATTTTGTTACACGTATACGAGGTAATTAATTAATTATTACTTCGGTATTTTGTAATCGGTCAAGCTTACTGATGCATGTATTTATAATTCGTGACTTAATTCACATCACTCTGGTAATATATCTTAATTAAAAAATTGACTGATACCCTGGTAGAAAATTAACGGTTGAAATTCGTTAAAAAGTTTAATTGGCCAGTTTTATCAAATTTTAATGTAAAAAAAATTAATAACTTGCTATGAAAAGGAAAAAGGGCATGATAGCGTTAAATACGTTATCTTGGCTCTATATGGTAGTTTTAAGTATATTAGTATTAGTGATTATGCCATCCCTATGTACAGGCAACTGTGTTTGCCTCTATAGGATGCCTTTTAAAGGGCATATGTATATGGTGTTGAAATAAATAAATAAAATAAATAAATAAATAATTAAAATATTGCTAATATTTTAGTGATGCGTATCTATTATAACAACACAGTATTATTTTTAAGTTAAAAATTGTTTTTACCTTTTTTTGGCATTAAAATGTATATATGTCTTATTACGAATATTTGGATTTTTTACGATTGTGACGTATTTTTCTACAATTTTTGGATTGTAACAGTTATTTGACAAATTTCAAGCAAAAGTTTCGTTTTATCATGAGTTAATGCGTCATATTTATGCATTTACAACGGTTAAACGCTTATTTTGTTAAATCGTTAACCACAACTTAGCTAAGTGTCTTAAAACTTAGCTTATTAACCGTTAACATGTCTACCTGGGTAGCTGTACTGATATTATATTATTAATCATTTAATCCTATAATGTATCCACTTTTAAAATTGCTTGTATTACTCATCGGACATGTCATCCTTAAGTATCGAGATACGGTTTTGTTATCATTGACAGAGGATTGTAACCTTTACGTTAATGTCTAAAAATGAACTATGAGTGTAAGGTCGTCGGTACTTTGTCTCAAGATCTACAAGCCAAAACTATCCCAACGCTGCAAAAAAATGCATAAAATAATTACCCTATTCAAGGTTTTCTTGAATTCATCGCAAAACACCTCATCCTTGAAGTGTCCCTGCCGTTATCGCCAACAAATCTACTTTTGCTAAAATCCATATAATCCACATATCTATATACCTTATACTCAAACGATTATCTACAAGGCAGCTTTCCCTGAACTCTTTCGCTATACTGACACGCACTATCACCGCAATAAAATAACAGGAAAAAAATACATTTTTCCAACAACTCATATCCGCGCATTTTTCACAAAATGCTTCGCATACCTATATACTCTCTCTCTCTCTCTCTCTCTCTCTCTCTCTCTCTCTCTCTCTCTCTCTCTCTCTCTCTCTCTCTTATATCATATTTACCGATTTCGCCGAAGCAATTACGCAAAAAGCAGAAGAAAAATAACGACTGCACTTGCAACGCGTCCAGTCTGATGTGTCACACAGCCGGCGCGCGTCTTTGTTTGCGCACCGGCCGCGATAATGGCCGACTCTGATAAGTCGACGGTTTAATGAAAGGAACGCGCTTCTATCGGCGACTTTTCATAAATAGCTCGCCGATCGCCGATGACGACTCGGGAAGCGCTGACTCGAGTGCCTCTGGGATCTGACACGAATTAGGTGCAAAAATGGTAAGAAAAGGGCTGGTGCAGCTGTTTGTGATTGTCCTTGTGCTTGTCGGTTTTTCGAGAGCCGAAATTAACGAGTATTGCAAGCTTCGGACCTGTCGGGGACTGCCGCATACAGCTTGCACGTACTCAGTAAGTTGCTTTTCATGTGGAAGTGTTAGAGGATGTGTGCGGGTTTCGTATAATCATATGCGGGAAGTTAAGTCTAAGTCAGAGCATTTACACTGAGAAAACTAGATATTAAAATTTACTACATATGCAGGAAAAATTACTACATTATATAGTAACGGACGGTTATACTTGCTTTGTATTAAATTTTACTATCTCAGATAGTAATTTCTATACTGAAATGAAGTTTTTAAAAATTAATTTTTTTTTGCTGGGCAATTTTACGCGCATTTTCGAATATGATTATTATTATTATTATTGATATTTAATGTTGTTAAGTGAAAGAAATAAACGAAAGAAAGGCATTTTTCTGCGGCGACGGAAATCGAACCTGGACCTCTGGAATGGGAGTCAAGCGCGCTGACCACTAACCCAAACAGTACTGTTATGTACTAAATTTTAAATCTGATCTATTAATCACATTTACTCATGAGTTAATATTAATAATAAATTGACCAAAATTAATAAATAATAGCAGCAAATGATATTTTATCACTTAATAATACCAGATAGACAAAAAATTATAGATTTTGGTCTCCGATAACTGCATAAATCAACTTTATAACCTCAAATTCTGGCACACGGAGAAATTCTTAAAATAATTTTTACTATATAATGTAGTAATTTCTAGTAAACACGTAACAAATTTTGATATAAGTCAATGAATATAGTAAATGTGAATATAGTAAAAATTGTCATGGAGCGAGTATGACCTGCCGTTATTATCTAATATAGTAATTTTTCCTACATATATAGTAAATTTTAATATATAGTTCTCTCAGTGTAGTGTTATTTATTGCTTGTAAGTGATAACCGCTGATGCTTTTCGCAAAGAATGACGTGGAACGATTTGTTTGCGTAATCTGTAAGAATGTGCCGACTGTTAAAGGCTTGAACTTGATTAGAATTTGATAAAATTGTATGGTTTTAGTGGTCGGAAAATACGTGTGGATGTCCGATGTGTGAAAGCTATGGAATTGTAAAAATGGAATATGACACGTGCTCGTTGTACGCTTTTGTTTATTTTATATGATGCTTCGATCGATTCTGCATTTCGATACTGTATCTTATCTTCGAACTGTGAGACGTAATAAAATTGACGTTTCAGGAAGTGCATAATCGACTTCGTATTTATGCGAATAATTTTTAATGTGACACAATGACCAGTAATGCATGATTTTTCTCTAAATTTAGTCTGCACTATCGTCTTTCTTTTCCGGCCGCAGCAAGAATATAATAAAGTCAGGCCTCACGAATGAAGAAAAGCAGAAAGTCGTAGACTTGCACAACGAATTACGGCAAAAAGTAGCAAAGGGTCAGGAGACAAAAGGAAGTCCTGGACCGCAACCTCCGGCAAAGCATATGCCCGATCTTGTAAGTGTACTTTTAAATTTTCTCTTCAATTGCAGGACTTTTAACGAACAAATAATTTTTTAATCTCAGGAGTGGGATGACGAGTTGGCTAATCTAGCTCAAAAGTGGGCCAATCAGTGCAAATTTGCTCATGACACTTGCAGAGACGTCAGTAAGTACATCCCTATCTCTTTGACATTTGCTTATAGTTACTGTCCTAGTCTTTATAAAGATATTATATTGAAATTTCAGAGCGATTCAAAGTCGGACAAAACATTGCAACTATTGGCACCACAGGAGACGTAGACAGCCTGAAACTTGAAGATTTGGTTCTCATGTGGTACAACGAAGTTGAACATTTCGACAAGAACAACGTCGGTCGATTCAGGTAAACTTGTTTATCAGCAGTAGCTTCCGTTATTAAAAAAATTTTGAAACCTCGCAACGAAATTTTTAATTTCAGCGGTCGAGGTGCTAACGGCAACGCAGTTGGCCATTACACCCAAATCCTTTGGGCCCAAACTACGAAGATCGGTTGCGGAGCAGTCAAGTACAAAGACGGCGATTTCAATAGATTCTTCCTCGTTTGCAATTACGGACCTGCTGGAAATTACATCGGTGAGCCGATGTACGAAACTGAGTGAAAACAAAACTATTGCTATAGCTGCCCAGTTAAGATATTCTTAAAAGATGTAAACGAACAAATAAAAGTATTTATTTTTGCATAAGATTTACTGTAACAAAATATTTATACTGTATCATTGAAAATATATTTTTTTAACAAAACACAAAAAAGACACTATTTTAATAAGCCTCATTTTTCCTCGTAATAAAAAATAATAGTACATCGTTGAGAGAGTGATTGTCAAAGCCTTACGTGCAAGGCTTAAAAAAATTACCGCCATCCGTTACATCCGCAACGGAACAATGCACCGTTTCCTCAAAATATTAGCTTGTTATTTCCTTGTACATATCGTGAATTTGAAAAATTAACTTTAAACAGAAATCATTTTTTGCTAACACATTGATCAAATCAATAGTTCTAATTACGACTACAGTAATGTACAGGTGCATCGCCTGACGTCACGTCCTGATAAACCCGTAGGTGGACTGATGATGGAATTCCACTTATAAAATAGAAGCCGGTAGCGAAATGCCGCTTAAAGCACAGGAAGTATCCGAGTCAACCGATACCCAATAAGAAAAAATACAAGGGATCATGGATAGAAAAATTAAAGTAGCTCTGCTCGCGGTTTTAGCAGTGTCGCTTGAGTTTTCCAGCGCAGCTGCACAGTACTGTGACATTCGGAGCTGTGGCAATAGGCAAACCCTTTGCAGGTTTCCTGTGAGTCATTTTCTTTTTTGTTTTGAAAAATCATTGTGTAAAATAAAATTGCTTAATATCAACTATCGTACAGAATGCCGGTCCCTCGTCCAGATGCACCAGGTTCCAAGGATCCGGATTGTCGAATGCTTAGAAGCGAGATATTCTCAATTTACATAATCAGCTGAGACGCAATGTGGCAAGTGGAAACGAAAAAAGGGGAAGCCCTGGGCCACAACCGGCTACCAAGTATATGCCGAACTTGGTAAATAATTTAAGCTGTGCATTAATATTTTTTCATGTGTGATGCAAACACGCTAAGATTTTCCATCAATCTTTAGCAATGGGACAATGAAATCGCAGCAGTAGCGCAGAGATGGGCCGATCAGTGCACTTGGGATCATGATACCTGCAGAAACGTTGGTAAGATTCGCACATGGCATCTGCAACTTTTTCTGCTGTTGGCAACTGTAGATAACAATATTATTTATGACACCATCTCTTATGCAATTTTCAGCACGCTTCTCTGTGGGACAAAACATCGCATGGAGGGGAACTACCGGCAACGTCAACAATATCGTCGTCACGGATATGGTTCAGTCGTGGTACAACGAGGTGAAGTATTTCAGCAGAAATCTAGTCGCCAGTTACAAGTATTTTATCTCGAGTAAAGAAGAAAATCCAATTTTGATATAAATTTATAAAATGATTTTTTTACTCGTACAGCGGCAAAGGAGCTAACGGACAACGGGTCGGGCATTACACCCAACTGGTCTGGGCTAAGACTACCCACCTTGGCTGCGGTGCTACGAAGTACTTCGATGGACAGTACAACAGATTCTTCCTTGTATGCAATTACGGGCCTGCCGGCAATTATCCCGGACAACCACTGTATCAAGCTGCCTAATTTCAAAATCACTGCCAATTTAACGTTTCCAAATTTGTAATACTGCAAATAATAAATTATTAAAAAAATTAACGCACTGACCAAATTAATTGCCTTAATTACGGGTATAGTCGCCTACTTACGAATGCAACAGTCACACCGTATTTTACAAATTGTGTGTCATCCTACACTTCGAGCTGCAGATAAGATAAACTTGTCTGTGGGTCGTCGACGATGCTATACTTTACTTTTAAAATAGTAGTAGGTAGCAAACTTACGTTTGGCGTACAGTAAATATTTCACTGGCACGATACCTGAAAGAAAAGTAAGAAAAGATGGGTAGAAAAATTGAATTATCTTTTCTCGCAGTCATAGCAATTTCACTCGAGTTTTCCAATGCAGTTGACTACTGTAAGATCTGTTCAAATAATCAGCAAACGCTTTGCAAGTTTCCCGTGAGTCATATCATTTTTTCTAGTAATCGTACAGAACTGCAGAATGAAAATTGTGTAACTTCAAATGTACAGAATCCTGGCCCCTCGTCAGCTTGCGCAGGTTTCCAAGGATCCGGATTGACAGAATCTGAAAAGCAAAATATTCTGAATTTGCACAATCACCTGAGGCACAATGTGGCGATCGGAAATGAAACCAGAGGAAGTCCTGGGCCACAACCTGCTGCTCAGAGTATGCCGAATATGGTAAATAATTGTGTTATTCATTTTTGTTTAAAGTTTGTGATAAAATTGTGATAGCTGCAAGATTTTTCGAGAATCTTTAGCAATGGGATGACGAACTTGCAACAGTCGCACAGAGGTGGGCTGATCAGTGCATTTTCGGTCACGATAGCTGCAGAAACGTTGGTAAGAATTCGTACATCACATTTGCGTCTTTTCACGCTTTTTCTTATTCCTAACCTTCGAACAACTATTTTATTCCTCTAATGCACTGTTTAGAACGCTTCGTCGTAGGACAAAACGTTGCTATCATTGGAACTACTGGCAATGTCATGAACATCAAAGTCGAATACATGGTTCAGGTATGGTACGACGAGGTGAAGGACTTTAGCAAGTATCAAGTTGCCAAATTTAGGTATTTCATCGCAACTAAAGCAAAAAATTCATAAGTATCGTGAATTATCGATTTTTCAACTTTTACAGCGCCAGAGGAGCTAACGGACATGAAATGGGGCATTACACCCAACTAGTCTGGGCTAAGAGTACTTACCTCGGCTGCGGTGCTGCAAAGTACGAGAAAGACGGGTATAACAATTTCTACCTCGTCTGCAACTACGGACCTGCCGGCAATTGGATAGGAGAGCCAGTGTATCAAGCTGTCTAATTCAAGTATAACAATAAAATAGCTGATAAAAAACAAACACGGCTTTCAACAAATAATTCAAAATCACAACGCCCGATCCATAATTATATCACTTTACGAGCGAACTTCCCCTCCTGGCCTATAACAAATCTCATCTCTCCCCAAAACGGATCCACTTTACAACTTCCCTTCTGCGAAGCCCGTAATATAACGCATCCACGAGCGGGTATCCGCATCTTATCTATCATCTCCATATATACCGTCCAAACCTCGTCATCGCAGAGAAGAGACGCAATTATACAAGGCCGCACAGCATCGCGTCGAAAAGAAGGGGGATGGCTTTTTGTTCGCGGCTAGCTCGCTCGGTTTTGCGGTGGACCGCCGACTGGGCGCGTTGATTTATTTGCCCCCTCCTATAGCATTGTGTGGATGTATATTTATATACGCGCGTGATCGATCGCGAGAACGTGTCAACGTATATAATATGGACCGCGCGTTTTTCGAGAGGAAGGTCGAAATATCATATACGCGGATGCTGTCGCGTATAGGTGAATGAGCCTAATTGTGTCCTATGCCCTTTTGTGCGGCTCTGTGGGGTGAAGAGTCGAGGCGTATAAGCGAGATATGACGTGGATGTGTGTGGCACTGGCGGTTGAATCGATTTCGGCTTCGCGTGGAGTGTGTTTTTTTAGGCCGGATTGTGGTGGATCTGCCTTTTGTGCACTTTTTAGAATCCGATTGTGCCCGATGGGTCGTTTCCTGCTTTTCTGGAGAGAGAGAGAGATACTGTGAATAGTAACTGAGGGAATTTCGCGTTTGTCAACAAAAACAAAACGTTTAATAATAAAGATACACAAAAATAATACAAACGAATTCATCGAAGCTCCCCCGTAGAGCCCGGATGACGATCATATCGCGGCGGTTATACCTGTCGGCGAGAGTCGCGTAAACTGACCGACATTTCCGGTGATTTATCGCTTCATTATGCCCCGTCGCGACGCGCCACGCTGTCTGCCGCTGCTACGTTGCTGTCTCGTGAGAATTTCCCTGCGGCCGAACAATGTGTATTGGTTTCACAGATTTTATCGTGGAGTCAGCATCGGTTTTTGATCGGTATCGGCTGCGACGATCTTCTTTTATTGTGACCGGTGTGAATATCGGTATTTAGGTTGATGTTGATTTATGGATGTGCGAAACTGTTGATTAGTTGTAATTAATTGTACTGTAATTTGAATGACGTATAATTCGATTTTGATATATAGAGTTAGTTTGAATATAGAGTGAAAAAATTTGATACTCGAATTATTATTTATAAACAAACAAATTCTTTATTTCCTTGAAAGTACATTCGTACACAGTGTGAGAGCAATATCGCGCACCTTATTTGAATGCTGCCGCTCTTACTTTGGTGTATAGAGGGTTATCGGTTTACAGGCGCGATTCAGGCTACAACTTACTCATTGAGTTTAGTAGAGATAAAATCGAAAGTTTTTTTCTTTATGTTTGCTATCTTTTTTTTCTTAAATAACAGTCGTAAAAATATTCTATTGCGTTTTACAGGTAATTTTAATTCACTTGTAGTATACTTCACGTTGTTATGGTTTCACCACACATTTAGGGTTATAATCTCCCAGTTACTTTTCAAAATTACATCATTCAAAGTGAAATCATCCAAAATGAACTTTATAGGCATAAACAGAAAAGAAAATTGAATCGAAAGCAAATCAAGCGCTATCCTTGCGTACCGAAGATGTGAAATGTTTGACCTTCTAGGCGTCGGTATATGCATTGCCTGCATCTCGTACTTGTGTTGCATATATACAACTGCCTTCGTAAGTCTCAACCTCTGTATACAGTAACCGTAATTTGATTCATAATTAAAGATTGAAGAACAGTAAGAAATACTTTAAGTCACTATATTTACCACAACTTCTCTCATGAAAAATCTAAACGAGTAAAATCGAGTTTTCTCGCTGAGTATGCAGAGAAGCATTTTTACAATTACATTTTGCAACTAGAATAAATCGAGCGTGTTATTATTAAGACCAGTGTAATTTACAACGATCAGAAACCGCGTAATTTCTTCCTGTACAGCCGTTATTAGTGTTATGAGTCATAAAACGTTATTAAAATAACCTGTCTCACGTGGACGAGTTATCGACCTCAGTTTTTGACGCTTATAGATCGTTGATTGAATAGTAATGTATAGGTTCGATTTTCTATTTTTATAAAAACGAAATCGGTAACACGTGTTAAGAAAGTTGATAAATTTTGCATATTCCAGGTGACGATATCTCCAAAATGTGATTTACGGAAACGCCGCGGTAATCGTCGCCACCTCCTCGTGCCGTATTCAAAGCCGTGTCCGGATGAAAAAGGGCCGATATCGTGCGCCAATGATACGGTGATCAGTAGTTACTCCGAGACGTCGTCGTCACGACGAAGGTGTCCATGCGCTGCAGCTCGATGTACCGAACGCCAGCCGATCGAAGGGCCGAGAAGACGAAAAATCTATCTCGTTGCCAGTTCTTTTTTGGATTTCGAAAGTACAGAAGATGAAGAGGGTGAGATTTTTTATCAATTTTATCGATACACAAAACTTGTAGAATTTATCCCCATTAACGCTTCAACAGCCGCGGTTTCTTATCTCGTCAACAGCAATATTTCAGATATCGCACGCTAAAAATCTAGAAACCGGTTAATAGAATATGCCATTATTTAAAGCTTACGATATAACCTAATCCAGAGCTACAACGGCCCAGATACCGATTCTTCCCGCATATAACTCACGATTTTGCAACGAATCCATAACGATTTATAGAGGCTCCCACGAAAAGTCGTAAACGTATATAAAATGTCATAACACTGATCGTCGATTTCGATTTCCCAACAGCAGGAAAACGTAAGCGATCCGACGAAGGCCTGTGCTACTGTCCTTCCGGCGATAAGTACCAACTCGGTGACTTTCCACGACGCAGCGACAGACAGTTCGAGTGTCGTACGTGAATCTTCTTTCATTTTTTTTTGGAAAAACTGTTATGCGACACTTTTACTCAAGATTTTCGACGTCGGATTAGAAGATTGGATTTGGACTGATCGGTGAAAAAATCGGTTTGAGAAATCGGCAATTGTAAAAGTGAAACGTATTAAAGTTTACAGTTTCATTAAACAAAGAGTTTTCAGTTCGCGTTCGTTGTACCGCCTGTTCACCAAGGCTGGTGCTGTACTTTCACGCGAAAAAATTCGTGTGTGTTTATCGAACCGGATTCCCGGTGTGCAGCCGTGGACGCGGAGAAAAAAGATCCGCAATGCTGCAGGTATACATTGTAAGCGGAACAAAAAAGTTTTGGGTTGGCTTTTTCTGTGAAGTTCCGGCGTATCCGAAATCCGCAAACTATCCGAGGCCGGACTTCCAGACGGTGAAAAAATGAAGCAGCCAAAGAAGACGATCAATTTCCAGATTACACTCGCAGCGAAGGTCGGCATTGGCGGAAAGCGATATTCTTCCGGTCCACCTTGAGTGAGCATAGCCGCGCCGTCGGCGAAACGCGAGCGAATTGTGCGTTCATTGAGTCGATGGTTTTGGTTCGGCTTCGTGTTTACGATTTTTAAAAAATTTTAACATCCGATCAATTTTATCATTCATTAGACATTCTTTTTCATCACCGCACACGGGACATTAAGTAACAGCGGATACTCGATTTGCCATAATTTTATTGTTCCAGGCTGAGGTCTCACAATGCACTATTCATTCGCAACTTTTCAAACCGCAGATATTACGAGTATACGCTTGTCCATATCTCGTGCAAAAAATCGTTCATCCGAATCGCTGCATCGGCTACTGCTGCTGCTGCTGCTGCATGGATAATTTGTACTTGCCGCTTTTAACGTCGCCGGACGTATGACGACTTTCGCAAGGGGTGAGCTTTCGTAAATTGCCGTCCCTGCAACATTTCATTAGGAGCGATTCAAAAGTTATTAAAAGTGAAATTATAAACACGGGTATTTAACATTTTTTCCTATAAGCTGACCATATTAGCTGATCTTTTTCATGGTGACCGTTTCCGTTTTGTTTATTCGTACAATTTGCGGGAAAATCGGCCGATCGAGGACGTCGTCGAAGCTTGCAGTCTTTGACTTTGCAACTGCGCTTGCAATTACTCTGGAAGGGTTTCGGCTTTGGAATCGGTTTGAACGTGCACTTGTTCGAGTCTGTGTCGTCGAAATTGTTGAAGTGTTTCGGGAAACTGCAAAAAAGTGAACACGATTACACTTTTATCAACCGATTTTTGACTAGCAGCCTCATGCCATCATTCGAGAATCAATAAGTACTATCCATACGTAAGAGACCCTTAATGCATTTTTAACTTTTTAACGATGAACTCTTCCACAAATCATAACCCGCGCGTCAACAGCCGACTGACGTACGCACACTCGTTCATCGATCGGCTTTTCTATCACATCCTCGAGAGACGAGAACCAAAGTCGATACGAATCTCTCACACGCTTGCGGCGTCCAGGTTTCGCGCAAAATTAAAATTCTCCCGCTGTCAACGCCCAGGACGGCACAATTAAGCCTGAAATGACCGTTATCGCCTCCCTAGCCGTGTAATTGAACTTGATTGGCATACCAATGGGAGAGTAACAGGCACCAAATGCAGGTTATGCAACTGGTGTTGCAAAGCGTCAGGCAGTCCACCATGGTATTATTGAATTTCGATCGAGCCTATCTCATAATTGACGGGCGAAAGATTTTTTTCTCCTACGCTATAGGTCCTCCCGACGAAAATGATATTTTTCGCCCGAAAAGAGGCTGGCGGTGATGGGCCGTGTGAAACTAGCAACAGTCGATTGCAAAGAACCGACGCATTTTCAATTCGCTCGCTATCGATCTTGTGCGCGTGTGTGCGTATAAAAAGCGCTTTTACCGCGACGATGCGCGTCGGCCTTGCGCAACTGATAGAGATAGAAAGTTTTCTCGGGTCTACGCTGGAATTCTAAATCGGGACTGTCTCTTCATTACGAGCTTTCGTCGTTTGCTATACATTTTGACACTCGACTCTCGGGTTGAGAAAGTGTTAATTGCGAGCGTAAGTGTGTGAAAACGAAAGTTTTGCCGGTTGATTAAACTGATTTACCGCCTTGGTAAACAAAGATGACCTGGTCGTTATTTTTAAAATCGAATTAAGAGAGTATGTCAGAAACATGTAGAAACGCTTTTTTACAACGGCAACAATACGAATTCGCAAACGATAACGACCTACAATTGAGAAATTGCGTCGCGCTTGGATGGAACACAGTCCTCTTTCGTAATTCCCGCGATGCGTTGTTCGAGTGTAATGGCAGAATGTGCAGTGCGAGCTACTTAATTCTTCTGGTAGCATTTTTGCTGACATACACATCGCGTAAAAACACGGTGGACTGATTTAAACATAATTGAAGCTTTTTATTTTTGCTAAGCGTAGCTCGTTATAGCTGCGTTAACCGGGAAAATATTTATTATTTTTGATTCAGGATATAAACGCTTCGGTATTTTTAGTTACGAAAATAAACATTATTAACTTTTCATTGTCCGAGAAAATTTCTCAAGACAAACCTTCAGCCTCAACTATAATTACGAATTCAGCAGCAGTTCGACATCTCGCGATCACATCAAGTATGAAAGCGAGTATCGTCTCTCAATTTACTCGACGTTGTGATGCCACACGCGTGTGCAGCCGCAGACTTCAAACGTCTCCGCGTATAGTCGAATGCGCATTTTTGTAATTATGCGAATCGACGCGATACTGA
This sequence comes from Nasonia vitripennis, assembly GCF_009193385.2. Lineage (NCBI taxonomy): Eukaryota > Metazoa > Arthropoda > Insecta > Hymenoptera > Pteromalidae > Nasonia > Nasonia vitripennis. The sequence goes on along the minus strand of NC_045760.1, from coordinate 31,403,444 downwards.
GTAGCTCGTGGATTCCTGTATTATGGCCGAAGAGGATTATCGATACGCAGTAAATTAATTAAGCAACTGACTATCGGAGTTTGCGTTTTACAGTTGCGCGTTTATTGCGCACGTTTTGATGGTTCCGTATATCGATGCTATGAGTAAATATTTTATTAGGATTTGAATTGATTTTTTGTGCGAAAAAGCTGAATTTATAAGACATTATTCTTGATTCGGGACTGGATTCAACAAAAAAGTATAATGCAAAATAATAAAAGAAATCTCTTTTATAGACAAAAATAAAAACGGTGAAAATAATATATGTATAAATTAAACGCGAGACGAATTTCACAAACAGTGTCGTTGACTTTCTCGCCTTTTTGATTGTGTAGTCTACGTTTTTAATTTTTCATGAATAATGCATGATGCCAATCGATGCGGAACCAGGATGAAACGGCTATACCATTTTATTTGAAACAATTATAATCGTAAATATAAAATTCGGTTTTGAATAGCATTCCAATTTAAATCTATAATTATAACGAGTAATAGCTCTGTATATTATTATACTGATTATTATAAGCTATTTTCAGTTTAAAAAACCGAAAGTGATTGAAAAAAAGTAAGTTTTGATTGTTCCTATTTTTTAATCCATAACTAATCCACGCAATAGTTCGAAGATTACCGGCCAGTGTTTTTCCAACCAGTTACATGTTTTTTTTCGTTTCATTCAAGATTCAGGATCGTGACGTCCTCACGAAAATACTGTTCCAGCCAGCTTCTTCTACGTAAAAAAGAAAGTAGATATACGACCATAAAAATAAATCATGGCTCAACGCCGTTAATATTATGCATAAATTGTATTACTTTCAAGTTCTTACGTATACTAGTCCCTTCGCCTGCATCATCGAGTCTCAAATTATAAAACACATTCATTCACTTAATATCCACCAAATAAATACCCACACTAAATTAAAAAAACAGCTCAAGACTCTGACCTACTAATCACCCCCTAAACAGAGAATCCGAACGATAAAACAGCTCCATCTTGCACCAGCTTGACAAAAAAGTTCAGACATCACATGTCTCACGGAATCGTCGGTGCAAAAAAAAAAAAAGAAGAAACTCGGCGAAAAGCCGGTGCATGCCTTGCTGAATCGGGGCCCAAAGTAGGAGCGCCCGATCACTATACGTACTGTCAAGGTGATTGCGAAATTTCGCGCGTACGAGCGAGTAATGCTCCAGTCACGGTGAAATCACGCGCGTCGACTCGAGCGACTGTAATGTGCGCGTTGTTTTTATTGTAAGGGAAAAGATTTGTAGGGTAGTTTGTGTACAGATAAATTTTTCACGAAAAAAAAATTTAATTTTCAGTACTTTTTAATCAAGCATCAAGGGGAAATACTACTCGATAGTATAAAAATAGTTCAACTGGGGGAAAGTGAGGAAACGCCTAATGAATTTGCAAGAACATAAGGCAACGACACGAGCCATATTTATCTTCAAACCACACCTAAGTACAGATCCAGTCGACTAAACACATACACACATCTGATCTAGATATACACTCTCAGCACCTGCATCTACTCACATTCTTTTTTTTCCACACATCTAATAATTTCTCAACCCATTTCCAATCCACAAAGTCAAACATCACACAACCAACGGAAATGACCAGACCCCACCATCATCGAGCCTCGAGTCTCCCCGTGAGAAAAAGAACTCACTCAACACACATAGCACAGCAGAGTCGGTGGAAAGGGACGAGAGAGTAGAGGGGAGTTGCTCGCGCGCGCCCGCGAGTTTCGACTTTGAATCCTTCGTGACAGATATGCCGCGAACGCGCGCCGAGTAACGTTATCGAGAGAACACACACGGCCTCCCGCGCTCTCAAGGAGGACTTGTTTCTCGCGATCGGCTGCGGCTCCTTTGTTTCGATTCCCAGAGCATTTAACGCTCGAGTTTCGATCTGGTTGTTTTAGTTATTTTAAAAAATCGCTCGGTTCTGTGCGGGTATGAACATTTCGCTCTTTAGGAGGAGACCTGTTGACAGCTTCTAGTAGGTTCGGTACGGAGTTACGCTCGACGACTCCACGTATCATCTGGGATTTCGTTGGCGGCTCTTTGTTTGTATCCGAGGGCCGAGGATTTGGAGTTTGTACGGCTGAGTTTGGCTTCTGAGAGGAGGTGAGTTTTTTATTAATAAATATTCTAACAAACTTTTGCTGGAGAAATCGGTTAGAAATCGGTAATACCGGTTTTGCTTGCCTAAGCTTTTGCAGATTTTTAAGCTTTATTTAAAAGCTACGACGAAGATCTGCGTCGCTCATACGCGAACAAAACAACATCGCCGACTACATAAAATTAAAATGCATATTCCTCGACCAACAGAAATCACGATAAATATGAATAAAATCATGGCAACACTTACCATTACCTTCAGGTATATGACTTCCCTCAAGTGTACGCGCATATTGACGGATGAAATATCGTTATGGTCAAACAGCATTAGTCTCTCTGACGTTAGGCGGTAAATTAAAGGTAGTTTCCGCGGAGGAACACTGGTAGCCGCGACCAATTAGAAAAACAAATATAAGACGTCCGCGAGTCACGTGGTTGTTCGAAGGTCAGCCAATGACTGCAGAGGATCGTAACCTGCACCCAAATATCATCTGATTGATATTCTCGGACTGTCGGCGATAATAGCTCGTAAAGTCCACTGTGTACTCGGTAAACGCAAAGTTGCAGTTTTTTTTTAACGTCGCCGGTAAGTTTCGCGGAAGAAGGATAAAATGCGGTATACGACTCTGTGTGCGCTTTGATTTTATTGAAAAGCAAACACGCGAGATTTGCGCTAATCGCGTGTGCGTATAGTGAAATCGATTTGCTCTTCCTTCGGGCTGATTTTAATAATAGATGGCTTGCTGAACTCTTTTTAATCGGCGACGACAAAAAATCGTATTTGTTGGCTATGTTTTAGCTTTTTTTAGCGATTGTGCGTGTCGGGAATTGAAAATTGGAAAAAAAATTGTTTCTCTTAGGCTCATAAACGCTATGAACAGTTGACGTGAGTAAAATGAATAAAAATTTTAAAAAGTGACGAATGTACTCGGCTTTTTATTGTGCAAACTGCAGCATTTAAAAACGCTTAGAGGAAGTAAAATTTAGCGCACATTCGATCGCTAATTGGACCTTTGTCAGCGTCTAACTTATACTACATATAAAGCCATTTTCTATAAATAAACTCTAATCCCAAACTCTATTCAATTGACGTCAGTAAACCCATCGCAAATCGGTAACTAAACGAGCTTAAAAGATAACTTTATCTATTAAAATATCAAATTGCTCAACCTCACGACAAACTAATCGTCTTACATAATATATAACGATCTCACTTATTATGTAAAACAGTGTTCGAAATTTAAACGTATGCGGCACAAAGCGATACCGATTTTCTCCCGTATAATATATTACTTTAAAAACCAGTATATAATCAATTCGCCCGCATCACGAAAGGCGACACGTTCGCGGGTGGCCGAAGAAATTCACTCGCTTTCCAATCACGTAGTCGATTTCGGTGTACCTATTCGTGGCTCGAGTCACGGCAAAATAAAAACATCGCTTTCTAACATCGTGTTTTTCGACGCCTCTCGATTTTAAACCGATTTTAGAACCTACAGCCGATAACTTTTGTACTCAAATTATACACCGAATCACGTAGAGCATAAATTACTGAAAACAACAACGTACCTCTCCTTTGCATTTAATCTAATATCCATGGAATTAAATCAATGAGTATACGAATTGTCGAAGCGCAGTGGGTTTAGCTCTGCCCATCAAAAGCTAGCAATGATCCCTTCGACGCTATAATTCACGCAATAATAACAATGCCAGACTAATTAGTATACGCTGGATGCGTTTACGGCGTAAGGTCACGTTTATCGCCAGATAGAGAAGAAAAAGAGTTTCTCCTCGAAGAGTCGCCGGAAATCGTGAAAATCCCGCGTCGTCACGCCTGATTCGCCTCACGTATAAAGCGATGCTCTCGCGGATTTCATCACATGCTCGCTCTTGCCAAATCCGCGTGGAAAAAGGAGAAAGATCGATGCTTATTTTTTTTTTCCAAGTATATAAACTTTCCCTATGCGGTTCCTCCGAAACATCCGACTGAGCAAACGAAAACGTACATAAAGTCTAAGCGCAAATATTTGACGCGTCGGCGAGTCATCGCGTCGAGTCGAAAAAGGTGCGAATTTCTCTGTTCTGGAAAACCTTGGCTCTCGCGTAGCTCGTGTGCGAACGACGATCTTTGTCGGGCTAATTGACTGCGAGTCTAATGCGGACACCTTTTTTTCTCCCCTTTGTCTTATACGCTCGTGGGAATGTTAGGCTTACGACACTAATGCGATTTTGCAATTAATTTAGATTTTAATCCTATATACAAAGAAAGTTAATTAATTCCACAGTTTTTAATTCTAGATCAGGATGACGCTACTTCCGCCGACGGTGGAGCAGCAGAGGCGGATCGACGATGTCCTGCCGCCGGATCCGGAGATGAGGAAGCGCGATATCGCCGCGATTAGAGAGTGGCTCGCTAAACAGCCTCATCTGCCGAAACATATGGGTGAGTTTGCGCTGCGAATATTGAAAGTCGATAAGATACGCGCGCGTACAGATTAGCAAAATTAAGAAAAACAACATCTGCGTTATTGCAAAATCACGACGCAAAATTATCAAGGATCGATAATAAAGCAGAGTATCACATCCCAATTCGTTTCAGATGACAAGAGGCTGGAGCACTTTCTGTTCGGCTGCAAGAACAGCATAGAAAGGTGCAAGCTGATCCTCGAGACGTACTTCAGCGCGCGAACGGCCCTGCCTGAGTTCTTCGCTAACAGAGATCCGCTCGCGCGAGATATCCAGGACAACTGCGATGTGATGTGAGTTGCGAGACGTCTTCTGTAGACTATATTTTTATCTGTAAACGACGAGTTACAGTTAGTATTTTTTTTTTTTTTTTACAGAGAATACTTCGTTCTGCCAAAATTAACGGAGGAGGGCCACAGAGTGACAATACTGCGGCTGAAGGAGACGGCGTTGGAACGATTTTCTCTCACCGCGATAACGAGGCGGATCCTCATGGTTCTGGACATTCGTCTACAGGAGGAGGCCTCTTTGACGAATGTTATGATCTTCGATCTCAAGGTATGAATAATAATAATAAACGCGTTAGCTATGGAAATTTTGATTTTTATGCTCCGTCTTTCATTACAGGGTTTCACAGCCGGCCACTTCGCCAAATGCGTTCCAACGCAAACGATCGTGAAGAAAGCCATGCTCGCGACGCAGAACAGTATGCCCTTCAGATTACACCGGATCTACTACTTGAACGCCCCGACCTTCATCGGCAGCGTCCTCAACATCTTCTATCCCCTCCTGAAGGAAAAGCTCATCGAGAAGGTAATACTTAGACTTCATTCAAAAGTTTACTCGTTAAAATAACCGATTTTTTCAAATTTTCTCGTAGTTTCGTATACACACCGGTGACGGCGAGGAGCTTCATCCCTACATAGACAAGGACATTCTGCCGAACGAGTGGGGCGGCAAAGCCGGTACTTTCTCGGAGCTTAACGGTGCGTTGATGTGAAAGTCGAGTTTCGCGAAGTTTCGATTTTTTTTATCGACGATCGAATCAAAGTTTATTTTTGCTTCGCTTGCAGAGGCTTGGCGTCTGAAGATCGAAAAGCACCGGGACTGGTTCTTGAGAGAGGAAAAGCTCAGCCGGACGAACGAAAGCGCGCGACTGCCTACGAGCAAGTCGCTCATAGCTAAGGAGCTTGACGGTGTTCAGGGCTCCTTCCGCAAGCTCAACATCGATTAGATATAAAGAAGCGGAATTTTTTATTTTGTTGTAGATTATTATTATTTTGTATTATTGTATTTTTTTTTTGTATTATTTTAATGTGTAATTTTTAGTATTATTTTTATGTGCACTTTAATAAATAGTGTAGTTTTTATGAAATGAGTCTGCGATTATTTATCCTTCACGTGGTGATACATCGTAAGCATTGTATAATGGCCGACGAATAAAAGTGGTGCGATGAGAGAGCTACGGCAAAACTTCGATAAATTTTGATTTACAGTCTATAACTTTACGCGCTGCCTTGGAATGCAAATTTTATCTAAATACTTCCTTGTTAAGAAAAAAAAAGCCAGCCAACACAGCGTATAGCATCATTAGCATCGTACGGGGATCGTTCGAGAGTAACGTCGTTTTACCTATATATAGTATGCTCTATTCTTGTGCTTTATTCGACGCTTCGGCCGGATTATATACATTGTTTTGCTTTATTCTCTCATTTTCCACCGCCGATTTTGCCGCGACACTGGCACTCGCTACCGACGCAAACTCCGTATCTGTAGAACTTGAAGATGCAGTCATGCCAGCAATCGAGTCTTCCGCAGTCTAGGCACACGGGTATTTTTTTAAATCGATCGTTATGAGAAAATTCAAATTGACTTATTGTGAGATATATATATAAAGTGTAAAACTTACAAGCTGACTCGGAGGACGCGACGTGAGCCAGAAGCATCAGAAGCAGCAGAAATGCAAGAGTCTTCATCGTGTGCCTTGATCGGTGATTTTCGATCCAACTCCGTCTGCGATACAGCGAGCTACACCTATCGCGAATTCATTTTTGTATGCAGAACGACGCATTTTTCAATTTCCCTATCAGGGGATATATATTTTACAATGCGCATAGATAATAGACCAGCGGTTCTTTCCCGGAACTGATATCAAGGATCACTTCGGCACACTCTCTTATCGGCGGCGTCGCAGTGCAGTTAAAGAAAGTATCGCATTTAGATTTCTATTATAGGGATTTACGACGTAAATCACTGTTATTCAAAACAAGAAATAAGCGAAAAACACCGGTGATCATTTGGCTGTCTAACTCGGGGACAGCCGATAGAAGTGAATATACTCAAATAGATGCAGGTGTAGAATTTTGGAATATTTCGAATACGAATCGAACGTATACAAAGTGAGAAATGTACTAGTTTTCGCAGCGGGACTGTCATAAAGTTACGTCGTCTAGTTGACGCAAAATATTAAGGCACCGCTATATTAGCGTTTTGAATTTCGCGCCACTCGTCCTTCCGAACGCTAGCATCCAAAGCGCATGCGCGAAATCATCGCAGCTGATGAGATATAGCGACCATACTGACGAGTATAGTACTGAGCTAACCGGAAACAGCCATCAATAGGACAAATTCACATATATAGATATACGAGGAACAGCATTTATGAAAACATTGCTGGTAAGCTGATGGCATGCACGTGTACATACAGCGTCTAATTGCGAAAAACGAGAAGACAACTCGTTTATTGAATTTATGTGTTTTTTCGCGAGTGTTCTTGAGCCCCTGTTGAGCGAATCAACACCCAGGTGACCAAAGTACGATAATTTCAACCTATTTTGAGGTTATCTTCAGTTGTACGCGAGCGAGGACTGCTCCAGCTTTCAAGACGTTCTCAATTTATAAACCAACTTTAGATCGTAAGCGGCTTTGGTATATACGTAATTAAGGCAAGTAAACGTACTCAATTACAGAAATAAAATATAATTATTTTGAGAGATACAACGAAATGAAATAACATAAACATCAATATTCATTTGCAGGTAATTTACAGTCGACAAAATGCCCAAGGGAAAAACTAAGAAGTTCATCGACAAAAAGAATTCTGTAACTTTTCAACTTGTGCATCGATCCCAGAGAGATCCTCTGGCTGCAGATGAAAATGCACCGCAAAGAGTACTCATTCCAACTGGAAGTAAACAAGCGCATCAACACAGTAATACGAATTCCTTAAGCAGTGATAAACGCAAAGAAGAGCAGCAGAAATATGGAGTCTTTTTTGACGATGAATACGACTATCTTCAACATTTAAAAGATGTGAATACACTGACAGCAGAATGGGAAAGAGTTGAGCCTACGAATAAAGTAGATACGAAAAAACCTTCTGATAAAAAGAATGAAATCCAGTTGCCTTCATCGGTGTTTGAGTCCAATGTGGAGGAAAAAGTTGGACTTTTAAATAGAGCTGCAACTTCAGGGTTGCAGTTAGATCTTGATCCAGATGTCGTTGCTGCTATGGATGACGATTTTGACTTTGATGATCCAGACAATGAATTAGAAGATGATTTCATTCAGTTAGCTAATGCTGAAGGAGGTGAGGATGGCTCTTCTGAATATAGTGGGGAAATGAGCGATGCCTTCGAAAGTGACGAAGATGCAGATGGTTCAATTTGCAGTGACCAAACATTTGGACATGAAGAAACAAAATCACGTTTCACAGAATACTCTATGAGTAGTAATATTATGAAGAGAAATCAAGGGCTCACTCTTTTGGATGATAAATTTGAACAAATGTACGCAGATTACGATGAAAACGAAATTGGACCCTTAGATTGTGTAGATATTGAAGGTTTTGTAGAGCCAAACTCCGATGTACTTTTACAGTGTGCTCAAGAACACGAGAATAAACAAAAGCTGGAAACCGAATCAATATCTGAATTAGTAAAGAAGCATATGCATTTAGAGGATGAGTCCGAAGATTACAACAAGTATTTAGAAAAGCTATCTGTAGATGTTCGGGAAAGGAATAAATGGGATTGTGAAAGTGTTCTAAGCACGTACAGTAATATTTACAACCACCCAAAGCTGATAAAGGAATCCAATGTGCAAAAAATCAAAGTTGATGAGAAGACTGGCATACCGAAAGATTTCTCTGGAGGACGTGATAAAAATCAACTGACTGTTAGGAATCTTTCTCAGTTTGAAAATGAAAATGAACTTTCAAACAAAAATAATTCACACGCAACGAAATCTGTTGTTAGTGAATTAACAATAAGATCCAAGAATGAAACTCCAGAGGAGAGGAAAGAGAGAAAGAAGAATTTCAAAGAGTACAGAAGAGAAAGGAGAAAAGAACGCAAGATCAACATAGAGGCATTTAAGCAGGAGAAGAAGCGGCAAGAGAACATCCTGAATAACGAGAGGAAAACTGTTAAAGCAAACCGTATTTTGTAAGTTAGTATTGGATAGTTTAATATAAGTTATTAATTTTTCTCGAATTTATAAAAGACAATTTTTTGTATATATCTTGTTTAGAAAAATAAATACATACTTGTAAAAATAGCACTATGCATCTTATTATTTTTAAATAATTATAGAATTCTACATTGCCTGCTGCTGATAAAATCCTTTCTTCGTGAGTACATACATTCCGCAATAAAATTTCATTCATCCAATTAAATATCAAACTTTTATTCAAAATTGGTAAGAAAATCTATCTGTACAAAAATTGAATCTATTTACATGATCGGTAATGACTAAGCAGTTTTGTACACAGGATCACTTTCGTAATTTCCTGATTCGCCATAGTTGCAGTATAAGTTAGTCTTGTAAAGCTTATTTTCACGCCACACTATCAAGCCACAGCCGATTTTAGTAGTCTGAGCCCATACCAATTGCGTGTAGTGCTCGATATCAGGCAAACCTGAATCTGATTCCCTCGGACTGTAAACAAATTTCAAATTAGAGTTAGGTACCTGATGTTCATTTTTCGATGAATCAAGTTTACTTACACAAACGACGGGACTTCCCCTGCGTTGAAGTACTGAACCTCGTCGTACCAGCTTTTTACCATATCTTCTAAATCATATTTTTTGGACGGTATTCCTGTATAAGCAATGTTTTGACCGACTGGAAATCGCTCTAGAATCACGTAATCAAGAAAATTTTTGTAAATTTATGTTATACTTTGAATAAAAGTTTCAAAATAAACAATTAATGACTTACCTACATCACTGCAATAGTGCTCTATCGAACACTGAATAGCAGCTCGTTGAGCTAGAAATGCCAGTTCTTCATCCCATTCCTTCGAATAATATAAAAATATATAATAAAGGTATAATTAGCATGACTGAATTCAAAATCTTTTATCGTACCAAAATAGGCATATCCTTTGCAAGTGGTTGAGGCCCAGGACTTCCTCGAGTCTCTAAGCCACTAGCTACAAATTGTCTGAGTTTGTTGTGCACATCAAGGACTTTTTGCTTTTCTTCCTCTGTTAATCCCACTTTTTGTATATCAGTACAAGCTTTTGCTGGCGAAGGGTTCTGTGAGCACAAACAAATTTTTAAAATTTGATTAACCATTTTTTACAAACTCTGTAATTGAAAGCAAAAACTCACTCTGAATGTACACAAAACATGTGGCTCCACGACTCCATCGTCAAATCCACTGGTGCAATTGAGATTGCAATAGTCTGCTGCGTGAGCGTCGTAGTCATTCGAAAATACGACTAAAAAGTTAGAAAATGCCAAAAATGTAAATGTTAATACTTTAAAGGACTTCATATTTCCCTCTGTAAATCAACTCGAAAAAACTTGACATTGACAATATTCGTTGTATTTATGCTTATCGAAATTCACGAAATACATACGATTTGGCATGATAATAAAATGATGTTTTTAAGATATTAAAAAAAGTGTTTCATGACTAAAACACGAGTGCCATTATTTTTTAGCGTTGAATGAGCTCTTGGCCATTCCTAGTCGCCTTATATGTTTTGATTTGTGTACTACTTCCTATCATAAAAAACGATGGCAGCTATGTGTTGCCTCAACACTATGAAGTGTTGTGAACAAAAATATAAAACTGTATTTAAAAATATATGCATTATGATAAAAGCGCACCCTTAATTTTTGCAAAGAACGACGCACAGTGAAGGCGGCGATATCGATAAGATGACCGTCACTTTCATACACATTATTGATTAAAATAAAATTTTTCACTAACTGAATCAATAAAAATTTTGCGTTCCGAGATAACCTGCATAATAACAATCATCTATTTGAATTTTGATGGTACAAAGAATATTCGAAGCAGGCGATGTATAAATTACGACTCGAGGTGGAGGTCACATTTGGTCACGTTGGCTCTGACATCCCTTTAACAATGAAGCGTATTCGCTGTGAGCATAGACTGTGGCGCCCCCAAAACGATTTCTTTCTCACGTTAAATCTTATGGATAAAAAATAGTTCGAGCAGCAGCCGTGGTCATAAATGATTTCTCTCTCTCAAAGAGCGAATAGTGCTCGCGTAATAAAACCTCGAATCTTCACTTATGGCCAGAGTTTAAGCTGTGGCGGAAAGGCCAATCCAAAAAAATTGCTTTGTTCAACATTGTTTACCCTTAGCTACACGAGAAAGCGCATTTGATAGTCATAATTGGTCAGCTTTTGCGAATTACGCATTACGTGCCCCGCGTCGCTGCCGGCTGCAGCATTCGATTTTATACCTGGGCCTTTTCGCAAATTTCCCCCCCGCAACGCCCTCTACCTTTCCGAATTTCGGCCGGCCCAAAGGACGCGCCGGACTGAGTGGCCAAGATTGTTACCTGCGGTCCTCATTTCGCTTTGAGATTTCGGCGAGGACGCTTCGTTCTTCAACAATACCAACGGCGGCGTGATGCATTAACCGGTGTACTCCCTGAGGTAAGCGTCGCATTGGAAATTGACGTTTGTTACTGTATGTATATTTGATTTTTTTGTTACAACAATTAGGCTTTGATACTGCATATTGATTAGCATCTTGTTCTCGTTATCGTTATTAATATTTACGTAGCTTTGTTGTAATTATTACGCCTGAGAGCTCGAAACGAACGATCTCGCCGGCCGCCATATTTTACTAGTCGATTATATAACTCTTGTTCTTGAAGTGCTATTAATTTTTAAACGCTTTTATATCATGCGTAATAGTATATTGTGTACGAGTGGGCTTTTTTAGGCCGAGTTAGCCCGAGCCGAAGGCGAGGGCGTTTACGAGCCGCAGACGAGTATTGCAAACACACGAGGCCAAAAAGACCCCTTAGCCCTTGGTGCACACCAAAATACTTTTACGCCCGCTGCTGCATTTTTTTGTCCGCCGATCGGAAAATGACTACTTTATAGTCCCTAATTTTAGGTCAAAAAAACGCGAAAATCGTGCATGTGTTACAAAAACATCTTTAATTATACCTTATTTCACTTTTATTTATTGTAAATTTTTTCCATTTTCGCAGCAGTTAGATTTCTGTGTTATTCGTGAAAGTTCCGTCAGCAACGTTTGAAAATGTCAAGTGTATTTTTCAACATCTACGAGGACGACGACGACGAGGACTCGTGTAGCGACACGGCAACCGTGATCGGGGACTTTCCTATAGACTGGTATACTGAAAACAGGCAGTTGCTCAACCAAGCCATAGAAGAGGAGGACTTACTTCAAATCAGCTACCACCTGGCCTTCGAGCCCGACCCCCATGTACCGATCCTCGGTAAACCCTCCCCCCTATGGATGGCCATCCACAACAGTACCCCGGAGATCGTCGACGTCCTCATCCGCAGCGGTTACAGCATCATGGAGATACAATGTCCATCAACCTACTACTTTCACAGCGATGACTACACATACACCGGCGACCACGACAGTTTATCGGACTACAAGGGCTACACTTACTTCACCTACATGACGCTCCTCCATTGGGCCGTCATAAACGATAGCTACAGCAAAGTTAAAGTCCTACTCGCGCACGGGGCTTCCCCGAACTGGGTCGACGAGCGGGGCAACAGTGTCCTCCTCTACGCCGTCGAGAGCGGCAGCGTTCGCATAGCGGAAGAACTGATCAAGCAAGGGGCCAAAGTCAACGAGCCTCTCCCGAAGCATCCTGGCAACTACCTCATACATGACGCAGTCCACTCCGGCAACCTTCCGATGGTGAAAATGTTGTTGAATTACGGCGCCAAAGTAAACGTCATAAACTGTGATGACCAGTCTGTCCTACACCTTTTACTCAAGCCTAAGCGAAAGGAGATGCCAGATTTGGTCCAGCTCCTGGCAGACGCAGGGTGTCCAATCAATTACCGGCTCCAGGACAAGTTCTCACCGTTGTACTTGGCCGTAGAACAGAGACGCACGAGAACATGCAGGATACTGTTGGAACATCTCGCTGACCCAAACGCCGGGATCTACGGGACAAACGCGTTCCCTCTTGTAATTGCCTGTGAATATAGATGCTTGTCGTTGATACGGCATCTGCTGCAATCCGGAGCGTACGTCGACCAGAGACTGGATTCAAGCCAGACACTCTTGCACGTCGCTTGCACGAAGGGTCACACAGAAGTCGTTCGGGAGTTGCTCAAGTACGGCGCTGACGTCGACGCCATCGACAACGCACACAAGACTCCTCTGCATGCAGCAGTGGAAAGGGGCAGTAAGTGGATCGTGAGGTTGCTCTTGAGGAACGGGGCTAACGCTGAAGTGCCTGACAATGAAATGTACACGCCGTTGCACCGCGCCACCTTCTTGGGTCTCGTTGATATGGTCAAGATACTGTTGGAAGCCGAAGCCGATATGAACACTGAGGACGATTGGTGCTTCACGCTGCTTCACACAGCTTGCCGAAAGGACAAGTTGCAGGTGGTGAGTAGTGTTTTTTTTTCGAACATTTTTCGAACGTCGGCTTTCCTAACCTCAAAATGTAAATCGTTTCTTTTACAGGTAAAGCTATTAGTGAAAATGGGTGCCGACGTAAACCGCAAGAGTAAGATTAAAGTGACCCCTTTGCATCTGGCCGTCGAGCACGGCTCAACGAGTCTCGTGCAGTTTCTTCTTAGAAAAGGCGCAGATGTCAACTGCAGAGGTCCAGACAACAAAACACCGATTTTCAGAGCCTGCAGCTACCACAACGCAGCGAAAATTAAGCTTCTTCTGAACTACGGTGCGAAGATGAACGTAAAGGACAACTCCGGGTCCACGCCCTTCCGCCAGCTTTACTACAAGGAACGAGAAGCTGGCCAGATTATGTTGAAGCACATGGCGCTGAGGTTTTACAACGGTGAGCGTATCGAGGCGTGTGACCTGCGCTTGCTCAGGGATCATAATGCTGCACACGCGTACTTCATGAACGCTCTCGGTAGAGTGATGATGTTGAAGAATGACAAGTTCTTCAGAAATGTGACGTTCTTCGATGTCTTGTGTATGAAACCGTCGCAACTTTTAAAGCTCGTAAGGAACAACGAATTTATCGGGGCGTTCCGGGCGAATTACGGGAAACATAAAAGTTTTTGGGACGATTTGGAGATCAAGTTTGAGAAGGCTTTGATGGAGAGGGAATTGCTTTATAGTGCAGAGCATTTTCTGACTTCTATATTTGGAAAATATCTGCCTGCTGCGTCGCTCGAGCGGATGGCAACTTTCTTCATAATCGACGCCCTGGACCAAATGGAGGAAGAGGAAGCGCGCAAAGCTGACAATTCTCATGTACATCCGTTAGTAGCGCGATTCCAACGGCGAGGCCACATGTGAATTTGGTAATCTTGGTGAGAAGATGATCGGATTGGTTAGCTGGAATTTATAACCAGATTTTGATCATAAGTGACGACTTATTTCTATTTAGCTGAAGCTCATTTACAGCTACTTGAATTTTATAAGAGCACAATACGAAGACCTGGTTTTCATCGACTGAATTCTGTTTCTATAGACACATTACCTTATATCTATTTTAATAAGGTACATCGATTGTTTTATCTAGTTGAAAACCAGGAAATATTTTAGCAAGACTGAATTATTTTCATTCTCATTGCGAGATCGACTTTTAGCATGATTTTCTATACCTATTTCAAGACAACGAACTTTTTATAAAGATCTTACTTTTGAATATTATTAATTTTCACATTTTGTAACCTTACTATATTTTTACTTATCAATCGGTGACTGTATGAAAAAAATTCATTTTCATCAAAACTTTTTGCAACTTGTTGCGAATTTGCAAACTTTCCCAAAGCCAAGCGTCACCATTATGACTAATCAATATAATAAATCTTTTGCAATTTATATCATGAACTTTCTTTGTCAATTACTTCACCGAATTCCAACCGATCCTACATTCCTACACACGCCCAATCCAAGCGCCTCGGTGAGGCAACCAGGTGCAACAATTTCCGAAAGCTCTCACCTGTATACCCTATATCTGCACTTCCTATTCCTCGGCTTAGCAGATCAATAAGTTTCGACTGGGTAATTCGGTGAAAACGACATCGCGGGCCGTCGGCGCTGCTGCTGCGGCGACCTTGAAAGTACCGCCGGCTGCATTATATTTTCGGCGCATCGAGCGCGTATATCGCGATTTAAAGCCAGAGAGAGAGAGAGAGAGAGAGAGAGAGAGAGAGAGAGAGAGAGAGAGAGAGAGAGAGACTCTGTGTGCAGAGGTATAGGGTGTATAATGGCCTCGTCCATTGAGCGCGCGGCAACCGCTTGAATGAGACCGCCCGTTCGAAAACGTTCATTGATGATTTTGTTGTTTCGTCGTCGTCGGGGAGGACAGTAAAATTTACTCAGTGGGTATTGATTTTCGGGTTTGAGCTTTTGACGGATTTTTGTTTTATTTTTTTGCGTACGCTGATTTCCTGAAAAAAAATTCCGATGCTCACTCAGATGTTTCCAAAAATAAATTCGAGATAAGATTACAGCGCTGGAGTCGGAGTGACTTTGACAATGAGTCGTTAGCAAATATTTTTGAGAAAGTGATATAACTTTATTTGTACTTATTTTAGAGTCGTTTTTTTGGAAAGGCTTTTGGAGATTGCGGTTCGGCGATGACGTCACGCTGCCGCCGAAAATTTCAACTAGACCACTTACTCTGCAAATGAATCAATCGAATTTTGCCGAGAATTAAATTTAAAAAACTTTTTTCGGAGTGAACCTTTTTTAATTATTTTTTTTTTCGATAAAGTTTCGCATTTAAATTTGTCGCCAAAAAAAAAAGTTTCAATATTTTTAATTCTAACAAATTGTCCTCTTCCCCTTACAATTTCTCTCTACAATTTCAAATAACTATTTCCAACCAAACGAGACCCAATTCTAAATCCAATTCCCCCGAACTCGTATCACCGCGATGACGAGTCGCCGTTCCCCGAAGCAATCCTAATCATTTCCCGAAAATCTATGAGCCATTCTACTCCCCCCTTCTCAACGCAAAAAAACAACAGCTGCAAAAAAAATAATCCCCTCGAGCTTGACTCCCCATCACCTCTTCTCGGGTGTAGTGCCTCGACGGGGTCACGGCAGGTTCATTCAATGTCGCGGCCGAGTCGATCCGCGGCGCAGCGACACACACATACGCAAACTCATACGCAAACACACACACACACACACAGACGACGGAGAAGCAAAGCTCGACTCGAGCGCTCAGACGGCTGGACGTCGCCCGAGTCAGTACTCGACGCTCCGCGGACAGCAGCGCACCGCGCACTCGGCTCGTCGCAAGCTCCGCATTTCGCGCTCCGTTGGTTTTTTCTATACCCGAGGAGAGATCGGCAACGAGGCACTTAGCAAGCGCGACTCCTCGCAAGCTCGGCCGTAACCTAGAGACGCAGAAGAGGAGAAGAAAGGCAGATTAGTCGCGAAAGCAAAGGTGTGCACACTGCTACTCTCCGCGCGATCGATTCCCTCTGCGAAACGAGATAGAGCGAAAATGTGTATGTGTGTGTATCTGTGTACGTCTGTGTGTGAGAGAGATACTGCAGCGGCTGCAGGCGAGTGTATAGGTCGTTCTCCGGGTTTTGCAAGCTCGTGGAGCTTTTCCTCGATAACCGTCGCGGTGCAGTGTTTAGGGAGACGGGATAGAGATTCGAGGGAAATGTGCGATGCAGCTGCTGCTGCAGCGGCACTCGTGCACGGCCAATTTTTCGCTGTGTGGGAGAGAGAGAGAGAGAGGTTGTTGGTTATATAGCTGGCCACTGACGTCTTCGCGATGCGCTGTTTTTCGGAGCTTGCGGGCTCGGTACCGTGAGCGGTCACATTTTTTTGCTTGCGCTTGTGCATCGCTTTGAGTAATTTATTTGTTTTGATGGCGATACTAATTAAATTTTAATAAAAAATAAAAAAAAAACTGGAGTAAAAAGAGCGTGAATAAAATATAATCAAGCGCCGCAAGTTCGCGGTTATTATATCGACCCCGGCAGCAATTCTCGCTTAATAATCGATGTTTTTCAAGTCGTGAATGAACCAACAGCTTTTAATCGTGCGCACTTGCATACCTCTTCGAACACGTGAATTTTTTAAATTACCGCCGATAAAAGCTACCCATCGCGATTCCCCATAAACGTTCGAACAACATCACACGCGTATGAGTACAGGAGGATTATATTTTGATACATGTGTGTGTATGTGTGCAGCAGCCGCGCTGTGCGACTCTACGCGGAAGCTCGCACGAATCATGACAGCCAGCCGGCCAAGTGTCACTCGCCCTTTGCCGCAGCAGCATTGATTCTCGGCATCGATCACACGGGCCTGAAGGTGAGTTCACATTTACGCAAGCTCCTCAATATTGCTCTCTCTACTTTTTCTTCATTTTTTAATAGAATATCTCATAAGTGTGAATTTTTAAAAAGATTGAATTTATAAAAATAACGGATTTGCAAAAGCTCGTGAGCTCGCAACGGTTCGTCTCTCTGCTTGCGTATTCTTGTATATATAGAGAAACCATCGTCATGCGCGACATCGCGACGCGTCGCAGTGCACGAGAATTTCGCTAAACAGTTTCACCGGTGAAACGTCACGAGCAATACGTATGCGCGCGTTGGTCGTTGAGATCCATTCAAGCTCCGGTGACTCTTTCTCTCGTATTTATTATTCCAAGTCACTTTTTTCTTTATTTTAACAGTCTATATAGCCAAGATCATTTGATCTATCGGCAAGCATTATGTTACGGTGTGCATCTACATAGTCATTATACACACACAGAAGCGCATCTGTGCGCAGGTGTAGGATTACCTGAACCTTTAGATTTCCATACGCAGCCGGGCTCATATCCCATATGCTATTTTTATGAATGACGGGCGATGGAGTGTGGCCGATTCAAAGTGCCTATAGATACCAACAAGCAGTTACAGCACGAGTAGCTCCAAATGGACCCAACAACAGATAGTTACGAAATGGGCGATAGACCGCTATATATGCACAGGACTTGCGGATACCGATTGAGGAAAACGGATAAGCGGCTGTGCGCCACCTATCTTCGTTGGTCAGAAGCTTCGAGAGCTTGAACGGTAGGAGAAGGGCCGATCCAAAACTGCTAAGCTATCTTTTGTTTGAAAATTGAAAATTTTCGCGACGAACATAAGCTTAAAATTTTAGACTGAAAAATATCAGACCGAATCTCAAAATTGAAAAGCCAACCCTTTCGCTATACGGTATATTTATATTATTCCACCCCGCAGGAAATGAGTCGACGTTCGAATACATCATGCGGCAGCAACTCGTACAGATATATATTGTATATCCCGTCCTCTCTTTGTTCCCGGGCGTCGGATCGTCCGCACATACGGAGTATATAATACGAGCAGTTTATGATAATGAAGCTGAAATAGAAAAGCCGGGTTGGAGAAGCTTCGACTCGCGAGGGATAAAGACACGTAGCCGATGACCTTCGACCTTCGCTTGAACAGAGCTTTATATACGCGTATCGGTGACTTTGTATTCGGAGGATGACTGTATGGAATTATAAGCCGTTTCTCGATGTATTTTCAAACATATACTCGTGCTTGCGGCTGGTAAATATAACGCGTCATTCGAAAACACCTGATAACAGACCAAAACATCCTCGTTTTCTGCGTCTTTTACCTTTCTGTATGACGTACGAGTTTGTCGAAGACTTTGTATGGGATGACAGGTCTGATAACGGATCAAAAAACCTCGGCTTCAGCCTGCAGTGTATCGTCGACAATAATCATATACGAAATTGCGAACACTTACCGGACGTGGCGCAATCCAGGCGCACAGGTCCTCTGCAAACTAACACCGCAACCAGGCCTTGTATACTAGATCCTTGAGACGAGAGCGAAAATCGTCGAAGAATAAACTTTTCGAATATTCTCACTACGAATGACCCATCTATATACCCTTTCGGAAATTATTACGCGGTTAATTACTCGGCACGAAAGCTCACGCGCGGCTTTATATCCGCTGAGATCTCTATGCTAATGTCGCTTTCTTTCTGCACAGCGAAATAATCGTTTCCTTTTTTCTCTCATTCCACACGTCGCACGCGACGCGCATATGGCTCGAAATTCTCGCTGCACACAATTGCTAAATAAATACACACGGGGTAATGTGGCGCGAGCGCGATTATACAATTGAGGCTAGGCGTTTGCTGGAAAGTGAAATTGCAAGATTACGGCTTTCTCTATTGGGCCCTAAGTATTCGTTAATCCGATGAATTTAGTGTAAAATTTTAGCGAGGGCGCGTGTAATCACGTAATGGCCGGGAGTTGCATAGTTTTCGATCGATACCGAAGCCATTACCTAATGTTACACGAGAATACTACGTTACACGATATAAACTTCGTTGACCGCATAGTAAGTGCTCATAAACAAGTGACACAGAGAGGACAATTAAGCGTCCGGTAAACGACGATCTTGTTTTCTCTCCTCGACGGCACTTTAATCGACGACGATATAGCCGCTTCTCTCTCACAGCTCGTATTCATCTCTCCTTGTAAAAGTCGCTGCATCGAGTCGAGGAACTGCGCATGAGAGACACACATAAACAGGTCGTTCTCTCAACGCACGCGATCATCGTTTCGCAAAATACTCCCTCTCGGCCCCTACTCCGACGACAATTTTTTAATAATAAAGCGATATTAAAATCCATCATCGTTCCACCTGCAACCTTGAGGATCGGCTGCGCCGCGGCGGGAAATATGAATCCGTTGCATCGCGGCGCTTAATACCGAATAGCGCCCTGTTACGCAAGTCTCTCGCTGTGTGCATATAGACGTGTATGTGTGTGTACATATCAGCCGTGACACTGCAGCCGACTACGTGTACACAAGAGACCTGCAGCAGCAGCAGCGGCGACAATAGTGCTGCTGATCGATCGTCCGCAGCTGCGGAGGCGCGAAGAAGTCAATTTATTCGAAATCGACTGTCATCGGAATTGAGAGGAGAGAGAGAGAGGGAGAGAAAGAGGGGATTAAGGGATATGTAGGATAGCGAGTACGGATGCACCGAACGCTCACGTGCTTCGAGAGCAATTGGCTGCGTGTAACGAGAGGAACCGGCCGGGGATTTCTATTGATATTGTGTCGATGGGTATGTATACTTCGATTGACTCGGATTAAGCTGGACAATGTATAATTCGTACACGAAATCGCTTCATATTGTTTCCTGCCCTTATCGCAATATCTCGCTCATCTTACCTACTTCTTTCATCACAGCCCACGTTCCAATTTGCACTGATGCGTGTGTGCAGTGCCGCAGCTGCTGCTGCTACTTACTGCGTACACGACTGCATCGTGTCGCGCTCGTGAATATCAAACTATATACACGAGACAACTCCGGCATTTCCGCGAGAGAGAGAGAGAGCGCACGTGCAGAGTCAGCTTCATCGTACACATAACGGCTCTATACCGGTAATAAAACCGGAGCAGAAAATAGCATAGCTTATACTATCGATTATGCACCGACATCGTGTGCAATTGTGTAGATATTCAGGTGGAGATGTTCGCGAAGAATCTCGAAGAGGAGGCGATGGCCGCGTTGTGGCTAATACATCGTAGTCGCGCGTGTGTCTCGGCGTCAATATAATGGAACATAATTCGAGACGGCCATTACGAAAATTGCGATGCAACTGTCAATTATCGCGAGCTTTCCGCATCGTTCGCTAAGTACCAATGCGTGATGATTCCTTATAGTGGAAGCGTTAACGAAACTGCGCAACAAATCCGAGTCGCAGCCCAATCCCGATTTTTCATTTTCGTTTATTGCCCGGCCGAGATAGCGAACGCCCCTCTCGAGGCAGATCAGATTGCACCTCGAGGCCCGATCGTCATGCGCGGGGCTTCGGAGGAAAGCGATGAGCCAGCGGGTGCGACGACCCCAAGAGAGAAAAGGGTGCGTGATGCCAATACTGTCTGGCGTGTAAAATAAATAAGGCTGATGGAGGTCGTTTGTATGAACCGGCGTTTGGCATTCATTTTTCTTTTTTTTTCTCAGAGAATACCAGAGGTGTATTATACATTAAATTCTCGCTCCACTTTTAGCTTAAAAAATTACCAGCCAAGTGGAGCAGCAGCTTCGAAAAAAAGTCGAAACAAAAATAGAATCACCCAAAAGCTCTCCTATCGAGGCGAAGCCGTCGATACAACGCTCCACATTTTTTCCGCGAGCCGTTGACCCTCCGCGTTCTGCAATGCGCCATCGTCTCGACTGTTTATATACAGCCCAGAGTGAAAAGAAACGGTTGCAGTGATTAATCGCGTTTTTTTCGTCCCATCGGCCTCGACTTTGATGTAAATTCCGAGGCTATACGGATTTTTTTTTACAGTTTGAGACAGCAACAAGTCGGCCGTCATTGTTTCAGCTGATATAAATATCATGACAGGTGCTTTATAGTTCAGCGGTACCGCCGCTTGGTGGATCCCGGTATTCCACAATCGAATTCACAGATCCTAAGGTATAAGCATAAGGGTTGTCACAGAGTTCGGTACACTTGGGACATGGTGATTATTTCTAATATCCATCGCACCACTTAGACTTGTTTAGTCAGGTTTTGAGATGGTTATTAGAAATAAACAACACAGCCTTAGTGTGCCTCATAATTATCAAACACAAAATTGTCACATATTTCAAGGGAAACTTTGAAGCGTCATTCGCAAAGTCGTTTTTAAACCAGCAGCGATAATAAATCACGCGAAATGTTAATCAGGTCCATAATGCCGTATGCTGTTATCACCTGCAACGCCTGCTTATCGATCGTTCCTCACTCTCGTGCAATTATTCAGCTTATGCTAATACATTTCCAGCTGTGCTGGTGTTGGAAGGAAAAAAACGAAAGTGAGAAAGTCGGAGAAGATAGACTCACGGGATTATAATAATAGCCGGCGTTGTGCATGTGCACGTAGATGTACAGTATATACGTGCGTTACGTCCACATCCGTTGCTCGTCGTTCCGGTGTGTGTATCCGGAGACGAAAATAATACGTATCTCCGGCGTCCGCTAGATTCGTCGTTTCGATTCTGCAGTTGGTTATTGAGCTTTCGTTTTGACAGCAACAAGTCGGCCGTCATTGTTTCAGCTGATATAAATATCATGACAGGTGCTTTATAGTTCAGCGGTACCGCCGCTTGGTGGATCCCGGTATTCCACAATCGAATTCACAGATCCTAAGGTATAAGCATAAGGGTTGTCACAGAGTTCGGTACACTTGGGACATGGTGATTATTTCTAATATCCATCGCACCACTTAGACTTGTTTAGTCAGGTTTTGAGATGGTTATTAGAAATAAACAACACAGCCTTAGTGTGCCTCATAATTATCAAACACAAAATTGTCACATATTTCAAGGGAAACTTTGAAGCGTCATTCGCAAAGTCGTTTTTAAACCAGCAGCGATAATAAATCACGCGAAATGTTAATCAGGTCCATAATGCCGTATGCTGTTATCACCTGCAACGCCTGCTTATCGATCGTTCCTCACTCTCGTGCAATTATTCAGCTTATGCTAATACATTTCCAGCTGTGCTGGTGTTGGAAGGAAAAAAACGAAAGTGAGAAAGTCGGAGAAGATAGACTCACGGGATTATAATAATAGCCGGCGTTGTGCATGTGCACGTAGATGTACAGTATATACGTGCGTTACGTCCACATCCGTTGCTCGTCGTTCCGGTGTGTGTATCCGGAGACGAAAATAATACGTATCTCCGGCGTCCGCTAGATTCGTCGTTTCGATTCTGCAGTTGGTTATTGAGCTTTCGTTTTGACAGCAACAAGTCGGCCGTCATTGTTTCAGCTGATATAAATATCATGACAGGTGCTTTATAGTTCAGCGGTACCGCCGCTTGGTGGATCCCGGTATTCCACAATCGAATTCACAGATCCTAAGGTATAAGCATAAGGGTTGTCACAGAGTTCGGTACACTTGGGACATGGTGATTATTTCTAATATCCATCGCACCACTTAGACTTGTTTAGTCAGGTTTTGAGATGGTTATTAGAAATAAACAACACAGCCTTAGTGTGCCTCATAATTATCAAACACAAAATTGTCACATATTTCAAGGGAAACTTTGAAGCGTCATTCGCAAAGTCGTTTTTAAACCAGCAGCGATAATAAATCACGCGAAATGTTAATCAGGTCCATAATGCCGTATGCTGTTATCACCTGCAACGCCTGCTTATCGATCGTTCCTCACTCTCGTGCAATTATTCAGCTTATGCTAATACATTTCCAGCTGTGCTGGTGTTGGAAGGAAAAAAACGAAAGTGAGAAAGTCGGAGAAGATAGACTCACGGGATTATAATAATAGCCGGCGTTGTGCATGTGCACGTAGATGTACAGTATATACGTGCGTTACGTCCACATCCGTTGCTCGTCGTTCCGGTGTGTGTATCCGGAGACGAAAATAATACGTATCTCCGGCGTCCGCTAGATTCGTCGTTTCGATTCTGCAGTTGGTTATTGAGCTTTCGTTTTGCGTTGACCCTCCGGGTTCTGCAATGCGCCATCGTCTCGACTGTGTATATACAGCCCAGAGTGAAAAGAAACGGTTGCAGTGATTAATCGCGTTTTTTTCGTCCCATCGGCCTCGACTTTGATGTAAATTCCGAGGCTATACGGATTTTTTTTTACAGTTCGAGACAGCAACAAGTCGGCCGTCATTGTTTCAGCTGATATAAGTATCATGAGAGGTACTTTACAGTTCTGTGGTACCGCCGCTAGGTGGATCCCGGTATTCCGCAATCGAATTCACAGATCCTAAGGTATAAGCATAAGCGTTGTCACAGAGTTCGGTACACTTGGGACATGGTGATTATTTCTAATATCCATCGCACCACTTAGACTTGTTTAGTCAGGTTTTGAGATGGTTATTAGAAATAAACAACACAGCCTTAGTGTGCCTCATAATTATCAAACACAAAATTGTCACATATTTCAAGGGAAACTTTGAAGCGCCATTCGCAAAGTCGTTTTTAAACCAGCAGCGATAATAAATCATGCGAAATGTTAAGCAGGTAATTACGTCCATAATGCCGTATGCTGTTATCACCTGCAACGCACGCTTATCGATCGTTCCCCACTCTCCTGCAATTATTCAGCTTATGCTAATACATTTCCAGCTGTGCTGATGTTGGAAGGAAAAAAATGAAAGCGATGAGCCAGCGGGTGCGACGACCCCAAGAAAGAAAAGGGTGCGTGATGCCAATACTGTCTGGCGTGTAAAATAAATAAGGCTGATGGAGGTCGTTTGTATGAACCGGCGTTTGGCATTCATTTTTCTTTTTTTCTCAGAGAATAAATATCAGAGGTGTATTATACATTAAATTCTCGCTCCACTTTTCGCTTAAAAAATCACCAGCCAAGTGGAGCAGCAGCTTCGAAGAAAAGTCGAAACAAAAAGAGAATCTGCACCCCAAAGTTCTCCGATCGAGGCGAAGCCGTCGATACAACACTCCACATTTTTTCCGCGAAACGTTGACCCTCCTCGTTCTGCAATGTGCTATCGTCTCGACTGTGTATATACAGCCCAGAGTGAAAAGAAACGGCTGCGGTGATGCTCGCGTTTTTTCATCCCATCGGCCTCGACTTTGATGTAAATTCCGAGGCTATACGGATTTTTTTTTACAGCTCGAGAC
This sequence comes from Nasonia vitripennis, assembly GCF_009193385.2. NCBI lineage: Eukaryota > Metazoa > Arthropoda > Insecta > Hymenoptera > Pteromalidae > Nasonia > Nasonia vitripennis. The sequence goes on along the minus strand of NC_045760.1, from coordinate 31,378,716 downwards.
AGCAACAAGTCGGCCGTCATTGTTTCAGCTGATATAAACATCATGACAGGTGCTTTATAGTTCAGCGGTACCGCCGCTAGGTGGATCCCGGTATTCCGCAATCGAATTCACAGATCCTAAGGTAGAAGCGTAAGCGTTGTCACAGAGTTCGGTACACTTGGGACATGGTGATTATTTCTAATATCCATCGCACCACTTAGACTTATTTAGTCAGGTTTTGAGATGGTTATTAGAAATAAACAACACAGCCTTAGTGTGCCTCATAATTATCAAACACAAAATTGTCACATATTTCAAGGGAAACTTTGAAGCGTCATTCGCAAAGTCGTTTTTAAACCAGCAGCGATAATAAATCACGCGAAATGTTAATCAGGTAATTACATCCATAATGCCGTATGCTGTTATCACCTGCAACGCCTGCTTATCGATCGTTCCTCACTCTCGTGCAATTATTCAGCTTATGCTAATACATTTCCAGATGTGCTGATGTTGGAAGGAAAAAAACGAAAGTGAGAAAGTCGGAGGAGAGAGACTCACGGGGTCAAATCAATAGCCGGCGTTGTGCATGTGCACGTAGATGTACAGTATATACGTGGGTTACGTCCACATCCGTTGCTCGTCGTTCCGGTGTGTGTATCCGGAGACGAAAATAATACGTATCTCCGGTGTCCGCTGGATACGTCGTTTCGGTTGTGCAGTTGGTTTTTGAGCTTTCGTTTTGCGATTTGGAGTAGAGCGAGGTTTGATTTGATTTCGATGTTCCGTGAATCATATGATTGCGATTCAAAGTTGTAATTATTCGGTGCATATACTATGTACAAACGTTTCATCGATTAGGAAGACTCAGCTGTTTGAAACAAAGTGTAAGCTTTGCCTGGATAACGTATAGCGAGTTAAATAATTATTTTAATGGCACTATTCACTAGCGCCGCCTATTATCTTGCTGTTCTACCTATATATGTACGTATTATACCTTGGCACACGTGTCAGTTCCAAGGAGAAGCTTTTTTCTTCCTCGAAATTCAAATGAAGGATAAATTTGAAATTGAAATTTTTGATTAGATTGCAATCCCGAGTTTTTTGCGTACCTTCGTACGTATACCTATGTGATTTGAAAAACAAAAAAAGAATGATTTAATGTATGTACAGTTGTTTTCTTCGTATTAAATTAATTTGAAGTTTTTTAATAACAATTTTCAGGTTTTGATAATGTGTAAATCTTTATTGAAGTCAATGACAAACAGTCAATGATGTTGAATCTTGCGATAGTCAAAGTACGGTCTCATAATCTTCTCTACGTAATCATAATCGTCACGAATTTCTCAATTTTCAGGGCGAATGCAGCGGCGGTGTCGTGCCACCAAAAGTGCGACGAAGGACCGGCCGCCCAACGCAAGCAGTCCAACTCCTCAGCCAAACTACCTAACCTCTACCACCTGTTTTACCATCGGAGCAACCTCGAAAGCATTATCAGCAAAGCCGACGTCTCGTTGGATCTCCGCGAACGATCCGAAAGCGAGTCACGAGTGCTGCAGGAGACACGGCTGCTCCGCGGCAGCCGCTCGACTCGACAGTTCGAAAAGTACTCCTAGCGACAGTTGGATGAACGAGGGGGTTGCTTGGCTGGCAGCCTATGCGCGGCCCCGTCGGTGATGGACAATGAGCAGCCCCACCAAGAGCTGGTCAAGTGCGTGGTCGTGGGCGACACGGCGGTCGGGAAGACCCGGCTGATCTGCGCCCGAGCATGCAACAAGCACGTTTCCCTGTCGCAACTGCTCACCACACACGTGCCCACTGTTTGGGCCATTGATCAGTACAGGATCTACAAAGACGTTAGTACATAGATGGAAAATATTTTAGGGGGGTATCTCCCAAGCTTACCTAACTTACCGACCGAGAAGTCACCGAATCGCTCAATACGCCCAACAGAAGCGCACTTTCCATTCCAGCCAATCAAGCCGCATTCACTCTCGGTCGTATAAATAACTCCACCCCCTAGTAAAAATAACGAGTCGACAATCCGCCCTGAAATAAACTCAATTATCTCCCAGACATGTCACGTCTCAACTGCAATACCGGCGCGATACTACACAACGTCAGCCGGAAGAGCTTTCGCCGTCCGCGTTCAGTGAACCCCCACAACTTACGAACTATATAAAACGAGCGGACAGTAGTTTAGCGTAATCAGGCCGAATGGCCGACCCTTAAATCGCTCGCACAATGGGGCTATTCACGTATAGCGACGATTAAAAATAAAGCCTCGACGCGCGCACGCACCGAGACGACTCGTCGCGCGCGATAAAAGGATGCTGTATCGGGCTAATTTTAGACGTACAGGCTTGATTCGGAATGAAAGAATCGTTTTATCGTATCGCAGGTGTTGGAGCGCTCCTGGGAGGTTGTCGACAATGTGAACGTCTCGTTGCGACTATGGGACACCTTCGGCGATCACGAGAAAGATCGGAGATTCGCCTACGGCAGGTAAGGATCCTCTAAGATATTGTTTTTTTTTTAATATTTTAATATTTTTAATTGCGTTTTTCAGATCAGACGTTGTGCTACTATGCTTTTCCATAACGAACCCCGTGTCGCTAAGAAACTGCAAGGCGATGTGGTATCCGGAGATCCGTCGCTTTTGCCCCCACACTCCGGTACTGCTGGTAGGTTGCAAGAACGACCTGCGGTACATGTACCGCGACGAGACCTACCTCAGCTACTTTCGCGATCGAAGCCCCTTCGTCAGGCAAGTCGACACCATTGACCTTCGATTCATCAACTCTGAACAATGCACTTATTAATTACGTTTCAAAATTCGATGCAGGGCGACGCGAAAGAGCGACCTGGTGATGCCGGACCAGGCTCGAGCGGTAGCCCGAGAACTCGGCGTCTGCTACTACGAGACCAGCGTGTTCACCTACTACGGTGTCAACGAGGTCTTCGAGAACTCCATAAGGGCAGCGCTGATCGCTCGACGCCAGCAGAGGTTCTGGATGACCAATCTGAAAAGGGTTAAGAGACCCCTCCTACAGGTGATGCGATTCTGAAAATTCTAATTTACTATATGTTCACTTCTTCTACCTTCTGATCTAATGACCACACCTGCACATAATTGAATTACCGATCGATGTGTCCCTCAGGCGCCGTTCTGTCCGCCGAAGCCGATACCGCCGGAAGTCTGCCTGGCTCCGAGCACCTACGAGGAGAACATCAAGTCCCTGTGGACGAGGCTCGACCACACTGACGTCACTCTCATCGCCGGCAATCACTCTTTCACCGCCCATCGATGCTTCCTCGCCGCTGCCTCGCCCGCCTTTCACAGGCTTTTCACTATGGAACTCGTTCAGGAGTACACGCCCAGGAGCTCCAGCGAGTCCAGCATGGTTAGCGAATTTTTTTCGAATTTAAGCTTGATTAAATGAACGTTAATTAATGAAGCATTTGTTCAATGTCGTTTCAGGTCAGTTCATTCGGCGAGGCGACAGTCGGCGACTTTAACGATGACACGGAGTGCCTGATTCGCATCGATCAGAGTAAAACCAACAAGTGAGAAAACGGAGCATCCGAAATTGTTTTTTCGATTTCGATCAGATTGAATCATCGAATAAATTCGTTCGTTTCCGCAGGGTTTGGGATCAGATCAAGAGACGCTCGAGTTTTCAAGTACTGCCCACTCAAGAAACGCAGAGAAAGCCCATCGGAGCCACGAGGGAACTCAATCATCCTGCCTTCCAATGCATACGCGTCGCTGTGGTGAGTACAACGTTTTCAAACTGCAAATCAGTGATGACAATATTATCACTTATATATTGATGTTGAATCGCAGGTTGAAAACAGCAACGGCGTTCATCAACAAACGACCGTCGTAACACTGTCAAAGCTCATCACGAGCCAAGCGATGCAGCAGTGCCTGCAGTTCATTTACACGGGAAATCTGGACAAACGCTACCACGATCTAAAAGTAAGAACGCAAACTTTATCGTTTAGTCGTTCAAGAGAGGACGGTTTAAATCTGCGTAAATGGTGAAGCTTAAAAATCGTGTCTTGTCCTGCCACTTGCTTTATTTTCGTCGGTGATGCCATTCACGTAAATTTAAAAAAAAATCTGAAAATCTCTGACGCGCAATTTGAAACATTGTTATGCAACCCTTGATCGCCTAAAGAAACGCCTGTGCTGTGTAAATCAGCCTCGAGTTCGAGAGACTCGATTTGATGCACTGCTTTTTTATTAAAAAGAAAACACTGGAGAAAGGCGATTTCAATGTAAATTGGCATTAGACTAACAGCGAGGCGGGTTAAAGCCATTTCGAAAGCCAACTAACATAAATGTGGTTCTTTCAGACAGCTCCTATCGGGCTACTACTGGTTAGTACTACATGTATGTGTTAGACGATACAGTGGTATGTAATGTACATGCAACACACGTAAGGGAAACGTAGATAATACTGTCACCGCATATAATACTTAAAAGTCCATTGTTTGTCTGTATCTCTGAGGTGTTTCAGGCCAAAGAGACCATCGATTATCGTATTGGATAGTCACTTTGGCATCGGAAACCTCGTGACTGAAAAAAAAGATCTCATAGCTTTGTCTTCTCTTAATAAGTCTTTCCAAGCCGGTACATCTATATGGTCCAGAGTCGACGTAATCTCATACTGATCATGCATCGATCATGCACATACATGTATCTTAACTCAATGCCCGATTCATGAATACATAAACTTTGGAAGCATGCCGCATTTACATTGACTAAGTGAACGAAATATCGATTGTGAAAGTCCTATACACGTGTCCGTCGGTATTTAGAAATTCAAAAGCATACATCGAATATTCTAGAGAACCAATCATGCTATACGAAGTTACTCATGACGAAGTTCATTGTTTTCATTGATTGTGTAAACTTTTGCACCTTATTATATTCTCAGTGAGCCAATCACGTTGTCTCTCAGCATACGTTCATTAAGTGTAAACTAGAAATAGCCATGAGTTACTTTAAACCTAGTTTCAAACCTAGACAGAGAGATACAAGTCTTAGACTGTATACATACCCTGTGCGAGTTGACAATTCACACGACTAGCGTACCACATGTCTTTGACGAGATTCGACGTATTCACGTTTCTGCCAACAGGAGATCAGACAGGCTGCCGAGTTTCTGGAACTGCCGCAACTGCTGATGGTCCTCAACAACATGCAGTCGCGGGAGCAGTACATGAACAGCGACCTGAACAACCAGTTTAAGCAGATCGTGAGACAGAGGCTGGAGACACTTTGTCTGGAACAAGGTATGTTCAGATGCTATTAGAGAATGAAGATGAAGAATCGGGGCTACGATGTTTGAGATATGGTTCCAGGTCTTTTTGCTGACGTTGTGTTCGACCTGGACGACGGAAGCTTGTCAGCGCACAGGGCCATTCTAACCGCGCGTTGCGACATGATGAAGGCCATGTTCTCCGGTGACTTCCGCGAGAGCAGTGCCAAAATTGTGAGTATCTTCCAATCATCACCTCTCCTGTACCAAATGTCACTTCTCGAAAACTGTGTATAATAATACGATCTCAGCCGATCCATACGCACTAATGTCAGACCATCAACGATCGTTTTTCCAGATCGTCTTTCCAGGTGTGCGCGAGTACACGTTCCACAAGCTCCTCTGCTACCTGTACACGGACGAGGTACCAGCGATATCCTCTGCGAGGTGTCTGAACCTTTTGGAATTGGCCAATCGGCTCTGTCTACCGCGTCTGGTGAACCTCGTGGAGAACCGCGTGATCGAGGACCTAGAGAGGCTATCGCAAAACGACGGCAACGAGGCCGTGGAAAACTGTCTTCGACTGCTGGAACCGTGCAAGGTATGGTTAGACGGACATTTAAATTGGGCGAGTACGATAGAGGTTGATTGATTCGCCGTTCTTCTGGTTGAAGCTTCACAACGCGGACCAGCTGGCTGACTGGTGCATGAACCACTTGTGCGTCAATTATAACAAACTCTGCAAGATGTCGCCACGTAGTCTGCGACTTCTGCACCCGGAGAACCAGGAGTATCTCAGCGAACATCGCTGGCCTCCAGTTTGGTAAGCGATGCAGTCCTTTATCGGATGAACATCCAAATTTGATAAAACCTGACGCTTCTGATCGTCATACAAATCCCTGCAGGTATCTCAAGGACTACGACTACTACCAGAAGTGTTTGGCTGAGCAGGACCGCGAGAGCAAGCCCACCTTGAAGCGCAACCGCAACCAGTCGTCCAGCGGTTCAACCTCCAACTCTTCATCCTCTGGCGGATGTCTCTGCTTCTCGAGCTCCAACAAGTCTCGGCGCTCGACCTCGGGTGTGCTAACCACCTCGACGACGACAACGACGACCGTCGGCGAGGCCACACCCGAGCGGCCCCTGTTCGAGTCGGCCGTCATCGACGCCGCTGCTGCCGGCGAAGCCGTATGACAGGGGCCGAGCGGCCTGCGCCGCTCCGTCAGATTCGTCCTCGTCCTGCCCGTGCTCCTCGTCTTTATCGGCACGATTTTTACCATTTTGATACTGCTACAGATTTATACTTAAGCGAGCCCTACTCCAATAATTTTTCTTTTCTTTACTTTTCAAGAATCTTCCTTGCAGTTCTTTCTTTCATTGTATACTCTTTCAGTTTTTGTATCGTGTGTAGCTTTAGTTTGCAATTTTCGATTACACGCCCTTTTTTAAATACGCACGTTTCGTCGAGAGGCCGTTGCGGATTATTTTTTGCACCTGGTTTAACCGGGAGACAAAGAGTTCTGGCATTCCAGTGTGATGATAACGAGATATGTGGTTCGAAGTTTTAGGAAGGAATTTTAGAGAAATGAAAGTGATCGTCCCATTTTTAATCGCAATAAAAGGAGAGTATTATAAACCGCGAGTCGGAGGAAAACAATAATTTTGAGAACGATAAAGATAAGTATTTTTGTAAGGTTTTTGGAGACGCCACTATGTAACAGACTGATACACTCGTGTGTGTATCGAAACGAAAGAGAATTTCACGAGCTAAATCGCGAGGACTGAAAAGGAGAAGCATTAAATATTTTGGGGAATTGACCGACGATTAATTTTTTATATAATATATTTGTGATCGATTGTGTATTTGTCTTAGCGGAGCATATTAAAAAAAAAAAAAGAATTATGATGACAAAACCGCGTCGAGATGGCGCGCACGTACGTACGTAAGGTTATACCTAAACAAAATTATGCGCTCTTCAATCAACTTTGTATAACGGAAGAAAAAAAATTACATTACGTATGAATATAAATTATACCAAGAAAGGCTAAATGTTTATTTAGGATCGCGAGATTACGTACCTGCCCGGTTGTAATCGCACTCGTAGATTATCCTCGTTATCGTGTCCTTTGTAATCGATTGGAATACAATGTGGGTGAAAGCATATCAGATGATTAAAAACCTAATCCGAAAAGATAAAGTATATGAAGAAGATACATTTACACACACCAGTGAAATTATTGTACACGTAACGTGAAGAATACACACAAACACACAGAGACACACACTTTGAATTAGCGATTATCCTCTGACTGTAACGATGGAAGAAGAAAAAAAATGGTAAAAGAAAAAAATTTCTAGAGGTGCTAATAGTGACTCGTAAACCGTCAAAATCATTACTGATTTCTCCTTATTCAGTCACCGGTTGACTTACGATTCGACAAGTATGAGTACATGCATTATATATTTTTATGTGTGAAGAAGCAAGCAAAGGTTCCGCATATTCAATTATAGGTTTACGACGACGTAATGTGCAATACAAGGAGTATAAGAGTATTATAAGAATTTTGTACGTAACTCTTAATAAAACATTCGTCCTTAAAAGCAATATATTTATGTCTTTATTACTTTATAAAAACAATAATTTCCTGCGCGAATAGTACGTCAGACCTAATACGACGTGACACACGTGCGACTATAGATTTCGATCGTCGATAACAAATTGGCATTTCATGCGCTTCATTAATAGAAAGCAAACATATATCAGCCACCAAAATAGGCAAACGCGCAACTTCAACGACGAGGAAGAGAAAAAGCCAAGTCGAGCTTTTTCGCCAAAGCTATATATATATATTTGAAATTTAAAATAATTAATCCCAATATAAATAAGAAGATTAGAGTGATGGGAGATAAGGGTTTATATGGAATTTCATTTACAAAGTTTCGACGAGTTAAGTCCAACAGACATGCCAGTTCGCATGTTCCTCTTCAATTATCAAAAAGACGTTCTTAATTGTCGTGACCGACGCGCATCGAATTTTACCGGCAACCCTTATCCTTAATTATTCTTGCCGTTTATGATACAGCTCAAGGAGCTGACCATTAGATTAAAGCAATCTCACCGCAACCAATAACGCTTCAATAATTCAAAACCCCCGGCAATATCGAACGTTCCAATCTTCCGCAAACATTTACCGAATCAAAACAATCCAGTCCATAAATAGCGAACGCGATTTCCCCCCGTAGTCCAAAATAATGTAAAAATAAAATCGTCCCACGCTCGCAACAAAATCCTGCGTCAATCAATCGCGCACCCACGCGTATATATCACACTTACCCCGTGTCGGTAACATACCTACCCGTCATCAGACGTCAGCCGGTCACGAGCGAGGTCACTTTACCCAACAGCCGTTACGAAGCGGTCGTTCCGTTCACTCGCCTATATATATATATACATGCAGCACACACGCGAATACCAGCGACGCGCTATCTCTCTTGCTCCAACGGTAAGTTTAGTCATAGCCGGACACCTCAGCGAGTGAGAGAAAGAGAGATACCGTCGAGTCTATAGCGCCGGACGTGCGTATGGTCGTCGTCGTCGCGCATAGACTCTCTTTCTCCGTCTTTTGCTCCTCAGTCAGTGTCTGTGCTGTGCGCGCGCGCGTTGCATGTTTTGAGAGATATAGACGACGGGAGCGAGAGAGAACCGCAAGTGGGCCGCCGCCGAGAGATCACCTCTCTCTCATACTCGCTCTGATCGTAAAAGAGAGAAGTGTCTCCGCGAGAGTCGAGGAGGATGATGTGCAGCAGCCGTGGTTGTGATGTGAGCCGATGATACGAGGCTACCCCCGAGACTCGTCGATGTTACTTGGTGAGTGTCTGCGGAAAAATATGCATCGAGATACACGGCCTTTCTCTCTCTCTCTTCTCTTCCAGACGTTATATATGTGCATACCTACACCTCCATCTCTCTCTCTCTCTCTCTCTCTCTTTCTCTCTGTCTCGCGCGGCAGCGAGGCAGCTATATACCTATGTATAACGTGTACTTATGCTCCTCTTCCCTTTGAAGACCGACCGACTGCGACTAACCATCAGGAAGTGCACGACGCGTTTCACGCTCGAGAAGACGCCCCCGACGCTCTCCCAGCTCTCCAGTCGTCGTCGCTTGTTTTTTCTCTCTCGCTCACTCGCCGCGTGTTTGCTGCATACGTAGCCGCGCCCTCGCACACCACCTACCATACCTTACACACCGAATGGACACAACCATCAAAAGCATATATTTCTCCTGTTGCCACTTAACCTTCTTCTTCTACTTCTTTTCTCCGCCGGGCGACTCCGATTTTTCAGGATACACTTATACCGACTCCCATTCTCCCCTCCTCCCGTACACCGCATTCTTTGGGCCTCCTCCGTTATTGTGTAGTAGGTATCCACGCCGTGTTTTGTGAATATACGTTAGACCGCAAACGCTGGACTGTGTTGACGATGGGAGATTGATTCTCGATCTGCTAACCTTAATCGCGCATCGATGGGACACTCATCTGCGGTCTGTCAGTGCTGATGGTAAACAGGATGTGACATCTACTTATTAAGAATCCACACCCACTTGCAAAATCAATTGTGCATTGAGTAGTCTGCTCTGTGCGTGTGCATTGTTCGTTGACATGACTGACAGGCTCTGGCATATGCTAGAAATCCCCTGACAGGGCCTTCTGCCAAGCGCTGCCAATTTTTTGTGGGAGACTGCTGGAGGAGAGCACCTGTTGCTTTGTGCGTTGTGGAATGATAGTTTGGTTGTGGATGCTTGCAAGGCTTGTTTGGAATTCTTCTCTAACTGCTTGTGGATACTGTCGCATAGCTGTGGAAGAAGTTTTATCTAGTGGTATGCTATTATGGAGCACTTGATTTTATGATTTGTTGTACTGCTGATCGTATCTTAGCGCTATCGGTGTATCTTTATTATATTTCCAAGCGAGAATGCAATGGGTTTTGGAGGAGTTGAAACAGTCTGATCGTCTGGACTTTAAAGAGCATATTTTGTAATATTCATGAGAATTGAGCAGAGCTTATTATCATAATGAATTCTGTTCAATTTGCCTTGTAATGACAACTTCTGTCTGTATTCAGGCCTCCTACCTTACATATTATGAAACTCAAGATAGCCCATTGTATATGTGTGTCGATGTGCTAAGTGCAGTGGAATGATCTTGAGAGCAAGAGACAGAGAGAGAGAGAGGGGAGAGAAAGAGAGGAAAACCTATACACCTCCTATTAATAGATAAATCAATAACGAGATAAGCTAATAACGAGGAACTTTTCATGTGTTAATCTAGGTGCCAGCTGTGTAGGAAGTTTGCCAGCAGGATGGGCAAGCTCTTGTCAAAGATCTTTGGCAACAAGGAGATGCGCATTCTCATGCTGGGCTTGGATGCGGCCGGCAAAACTAGTATCCTTTTTTATCACCAATATAGCTCACTTGAACAATGTACAATGAGCAAAAGAAGCAAGTTTGTTTATTTTTAAACTCTTTCTGGTTCAGCTGTTGCATCTATAGGAAGAATCTGCACTGGTTTTGCTTTCATATTTTATGCTCAAAGTTCTTAGATCATCTTTATAATCTTATCCGGAGCTTTTTTAATTTAACAATATTTATGAAAACATGATTACAATGTTCATGCGAGGGCAACCGTCATATTTTAACTTTAAAAATGACCTCCAAATGAGATAGTGGGAGCTTATCTATTCTCCAACACATTCACGTTGACAATGTAGATAATGCTGCTCCAAGAGTAAACCCATTGATTGAAACATGAATGTAGTAAAATAATTAAAAGAACTGAAGATAAATGAATATAATATGATGAGAATGGAGAATTTTGAAGTTGCCATCTCAAATGTGCTTCATGAGGGAAGCTTCAGTTTTAATTTTTTGAATGAACAATTAACCATATTATTCCTTAGTTGAATGTAATAGCCATTCTGTATAAACTCAAATTAGGACAGTCAGTGACAACCATACCAACCGTAGGTTTTAATGTGGAAACTGTCACATATAAAAATGTCAAATTCAACGTGTGGGTGAGTAAAACATGATTTGTTTGTTTGATCCAAAATTCTTATTTCTCACGTCGCATTACTAACCGCAATTTATGTGTTTGTTTAGGATGTGGGTGGCCAAGACAAAATACGCCCATTGTGGCGTCACTACTACACGGGCACGCAGGGACTAATTTTTGTGGTCGACTGCGCCGACAGGGATCGAATTGATGAAGCGCGTCAGGAGCTACATCGAATTATAAATGATAGAGAAATGCGAGATGCCATTATCCTTATTTTTGCCAATAAACAGGATCTTCCAGATGGTAAGCTATTTGCATCTACAAAGAATCCACAGTTGTAAACTAGAGAACAGTGTCTATTTGTCAGAGTGTGTTACATGATATACATTGAGTGGATGACTTGACAGTTTTACAAACGTAGATAAATATAGATCATGGAATAAATTTAGTTAAAAGAGTTACTGAACGATTCGTTTCAGTTGTTGACTGTAAGAAAATTGATTCAAGTCAAATTTATCAATATAACATTTTTTTGACCAAAATATTGACAAATACGTAGAGTTGTTTGTTGACTTACAAGTTTCGAAATATCAATGACTCATAAGTTTGATTTATCAATGGAAAGTTATCCAGATTCACTGTAGTTTATTGCCACTATAAACTCGGTCATTTTTATTGAATCTAGAGTATCAAATTTACAGGAAGTAATATAAAAATAGAAACAGTCTTCTTATATTCTAGATTGATATACACGGTATTAAATGTCATGTGTTATTCAATTATCTGACTCAACAGATTCAGTCAATTTCATCACAGTCCATTACAGAAAAACTCTCATACGCGCCGACGTGTACATTATATAACTAAAAGTCTCGATTCCATTTTCAGCAATGAAGCCGCACGAGATCCAGGAGAAGCTCGGTCTGACGCGAATACGAGACCGTAACTGGTACGTCCAGCCGTCCTGCGCCACAACGGGCGACGGACTCTACGAGGGCCTTACGTGGCTGACCAGTAATCACAAATTATGAGCGAACGGCTAAGCTCTCTGTCATCAATCCTCTCTTCTCAGATTAACAATTGCAACGCGGCGCCGCGCAGGTCATGTGTATAATAAAATAAACTGCCTCAAAATGCAAACAAGGAATATATAATATGCGATTCGTCGGGGCCGCTCCGAGCCAACGGTCGGGCCGCCTAGGAGAGAAAGAGATTCTTCAAAAAGTGAAAAAATAAGGGATAACGGGAGATAACGAGCGGGAAGAGTGACAGTTAACGAGTGTGCACGAAACAATGTGGTCTTTTTTCTCATAGTTTTGAAACCGAGTAGCAGTAGTAGCCGCTATCTTTTGGTGGACGCGTTCATTTTTGATCGATCAATTATTCGGAGGATCATTTTTCAGGGAGATAAACGGTGTAAAAAAAACCACAAAAGAATAAAAATAGGTGAAGTTTGTAAAATTCGTTGATATAGCTCGATATATATTTATTAAATATATATATTTATCTTATCTTCCTGCACTCCCTTGTATAATGTCTAAGATGTCTTGGATGAACGTAATAGTCTTGTAATAAAATTATGAAAGAAAAAAACGTAGCGCCAAGTTCAAACGTCCGGTATGATTCTGCTTTTAGCTTTTGTACGTGCATTTTCTTTTTTGTACCTTGTATCGATGATGATAATGAGCGAACCAATTGATTAACACCGTGCGCGTGAATGTAAGATATAAAATTTTACATAGGAACTTGTGACCACATTTTATCGAACACTTCCACGTACTTGTTATTATAAAGAGAAGAAACAAGAAGCAGACCATACGGAAAGGAGGAAACTAGAGATTATTTTTATGTGTCATTCGTCGAGAGTAAGATGTTTGCGTGGAAATGCGAGCATTTGTTGAAACCGAGGTGTATAAAAATCGTTTGTTTAGTAGTTCTTAAGAGTCATCACTTATACGGTTCGAAGGGTCTTCAAATTGTGATTTAACGGGACCAAAAGCTGAAATTTCGAATTTGAAATTTAAGTGCAAGTCTATAGTTGAATGATCAACGAAAATATACAAATCGATGCTGTATATTTTTAGTATTTTTAGGTAATTGTTAGTTTTGATTTTTAAATTCAAAATTTAAAAATAACACTAAATTGTTGTAAGTTGAATTAGAGTACATTATCACAAACGCATTTAAAATACCTTGTTTCAATGCTGTTTATGATAAATGAATTCCACTAAGATTCAAAGCTTCAGCTTTTTGTGAATTACTTTAAACCATAAGTTGAAGACCATTTCGTAGATTAAGAAGAGCGATTATAAAGAGAAAAAGAAATAATATACAAGCAAAATAATGGGCTAAAGTAATAATTACGAGTAACCATCGCAAAGGGGCTTATTTATTTTTCATTAATAACAACGTTACTAGCTCATGGTACCAATCGCAATTTGCGCTTCGGGCGGACTGGCGAGTAATCGTAGTTATATTTTAGTTTAGTTTCATCCTCACGTGAAATGCTCGTCGAGTCCCCTCCTATTGTCGAGAATAATAAAAAAAGTAAATGTATAAATGAAACGAAGACTTTTCTCTCTGACGAGGTATTGTGCCGAGTGTTAATTTTAATAAGAAAAAAAGTAATATGCAAAATGGAACTAAACCACGTCGATTTAAGCACCAAAAGAGGAAAACACTAACGTAGCAAATTCTAGGTTTTCTGCGACTGTCAATATTATTTTTTAACTCGTATAAATATACTCTCTTACGTACAGCAAAGGTGTTCAACACTTATCATTTATTGTCAAGGGGGTATATATAGTTTAACATGAAGGATCTATACCATTTTTGAGGGGAAATGTTATAAAACTTAGAATTATAAATGTTACTAGGACAATGTCATTTTAAATATATTTTATAGCACTGTGGCTAAAATCCGCTGTTAAGTCACACCTATCTGTGACTAAAGTAGTCCTTTTTTGCACCGTGTTTATCACACTAGCTACGCTCGTGCGCTAACCTCACGATGCAAATAAGGACTACTTTAGTCACGAATAGGCGAGACTTGCGGACTTTAGCAGTCTATGCTATAAAATTTTATACGATACTCTTGACTTAAATGGTTCAGTTTTACACGGCGCTTAGCCTTCTTCTTAAAGAAGAACCATTTAAGTCACACGTATCGTAATGTACTATTATTAAGGATTCTGAACTCCTTGAAATCTTGCAATGGATAATTAGTTCACTAGAAAAATATTGTTAGATTAAATTTAACAATGTCGCTGAATTCACCATTAATATTATCGCATTATTATTTAAAAAAATTATGTTCATCGTTTGCAAATGCTTGGCTAGAGTTTGTCCCTACAAACTGTATAGCTTCTCGATTTATTTAAAGAATAAACTTTCTACAATAGTTATAAACCTTTCGTTTAGCGTTAAAATAAAAGAAAAATCTAAAATATATGCGAAGAATTCTCAAAGAAGAAAACACTAAAAAAATATCGCTTAAAATTCTTCGAAAATACTGTATGTACCCCTTTAAGAAGTTAATCACTTCGTGAGCAATTGATTATAATCGAGTAACATTCCACGATACGCCAAGTTCAACGATTTTCGACTCGACTATGCTCATCTAACATTTAATTAAATCATAGAAAGGTAAAAAGAGACGATCTATTGATTTTCTAACGAAAATTTCTATGAGTTAATTGGTTTTCTCTTTTTCGTATACCATCGTATGTATTATATGAATATTGTAAAAGTACATGAATTATATAGCGATCGTCGTACTATGTATCAAAGCTTTTTTTTAAACGAATGAAAACATGAAGCAAACTGTCGAAGGCACAAAAATACGAAAATCGTTAAATGAAGGATTTTATTTTGCTTCCGTTTATTTCGGAAAGAAAGATAAGCAACAAATAAAGTGATTGTTTGTCAGTAAAGCTGTGCTCAAGCTTTCTGTATTTATGAAAATATCACAAAAAAAGATGCGCAAGAATTTATTCTGTACTTAACTTTTATACATGAAAAAAATAGCACTATCGAATAATCTTTATATACGATGCAATGTAAAATATTACAGTAATAAAAGGCGTGGAATTTTTTCGTGTATAAAAGTCATCGCGAACATTTCTTGTATTACATACCCAGTCTTTGTATAATATTTTCACAACTACAGTGACTTTACGACTAAGAAAAATTGTTTGATTCAACGATTTTGTACTTGAATTCTGTTGAAATAGCGTTTATCGTATACCTTTTTATATCATTGAATCTTTTTGCGTGGGCATTGTAATAGTTGTAGCAAAATTTTATTTGAACATTAACATATTGATAAATTATACATTGATTATAAGTGATAATATGATTTAAAATATAGCAAAATATACTTTTATACATGTTTTATTGCGGCTAACATTGTAAAATAACAAATGATTTTGTAATTCTAAATTATTGTAATAAGAGTCAATTAATTTTACGAGAAATAATTAGCTGTTTTGAATTCTGTATTAACTCACGCGATATAGCTATAATCTCGTCAGCAAATAAGCAATGTGTTCTCAGCACATTCTCAATACAGTTCAATGACAAAATCGTCAATGTCGTGCATACTCTCTGCGATCAATGTGTGAGATAATTATCGCTACACTTTGATTTACGTATATACAGAAATGTGCACCGAACGTACCTACTGTGCGAACCTTACATTCAATCTTCTACAAAGCAACGCTTCACGTCCGGATCGAAACGTGAAGAAAAACCAAGAGATTTACCTATAGAGATATAGATAAAAGCAAACAAAAAATCGCATCAAATCTACATTAGAGAAAACGATCTCTCGAATCAGAGAATTTCAATCTCTGCCGTTTAATTACTGAGTAATCGAAAACAAACTGCAAATTTTTCAGTGCTTTCGAGTGAATTCATTGCCGCAAATCGAAACTTCACTCAAAAAACAAATTTTCGACAGAGCAAACAGTTTTTCTTTTTCGCAGCGTAATTCTGTGCGTATGCGTGTTGCGCAGACGAATCGCCGATAAGATCAAACTGCCGCGCGAATTTAGAGCGGGATTTCCATTTTAGTTGCGCGCGCTATTCTTTCTCTCTCAGAAGCTCTCGATCGAGAGGCGTTACGAAAATACACACGTGAGAGAGAGAGGGAGAGAGAGAGAGAGAGAGAGAGAGAGAGAGAGAGAGAGATCCATGCGAAATCGGTCGACAAAGAAATAGTCGGAGTGAATAGAAAGAAAGAAGAACATCGAAAACTTTTGTACTTTTAAAGCTCGCCACGAGAAGTCATTGATTCCTTTCGGTGTATGTTTGTACAGCCAAAAATCTTGTTTTTGACGAAGGAGAGAAAAATTCCTATCGAGGGCCTATTATACATTCTTTATTTCGCAAAGTTCCAAAACTTCCGATCGACCGATTAGTGTACGCGCACACGTATGCGATTTCTTTCATCTCTGCAGCCCGATTGAATGGTAATTGATCCATCGTCGCGAGTTCGAGCAGTATAGTCGTCACGTGACAATCACGTGGCGCACTTGTCTCTCTTGCGCGCGCGGATGTATAAATTGCGCGTGGGCTGACACCGCGCACGGCGAGGAAGGAAAAGGAAGGTATTGAATCACGAAAATAAAAGAGAGTGAGATGTATACACAATTACACAATAGAGCCCATCAACACACCATTTGTAAAGCGGCTAGTTTTCGTCTCATACTTATATAGTTGCTTGCAGATTTTATATATTATATATATATACATTGAATCGATTAATTTATTGTAACGTCGATTATTTTTGTATCTTTCATTTATATATCAATGCAGTCTGTATATTTAATGTGTTCTTTATATGAAAAAGTAAAAGGCATATGTTTCAAGGGACGCTCCGAGTTCGCCTCACTTATTTTAAAACTTCTATTATTTTCCCTCCGGTATTTAACACGTTCGTCCGCTCGATATTCGATCAACGTATATAGAAATTCAAAGCATCGTTCTCGCACTCGATCCGGAGAATGCAAACAATTACACCGCGCGCGGCAGGTTTAAAATACCTCGAAATTCCCAATCCCCGAACCAGCGATTGAAACACCCCGAAACCCCAACTGAAATATGAAAACATAAAAAAAAAAAATCCCCCTCACTCCATACACACAGTTCTGTAACCCCCTCGACAAATGCACTGTACATACAGACCGCGGTGCGTCTGGCTTTTTGCTGTCTCTCGTCCCATACAAATACACAGAGAGAACACGCGTAATGGCAGCCGCAAACAAATCGTAAATCTCGCGTCGGCCCGCGGCGATTTTCGCGCCGGCGATGTTTTTCAAAGGATCTACTGTATATACACTACTTCGGCGCTCGATGTTTGCCCCGCGCAAACGACGGGCTATTGTTGATTCTCTGTCTTTTTTACAACTTGTTGTTCGAAGCTGGATTCTAAGCGTGTTTACGCGCCGAGATTTAAAAATCAATCACAGCCTTAAGCTTCTCTAATCAACTATGATATACGCGCAGCCGAGGGGCCGATAAAAGCTCTATAATCGAATTTCCCGTAGGTACAGGTATACCGTCGCTTTTAACGCTTTAATCGCCTGCAGAATCCAGCGAGAGCCACGACGAGCTATCAAACAGGTCTCCATCCCTCCGCAAGCTCTCACTTATATCCAGTCGCAGTAGACACTCGGTCGGTACAGCAGTGCATATAGGGAGCCACTAGTTGTGGTGGTGGTGGCGATCGAGTCCATAATATCGTCGCCGCAAGTGCCCCGATATTGGCCGGCCAAAGTGCCTTGTTCGCACCTTGGCCCGGCGCAGCTACTACTACTACTACGGCTACTACTACTGCATTTCGAGCTAGTAGTAGTAGTGGGGAGGGAGGAAACCCCATAAGTCGCGTAACGAGCGGGCATTTGGAAAATCAATAACAGTCGTCGGCGCCGCGACGCCGGCGTAGAGTAGACGAGAGAGAGAGGTCGCCGGGATAGGTGTGTGTGTGTGTGTGTGTGTGCGTTATATGCGGATTGGAAGGCTTGCGGAGGAGGTGGAGATTTTAGGAGGGTGGGATTATTCTTTTTTGGATTAAAAAGCGTAAGAATTGGAGGAAAAGCTCTGAAAGCTCCGGAGGAGTTTAATCTTTTTATAGGTTTCAAAAGTGGATTCGAAGTTCGAATATGAAATTTTGAGGTCGACTTTTTAAAAAAAAGCAGCTGGAATCGTTCGAAAATTTTGAATGGGTTTGAGCTAGTGGAGGGATTTTAGCAGAAAAGGCTTGACGAGACGGAACAATGCAAAACCGCCGAGTATCGCACGGGCTAAGATTAAATTATTCAAAGAGCTGGTTGATGGTAGAACTGGAGAGATACAGACTTTTTTACAAACTACTCAACCGTTACGAGATTATCAGGAGCTTTTTTTTTAAAAAGCGGAAAATACTCTGCTTGTGAAAATTAAATAATTAAATTCCTTGCTAAAATACTGATTCTGTTATCAATTATGAACTGCTGTTAACTAAATATTCTCTGAAATTAATGCACCAATGAATATTTTACAGCGGATGAAAGCGCACTTTATAAGATTTTCATGAATGCATCAAGTACTTTACACTATATTCCACGTCGATTCAGGAAATCGAAAAACAGCGTATACAAAAATGCAATTAAATCAAAAAGCGAAGAACCTTCTACTTTTCCCTCGAAATTTGCAAAAACACCGGACTCGCTCCACTTTCGCGTTAAATTCTCCCATGTATACACATAGAGCGTATTCGCGCGCGTTAGCGCGAAGTCGAAAGGGAAGGAGAAAATGGGGAAAAGTCGTTGAGCAAGAGCGTTTATTACCTCGCGAGTGGCACGTGTATAGTAGCCTTACTTCTTTTTACGCTTACTGGGGAACAAGCAGTTCGCCCCGCCGGCGGCGACTTAACTGATTTAGATTAAAATTTTCCTCCTGCAGCGTTCCATCTTTTTCTGCTTTTCCTACGTCATAATTAGGGGCTAGAAACAGCCGAGCGTGAATTATTTATTCGCGCGGTATAATCGGAGAATATGAAAAATCCTTCCTTACAATTTGCTCGGGTCATATAGAGGCAAAATTCTAGCTCTGGCAAATAGAGGAGCTTACGTTCGTTTCTAGAATCAATTTAAAAATAGCGCAGATTTCAGATACACCCTCGCATATTTGCTCGGAAAATTACCCTGACACATCCTGTACACACATACACTGACCGATTTTCCCTGGGAAAATCAATGCTTCGTCTGCAGCGCGCAGCACACACACACACACATACAGCGAATATGCTGGCGTCCAATATTTTCGGAATCTATGTTTCCCGAGAGGAGTAAGAATTTCGCGCACGTACTCGGGATTAACTGTACGACGTTCACCGACTCCCAAGCGCGAGATCGCCTCTCTCGTGAATCTATCAGCCGAAATACTTTGCAGCGGCACCTTTCTGTCCCCCGGAAATGATTTTCGCGATCAATTATTCATCGAGCTCTATAAGATCGATTGATAATTTTAACGATAGACACGCGTTTCCGTCGCCATTAAGCTATATAGTCTAAAAGCTCGTATCACTCGCACACACGGGATTGGTAATAATGTTCCGTAATCCATTCCTCGGTTATCGGCCAGACGTATCTATTTTCGCTCGGATCGCGTGTCGGCTTCCACCCTCTATTGTGTGTGTGTGTGTGTGTGTGTGTGTGTGTGTTTGCCTTGTTTAAATATGTACGAGCGGGCCGGGAAACCGATGGAGAATTCTATTACGAGCCGACCTAGTCTTAAATATGGTACACCGATAAGGAAATAGGGATTTGAAAGAGCGTTAAATTTCGGCCGGGATCCGCATCGTGAAAGAGCTTTTCCCTATTAATGAGCCGTGACAGTTTTGTACTGGCCTTTCCCCTCACCTATTATATAGTTACGGCCAGCGAAGATAGGTGCCGCGGAGCCACTTTCTCGTTTCCCTTATCTCGATTTACGCGCCGAATGCATATATGTATGAATAAAGAATGTTTACTAATCATCCTCGGTAAACACTTTTCGATGAAGAAATGTAATTTATTTTTGGCGTTATTGTCAAGAATTAAGCTCGAAGTATAAAGCAGTTAGCGCAGAGCCTACTACTGAAAAGCCTCTAAAAATGCAAGCATCAGTATTCCAGCTTCTCTCCGGCATACAAACAGCGCGTAAACCATGCGACAATTACCTGCGACGCCCTCATTAAAAAGGAAAAAGAGCAGAGACACCATAATACTCGCGCAAAAAAAAAGAAAGAAGCCTAGCGTCTCTCTCTCTCTCTCTCTCTCTCTCGCTCTCTCCCTCTCTCTCTCTCTCTCTGGGAAAAAATCGAAAAACAATGGCTTCATCTCGCAGTTCATCACGGCAAAAGCTCACTTGCCAGGCTGAAAAATTCATCAAATACACACATACAGCAGCTCTCGTATGAAAGAGAAAGAACTTTTCCATCCGCGGCGCGGTGTCGGTCCACTATTCAAACTGCCAACACAGCCACCCCCGCAGCACACAGAGAGTCGAAATTCAATGTCGATCCGGCGGAATCACTCCGGCGGGCGCGTATGGGTGGAAGGAAAAATTTTAGCGGGAAAAATAAGAGGGGGAGAGAGAAAAATCTTTCCGCAGGTCTACTTTCAATCTATTAACGCGCGTACACGAGTCCCTCGAGGTCGAGAGAGAGAGAGAGAGAGAGAGAGAGAGAGAGAGAGAGAGAGAGAGAGAGAGAAGCCAAGCAGAATCGCGCATCGTTGGATATGTTTTTTTCCCCGGCGCACACGCCACTGTGTATATACTCTTTTTTACTAGGGAGAGAGACGAGGGTGCAGCTGCCGCGCTTTCTTTTTGCCGACGTTTTGCCTCCCGTTGTTTTTTGCAAGAGAGAGAGAGAGAGAGAGAGAGCCGGCGGGACGTGCAAGTGTGTGTGTGTGTGTGTGTGTGTGTGTGTGTGGAGTCACGCGTCGAGTGGATCATCATCCCCGAGAGACGCGTGCGGTGTTCGGATCGACTTATTGCCGAGAGGAATCGCTCCTAATGAGTCTGTGTATTACGTGTATACGCGATTCTCAAATCCCTCGCGCGAAAAGCTGTTATCAAAACTTAATCCTCTCGCACATAGGTTCGCGCGATATCAGCGGCGCCTCTCTCGGGACGTTTTTCAGGGGCGTTTCCGTTAAACACAGAGGGTGTGAGGGAGAGAAAACGCGAGACGTCTGGGACGACGGCGGCGTCGGCGTCTATTGTAAGTTGCCGAGCGGAAATGTTATGTGGCGGCGTCGGCATTCGACTGCTGCTTCGTATACAGTCTCGTAGGCAAAATGAGAATCAACAGAGGGAGAGAGAAGCATCGAGTTTGTTGCGAGACGACAAGGACTAGATGCGTCTGCTTGATAAGTGCCTGATTAGTTGTAGGTATAATGTGAGAGCTGGTAATGGCTGGAATTGATTTCAAAAAGCTCTTTCTCTCTCTCTCTCTCTCTCTAAAATATCGTAATCGTCACACGTATACATACCACTGATGCATGTTTCGTCCGCGCGTCATTGCGAGCCACGAGGAAACGATAAATCACGCGAGCCTCCGCGTTTTTTTTTCCCGCGCGTGGGAGCTTGAAAGCTCCTACTTTTTTCGAACACTCCTGCTTATACGAATTATTATGGAAGCAGAGCTCAATTACACGGAAGTGTGTTTTAAAAAATCCGCTGAATTCTCTTTACACCGTCCCCCTGTGTGCCAAAAAGCTCGCGGAAGCTTTTTGCAAGCAGGCCGCGCGCTAAAACTCTGACGTTATTAATATGCGTGCGCGCGCGCGCGCAAGAGGGAATAACGAAAAAGGGACGAGAGAGAGAGAGAGAGTGGAAAACTCGTCCATTATATATTCTAACAATTTCGCCGCCAGCGCGTGTCATATGTCCTGCGGGGTCGGACGGAAGCGCGAGAGCGAGGGATGTAAATGGGCGCGTTAATCCGCAGGAAATGCACTTGGCCGCTGCCGCGGATTGATTTTAAAAAGGTTAATACAAGCCGCGGAAGAATTACGATCATCGAGTGTCATTGGGCGACCGGCTCTCGTTATCGAATATAAATTAAACGAGGCGTTTAATTGCTCGGATATCGAAAATAACAACACTTCCGGGCATTACGCGCATAATCGTCAGATGCAGTAGCACAAAGCGGATGTGTCTACAGGCTCGAGGTATAACGGCTTCATCCCCCTTTGTGGCGCGCGAAAAAAGCGCATCATCGAAGAAAATCGTCCTGCGACGCCGATCGATTCGCCATCGCAGTCAATGCGTCCCTCGATACCCCCTCCCCCCCCCCCTCTCGAGCTTTTCTTTCTAATGCGACGCTCTGCTCTTTTCTTCATCTCGACGTCGCCGACGGGAGAGAGGAGGATTGCTTCGAGAAAGAGGATTATTGTCCTTTCTTCGAAGATACGATTTTTAGTTTGATTATGTATCGATGATTAAATTATTCATTCGCGGAATCGAATGAAATATAAAGCGAGTAGTCCCTTGGATTCTTCTTTCCGTGAAGTATCGAAGCCGCCGCATAATTCGAGAAGAGGAGCTGCAGAGGCCGGTTTAATTAAAGATCCGCGATGAGATAAGAGTTCGATTGATTCCCCGGGGAGATTCCGCGCCGCTATAATAAGCGCGTAGCGCGAGCTCTGGACACTTGTAGAGGCGACGGGCAAATTGAATTAAATTTTCCTCCTCTTTTCAATCGTCTCTATCGCTCTCCACTGTAATCTTATTCTTCTTCTTATTTTTAACGATTTTAAGAAGCGCCAGTACATTAAGAAGTTGACCTCCGCGACTTTCCAGCTTCACATCGCGGTGCTGAGAAAAAAAGTCGAATCTATAGAGAGAAAGAATCAGCGAAATTCCCACGACGAGCAGTAAACAATTAACAAGTATCAGCCTACAGCACGACCCCCGAAAAAGCCCTGGCATATCAGGCTCCTCTCCTCCTCCTGCAAATAGCTCAATTGAAACATTATTCTCCTCCAGGGTATAGCCAGCAGCATCCTCCCCCCTCTCCGGCGTTCATCTTCGCCGGTTAGAGAGTCTAGTCCGCAGCCCTCCTCTCTCTCTCTCTCTCTCTCTCTCTCTCTCTCTCTCTCTCTCTCTCTCTCGCTCTGTCGTCGTAGGAGGCAAACGAGCTGCCGGCAGGGAAATATGGCTCGCCGCGCCCTGCGTGTGTGCGTTTAAATCAATGATGCCGGGCGTGCGCAGCAGCTCGCTCCGAACCCCACCTACTACTGTGCTCCGGAGAGAGCGAGCTTTTTTCAGCAGCGCTGCAAGCTCGCGCGCGCGCGCGCGACAAAACTCGACGCGCGCGTGCGAGCCACGAGAAAAAGAGGAAGTAGCAGAGGAGGTAGAGGAAGAAAAAAAGGAAAATAGCATACAGAGAGGGCCAGCGCTTTCTTCTTCTTCTTCAAACGAGCCCGTCGCACGCGTCTGTTTTCCCGCTCGCTCGCACAATATAAACTCCCAGCATCCGGCTCGCGTAGGTACACACGTAGAGGCTCTCCGGGAGCAGCAAAGCTCTGTGTGCTCCCCTCCCTCCTGGCGCTCGCGCGAGCGTAGAGAGAGAGAGAGAGAGAGAGAGACGTGTAGTAAGAGTAATGCGCGGGCGCGCGCAGTAGCGCCTCTCCCCGAGAGAGAAGGATCTGAGAGAGCGGCGTCCCAGTCGTCGCCGAGGATTTGCCTGCAGCGCGCGCTTCCCCCCACGTCCGTGCGTGTCTGTGTGTGTGTGAGAGAGAGAGAAAGTCGGAACCGATGCCGAGAAGCAGCATCGCAGGCCTATACCCCAAAAGCAGCGTAGAAGGATTACGTAAGCTCGCGACCAGTGGAACGAGTCAGGCTGCGGTCAGACATGCCGCCGAGGAGGTCCAGGCGCCGCTATGAGTCGATGCCATCCCCGCATCAGCAGCTATTGGACTACGACACGAGTGTGTGAGCGAGAGGAGCTATACCGAGCCCCTACTACTACTACCGCCGCTACTATCCTCCCTTTAAGAATCGATCGTCGGCCTTCGTAGTATACGCCGAGATAAGATCCGCCGCGTATGCTGTGCGTATACATAAGTATATTATACATATAGGGACGTGCCTGTGTCTCTCGCGTGTATCCATCGGCCTAGACCCCCGAGAGAGAGATCTCCAGGTATACACATACTAGCATCAGAAAGTATAATAACAGTGCGCGAGTTGTGTGCGGTGAAAGAGACTACATTCGAGTCGCAGCTCCACTGCTGCTGCTACTGGATGAATCGATAAAAGGGTGACGACGCTGAGACGACGGATAGAGAGAGAAAGAGAGAGAGAGAGAAAGAGAGTTTTTTGTGTGTGCGAGAGAGCTAGATAGAGCAAGGAAGAAGAGGCAAGAGTAGCCGGTCCAAGATGAGGGCCGTCATGTGGCTCGCCGTCCTCGTCCTGCTGAGCGTCGACGTCAGCAGGCAGCAGGAGGAGGACATACCCCACGGAGAGTGAGTACAATTTTTACACTATTTTTATCTCGCGGAAGGGCCGACACACGTGCGATTACGTAACGACACTGTATGTGTGTGTGAGTCGGGGATTAATTGTCTCGAACTAATGCGCGCGGCTATGCGTGTAAAACTCGCACTCGATGGATTATTCAGGCGACGAGCACGTCGAGCTTTATTTCTTGGAATAAATCATGAGAGAGAGAGAGAGCGATATCTCCTTCCGATAACGTATACTCGCATTATTTTAGCGTATTAAACAGTCGGCCTAAATAAACGCAGGAGTGAGAGGACCATAAATTTGCCTGGCGTTTTATTTAATTAAAGCGAGCCGAGAGTTCATCATTTCGCGTATGAAGCAATTTTTCAATCAAGACTACACACACACACACACATGGTACAAAGTATAATGCATTCGTTCTTATACCCACTTCTGTGTAAACAGAAAAGTACCTTCTTATACACTGAATACTTTATAAATTATGCACGATAATCGATTGCGCGCGTAAAAAGCTCTCCGTTACAACGCACAAACGAGCTTTACACAGCAGCGTCGTTCATCGCGCGTAAATTGCGAAGCTGTATATAGCGATTCAATTCCACAGCTCTTAAACAATCCGCTATACACGCCGCGAGCGCGCGAAAGGGTGTCAACCGTCGCTTACGGCCCAGGAAACAAATGGATTGTCTACCTGTCGATTTAAATCAACTGGAATTTTATTATGTATGAGCTGAGAGAGCGACAATC
Organism: Nasonia vitripennis; assembly: GCF_009193385.2. Taxonomy (NCBI): domain Eukaryota; kingdom Metazoa; phylum Arthropoda; class Insecta; order Hymenoptera; family Pteromalidae; genus Nasonia; species Nasonia vitripennis. The sequence goes on along the minus strand of NC_045760.1, from coordinate 31,353,166 downwards.
GATAGACTGAAAGCTCGCGAGATAAATAGTTGACGATACTATTCCGTTCAAAGTTTCTTTCATCAATTCGTAAGCAGCGCGTACTCGATTCAATAATCGAATCGGCGAAGCTTTGCGCGTAAGGATCCGGTTTTTAATCGAGCGTGTGCCAGGAAGAGGATCTCCCTCGATATTTTGTTTCCATTACGTAGATCCTATCGTCCTCGCTCTAGCGCCGCAGCGAAGTATGCGCTGTAGCTCTATATAACGCGTAATACGGCAAGATGTTCCAGTCGCTCGAATGGGGGGGGGGGGGGGGGTACATATCGACGTGTATACAGCTTCGACGGCCACTCGACAGGGCGTGAAATTCCGAGCTCGTGCGACCTCCACACGTGCGCGTGTTCGGTTGTTTAAACGAACGTATTCCGACCGCTTTTACCTATACTATACGTATATACGTGCCGGATTATTGAATAAAATTTCCGTATCAGCTTTAATCGCTCATGCTCGGCTGTGAAGGATGTGCCCGATGATTTCCGCGTGATGGATCGGCATCGACGCGCGCCCATTATCGAGGAACGGAATCAAAGCTCGAAAGCTCTCGCCTATACGTATAACGTTTCAAGGTCCCTCTGGGGGAGAAAAAATGTAAAAAGAGGGAAATCGGTGCTGCGAGGCATCTTTGCGTGTATATAGACCGTCGAGAGGAGGGATAGAACGCCGGAGGCCGCGAGTCCTTGTCTCGCGGTCGCGCGCCACCGGAAAAGCTCGTGTACGACCCCTAGTGCAGCTGCGCGTGGTTGTATAGTGTAGAAGAAAGGGGGGGAGTATGAAAAAAACGACGCGCGCGCGCGCAGGAAGTTCGAGAGCTCGAAAGTTTCGTCTCTCGTGGTATAAATTGCGTATCGGTCGTTCTGTCTCTCTCATGCTTGCTCTCCCGTCGACGAGCTTTTCTGTTTGACTGCTCAAGTTTGCGCGCGCGCGCGAGCGCCCGGAAAAGTGACCCTTAACAAAGTTTCGAGTAAAATTAAGGGGATCTCTCTGTCTCACTTCTGGCGATGATGCTTCTTCTTTTTTCGCTTGAAGAAAGAGAGAGAGAGAGAGAGAGAGAGAGAGAGAGAGAGAGAGAGAGACAAGGTCGAAAATCAATGATAAGAGAAAAATTAGCCATCGAGAGTACACACCGTAAAATAAAGCAGCTGTAATCGAAGATACGGCTCTCGTCAGTGAAAATACGCTCGCTGCCAGTGATTACACAGGCCCCATTATATAATTATCCACTATTATAAAGTGGAGCGGTAGCGCGGCTGATTGAAGTAATAATATCGCGGATTAAGTGGGATATCTCCAGCGAAATTTCACAAAATCAATACGGCACACATATACTCCTCTCGCGTTAATCCGAATTTACGGGCCGCGTTTCGACGCCGGCGAGCGCGTCAAGGCTCGTGAAAACCGGATAGCCGAATAATAACCAGCCGCACGCCGGCGGCGCAGGTGAAACCCGAGCTGAGCTTCCCCGAGTTTTACACTCGCCCGCCGCCGCAGCACACTATACCCGTATTACGTAACTAACCGTGTGTATGAACCGCGAGACGGACCGTTTTGCAGCTGTATTTACACTGTCGCTCGAATTTCGACGAAAAAAAAAAACAACCGCAAAAGCAATGAGAGTCATAGCGTCGGCGCTTATTAAATAAAAGGCATCCGGTGGATGCGAGCAAGATGATAAGGCGCGCAAGCCGACAAGTTAACGGAATAGGGAAAGTTTAGTGCAGTTTTCTCAAGAGAGAGAGCTTACGAAAAACTTTGGCGCTGGGAGGGGGACGGCTCTGCAGCAGCGATTTAGAAGTGCCGTCGTGGAGATAGAAACGTGTCCGGAAAGTGTGAAGTCGAGTTTTCAAAAGACGCCGGAGAGCTTCCTCGACAAACAGGTCGGTGGCGTTTGTCGAAAAGTCGGGGACAGCGTTTAAAAACCATTACGCTCCGTGTACTCGATATAAATCAATAACGCAACGTAAATCGAATCCCCAACGATCAATCACCTCACCCTCTCCGCCTCCGCAAAAAAAAAAAAAACGAGAGAGAAAATCGCGTGTCCATAAGCTATACCGCCTGTGCATAACTTCCCAGACACTTTCCGGCCGAACCGCCTCCACCTCGAGCTCGAAAGAAACACGTCGCACGCAAAACTCCATTCTGCAATAAACGCCTCGGTGCTGTGCAGCATAAGTTGCTCTACTCCTTTTTCTGCACCTCACATATCTTTCCCTATCCTCACCCCTTTTCTCCGATTCCGCCGGGCGCGCGCTAACAGATACGCAATTTATGCCGCGCGCGCAAACTTTATCAACTTTAAACTTTGGCCGGTTACGGAGTTTTACAAGTTCGCCCGCTCTCGCGAGAAAAGATCGCGCAGACTTGTATTTTCCTAAACACGAGAGTCTCGAGAGGAGAAAATATTATTCGGGGATGGAAGAAAAAGTTTATGCTCCTTTTCGAGGGAAATTCAAAGTAGGATATCCACGCGGCCGCGGGAAATTGAGATACGCCGCGTCGAGAGCTTGTGTGTGTGTGTGTGTATGTGTGTTTGGCGGAGATGGAATTTCACGGACGACAAGGAGCGAGGGGAGGAATTTGCACGGAGGATTATCACGTTGTCGGCTCTGACGCGGTTTTTAATGCGGTTTATCGACTCGGAGAGTTTTGAATTTTCAGCTCGCGGGATTTGCGCTCTCGGATGCATTAACTCGTTATCTTCGAAGAGTGAAATTTTCACCCGCGAGAGGTATTATTACTCGTGTCAAACGCCTTCGCAACACGACGCGCTATTTTGTTATCCAGTTAGTCGTTCGGTATAACACGGCGGATAAGTGTCTCGTAATTGGTTTACTCTTTTTTAACCAACCGGACACTTGCCCTCGCGCGAAATTGTTTTCCGTTTCAAAAGTCGCATTTCAAAGCTCGCGCGCGCGCGCGCGCATTAAGGAGCTTTGACGCGCGGCAGCGGCTTAGCGCGCGGAAGATTAAAACGTTTGCGTTGAGCGCCAACCGGTTAACGAGCTCTCCTCCTTTAAGGCTCTTTTTCGTCTTGTTGCACACGCCCGAAGTGCGAATCAAAGCGCCGTGCGGTCGCGGCTGGAGTAAATCTACCGTGAATAACACGCAGCGAGCTTGAATCCGTCTCTGTCGTGCGGATTTGTGAAGTAACGAGCGTTGTGTGAAAAATAAAAAATAAAAGTCGATGTAGGTCGAAACGTGATTAGTTGCGCAACGCGGAAGCGCCTGCCGATTCGAATCGTCGTATTCAAATGTCAATTACGTATGAGCTCGATAAGACTTCCTGCACACGTTTTTCCTCTCTTTATATCTTGAAACACAATAGAGCGGATAATATTGAAGATAAGGCAAATTTCGATTGTCCTCGGCGCAGAGAGCGAAGCTAGAAAGGATATATTTATATTCCGCCGTTTTCAATTGTCAAGGAGTTTTCCGTAAATAGGTCGTATGCAACAAACGCGTACACACATAGAGCGCGTTTAACGCGTCGTCTCTTGCGCGCTATTCAGAGAGACAATTCAGGACAAACAGGCAAGTTTGATCTGGGTCGCCTCTGGCGACGGGAGTTTAATTTTCATAATTTCGAGAATTCCTATATATGTTCGGCCGATATGTCGAGAGGAGAGTTTTTCTTTCTCTAACGATTGCCCTGCACCTATGCGCTATTTCGTCTGTTACAGGGTCAGGAACTGGGCCATGAGGTTCGGCGTCGATCTCTGGGAATTCGGCAGACAGATCACCAAGATGAGCGACATCAAGAGCGTAAGTTACCTTTTTCAGCGTTGATTACTGGGTCTGATATTTATAATATACGCTAATGATTTCCTTCGATGAATTATCGATGCCCGCCTTTTACAGAAATATCACGGAGGCAGATCGGCGGTCAACAAAAAGGACGGCCTGGTGCTCGTCAGGGAAATGGCTGCGGAAGTGAAGAACATGATGGACTTCAAAATGAACGCGGTGATGGTACGTAGGATATATAAATAACTTTCGCGCGCACAGCATAGACCCACACACGCGGAATCCGTTATAAACGATGATTTATTAAATTAATTAAGCCCCGCGCGCTTGGTATAATTCCCGGCGAGTAAATCTCATTACGAGTCGAAAAATCTCTGACACGCGCAATGAAAATTGCCCTAATTAAGCAGAGTCGCGTAATAACACGGGAAAGGCGTTGATGCGCTTTCAAGACTCGGCGAAAGCTCTCTGCCAAGGATTAGGAATAGCTCGGGGACAATGACCTTTACCCCCCCCCCCCTCTTTTATACATACATTATATTACGCGTTGAAACACCGAGATAATTCGCGAGTCGAGAAGCGAGACGTCCTGCGAATTATGTTATTATAATTCTGCGAATTTCATATGAAATAACTATAACATCCTTGCAGAAACTGATGGAGAACGCGGAGCAGGCGGCGGTCTCGGCGTCGCGGGAGGGCGCGGTCTCGCCGCCCAAGTACTACGCGAGCCATCGCATCAATCTGTACGGGGACGACGGCAAGCTGAGCTCGGGAGCGCGGGAGGTCAACCTCACGGCCAACCGACACTTCGATCACCTAGCCGTCAACCTCAGCCTCTCGGCGGTCCTTATGCCACCTGGCGTCAAGGACACCGGTAATGATCCCCATTCTCCGACCTCGCATGCGCTGCTGTGGTGGTGCAATCGTTGCGGTCGTTATGCAGTGGATAATTTAGCTAGATTACGTCCACCCACGTAACAATCGCAACGATTGAAGTTATTCCAAAGAGCTGAGGGAAACAAGTGAACAATTTAAAAGGCTAATATTTCAGCTCTCATTTGCATGGAATGGCTGAAGACGGCGTAGCAGCAATTCCTCAAATGCATTATTTACGTTTCTCTTTTCTTTTCGCCCTCGCTCTCTCTCTCTCTCTCTATCTATCTGCTCGACGTCTCGTCCGGCTGCTGGGGAACGCACAAAAGAATCCGACGTGGCATCCGGCCTTCAATGGAGCGAATACCTCGACCCGCTCTTCGTCAACAATTACGAGAGCGACCCGACGCTCTCCTGGCAGTACTTCGGATCGACTTCCGGCTTCTTACGCCGCTTTCCCGGTGAGCTTTTGTTCGTTGTACACTCTTATTCCACCATCTCCTTCTCTTTCCTGTCTTTTGCGTCTGCGGGGCTACTATACCGCTATTTTCACTTTCTACGCGCCGCGAGAAACGTATAGTATAGTAGCCTTCTCGTGAGAGATCTCATTGAGGCCTACAGCGATTTTTCACTTCCGTATCCTTATCCTTCTTTTTCCACTGAATGAGACGTTTGAAGCGCTGAGCTTTCTCCATTGATGTTAATGAAGTCTGTGAATTCGACGCTTTTTATCATTCTTATCAAAGAGAATCACGGAGTATTATAGCGGTGGAAGCTTGGCTTTTACAATTAATTTCTTTTCAAAATTTGTTTACGACGAGAAAAAGAATATAATCTGGCAAACTTGACTCCAGCAATCTCGTGGCCACCAGTGGACGCCTCGCCGTCGCAGAGCGGCAAACCGGTGCGCGTGCGCGACGTCGACGACTTCCGGCTGTCGGAGTGGTTCGTGGGCGGCGCCACCTCCCCCAAGGACCTGGCGATTCTCGTCGACGGTACCAGCCTGTCTTCCAGCAAAATACGCAAACTCGTCGTCGCCACGACCAACGCCGTCCTCGACAGTCTTGGCCCTAACGACTTTGTCAACGTGTACCGGTATGCCGAGAGCGCCGAGGAAATTGTCAAGTGCTTCAAGGACAGCATGCTCGCAGCTTCGCCCGAGAACGTCAAGGAACTCAAGGTGGCTAATTCATTTAAATGTGTTAATTTCATCCTGAAACTGGAACGTTGTATAAGTATTCCTTTCAAACAACCGCATTTCGAGCTTGATAAACGTAATTGGCTCGTCAATTCTTAATTCGAGCCCTCTGACCTGAAATCAGAATCACCGGTGATCGCAATATCGGCCCGGATACGAGAATATGCGAGCCGACCCCGATTACAAAACTAAAAAAAACTTTTGCCACCAGAACGCGATGAACAACCTGAAGTCCGAATCGCCGTCCAACATCTCAGCGGCGATGAGCACAGCCTTCGAGATCCTGCACAAGTACAACAGGTCGTCCCAAGGCAGCCAGTGCAACCAGGCGATCATGCTGATCACCTCCAGATCCGAGGGTCCACCCGTCGACCTGATCAAGAGGTACAACTCGCCACACATGCCCGTCAGGATCTTCACTTATCTCGTGGGCGGAGACGACAGTCAGGAGCTCCACGACATGTCCTGCAACAACAAAGGTTCGTTATCGTTATTTATTCTGTGACTAAATAGTCCTCTATATACTCATGCTACACGTTCGGGTTTCAGGATTCTATGCCAGAATAACGAACATGGAAGAGATCAAGAGCAAAGTATTCGAGTACATCAAAGTAATGGCCCGTCCGATGGTCCTCTATCAACGCGACCATCCCATCCACTGGTCCCCGGTGTACATCGGCGGAAAAGTAAGTGACGACACAACAGAAAACACTTCGCAAAATTCGGCAAAGCTGCCTGTAACGAGACTAACACGGAAAATTGAATAAGTATGATCAATGTCTCGGCACTTTTCAAAATTACTCTGGGAAACTACTGGGAATCCGCGCCACTTGTGGAAACTTTAAATTAATCTTCTTTCAAAGTTTTCATACCGCCGCGCTTATTTTAAGCGCGTTATTCTCGAAAAAAAAGAAGAAAAATGCTACTCAAAGTCGTTGCGCGCACCGAACATTGCCAAAGTTTTATTTCGTTCTAATCTCAGCGCGAGGATTTTTCCTCTTTTTCCGCGCCGCAGCCTTATATTTCCGCGCAAGGAAAAAAAATGCAAAGAGGCTTTCTCTCCCCGGAGAAGTCGTATAATAATTTTACTGCCTCACCACTGCGAAACGACGCCGCGGAAATATATGCGCACGCGGTATATCCGAAATGAAAGCTCTTTTATATCGGCGCGTTAAACTCGATAAGTTCGCCGTGAAATCCGAAAAGAACGAGGAACGTATAGTACAGACGAGGAGAAAGAGAAAAGTCAACGTATTTTCGTTGGACGACCGGCGACGCGCTGGGAAAGTCGATAGTTTCGGAAGAAGGCAGCTGTGCGCGCAGGAAGCGAAAAGCTTCGATCTCTCGAAGTGTCATTAAAACGATCGAGGTGAAACGTACGCTCTCGAGTAGTGTAGAGGAGTAGGTCCGCCACTACTACCTCCTCCAAGTTTAATCAGATTAGAAGCGGGCGTTAATTGTCTTCATAAACTTTCAGAGCAGCAGATACGGCCTCGAGGGTCAAGGTCAACTCATGACGTCAGTCACGGCGCCTATATTGGACCGCAGGGATCACACGGTAATTCAAAGTGCATTGCTCTTATATCGCCCGCATGTGTGTGTGTGTGTGTATCTGGATTCTTCTGGTTTTTTAATGACGAAGGTATTCCGAGGTGAAGGGGTTGATGCACCGAATATATCTGGAGTCTGGTAGTTAAAATTTAAGAGATAACGATTGACTTTATCGCGAAGTCGAACTTGAGGAATCCAGAATAATTGTTCTGAAGTTTCTATTGGATAATCAAGGCGATGCTTCATTGCAACGATTAATTATGCTCTTGTTTATGAATCATAGGAGAGATCGGCTAATTTGCTGGGTATCGTTGGGACAGACGTACCGATCGATCAGATTCAGAAGCTTGTTCCTCCGTACAAGGTATGTGAATATTGAGAGCAAATTAAGCAATTAGCCACGCAAACTACAGCAATGAATATAAAATTATTTTTTTCTCGATAGCTGGGAATAAACGGTTACTCCTTTCTGGTGGACAACAACGGACGAGTCTTGTACCACCCTGATCTACGCCCCTTGGTAAGAATAATTTAATGCTTAATCGAATTGAAATTGGTCAGTAAGAATTATTAACGATTCTTCTTTCACAAAATTTCAGCCTGGAAACGTTGAAGTGAGTATACACGTCCCATAAGAGTTAAGAGTTAAACTTCGGGAAATGATTGCTAATGATGAAATCGTTGATTTCAGTATGATGAGACACTGAAGCGGAAATACCTCAGCGTCGACCTGTCTGAAGTAGAACTCTCCGAATTCGACGGTCCGATGCACTCGTTGAACAACTCGCTTCTTCTCGACGTGAGTTTCGATAACCAATTCACCCTCAAATAACGATTAAACTTGCATTTAAAACATCCAATTCCAATCCCTAGTTGAGACACGACATGATCGACCAGAAGGAGGGAGAGACCGAATTCTCCGTGAAGATTCAGTACGACGACATGGTAAATATCGAAAAACAAGACTCTATACAGTACGAATCATTGAAACATTCAAACCCACCTTACCGATTCCCCAGAAACGAGTATCAATCAGACGGCACAACTACTTCTACAAGCCGATCGAAGAGACGCCCTTCTCGCTGGGATTAGCGTTACCCGAAGGCTACGGCATGTTCGAAGTTCACGCCGAGCAGGAAATAAGACATGCCAAAGTCAACGGTTGGTATACTGTACAAAAACGACACATACAAAGCTCGCATTCATAATTTATTCCGCATTAAAATCGCGCGCGATGAAAAATGCACGCCTCGCGCCTTACGAATGCAGCGTTCCGATGTGCGCGGCACGAGTTAATTTTAAAATTTTTCATCATACGCATCTAATTAAATTCGCGGGAGAGAGCGGAGGGAAAAAATTTAATTTCATCAAGTCGCCCAAGAGTATTATCACGAGACAAACGCACGACACGCATCCTTAATATCTCGCGCGATGACGGCTGCAATGTCGCGAATTTTTCATTGACTCACGCGCGGGTGGACAAGTGCGGCGACGCTTATTTCCAAATGAAAAATATCTGGCCACGAGGAGAGAGGAAGTGAGACTGCCGTATATGAGTGTCTGCAGTGTATAGTCGCGGTGTGCAGCGCGCGTTTACGGCGCATTTAACTCGACGCGGGAATGCCGTGAATTCGTAATACAGTATGAAAAATTGAGAATGCGCGCGAGAGAGCGTATATCTGTGCGGCGGCCTCGTCCGTTATCCGCTTCGTGCCTTGGCGTCGATCCTGATTCTCTCGATATATACCCCCTTCCGCATGAGAATCGCTGTGCCGTTTTTTAATATTGAGGAACAGGGAGAGGGAGAAGGGGATTGAATTCCGGGGCAGTGATATAAGTGTCGCGCCGGGCGGGTATCGGGATTCCGGATTCTCGAAGCAGCTGCGGAGGAGACTTTTCCCTGCTTTTGTCGAGAAGAGCAGCCGATGAAAATAACTCTCGATTTCAGTGACGCAATACTTCAAGGGAGACCGATGGAAGGTCCACCCGGACTGGACCTACTGCGAGTACTACTTCGAGTCCGAGAAGTGGTTCGGCACCCCGGAGGAGCGAGTGCTGCATTTCCTGGTTCAAGCCCACAATCCGGGCTGGAAGTGGCGATCGATGAGACCCAAGAGCCCGAGCTCGCATCAGAAGCCGGCCAGCAAACCCGACAGAGATTCGTACTACTGTGAGCAACTGGACTTTTATTTTCTGAAAAATAAAAATAGAAGATTGTAATCGTGTGCGTCTTGGTGTCGACAGGTGACAAGGGATTGTTGCAATCCCTGGTGTTCGACGCCTGGGCGACCGAGGACTTTGACAAGCGAAGCGAAAAGTCCATGCAAAAGGAGGACAAGTAAGTGAACTTGCACTAAGAGACAGACAAAACAAGCGCCGGTCGAGGCACGACCACGAGCACAATGATTTGTTGCTATAATAATTAAACACATATAATGAGCACCAAGTATTAACTCGCACTCACTCGCACTTACGCACTCACTGCACCAAGGTCGATCGATCGACTCGCACTCGAACGAGGATTCCGATTTTCGAATGATGAATAAGCGGTGCTTACTCGAAAGTTTTTGGGAAGTATCGGTACGAAAGAAAATTTCGTAATGAGGGCAGACTCTGAATTGCAATCGATTGATGTAATAAGGGCGGAAGGTGTTTTTAACTGTCTGCTTTGTATCGAATTTTCTATCGTATACAGTCACGTAATAAGCTAAAGCTGGATGCCTCGAAATAACTTTCAACTGTTACTTTATGACTCGATTGCTGATCAGATATATTTGGTCAATGTATATTTCCACTTTATCGATTTATACGAGGAATTGACTTTTACCTAATAAAATGAGCAAAAAATGCTCCAGCTTTAGCATTAATGCAATTTTTCAAGAAGCAAACTTTCTGAAAATAAAATTGCTGTAGAAAATTGGCAAAATATACTTTTAGAAAATTGATAAAATTACACTTCGTAAATTTCGAATCATGCAAATCCGAAGTATATTTTGTGCAGTATAATCAGTCGATTATGACATATCAATATATTTAAATTCAATAATTTTACTTTGAATAAAATCGAACTAGATTGCAACTTTATTTGCAGACTGAAAATATTTTCAAAAACTCAGAGTATGGCATCTGCGTAATATCCTCACTTTCTTCTTTTAGAAAATTTAGTTACAATAGCACCGTTTAGTTATCACTTATTAAAACGCTGAACAAGGTGTTTTAACAAAAGTTCTGATTGAAGGATTCTTAGCTATATAGTTTACAAGTTTATAAGCAAAAACACCTTATACAGTTAGTACAAAAGCAAAAGAGCACATTTTCTTTTAATTTCTAACCAAGAGGAAAGTGAGGCTTGAAAAAAGATCGAGAACCAATCGATCGATTTCACTGTTTATAAATATATATTTATAATTTTTTTATATGAGCACCGCACAATTATATATGCACAATAGCACAATATTCTATGCACAATTGCACAATTACTGTTCTAACCACAAATTTTATTTACAATGTTTCTTGTTTATTGTATATTTTTATTATATTATTGTGTGTCTTCACCGCCAGCCCCATTGCCATACTGATGGCTGTACTGCACAGGTAATCACAATGCACAAGTTCTATGTTTAAAAGCTCGCTCGCACAAAATTGTATTTGCACGGTAATGTGTCCTAACATTATGTACATCTGTATCATGTCTGCCTTTTTTTATATAATTATATATGCAAAATGCACCTGCACCTGCACCTAATCTCATATCATCCGATAAAGATTCATCGAACTCGAATCATCATCTGAGCGTGTGGGTAAATCTATTTGGAAATAAATAAACGAAACCTATTTTCTCGTTTATTTAATTCGCTTGTATTTATCCACGCGTGAAATATGTCGTGCGTGTGACGTGTGATATTTGTAAAAGGATGTTGTGACTAATAGGAGTTGAAGATTTGTGGTATAAAAATCATTTGATGTAAACGATTAGCTTCATTGAAATACTTTACGATTGGCCTAGCGCCACCAAAGTTTATTAGGGGTAAATTGAGTGGAATAATTATCCTCTCATAAACATACTATTTTGAAAATATGGTAAGAAATATGATGATTCCACCATGGTTCAAAAATGAAAATGAAGAGAAAATTAATCCTGGATAGGTGATGTATACAAGCACAAGTAGAAACTACAAATGGTAAAGTATAACATTACAAAAGAAGATAGTTTCAATACTACAACATGTGAAATAGAGGATAATTATTGTAAATAAAACATATGGTTCATCTTAGAATGTAAATACAAAAACTATTCAATTTACCTCGTTTCGGCGCTAAAAAGATTACCTTTTGTTTCGTAGAAAAAAACGTAAAATATTATTCTTATTGTTATAATACAATTTTTGATGAATCTATGAAAATCGTAAAAATGTATGGCTATTGGTAATTTAATTATTACTAACCCAATCAAAATAACTACTAACACCTCTAACATAGAGTAATCTAAAGCTTCAAAGTAATCAGACAATTGATTGTTAAACTAAGAACGAATCATGTATCATCGACGAAATCATTACTGTCTCATGATACCAAACAGGATTGAAAGAATGTTTGTGTGTGTCTGTAATTTCATCTATAATCACGGATGCCACACATTCAACGTAACTAATCGGGCTATCGGTGCGTGTTTTTCAGCAAGGGCAAGGGAAGATTCGGAGTAGCCCGAAGTTTTATCGCAACCAGAAGTGGTCTGTTACGTTGGCACGATCATCAGCAGAACGACGATACTAGAGAGGAACCGTGAGTTTACGATTTCACGTCATCGAATATAAAAATCATACCTCACTTCGCGTTATGATAAGCACAAAAAAAATACCTCTTTCATGTTGCATAAAATTTCCAAAATGCGGGTTGGCTCACGAGAGCTTTAATGCGGGTTTGTTCTCCATCAGGGATTTCGCTGACAACTACAGGAGGGCCATGGACTCGACGTGGTACAAAAGGGCAGTCGATCAGCACTCGGTCGAGCCCGAGAGCTTCGTTTTTAGCGTTTCCTTCGATGCAGGTACGTGTCGTTTATCGTCGATCGCTGGATTATCTTCTCTGAATCTTCACCTGAAAAATGATCACTCGAACGAAACTTTTAGCTGATAATCCCAGACCATTGGTGACGGCTACTCACGCGATCTTCGTCGAGAGCAAGGGACACAAGGCTCCGGCTGCGGTCGTGGGAATCCAGTTCCATCATGCGTCGCTGTCGTCACACTTTGTCAACGTCACGTCCACCGTGAGTATCTGCAATAACACATAAAGTCAGTAGAAGATAAATTTTAACCTTCGCCGTGTGCCTTCAGTGTTTCGGAAACACGGTTTGCAAGAAGAACTGCGCTTCCGACGAGCTGGACTGTTACATCCTGGACAACAACGGCTTCGTCATCATCAGCGAGAAGCACGAGCATACCGGCAAGTTCTTCGGTGACATCGACGGAACCATCATGGACTCTCTGGTGCAGGACAGGATATTCAAACGAGTCAACGTTGTGGACTACCAAGGCGTCTGCTCGCCGCAGTCCTCCCACATATCCGCTGCCCCGACATCGTCGTCTTACTCTATCTTGAAGACCATCGCAACTGTGGGCAACTTCATGTGGACTTGGACTGTCAACCTGAACTTGGTAGACGCGCTTCAGCCGATATGGGCCTATGCATCCGACTCGGACAATGATGGTAGAGTATAACATTTATTTTCCGGAAACTGCGCCTTCTAATATATAAACAATGCTCACGGTCATTTCGGTAGATAAAAGCTGCCTTTTGTCAGTATGAATGAAAGAAATAAATTCTCTAGACGCAACGGACTGAAAACATTTTTTTTTCAATGCATTGCTCAGAAAGGAATCACCACAAAGAGATTGATAAAATAAACATGCGCTATGCGTATACGGGATCAATATGGTTTTTTATTATTCATCGCACGTGCATTGTAACTGCCGCAAAAAATGATAATAAAATTTCATATTTCACCGTAAGTTTTACCGAGGTAGAATTTTTTTTCTTATGTTGGAAAAAAAAGAATAATAAAACAAATATATTTTTCCGAAAGATAGCAATAAATAGTAATTAGTTGAATACAATTATTTTTCACTTTATTTAAGCAATTAGTGAAAATAGTTCTGTTGATTTATTATTTTCTCATAAAGTTTCATTTCTATCAGGTCTATAGACTGTCATTTTCAATTTCTACTTTATTATTTATGTTTAAAATATAGACATTCTGCATTTGTCTTCTGTCTACTCTATTTCTCATTGAATCTCAAATGCGACATAACCATAAGTAATTCACGATAAAACTCCCAGGCATAAACGCTAAGAATTTGTTGGCTAATTATTCATTAATATTTAATGAAATAAGTAACGGTGGTATTATTATGCTTACCTTATGAATCCAATTTTAATATATCTGCGTAAAAACATGTTTGATAGTCGATGCTCCAACTCAACTTTTAGCAAATTTTCTAAAAAAATAAAATTTTATACCAGCCTGATCTTGATCAATAATTCACCATCGTCGTTTGAAAAATTTCTACAGGAAACTTAGTATATCCCGATAGTGAAAATTATCCACCAGAAATGACGGATGAGGTGACAGTGGAGAATGAAGACCTGCCTCCATACCCACCAGTGGCGCAACCTCCGCCTCCGACAACCACAACTCACTCGACGACAACGAATTTCCCACCGCACAAGTTGCGGACTTGCGAGAAAAATACAGACCTGTACATTCTACAGCCTGACAGGCTCAATACCAGTGGCCAGGGTAATCCACTCAAAGGAAAGCTGACCAACTGCCACTTGTCTGGATGTGAAAGGTAAGGAGTTGTCCAAAACCTTATAAGTACCATAAAATATATCCATGCTTCATTCACAAGAGATTATGTAAAGCTATCATCAAAAACTTGCTATGTATGATCGCGCATTTTCGCTTTCCAGGCCGTTCAGCGTGCAGAAGATCAGCCACACAAACCTGATCCTCCTCGTGGTGGATACGCTCTGCCCATGCGGCACTAAGAAACTCGGCATAAGGCCGTTCGAGGCCATGTCGGAGCCAGGCGCATGCACAGCCCGGCGTGAACGACTTTACCGACGCAGACCTGCCAAGTGCATCAACTACCATCCGGAAGAGCTGGAGATCAAAGTCTGCGGAGGTTCGAGCAAGACAACCAGTCTGCAACTCGGTTTGCTACTCGTCGGTCTACTCGTCGCTCATCTGACGTGACTTGGCGGTCGATAAGCGTGTCAGGCACGATACTGAACCGTCGGTAAAAAAGGGGAAAATTGTACGCAGTTGGAAAGGTACGCAAACGACGATTATTAGGAAGTCGAAGCGTTTTTACTATAACCTGTTGCGAAGAGACGAGGGTAGTCAAGCTATTGCTCGTCCAAAGGGGTTGTAGTAGTATTAGAGTCGGTACATGTGTTACCGACTGAGTAAGTGCCGTGGAAAATCTTTTAGCGATTTTTAAAGATTTTACGTAGATCTGAAGGTAGGATTCGATTCTCATTAGTTAGGTTTGAAGCCATTATTTCGATTTTTTAGCCATCAAATTAGCGAAAACAATGTGGTAACTTCTAAGTAAGATCTACTGAGAAATTGATAGTTCTTTTGTAAGGTCGTGATTGTACCGTAAAAAACGAGACAATCCAACAGTTTCACTTGCTAAACGAGTGCAACTGTCACAAAAAACCTTATGCAAAAAGTGTCAGTTTTTATCGAATATAATTAGTTTAGATGAATATAATTAGTATAAATGCTATATTTGTAATAAATTTACCGAAATAATCGCTTTGAACTAAAATAGATTGCGTATCTTACATAATAAGAAATGTTAGATTTTAAAAAGGGTCTCTAAATTCATATTAACTCAGTCGGTAACGAAAATCCGCATAGCAAAACCAATGGTAAGCTCCTAAAATTTTCTCAAAAATAAAATTAAAGAAAAGTCCAGAGTATAAAACATTTCCAGCTGCGTAGACGACTAAGACAAACGAAAAAAAAGCGAGAATACCGAGCGATTTTCGCAGAGAAAAGCAAACGAATGCCACGTATACAGAAACACACATCGAGGCAGTTTTCCTTTTTCGAGAATAAAAAACAAAAACAAACCAAAAAATAAATAAGAATACAATTGCGAAGCAATAGGATCGTAAACGAAGAATCGCGAGGGGCGCGTTCGAAAACGAAAAAAGAGAGGTAAACGACGCAGCTCCTCCCGACGAAGCACAAAGAAAGAAAAAAAGAAACCTATTTTTTGCAAATTCTTTCTTTTAGAGAATTCGTACGATAGAGCGAAAGCGCGTGTGCGAGAGTAAGAATGAGTGATTCAAGTATATACAATAAAGGAATATATACTTTTTCGCGAGTTTCTAGCTTTGACATATACACGTGATGATTGTGAAGTAGTAGACCTTTTTCGCCAAGGTGAAAATAAAAAGCGAAAAAAAATAATAATATTGAAAACACGGGCTATTAGCGGCCCTATAGAAAGGTCGCATCGACGAGTTATGAGAGAGCAAAAAAAAATCGAGAAAGGAGGAATGTGTCCTGGCGCTGGCAGCCAGTAGTCGAACAAGAGCTTTTTTCGAGAAGAGAACCTGACTAAGGACGTGTAGAGAAGAGCGAAACTAGAGGGGGACAGAGAGAACAACGCGCACACAAATTTTACTAACGATCTAAATACGCCTACGTAGGTTATTAACGATTAAGTTATTAAATACCGAGCAAGAGCAGAACAAAGAGGAATAATGAGAAGAATAACCGTGAGACGAAACGTTCATATTTCCAGACTCGATCGAGCGATGATCGATCCATCGATCTTGAATTCTAACGATTCCGCGCGCACAGACGTGAGAGGCCGTCCACATGAATATAAAAAAAATGAACGAGAGCACCATACTATATTATACGCGCGGGGACGTTTTTCCGTTTTTCGACGCGTCATACACAGCCCCCCACACACATACTCACATGTAATATACGTAAAGCCAGTGCACAAATGTAATTCCGCGTATGAGGCAGCGTGAAATGATTTTTTATCGACCTGATAATCAAAACTATCGGTTTTTTTACAATTGATTTTGATCTTGAGTGTTCGAGTATACAAGAATCAAAAGCCGCAATAGCACCGTTGATAACATCAGCTTTTTTATTTTTGTATTATATTACGATATCTTTTGATTTTTGAGTCTTTTTCACCATTTGCTAAAGTAATAATCTACGGTCTCCAGGTTTCATCGACGCCTAATCGAGGAGTTATAGCTATGCGCTAAATTAAACCTACTGCAAAATCCATGTTCATATAATTATACCTATACATCTCGCGGAAGGAAGAATATAAAGCAAACTAAAAAACGAACAAAAATGGAAAACGCAGCTACAGCACAAGTTATGTATTTCACATCTATCCGTAAAAAATATAACACAGGTGCCTTCGAGTTTGATTTACAAAAAAAATGAAAAAAAAAGTATCTAACGTCTGACGCAAAAAGTCGATAATATATAGGTCTCATCGAGAGGGTAAACTAAAATAATATCAAGAAGCGAGTATAAAAATCCACAGAAACGTCAAAGTCGAACACAACCAACAGAAAGCTCGAGCGCTTGAAAAGCGCAAGACGCGAACTATATGAAAGAATAAAAAACATACGAGGAGAAACTTGAAAAGCATCTCCGAGAGCAGATCGGAAAAAACGCAGCAAGAGTGAGGGAAAACGATTTTTTCAAAAATAAAAAAGCGCGATGCGAGGATTCCGTTCACGTTCCCATACATTTCTCGTGTGACTCCTGGGCGTATATGTGTGTGTGTGTGTGTGTGCGTGATGTGTTTCGAATTTGCAGTACGTATATAAATACCTGTAGACGCAAAATTGGCGCAAGAAAAAGGTTCGCCGATCTCGAGGAAAAGAAAAATCTTCAGTAGTCGTTTGTAGAATGTTTCCCCCCTTTTAGAAACGTGGAAGATAGAAGATATGAGAAATCGTATAACGAGGCTCTACTTTTTACACACTTATTTTTTCTCTCGTGAGTATATAAGTAACTAAGCAAAAGGACACGACATCCCGTTGACACTGTTGACAATATATATGATATTATATACTTGTGAAGTATTATTACATTAGCCCCGATTTTCGAGCTCTTATCGTGTTGATGGCGTTTGAGGCTTTAAAAAGTAAAACGAGAAAAACGGAGTCGACAAACAAAATATATTAAATATAGTAATGATCTCTAATCTTTATACTCTAGTAAAGGATTAAAAAAAATTAACAAATAAATAAACGTTATCATTATCTCCCTGTTTTTTCGTTTTAAATGTTGAGAAATTTCTAGTATACTTATTAAAACTAAAGGCGAGCCGATAACTTATTATATAGAATCGTGTCTAATCCCCCCTTTGAATTTTTCGATGAGAGAAAGATGCGCTCGCGAATATTCCGGAGTTTCCTC
Source organism: Nasonia vitripennis (assembly GCF_009193385.2). Taxonomy (NCBI): domain Eukaryota; kingdom Metazoa; phylum Arthropoda; class Insecta; order Hymenoptera; family Pteromalidae; genus Nasonia; species Nasonia vitripennis. The sequence goes on along the minus strand of NC_045760.1, from coordinate 31,335,272 downwards.
GTTAACGACATGTGCACAAGTGGGCTGAGAATCTTGGCAAACGAGAAACACGGCTCTCGAGAGTATTTTTCAGTACAGGCTTTATGGCAGCGAGGCAATGAATTTTCACGAATTGTAGAGAGAATTAGTTGTCAATTTTGCTATAATGTGATATATACTGTTGACTTAATTATTAGTATAACGAAAAGTAGAATAGTGTTATTGGGTATATGATATTATATTCGATTCTATATTGACTTTGTTTATTGTTGTGAGGAAATTTTATAAAGTAAGATCAAATCTTCGTATTAGACGATAATATCGTGGAAAACGATTAGACCAATTTTATTTACACGCGACTATGATATTTTATATAGTTTATATGACGCTAGAGGAGAAATAGTACAATACAAAATAATCGTCGTAGAGTGATAACGATGTATTCTTTATTTACTGTGTACTATATATATTTGTATAAATTAATTTATTGTAGGAAAATTAAATTATTACGTTATGTAAGAAAATTCACGCACTTCCATTAATTTAATGAAAAAAATGGTACAATAATTAGATAATTAGTAAGACAACGCATGCATTACACTCTTCCTTTACGAAAAGTGATGAGCTGCCATAAAGCCGGTACGTATAATCACAATTATTGAAAAAAAAAACATGTTTGCCAGGATCCGGACTCGTTGCGTCAAAATCAAAACACAGCAGAAAAATTGCGGCGAGAAACGAAGAGCAGAAATTCTATTATTGTACGATATACAATCTAGATGCATAATATTTAATTGTTGAGAGATGTGAGAGCGAGCGCGCGAAAAGTGGGAAAAGATAAAAAAGAGAGAGAGAGAAAGAGATGAGAATTACGAACCTTGCAGACAATACAGCACATTATTAGAATTTGTACTCCGCGACGGCTTACGCGAAGCTCCGCGCGCGGTTACTCTAGCATAAAAAGGTATATATATTATATACATATAATTAATATATATTATATAGATAATAAAGTTACTGTTGTTATGATCATTATTAATAATATCGCGTTTATTATATACACCGAGTTTTTTCGTAAAATTCAACGGTTTTACAGTATCTTTTAAACGAACAGAATATAATAAATCGAACGAATATTACGAAGGAATGACAAAACAAACAAACTATATATCTCTCGTGTCGATGGCGAGCATAATGTATGTATCATATATAGCATATATATCGCCGCCGACACGCAAGACGTTCTCGCATCGCCCTCGATATATATATATAGAACGAGAGAAGGAAAAACGGACATGGGACGTGTGTTATGGCACGAGTCGATGGTTTCCGCGTGTACTTTATATATGTATATCTCTAAACGATATGAAGAAAAAAACACACTTGTAAGCGCTGTATTTTAAGCGAAAAAGCATACGCGACTCTCTAAATTTTTTTAAGCATAAAACGCGAGTGATTTAATCTTCCATTAAAGGTGTGTTGTTGTGTACACTATAATTCTCTCTCTCTCTCACTGTGTGGAGTTAGGTATATTGTACAAGGTTTATTTCCGCGTATATGTATAGCACACTGCACAGACACACGAACATGATTTTCGAGAGAGGAGTGTTTTTCCCCCATTTTTTAGACGAATTTGTTAGGTGTAGAGGTATACTCATATCGTACATATTTTATTATCAAGCTTTTATATAAATATCTATGAAACAAAAGCTTTAAAAGAACGAGTCGTTATAATTCTAGACGTGTTTTGATATAAAATAAAAATCTTAAATTTTTAACGAACAAAAAAATAATACAATTTTCACTGTGTTTTACTGGAAAATATTTAGAGTAGCGAACAAAAAACTATCGAGAAAAACATAATGACGGTGAACTGCTGCAGAGGAGGAGTTTTAAAAAAATTAAATAATTGACTGCTCAACGTTGGCTTCCAAAAAAAAAAAATACAAACTAAACAAACCGCTTGCCTAAACACATCGCAAAAAAAATGTCAAACGGAAACTATTATAGCATTTACCTAAGACACGAAGAAAAGACTAAGAAAATTTTCGAGAAAATACGCGCGCTTGGGGACTCTTTTTTGTGTTTCTGAACTTTTCCGAGCGTTACGCGATGATTTGCTCGCGATACGATGTAATGTACACACACAAACGCAAACAAAAAACTTCGAACGTCCTATACAAAAAAAAATTAAGATAAAAAGAAGGAGTGTGCGTGCAGCCGCTATGAAGGCAGACAAATATATACGAGAGATGTGTGTGTCGGAGGGAATTTTTCCCTCGATGTACGGGCAACGAAAGCGTCTGTGGGACAGAGATGAAGACGAGAATGCGACGGGAGGAAAATCCTGAAAAATTACAAAAAAAAGAGAAAAATATAGCAAACAAGGTAAAACAATAAGAAACGTCCTAGACGTCGAGCTAGGGGTGAAAAATGAGTTAATCAAACTGTATCACACCGACGCTGAAGAAAAAACCAACAAATTCACCTTGAGCCCGCGTGTCTCTTCTCAGGTCCGAGATTGAAGGAAAAAAAGGGAAATTCGAGGGAGAGAGATGTCATTGAGAGTATGTGAGCGAACAAAAAAAAACAAAAAAAATTACAATAGGGGACCGAATGAAACGGTTGATAATAAGAAAAAAAACAAAGCGTGAAAAGTCGCGAAAGATTCTAGAAGATATTCGTTTAAGATTAAGGAGAGAAAACAAGATGAAAAAAACAGGGACGGGTTGAGGTTCGTTGAAAAATGAAACCTGAACGAGCGAGAGGGTGAAGGAAGGGGAGAGGTGAAAAGCGAAAAAAAAAACATGAAAATCCTTTTAAAGTGTCCCTGGATACTACTAAGTCTTCCATTATTCATACGTTAATGTTTAAACTGATGAGTATATTTGAAGTGAAAAAAAAGATATAAAGTGTAACATATAAATTTATCGAATTCATCATATCGATAACTATTAACTATAACTGAAAAAAAAAATTACTCACACGAGCAAGCACGTGCAGCGACGACGATGTTTTACGGGGGTGAGGGCGAGGTTCTCGGGGCGATTGCTCGATCTTTTGAAACTGATGATTTTCTTTCATTGTTCAAATTCAGATAGTCAATATCGCAAAACGTTACAACAATTGTACTCAAAGATACAATCTGCCGAAATTGACGGGGCAGACATACCAAGCACGAGATCTAGCAATCGCTCCAAAAGATATGCGGGATTCAAGCGCTACAAAAACGATTTTGTATCTTTTGCAGTATAAATATTCTACTTGTTCGAAGGCGTTTTACGAGATGTACTCGATGTCATATTCCATCTGCTTAGCTATAATAAAAAAGCGACTAAAAATGACGAAAAAGCCACAAAAAAGGTATACTGTACACTGTGCGACGTTTTGGAAAAGCGAAAGGATAATAGCCAGGCTGAACATGAGAGAAACAAGGGACTCTGCGTCTGAGTTGCTCGCGTGACTTCCAACAATGCCCTATATGATATATTATAATATTAATGATAATAACGATAATATTAATAATAACGATACTATAATGATAATTCGCCAGCGAGAGAATAAAAAAAAACGAGGAAAACGATAAATTGGCCTATTTTTGTATAATATCGAAAATATACAAAAAAAGAAGGGAAGGTAAAGCCTACGCGAACTCTTCCTCGCGTCCGCAGCTCTTTTTTCACTACACCCTTGTACGACGATAAGCGTTCGGTTTTGTTTATTTTCAAACGAGATGATATTATGAAAATCCCCCAAGAGTAACACAGAAAACACATGGCTCTATATCGAGTAAATTGTAGCAACTTCGGCACTCGGTCCCTCGCTTCGCTGAATTCCAAAGCAGATGTAAAAGCAAAATCCATTGCGTCGACGTCGAGAGAACTTATATCACCGACGGACTTCCGATGGCCTTATACGTTTACGATTGTCATTGAGTGTGTGAGAAGGCTCAAAAGTTGTTTCGGAAGCTTCGGAGAATGCGAAAGACCTGTACCACGCGACAGTTGAAGCTTTTGCATTGTCCGGTAAGCTAATGTATAACAATGTCGGCGTTGAACAAAATAATCTTGAGAAGCGCGATTCAGTGACTCGAGAAACTCGCCTGCTCATCGTTTCGCATTTTTCAGATCTTTTCCGGCCACGTGATGTACACACAGACACACATATGAATATTATAATTCAATGGGCTTTGCGTTAATATGACACTTGTGTTCCTCATCTGTCGAGTTGATCATTTTTAACAATTCTCTATTATATATACGTGAACAAAAAATTATAACGAGAATTTTTGCATTTCTATGTATTCAACGTTGTTGAGCGAAGAAAACAAATATTTGCCGACACTTTTTTAACGAGAGTAAAATTATACGATCGATCTCACACAATAGTAGCTTCTGATTTACGAGCAAATGAAATTTTTCGTGAAACAGAAAATTTCTGTGATATGCATTGAGAAAAATAATGTGTATATATATACGTGTATTATTCGAGCATTCGCAAAACATAATTTTTTGTTCTCGTGCGTACGCAAACTAAATTATAAAACAAAAAGGCGTCGAGCGATCCTTCGGCATAATATTCGTTTATAGACAATAAGGGCAAAATTTTGATGAGACGTACAAATTGGATCGGTTGGGCTATTTCTTGACAATATATTACGTTTGTAAAGTATCGATTCAAGGCACTAATAGTGAACTGTAAAACACTATAAATGACGTATGTAAGATCAACATATCTTTTTTTATACAGCACGCAATCGCATACTTGGACCGTTTGTCGAACTGTCGCGCGTTTTATCGAATTTATCGATTGATTAAAACTCTATACATCACTTTCAGGCAAAACCTTCGATTATCAGTACAAATTTTTGATAATTTTAGCACTTTTTATACCCTGCACTATTTTAAAATTTCAAAATTGCATATCCTCGAGAAGTGGCAAACGTTCCAAGGGCTCGAACGCGTATACACATTATCCGACATGAATATTCTCAACCGATGGAATTTCAGTCTCACCGAAGGTGAACTCGAGAAAAAATATGGATGATCGCGAGAGCAAAGCAAGAAAAAACGCTGATGAATCTAGCTGAAGAGATATAAGAAAACAGAGTCACGATGCATATGAGATTGCGTGCATATATATAAAATATATTGAATCAGGCGATATAAACTCGGCGCATCGTTTTTTGCCGCAGGTTGTCTCTTGTACTTTTTAGCCTAAACCGTGTATACTTTTTAATTACGATTCAATTATAAATTCAATTCAATTCACTCGAATTCAATGTGACGCAAAAGACTGCAAAGATATAAAATATATAAAAAAAAAATCTTAGTGACTAGGTTTCTCATTTTGTAAATATAAAGAAAAAAAGATACGAGTACTGATTATGATTGTACGACTTTACAAAATAATAAAAATAAACTAATTAATGAAATACAGGATGATCGAGACAGATGTGTAATTTTACGTGATGACACGAGGAGCGTTTAACGAAGGCAAAACCGTACGAAATTTACTTACACGCAAAAATAATAATATTATATTTAATGAAGCAAAAGTTATTTAAAACAAAACAGTTGAAGACAAAAGTCGTGGTAATAGAGCAGCTACGCTGGAGCGTGCGAGGCTGGATAAAGATAAAAATGCTTAACCAAAAAAATAAGTGTCTGGATTTGGCGCGACAAAGAAAAACGACAATGGAATAATGCAAAAGAAAACAAAATCATACTCGCTCGCCAGCTAAAGATAAAAAAAATAATCAAAGCGCACGAACATTGTGTTACACATTGAATTAAATTACTGTAATTTACTCAATCATAAGGCTTCAAATAGCTTTAAACAGGCTCTCAAGCAGGATCGTGAATTCCTAAATATACATTTAAAAATGTAAAAATACTGAGATCTATTGTATAGCAATAAAATAATGTATTACGACAAGTGTCACTTATATTAATCTGGCTTTTTATTTGTTCGTTTCCCTGTCGCCACGTATGTGTACGACGCTCAACTATAACAATGAATTATAGCTGTTTCAGACTTTGATTTTGTTTTAGTATAAAAATATGGTTTTGTATAATTCATTACATAAATACATTCGTTGCGCGTTCTCAAAATAATGTATACGTATAAAATACATGAAAAGATTAAAAAAAAATGACAGTCTACTTGTAGTGCGAAGTGATTGACACTTTTGATGAGTTCTTTGATACAAAGAGAGATACGGTATTCCGCAAAACCTACATTTACTTTGTATAAAAGTTAAAATTGTTAAAATTAACTAATGACTGAAGAGCCCTGTACAAATTTCGTACAAAAGTTTCATACTTTTGATTTCACTCTGGTCATGGTCAAGTATTGCTCACTCTTCCTCATATTTACCTATATATCACAACTTTCTTTAAAACTTAATCTACCAATTTAACAGGCAAACCTCGCACGACAATGGCAGCAGACGTCATATACTGTTTGCATACATCCTTTGACTTGGCCACAGCTAGCAGCATGTCTGGTTCATTTTTGACGTTTGCAACACGACCTTGAAATTCTAGAGAAAAAAAAACAATCGTTAAACTTAGTACAATAGAAAATGAAGCGTATAAGTTGTCATAAATTTACCGAGTTTTCCGTGATACCACAAAGATTCCTTGACACCATTCCAAGATCGTTTGTCTTCGGATGATGCCCATTTACTCATTAATTTCGCTGTCATGAGGTCAATGTCTCCATCGGTTACTTCCCACAACATTCCTAGTATACACGGACTAAAAGAATATGAAATATTATTAACCATCCAAATATATGGGTAAAGCTAGATAAGTATATACATACCTGCAAGCCATCAGATACTGATTCGATACTCCATATGCTGGCATTCTGCCACCAGCTGGTATAAGTTTTATACTACTGCAGCCAAATAAGAGCACAGAAGCCAAAACTCTCATTCTTTCAATTTCCTCGCCGTTCAAAAACTGTATACCACTTCCATGTCCACTGTAGCTGTATTTCAATGTATCAAACGTGAGTTAATCATAAATTACTTAGGCATACAAAATTTGAAAAATAAAATCCTTTGTTTTCAAACTTACAGAAGTACGTGATATAGTTTGAGGGCATTTTTGAAAAATTCCAATTCTGGCTTTGCACCATACAGTCCTTTCCAATTTGGTAGCCAATACTGGATAAACGATTTCATTCTGTTTTCCATTTTGACTAAGTCCGAGGATGGATTGACAATAAATGTTCCCAAATCTTCAGATTTTTTAATTATCTTGTAACCTGCTTGGATAGTACCTTGATGTTGCTTGAACAGAGCATATGCGATGTGCAAAGAAGGAAATCTTGTAACCGGTTGATGTTTCAGAAGTTTTATTGATTCAAATGACAACAGATCTAAACACTAAGTAAATACAAAATACGTAAAACTTAAATGAAAGATACGATTAAAAGAGAATAAAGAACTATTGCACTTACTTCATCCACAATTAAAATAAGTGTTTTTCTTTTGGCAGTTTTCAATGGTTCCATGACTTTAATTTTTGCTACAATAGACAATATCATATTTTTGGCAAGTTTTTCTTGCTTGGGTAAAAGTTTTTTAACTGCTCTTTCAATTTCGTACGGTTGAAGATGACAAGCTCCACAAGCAATTTTTTTGAGAAGCCAACGAGTTTTCACTGGAAATTCTTTACTACCAAAATGATGGAAAATAATTAGACATAAAGCACCACTTATGTGATAGAATTCAAAATCATTTCTACTTACATTGAAGAATCCGCTATCAGCTTATCGATCATGTCATGAATATCCTTCACTAAGTCTAAACATTCTAGATAATCAGCCAATAAAAGGACTCTCCATTCCCTTAACCAGGAAAACTCCAATTCTGTGATTGCAGCCTAAAGATGTCAAAAGTTATTAAAATTTCGAAAACATACTGATCTAAACAGTAGTCAAAAATATACTCACATTCATTTGCTCATTCTGCCTCCGGCGCATTTTCCAGTACAGGTCGTTATTGTTGTAAATATTTGATAAATCTGACTTGTTGGAATTTAGAAGTGATTCCACCTCTGTACGGATGTCATACTTTGAATCTGAACACGGTTTTGGAACTTCAACACAGACAGGATAACTGGCGTTTTTTCCGGTAGGAAGAGTCATGATGTAAAGGCCATGCGAGGGTTTCAAAGAATACGCTGTCTCTTCTGGCTGTACCCTGCGCCTTATGTGTTTCAAATTCTCGTGCTCAGCCGTTATCTGTACAACGTACCATTCTGAAAGAAAGGATACGAATTATATTCTGTTTTCTTTTTCAGCACTCAATAGGATCACTATAACCCACTAAAACAAACCTGTTGGCAGTTCTTTAAGCGTGGCCACAAGTGTTGCTGGATTAGTATTCCCAAGAACATGATCAGTATCGAGATCCTTTACATTCAAATTATTAACCATTGGTTCAGAGAGGACCCTATGCCGCAGACTCATTTTCATCGTTCTGTACATTATCTGTTGGCGTAGACAGGCTGCATGAGATGCTATGAGATAACAGCAAGCTTCCAAATCTTTTCCAAGCTGAAAATACAAGTATATCAAAACTGCTTCTGACAGGTTAATTACAACTTTTTGACATAAAAAAACACTCACAGCAAAGCAGGACATAGCCATCATCTTGTAGGTACTGGAGCTCTCCACAACGGCGACGTTGAGCAGCGACGAATTGATAAACTTATCCATCTCCGCATCGAACTTTTTGACAGTCATCTGCGTCTTTTTCTTACTCGTCTTCCTTTTTCTCAAGATCCTCCCCAGGACATCGTCCAGCATGGACGAGGACTTCTCCTTGGATTCTCCATTCGAGATTTGAGTTTTGTCGAGAGACACGGAAGAAACATAGGAGTCATAGTCGAGAACCTGAGGCTTCAGGTAGTCGGAGAATATCGCCGAGGAGATGACGGTGTTCTTGGCACAGGGCACCTCTCGGAGAACACCAGGCGACGACATCCTGGCACATCAGCTCGACCGCTTTGTTGACAGTCGATGGCCGTTAGCGGATTTCAAACTGCAGGAAAAGGCGGTTGTACAGAGGTTAGGTGGAGGGGGAACTCGAGGCGTGATAGTGACGACGCCTGGCGTCGGTAAGTAAAACAGCGACTGTTGCGCGGGAAATTTGAACAGACTAATTGAATCATGAGCGTGTAATAAGGTAAGTGTTTTAGGTTGTTCGTAATTTTAATTAATTTTTTCAATTATACAGCTGTTTTTTGTTTCCGTACGAAGATAAATAGTCTTTCGTCGCGAGCGCGTAATTTACAGAGATGGCCACTCGTGCTAAAACCACGTCGTATTCTACGAAATAGGCGTAAGCTACAAATTCGACGCCGGCACAGTCGACGCCGGCGGCCGAGCTTATACGCGCAATGATAAATTAACCGCACATAACGAGCCGGTGTAATGCGTACATATAACAGCCATAGCTTGATGCAGGCAAAGCATCGATCTAAATCAGGAGATTCTGATTTACGACTATCGCGTGGGCGGTGGTGGTGTCGTTGTCGCGGAAGAGTATAGGTATACCTATATATATGCATAGTTCAGCTTTATGATCTTTTCGCATTGCAGCTTTTATCGCGGCCGTAAAATCGGCCCTCGACGACCGAGAGGATGAAAACTCCGCTGCAGGTGTGTGTGTGTGTGTGTGGCACTACAGATGTCGGGAGTTATGTATCATAGGCTGTAAGACTGGGATATCAAGCGATTCGTTTTTTTTTATTTTAAAGGCGTTGGAAATTGATTTTTGTTTTATTCCGGCTTAAAGATAAATCGAACTGTCTAGACTTATTGCGTACATGAGTATGGATTTCTTAATTATTCGAGGAAAGAGAATCGATATGTGTAACTCTAATTGAGGACTAATTCGTTCTTCTCGTGATCTCTTCGACGATCGACTTCGTCCAGGAATAACAGCTGAAAATTCAAGTTGTAAACTCCTGTAACTAGAGAAAATCGAGTCCGACGAGTTCCAGTTTTCAGGATAATCCGTTCATTACAATTTTACAACTCCGAACGCTGAAAAGACTCTCTATTATACATTCGGATGAATTAATCGTTACAGGCCACATTTTCGCAAAAATTCAAGAAAAAAGAAGAAGCTCTCCTACCTCATTAAAACGCAAACTCGACTCGAGTATAATATACCATTCAAATTCAAATAATACAACTTCAGCTCGAAACAGTCGAAATTCAAATACACACCTTCGGGAAACTTTTCTTCCAACTTTTCATCGCTGCCCTTTAACAAGCACAATTTCCACGGAACAGCCGAGGCAATGTCAAAATGCAAGCACGCATCGATCGGTTCCGCGCGGTATTAGCGAATTGCGACGCTTCTGAATATTCATGCGAATATAGTGTGTCCCGGATATGCGCGTGTGTGTGCGCGCGCGCTTTTTACGAGAAGCTAAGCATAGAGGCTGTATACACAAAAAATCGGAAGGACGAATGGCGAGATTGCGTGAGCTGGATGAAAGTGATCTGTGTGTGGATATTGGTGTGGGGCGTCTTTTATGTATGTACGGGCTGCTAATTTTCCGAACTGAAATTATTGATTCGACGAATAATTCAATTGAAAACGATATTTTTATGTTTTCATCGAATGCTGCATCGGCTTCCAATAAATTGGCTCTCCTATTCAATTTCAATTAACTCCGGCTGAATTAAAACGCTTCATTTATTCGCAAAGAATAATGCAAAACTTTTTCAATAACTATTTACCGGAAAATTCGATAATTACGAAAAAAAGCTATCCAAGGTCTTAAAAGGTAGTTCACAAACGTTGTCTACCTCGAACGTAGCCGAATGAAAATTCAGATAATTAGGAAACATGCGCAGACCCACCATATGTCTGAGGGATTCAAGTAGCTTACCTTCCTTCTCCTGCTTACCCATGAAAATAAAAACGCTATAGTAGAAGAAACAGCATTGCGCTCTCGCGTTTCGTTCTCTATTCATCTCTTTTCTTCTCTATTCATAGCGAATAATACATGGTTCGTCGGAAAGAAGGCGAATCAGCGTAATTGAATTCAATGAATAATAAGCTCATAAATATAAGAAAAGCAGCTCGGTTTTAGCGTACGTACCTGTACACGCGAATGATGAACATCGCAGTAAGTGTCGACAAGGAAATGTCCTGAAAGAAATATCTGCAGCTAAGGAAGTTTTTTCTAGTCTCTTGAGGCTGACGCGTGTTCCCAGGAGGATCTGTTCTCGGAAGGCACAGACGGATCTGATCAATGGACAGTTTTATCGAGGTACGATTGACGGACTCGTGTAAAACGAGTTTCGTGTGCGTATCGGATCAAAATTGGACGAGCTGGTGCTATGCAATCGTGTTTAATGGCTTTTTATTAAAATGTAAAGCTATACTCGAGGAAAAACAGCTTCGCTTCGTTGGTCGAAAAATAATAAAAGTAAACACTCCAGAGTACTTCGCTCCAGTGCAACGTATAATTGCTCGAAGCGCAACGAAATAATATTTCAGCAACAGCACTTCAATCCCGCGATAAAAACTAAAAAAAAAGATAACTGTGTACACAAGTACACGAGAAGGGTCAATTAAAAGCCCTTAATGGAACTCGCTTCTCCTCTCGACGATACAGTCTCGAGGCACACCCTTGTGTGGTCAGTTTTTCATCCGCGGAACAGCTCAGGTCGAATAAAGTTTTATAATTACGATCGCGATTACACTTGCGGCGAGAAAAGTTTATTCGCCGAAGGAAAAAACGCCGCAGTGACGGGGTATAATTGCGGGGGGCCGATTATTTATGAATTCCACGCGAGCCGGCTCGCGGTGGGCTTTGAAAAATGCGAGAGCTGCATACACACGATCCAGAGAAGAGTCTTTTCTTATTTACGTCGACGGCAAAGTTTTCCAATTAACAGGGGCTGCCGTGCCGGAGTTTGGTGATCCTTGCGGGGTTGACTTTACCTTCTTATTAGCACTTGAAAACGCGGAATAATCTTCGAAATCGTCACCTAAACGAGCATCGTAAAGCTCCCAAAAACCGACTTAACTCGAGAGGCATTATCTCGTCGCGCACGGCGTGCGTCGTAAAAACTGTTGTCTCTCGCGCTGAGGGGGGCAAATGAAATCACGTCATAAGTTTCATAAACTCTAATAAACGCGAGGCTCATTCACGAGCGCACTCGTCCGTCTCCCTCTACTATATCGAGCTGCGAGGGGGCGTCGAGTGGCGGAGAGAGAAAAAGCGAAAACTGGAACAACAAGTAGGCGATGAACGACGCGAAGGAGATGAAGATGCTGGAGATAAGTGTTCTGATGTAGGAGAGCTTGCGGTTTTTGAGAATTTTGGTGCGAATCTCAACCCACCTCGCAGCGACCTACTAAACATACGTAACATCAGCTGACTTGATTCAAAAAACTTCCACATTAATAATCGTCTCGGCCTCGCCAAAACACTCGAGGCGTATCGCATCGCCTGCAGCCATTAGATCCACGACAGCTCGTTAAAATTTTCACCGCTGAATATACACAGAACCATCGCACGGGTAGGGCCGTCTGTAACGGGATATTTTAATTGGCAGCTAATGAATTTCGGCCGCCGACGAGTCGCTCCCGTCGGAAATGATGCAGCTCCATTAATTATGCGACGATTCGACGGGGGCAACTGTTGCTCTTCCTTATTCTCAAATAATTCACTCCGTACGTACCACCAAAACAAGGCTGTGTATTCAACAATCAATAGACCCGGCGAACCCAACATCCTCCTCGTATTATATACGTGTATACCCGTCAGTTCTGCAAGCAATTTCTCTAACTAAGATCCATTATTAACCGCCGCGGCGCGACTCCATTCCAAGACAACACAAGATAGCGCGACGCGCACAAAATTCGCCGGGAATTTATGTCGCCTGGAACTTGATTCAATTAACCGATTGCTCGTGCGGGATCCTATGCGATACGCGCATATAGACGACGGCCGCGTTACTTCCGCCGTTGGCCGCTGTCTCGCGTAATGAAACACTTAATTGGACCTCTGTACGGCTGGAGGAGCTATGGTTTGATCGACCATGTGCACCGGGATTGAAAATCGTTTCTGAAAATTTAAACAAAGGCTGCGTGATTATATACCGAGCGATTCACGTTTTCAGCCGTTTTAATGAAACTTCATATCGAAAAGCTTTTCAGGCTAATGCTGATGACGCTTTAATGTGGTTACTGGAAAATGTGAGGTCGCGTAGTGCGCGTTGTTTACGCGATGAAAAAAGTATAGCGTTTTTAGTACGACTGTATTATACAAAGGTAAACGTGAAGAGCCGCGATGAACTATTTCGTTTCGTTTTTACTATTCCGGAGTAAAACTTTTTTCTCGTTACAAGGGCGCCGTTCGTTTGAAAAATTTCAAATTCTGGACACATAACATGTGGGCATTGAAATGGAAATGCGGGTAAAATGATATTTTTCGGGCTGAAAATTTTACGCGAAATAAAAAGTCATCATCGGGAGCATCAGTTCAGGGCTACTTTAACTCGGCAAAGCAGAAGCCGAATTTTACGCTCTATACGTGCGGTTGAACTCCGACGATGCGCAGCCGAGGCGTTGCGGTGCGGATGACGCAACAGGCGGTGAAGCCTCTGCTCTTATCACCGCAGCCGCTACCGTATATACATATATATGATTAGTAGTCTAGGCATCAAGGGGCTTTCGTGGCTGCGAAGGTTCAGTCACTTCCTCAAGTTTATGCCGCGTGCATTTTGTTCCTAAGATGCTTGTCTCGAGTATAAGTATAATATTCGAGTTAAATTATGCGTAACTTTTGCAGAGTTTATCTTTGTTGTATACGGTGTGATAGGTGTCACCTCTCGAGAAAAATGTCTAATTTAGGACACCGAGACGGGCGCTGAAATTAAACTTTCCAAGACTATTCCGCGGCTATTTGCTCAAGGAATGTACGCTTTGCATACATTCCGTGAATTTAAGCGCTTAGAGACCTGCCTAAGTATACACTGCAGACGCTGGATACAACTATTGCCAGTGTAAATGCGTTATTATTGTTATTGCGCAGATTCGCGTATAAATTGGCATACGACAAAATTACAGACCTCAAAGAACAATGCCGAGTTCAACTGTCACATCTGAGAGATGAATTTGCGCAAATTCTCGAAACTGGAATTGCAATTTCGAATGTCGAGTATATACGCAGGGAAAGTCGAAATAAAATATACACGAACTAATTCGAGAAGTCGAGATTGTCTGGCTGAAAACAGCTATGACTAACAATAACTCGACGCGAGAGGAAACTTTGTCAAGCTCAATCTCGAATGCACTACTCTCGAACTGATCAATATTTAACCGTTCCATCCTCTTATTTCGCTTATCACGACGGCAATTTTTAACAGCCGTAAATTCCCCTCCTACATCGCAAAGAACTCAAAGAAAAGGTATATTCGCCCGCAAACATGCCCACAGGTGTCACGTGGCCTAGTTCGATTACATATTTTCGACGGAATGACAAAGTGCTAATTGAATTTGAGAGATTGCGACAATATTTGCCCCCGGATCGAGGATAGACCGAGAGCGAAAATTTCCAAACGTTATACGTGCGCGTCTTCTGCGCGGATGTTTGCTTTTGACTTTTTGTCCGCTGCTGCGGGTGACGTTCGAGGATTATTTTGCCGGCTTGGATTTTGGGGAGTAGAGATTTGGCGCGAATTTAAATTTCGGTTTTACCGCAATATATGGGAGAAGGTACAACTTCTAGGGATGTATAGTATCTTCGCGGATTGTTCAAGTAATTAAGGTAGTTCAGGAGTGAAAATTGAGGAAAAGTTCGAACACTGCTAATTGTTATCGAGTTAAACACTACACTGAAAAGTCGGTGTGTAAAAATAGAAAACCCTCGCATCAGTCATGAAACACACACGGAACATCGATCAAGTTCTAAACTGAAAAAAAGTAAAACAGAATAAAAACCCACAAGCCACAGAAGTATGCTTCAATCGATAGACGAAATAAATTTTTTAAAATCCCGCGCAAAATCGATTAAAGCCGACGTTCGAGTGCCGATAAAGCGACACGACAAGTGCTTCTAAACTTTGAAAGCGAAAAAAATGAGCTTCGTGCATTAAAAGCATAATTTCTATCTTCGCAATCACTTTGGCCTGTCTCCTTTACAGCCCGTATATTTCACGCTCGGGTTACAATGTATTAAGATCGAAAACTTAATTACAGTATATTGGTTGGCGCTTCGGGGAATTCCGGTCTCTGAGCGAACAATAAATTCGAATCAACTCAAATGGCACCAGAGAGCTTGATGACGACGACGTACGTGGCGACAACAGTGCTCCGTTATATTTGCATTAATTATGCGCATAGTCAAGCTGCTCTCGAGTCGAAGCTCGGAATATTTAATCTAAAAATAATAAGGTTATGTTTAACTTTGAAAATTCATGTTTATTCATCGCGTGATATGCCCCGCACGTATATCTAACGTGTCGATGATGAAGCAACTTTTACTGCGGCAACAACAACAACGGTCTATAAATAAATAACGATTATTGTGAAAATACGTCAGCTGTATGCGTAAAAACGAGAGAGAGAGAGAGATAGAGAGAGAGAGAGAGAGAGAAATTATTCCCAACGACAACAACAGCGTTGTCCCATATCGCGTCGATAAATCAACCCAATCACAAGTCAATCCTTTCATACATCCGCAGAAAAAAAAAGAAGAAAACATTCTTATCCCACCCTAATCAATTATTCCCGCGAACCGGGGCGTCCAGCCCTCGGGAGATCCGGCTCCCGTCATAAATCCAAATCAAAATCAAATCAAATCTCCCACCGAGCTTGCAAGCTCTAAACTGCACCCCCTCCCCCGCCTCATGATCTACAATTCGCAGCGTCCATTGTCTCGTCTTTCCGCGCAAACTCCGATTCATTTTCCGCTGGTGCAACGAGCGCTAGCAGGAGAGAGGGCCGACCTTTTTCCATTCACCCCTTTCGCCGCAGGTGCGCCGCCAGCGCGCTGGGAAGCTTGCAATCGATGGCGCGTGTGGGTGTCGCGCCAGGGCCGTAATTTCCCGGAGCTTCTTTCTCTCCTTCGTCGGCGTAAGTTTCTGTTTTGCGCTTTTATCGATTCGAGTGCTCCGCCGCCGCTGCCCGCCAAACTGCTTCTCAGCTCCACGGGGAGTCGAGAGGGAATTTTATTTTTCAATAATGCCGCGCTGCCTCCTAGGCTGTTTCGTACGGAGAGCTTTTTTTCGTTCTCCGCCTCTTCAAAGCTCGTGCAAGTTTTAGAAGGAGAATTCGTCATCGCCTGGAATTGGTAATTAACTTGCGAGCGAGCTTTTATTAATTGAATTATGCAGGCAAGCTCTCGGAGCTTTCAATTCCAAGGCGTGTACGAGTTTCCGCTCCGCATACCGCACGCTTGAAAAATTAAAGTGCAAGCTCGCCATGTAAGAGCCTAAAGAAGCACAGTTACACGTTCCCGGAAAGATAACTCACACAGCGACGGAGGTACGAGCTCTCGAGTGCCTGCGCCAAGCTGAAACGTCGGAGGGAGTTATTTTCTCTCTCAAGCTGCCAGCGCAAGGAGCTTTTGATATGTAAAGTCAGACGCAATAGGTTAAAACGCTGTGTTCGAGTGGTCCGCTTCTTTCTATGGAAAAATAAGTTCGAAATCAATTTACTCCCGCGGCGCTTCCGGAGTGTCTCTCGAGTCAACTCTGACGGGGACTTTGCTCACTTTAATTACACAGTCGCGAAAAAATCCGAGCTTTCAGCGTCGGCTTAATTGAGCGTTCGGAGTAAACGCGCGTGCAGCTATTAGTCAACAGGCCAGGAACACAATGACCTGGAAACGCGAGGCAGTAAGTTTTGGCAGTTCGCCAGGGACAAGAGACGCCCGCTCGCGCCAAAGCGAGAGATTGATCACCGACGATTGAAAGCTTTATTCGATTCCTCCAGAGACCGACGCTTTTTTATGAAAAATTTCTCCCGAGACGCTCACTCGTCCTCGAACTCGCATATCGTAACCCCTTTCTCGGGACAAGTTATATACGCGCTATCGCAATATTAACATAGTGTATGCAGCGCGAGACATTAGTCTAATAAGATTATCGCGTAAACAGACCTTAAGAGCTTGCGCCGCATGATATTCCATACGCTGGAATAATAAACGCGGGCCGTGATGCATGAGCTGTAAGATTAATAATTTATATAGCCCGCACACTGCGTTATGTTTTTGCCGCAGTAGCGCGAGTTTATTATTCTTTTATCGGCCGTTTTGCAGCTCTGGGGCTTCAACTCGTGTGAATAACAGACATTCTCGAGTTTCATTTTGCAAACGGAGAAAATTTTAATATTCGTCGACTGTTTGTAAATCATTAATGTAAACGACGAATTACTGCAAACAGATCGACGCTACGGAATAATAAGTTCGACAATAACAGTCATCCGCGGCGTATAACCCATGAAAGAATATTTAGCGCGGCCACGTTTGTTTATACAAAATAAAAACCCTTCGTGCGTCCACTCCAATTCGTTTGAAAAAACCAACGCGTCATACGTTTCACAAAAAAAATACTTGGCTCGCCGTCAAACGGCGTAATTTGCAAAAACAATAGCCCCTCCTAAACCAACAATACCGGCAGCTTTCAAAGCTCTACCCCGTGGAACGTCAGCGTTAACCCGACGGTTTACCTCGTCGGCGAAATTCTCCGAGGAGCATCGAGCGGCGAAAAGAGAGACATAGAGGAACGAAGGAGGAAAGCAATCGGCGGCCCTTTGGGTATAGCTTCGCTGCATCCCCTCGAGGAATCCGTCCGCTTCGATTAAACTCGTCGACGTTGCGATCGTCATTTGCGGAATATGAATGAGCTGCGATCGATGCGATTCTCTCTTTGGATTTAAGGAAGGCGAGTTCGAGGAGCGCACTTGTTGCGTTATATTTAGCCCACTATCCTCCGCAGGAAGGATCGGCACGCGTCTAGTTCATTTTTCTATCCCGCGGGATTTTTCTTTCCTCTAACGAGCTTTCAAAAAATTGAAACCGCTCGAGCTTGCGATCATATCTTAAAGAGGGTGAAAATCGCTGTAAAGACGGCACTCGATGTCTTTGTTCTCCCGGGCGGGTCAAGTGGCCGTGTCTTCCTTATCTCGCGGTAATAATCGAATTAAAAAAGAATCCCTCCGCGCGTGATCTTTAAAGCTCTCCTCCGCAGAGAACGATGTGAGGTAAAAGCAAACGTCGCGCAAGAAACACAGAGAAAGCTCGCCTCGGGGGTCAATAGCGGAATTCGAGCTATGGAAATCCCTCCGGTAAGCACAAAGGCCGCCGGCGCTAGTACCACTGTGCGGTCGTTCCGAAAACGGCTAAGCTCCTCGGTAATAAGCAGCGTATACAGCTCGAAGTCATCAAAGCCCGAAAGAAGCGACAATCGTCGCGTACCTCGAAAAAGCTGGCTGCAAAAGCTCGCGAGAGAGAAGAGCGAGTACTGCTGCACCAAGGCTCTCTGTCTCTCCCTCCAGAGCATCGATCGAGCAGTAGCTTTTCAACCCTCCTCCTCCGCCCCACCACCGTAGGATTCGAGAGAGGAGGGCAACCTGTGCGCGGGCCGCAGGTGGCGGCGCATGTTATACAGAGCGCTGCTGCTGCTCCTCGCAGTAGCAGCATCAAAGAGAGCGGCGAGGACTCCTCGTCGCGCTCCGTCAAAAGTGCGCGGCCAAACAGGATGGAGGAGCCGACGGGGGGCCGTTACGCCCGTTATCATCGTCATCGGCTGTTCTTCGCTCTCCTCGTCATCGCATTGACAACGACGAGGACTGCGCTTGGAATCGACCTGGCCAGGCTCTACGGACACACCGCCGTCAAACGCACCGGTGGGTTTTATTTTTTTTTTTGTTTTTGCACACTCCTATATCATTGTATAGTGTCGCGGACCCCGTGTGCGTGTGCGCGTGTCTCGAGAGCGTTGATTAGGGGTTGGCTCTGAATTATGCGCAGTACTTTCGGCTATACACCTACACTAGTGGAGTTTCGTCGAGAGACTGTATTAAAGTGCTTCGAAGCTATGCACCGTCGTAAAAATTAAAAATTAACGGCCGCGCGCGAATTTTATACGGCGGCGATAATGAGCGGAGCTTGCACACAATGCGAAACTTTCCGCATCCGCAGTGTCGCTTTCGAGCGGCACCATTGTCTCTCCGGCGGACGGATCATTGTACAGAGCAAACACTTTTACGCGTTCCTCCGCTTGAATCTATGAATATCGGGCCGTATCAAGCGCAGCTTTCCGATAACGATGCGTTTGAAGTTTTCCGAGGGAAATGCGTATACCCATAGCCTCAAGCTGTATCAGTGCAAAACTAGGAAAAAACATTTTTTAAAAAAGATCGACGCGTTGATTAACGCGGCGGGAGAACGCGATTATTCAAATCAGCGCGTGAAATCTAAGCTCGGCCCTTTGTCGGAGAATTTGTTCGACGGACGCGCGAGTATAATGTGATAACTCGCGGCTTGAGAGTAGCTTTTTTCCCTATCGATATAGGCTGTACAGGTGTATGGAGGGAAAAAATAGTGCGGGGCTGTGTGTATCGATTCTTTTTTTTTATATTCCGGATAAATGCCACTCTGCGGTGTAGTGTTATTCTTTGTCGCGACGATGTGGACGGATAGATTGAAAAAATAGGCGGCGACGTTTTTTAATTGGAGGTGACGAACAAAATTTTCATTACTAAACACGATTCCGCTGTTATTTCGATTTTAATTAACTGGATGGACAACTTCGCGATTTCATTAATTATAAGCTAATACGGATTTAATTTTCCCGCCGCGAAAATAACAGCCAGACCATCAGCTCGCTCGTCTATAACTATATAGGAACAAACCATTAAAAAACGCAGCTAAATTAATTTTCCTCGAATATACACGTAAGTTCAAGCGTCACTCGGCGTACGTAAAAAAAAGCTCTTGCACGAAAGTCCCTCGTACAGAGAAAAAGCGCCGCGGAGCTTCGTCCGTCGCACACACGAGCTTTCCTCTCGAGCTTGCGTTTTTTAATTAAAGTTCGATCGCGAGAGAAAGGCAGGATCGTGTGTGTGGGTGTACGTGTCGAGGTAATGGGTATAGCCTAACCCACTGACTGACTTAGTGAACTGTGTTCCGCGCACGATATGGTGGAGAGCTTTTCTTGAAATAATAACTCAAATCTCGTCTGGAAATATCCAATCTCGGAGAGAATCAATCGAGATGCTGATGCACACAATGTTGTTGACCGTCTGCAATCAAGACACGTCATTAATTCTCAAGTCCCGAGCAAAGCATCACCGGCGGGAAATGGATTTTCCTTCTAGTCGTGCGTGCGAACATATAGCCGACGGAAATTCATTAGGTATTCCACTGCGACCATATATATATACCCGTCCGGACTATAATATCGCGTATGTATGGGAAAAAGGACGATGGGCTATTGAATGATTCAGGTATAACTGATGCGCTCGATGTGCCGTGAAAAGTGTGTACGCTTGCGGTAAAGTATAAAAAGCGAAGTCGTTTGTCATGATCGTATACGTGTGTATACTATAAACTAGAGAATATCAGATGCAGCTCGTTGTCGTATACACAGGATATAACGGTATAATTGAGGTTATGTTACCCAGCTCTCCACCTAAGACGGTATAATAGAGGACAAAGTTCAATTAGACTAAAGTTTCATACCTACGCGGAAACAAGAAACCATTATACGGAAAGCTTCTCCCGATAACATCGAAAGCAAACTCACGGCATTTCCCGTTTCGATTGTGTGTGGCCAACCGAGAGGCGTATAACCCCTTAAATCCTCTTTCGCTGTTGGGAAACAGCGCGAAATACTAAAATGAATCTGAATTAATACAAGACGCGAATATTACACTCCGGATATCCCTAAGGCTCGATTTAACTCTCGAAAAAGGATAGCTTCACTTCGCAAAGCCTTATTAAGAGATACTGCTAATTGGTTTTGTGTCTGGCTCAGTCGCAACTACTCCATAATAAATGTATGTAAAGCTTCTTTCACCTCGTCTAACGATTCCCTGTATTTACACAGAAGCTTCGGTCACTCTATACTATAGATTTTCCATCGTCGGACGAAAAAAAAAACGGGGAAGAAAAATCGTTACACTCGGAGAGAGAAGCGCGCCAGGTCAACCGTCGAAAATTTGCATTATTCGCCTCGTTAGTCGCGGCTATCTTCCTTCGCATTCGTCTCTCGTTTACCTGCTCAGCTTCGGCAAAACGAAGAAATAAGCGACTCTTTTAAGTCCCTCTCGTTCACGAATGAAAAGATCGCGTGGCTTGTGTGAGTGTGTAGAGTCGTATAATGTGAGCCCTTTGACAGCAGTGAAGCGCAGCGGAGTACTTGTCGGAGGCTGAATCGCAATTAAAAGGGCCGTGTATGGCTGGAGTAAAAGATTTACCGCTGGATTACGGTAATTTTACGAGGCTCCGCGAGAATCGAGGATAAAGAACGATTTGCCGAGGTGTTTATGGCTGCTATTGATTAATGGAGCTGTGTGTGTGAGAGCCTGACTTATGATGATGCTGCCTTGGATTTACCAGGATCGCGGTGTGTGATCCTCTTCTTCCGGCCATCCGTGCGAGTAATTGACTACCGAAAAAAAGATAACGTAAAAGCGAACTTGAAAAAACAGCATAATAAATCAGATTGACAATACAAAAAAATTCATATCGCTTTTTCCGAGAAAAAAAGAATTGAATGCGATGCGAAGATACCGTCACGAATATTTATCAAGCCCTGGGGCTTCGGTTCCGAGGACAGGTCTGCCGCTACACGCCTCCGCACTGACGTCTTGTTTATCACTGGATCAAATATTCTTTATGTCAGCCGACCCCAGAACGCAATCCATTCACCCGGCACACTACTCTCGGTAATGAGCCACGACGAGAGTGCAGTAAACCTCGGATATCTTCTTTCAAACAACACCACTGCGAAATTTTATGACGAAGCTTTAGTTAACAACGGCATAGAGAGGCGTGAATGCCGATAGACGAATGGCCGCGAATATTCTCCAAAGTAGGTCATTAAATCCGAATAGCAAGTGCAGTTAATATTCAAACATTGACAAACGCCGCATTTATTTACCGCGAAAGCTGCGCGACCGACAAACAGCCCACTATATAGTCGAGCTTGTTTGAGTTATGCGCTTGACCGTAAGCAGTGTAGTACCGACTCTCGAGGTTAATGTAGTAACGGATTTAGTGCGAATAATTTTCGTCCCGGACGTATACATAGACGAGCTTGCAAGCTTCTAAAAATAAAAGGGATGTATCTCGACTCTCTCGATTTGACGAGCCGGAAAAGGGCTTGTAAGACCCGGTGTTAATGTAGTCGGACACGTCGAACGTACCGGCCGGTACGTGACTTGTCGAAATGAAGCTTGATTGGCGAACTGCGAAAAAAGCTCGGCAAACACGATCGTTTCGGCTGAAAGTCACGAATATACATTAGATTTAACGGGCACATATATTGCAGCGTCGAGGAATTCGGGAAAAAGTCGAGACACCGAAAACAACTGCTCGAGAAATCCGTACACCTTTTAAACTTCACTGACTGGTATCACGAAAGCTCACGTGTGTGACCTTCAATTAATTCGACGAGTAAATGCAGTCCTCGCATTTCTTGCAAACACACACACACACACACACACACACACACACACACACACACATCAACGAGGCCCGATTACTCTAATTATCATACACAGCCTCGTGTTATTATGCAAACGACGTCCTAATACACACACACGATTCGCCTTTCGTCTATACAAACGAGAAACTGCATTATCACGGCGTAATCCCTCTTGAAACTCGACATTCGCGAAGAAGAAAAAAAATCCAACTTTATCGCCCTGTTCCACACGCCCTTCTTAACGGACTATTCACGAGCTTCCACCATCTCAAAAATCCCCGCATCGCGTCGCTTTTCTCCTCCGTTCCGGCGTCGTCATCGTCGCTGCGGAATCTCGTTAGAGAAGTTTGATAGCGCGAGACCGCCTACTTTACATAACAGCGCGCGAAAGATAACCCGCCAGCCCGGCATATTCCATTGTTATAAGCCGTGAGAAATTCTCGATTCCAAAGGGCGAATTGCGCCGATTATATTTTCACGGAAATCAGCTATGTATAACGTGTGTGGGTAAAGCAAAAAGCTGTGCTTGAATTTTGAATATTCGCACGCCAGGGCAGCGAGAGGGATATAATAAGCGGAATTGAGTCATCGCGGGGTCGCGTGTGCAGGCGCATCGTTGCCGCGGCCGTGTACGACCGGATATCATTTTTACGCGGATAGGGGGAGGAGCTTAATGGACTTGATTACCCTCGAGAGGTGAATATGTGCCGAGTGCGTGCGTGTGTTGGCCTGAAGATTTGCGAGTTAATGCGCTTTTTTCGACGAGTGAATTGTTGGCGTATTTCGCCGGAGCTTTGTTCGGATTTGATTGAATTTTCCGCTGTCGATACTGGAATTTCAAATATTTTCATTCAAAAAGTTGCTTTATCCACGCGATTTCGCCGCAGTGCAAACGAAAACTAACGCGTGGGATAATCGTCGAAAAAACCCGCGATAACACTCTCGTATAATCCATCATCATTTCGACCCCCAACGCAGCCAGTTAAAAGCCATATCGGGCGCGAAAAAGCTCGCACGAAATTTTCATTACCGCAAGCTGAACTCGGCCCCAAAAGCGCACGTATATGCACGCGACCTCCAATTATACGCACATACACGAGGCTTCAATTAAAAAAAAAGCGAAAGACGGAAAAAAGCGCATACACCTGCAGAATATAATTGCTCGACGAATGTTTTGTGCCTTAAAGGCATGAGAGTCAATTTGGCGGCATCGAGACAAAGAAAAAGCTCCGCGAGGCACTGAAGCTCGAGAGCTTGATTTTCGCTGTGGAGCTTTGTGTCGCTGCGCGAACTGTCGGATCGATGCACGAGGACCCGTTAGTAAAGCTTGGATTTTTTGGCGGGAAAAGTTTTACGCTTCGAAAAATCGAATGACGGAAAAGTTAGCGAATCGGGTTTCGCGTCAGTATATCCGAAATATGGGCAAAGAAGAAGAAGTAGGCCAATATGCTGCTGCTGCGCGACCAGTGCATAATATAGAAGCGTGTATTCAGGGAAGCTACTCTGTTTGCGTATACGAACTAGCCGCGCCGCGCGCGAGGCGGAAAGCTTTTTCTCTAATGAAATGAAATGGCTATTCTTTTTTTACGGCTTATTTTATATCCCAGAGACTATTTTTACGTCTAGACGAGGCGGAACGAAAGACTCGCGGATAATCTTACCGGGGATGCGCGCGGCTAAAATTTTAAATCGATTAATCCCCCCGTAAACGGAACTTGTTCGTTCTGTTTATATTCAAGCTCGGGAGAGAGAGAGAGAGCAAAGTTGAAGAAACATTTAAACGACTGGGGGCAAGAGAAAAGCGATATTTTTTCCTTTCTCTAGATTCGCGCCGTGTGGAAAGTTATTTGCATGGTAATAGCTACTCGAAGTTGTTGGATAATTTACGGCTATTTCCGCGCACTACGAGATTACACAAGCGGCTGATGCATGTTTTCGATTTTCAGCGAGTTGCAGCTTTCATTGTCGGTAATTACTCTATATACGCTGTACGAGCTGCCGAGTCTGCAGTAGAATCGCTTGATACATGTATTCGAGCTTTTGTTTGTATAAACGTTGAAAGTCGAAAGCCGGTACTTTACGATATTACACGTCGCAAATTGATTTCCTCCCACGCGCGCGATGTCAGCTATACGTGTACCTACGCACATACCTCCAGCGCATGGGACGTATATACACAGAGAAATACATAAAGCGTTACAGCGTCGCAAGCCTCCTTTTTCTCAAAGCGCCAGGCGAAAGCTACTACCGCAAGATGAAATTCCGACGTCGCCCGAGCGAAA
The DNA here is from genome assembly GCF_009193385.2 of Nasonia vitripennis. NCBI lineage: Eukaryota > Metazoa > Arthropoda > Insecta > Hymenoptera > Pteromalidae > Nasonia > Nasonia vitripennis. The sequence continues at coordinate 31,310,307 of NC_045760.1, read as the reverse complement.
CGCAATTACGAGCTAGAGAGCAAGCGAGAGAGTCTCTACTGCGAAATGCATTTTTTTGTAATTCAATAAAGCGCCAGAGCCATGTGCGACGCCGTTATAAAGCCGGATCGAAACGAGACGATGTGTATTATATTCCGTGCGGTACGAGGATATAAAAGTGTATATCGGGTATACCCGTCGAGTAATGAGACAACAGATTTCAGAAGAGAGACTGTGTGCTACGGCTGTTTGGAGGAATATACGGGGTTTTGTGGCTTCAGCTCGAGATGGTTCTATGCAGAGGTGCTAAAGTCTATCTCGTAAAGCTCGACCTACGACCGCCAAATTTTTACGACTCATTAGGAATAATAACGCGGGCTATCATGCTCGATTATACGACTTGCCTAACAACACAATATAGCATACAGCGTCGCAGCTGTACAAGACCGGTTTCCAACGCCGAACACGTCATTTCATTAAAATTCACACACTCGAGCGAATTAATCGCATTAATTACGAGCCGCACAGCTCGTGCGCAGGGCCATTAGAATTTTTAATTAAAACGAAAAACGTCACTCTTTATCAGCAATGCAATAGATGTCAAGCGGCAATTATATCTCATTTTTCACGCCGCGACGATAAAAAACGAAGTATAAACGCATCCTACGAGAAAAGCTCGAGGAGGGAAAAATTAATTACGCTTATACGCGTACACGTATAATCAATTTCAATTTCTTTGCAAATTATACCGGCGCTGTGATAAGTGCAGAACACTTATCAACTGATAAAATGAGTATGGCGATGCATCAAACGTGAAAATTAACTTTTACATGTATTATATATTTGCGGAATTACCTGGCCACTCTGCACTGACGTCATTGCATTAAATATTGAAAATTTTAATTAAAACGCACGCACACGGCGTTTCGATTCGATTTTCCGTAACTGGCACATTTCGTGTAATTACGAAGGCCAATTACAATGTAGTGAGCTTTAGAAAATATCAAAAATTCAAGTTCATACGTCAAACGCAATCCAGATTTCAAGAGAAAAAAAGCGAATTCAAGAGGGCGTGAAATGTTCATCGGAACGGAAAACGGGAAAAAGAAGACGAGGATATCTTTGTCCCATCGATGAGTCCTTTCTCTCCTCTTCGAGCGCGAAATTCCGACGTCTACCTCAAAGAGCTTTCCATTGTTGAATTTTCATAGAAAATTATAGCCATTGATTACTCTCGAGCGTACCCCGCTTATTTTCAGAAAAAAAAATGTCATAAAAAAGTCGAAGAAAAACCATGTGAAATATTTACACCGTATAAAGCCAGAAAACGCGTCTATCAATACGGCGGTTTTGCCTCCGCAGAGGTAGAGTATTCCATCGACCTTTGAATTTTTCTCCAGAGAGTATATGTATAAGCGAGGAAAAAAGGGACACACGGGGTGGAGATTTTCTTGCTGAATAATAATGCACACGCGCCAAGTGTATAAAGGATTTCTCGGTCGCTTTACTTCTTTCTCCCGGTGTGTATCGCGGCTTGCGAACACTCGATCGTCGCCGAAGCTTTGCTCGTTTTTCTCGGCAAGTTTTCATAACCAACAAAGTTTCGAAATTCAAGTCGCATAATTCTTCGTTTGCCGAGGCAATTACAAGGACGAATCTCCGACTAAGCGCCGCTGCGGCTTCATTGTTTCGAAAGAGAGCGGGGGATAACGAAATTTTTGCACTTATACGTATTACGCGTGTAAGTTTGTTTTTCCCGCGTCAAAGTTGGCTTTCACGGGAAATTGTTTTACTTCAAGTTCCGCCAGCTACCACCGAGGAAGATTAAATTAAAGAATATCTCTCGCACCGGCGACTTCGCAGCTTTTTATATATAGACACTTGCTCCCCCCGTCAAACTTCATTCGAGGAAAATGTTCGGCAGTAATTCCTCGAGTTTAAAAAAAGCTCCTTTTCTCATTCCGCGCAATTTCAAAACAGAATTTAATCTACCTTTTTAATAAAGCGTATTGTTTTTTAGAAAAAATAAACAGCTATACGTCGAGCGAGTTTATGAAAATCCCGAACATTCGTTTTGCACACAGCTTGCGAGAGCGACAAAAGAATCGTTCCAGAGCTTTCATAACAGCAGCGGCACTTAATAAAAGCTCTGTTGCGTGTGCGCGCGCAGAATCGAACTTTACGCGCTTTTTACGCTCGGTCCCCATGAGCTTACTGCTTGAAAATTCCTCGAGAGCCTCCCGATGTTTATGCATGAGAAGAAAGGCACAGGTGTGTGTACTTTGCCGAATCATCGACTGCTACGAACACGCGATTCGATTTCCACGTTCCGCAAATAATAATACGTGGTATTCCCCTGATTTTAGCGCGCTTGGAAGAGTTAGAGAGAGAGAGAGAAAGAGAGAGAGAGAGAGAGAGAGAGAGAAAGAGAGAGAGAGAGAGAAAGAGAGAGAGAGAGAGAGAGAGAGAGAACGACAGATTAGCGTGAATTTTTATTCCGCCAATCGCACGGCGCGGCCGTTATCGTGTCGAGCATTTCTCGAGCTTTTTTTGCCGCGTCTGTTTTGATAACGGCCAAGCCGCGATTTATCGCGTGGGATGGCTTTGTTGTTTCTTTTCTGGGACTAAAAGCTCGCGCGTATCGCATAAGAAACGCTAGAATTGATGTTTGCTCGTCGGAGCAAGGAGCGTTGCGTATAATAACGCGGTGTAACAAACGAAAAAAAAGGGGCGAAAGCCTTTGTCGAGCTACACATCGGCAATTACTATGCATTCGTTTTACGCAAATTCGCTCTAAACTTTCATGCCGCATTAAGAGCGCCTCGGGTATCGCTTGGCCATAAACGCGACGGCCCCACTGGAAAATTTCCTCCCCCTACTACCTTCTCGATGCTATCGGAAGACTAATGCTCTCGTGAATTTTTATTCCGCTCTACATACTCCGAAACACGTGTATACTTTACTTATCTATTCCCATCAAATACGTACACGTATACGTCACATCGCACGTCCCGTTTTCTTTTCCAAAAAAGGAGCTTAATTACTCTCGCACTTGAAATAAACTTTTTTCAAGTACACACTCATCTCGCGCTTCCATTCGAGGAAATAAAAAAAAAGCTCAGCATCGATTCCTGCAATCGTGAATTTTACAAGCTCACCATCCCCGAGAAGGCTACAATCAGCCTCGTCGCTATGTGCTCCGCGCAGCGAATGGCGCCTCGCGAATTATCGATGATTATCAGCCATTGTGAAGCTCGGAGTATCAATCCCCGCCGCGTACTCGTGAAAAATGCAGCTCGGGACGTGCCTCTTTCTTCCCTCTATAGCTACAGCGTGAGGGGGGTGAGGTGAGTTTTATTTACGTGTACTTGATTCGCCACTTCGTGACGCGCGCTTTCTATTCTTCGACGCGGCGGCTGCTTTCTTATGCGAAAATCACGACGGGATTATTGATGGGCCGCGAGGATTTTCAATTTGGATTTTCGCTTTCGGGGGTTGATTAAGAGTCTGATGGATTTTAGAGTGGACGGCAGCGAGCCAAGTGCCGAGTGCTTGTTTGTTTCGCGATTCGAAATTTCGAGCTTTAGGGAAATCTGGGAGATGTTCGCACGTGTCTAGGTTACATTTTTCAAGAGGATTTCAGGCGTCACCGAGACTTTACGCGATATTTCTACAAATTTCTGAATATCGCGCGAATTTCAAGCTTTATATGGAAAACCACTTTGAAGCGAATATACTGCTTTTGAAAATGAGCTTTTTGAATAAATTTGTTCAAATTACTTTTGTACGTATCCCCCACTTGAAATTGAGATACTTTTCGCAACACTTTGCATTAAAATCCTCTCGCGGAACATTTAAAGCGGCGAAAAGGTCAAATTAACGCTTCGCGCAGCGTTGGCTGATTCCCTTGAAAACTCGATTACTCTTTGATGTATTCAATTTTTTCCCCGACGCAGCTACAAACGAATTAAATGCCTAATTGAAAAAATTGCGCTACGACGCCGTCCCCTTCATTTCCCCTTCGCATCTACTGCCGTTTAATTTCTATAAAAACAGAATAAAAAAGCTTTTATCTGCAAATAAGTGCACGTCGATAAAAAAAAAGCAGTGAAAATCCTGATAACAAAGCTGTGTCGCGGATCCAATTATCCGGGGCTCATCATCGACGGACTAAATTCTGGAAACAAATAAATTTTAACAACCTCCGGTGCACTAAACTTTTAATCCTTCACGGCGCATCTCGCCCACGCAAAGTTCATTCCCTCGACTATCTTGGCGCTATTATCGATATTCCTCTCGCACGCAGTCCCTTCGTTGATTCCTTTCTCTAGACGACAGTAGTTCGTAAAAGGATTCGTAAAATCGGATACGTAAGTATACGTTCCGAATGACGCACCTCGCGAGGGAAGATAATATTGTGTTTATTTTATGCCCGTAATCGAGTGAGCTTTATTCAGCGCAGCTTTTTCTTCTCTTTTTTTTCAAGGATTGCGTGTGTCGGAAGGTCGGCAGGGCGTAATTTTTCTACCTCGTTTTGTCGTTTATAAATATACGTATAGGCTGTATCGATTTTAAACTGAATATTTATTTACCGGGGAGAGTTACGGAACACACATTTTTCATTTCGATTATACTTAAGGTTATAATGGCTTCTTTTGAGAAAAAAAGAATATTAAAAACTTTTCGAAAATCCATCGAGCACTCAATGATCAGAAGTGTACAGCTATCGGATGAAAGGCCTCGTCATTAAAATCCATTGGGACAGCACGTCCGGTAGATCAAAAGCTGATAAATTGGCTCTTTTGAGCATCACGTCCACGACGAATATCCGCAGAGATTTCCAGACGGAACTGGTTACGTCGCTCCAACGTGCTATCGAGATTCCGATGAATTTTCGCGAAGAAAGGCATAAATTTCAGTTATTATTGTGTAACATCCCTGATGAAAAATTCCTCGAAAAATTGCGTCATGCGTGTTAAAAACGCATATGTAGACGTGAATGAATATTAAACGACAGGCACTTCGAATGCCCCAGCTGCAGCATAAACGAAAAAAAACACTGTGTGAAGGGTAAAGAACAAACAGTGTTTGGTAACGCGAGGTAAACTATGCTTGCAGGATATTGCGAAACTGCCTCTTTTTGTTTAGAAAATAATAGCGCAATTATGTGCCTTTTCCGTTTTTTCGTAAAAATTTCATCAAGCTCGTTACACGTCTAACGACCGGCGGAATCGAATATAAGTATTAAACGATCGAAAATTTTCTTTATGCCCAGCTCTTATCTATTAGTAATTTCAAAGTTTTGATTGCTGACTATGCGAAAGTCTCGAAATAAGTGCTCCGCGAGCATTGAAACTTTTTTCTCTTCCCTCTTACACAGTCTTACAAGAAAGTTACTAATTACAACTTTTCCTTATTCTCTGTTGCAGGTGAGTCAGGAAAAATTTCGAATTCCGCTGAGTCTAGCCTTTTACTTTTTATATTTTCCCGCGCAATTCGTAAGTATGAGCTTCACCCCCGCTTTAACGCTCGGCCGTAAATTTGCTTTCTAATTCCGCAGCCGTAACCCAAACCGAACGTCGAACGCAGATATAATCCCCAAGAAGCTGCAGTCGATACACACGCGCGTATTCTTACCGGAACGAATCATAAAAGCTCCGCGACGAGCAAATAATTCCACGAGCACATGTCCGGGACACATCCGCTGTATACAGCTATACACACCAGTAGGATTTTTCCCTCGACCCGAGAAAGCAGAAACGTTTTTCCCATTAAAAGAGCTAAGAACGACCTATCGATCGGCGCACACCTGCTCTACACTCGCGTTCGGGGAATTCTGAAATTTCCCAAGCGTCGATCTGCACGCAACGAAGCCGAGTAATTTCGTCGGGCCGCTTAATCTTGTAGAATGAAGTGATTACACCGGGGCTCGCTCTCGCTGCGTAAATAGAAAATTACACTACTGTAGCGCAGGCGTATGTGTGTATGTACGTATAACGCGTGGGTGTTGACAGAGCGAGAGGAAGTGTTGCGATTGCAGCGGCTTGCTTTGATGGAATTTTGAGGCGGTTTGGGATGCGATATGTCCTCTAGGTATACGCGTGCACGAGGGGCGCATCGATTTTCGTTGGGTTCGAGCGTGCAAGGGAGGTATTTTTGGATCGAACAGGTGTGCGGGGAATAAGGGCGTTGGGGAGCTGATGAGAGCTGAAAGCTCGTTACGAATGGATTTTTCAAAATTATCTGATGGAAGGTTATCGGAAATTGATTACCGATTTCATTTTTGAGATTGATGGACCACGAAGCTGTTTTAACTGAGAGTAATCGTCATAGTTGAATAAATTAAAATAGTTCGGTCCAACGACACCGTATAAACTTTTAGACCGGCCTTGCCCCCAGTGCTTGAACTTTAAAGCAATATATTCTCATGCTAAAAGCCAGCTGGCAAAAAAAGAACGATGAACATCCACCCGTTATACCAATTCCATACGCATACCACTTGCACTCTATCTAAATTTCAAGCGACAACTTTATACCCGGCGCTACTTTTGACGTTACAGTGAATCTGAAAGTTGATCTCGAGTGACGTTATAATCTTACGATACAAATAGAAGTTGTTGGTATGCATTACGACAATTTGAAAGCTTCAATTCGAAGCTCGATAACTTCCGAGCGAAGAGATCGATAACCCGGCCGTTAATTGACGCGACAGCGAAGGAGCCCCAAAAGCCGCACCAATCAATTTCACTACAACTTTAGAACCCTCCAAGGATTAAATTTACCAGGGCGAGTCAGCGGCGAAAAACTTCCGGCCCCGGCTACTCCTTCTCCCTCGTGATATCTCAAACAGTTTGCAAGCCCCGCCGGAATAGCCGCACATAAGGCACACGGACTCGAATAAACCGCTGGTTTTAGATCTCGGTATATACACGGCGCTATCATAACGTGTATGAATGCGCTCGTTGAAATTTTTTCTTCTTCTTCTTCTTTTTTCATGAAAAAGTCGTAAAACTTTATTCAGCGCCGGGAGGGAATAAAGCGAGGTTCTAGAGGGGAGTTTCCAGGTGACAGGTTTGTGGGACTTTTCGTTGTAGGCTTGATGAACGAAGCACTGAGTCTGGTGGGAAATTAACCAGATTCTGGCCGGAATTTCTGGTCTATAATGGATTAAGAGTCGAGCAGTTGGCCAGAATCTGGTCAATTTTTTACCAAGAAATGTCAAACGACCAAATATATTATATATTTAATTAAGCAGTGACAAACATCCTCCTCACCCGAGGACCAAATCTCTTGGTTAACAATTCAACAAGAAAGACAACGGTAGCGATCACGTGGAAAACGAGCAGCATCGCTGTGAACCGAACCACAATTTTTTCCGAAGAGTCTTCTTTTTGGTCCCTCCTCTTGTCACGTTCCTTTCGGTCCTTGACTGTACTGTACATCTGTCGGGTCTTCCACGCGGACTGAACTCCAGCTTCGACCAGAGTCTGCAACACCAGGTCGATTTTCTCGACGTACGGAGATGCCTTTTCAAACCCAAATGCCAACATGTCCGAGTAAAGCTTAAAGCGCGATATTTTCAGCGTTGGCTCGCTCTTATTCTCGAATTCGTCCACCAGGTACATCGCGGCTAACTTTGGGGCTATGCAAATGCAGCATTTGGTTCTGGAATTCGAATTATAGATTATGGAGATTTATATATTTTTCCAACGAGTTTGAGTGGATTTGAAACTCGGAACGAGGTTTATAACTATTATAACTGTCTGAATTGCGACTTGGAATTTGGAAGTAAGTCATTGTTGCAAATTCGAAAGTTTCAAGGACTTTGGTAACGTTGGTGGTATCGAAATACTTAGTTGAAAAAACCAACCTTGCCGACTTAGAGATGCATTCGGATAAACTTCTGATGTTTTGGACATCCAGCTTTTTAAATAGATCGTTTTGTCTTTCCGAGCCCGTTATCCTCCCGTAAACCTTCAAATTCGAAGAGATGATCTCCTCGTAAGATTCAAACGGTATATCATTGCTGGCCACCTTCGTATCCGTCAAACTTGCTAACACGTCCGTGGAAAATATCATCGACAGCAAGACTACGGTAAAGAAGACAATCCGTTCAGCCACTTTCTGCGGCTGTTTAGTCAACGCCGAGCCTACCAGCATTTGTAACAAGTGTATCCATTGGTTCAAACGAAACCTCATCAAACTAAGGATTAGTTTGAGGATCAGAACGTGCGTTGGAAAGAAGGCCAGTTTTGTCAACATCCGTATGTAATCTCTCATTCGTGACATTGGTAAAACAGGTACAACCAGTACGTAGTTGGTGTCCCGGTAGGCTTTTCCAATCACCACATCTCTGCCGTAGTAGTGCGTTCCCAGATACAGAGGTTTTGGCAGTATGCTCACTTTGTTGTTCTCCAATAGCAGGAGCAACTTCTCAAACAGCGCCGTGATGTTCGAGCGTTCTTCAACTATTAAGTATTGAAGGGAGAAGTTCAATTTTTTGGAAAAAATCTCGATGAAAGGGTAATCGTAGCCATCTACTGATGTTATTGCGCCGTCTTGAAGCACGAAAGAATTGTATGGAGGAAGGTAGTAGATCGGTATTCTCAGAGTATACTCGTTCATGTTGCTCATTTTATCAGGAAATAGTAGACTGGTGTTGGTTACTTCTTCGGTGATGTAGGACTTGGTGAATGGATTGTAACTGATCATTTGGGGTTGACCTTCATCGTTTACGAATAAAATGGTGAAATCCAAAAATTTCAGTGACCAAGCTTGCAGCAAAATGCTAGCGAAACTTTCCTCGGAGTACGTGTCGTTATCAGCAAACATCAGACACTTGGGACGAGTCGACACTGGTGACGCTTCGACGAGAAACCTCATTACGTCATTAGCGCCAATCGCTCCGTTCTGAAGTATTATACACAGAGTTGACGTTCTGGATGTTCCGAGTGACAGTAAATAAATTTGTTCGTGGTCGATGTCTACCAAGATCGTCTTCATCTGTTCCATGAGTTTCACAAGTTTGAGACCTGAATTTCGAAAAAAATACTCGGAATTCTTGAAAACCACCAGCTGATCGTAATCCAAATTTTTAACAAGTTCAACAACTATGGAATCGATCTCCAGAACAGAAGTAACGCGAGAAACACAACAAATTATTACCATAAACCAAGCAATTTTCCACATAACTGTACCACCCATTAAAAAGCACTATTTATCGAACAATTTTTCCATTTGTTATTCCTTCGCGACTAAAATTGCTTCCCAGAACGCAACATCCTCGCGCAGTAAAAGAATAGCACCGAGTGCATGCAAGAAACTGCCCTCGAAACAATTGAAAGTGCCACCCCGCGGATATCGACTTTTCCGCTATCTCGCGCTAGAATCTTTCAAGGTAATTAGCTGTGACCATCACTTTAGAATTATTTTAGCTAGATTACCTCCCATACCCATTTTTATATTTATTAGCATATAACTTCTGGATTGACCCATCCGTCCATAATTGAGTCAGAACAATTTTTCCGAGAAAATTGCCAGGTGCTTATCGCCAAGAAAATAACTCCACAATCAGTTCTCGGCTCTGAAAATACAAGCCCGACAATTAATTAAGGAAATCCCGGTCAATTACACCGATAACAAATCAGATCGCGTCCGGCTAATTAAATAAGTAATAAAGCTCCTCGACAATCGACGCGAGGAATGAAGGAAGCATCCGAAGTCGCTCGGCCTATGTCGGCAATCGGCTTTATGAGCCACCACCAACCGGGCTCGCGCTAATTGCTTCGTAATTATCGGGCTGCGCGCGAGCTCGGCGAACGGGCAGAAAGAGAACACTCGTGTAAAGTAGAATAATTACTCGCCGCGAGCTCGTGTGTATACGTGAGAACTGTGCGGCGTCTGGGAAAAAAGTGTTGCCCTCGGAGAAACGACTTGGCCTGCAGTGTATAGCAGTTTCGTTATTCCATTTCTCTCGGGATGCGTGGGTGGCGTTGATCGTAAATTTCAGGGGCGGTGTGAGCGATTGGAGTATTTCCGCAAAGTCGGAGGTTGAATAGTCGATATGGGCTTTTGATGGGGACGTTTGCTGCGGATTCGGATATTGTTACGGATCAGGACGATACGAGGCTGTTTTAGATGAGTTTTTCTGATATTCGGATGAATCACGTATTCGGTATGCTGAATCGATTCGATTGAAAGTTTGTTTGGAAAGGATTGCTGCTGCTAGTTTTATTTCGGGCTATCCATAAGAAATAAGAAAGCTCCGCGTAGTACAGTTTCCTTTCGGATAAAACGCAATCGATAATGCCTACAGATTTCGTAGCTTGATGTCCTTTTGATAATTTAGTATTGTTCTTCGTTTTTCTTTCAACTACCATGCTGGCGTACGACACATGTTGCAGGATTAAAAAAAAAACGAAAAATTAAGTCCAAAACTGCATTGTTTCACAGAGCATCGAGCTCGACGCCATCGAGACTGTATGTAACCCATGGCAGGTTTTCTACTTTCGCGAATAAATACTAAAACTTAATCGAACAAGTTACAGGAACTTTTAATACATCGAAGTGTACGGGGCGACCGCGGGAATACTAAAAATACAGCGTCTTTGCGTTTGACAGCCAAACGGCTAACTTTTTTTAACCAACTCGTCTCGATGTTTTGGTATATTGGTTTAGCAGTTACGGGCTCGAAGCCCTGCGTGAGTTCGACAAACGCCAAACTTTTCTCGTATCTCGGAAGTTTTCACCTATTGAACTTCCCGCGCCAAGTTTAAAAGGCGACGGCCAAGAAGAGTCTAACCGAGCGAGCCTCAAGCTACCAGATTATTACAAAAAACAATTTTCTTTAAGATTAAAGTAATTCACAGAATTAGCAAAAATAACACTAGGCATCAAAACGCCAGATGAGTGAAACATGACAAAATTTCGAGACTTTTAATGATCTATACGAGCCGATATTTCGACCCTTAGCAGCCACTGCCCGAAGATCGACCCTACCTAATTTGAACTATTATTCTGCCCTCTTTGAGCCTATGGAAATTATATTAACAAAAAAACGTGCAAACGTATCGAGAACGCCCGGTAAGTGACACCCAGATTTCATCGATTTTCGAGGTCCGGTACGAGGTGATATTTCGGCCCTGAGCAGCAGCTGCCCGAAGTTCTAGCCTACCTAGTTTTGCGTGTTTTTTCGTCTTTTTTAAGCCTACGTGGATTAGAATAACGAGAAAACGTGCATTCCTCCACTGACCTTTGTGAGCTTTCCAGATATAAGAGTCAAATTCATCTCGCTACCTGAAACGTGACTAAAACGTCCTGTAATAAGCTACTAGCGTTGGTCTTATAATTACCGTCGCAGAGACAATGGACGTTTTTCAAAGGGGAAATTGCGAGCTTCGCCTCTTTCTCGGACCTGCATTTCCGCGTTTTAAGGTTGCCTGAAAATTGATCGACGCTGTAGCCTAATTTAGTTAATTTAATCAATACCCGCTTGCCTTGTCATGGTTCTATATGTACCTGAATTTGAAAACGCAAACACTGAAATATGTGCATACATTACCACTAAATTCATGTTCGGTAGAGAACAATTAAACGTACAAAGCTGATTCCTCGAAGGGAAAAGCGCTAAAGCTACGTATATTCTCGAGAAAATTCCAGAGCGATGAAAGCTCCGCAAGTGAGTGCATATTCCGTTATATATCTCATCATTAACGACACAAAGCCAACAAAAGGCTTGTGTCCCCCTACTACTCTTTACGCCTCCATAAAACATTCCGAACGAGCTTCCTCGAAACAAAGCTCGCGGAGCTCGCGCTCGCGAGCTTTTATTTAAATCGTTAATATAAACTCTTGAGCGATAAAATTAGCCTCAGTCTCTCTCCGTCGTTTTAAATTATTTATTAGCCAAACCGTTGCTTTTTATCTGTGCAAGTAGCTCCGGGGAATATCCCGTAAAAATTAATTGCCGCGTCGACCCACACGCTGACTTCAACTACTTGCTCGCTCAGTGTGTATCTGTAACGAGGATCTCGTTTACGCGGGAAATTTTTTATTTCCCCCGCGCACAGCTATAGTTGGACATAATACGGCTAAAAATATTCCAACGACAAGGGCAATCAGTGCACTCGGCCAAACGTAGCCGTTTTTTGCCCGTCATTATTTACCCGTTTCTAACCAGAGCGAATACAAACAAGCCTCGTCGTAACCTCGTCTTTCGCCGCGTCATTCATCCCTCTGTGTCGCCTGCCAGCTGAAAGCTCGGCAAACAAAGCACAGCGTGTGCGGAATTTCATTAGCTTTTCTTTGCTTGAAATTCCCGATTTTTTGCGAGGAGTATAAGCGCGCGCTGGAAGAGAAGTTTTTCTCGTAGCGTCGATGCAACGAACCTCGAGGGACGTGAGAGAAAACGCGGCTGCACTCGAGGGGCTACTTTCTTGGCGGAACTGGACACGAGAGACTCGCGTGATTAAAGGGACTCTGCTCCTGACGGCTCGGTTTCTTTTATTATAATACATGCGTCGGGTCGAGGTGTCGCGTTGATGGCTTTTTTTCGATTAAAGTCGTTCGTTCATACCAAGGATGATTTTATCTCTTAATTGGACTAATCGAGGGACGAAATTCTTCCGTGTTTTTTTTTTCCTGGCAAAGTTGTGTAGCGTCGAGTTTTTCGTTGAAAACTCGACGCTGCGCTGATTTCATTACGGAGCTCGGCTGTGTACCTACTTATTAAACGTATAGTTATAATGCAGAGCTGTTATGTAATAAAGCGCACGTTCACCGAACTATTCTTCAAAGCTCGGGTTAGCAAACGTGATCTCTGGAAGACGTGGACTCGTTCGAAACACACTACGTATAGTGATCCCGAGGCTGCGGAGACGAGAAAATAATAAAGAGCCGGGGAAAAAGAGGTAAAAGAAAACACAAGAGGCGAACAACGTCGTGGCTTATCGCTCGGCGACAATTTTCGCTGGAAGAGAGAGCCGTATACAGGGTCGAGCATTACGATTCGTTATCTCGAGATAGCCGGGGCTGCACGTTGAGCTGTTATGGTTTTGCAGGCCTTTCGATGCGGGTTGTTGATTGTTTTTGCATCGCTCGAGGGGTAGCCTGTTTCTTTTTATCATTTTTTTTTTATGCGTTGTTAAATTCCCACGAATGTAAACAGCGAAATTTTCCGCTAACCCCTTATTTCCCTTTCCAAGAAGACTCTATTCATGAATGCCAAACCAGCCTCAGATACAAATTCAAACTGCTTCGTGTTTATATCCGAACGGCTTGAATAATCGACAAAGCTCGCCGGAAATTGAAAAGTTTCCCCAGCGCGATCAAAAGCTCATCGAAATTGCGCTTTAAATTCTCGATTATTTATTCGCCGTATCAAAAGCTCGCGTGCGCCACACGGTACATCAAGATAATAGTGTTCCGAGGTGTACACGCCGTACAGATACGCCGACTGCACGTAGGAACTTTAATCGCAGAGCTTTTCCGCGCGCTGAGCTTTCTTATCGCGTGTACACGCTCCGCTTGAATAATACGCGCGTGGGTGGAAGACCTTTCGCGCTCCAGATACTCCTCGGACCTTGGTATGTGCCTTAAATTGCGAGATATCGAACTATGCAAGTGGTTTATGTGTTTACCTGGAGCTTCGATCTTAATTACACAAATTGGGAGCATCGACCAGAATTTCGATTTCGCGCTGGCTCGATTCTCCAGTGTGTGCACACGGATAATTGAATAAGCAACGCTGTGTGTACGTACACATCTGCGTTACATGTCAGGGGGCCGAAAAAACGAGGCTGAGGTGAAATTCTAAACGGACGTGCGGCAAATTTTTCGATGGTTCAGTTCACGCTGTGATTACTTCTGCGGCTTTGCTCGGATTCTGATTTGCGATAGATGGCTTGTTCGAGTTGTATTGGGAGTTGTGTACTTTCCCGGAGTTTCGTTACCGTTGTTGGCTGCTGGTGAATATTGAAAGGGAAATTTATGTATTCGAGACCACTGTTGTGGAAGGAAAAATATGATGGGTTTCGCGTTGCTTTAACGGACTCCTCTCGCCCGAGGTTTACTGCTACTGGCTCGTGTATCCGGTTTTTTCCTTTATAACCACTTTATCTAGTTTTGATATTTTATACCATAGAACAATATAGCGAAAACGCGATACTATACCCGTCTAAATCGTAGATACAAAACGCATAAAAAATTCTTCCATCCGACCCCCAGAATGCCTTAAAAAATAACTCGGAATTTCACAGACGACTGTATCCCCCACAAGCCCACACACCGGAATTCGAATTCCATCCGCAACCGCAGCATCGGATACACTCCCGCGACATATTTTCCTACTCGCTGTTTTTCCCTTTTCGCAGAGCCGCGATTGATTTATTCTCGTTCGGGTAAACTGAATACGTAACGAATTCTCTGTACGAGTAAAAGCGGAATCGCTGTCGTACACAGCGTTGCTGCCGCGCTCGAGCTTTTTTTTTCAGGGACGAAATTTTGAGGGATGTGTAAGATCGAGACGAAAATTTTGCCGAGAAGCTTGACCTTCTGCCTCGGACTTTACGAGACTTGCGCAGGGCTACGAGAAATTTTGAATAAAATAAGCGCTAAGGGAGTCGTAAAAAGAGCCATCGTCACCCTGCTATTCACGAGATCTTCTCTCCTCTTCGCAGTGAATTAACTTTGCCTTATAATTAAGAGCTTATAAATTTGCAACTAGACTACACTAGCAGCAGTAGCTGCGCAACACAGTCGCGGGAAATTTGCGTTCTCAGCTCCGCAGCGAATGGCTCATCCAATATTTATGTCATCGGAGAAGCTCCTTACCCGATACACTCGCGAAACGTGCGCGTTTATGAAACTGGGAGAAATTCGTTGCCGAGCTGTGTGGGCGACGTTTCGCGATTGAATTTTTCAGCGTAAACGTAGCGTTCTCGATATTTGCAATCGGATATTCGTTTGCTTTCCGTAACGGCGAAATTAGCGTACGTGTGTGTGGGCTTGGAGCTAATTGCGCTTTTCCATTTTGTTGACTTTGCATATTACTTTGCTGGAAATGGGCTGGTCTTTTCATTAAATATTACGTTATACATTTCGAACGAGTAAATACAGCGATATTTGTCCCGCTGATTTCCGAGGCTGCGTTAATTTCTGATATTCGGTTATAAATATCGAAATTTCGACGTATACGGACGAAAAGGGGCTCTAATGAGGCATATGCATGTACAGTCGGTAGATAACTAAATTAATTTACACGAAGCTGCGAATCCGACTCTAATTATCAACAACACTACAGGTGTTATGTTAGTTTAGGATATTGATTAAACGCTACGCTAACGAGCTTATGGTATAATCTCGTAGATGTTTTTTTATTTACTATCGCTTTCGGTGAACGAAATAACTGCGAATCCATGGCGTATACCTATACCAGCAACGTTTCACTAGCTGTCCACCTATATCGCTCGTCACACTCGGCAAGCGATCGTAAACGCACACTGCGCGGGATCAATGACGCAAAGTTCTTCCTTTGTACGACCCTATACACGAATTCTGACAAACCGTGTATTACATATACTTTTAATTTAATTGATCTAAATTAATCCATATCCTCTGCGATGACACAATATAAACGATATACGCGAGCGACTACAAATTGCATAGTTTAATTCCGTCACAATAGGGAGCTTACGCAACCGCAACCGCAAGAAAAAGAATTCAATTATCCAAGTCCTAATAGATTCAGCATTCGAATTACACTCTCTCCGCTATAGGGTACACGGCATGAATAAAACGACGTAACTCGACTCTCCGCCGTAATGCGACAATAATGCATCAGCGCAGCGCTATGTACTAGGCGATTATTCCCCGTTTAATATTCATGCGCGTCAGACTAATGCACGACTGTCTGTGTTTCTGTTTCGGGCGAAGAAGGCGAGTCCTGCCATCCGTACAAGCCGTTCAAATGCCCGGAGGACAACACGTGCATCTCGATACAATACCTGTGCGACGGGGCGCCGGACTGCCGGGAAGGCTACGACGAGGATCCACGACTCTGTACCGCTGGTGAGTTAATTTTCTCTGCTACTATATTCCCGTATGTGTGTGTGTGTGTGTTAATTTACTCCGACTGAACTGTGCGGTCGGTCTCGCGTGTGTGTATATACTCGTACGGGGTATTATCATGCGACGACTGCGTGGGTGAGTTGTGTGTTTCTTTTTGCTTTGCTTTGGGAAGGAATTGAAGCGAAAATAAAGTTTTTATAAGGTTGGATCGAGAACGAAAAAAATACGGTTGGCTAATTAAAGGTAGGTATATATTGTTCTGACCGCCGTCGGTGCAATAAATCTTCTCGCTCCGTTTCAAGGAGATTAATCAAGTAACTCTGGCTGCAGTGCTGTAAATTGTGTAACCTACTTTGCAGATATTTTTAACTATTATATATTAGGTATCTCTGGTTCGATGCTACTGCCAAATTTAAAATCGATGAAAACTCGATTTTTCCATTAGGTATAAAAGCTGCGAACCCAATCTGATTCAATAAAGAAAAAGCTTTCTCGCCTACTACTCAAAGAAATCAAAATCCTCAACGGTATAGAGCGAGAGAATATCAGAGACGTTACCACACGAGAGCGCGAGACCATCGCGATAACCCAACTATCAAACTCTCGGGCTCGAAACGCTCTCGAGCTATATCCTACACGCGATTGAGCGGGTTTTAGCCCTCTCTCTCTCTCTCTCTCTCTCTCTCTCTCTCTCTCTCTCTCTCTCTCTCTCTCTCTCTCTCCGCGCGCCTGTGCAATGCCGCGAAACGAATCGAATTTCTCTCTCTCGAGCCGCGTGTACCGTATAGGCCGGCGAGTCGTGATGTATATGCTACTAGTTGCGTCCTGGGGAGAGAGAGAAATTCACAGGGACTCGGTACTGATTTAAATTTTCAGTGTTACCCGATCAGCGATATCACACAAATGGCCTGTGAGGAAAGACTATTATTTCTCTTTTTCGCTTCACTCGCTCGTCTGACTCGTCAATGCGATCAAGTAGTAGCTCGGCTAAAACATCGTCGTCACGCATTTCCACGAACAAAAGAAAATGAGGACATTGTTTCAGCGCCGGGAAACAATCAGCTCGCGCAAAGTTTCTCCCGCGAGTTGTCAAAAGCCAAAGACACAAGAGCGGACTCGCGGCAAGAACAATGAATAAATAAATCATCGTCGTACAAAAAGGGAGTATTAAATGTTTGCCCCGCAAGTTTCAAAACTTAGAGTGTATCATACGTCACGCTATTTCTCGTTTTCTCCAAGAAACTCCCACCCTCTCTTCTCTTTTTCCCTCGTCTAAAGATCTTTAGCGCCATTAAATTCCTGAACAGCACTCGGACGTACACCTACTTTCCGACAAGTATATAAGTGAGAAGCGCAAAGGTATATAACGGACTGACGTCACACGGAAAAGTTTTACCACCTGCACCTCCGCCGCCGCCATAACTTTCGCAACTTCGGCTTATCTCCGCGGGAACAATACAAAAAGAACTGCAAATCGGCTCAAGTTCGAAGCTGACGATGGAAATAGAAAATTGCTCGTGAGCTTTGTCGAAAGACAAAACGCGACAACGATTGTTCACCGCGTTGGGGGAATAAATTGCAATTAAAAGCACGTACACCGAGAGAGAAAAGCTTCTCCGGGCGCACGTCGAGGTTGAATCTTTCACGAGCTTGCGCAGGAAGAAGATCAAAGCGAAAAGACGCGCACCGACTCCTTTGAGTCGCGACGAGGAACTCGGTAATATTTAATGACGTGTTTTGCGGAGACCCGCTAACGAGAGCGTAAACACGCACTTTTATCGCTTGTCGAAGATGTCGTGCTGCGTGACTCGCTGTGTATTTAACCGAGACATGGTCGAGTTAAAAAAAGGAAATAAACGTCGGAGCTTTTTAGAACAACAGCGCCTCTTTAAGCGAAATCTTAAATCCTTCAGTGAACGGCTTACAGAGAATTAAAATTCAATTTCGAGCTAAATACGCTTTTCAATAAACTCGATTTTATCGGCGAGATCGTATTTTTTTCTTAATTTTTTCACTCGCGCCGAGCAGCGAATTCTCTCGGAAATTCCCTCGTACACGTCTCTGCGGATAGACGCGAGTTATTCTACCCGAGAGCTCTTGGCTTGGGAAGACGTATTTAGTTCTTTTTCCCTCCGTGTAAACGAACAAGAGGATATTCCTCGTTCTCGCAGTTGAGCAACCCTGCAGTCCGACCCAGCTTTTTTCTCGGGGAGACGAGCTTTTTTCCGCGTAAACTCGAAACACATAACCTGTAGGCGTCTGACGCTCGAGTTCAATAACAAAGCTGCGTCTCGAGAGCCACGGGGCATCGATTCGAGCGCGTTATGTCTCATATCGAAAAAGTTGGCCTCGGTCGAAATGGGGAAAGTTTCCAAATCGTTAGCTCCGAGAAAAACTCTCGATCAAACATTCCGTCACTATGAAATGCTCGCGCGTATGACGCCGATAGCGACGAAAAAGTAAAAGCGACAGTCGGCGGGCTATAAAACAGTGCGAAGCAGCCATCGGATTGCCTCCACAGCTGCTGCATTTAAAACGAATCTATTATTTTGGCCGATCAGGTGCAAAGCTCCTGGCGGGATTATTGCATTATTCATCGCCGGCGTCGGGATTGACAGCCTCGGAGTAAACGTTATTTATTCCCCGAACGATCGATCTATATCCGCTTATTATCGTTGTAATATTCGCGCGAAAGAGATGTTACTTTGCAAAAAAATCGAACCAGACAGCGTTACGCGATGCAAAATTCAAAATTGAATCTACTTACACGAGACACCGCGGCTCGCAAACTTCGGCTAAACGCGTTACAGCCGAGGAGAAGAACATTAACCCGAATTATCGTCAATTAGCCGGAGCTATTTCCACCGCAAAAACGAGCTTTTCTCTCGCGGAAATCACACCAGCAGCAGATTCATAATGCATCGAAGGCCCCGAGCCTAATTGCGCGGCTAATTACTCGCGCGGCTATACACATTCCGTGTACTTTTCGGAAAACGCACCGATAGCTAATTGGAAACGAGGTACTGTTCTGCGTCGTAAAAGCTCGAGAGACAACATACGGAGTGTATATAGTATAGTGGGTTTTATTTTTAAAGCCAGCGAATTGGCTCTTTTCGAGCTTTGTCGCGCCGAAGACAGGGGAGAGAAAGCTTTCTTTGAAAATAAAGTGGGTCTCGCTCGCGAGTGGATAGTATATAGTTGCGGCGGATTCCGCCGGTGTTTTCGGCTTTTGTTGCCCTGCACGCCTTACGGGGACGAGGAGGTAATGGACGATTCGAGAGTGGCTCACGAGTAAAGACGGTTTTGAACTGGCTTAGTTTCTCCCGCACAGCTTGAACTGCTCGGCTCGCTAGTCTCTGGCTAGCGACGATAGGTGGCGCATGAGCACGTTTCTATTTCCCTTATACAAATCTGTGCGCGGAAAGTATATATATATATATATATATATAGCTGAGCGTTACCTGTGCCAAAACAAGCCTATTGCTTGAGCCTCTCGTGCTATAACTGCGCCTAAGTATATATAATGTTATATCATCATTTGCTCCTCTCCGTCCTTCATCAATGACTTCAGTGCAACGACAAGTCCTCTCGTAGTCGTCCTAACCTATTGTAATCCAATATCAAAATTGGCAGAAAAATAATTACATTTTAACACAAATAATTGAAATTAAAAAAAAAACACATAAAGATAAGTAAATAGTTGAATAAATTAATTCGTACGAGAGCCATAGAACACACAACGATGCACAGCGCCACACAAGTCCGTTGTGCCTTGTGGTTATGCTCTATGCTTTTTTAGCTGTCACAGCCTTAACTGTCGTTAGACAAGCTGACAGTTTCCAGAGCTACGTTTGACGCCAACATTACAGCGACGCGATGAGAGCACGCAATAGCCCAGTGGAATAGACAGAAGCGTCGAGCAATGCGAAATTGATCGGATCGTGCAGCTGCATAAGATTGATTCATCGAATCAAACGTGTGCAGCGTTCGCTACTGTTCAGATTTCCCCAAAGACTCGACACGTCGTTTCGTCGGCCTATTGTTCGCACCTCTCGGTACAGAGAAACCTTCAATTCCATGATAACTAAAAACCAGAAAATTCTAGTTTAATTCCTGAATTTAAAAAAGTCCAGCCGACGTTTAATCAACGTCACGCTTTCAAATTCCCATTTATTCCCGAGATACACGACCCCAGCACCGCGCGAGAGTCTCGTCCGAAAAATTGCAGTCTCCTCTCGCGAGGACATCTGCCTGCATAAATTATGCGCCGCGGGATTTTCACCGCCCCTTGTATGCACATGCCTCTACATTCGTGATGAAGCTCCGCGACGGATTTTACGCGGGTGTTATTCGCGAGTTTTATAGTTTCCGGACGATTAATCGAAGCGCTTCGCGTTTTGCTTTTGCAATTTTGATAGACATCGATTCATCGCGCTTTTTTTTTATTTAAATAATTGAGTTGACGGGCGAAATTTCAGTCCGTAAATAGTAATTCCGATGAGAGGATCGATACACACCGCAACACGCACGGAATAACAGGTGCATTTAATAAGATATTTCTGCGAGCGAAATAAAATACGAGAGTGGAAAATCGATACTTTACCGGCACACAACACGCGCTTGAAACATTCAAGCTGGAAGCGAGAAGCCGGAGAAGCATAAAGCATGTACGTCCTAATCTCGCGTTCGAATTTCATTTCCTCGGCTGCAGTGGCTCGCGCGCGAGCACTAGCGGCAGATTAAAGCGGACAAGCCGAGTAAAAACGTCCAATTTGACCCGGCTATCCGCGGGGAGGCAAATCACTCGAGCGCACGCGTATTTAGCCGCGCCTCCCCGAGTAAAATGCTCTCTCTCTCTCTCTCTCTCTCTCTCTCGCTCTCTCTCTCTCTCTCTCTCTCTCTCTCTCTCTCTCTCTCTCTCTCTCTCTCTCTCTGCCCCGGAGTATACCGTTACGTATGCAAGAGCTGTGTTATATATACCCTTTTCAAAGGGTAATTTCGGGGTAGGGAAAAATTGAATTTCGCGGGTGTTTCGGTGAATCGATGAGTGCAGTGGGTTTGTTCGATCTCGTCGATGGGCTAAGTACTTTCGTTGATTGAAAAGCTGTTTGAGAGAATTAAACAAACTAAATTGAAACCGGAGAACAACGAAAGACGCCAGGTGAAAGAAAAGCAGAGGAAGAAAGGCCGGAGGTGAGCGCACACGAAGAATAACAATGCTGGTCATGTAGCCGACTGAAAATCTGGCTGACTTTATAGCTCTCAGTAAGTTTCACTTAGCGCTGACTTGCTTTCTTTCGGATTTTTCAAATAATACGACGATGGCGAACGTCGTCTCTGTTCGCGGAATTTTCTACCTCTCTAAAGTCGCTCGGTCTCAAAGCAAATGTGAGCTTTAACGTCCATCAGCTGTTTTAATTGGATATAAAAAATATTGAATAATATACAATAAAATTTTTTTGCGGAGGGAAAAAACGATTATTTAAACTTGATTTTTCTGACACTTTTTTTTGCGGTCGCTCTTGAACTCCCCGTGTCTCTGGCCAGTGACGATAGGTGGCGCATAGGCGCTTTGCTGTTTCCCTCATGAGAATCTGCGCCGAAAATGCGTATATGGCTATATTCGTTGAGCCTATTGCTTGAGCCGCTCGTGCTATAACTGCGTCTAAGTATATAATATTATATAGAATATCTGTCGCAAATCGGAGTTAAGCTTCGTTCGGATAGTATGTTCGTGACTAAAGCCAAATTATACACTTCAATTTGAAATCGTCTATAGAAATTTCTGATAGAAATTTCCTTATCTCAATCCTGTTTCGCGATCGAAGCAGCTTTATTGGATACAAGCTACGGATTCAGCATAAACATCGCGAACGATAAAAGCCCAAAAAATACGTACAATCCGTCTTGTCATCGTTTCACATAGGTTACACCGAATCTGACACCAGCCTTTCTTCGCCGCAGGAGAAAAAAAAACGAGGGTATTTACGTTTCCAAGTAACGAGGCCCATATATCTCCGCGAAGATTCTCCACGCAATATACATTTTTAACACGAGAACAACACCCGCGATACGTGTACGCGCTGCGGCTTAAGCGTCATTATGCACGCGATGGAGCTTGCGAAGACATTGATCATATTTTTTATGCGAGACTTGTGAAATATTGGATGACGTATGTAGCACGTTCGGGTGAACAATACGCTGGAGCTTTTCCTTACAAACAGCTGAAGCTCAATTGGATGCGTTTTCATTAGTTGAGTGACACTTCACGCTCACGTGTATAATTTAACTTTTCCGAGGTGGGAAAGTTTCAAGTACTAATAAAAAGTTTGCTTAACTTTACCTTGGTAGCCGCTCGTATAACGTGCATGTCCTGCATGACGTCGCTTTTAATACCCGACCAATCATATGAAAGTTTAATCAATGTCTGTAAACTGCGCTTGATTGTGTTAACCAGATTTTTCAATTAAATACTAAACGTTCTAACCACAGAACTGGGTTCCTTCGGTAATTATTTTTTAATTGAATTAATTACTGAACTATTGGAAATTTTAAAGTTACAACTTTGAAAGAATTACCTCACAACGAAACCAAGTCAAATCCAGCCCCGATTATCTCACGATCTCCCATAGTCCATCTTGGAGCATCGAATCTGATACACGACCGTCTCCACTTGTTTCAGCTAAAAGACCACCTGTGGAGGAAACGGCGAGCTTCTTACAAGCTCTGCTGGCAAGTCATGGACCTAATTATCTCGAAAAGCTCTTTGGCAGCAAGGCGAGGGATGCCCTGGCGCCCCTCGGCGGAGTGAACAAAGTTGCGATTGCCCTGTCGGGTAAGTCTTTCTCTCTAAACCTTTTCGCTGAATTGGAATATTCATAATTCATCTTGCACCCTTTTTTCCCATTTGTACAGAAGGCCGTGTTTGGCGAGCCTCTTATGCACTTTGTGGAGCACTTTAACGCGCGACTAATTTCGGGATGGCTCCTCGGAGATTTCGACTTGTGACCGGTTTATTTTCAGCTCGGGAGACGGGAAAGTTTGCTCGGTTTCGCTGATAAATTTTTCTTCACCCGTGGCTCAAGTTTTAATTGCCATTTTCTAGATTTTAAGAGCGTTTACGCGGCTTGTCGCGTTGTTGCGTTGAAATGGCGATTCGTACTTTTATGAATTCGTATTTCTACGAAAGCGCGAAATGAATTTAATATAGTAGATTTTATTAAAATCCCGCGAACATCTATTATGCTCGGCAGAATGCTCTCTGTGTACTGAGCTTGTCAAACGGAATCGATTCACATTTTATATCAAGCACGATATTATAATCCGTATAATCTAGAATCATATGATATAAGCTTCGAATAAACCGGAATTCGACCCATCTAAATCATTAATAGCGAATACACGCGTCATCAGATTTGATAAAATGATCTTATCACAATGTTCTCTTTGAAGAATCGCAAACGATCGAGGACTTCGGTGCGGCGCTGCACCTCATGCGCTCGGACCTGGAGCATCTGCGCTCGGTCTTCATGGCGGTGGAGAACGGCGACCTCGGACTGCTCAAGTCCCTCGGCATCAAGGACTCGGAGCTGGGCGACGTCAAGTTCTTCCTGGAGAAGCTCGTCGATACCGGCTTCCTCGACTGAACGGATCGTCGACCGCTACGCGTCCTCCCAACGACGATTGCCGGTCACGACGTGTTCAGCAGCAGCAGCGCAGCTTCACCATGAAAGAACTGAACCAGCATCCCTTCCGCCGAGTTTTTGTACCCGCCATGCCTAACCGCACACTCAGCCGCTCTTCTCAGGTCGAGGGGTTATCCGTCGACTCTCGAGCGAAGGTCGGAGTGAGTTTTGATGTTTGAGGTTGATCGTCAGGGTTGACTTGGACACTCGTTTTTTCCATAGAATCAACGTAGACCTGTAGAACTAAAAGTCCTTAGTAGTATATTGATAAAAGATTATCACCTGAATTACGGCAAAAACATCGGATGGCTGATCCAAACGGTGTCACGTCAACCTCTAACGTCAACGCTCAACCTGCCCTTCGCTCCGGAGCCGAAGCTTCAAAACAGACACACATATCGCGACTAAAGTGAACAAACCACAAAATGAAAGTAAGAATGAGCAAGTGAGTGCGTGTGTTGAAGAAGCGTCAACATCAGCATTAGGGTGTGCTAAAGCGAGAACAGCGTTTCGATCGCGCTTGTAACGAATCACCTCGTTGTACTCTATGAGGTGATAATCTCGCAAAGCTTTGCGAAAATCCTCCTGGTTTCCCTTCAGATCAAAGCTAACACGCGGATAAATTCCGGAGCGAAATCCCCCAGTAAATTTCAGCCGACATCCGCAATCCCTCGAGGGTGACGAAACGCTGCATAGAGGACGAAATAACGAGCTTCCGCCGGAAAACGTCGGAGTAGGTATACTACAGCCCACAATCCACCTACACACACAAGTCCAGAGTACATATTATATGCAATTCATTGTGATGTTGTAAAACGTTGCAAGCGTGACGCGAGACAAATGCACGACGAGATGGCCGGTTGTATATGTGGGTATATACCTATATGCACATTGAAGACCTGCGTCATCATCGTTCAGAAGCGTATAGCGGTTTGACGATAACGGCTCAGTTTTGAGCAATCGCCATTGTGATTAATAGCCGAGATCGACACCCTTAAGTATCACGCGCAAGAAAGTAATCGAAAACATATCAACGTGTGCTAGTTTACTACTATGATACCGGATTTTAATATTATATGAATATGTAAACCCTCTCATCGGTTTTTCTCGACAAACACCCACCCCCAAGTTTATTGATAAAACAAAGCAAATAACATTCACTCTATGTATCCGAGCGAGCATTTTTAGACAAAGTGTATTAACACGATTGGGGGACAAAGCAGACTTTAAGAATTTTAGATAAAAAACAGAGAAAGAGAAAAGCAAAGTATATTATTATATACATATACGAGATAAAAAGGAAAACAAAACATATATTATAAATGAAATAGATATATATATATATATTATTATTATTACATTATATATATAATTATATATTATACATATCCAGAGAATTTTAAAGGGATGGGGATTGAAGAAGTAGATTGAGGACGAGGCTCGATTAGGTCGGTTCGCGTTGACGTCATGACGCAATGTGGAGATGAGAGCAGACGCGCAGGAAAGGCATATATCGAGAGCTGAGAAGCGCGCGACGCGACGACGATGTATTAGACGCTTCCGACTATGTTTGATAAAGGCTTTTGCGTTACTCCTTCGACACTTCTCTTCCCGGCAGAGCAAACACACGGACGATATGCTTCTTATTCTTTTGGTCATTGAGATCTTTTTATAACGTCGTTTTACAAACCTTGGGAGCTTGTTTGTGACGCGCAAATATTTTATCGCACCGAGCGCGTATAATATGGGATGTGGATGATTTTTGATATGACGACAAATTTTTCTCCGGCTATATGCACGGATTATATTTTTTGTAAGCTTTTTCCAAATGTATTTTTTAGAAAAAAAAACCAGCTGGTATTGATAATATGCTTCCCACGTAGTGATGTTCTTGATGATAGTTTGGGAATATAGGGTCGCTGTTCTCGATTCCCTTGGATCTGAATTTTCGATGTTTTCGGTGGAATATTTCATGTTTGACCAGTCTGTTTGATTTGGGATCCCAAGTACTTTTCTTCTTCAGTGAGTTTGATTACAATTGTTGGACAAAAATATTGGATAATCAAATTTAGGTTTATTCAATTTTACAGTACGTCAGGTTCAAAGGAATCGAGAACAGCAGATTACCCCATCACAAGCTTCAAAATCTAACAATCTCTCGACAATCACTAGACCCAAAATGACCCTTACCAGCTTAATTATCGCTGAATCCGACAATCCTACTTGCTCTTCCTGCTGAAATCGTCAAATTATTAAAACCCGTAAGCTGATAAGACACTCCTTGACTATATTTAACAAATTAGGCGATTCAAACTAATTCAAGATATGCTCGCAGCCGGTTAAAAGATCTGAATTTAGGTGTTCTTAATTATAATCCCGGACTATCTCTTTACATATCAATTATATCTGGATCTAATACAGCAGGTGTTCAATTTCATTAAAAAAAAAATTATCAGTTTTCAAAACATTTGAATTCAAAAACACCAAATAATCGTCGAAGTCACAACAACGTGCTCTCGCGTTTGCCAATGAGACGAGAGATAGAAACGGAGAATCGACGAGGACAACCGATCCAACCACGAAGACATATCATAAAGTATACTATATAAGGAAAAGAAAGTAAAAATTTTAAAGTATAAAAAAAAAAGATTACTATCATTGCTTACAGCGCGAACGCAGAGCCGATAGATATACAAGAAAAGTGTTTTATCATAATTACACTAGTAATGAGGGCAAGAGTAAAAAAAACACATTTTAAGGAGCGCAATTATCGCAGTAGTATATATCTGAGAATAAGATTTAAAGCGTCTTTTTTCTCCTTTACCTTCGTTAGTCGCTTGTAACAAGGCAACAATATGCGAGAATAATAAACGGGCAAAGTGCAGCCGCGCGCGATCTTTTCTTCCTTTATTTTTCGTCCGCGATAACGCTCTGATGAGATTGAATCGATATTAACGAGCGGAGCATAATAACCGAATCGAGGCAGACACTCGACAAAACTGTTTGTAGTACACACTTATTGAATTTCGAACGGTCATGAAAGTATCGCAATCGCACTGAACATATCGTAATTATTAAGCATATATAGCTATCAAAGTTACAAATACAGACATATCAATGCAAAGTAATTATACAGCGATTATGTATTATTATACACACACAATTACAATTATTAGTATATAACGTATACAACAGTTGTACTTATATATAGATATTATTCATATACTATATTGTGGAGATTTTATGGGCAGTATCGCGGGATGTTCCGCGAGAGGTTCGCGTCATTCGACGGAAAGATTCGATATGCTTTTCTTTCCATTCACAACTATCGTTTGAAATACGTTGCGATTATCCATATCATTGGGTACTTTGTTTTCACAATTTTCGATAATTTCGAAACAATACATCCTCTGCACTGGGCACAATCGACTTAAATCAGCTCTGATAGCTGTAGTCGGTGCCGCAGAGTCGATAGTTTCCTGCCTTAAAAAATAATCGAGGTATTTGATGATGAAGGAATCTCGATAATACGTTATGATTGATGTTAGGGAATGATTTATTCAGCTTTGAGTATCAGATGCTGTCCCCAACCCATCCTTTCGTGCAGTTTTCGTTTGGTTTCTAGACAGCCGATGAAGCATTAGAATTTAATCTTTTCAAAGAAACAATGCATTATTTTTTTTAATTTCTATTTTTGGTTAGATATCTGAAACGGACATCTGTCAAGAAACCGGTATTTACGTGCAGTTTTCAACCGGTTTCCGCAGGTTGTCGTCAGTCACATGATTAGTTATGAACGAAATCTGATAAAAAGTAAAAAAAAAGTTAAAATGTGATCGTTTCGGAAAATTTCGGTTAACCGAGTAGCTGGCCAGGAACTAGCATTTCGTGCAGTTTTCGACTAGTTTCTAGCCAGTTTACCAGTGACTCAAGCATTCGTTCGATTCGCTCCTAATTTCACTCGTTACCGGGATTCCTTCGTCGATCAACAGCTCGAATATTCGTCGAACCTCTTTTCAAAGAAACAAGGTGACTCGGCAGGAATTCGTCCTCGCAAATCTTGGTTAGAAACTAATCTTTTAGTGCAGTTTTCGACTAGTTTTTATCCAACAACGCGAGCTCGATTTGCTACCGATGCTACCGATCCTTGTCACCTGATTCACCCTTACGAACCGATAATTTCCACCTTAAAGCAATGCGTTACATAAAAGTACGTGTCGAGTGACCTCAGAAGGTCAAACTCGCGGAAGCCTCGATGCCGTCCCGCTTATAAGCATATCCTTAGAAACTAATGAAAGTAAACAATATTTTGCTATATCGAAGAGAGTGAAACCCCCTGGTGTCCGACCTCATCGATCTCCCGTCAGCCCACAGCGGCAACCAAAAGTCCGACGCCGGAAACTGCTCGAAAACGTCGTGCTCACAAAAAAAAATAATTTTAAACCTCGAACAAAACCAGCACCACTACGTGTCTCTCCATTAATTTTTCGATCTCTCTGTGTCGATATAGTCCACACTCTAGCTGTTGTTATTATTACACGTCCTAAAAATAAAAAAAAAAATCGAGCCAAGTTTTGCAGACCACACGGTGGATCGTGCACTTGCAGGACGACGTCCTTCGCTCGGCCGACACGTTTCGCGCTTCAACGGCGTTCGCGGTGCAAATATTCTAGGGCCTGTGCCGTCAAAGCTCCGCTTTGAGCTTGGCGATCGTGTGTACACTCCTACCGCGTGTTTGAGACGTACAGAAGCACGAGGTTGTGCTGATGACTCTGCCTGTCCAGCTCTGGTCACATTACGTATCAATATTGTATTATCGATGTAATGCGTGTAATGTAGTGGGTAGAAACACCAAAATGGTGTTTACGTGTAATATCGATGTCGTAGAGGTAGAAAAGTAAATTTCGAATACATTAATAAGTACATGAATAACATATAAGACATTTCATTCCAAAATTTTTTCAAATTTTTCGTTTGCTTATGATTCCAGAAGACGAATATACGATATTATAATAAGAGAGCGTCGCTTGACCGAATACTAATAATAATAGAACTATATATAACCAATCGTAGTCGAAAAGTACTCGCTATATCAGAGTACGAGTAGTGAAGCATTCCAAAAATGAAAAAAATCGAAAAATACATTAAAAAATAACAAAAACAGAACAATCACCGTAACTGTCGATCAGGCAAAGCCACGACTGAATAGAATAAATCGTCGTCAACCCAACATCCAAAATCAAGCTCTATCCCACTGAGACAAAAACAAACTAAACCTAGCTCGTAAGAAGCAGCAATGCTTATATCTAATCCTCGATGTTTCAAATAAGTGTATTCTATAATCAAGACCAGTCGCTGAGACAGAGCAATAGTCGAGCAAGTCACCCCTACGTGCCCCGACAAGCTCGGCCCGGAAGCCAGAACGACCCCCATTCGCGAGGGAGATAGCCCCGATGAGGTCGGAAGCCGATCGCCACACCAGGGCAGAGATGAAAGCGCGCACCCGACGTCCGTCCGCCGACACAAGCTCTTTCCTCCCACGTCGACTACCGTCGATGAGCTCTGAGTTCCCATGTCCGACCGGTGTCCAACCGTTGCATCCGGGTCACTTCTAAGCCGACATAAAAGTGCGCAATGTCTCATTACGCTCATGGGGAACGTCGCTCCTTTCAAGCGCCCCTCATGCATCGGCTCGAGAACCGCGAAAGTGGCATCGCGGCCCACACTCCCCACCTGCGAACTCACCGCATCATCGACCGGTTATGTCCGACCACGGGATATCACGTGGAACCGCTTCTCGGCACATACCGACGGAGCTAGAAGGATGTGTCCTCGACCACGAGCACATCCCGCTGACATACTCACGGCGATTGGACTCTTCCTCCGCGCGAAATGCGAGAGAGGTGGTATCGATCGTCGTCTACTACAACGCCGAGGGTATTATACGAATTTAGCTCTCTCGATGCATCGTTAACGCCGCGGAGGTACGTGTCAGAGTCGAATCGCCGTCGAGGATCGTCGCGTCGGAAGTTATGCGCGAGGAGGTTTTTTCGGGTTTATCGACAGACATATCACTAGGTTTATATCGACGTGTAACGCTATGGTTATCTTTATAGAGGAGAGTTTGTTGTAGGAGGGAAATTTTGAGACCTTTTTGAGGGCTTTCGAGAGCACACTTTTAGACGTAGACGTTCTTGGTGTTTCGGATGAAATGGGAAGCATCGCAGAAGTCGTCGCTTTGAGAACGGGTCGTTCGGAGATGCATGAATTTGAATTGAAGGTTTTCAAGGCCGGCTGTAAACCAGATTTTCGTGCAGTTTTCGCTCGGTCTGCAGTCAGCCTTTAATCACGGAGAATTTTCCATCGCAAAGTCCTTTGTTGGGGAGACGACCCAAAGGTATACACGACGGGTTAACTCAAGAGCGCGACGTCTCGAAAATTCTGCAGCGAGTGCCTGCTTTTTGTGCTTTAGTACATATATATGACACAAGTGATATACACGAGTTTTAGTACACAGATCACTGATTATATTGTATAATGTTTACAGTTTAAACGTGAAAATATGTAGCAACACCAAAAGTAGACGAATTTGCGTTACAGAGACGATTTCGTTTCTCCTTATTGTCGAGTATACATGAATTGTGCACCAGTACAGAGTTCGAGAGAATTATATAGATATATTACATGCGATTCTATATATATTGATACATCTAAACAAAAGTCAGTAATAAAGTATAATGCCGTTTCAAGTGAAAAATCTCTATGTGTGATAACTGTGTACATATCATTCGCAACTAAGATTGATGATATTAATTAATAAGCGACTCGTAGCGCATAAGAGGTATTTATTTAAGGAAACTGAAATCCCCATCCAATGATCCCCTTATATGTGTGTCTGTATCGCGTGAATTATACACGCACGAGGACCGAGTGTGCGGCCGTGAGTGTATAATGCAGAGATAATAAATTATATTAACTATTAAGTCAAACACTAGATTGTGAGTTCGCTGTTTATTTATTCAACCTTTCTTTCTTCAAAACTTCCTTTCGGTTTATATACACTGTTAAGGATTTTCGGAGGTCAAGATATCGTCTGAATATGAGGAAGCTAAATGCCAAAGCCTTTGCAGCCGTTATTGTATTGAGCTGCGCATTGACTTTTCAGAACAGGTTATTTGTGCAACTTAAATGGAATAATATGTATAGTAACCTGTTCACTTAATTTTTCTAAAGAGCGTCATACATATTTAACACAAGAGGAAAACTTTCAAATGATATCTTTAATCGCCTTCTTGAAAGATTAGAATACATTGTTGGTGCTATTATACTTATGACATTTTAAAATATTTTAACGAGTGAAGTTTTGCACCTGTTACAATAAGTTAGTTTCAATTTTGTACATTCTTTTTATATGTTTCTTTTTGCGATGGGTCAAGGTAACAGTCACGAATCGTAAGTATTACTTCATTTTAATTCGTCGAATAGATACATCAAGAGTTATTATCCAGAAAATCATTTGTATTATTTAATTTTAAAAATGCAGAACAAATCATTCTGATCTAATTGAACCGATAGATGAGGAATCGGCGATTCAATTCACAATAAACAAAATCAAATACTCTGGTGAGATTTGCAAATTACGAACATTTTTAAATCACATTTGAAACCTTATTGACGTCTCGGTTGATTTATTTCGTTACAGTTCCCAAATGTATCCGTCCACAAACAACATTAAACTATTTTATCAGAAATTTTGCAAAATTAAAGGGAACCAAGTACATGTGTCTGGAAGGCGGATGTGGCGTATGCATAGTTGCAGTCAAAATAAAAGACGAAATATTGGCTGTAAATTCTTGTCTTGTTCCAATATTTTTGTGCAACGGGTATTTAATATATTATTATTAACACTCATATATTACTCAAATTCATTTTCAAAATAACGTACAGCGAAACCCTTTTATTACAATGTTCACCAGCTGGGACATAATAACGATAGAGGGTATAGGAGGAAAACTGGCAGACTACAATCTACTTCAAAAAACTTTAGCCGATATGAATGGATCTCAGTGCGGTTTTTGCTCACCTGCGATGGTTATGAATATGTACAGGTAACGCTTTTTTATAGCTCTAAATTTGGAGCTCTAGGATCTAGGGAATTCACGTGGAGTTTCTCATTTATTTCGATAGTTTGATCGCGAGGAAACGAACGAGTGCAAACGATATAGAAAACTCCTTCGGGAGCAATATATGTCGTTGTACAGGCTACAGATCAATCCTAGATGCTTTTCAGTTATTCTCCACCAACACTGCATCAGGCACGTCTGCAAGTGTTCGTGACATCGAGGTAACTATGCGAAAATGCATTATTTTGCTCTTGTTACAAGTTTGCATTTATTCATTGTACTCCAGGATGCTCACAAATCGGTACTGTGCTTGAAAAATTGCGCTTCGTGCAATGACTTTGAGATGATCGGCGTTGTCGGTCCAAAACCGATCTATCTTAAGCTCAAGGACGCTGACTTTTTTAAAGTGTTCACCATCGGTCAGATTTTCGAAATCTTCAATAAATGCCCAAATGCTTCGTACATCCTTAATGGTGGAAACACTGGGAATGGTAACACTCATAAAACCATTATAAGTTTCGAGGAAAAACAATAATTCGTTAAGTTTTGTTAATTCATTGATAGGTGTATACAGAATTTCCAAGAAAGACCTATACCTGGACATAAACGACATAACCGAGCTGCAAAACATTAGTAAATCTGCTGACAAATTAAGCGTATGCTCCGCTGTCAGCCTGGAAAATATGAGAGCTTGCTGTCAGAAGTATTCAAAGGACGATGGCTTTGAATACCTCAATCAGTTGGCTTACCACATAAATTTGATCGGTCACCTGGCAATGAGAAACGTAATTACACCCCATTTTTGCCCTTTTCTGTACAACGATCATTTACTCGTTGGTATTTTCAGATCGGAACGATAGCTGGAAATTTGATGCTAAAGCACCAGCATCCTGAATTCCAATCTGACCTATTTCTGATACTGGAAACCGCTGGAGCGGAATTACACATTTGTATGTGACTGTTTGAGTTAGTTCGTAAATTATTTTCGCAAAATAATCTGGTTTTGCTTCTTAGTGGAATCCGAGGGATCAAAAATCAGTTCAACCTTTCTTGATTTCATGGAAATAGATATGAGACATAAATTGATATACAGCGTTGTACTTCCGCGATTGGAATACAATTACGTTTACAAAACTTACAAGGTATATTCTTACGACGAGAAAATCAAGTTTCTTTTTGCGACGATGTTTAATTTGTTTCTTTAGATAATGCCAAGAGCACAAAATGCCCACGCGATTGTTAATGCTGGATTCCTGTTTCGACTTGATGATAAAACTCAAGTTCTAGAGCAACCGAATATTATTTTTGGAGGAATTAGCGCCAAATTCGTGAGTTTTTAAGCTAGTGTACCATTTCTAAAAAGGAGCTCTAATTTACCTTATTTAATCTTTCAGTTTCACGCTTCCGAAACTGAGAAATACCTCAAGGGCAAAGTCCTCTTGGACTCAAATACACTAAAAAATGCTTTGAGTACCTTAGGCAATGAACTAAAACCAGACTTGATCCTCCCAGAAGCATCTCCGGAATATCGAAAGAAATTAGCCCAAGCTCTATTCTACAAGGTATTCAATAATTGCGCTCTTCCAGTGATCAATAAAACCTTATAAATGACCATCGCATGTACTTTCAGTTCATTCTTAGTCTGAAACCGAATAAAATCGACGCACGACTTCGTAGCGGAGGTACTATGCTCGAACGCCCCATATCTTCCGGAAAAACTGACTACAATGTTGACAAGAATCTGTGGCCGGTAAACAAACCGGTTACCAAAATCGAGGCATATTACCAAACTTCCGGAGAGGCCGAGTATATCGATGATATCTCTCACAGAGATGACGAAGTATTCTGTGCTTTTGTGCTAGCACCTGAGACAGGGCCTATAGATTCGATCGACGCCAGTGAGGCATTGGTAAGACACTCGAATAGTGGATGAATATTGTTTGAGTAAGAGGGCCGATTATCAGAATTTATCAATTTAGGGCATGGACGGTGTGGTGGCATTCTACTCTGCTAAAGACGTGCCGGGAAAAAATGTCTTCGTGGATCAAACAGCGTTAATCACTTATACCGATGAACTGGTACATATTTTTATTTATTCTATACACTTGAATGAATTCTATGCATAAATCCCTGTACATAAAAAAGAAATTTATCGTCCTGCATAGCTGTTCGCCGAAAAGGAAGTTCAGTACGCGGGACAGCCCTACGGAATGATAGTCGCCAGCGACCGATACGCGGCTTACGAGGCCGTGAAAAAGGTGAAGCTAATTTACGAAAATGGCCCTCGTAAAAGGCCTTTGTTAACAGTGGAGGAGGTATTTGCCAGCAACGACAAGAGCAGGATCTATGAAATTACACACCAAGATGCAACTAAACCTGCCGGTACGTATATAGATGTTCTACTAGTTTGTGACTATGAATTTGACGACAATTTAATACCGACGGTGTCTAGGAAAAAATGTGAAGAATACGATTAAGGGGACGTTGGTATCCGGAAGTCAGTATCATTTCACAATGGAGCCGCACGTCTGCTTTTGCATACCACTAGAAGACGAACTGAATATGTTTGCATCGACGCAGTTTGTCACTTTTACTCTTCGTAACGTGTCGGCTTGCTTGGGGATACCGGAAAACAAGTAACGATGTCTTCTGCAATAATGTTAAAATGGATCTCAAAAAATTTGGTTTTACTTTATTAAAATGACTTTATATAATTAGAATCAACATTAAAGTACGACGTGTCGGTGGTGCCTACGGCGTAAGACTGACCAGATCATCTCTAGTGGCCTGCGCCTGTGCCATGGCCGCTCAGAAACTCCAACGACCAGCTCGCATGTACATGACTATCGAAGACATGATGCAGGCCGTGGGTAAACGCATCCCGACTTACAGCGAG
Source organism: Nasonia vitripennis (assembly GCF_009193385.2). Taxonomy (NCBI): domain Eukaryota; kingdom Metazoa; phylum Arthropoda; class Insecta; order Hymenoptera; family Pteromalidae; genus Nasonia; species Nasonia vitripennis. The sequence goes on along the minus strand of NC_045760.1, from coordinate 31,275,559 downwards.
TATGAGGTGGGCATTGACGACGTCGGCAAGATCCAGTACCTCAATTGGAACTACTGGGCTAACAAAGGCATCTCTATGAACGACACAGTACCTAGCTTCGCTATCGAAATGTTTAAAAATATTTACGACACATCGACCTGGAGTTGGACTTATAATAATGTCATCACCGATTTGCCTTGTGGCACTTGGTGTCGATCGCCTGGTATGTATGGCGCAATGGATTTTCGACCGATCAGTTAAACCATTTTTTTCGATGATTCAAGGGTCGGCCGAAGGACTGGCCATAATTGGTGACGTCATGGAGCAAATCGCAAGGGCGACACATCAAGATCCCTTTGATGTGGTTCTCCAGAATGTGTCTGACGATGATAGGGAAAGAGTCACTTCGATGATAGACCAGATTAAAAAGACTTCCGAATATGAAGATCGGCGAAAAGCTGCCGATCTTTTCAATAAGGTATATGTGATTTTTGTTTTGGCGAATTCGGCTTTGATTAACTATAATCTATATCTACAGGAAAATAGATGGAAGAAACGGGGTGTGGGTACTAGTGTGATGAAGTTCCACGTAGGGTTCGGTCAAGGCTTTCATGCTCTGGTTTCGGTCTACAGCATAGACGGTACTGTTTCTATAACTCACGGAGGCATCGAGATGGGCCAAGGAATAAACACTAAGGTAAAAAATTGACTTTATTTTGAAGGGGAAAGCAATAAACGAAGATCCATTATGTTTAAAATAAAGGTGGCCCAAGTAGCAGCATATACTCTGGGAATAGACATGGACATGATAAGAGTCAAGCCAACTAACAACTTGACAGCGCCAAATGACGGAGCCAGTGGTGCTAGTATAACCAGTGACTGCTGCGCTAGCGTAAGTGTATAGAAGTTATATGTTATAAAATGACGTGGTTATTCATAACAAGGTCTTAGATAAGTAGTGTAATGTCCTATATATATAAAAGGCTACCAAAGCGGCGTGCGAAGAACTTTTAAAGAGGCTAAAACCTGTCAAAGACATTCTACCTAACGCCACCTGGAAGGATATCACAAACATGGCTGCGACACTAAACATCGACCTATGCGCGAGCCACAAGTAAAAGATTTTTGTACATGAATTCGAAAATCTATACGATTAAACATAATATTTACAAATCAGGTACAACATATTAGAAGACTTGCCAAAGAACTACGCAGTCTACGGTGTGACCGTAGCAGAGGTGGAACTAGACATTCTGACAGGACAGCACATCGTACGCCGAGTTGACCTTCTCGAGGACACAGGTACCAGCTTGAACCCAGAAATAGACGCGGGGCAAATACAGGGCGCGTTCGTGATGGGGATGGGTATGTGGACGACGGAGCATCTGATTTATGATCCAAGTACCGGCGCACTGGCCAACCATAGAACTTGGGTGAATAAAATGTGGCTTATTATGTAAATATACGAAGATATGCTCTATTAATTGCATTAATTGTTGCACCTTTTGTAATGTCTTAGAATTACAAGCCACCTACGGCTCTTGACATACCAGTGGACTTTCGAGTGAGCTTTTTACGAAACGCGCCTAATCCGGTTGGGATACTTGGATCGAAAAGTAAAGATTTTTATTTGCGAATATTTTGGTATGAAATATAGTTAGCATAAATCCATAATGATTGAATTTTCAGCCACTGGCGAACCCGCTCTCTGCATGAGTTGCGCAATTCCAGTAGCCATACGATACGCACTTGACTCTGCCAGGGCAGACGCTGGTAACACCGAAGTTTGGTATAATCTGGGTATGTAGTGCGCAGAAGTCAGCTTTCTGCATTTTTGATCGAAGCACATTTCGTCGTTTTGACTTCATGTTTTAAATCTCTTTTCAGATGGGCCCCTTACGGTAGAGAAAATAATGTTGTCCAGCTTGACTGAACCTGAGCAAATGGATTTATGAATAAAAGGTGTATTTTATTCTTTGAATTCGCATTATTGATTATATTGAAAAATGTAGCTATGTAGAGGGTGTAACTGTAAAAATGGTGAAAATAAATTTGCATTTATTCAAGCTATTTTATCCGATTCTCACTGACGTTATTCTATAGTAATCCAATTACAAATAAAAAAACAGTGATAAAGAATTCTTTTTTTTTACATTCAACTGCGCATTTCGGGTTTTTTTTTCTAAAAGTGACGCTGCATTCTCATTATTTTTGCAAATAACCGCCATAAAAATTTAACGTATGTATAAGAGTCTAACGGGCTACCTCTTGCCATCTTATCTCGGCATTAGAATGCATTGTTATGCAGAACGTTCCGCAAGACGGGTAGAATTTGAAAACATCTCATTTCTTGGCTCACGAGTAAGCAAATATTACAGCCAACATAGTAAGCTTTGTTTCTATATACATCATTATTGTTCAATTATTTTTTACAATAGGTCAAGGTACTAGTTACGAATTGTGAGTATTTTATTTTCTACCAACTCGACGTAGGTAAGTATTTTAAAATGACGTGATCAAATTTTCTTGATGCAGAGCAAACTATTCTAATTTGATTGATTTGGTCGATGTCAAATCAGATATTCGATTTTCAACCAACAAAATCAAATACTGCGGTAAGCTTTTAAAAATCGCAGAATCTTTCTTTAAATCTATTCAAATTTGTTAAACTGTCTCGTTTCACTTATTTACAAACAGTTCCCAAGTATGTTCGTTCAGACACAACACTGATACTTTATCAGAAATATTGCAAAACTAAAAGGAACCAAGTACATGTGTCTTGAAGGCGGATGTGGCGTATGCATAGTTGCAGTCAAAATAAAAGACGAAGTATTGGCTGTGAATTCTTGTCTTGTCCCGGTATTTCTGTGCAACGGGTATCGAAATATGATTTTTAAGCATTCTTATTATATTCCATTTTTTTTCAATCCACACAGTTAAACTGTTTATTTACAATATTTACCAGCTGGGACGTAATAACTATAGAGGGTATAGGAGGAAAACTGGCAGACCACAATAGGCTTCAAAAAACTTTAGCTGACATGAATGGATCTCAGTGCGGTTTTTGTTCACCTGCGATGGTTATGAATATGTACAGGTGATACTTTTGTAGCTCTAAATTTGTAGTTGTACGATATTGGGAATCCACCTTAAGTCTCACATTTATTTTCATAGTTTGATCGCGAGGAAACGAACGAGTGCAAACGATATAGAAAACTCCTTCGGGAGCAATATATGTCGTTGTACAGGCTACAGATCAAACCTAGATGCTTTTCAGTTATTCTCCACCAACACTGCGTTATGCTCGTCTGCATATGTACGTGACATCGAGGTAAATCTGCTTGGTAAAGCTTCATACAGCTTTCGATGAAAGTTTGCATCAACTCCTTATATTTTGAGGATGCTCACGAATCGATATTGTGCTTGAAAGATTGCGCTGTATGCGATGACTTTGAGATAATCAACGTTAACGACCCAAAAGCGATCTACCTCAGACTCAAAGACGCTGAGTTTTTCGAACTGTTTACCATCGAGCAAATATATGAAAATTTCAAAAAGTACCCAAAAGCTTCGTACATCCTTACTGGTGAAAATACGGGAAACGGTAAGATCCATGACCCTAATATAAGCTTTTAAGCTTTGAATGAAAACAACTGCCATTAATTCATTGATAGATGTATACAGAATCTCCAAAAAGGACCTGTACATTGACATAAACGCCGTATTTGACCTACATGCTATCAGAAAAGCCAATACCAAATTAAACATATGCGCCGGTCTTACCCTCGAAAACATGAAAGTTAGCTTTCAAAAATATTCAAAACACACCGGCTTTGAATACCTCAATCAGTTGGCTGATCACGTAGATTCAATCGGACACGTGGCAATGAGAAAGGTAATTGCAGCTTTGATTGTCTCGAATTTCGTCCTTTTTACAAACAACAATCACGTACTTATATTGGCATTTTCAGATCGGAACAATAGCTGGAAATTGGATGCTAAAACCCCAGCATCGTGAATTTCAGTCTGACTTGTTTTTGATACTGGAAACCGTCGGAGCGGAAATACTCGTTAGTACGTGACTGTTTGATAAAGTGTGTTAATAATTTTCGCGAAGTGATATGATTTTTCTTTTTAGGGGAGTCCAAAGGATCGAAAATCGTCTCGAATTTTCGTGATTTTTTGGAGATCGATATGAGGCATAAACTGATATACAGCGTTGTTCTACCGCGATTAAAATATAATTATGTTTACAGATCTTACAAGGTTTTTAAAAATTTTACAATATTCTGAAAATAAAAATTGTATTCCTTTACAATACATCATATTTTTGTATAGATAATGTCGAGGGCGCAAAACGCCCACGCCATAGTTAACGCGGGATTCCTATTTCAACTGAACAAAAAAACTCAAGTTTTCGAAAGACCGAATATTATTTTTGGAGGAGTTAGCGCCAAATTCGTGAGTTTACTAATTCGCTATTTTTGAGAGAGAGCTTTTTTCTAACCCACTTTAATTTTTCAGATGCATGCCTCCAAAACTGAGCAGTATCTCGAGGGCAAAGCTCTTTTGACGTCAAATTCACTTCGAAAAGCTTTGAATATTTTAGGCTCTGAACTAAAACCAGAATTGATCCTGCCAGAAGCATCTCCAGAATATCGAACGAAATTAGCCCAAGCTCTACTCTATAAGATATTCAATAATTGCGCGCTCTTCCAGTGATCAATAAAACCTTATAAATGACCATCGCACGTTTTTTCAGTTCGTTCTTAGTCTAAAACCGGATAAAATCGACGCACGCATTCGTAGCGGAGGTACTATGCTCAAGCGTCCGATATCTTCCGGAAAAACTGACTACAACGTTGACAAGAGTCTGTGGCCGGTAAACAAACCGATCGAAGCATATTACCAAACTTCTGGAGAGGCCGAGTACATCGACGATATACCTCACAGAGATGACGAAGTGTTATGTGCTTCTGTGTTGGCGCCTGCAACAGGACCTATAGATAGGATCGACGCGAGTGAGGCATTGGTAAGATAATTTGAGGTATGGGTTATTTTTTGAAAAAAGAAGATGAATAAATTTAATTTTTCGGTTCAGGTCCTGGATGGCGTAGTGGCATTTTACTCTGCTAAGGACGTGCCGGGAAAGAATATCACCGTAGATAAATCATCCTTCATCAATTATTCCGATGAACTGGTATATTATTTAATTTATTCTATACATTTACACAAATTTATTTTCATGGTCATGCGAATATAAGATAAGCGACAGGGTTAAGATTTTGTTATACATATTCTTAGATTTTGATACAAAAATATAAGGATGCATGTATCTTACAAAGTAATTAAAAGTTCCGGGATCGTATACCATAGCGGTAGTAAAGATACATAAATGTGTTAAAATGACTCTATTGGTCTATACGAGCACAATTAATTTTGAAATAATAGGTTATGTCACTGTTTATTCTCAAAATTTGAGATCTTGAACAGGCATATTCTTCAAAAATAAATCAAAATCTCAGCATTTCGTCCCACCGTCAGATTGGACTCCTCAGCAATTTTCTGACAGCTTCCTTAGACACCTGATCTGACGGTGGGACGAAACGCTGAGATTTTTATTTATTTTTGAAGGGTATGCCCGTTTAAAATCTCAAATTTTGAGAATAAACAGTGTCATAGCCTATTATTTCAAAATTAATTGTGCTCGTATAGACCATTAGAGTCATTTTAACATTTTTGTAATTTTAAACGAGCAATAGACTCACAATATATAAATATACTTATATATATATATATATATATATATATATATATATATATATATATATATATATATATTGCTCGTTTAAAATTCCAAAAATGTTAAAATGACTAAAAATACTAATTTACTTTACGACTTCGTGTTGTAACGGTTTAACTTTCCCCAAGAGACTGGATAGTCAGTCGGTTCCAGGATCAGGATAGGGGAAAGGGGCAAAAAAGCCTGTTTTTATATTCTCAACAATAACAAAATATATTTTTTAATTAAATAATAGCCATTTTGAATCAGTTGTTAAATCCCGGCTGAAACAGAAATCAATTATGCGTCTTGTTAAAAATACTTCGCCTTTACAAATAGAATTGTTTAAACTAACGCGGTTGACCATTTACAAGAATATATACGCGATTTCGTTAAAAGAATGATTCGGTGTTCGTGGCTGTGGTGTATCGGTTCGATGACGGATTTTGAGGTTAGGAATTCATTCGGTACGATGGAGTCGTGTGCACACGGCTACGCCGATCCAAATGTGTCGTGTAACAACGATCTCGACCGCTCTGTGTGCGCACCATAGAGATATTATAGATAGAGCAGGGGAGCCATACGGCTGCCTGTAAGCGGAAACGTCCGACGGTTAGAAAGAGAGAGAAGATCGCGGTACCCTATCTGTCTCTCTCTACTGACGCATGCGCAGTAAAGGACAGCTTGTTATTATATGACGAACTCGAATAATAAAATCAAATTAACTTAAATACCCTATAAAGTTGTTTAAAGTAATGAAATATATATATAACAAATTATAGCACAAAGCTGAAATAAACCAAAGCTTAAACCTTAAATTATAAGCCCGAAGGGTTAGAGATGATCATAAATGATCTAATATCCACATCATGCGCGTAGTATACCGGTAGCTTTGAGGACTAAGACGCGTGTATGATTTTGCTTTTGGCCTTGTGGTCTCAAGTTCAAATCTCGATAAAATAATTTTATTTTTTTTTTTTGTGAACATCAATTATTTACTTTTATTTTATACATTGGCTGCCTATATAAATATAACCAAACATGACTGTATACTGGATAGAATACGTATATGGAATATACTTATTCAAATAACAAAATACACTATAAAAATAATTCTTACTACGAGTGTACTCGCCAGGAATAAACTGCTTTTTACAAATTACACACGTTTTTGTCATGTTGTAAACGCATCATCAACTGCAGAAATCCAATCACAATAATTATATTCTGCTTTTCCGCGCTAACTGCGCATGCACGAGTAGAGAGAGACAGATAGGGTACCGCGATTGTCTCTCTTTTTCTAACCGAGGGACAGCTGGAGGCCTGGCTCCCCTGCTCTATCTATAATACCTCTATGGTGCGCACAGTAACGGCCGGGATAGTGTCACGGTGTTTTGAGGTTATCCTTCGGATTTGTGGAGTCGTGTGCGCACGGCTTCACAAATCTTCGTCGCTCGTCTCGTTCCTCCCTTTATCCTGTGTGCGCACAGAGATAAAGAGAGTCGTGAGATGTCGGCGTAAGGCTGGCTTTGTTGGGCAAGGATTTACCTTTGTTTCACTAGGACGTGAGCGCACGACCGGGCGAATCGCCGGCGGAACTATTGTTACTCCCTTAACCATGTGGGCTCACAGTGGCAGAGGGTGGCAGCAATGTGTCGGAATGTAGGTTAGAATTTTACGGTAGCACCGGGTGTCGCCTACGTGTGCTCACGTAGACGAGGTTCGATATCGCTCGGGTGTTCCAGGTTGCCTCGTGTGCTCACGATGGCGATTTGGAGTTTCGGGTTTCGGTTCGTCTACTAAATCGTCACGTGGGCTGACGAGACGATTTCGTCGGCGTAGGTCTATCTCTCGCGGTTCTTTGTAGTAAGGTGTGCGCACGATACTACCTGGAGTGGAGCTCGAGTAGAACTGCCTGTTGCGCCGCGCGATCCGCCTTATAAAGGCGCACGGCGCGGATGTGTATAGCTGCGTGACGTCGCGCAAAAAAGACAGTCAAATTAGATTTTTTCGCTGCAAAAATTCCTGATAGCAATTTTATTGTTGGAAATGGTCAGGAACGGTATGTAGAACAATAATATCTGGAAGAAAGTCACCAATTTTGTACGCTAACTTTTTTATACACAATTAAAGTTCGATTTCGGCACTTTTTTTCACATTTTCCTCGGTGGTTCGAAAAGTATTGATTTTAGCACAAAAATGTTTGAAGTAAAAGTTGTTCATTATTTAATTCTCTAAAAAAAAATCAGCGAGAGCACCCCTCTAAGTCTATTAGTTTACTTGCAAATGTATGTTATTAACTTTTGAAAAAATTACTTTATTTTATTGATAATTTAGGAAAATGTACTACTCTATAGTCCAAACTAGCATGCCAAATTTCAAGCTTCTATCAATTATAGTTTTTTTAAATAGATGTCTATTTCGAATTTGTTTTTTCACAATACGATTTGGATGTGAAAAAATTATTTTGATTAGGCGCCGTAGCTTGTGATTAAAGTAAAAGAGTTATATTTCAATAAACTTTTTCGAAAACCACGAAATTTTAATTAGGAGCGCCCCTGGATGCATCTATTTAAAAAAACTGTAATTGATAGAAGCTTGAAATTCGGCATGCAAGTTTGGACTATAGAGTAGTACATTTTCCTAAATTATCAATAAAATAAAGTAATTTTTTCAAAAGTTAATAACAAATTTCGATTTTGACAAATTCTGTGGTTTTTTCCAATTTGCAAATAAACTAATAGCAGCGTCGGTATGCTGGGCCTACGTGGTGGTGGAAAATTCGGAAAGGGGCGAGCACATGATGACGCACTTCGCGCACACCTGTTGACCACCCTAACTCTCAGTCCTCAGTTTTTATGAATCATAAAAACTGAGAGCCGATACTCGCACAATGGCATCTTTCTTTTCACTACTTTTAAAATTTATGTTCTATTTTCCTAACGGTTGATTGACCAAGTTGTTTAAACAAATTAATTTGCAAATCTAAACTCAGAATTGTAATCAGCGACCCTAAAAACCTATAGGTACATACATAGTTTGCGTGATTACGCTTCACTTCTGTTCCCTGTGAAATGACATACTTTCGCCCATAGTGGAAAAGCGCCTTAATCCCCCTTTTTGCAATTTATATTGTTTTAAAACATTTTTTATACTTCCATCTTGTTCAAATCATTTATACATATTATATTATTCATTACTTAAGCGATTGTAATTCCCTTCATTGCACAAATTAAAGTTTTTCACAGCTTTAATTGGGAAATATACGTAAAACTTTGATTATTTATAAGAATGTTAATTAATGCAAAAAAATTATTTTGTTACAGTAAATTTTCTTATAATCCCTCGTAATTAATTATCCAATATTTTAAATATTTTTTCGGCGATATTTATTTTTCATCGATTTAAAATTTTTATTTTTCCCTCCTTCTATTCTGTCTCTTTTGGCTACACTGAGTGCTCGCCTTTCATTTGTTGCGCGCGCACTCGATGCGCATGCCGCGTCTATTGCGGCTGCCTTCACACCTATTTGCACATGCGAGACTCGTGTCTCGTCACAGTGTAGTAAAATAGATCCTACACAAAGTTAAAAAAATTGCTTATTAACGCGAACAAGATTGACTACACGTATTCAAACGAACGGTTAATTAACACAAGCTACTTGTACCGGTAGATGGGATACACGCGCCACACTTTGGATGAAAGGTGGATCTCATTCTATATAAAGCTCTCCGAGTACCTGAACGGAAATCGAAGAGGAACTTCGGAATCATATGTTTCGCTGAATCATATGCTAAAAGTGTACAGCAAAAGTTCGCGATCATCGATTGATACTAATCGCACACTTGCAACAGTTGCAACGGATCAACATGGATCCATTCTTCTGGACGTCTATTCTCGTGATCTCCAGCTTGGTGTATTATTACTTCAAGAAGAAGCTCGATTATTTCGAAGAGCTGAATATTCCTTACGTGCCGGGATGGCCATTAGTGGGAAACTTCCTCGGTGTGTTTACTCAAAGGCAACATCTGATCGAGTTGCTGAAGGAGCTGTACAACTCTCATCCTGAAGCCAAGTACGTCGGGGCCTTCGATTTCGGAACCAGGCCGGTTATAGTTCTGCGCGACATAGAACTCATCAAGTCGGTGACTATAAAGCATTCGGATAAGTTTCCCGATCACATGCCGCTAGCGGATCGAAGGACGGATCCGACCTTAGGAGACAACCTCTTCAACATAACCGGAGACGAGTGGAAGGAGTTGAGAAATGTACTGACTCCATCTTTCACATCGAGCAAGTTGAAGATGATGTTTCATCTCATGGCCGACTGCGCTGATAAGTTTTTAAAGCACGTCGAGTATTTGCCACCTGAGGCGAGAAAATACGTCGACACAAAGGATCTGTTTACAAGAATTACGACTGATATCATAGCTTCATGTGGCTTTGGAATAAGCGTCGACTCGCTGAGGGATAGAAACAACGAACTTTACGTTCTGGGAAAGAAGTCCACACACATAGAGGGAATACAAGGACTGAAATTTTTGATACTCAAGTCCTTTCCTTGGATCGTCAAGCTCTTCAAACTGAAACACGTGACCGAAGACGTGTCGAAATTCTTCGCGAACCTAGTGAGTACAACCATACGTACCAGAGACGCAATGGGCATCAGTCGACCAGACATGCTGCAGATGATGATGGACGCTCGAAAGAAGAAAACCGAACACTTGGAGCTCGACATGAGCATGATGACAGCCCAATGTTTCGGTGCGTTCTTCGCTGGATACGAAAGTTTGTCCACTTTCATGTGCCTCGTGGCTCACGAACTCGCCATCCATCCGGACGTTCAGAAGAAGTTACAGAATGAGATCGACGAGGTCATGAAGGAAAGTAACGGTAAGCTAAATTACAAAGCCATCAATAAGATGCAGTACCTCGACGCCGTCTTCAACGAAATCGCGAGGAAACATCCTCAAAATCCCTTCATCGATCGGAGATGTGTGGCTCATTTTGAATTTCCCCCGGCGTTCCCCGATGGAAAACCGATTACTCTGGAGCCTGGCACCAGCATTTGGATTCCAGTCGCGGGAATACACATGGATCCGAAATACTACGAGAATCCGGAAAAATTCGACCCCGACAGGTACTACCAGAAGAAAGTCGCCAAAAACGATGCCCTCAATTTGAGCTTTGGGATCGGATCGAGAAGTTGCATAGCTGATCGTTTTTCCAAGATGCTGGTGAATATTTTGTTCGTGTTGCTACTGTCAAGATTCAATTTTGTCAGGAACGAGAAGACCTGCTCGCCTTTGAAGTACAGTCGGAAGAATATCATCATAACGCCCAAAGGAGGATTCTCGCTGGATATCGAAGCTAGGAGTTGAATTGTGTTTTGATAACGTTAACCGATGCCGTGATGTGATTTATATTTATTATGAACTGTGATTCGGTAAACACTAATAAATGTAATATTGATTGTTCTTAAGGTGAAAATTTTAATTAATTATTAAATTCATTATTCAGACTATGCAAATAACTGTTTTATAATAAAATATTTCAACAATTTTAAAAATACTCATTTTGCATTATGGATCCAGACCTTCCTTACATAGCTTAGATCAGGAGGTAAAACCGCTTAAAATAGCGATGTAAAAGCTTCTCACGTATCCGATGAACGTTTCCTGTATCGCGGATTCTCGAAACCATAGTACTTACCATACTTCTGTATCGCGAAACGCGCCGTAAAATTAGAATATCTCCCTTTTCGACGCTGTCAACTATCTTCGCTATTGTTGTTTACTTATTTTACAAAATATTCTCGAAACTACGAAAATCATCCCAACAATAAAATACGCGACCTTCGCACGCATTCATATTTCCGATAATATAAAACCTCCCAGCCATAAATCCCTGTGCATAAAAAAGAAATTTATCGTCCTCCACAGCTGTTCGCCGAAAAGGAAGTTGAGTACGCGGAACAGCCCTACGGAATGATAGTCGCCAGCGACCGATACGCGGCTTACGAGGCCGTGAAAAAGGTAAAGCTACTTTACGAAAATGGCCCTCGTAAAAGGCCTTTGTTAACGGTGAAGGATGTACTCGGCAGTAACGACAAGAGCAGGATCCGCGAAGCCTCGCACGAAGACGCGAGTAAACCTGCCGGTATGTAAAGACTTGCGTTGTAAGAATTTGTGACATACGAATTTGAAATTTGATATCGACCGTGTGTAGGGAAGGACTTGAAGCATACGATCAAGGAGACGTTCGAATCCGGAAGCCAGTATCATTTTACAATGGAGCCTCACGTCTGCGTTTGCATACCTTCGGAGGACGAACTGGATATGTTTGTATCGACGCAGTTCGTCTCTTTTATTCAGCGCAATGTGTCGGCTTGCTTGGGGATAGCGGAAAATAAGTAATAATGCCTTGATTTTTTCTGCGCCGACGTCTTAAATAAATTTTTTAACTCGATCAAAATGATTTTATTACAATTAGAATCAATATCAAAGTACGACGTGTCGGTGGTGCCTATGGCGGGAAACTGACCCGATCGTCACAAGTAGCCTATGCCTGTGCCATGGTCGCACAGAAATTCAAACGACCAGCCCGAATGAACTTGACTATCGAGGACATGATGCGGTCGTTGGGTAAACGGGGCTCGACTTACAGCGAATACGAGGTAGGGGTCGATGATCTCGATAAGATCCAGTACCTCGATTGGAACCACTGGGTTAATCAGGGTGTCTCGTTAAACGACGCGAGAGCGATCTTCGTTGTCAATATGGTCAAGAATTGTTACGACACGTCGACCTAGAGTTTGACTGTGAACAATGTCATCACTGATTTGCCATGTAGTACCTGGTGTCGAGCACCTGGTATGTATGCCATAATACTACGGATTTTCGAACGGTTAGCTAGAGGGTTTTTTTTTGATGATTGAAGGATCAACCGAGGGTCTAGCTATAATCGCTAACATCATTGAGCATATCGCAAGGGTCACCAAGCGAGATCCCATTGATGTAAGCTTGCAGAACGTATCTGACGATGACAAAGAAAGAGTCACCTCGATGATAGATCAGATTAAAAAAAGTTCCGACTACGAAGATCGGCGAAAAGCTGTTGATCTTTTCAATAAGGTATCTGTAATTATAACTAGTAAAAATCGTTGTAGGATAAGTTATCGCATATTTACAGGAAAACAGGTGGAAGAAACGCGGGATAGGCGTGAGTCTCGTGAAGTTCCTCGTGGAGTTTAATCTCGGTTTCCATGGACGGTAAAAAATTAACTTATGTTTAATCGTCAGGTAGCACAAGTAGCAGCGAATACTCTGGGAATAGACATGGGCACGATAAGAGTCAAGCCAACGTACAACTTGACATCGCCAAATGACAGATCCAGTGGGTCTAGTATAACTAGTGATTGCGTCACTAGCGTAAGCATATCACGCTAATTTCCCTTGTTATTCAAACTATGTTCAATAAATAATTTCATAACCTATCAATTACGTCAGGCTACGAAAATAGCGTGCGAAGAGCTTCTGAAAAGACTGCAACCTGTCAAGGACAGTCTAAACAACCCCACGTGGCAGGATATCACGCGCGCGGCTATGACACAAAACGTCGACCTTTGCGCGACTCACATGTGAGAAAATTTTGTATACATTAAAAAAATATAAATATATCAATAAATTAGGTACAACGTAAAGAAAGACTTACCAAAGAACTACTCCGTATACGGCGTGACAGTCGCAGAAGTGGAAGTTGACGTTCTGACAAGCCAGCACATAGTGCGCCGAGTTGACCATCTCGAGGACACAGGCGTCAGCTGGAGCCCAGAAATAGACGTCGGTCAAGTGCAGTAGGGCGCGTTCGTCATGGGGATGGGCCTGTGGACGACAGAGCAGCTGATTTACGGTCATAGTACCAGCGCACTGGCCAACGACAGAACTTGGGTGAATTAAACGTGGATTATCCCGCTAACCTGCGTATATGAGCCTTAATATGCGTATTAACCGCCTTTTTTAACGTCTCAGAATTACAATCCACCCACGTCTCTCTCGACATACCAGTGGACTTTCGAGTGAGCTTCCTGCGAAACGCTCCTAACCCGGTTGGCGTACTTCGATCGAAAAGTAAAGATTTTCACTCGCGAATTCTTTCGTACAGCATGATTTCATAACGGTCGAATTTTCAGCCACCGGCGAACTCGCCCTGTGCATGAGCTACGCAATCCCATTGGCCGTAAGAAACGCACTCGACTCTGCCAGGGGCAGACGCTGGCAACTCCGAGGTTTGGTATAATCTGGGTAAGTAGTGCACGGAAAAAAGTCTCATGCATTTTCGATGAGAACACGTTTCGACGACTTTATTCCATGTTTCGAATCTATTTTCAGATGGACCTCTTACGGTCGAGAAAATAGTGTTAGCCGGCTTGACTGGAGCTCAGCAAATGGATTTATGAATAAAAGATGCTTTGAGATCTATGTTTATATTGTGAATGTTATTCTTTCGCGCTCGCGGTATATTTGGTAAGTGCAACTTTTCACTGCTGTGTGTATACCTACTAGTTATCATTAAAACTAATAAAATTTTATATTTTGGAGGTTGCCTACTGCACCTGATACGCGGTGCCTCGTCGAATTACGATATCATTTAATAAAAAAGAAACCTTCTGACGTAAAAACTAACCTTCGCTATTTATTTTTCAACTGTAAATTCATGCCAAACGCAACTCCTGCGCTCTGACGCCTTCATCTCTCGAGCACAACCGGTGAATTCAAATGTCGACGATGACAATTTCACAATCCGCAAATTTTCCAGTTATCATAACGATGAAACGCCCGGAACGCGGAACAATTTGACGTGTCTTTCTGAAGATGACATAACCTCGAGATTCGCCAGAAATCCCGGAATATTTATTGTGTAGTTTTTAATTGTTTTGTAATATAAATTTGTATAAAAATGACCGAAGAAAATTTCGTGCCACCGAAGGCTCCGAAGGACCTTTGTTTCAATGAACTGGACTTCGTAGAGGTAACGTGAATCGCGAAACAGCCGTTCTAACCTTTGACTGTGATATTGCATTCAATTATTTTTATTTTTAATGAAAATTTTTCAAATTATTTTCGTTTATGATTTTAGAAAGTATTTGATACCGACACCTTTCTACAAGAACAGAGGAAAAATGTCAGTCTTGAAAAGATGCGAGATGATCTTGGAGTTTACTTGAAGATTCTGAGATCTGCTATGATTGACCTTATAAATAAAGATTATGCAGATTTCGTCAATCTTTCTAGTAATTTAATTGGATTAGACAAAGCAATAAACAATTTAGAAACTCCTCTTGGTCAGCTCAAAGAAGAAGTCATGGTAAGAACTCGATAGAACTGAAATATTGGTTATTTCTCTTTATTTACACATATTCATTATTTGCAGCAAGTCAGACAATCTTTGGATGACACGATAACAGAGATGACCAATAATTTGGATAAGCATAAAAATATCAGAGAAAAAAAGCAGAGTATACATAGTTTAATTAGGTTCCACAAATCAATAACCAAACTATGCAATATCCTTTGTTCCTGTGATACGTTGAAGGTTCCTCTAAAACCGGATATCTTAGAGCGAGCTGCAACAGAATTTAATCAATTGAAATTTCACTTGAGCCGCTGTAAATCTGACCTGTCAACAGAGCAAACAAATGTGAGTAATAGTAGATTTGCATTTTGTTTAATTTTACACTATAGATACAAAGTGAATGCATTAAAAACTGTATTTTTATTATTTAGAAAATGAGCGAAATGGATGACCGCCTGAAAGCCAGTTTAAGTGCACTTCTAGTTGCCTACATAACCCAAAAAGAATCTGCGTCTTTAATTCGATGTTTAAGAATATATGTAAGTCTCGACAAGGTAACGGATGCAGAGGACGTAGTCAGAAAAAAGATCGTAGTGCCTGCTGTTGAACATATTATCAGTGAATACAGTCTTCAAAATGATTCACAAGGATTGAAAGGAACTTACCAAAAATTAGAGAATGTCTTAGATAGTACTTTAAAAGAACTATTAGACTTGACATTAAATCCAGACAGGTAATACATTATTGTAGCATTATTGATTGCTTTGAAAATAATATCATTCATGCATCTTCATTCTTTCAGAATATCTGTAAAAGGCTTTAACTTTATAGTCAATAGCTATTGGCCAGAAGTAGAACAGAGAATAGAAGACTATTTGCCAATAATATTTGCACCTGGAAATCCAGAATCATTCCATACAGTAAAATTATAATTTTATTTTCGCCTATTTATTAGTGAACAAGCAAATTTTAATAATAATAAATTGATTTTACCTTCAGAGATATGTACAAACCCTAGATTACCTTCTGTGCTTGGAAAAGAGATGCTGCACAGCTGAGAATGTCGATCGCTTGAAAAGCCATCCACAGTATAACAGGTTTCTAAATAAATGGAATCTACCAGTCTATTACCAAATAAGATTTCAAGAAATTGCGGGCACTGCTGAAAGCATACTAGCCGGTAATGTATCTTCAGTTTCAATACGTAAGAACAAGAGTTCCATGCGTCCAGACAGTTTTACCCTGCATGCCACGTGTATTGTCTGGGACTGTCTCCAGAGGATATGGGCAGACGATGTTTACCTTCCTCAGCTTCTTCATAGGTAATACTAGCAATCATCTCTCACTTGCAAAGCTTGCAATTCAGCATGTTTATAAACACGTACTCTATATAATTTCAGATTTTGGAAATTGTGCCTTCAACTGTGCTCGAGATACCAGGGATGGTGTCGGACGTCTTTGAAACAGGTAATTATTGCAGTTTCTGAAAATTGTTTTGCGCGACCAAGTTTTATAGTATATTTCTAACAACCATTTCAGGCCTGGCCTGTCGTAACGGTCAATGAAACCAGTCATAGCTCGGAATTGGAAAATCCTCAAAGACTCGAATTTCTTGTTGGACTTTACACCGACATAGAAAAGTTATCCGCAAAAATGTCCAATTTTATAGCGATAATAGGAGATAGAGTGTCTAATTTGAATCCCAATGTGATCGATTTATTGAATGGTGAGTAAATTAATAGTCGGTGAATAATCCGATTACTTATATAGCCCTAGAAATAGAATCTCGCGTTGGTCACGTATACTCAATGATAATCTTATTTTTAAGCTATTTTCGGATTCTCCGTCTTACAACTCGAAACTAGAACGCAAACAAGTTTATATATCCAGCAAGCGCGTCATACTGATCAAATCTCGTTATAATTCGCAGACTGTACGAAGGAGACAACGAAAAACTTCGACGACATTCTACCTTTGATCACCCAGGAGATCGTGAATGAGCTGCTGAAACACAGCGCGACGCATTTGCGGCAAATAAGCGACATTCCCAGGCTGTTTAGGCGAACGAACAGAGAAGTCCCAACGAAGCCCTGCGCCTACGTTAAGAGAGCTTTGGACTTCCTCACCGCCTTTCACGCGAATTATAAAAACATCATTCCACAAACCGTTCGCCGCTGGCTCGTGCAGGCGCTCACGTCCTTGACTCAGCAGTGAGTTTTAAATTAAGCTCATTTTGTTTACCAGCTCTCTTTCGCTCTCTGGGACGGAAAGAAATACGCTTTCGATCGCATTGATAGGGGCATTACGTCACTCAGCGAAATATTGCAGATTTAAAACATATTTTTTTCAGGTACACGTCCT
Organism: Nasonia vitripennis; assembly: GCF_009193385.2. Lineage (NCBI taxonomy): Eukaryota > Metazoa > Arthropoda > Insecta > Hymenoptera > Pteromalidae > Nasonia > Nasonia vitripennis. The sequence continues at coordinate 31,258,083 of NC_045760.1, read as the reverse complement.
CCGTAAAAGATGTGCTGACGTCCGTGCAAAAGACCGAGGAGAGCTTGAGGAGGTTAAAGAAGATCAGAGATAAGTCCGCCGGAGTATCGAGTTCCGAAAATCAAGGAACGAGCGACGACGAGAAGATTCGCATCCAGCTGCTTATCGACGTTTTGGGCTATATTCAAATGGTAAATAAAATCGATTCTGCGAATCTAACGCAGGTTTCGGACAACAAAGTGAACGTGTATTTTTCCAGGTGAAAGACTTAGACGTGAAGGAGGAAGACATTAAACAGCTGAAAGATTTACTGGAAGTGGTACAGTCCGCCACGAAGAGCAAATCGGAGCCAAAATAAAATGTCAACTGCGTCATCGGTGAAATGAAACAGGCTCTTTCAAACGGCCAATTAATCCGCAGGTTAGTTATTTAACTCGTCGTCGGTTACGGGCAAAAAAGTAAATAAACAAATAAGAGCATTAGCCTAAGTAAACCAATAGGTTGCAAAACTCGTAATCCCATTACGCGCTATTTAGACTTCAAAAACCGAGAGCCCTCGCGAACACAACACTAAGCCTCTGAGGGGACACAACGGCTACTATCTATCTCTCGATAAAACTACAATCTGCCGCTTCCTCTGATTTCAGGTCTCGCAGTGCAAAGAGGTTCAAAGTCTCTCGAGCAAGGGAAAGGTCACGTGTGCAAACGAGAGCACCACGAAACCCTAAATCACGAGCCTCTCTCGCATCGTGCATCGTGACGGAAATACACAAAAGCGAACATCCGGCGCTCATCCGCCGAAACAGGATTAGGAAGCCTCTAGCAAGGCCTACGTCACCGAGGCCGTGTATAAATCGACCAGAGCGACTCGCGCGCAACGCAGTAGTCCGCGCGCACCTGTCCAGCACACTGCGACTCAAGACTCTCTCAGGATGGTGGTGAACTTCAAAGTATTCAAGAAGTGCTCGCCCAATGGCAAGATCGCCGTGTACCTGGGCAAGCGCGACTTCATCGACTACCTCTCCGGCGTCGAGCCCGTCGATGGGGTGGTTCTACTGGATCCTGGATACATCGACACTCAGCGCAAGATCTGGGTGCAGCTAATCTGCAGCTTTCGCTACGGACGAGAGGAGGACGAGGTGATGGGTCTGAACTTCCAGAAGGAGCTGTACCTCGCCTCAGAGCAGCTCTACCCGCGCGTCAAGAAGATGGAGCAAAATCTTACGAAGCTGCAGGAGAGACTGCTCCGCAAGCTCGGGCCCAACGCTGTACCCTTCACCTTTGAGTTCCCTCAGAGCGCGCCGTCCAGCGTCACTCTGCAGCCCGGAGCCGACGAGACCGGTGAGCCTTGCGGCGTCACCTACACCGTGAAGGTCTACGCTGGCGAGACCGAGACCGACATCACTCACAAGCGCAGTACCGTATCCATGGGCATCCGCAAGATTCAGTACGCGCCGACCAAGCAGGGCAGACAGCCCTGCACCGTCGTGCGTAAGGACTTCCTGCTGAGCCCCGGAGAGCTGGAGCTCGAGGTCACCCTAGACAAGCAGCTGTACCACCACGGAGAGAGAATCGCGGTGAGCGTCTGCGTGAAGAACAACAGCAACAAGGTGGTGAAGAAAATCAAGGCGCTGGTGCAGCAGGGTATCGACGTCGTGATCTTCCAGAACGGCCAGTTCCGCACGGTCATCGACGCCGTTGAGACCCAGGACGGCTGCCCCATCAACCCGGGCTCGAACCTCCAAAAGGTCCTCTACTTGAAGCCCCAACTGGAGGGTAACCGACAGCGTCGTGGCATCGCTCTCGACGGACAGATCAAGGGCGACGTTGGTGAGTTGGCTTCCAGTACGCTGCTGACCTCGCCGGACGTGAGGGACACCTTCGGCATCGTTGTGTCCTATGCCGTCAAGGTGAAGCTCTATCTGGGAGCTCTGGGCGGAGAACTCTCTGCTGAGCTGCCGTTCATTCTGATGAGACAGAAGCCCACGGATAGATTCAAGCTCGTCACTGCTGACGAGAACATGGCCATAGAGGATATTCCATCGGAAGAGAAGGGCAAGGAGAATTATGCGAGTTAGTTAGGTTGACTCTACTTCTGTTAGTTTTTTAACGAAACGAGGGTAGGTTTAAGAAGGAACGGGTGGTGTGAATTTACCGATTACTTTTGTTTTTTCTGAAATTGAAACTTATTGTACGTAAAACTATGAAAATGTAAAAAATAACTCGCTTCGTGTTACATCGGTAATTTTTATATCTCTCTGAGATAACTGATCTGTGGAATCGTCGCAAAATCATTCCAGATTCCATTGCAACCAGTTTGCATTTGCAAATAGTAAGCTTTATTGATAAAGAAAAGGCCTCTGAAAGATTTTTAAGGAGGTGAGAAACATCTCTCGTTTGACTGAGCAAAATGGCACTAATTCTACGTTTTTGTTAGCGATGTATAGCAGTGTTATTCAGTATTTACATAAATTATTTTGTCTAAAGTATCAGAATTAAGGCGTTAGAGTTTTATTTTTTAGCGATTTTTTCACCTCCTTAAAGGATCCTAAATCCTATCCTCCCTCCTTTTTATCTATAATTTAATCAAGTATTCAAGATTTATTTGTGATTACGTCCTATGGGTATATTTATTGAAATTTACTATCATAAACTGCGAATTAATTAATGCCGTGCCTTTTTCTGTATATTTATTCTTTGAATTCGAATTTAAAGATGTGTTATGATTTCTTTAAGTTTTAAATAGATGTGATATGTTGTACAATTAATTGTTTTCTTTTGCAGAGACTCATATATTAATATAAATATCATGTAAAAAATATAGAAATTATAATATATTACCAGGGTAATATACCTATAATGTAAAAATAAGGTATAGTCCAAGTAAACTGAGATGTTCGTCTTGAGCGTACGCTGCTGAATAGAAATTTGTATAAATTTGTCGACATTAATAATAAAAAGAAATGAAATATTAAATAATGAATGCCGTTTTCGATCCTGCCTCCTTCATATCGATTTTTTTCTAGAAATAATATAAGAGCGAAGCAAGTAAATTAATAAATAGAATAAAATGAAAAAAAAACGTAAGTAACGACCTCTCAAATCTCAATAAGTCGCGTAAGCTCATTATGCTAATCGCTATAAAGCTTCATAAAATCGCTAAAAGCTATACAACGCGGCGTCAAAAATATATTATAACGTTATACGCTGGAAATCGCAGAGAGATTTACGAGTCTGAGAAAAGAAGTACAAAATCGTCCCGTTTAAATTCATAATAATAAATCCCAACCCTCTCGCGAATTCTTTCGACGTTCAAAAGTCTCCGGAGCTGTTTTTCTCCGCGCTTCTCTCTCTCTCTCTCTCTCTCTCTCTCTCTCTCTCTCTCTCTCTCTCTCTCTCTCTCTCTCTTTTAATGCACAGTCACCTTTTTTGCTCCTCTCTCGCATCTCCTCTTTTACTTTTCTCCATCTATCCTTGTCTCTTTATGATTTCTTTCGTGCGCCTTTATTTCTCGGCTTCTTTTTTCGTTATAGATTCCTTCGCGTCTCTTGCTTCTCGCTTTTCGTCTCCGGATAGCCGATTACTCGCTACACTCGTTTATCTGCAGATCTGATCGTTTATTCGAGTTATGCAAGACGTTGGGCTAAATTTTAATTTTTTAATAAAACCTCTACTATTGCTCGGATTAAAACGAATCCACAAACCCACTTTCCAAAAATTAATATCCACAAAAACCTCACGCATTTTCCACAGCACAGCCCTCTCGGCGAAAACACCGCGCTCCAAGAATATTTCTCGAGCCCCGCAGTATATATAACGCACCAACAGAGAGAGAGAGAGAGAGAGAGAGAGAGAGAGAGAGAGAGAGAGAGAGAGACGAGCTGTATAGGTATACATCCATCTCTCTTTCTCTCTCCCTCCTCCTCAGCTATGTAGTATAGAGAGAGTCGTCGCCCGGCGAGCCGCCCGGCATCAGTATTACACAGTCCTCCTCGACTTCAGTCACGCTCGACACGCCGCCGTGGGAGGATCGCGCGCGCGCGTTTGCAACACACATTCATATACACGTAGCCATACACTCACGTTATAACATTTTTCACACTCGCTTCTCTCTCTTCATCCCTCCGTCGAGGCTCTTATATTCAGTAATCACAAAATAGACGGTAAATAATCGCAGAATAGCGAGAGTCTCGCGCTGTTGGATTAATCTACTGGCTGTGCTGTATAGCTGCGTTTTCGCCGGGCGGCGACGACGCCACCCCCTCCCGGCTGTAGCCCCCGATTTTCCGTGTGGTTTTCGATATCTCCTCTCCGCTGCAAAGTATATATACATGCCTGTATACTCTGGTTTTGTTTTGCTCGCTTGTTTGCATCCTACACCTATTATACAGTGCGTTTATACGAGGGACGAGCGAACGGCAGTGTGGGCAAAGTGTGCGTGTGTGATTTTTGAGTGGGTAACAGTGTGTTTGGTGTCGATTCGCTAGAATTTCGCGCAGACACGCGCTTTTCCCGGAAAGGTTAAGTTCGCGCTTACTTCCTTTACACCTATAAGTATATACACACGGGAATGTTGTGAATCCTTAAACGCGATAACGGTCGGCGCTCGGAAATTCCCGAAAACGCAGCAGCACAGCCAGAGAGATATATATCGGCCGGTGTAAAGCCGTGCGTGTACGCATACGTGTTGTACAGTGGTGCTTAGATTCGGCGATATCCACATTGTAGAGTCTTCGCGAGGAGTCGTCTCAGCAGCGGCAGCAGAAGAAGAAGAAGAAGAAGCAGCAGAGAGAAGAGAACGAGAGGCGGAGGCTCGCAGCATCCGAGGCTCTTCGTACCTTTTTATACACAGTGTGAGTAGCTCTTGGTACATGTGTGTGTGCGAGAAGTTTTATGCGTGCGAGCGCGGCCTTGAGGGGGAAGTTTGCGCAAAGCTCCGCCGGAGAGCGAGAGAGATGAGGACGCGATAATCGCACGGGAAATTCGTTGTGGGAATGAGCCTCGATATCGGCTGCTGCTGTCGAAGCTGCAGAGTTTTACGCCTCGGCATCCTTGGGAGCGCTAATTTATGTTTATTTTTAAATTAAACGGCCCCTGGCTTAACCCACATACGCATATTCGTATGTATGTGTACGGGAGAGCAGAGCGGCCGTCGTAAAAATGTCTCCCCGGAGTAAAAGTCATCTTTAAGATGTCCAGGAGAACGTTAACTACCTCTTACCCGACAGCGAAATAACTCCCTCGTCCTGTGTACGAAAATTACATTTCGCAAGAGTTTCTTCTTCGAGGCAGTGAGTAGGTGTAAAAAGAAAGCTGTCGCGACTTTTCCAAAATAAACAGTGCGGTGCGTTTGGGTACACATAGGGGCTTTAATCCGAGGCACGATTAGACACTCGAGAGAGAGAGAGAGAGAGAGAGGGACATAGCATCGCGGAGGAAAGACGAGAAAGAGACACGAGAGAGCGGAGGCTTTATTTTTACTTTTTCGTGGTAATACGATACCGTACTCTTTAAATAAGGTGCGCATTGGTCGATTCAAGGACAAGAATGTCTTCTCCTCCTTTTCTCTCTCTCTCTCTCTCTCTCTCTCTCTTTCGAACCCCGAGGCTATACGTTTTACGCCTTCTTTGAGAGGGATGCTTTCGCGCGTACGAGTGCGACGCTGCTGTTTTATACACACGCTCGTCGATCTCTGGCTTACCGACCGGACACTTTCCAAAGATGCGATGGTCTACTCTCTTTTGCTCTCTTTGTTTCTCGCGCGTTCGGTGAAAACGCACATCGCTCTCTACACGCGAATTTGCATACCCGCAGACGAAAAGTTCGACACTTCGCGCGCGACGTATCCGGAATCGCTATGTTGATTGATTAACGTTAATAATAATTTTAGAAAGTTCGTCAAACTAAAGCCTTTCCCTCGAGCGAATTCCCCTCACGCGGGAAACTGCTCTGTATCGACGTGGAATTCGGGGCAAGAGGGTCCGTCTCTCTCTTGAGAGGGAAAGCCGTCATCGATTTTAGAGAGATATTTTTACGACGTCGCGCATAAAGGATGATTTTGACGGAATTGATTAAAAACTTTCAATACTTCGCGCGCGCGAGGGGAATTCGGTCGGAATCTAATTAGCTATCCTACTGGGGCTTGATTAAATTTTTAATTCGAAAAAATTACCGTTTGTTTGTTCGCGCATAGGTATAAAAAGTGGTGTACGTCAATGGCTCGCTGAATTGCCGGCGTTGTTTGTTTACACGACAGTCGCCGGTCTATTGTTACAGCGTTATCAGTCAGCCTTCGTTTTATCGGGCGAATTTTCGGTCGTGATTAAAAGCGAAATTCGTGCATCTAATTTACTGCAATATCACGTAGAATTTTGGCACTCGAGAGCCGGTATAATTGAGAGCGTAAACATCCACGTTATATACGTGGCTTTCCTGCATTGCGAAAGCGGAGGGTATCTGGATAAAAATAACAGCGCCTCAACGACGCACACGGCTAGCGTCTAAGTAACGTCGTCTGTTACTACTGGCATAGTCCTAAGCTTAGCCACACATGCCCTTCGCTTTTCTCTCTCTAACTCGCAATTCGAGCAAACCTTTACATCTTTATAACAAGCAAAAAAAACCTCGAAAACAGACAGCAGGCAGATCTATCCATCCGTGCGTGAGCCTACACAACATCCCTTGACTCCTTACCCGCAGACGCTGGCATTGATTTCCTCCGGGCGGCAGGATGGGGAGAGAGAAAAAGCAGACTCGAGGAGGTGGTCGAGGGCATGCCCTCCTCTCTCACTCGGTTCCGCGCGGGGTAGTCAGCCCGATTCGTGCCTCGCGATAAGACGGGCGTCCTGTGGAGAGAGAGTAGAGGATGGTGATGATTAGGGGGGGCTGCGGTTTTTTTTATTACGCTCTGATGTTCCGCGGAGGAGTTTTCCTCGTTTCTGCGTTTATACGAGTGCGGCTTACGAAAATATTCTCGCGGTTGAATCACTATTGCAACTTTGCTATTTTTGAAAAAAGGAACGCGACGCTTCGAGTTTGGCACGAAGCGAAAGTCGCGCGATAAGAGAGAGATTAGATTGGGATTTTTTATTCTACAAATATCACGTACGCTACGAATATAAAAAATTCTTAAAAACTCGTATGTCTCCCTTCGGGATTACGTAACCGTTCAGGATTCCCCAATCAAATAAAAACCTCTCGATCGCATTCCAAAAGAGGGAGAAAGATAGCCCATTAAAAATACACACACAGCCCTTCGAGCGCCGCTTCCTTCAGCGAATGTATGTATTTCTAGCGATACCAGACGATAGAATCGAAAGAGAGAGGAGGAGGACGAGGAGAGAGAAATAAAAGATACGCGATTCCCGTATACACCTATGCAGCGGGGTGAATCTGGTCTGATAACTCGGCGACACTCGAGTATCGTGTGTATTCGCGCGATGCGACGACGACGATGCGTAATTTATCGGGCAAGACGACGAGGAATGCTTTACACAACATTGTATGCACACGGCTAATAGAATTTGTATATTGGAGGTAATTTTTTAATTGCGGCCGAGCCGGTAATAACGCGGCGCTTCAGAGATGAATTTTCGAAGAAAGAGCTGGCGTGCGCGTAACTTGTTTAATAGCCCCGGCAAAAGCGAAAAGCTGCTACGATTTTTGTCCCGAGAGCGCAGAGTGTAATTTCTTCTTTGTGCGCAGCCTCTCGCTAATTTATTAAGCAATTATATGTTCCGTTTTCGAACGTTCCGTACAATTTTCTGTACAACATTCTCTCAGCGAGAAAATATCGTAAAATCGACACTGCGTGTCGATGGGCGGCTTTAGCCGACAGTCGCAACATCGGCAAACTTCCGAAGCTTTAGAAGCTTCGCGCACGTCGACTCGTAACCGAGAGAGGTCCGAGCGACTTTTCAGCAGCTTTTATATGCATATAGATTCGGGTGGAAGTAACAAGCGTTTCGACCTTGGCTGGCACTTTTTCTGGTTTCACCGGCGGCGACGGACTGTCGCAAATTCTCGAGGTACATACACTGTGCTTGTGTGTGTGTGTGTGTGTGTATGTGTGGAGGCGGGGGTCGACGTTACGTCGTCGTTGTCGCGATGAGGAGAGAGTTGAGGTCATTTTTTCTGATTGATTATAACTTTTAACGTAAATAAGCGGCAGTACATAGATCTATAGAAGCCAAAAGAACCGATATAGAATTGAATAGCTCCACAAAAGATTCCAAAAAAGAATAAAATCAATGACCAAGTAAACGTAAGTGGATCACGCGCATTTTAAAGTCCGCCATAAACACGTTCTGTGTGTCTATACACCCCATATCAAAGGCCAATAAAATTCCAGACGCCGCAGCATAGACCGCTCGATCATCCTTAACTCTGTGGCATTCCGATTCGGATGCGGCGGTGCACTGAAACGTTCCACTTAATAGCCGAAGGTACACGCACATCACCGAGATATCAACAGCCTCGTCTACCGGTGATTGATCGGCCCATTCGTTTCTTCGATTTTGCAGAGTCTCGAGGCATCGCGACAAAACGTTCTCTCTCGTGCAGGTGGTGTGCACACATTGGCTCTTCTCTTCGTAAAAAAACACTGTCGCTTCATGCTAATTCCAAAGCCACACAGGAACGAAGAAAGAGAGAGAGAGAGAGGAAAGTTTCTCGACCTTAACCGCAGAGGAGTCAGTATGTGGGATGGATATATGCGTCAGGGAAAAATGTGCAGTCGCACACGTGCGTGAGTCAACACAGACACACTGGGGGTGACGTCAATATCACGCCCGCAGGAAGCCCTCAAGACCCTTCGCTTCTTTTTTCACACTGCGGAGCGAGTATTTAGAGAAATCACGCGAGTGCGTGCGCGCATCGAGTCGTGAGAACGGACGCGGATTTTTTTATATACCAACGCGACGACCTTCACCTTCAGACCTTTTTAAGTGATCGAGGCTTCTCAGCTGGTGAAGTTTTTTAATTGAAGACAGCCGAACACTGTACACTCGATATTCCTTAAAAGAGCAAAAGCGTTGCACATAACGTACACGCACGCGAGCAAAGCGAGCTGAAAGAGCCGAGAGAAGAAGGAGCCTCAGCGAGAGAATAAAAGGAAGAGAGGAGCAGAGGCAGCGAAATAAGGGAAAGTAAGAACGTGAGAGAAATTTACAAAGGCTCTCGAAAACAGCGAGGGACACAAGGAGCATCGGATAAAGTACGACGACAAAGAAAAAGAGAGAAATAAAAGGATCCACACGCACACAGGGCGCGTCGGAGAGTTTATTTTGCCTTTTGACGGGCCTAGAGAGGACGTCGACGTCTAGCCCCGGACGTAAACACACCCGGCAATTCAGCTGATTACTCTGTATACACTTGGACGCATAGGCTAGACTGTATACGCTCCTCCTCCTGTCTGAATGGGAATGGCTCATCAATGGTGCCTTTTTCGCACATATTTTCTGGTTATTCCCCCCGACGGCCCTGCGGTATCGATTTCAAGCTCGTGAATATGGAAAGGGGCTTATAGCTTCATATCGCTTTTTTTTATAGAAAAATATTTATACAGAATTTATCGATGCAGACACACTGTGTGACGTTGTGTGCAGCCTTGAGTATAGTCGTTGTATAGGAAAATGCCTGGACTTCCGGATTAATTCTGATCGATCCTCATTTGAATTTCGCAACACACGCGCCTTATTTAGCCCCTTCATTCAAGCGCAAATTGCGTTCCTTAAAAGGCGCCTGTTCAATACGGCTAATTTAAGCCGTGATTAATGCTGCAGCTGAAAAAAAGAAACTATATATTGCAGCTGTAGACGGTTAGCTAGTAGATTCCGATGAGAACAAGGACTCAACGCTCGCAAATGAAAAGCGACGTGTCAGCCCTTCGAATTTCCCTCACCACCACGTCGAAATTTCAAGTTCGCTGGATGTACAATACTGCGCAAGCTGAAAACGTCTGTCTGTCTGACTCCACTTGTCCTCCCGACGCTCCACGTGCGCGCCATTGCGCATAGCCCGAAACGCACTTTATCGACCTCCGACCGGCTCACGCATACACCTACGTGTATACATACCTATACATACACGCAGACACACGAGCAGAGAGAGGAGGTTTTCTTTGGTGCGAGGAAGGCGACTTCTTTTATTTTTTATTTTCTGTCCGCGTAAATTATGTATAAGGGCTTAAATTGCTTCCCGCCTCGACGGGTTTTTTTCCTTCTCTTCTCTTACTGTGTTTACCGCTCAGGGCTTCGTATAGATATTCCGTCCTTTATGTCCCTTCGATGGCTCTGCTTTCAAACGCCTGGCTTTTCAGCTGGAGCTTCGTATTGTGTTTTAAGGTATATTATACTCTCTCGTGTACTTTTTTTAATTGTCCAGAGCTACGACGTTTGACTGCGCGTGGAGCTTCCCTCTTTTTTCCTCAAAGGTAATACGATTATTTCCATTCCTGCGGAGGTAGGGTCTTTAAAGTCTGAACTTTTGGATTAATTGGTTCGTTATTGAAGAACTTTTGACAGTAACAATAGGGAGTTTTAATATAGAATCTCGAAATTCCTCCTCTTATAGATTTTATGCATATTTTCCATTCACTTTCTACGAAGAAACATTCGGCTCGCGGGTTGACGCATGATATGCGTCATCGTGAAAACACTTCACTTTCAGCCTATAAAGAAGGCAAATCACTTGCAGCCGGCTCCGGGTCTCGAAAGTAATTAAATTTTTCCTAGTCACACGTCGACAAATATATCAATTAAGTCGAGTCTAAATTTGCACTTCCTCGTAAATCATCGTTCTCCCGAGCTTTACTTCACTCTCGAGATGTGCCGTATGGAGTAAACTTCAATTTCGCTGAAGCGTGATGTATTTCGAGCACAGAACTTTTTATTCTTCTTTCTGCTTTTAACGGGATGGCTTAAATTGAATTCGAATGTGCTTGCGATGTTTGAACATCTCGATGTGTTCCTATTTTAATTAAATCCTGTTACACAAAAGCAATGGCAGTAATTAAAAACATTTTGCTTCGCTCTTGATTGATGGACGTTTTTTCATCCAACAATTCGAAACACAAAAATAATTAGCCAACCCTGCGCGCAGGGCCACCTGCAGCTTTTCCCTCCCCGAGCGAGGCATCACGTGCGTATGTACATCGACTTTAAAACGAACGTGAACCGGCGTCGGCTCGTCGGCAGGCGTGGGTGTGGCCGCCTCTAGCATTCGCGCTGGCTTCTTTATTTTTTCGCGATTCCGCTGCCATTATGACGCGCCGCTTTCCGAGAGTAAGATCGTTCCCCCAGACGACTTCGGTCGGCGGGGACAATGACTTTTTTGTCCGCTTGCGCGAAGACGCTCTCTTCGATGCCGTGTTTTTTTATTTTCGATCCATGTGTCAACAGAGGCGCGGGCCTGTAAACAGATGCATCGCGAGTGTGTGTACGATTGCAACACCACACCTCGAAAAAAAGAAGAAGACGTTTCAGATTTAAAATTCTCGTTAAATCCTTTCCTCCACATACCATAAACCTCTTGACCATCGGCCCTCCCTCTTCTATTATATACACACCAAACGCTTTCACTTATCGCTATCTCGGCTAGAGAAGCGTGTAGCGTAATATCCTTTTTATCGAGAGCAACGCGCGCTGCAGAACAAAGTGTAGTGGCGGCTCTCCATAGTTCCGAAAACGGAAAAACGAGGAGAGACGACCACTCGTTTCCGGCGTACGCCAAGCGCGATAAGATTATTATGCCTACCAGTTATTTTTCCCCTCGTTGTTTCTTTTCTCTCTCTAGCTCTCTGTGTTTTTTTTTCTCTTCTTCGGTTGGGTCTGCCGATGTGTATGGGCCGTGCGCTGGACGACGATTTAATCTCTCTTACGTAAAGCGTCGTAAAGCGCGATTTTCTACGCACCCACATCTCGTGTGTACTGCAGTGCGCGTGTGGTATTGACTTTTATGAAATGGGATTTATTGCGAATCACGAGCGATTGATTTATACGCTGGTGGATCGATTTTTCAAGTGTTCTATGTGGAAGCTTTTTGAGTTTGTCGTGGGGTTATACGATGATGCGCATATTGATAAATAAATATTGTAGGTAATTTGAATATTATTTATCGGTGGTTTCAGCCGATTGAAACGAATAGATTCTTGCACCTAATGTGTCCGCATAACGAATGCGCGCAATTAGAGAACTGGTTATCAGTAGCAAGCTTTTCACTTACGGCTGGATTTTTTCCTACTTCGCTTCATTTATCAGTTCCGCATCTCAACGCACTGTACTCTATATAAATGTTTATACAAACACAGCTGGCTAATTACTATTTTCCGAAAAAAAACAACAACGAATGAGTAATGAAGAAACAGTACAAAAAAGTCGGGTGACACAGAATAATATTCTTCCGGGAGAGCTTTTCTATTTCTGCGCCACGCGATCCAAGAAGTGGCTTCTCGGAGCGAAGGATTTATTTTTAAGCGGCAAAAATGCGACCGAGCGTGGAAAATGCAATTTCTTCGCCGACGGATATAGAAAACTATACAGCCCAGTTTGCTCAGCGAGATAATTTCGCGATTTGATCGGCGCAACAATGGCTTATAGCATCTAATTCCCAGATAAACTCTGTTATTTACACTAAGCGCGCGAGCACAGGATAAATAAAGTGGGTCGTTATTTTTGGCACGGCGTATGCGTGGTGTAATATAAATCTCTAATTTTGGAGAATACGTCTCTGCGCGCGTCACGATTTTTCGCGCGAAAACGAGTTTATTTCAAAGTCTGCACTTCAACAATATACTGATGATTCAAATTGTCATACTTCGAAATTCGAAGGTGTACTTAAATTTACGTACTTAAGTTAGTAGAAAAATAAACCAAACCTCCATCGACTTCCTCCTCAATTCAGGTTAATTCAATAAGCTTCCAAAATACGAAAAAAAAAGAAATTCTCTTCGTTCAGACACCGATCAATCGGGGCCGTCTCCAGCGCGACCTTTTCCTCCGCGCTGTTCAGCCTTGAAAGCAAGTAAGGCATGAAAAAAATCGCGCGCGGCATGTCTCCTCCTCTCCACGTGTGCAATACCCTGGAGCTACATAACAATCAATCGAAAACACACCAGCGTCGCAATTATCGATTGAGCGATAGCCCACTTTTCACGCTGTGCACAGACGATATCGTTCCTGTGGTGAAAATTCCGATACGTAGTTGTTGCATGTTGTGTACCACTGGTCCGCGTAATACCATTAGGGAGTTTCCTACGGTTTCTGAGCCGCCTAGATTCTCTCCTGTGTGTCGCGACGCGATAGATACGCGTCTTAAATAGACCGGAAGGACTTCCCCGATTCTCGCGTGCGACGATTCAATGGCTCTCTCGAGTTTCTTTTTATGCTTTTCCACAAGGTTGTGCATGTGTACACACGCTTTGAATGCGAGAGTCTCCTGCGTGTAGTGAAATTTTTTCGTTAATAATTAATTCGAGAAATTCGTTCGAGGCTCTCACTGCGCTGCGCTGAGCCATTTTTCATCCGACTGTAATGTAATGTGTTCGCTGCATCGTCGTTAATTACGTTTTAACGCGATGTGTTATTTATGAGTCGAAAAAAATAAGAGTGAAGAAACTCACTTTTATACACACGAGAGTAAAGCATGAATGACTCAATTCTCTCGCGGCCGAGGGACGAGTGCGATAATGAAACGAAAAAAGGCGTTGTTTCTGCTGCCACATCAGCTAATTGAATTGAAATTGCAAATCGCATTACTCTAATTCTGTTTGGTTAGCAGGAATGAGTGAGAAATATAAATGTCCCTCTCACTCGTGTCTATTGTTCGATTTCCATTGTGTCCGACACGTGCAATCGATCGATCGTTTTCTCGCATTACAAAATAACCAGATGATGTTTATACGACGATTATTCCGGACATATTTACCGTGTCGAACATGGTTACCCAGTCTACTTACTTCCTTTTTTTCTCTTGTACGTCGGAGTCGAGGGAACAAAAACCAATATCGGTTCACTTAACGGTAATGCAAACATTTCCCGCGTTTGGCAAACGTTCAAACCCGCAGACGTGCTCGCCAGTCTTCTCGCGCAGTGGGATCTATAGGTGCGAGAGATATTTTAATCGGTCGTGCCGCAATCCACAATATTCGGAAAAATTTTAAAATATTGTTACAAAATCAGCTGTATTATTCATCGCAAAAAAAAAAGAATCTCAAAACCATGACGTAAAGGCCGTCGAGGCACTTTAATTTCATCGAGCTCCAAAGCCGTGCAAATTTAGCAGCGTCCGTTCGTCCGACGCACTCTATTCCCTCTCGCCCGCATTCTTCTCCAAAGACAGTGTGAGCACTCTCGTACCGCATGCCACATGCTTTCGCGCGTATAATCGCGGCATTCCGCCGAGCCGACTCATGCTTTATCTTCTGAGCTGTCGTCGTCGATGATTCGCCTACTGGATTTGTTTCATCTTCGCGGGCCGATTTGATTTAAAGATCGGTAACTCGGATTTCGGAGTTATTACACGCTGTTGACGCTTTCTGGTCACGTAAGAATTAGTAGTCTGGAACCGAATGTTTCAGAGGTGACGAGAATGCGATTGTTGAATTGAAGCTCGAGAGTGAAATGTGGTACAAGGATGCGGATAGTCTTGTTAAAGAGGATTTATTGGCGTTGGAAGGATGTCTTAGTTTACGAATAACGTCGGATTAAATAAAGTGGGCTGTAAAAACGTTTCTGCGCTTAATTCCGCTTCTTCGATTGATATATTCTATATTCGGCTATACTTCACTGGGATTTCACTCCAGTTTAATCCGTATACATCTCGTTGTCGAAACAGCGTATTCACATTTTTTTACATCGTCATATAAATTTTACGACTTTTTCGTCGAGCACACAGCAGCCACACCTCTGAAAAGCCACACGTTCGATCGAGCGCCCGCGCGAGAAATGCTTCGGGAGATTAAAATGACGCCGGCGATATAGATGACTCATTCAAGTGGTCACAATTTCTCTTTTTTCGCGAGAATCCAATGAAAACGGAGTATCGGAAATCCGAAAAATACCGCGGATTAAAATATCATATTTAAATACAATGTCTGCAAGGTGTCGCCTGTATATTCCGAATGAATAGGCCCTTTGTACCGAAAAGGCCATATGTCTTTCGCGAAGGCATTAACATACGTGACTCATCGCGAAACTAGGAAGTATGTGTGTGTGTGTTTCTGTAGAGGAATTAATTTATAAATTAATCGGCGTCCATATAGTAAAAAAACGCGGCTGACTCACCGATTACCCCGTACACAGCCCAGAATGCATCGGGAGAGACCCAATCCCTGGGATTACATCAGACCTCACCTGCTTGGCATCGGCTTGCACTTCCCAAGACTTATTATAATTCCCGAGCTCGCCAGGCATGCGGCCGCGCGTTTCTTCTTCTTTTTCTCTCGAAAAGAGCCCTTCCCCATTAATTCCGCAAAGACACACACACTCGCGCTTGCGCGTAAAACTGTCAAGCCGCGCGTGTAGCTACAGCGACTTGAACCGGTGCCAGCAGAGGCATATAGCAGTGGCCCAGTAATGCCTGGGCCCGGTGGTAGAATGAAAAGTAGAGAGACGGAATGAAAGAGAAACGGGGAAAGAGGAGCTATACGAGGTTGTATGTGTGTGTTGAGGTACTCTGCTATTTTCTGGCGGCTATACTGCTGCAATGGCCGGCGCACATTGCTTGGACGGAGAGACGCCGGTTCTATATTTGAGAGACGCGTTGCGGGCGTGCCTTACATTTAGAGCTGACTAGGCTTGTGCCTTTTTCCCTATATTTTTACGGTGTTTTATCCTGGATCGAACGATTGGATGGGATAAATTATATATGAGAGGTTATTGCTGGAATAGCCAATTTCTTGAAGTCTCTAAATCTAGGTTAGTCTTCTGAAACTTTGATGACATGATCACTTGTGGATTGAAAAAAACTTCAAAGCAGGATAAATACTTATTCCTCGCAAAACTACATTTCGCTCGCTAAACGCGGCGATAAATCACTCGGCCGCACATGAATCTCCTAATTAGACCTCGCTTTGAGCCCACACAAAGTTATTCAAAGATTCATAAATTTCAATTGCACTCAATGCCCCAAAAGTCATTATGCAATTGGTTGCATTAGCAATTTTTGTTTTGCTCATTGCATCCTACAATACAACACACACACGCACATACATCCATATACCAGGCGACTCTGGTCGTTGCTCTCTTTCCAGAGTGTATATCCACGCTCTTCTCTCTCCTTCCACTTGACGCTTCTTAACTATGCGTAACCCATCAATCGTGAGAATATGATAATTTCCGAAGTGACGTCAGCCGCTGAAGAGAGAAAAAACTTCCCATTCAAATACGGGCTGCCGATCTTAATGTCTCAATTTCCGACTTCCCCCGAAGCTGTGAAAAAATGGGATGCACATGCACAATGCAAGACATTGTCTTCCTTCGCTCGTCCCACTTAAATACGCTCATGCGCGCGCGGTCTTCTTTTTTCTCCCTGTCTCGTTCTTTCGTTTGATTCAAGAAAGTCCGTGTGGTTTTACGACTCGAAAGCTTGTCGATGCATTTATATGGATGTTTTTTACGTTCCCTGGGAGATGGCTTACTTTGCGTTGACAAAGACTCTCCTTGTATCGGTGAAAACTTGAATAATTTGCGCATCCCATATAATTTTCTTTTGATAAATTTAGCACGATTTTCCTCAGTCTCTTTGAAGTGGCGAAAATCTGCATTTGGTTCAATGGAACAGATCGCCAGCTATTTTTAACTTTTGGATAATGTGCAGATTCCACCCTAGCGTCCGACCCTAACGAAAGCAGAAGCTAAATATAACCACACTTTTTCTTCGTCAACACTCGAAAACTAAATTCTCAATATACCTAGGACAAAAAGTGCAATACCGAACGGTCTCCGTCCACTTCATACATTTCTCTCCTCGGAATTGAAAGGGGGATCTCCGGTCGGACCCCCAGTGCAGCAGCAGTAGCAGCCAATCACTTAAAACAAAGTGCCCCCGAGTACTATATATACTCGGGACTGCCAAGCGCAGCAGCAGCGTCTTATCGTCATTACATATCGTCTCGATTCCCGGTCGTCGTCGTCGTCGAGCTTATTGACTCCCGTCTGGCGTCGTCGTCGTCTTCGGAAAGCCTAAAGTGGACCGACGTCGTCCCCGGCGCGAGCCAGTTTCGCCGCGCGAATATAACGAGATACTTTATTGCCCAGGCATCGACTCGAGAGGAAAGAAAGAAAGGTCTTCTGGTCTTGAGGGATTCGAGGCGAGTGCGCGAGGATTTATGTTTTGGTGTGGAAGTTTGGTGATTACTTTTTTTTGGGAGAGCGAGAAGTTGAGATGTGATCTCTGTTAATACATTTTTTCATGTGTTGTAATTACGAGTCTAATTTTTTATTCTGCTTTATGTTACAGGTGAGTAGCGAAACTTTATGGTTATAACGTATCCGTTATCATCTGGTTATGTGAGTTTGAATAATACTTTCTATTCTAACAACCGTCGAAATGAAAAACCGTAGCGTTTATATGAAATTCACGACTGGGTGCATTAAACAGTAGAAACAGAATGAATGGTCGGACATTCCTCCGATGCACGTAAATACACGGTTACGTTCTACTTCATGAACGTTATCTGCATTTTCTTAACTTTCTCATGTGTTAGAATCACTCATTATTCCCAGATAATAATCTGAACGCTTTTGTGTCCAGCAGAGCAGGAAACTTTTTTCGTCGGTATATCCCATGTGTCCTAAATTAATCACAAACAGCTTTCTCGCGATATTTACAAACTTTGCTGTTTCGAACAATTGTTGAAAAATCAAATTCCATTTCTCATCCCGAGTAAGACGTCTCGACATCCATCACGGCTGCAGCGAAAACTAATGGTCTCTCCAACAGGTTGGGCGAGTTTTATTGAAATATGCGAACGTGTGTTATTATACGTAAGGTTTTGATAGGCAAGGGGAAACGTTTGGTTGACGGCTCGACTGACGACGTGGTACACACGGGGTGATCGTTAAAGGAGTTACGGTACCAGGAGCGGACCCTTAAGGGGAAACGGTACTCGGTATATAGTTCGGTGACAAGAAACGGCTACCGGTACTAAATCTGCTCGAAACTTCGGTAAACTTACTTCGACTTTGAACTTCAGCTATTGCCGTTGTTGACGGTCATAATTTTACGGGAGATGCTTGCGTCGATAATCGGCGTCGGATGTGTGTTTAAATGTTGTCTAGGATGTGATACTATTTGAAGGTTATAAAGAAGTTTGATTATCTTTTTAGCAGGATGCAATCCAAAATTTTGAGAAAATAAATAATAGAATGAATAAACAAATAAACAAACAAACAAACAAACAAACAAACAGATTTTTTTAAGTTATTGGATACATTGTTCTTGCAAAGAGTAAAAAGTAGAGTTCAAATCGTGAATTTAAAAGAAAAAAAAAAGAAAAAGAAATCGCCCCCGGGTGGGCTCGAACCACCAACCTTTCGGTTAACAGCCGAACGCGCTAGCCATTGCGCCACGGAGGCCGATGCCCAGATGCGTCAATAGGACATAGAATTTTTTACCATCAACATTTCTTACAAATTGTTAAAATTGTTTGAAAAAATAGTAAAACAATTAATAAATTAAATATAATTTTTTAACAAAAACTCTTTTAAAATTTTTTTTATGACTAAAAATTATTTCTGTCTAATATAATCACAATTAACAATATTTTATCAAACGTTGACCTTTCCCCTACCATTTGAATTTTCCGGCCCTTTCATTTCTGCTTAGAAAATATAGATCCAACAAAAAAAAAATCCATACGAAAAAAGCATCTCCCCAAGAAAAAACGTCAGCAAGCAATCTCACTTCCATCATCCACCTCTTCACGCACACTGCCTTCACCTCATACATATACTGACAGACACATACGCATTATTAGAATCGCGCGCACTTCTACTTAATTCGCGCGCGCCACGAGGAAAACTCGGCCGGCGGAGAGTCTCTCGCGCGTATACCCTACGCACGTTGGTCGCGTGGAATGCCGTCCCTCTCTTTTCTGCGCGGCGAGCATCTCCGCAGCAGCAGCAGTGCCGGTCGTTCACCGCCGGCGCGGAAAAGCGTCGGCCCACGGGAAATTATGGAGCAATAAAATTAAAACGCGCGTGAGCTGCCTCTGTGCGTTGACGCTCTCTCAGGGCTTTGCGAATTTTTTTTTCGTGCAGACGCGGCTGATTGGATTTTTTTCGGTGTGCGCAAAGACCGAGTTGATTAATTTTCGCGCGCGGGGAATTGAAAAAAAAAGTTATTTTTGTAGATCTTTCGGTGATAAATATTCTAGGATCTAAACTTGATCGAGAACGTCGAAAACGTTGATGTAGCGCAAATTACAGTCAGGGAAAAAACAAACACGGGTGATAAACGCGCTGGAATATTTCCGCTTTCAGGAATCCGAATGAAAGTAATTTATAGAACATTAAAATCCCACCGGCACTTTAAGTTGAATTTGAATCACAGATAAGCGTGTTCGATAACGTGGTATGATTGAAATTAGAGTTTCCGTGCGTTTCAAATTTAAATTTCAAATCCGGATTAATAACAGTTAAAAGCAACTTTGAAATAATCAAGCTCGATGCATATAAAATTCGGTCAACGCGAAGCCCACACTCCCCCGAAAATAATCTTGAAAAATCACGTCTCTAAATAAAACCGCGAGCGAGAGAGAGAGAGAGAGAGAACTAGGCTTGAGAAAAAAAGAAGAAGTCCGGCTCGGAAAAGAGAAGAGCCGAGAGAAATTCTGGAGTGTCCCGCGCGAGAGAAAAGCACGCAGCCTGAAAAAGCGAGCCGCTAAACGCGTAACTAGCGCCCGGTCTATTAGTAGCGTCACCGATGCTCCTCTCTCGGGCTCTTCTCTTCCACTTGTCCGAGATTGTTCACTCGAGAGACTAGCTTCTGCTGTCCGCGTGTATAGCTTCGGAAAAATGTCTTTGATTTTGAGTGGGCGAGATTTCTCTCGGCGCGGCGGCTCTCGTTTGTTCAATTACCGGAACGATTCGTCGTTGTGCTTTTGGATCTTTAAATAAACGATTGCGAAAATGGGATATTTTAGTGATAAACTTAATGGGAAAATTCGACTAATTTACGAGATACGTATTTTAAGAACAGAAGAAGCTCGAGACGCGATGCATCGTGGATAAACAGTAGATAGCCGAACAGAAAATCTGGGATGAGGCGGATATGATCCTTACGGGAGCCAACTCGGCGAGCTGTTGCATTCTCGCCGCGCTTCCTATTAATTCACCGGTATTTTTCTTTCTCCCAACGATATCTCTCCTTCTATACTCGATCCCCTTGTGGCCCAAGAGATACAGACACACGCGCGTGAAATAATAACACCGTTTGGCTCGAAGCTGAGAAAACAAAAATATATACTATACCTACGTAGAGATAATTGCTAAAAAACAGAGGAAAAAGCAATGAGGTCGAATTGTTTTCCGAATCCCGGGATGCGTTATTCCTTTTTATTCTCGGAGATAGCATAGTCAAGAGTGTGCCAGTTTCGCTTGCGGGTTTTGCTCTATCTTCCAGGGCGGAATTCCTCGACGCCCATGGGTATCGTCTCATCGTCGCCGTCGTTATTTCTTATTAACACACGCCATACGACGCAGTTGACTTCAAACGATACGCGGCGGCGGTTCGATTGAGGCTATGGCTTCTATCTCTCTCTCTCTCTCCTACTCTATTTTACGTCTTTGTTTTTCTGCCACTTTAACGAGTTAGTGCCGAGAGTGGAATATATTAGGATGTAAGTCACCGCTAGGTGGCGCTTCGTCGCTGTGCTAAAATTCTTTCCCAAATCCATTGCACAAAAACAGCAGCCTCGTCGTAATAACGCACACTAATTCCCACAAGATACGCACTCAGAGACGATCTTCTCGCCTCGTTACGCAAAATCCATTTCGCAAATTAGGCTGCAATTCATTGCCTTAATTACCTAAGGCAACAATCGCGCACGCGGTGAGGAGACGGATAGCGGAGTTTACGAGACGCCGGTTTTTCGGTTTGAGGAATTTCCGAGAGTGAAGATTGTTTCGTTTTGCTTTAGAAATTTCCAGATATCGAATCTCGAGTATAATCTCCAAGTGGTAAACTATCGGCTCCGGTTAGACGTCGTCGTTATAAAATCCTGCAAACGTATCGCTCCGGCAACTCTCCGGCACACAGACAGCGCGTTACACTTTGAAAGAAGCTCGGATTCCCGTCTAACCAGGTCATCGCCGCAGCCCTGAGGTACCGCTCTGGTTTTCCACATCTCTTCCATTCAACTATTCACCGAAATTCGCTCTTTTGCAAAGTCGTATACACCTCACGTCGTTGCGATGCAAGTTGCGTAAACCGAAGAGAAGTAATCAAAGCTCGAGCAGACGTAGACACGCGCGATATCCAGTACAGAAAGAGAGAGAGAGAGAGAGAGAGAGAGAGAGAGAGAGAGAGAGAGAGAGAGAGAAGCAGCCTCGCGACTTTTTGCTCGAAGAGCCTCTTTTACGCTCAACTCGCTCTACGCACATGCATGCCGCCTGTTGCTGCTGCGGATCGTCGCTTTTTACGAGCAGCAGCAGAAGGCTACCACTACTGCTTTTCTAACGCTGATGATGATGATGATGATGGCTCGTGCAGAAGGCATAGTTGGACCATTTTTCTTACGACGACGCTTCGCTGCTGCTGCTGTACGTTTCGAATCGTGTCAGCTGCTGCTGTTGTTGTTATGGGTGTACGCAGGGGTTATTGTTGGGAAGGAAATTCCTAAAGGTTCCGGGGAAAAGACTGTCATTCGAACGTTGCGGGGAAATGACGCTGCGGAATGCTGTGGATTTCCTGATGGTCATCACGATTTCGAGAGTAGCGGGAACCTAATCGCCATCGAGTCTTAATTAGATCATCAACGCCTCGACTGATGCGACCGCGGATTCATCTCCGGTGGAAATGACGCCGTTGATCGATCGACGCGAAGGCGAGTAATTTGCTGAATTGCTGCGGAACATTTAAATACCCGCTTAATCCGGGAAAAATCCCCCGAGAGATAAAAGGCTCTTTCCGCTAATCGGCGCGTGTAACTCGAAACCCTATATCCACCAGTCGATCCTGTCTCTCCTACACTTACACGTATATACAGAGTCAATGGTCGGTCAGTCAGTCAGTCGATGCTTGAAAATTAAGGAGCTACAGCTGCGCCGGTACTAAAACCATTCACGGAACGACTACTGCACCACCACCACCTCGAACCATCTGTTGCGCGAGTCGCTCTCTCGCCGTTATACAATTATACGCACTCGAGTATGCGATCTATCTTTTCTTCTTCTTTTTTTTATTTCAACGACTAAGGGGTGATATTTTTAGTTGCGCAACTAGGCGTTCTCGGAAGAAAAAATTCGCTTAATTGATTTACGATCGCAAGAGGGACGAAAGATAGCAGAACTCGCGTCGACTCTAATAAACGTGCGACTCGCGAATGTGAGAGACAATGTGTGTGTATAAAGGACAATTAGCGTCTCTCGTTTAAAATATGACGCGCCTGATTTATTGCTCGCGATTAAACCGATCATAGCCGATCTTCTTCTCCTCCGAAGCGGCTTTGCAGAGCTGATTCGTTTGTTTCGCGTGGGACATTGATACGCGAGGGATTGTGGGCTGCTTTACTTTAATTAGAGTCGCGAGTTGATTGCGGAATTCATATGTGCGCGCGGCATTAATTAGCGCTGTGGAATCGTAAGAGTTTTTTTTTTTAATCTAGATGTTGACTAACAGGGTTAGCGCAACTTTGAGAGCTATAACATTCCGCAAGAATTCATGAAAAGCCCGTACGCTCAGTACATTCCCCTCGACTGTGTAACAGCCTCGATTGATCTGATTAAAAGTGTCTCCCCTATATGCGCACGACTCGTCCCGATGAATATTTTCCAGCCGTCGCTCGTTACCCCGTTTGTTTGCATCGCAGCAGCCCCACGCAATTCCCTCGAGCGTCCGAAAATAGCAAGGCCGTTAAAATAGCCATCCGTTTTATTTTTCTCATTATTACACAAGTAACAAGCGCTATTCCGTTGACCCAGTGGCGTTGACTCTCTCGCGAGATAGCGAGACACCCTCGGCCTTCTCTATCCCTCCTTTGCCGAGCCGGAAATGACATTCCGATGCTGCTCTCGAGAGATGCTACTCGCGACTGGCGAAATCGGGTCAACGATATGTACCCCGGGAGCCGCTGGTCAGACTGGTGTGGCGGGATTCGAGCTGTAATTGCTCCGATGTGGGAAAGGAGTGGATTGTTCGATTCTCTCTTTTCGAAGGGAGCTTTGGGCTTTTCTCGGATGGCCCAATCCGAGAATATTGCACTTGCCACCTTACTCCTTCCAAAAATAAAAATCTCCGGGCTTCGAAGACACACAGACAGGGGAAAATCGTGCGAGCCACCGGATTTGGGCAGGTTTTCCGGGGCGATGAGCTATACCGACGTCGAGGAGGAGAAACTCAGAGATAGTCGGTCGCGCGCATCGCTGAATCGAGCTAGTGTGTCATTCTAAAAATAGGGAACACGACTATACTCCGCCGCTCTTGACGACGAGGAGGAGGAAGAAAGAAACGCGTGTGCCAGTGGCTATGCTTCTCGTATTCTCGGTCGTGAACCCGCGAATAACGCACGCGTGTGTGTGTGTGTGTGAGGAGGCGGAAGCTGCGCGTCGGGAAGATATAGGGTGCGAGGTGAATGCGTAAGAGGTTACGAGAATTTCGTAATGGGGAACGATTTTTTTTCCTTTTGGTTTTAATTTTGAACGAGCCGCACAACTGCAGCCGATATACGGGCAGTCGATTTTATTATACCAGACGCCTACGCCGATTTCGCAAAGTGCATCGACTGCAGCCGGCGTCGCCGGATAAGGACAGACGTCTGTGTTGCTAATCGCGATTTCTCGGCGAACTTGATTAAAGTTTCTCTACACAACACTGCTATGATCGATCAATAACTCGATTATTTGCTCTGTAATAATTTAACGAACCTCCAATGATTCATCAGACGTTTGCACAACTTATACCCCATACGGGTAATCATTATATCCGCGAGAGTTTGTAGCGTCAGTCCACTTTCATTGGGCAATGAGTAAACGGCCGCTTTAAAAACGATGTGTGTGCTGCTGCAGGTATATAACTGTCTTAAAGACTCGAGCTATTACTCTTACGGCTATGTATCCGAGAAGCGAAGCGTCTCTGCTATTAGTCACTGCGCTTGAAGGAGTATAGTATATATAATACAGCCGCTGCTTAGTACCTCTAATAACAAAGCTCGACTGCGATAACGCCTTTATCTATATATGATTCACTAGAAAAATTCATCAGCTCCAAACAAACCATTAACTCGCGGGAAATTAGGTCGCTCTCTCTTACGCACTAGCCGTAAGCTCACTACTATAAAAAATAGAGAGAAAAAGCTCCCGCGAGCATGTCGGAAATTCGTATGCAAATATCCAAGGATTTTTGCTCTCTCTCTCACCGACGCATCCTTTTTCCCACTCGCGAAGAATGTCTGCCGCTCGGAGGTGAGATTCTATCTGGCAGCTTCATTATTAGCGTGCTTATTCACGTAAAGCGGCCCAGTGTGTGTGTGTGTGTGTGTGTGTGTGTGAGCGCCGGATGCCAGTGTCCGACAAGACAGGTTATGATGTTTGCCGCGTGCCTGTGTGAGCTTTTTGCGCCGCGGACTTATTAAACAAATTTAATGCGGGGGGAGGAGGATCGGGGCGCCCATTATTTATTTAATCGCGCAAGAGAGCTGAGCGTTTCCGTTTCGCCTGGCGCTTGTAAATATATATACGTATAGGAAAAAAGAAGCGTCTTCGAGTGAAAAGTTGACGTAGGAGAAATGGTAATTTAATCAAGCGGCGTTAGATTTTATTAACTGATTTTATAATGAGTGTATATGCGTGACACGTGGGTGTTTCCAGCTTGTCAGTCGGTGCCGCTATTGACTCTCTGAAAAATTGATAATTGCCGCGTTCGCGAGAGCCAGAGGCTTGATTAAAATCTAATCGATGCCTACAATGCGCTTGTATTTGCTTTTAAAATTTTAATCGAATATTCGCATAATTTTTCTCCAGCGATTGCACAAACCTTACAAAATCTTGAATTTTCGGTCGTAAACACTGTTCATTAAAGCCCGATCTAAGCAGGTCAAACATTCGCTACGAGAATAATCTTAGCGCGTGATTCACCGCGCATAACTCAATGAACCTGCAGCGACAGCAGCGGCGATTTCGCAACGCGAAATTCTTCCTCGGACTCTCGGCGCTTAAAATTCAAAAAGCCGCAATAAAACCGAAAATTCACTTTCGCGCAGCTCATACACTGTCGTAAACCAGGAGTACGTATACTGTGTAGCAGCCGGTGCGACTCGGGCGTGAAAGTGAATTTTCGGCGGCGCCGGCCCGAGGAAAATCGAGAAAGGAGCGCGGCATACCGACCCGCGAGTTTCGGATTTCGTTTTTCAGAGGAATACGTGCAAGAGAGAGAGAGAGAGAGAGAGAGAGAGAGAGAGAGAGAGAGAGAGAGAGAGAGAGAGAGAGAGAGAGAGAGCGAGAGATAGTCGACTCCCGTGCATAAATACCAGCGCGCCGGAATGGCTAATAATAGGAGCTTTGGCCTGCCGGCCAACAACGCGACTAAGACTGCTGTGATGCTAGTGGCACTGCTACTTCTATGGAGCAGTGGTGTAGGTTCGCTTTGGAGGTGGAGGTAGAGAGAATTATGAGAAATTCAGAACTGCAGCATGTAACGTTATATGCGACGTAGTCGGGAGGAAGTAAGCGAAGCTTTTTATTCGGTCGAAATAACTATGAAATGGCATTTAATCAAACGCAGCCTTCCATTCTCGCCCATCATCTCCCTCTGGCACAATAAACACGAGCACCATCAGCATCAGCTATATCCAATCTGCATAGCATTCCACACAACCCACAGCCCCGGCAATAAAAGCCTCGGCATTCCAGCTCCCAAATCCACGAAAATTCCCTCCTCCACCACCTCCGCACATACGAAAATACATCGATGCATCCAGGCGCATCGCGGCCGCGGCTATTTCCGACGTCCCGATAAATCAAGCGTCGCCGCTCGCTCGCGCAAGCAACGATCGTTTTACGCATTCTCGACGCCGCTCGGCTGTCGTTAACCGCGCTTTCGATGCGATACGTGACTCCGGACCTTGACAAGATCGAAGCTCTGGATTTTCCCCCTTGCGAGATTCGATGCTCGTGGGTGGCGAGTGTTTTTGGAGGTGAACGTAAATACCTTGGCGCAATCGTTAAGAAAAAATATCAGGCCTTAATTAAAGTATTCGCCGCCAAAGAGGTAAACGAACCTGCCGATTACAAGCGACTCGTTGGCATCGTCATCGCGCGCGAAGCGCCATCCGCTGCTTTTTTATATTTAGCCGCGCGCGCAGAGCCGTTCATTATTATTCGAGAGTGCACTGACTCCGACGTCGTCGCCGCGAGAGACATGTGTGTGTGTATACGTTACGTGCGTATCGAGGCGCTAATGCAACTTAATTAGCCGACAAGTGCAGTCGATGTTTGTATAGGCGCACTTTTTGTTTTGACCGACTCTGTCTATACACGGAAATTCCTTTATCTTCGATTATAAAACGAAGCTAATTAAATTTACGCTGAGAGAGATGCAGTTGAAACTGAAATACTTTATACCCGTAGTAAAAAGCCCTAAACGATCCGCTAATGAAGCAGGAGTCGTCCCCAGCCCACAGAGCTCCTTGAACAATTTTCGCTGGCATACTGGTCCCGAGCGGATGAAGAAATTAAAAAGCGTATATACACGTTTCGTTCCTCCATTTTTCTCTCTCCTTTTCTTCAGGCCTGCTCGTCGTCGTCTGTCCGCGCGCGCCTGTCACGGGCAATTACACGCGATTCGAGAAATCGGATGGATGTAGATTAATGGGTTGCGATAGGCAGAAATTAATTCTCCATTAGGCCGAGCTTTTTTTCTGCGAAGCCGCGGCTGCGCTCGTGTGTAAGGAGGAAAAGAGAGAAAGCGGAGGGAGGTATCGATAGCCGCCGATGATGGGTATGAATTAATTCGACCTTCGGTGTCCCAGTGGACGCGAGATCGTTCTATTGTTACCGAGCCGCGGAGCTTTGAATTATTGATCGGACGCTGCCGTACCCAGAGCAAGAACTAATCGGTCCATTAATTTTTCTAATTCCAGATCGCGAGAGAGGGAGAGGGAGAAGGCGCAGCGCAGACTACGTCCCTGTAGGCTCAGTCTTGGCAGAGCAAAATGGCGGACGTGGCGACGAAGAACAAGTCCATGAGCGTCGTAAGTAATAACACTGTGAACAGCCTTGGCAAGACTAAACTGAGCGATGTGTGCGGTGTGCAATCTAACAACGGCTTGATTGACCTGGACCATAACGGCCTGTCCAACGCGAGTAACAACAAGCTCATAACCCTCTGCTCATCCTCGTCGCCGACCGACGAGGACGAGGACGAGGACGACCTCATCCTCGCGAACAACACGCGCAACGAGCTCGACTCCCAGGACGACAAGAGCCTGCAGGAGCTCATCGAGAGCGAGCTCGCGCTCAGAATATGCGCCAGCTCGCAGCCCGACCCGGACGACACCGAGGAGGACGAGCCCAGCGAGATCTTCAACGCCAACCAGCCGGAGATCGTCAAGAAGATCATCCTCGAGCCCAGGCAGCTCGTCGACCCGCTCGACGTCAACCACGAGTTCATCGTCAACGAGATCGACCACTACACCCTCATCGGCGAGCCCTACGAGTACTCCAACGGCCACGTCAGTCCCGAGCCCAAGGACGACGACGCCGGTAGTCCCAGTCCACCCGAGATCGTCGAGGAGCTCGTCAGCCCGGTCGACGAGGAGGAGGTCTTCGACGGCCAGACCGAGACCACCGAGACCGAAGTCACAACGACCACCACCTCCGGACCCTCCCTGCCCTCGGCGTTCGAGGCCAGCGCCGAACCGGGTCCCCTCGACAACGAGGATCAGAGTCAACCCCAAGAGGACGATCAACCGGCGTCCGTCAACACACTCAGCGACTCCTGCTGCGTCGTCGAGGAGGCGACGGACGAGGACTCGTCCAAGGACACCGCCAGTCGCAAGTCCGTCATATCGGCTGACAAGTACCTCCAGGAAGAGGAACTTGCTCAACCGCAACAGGACGTCAGTGAGAGTCAGGTGTCGGTTGACGAGCAGCTGCTCAAGAGCGAGGACGACACTCACGCCGACATCCAGGACGACGTCGAGGACGAGGACTCCACGAGGATTAACGACATCGTCGAGGATGAGGTTAAGGAAAACGGCCTCCTGTCCGACTGCTCCTCCGTCGAGCAGGAGGTCCAGGAGCCGGAGGACGACAGTCAACGAGAAGTCATCGTCGAGAAGATCGAGGAGATCGTCGACCAGGATGAGCCGATCACGCTGAAAGAAGCTTCGGGTGTCGACGAGAAGGCCTGCTCCTTCTACTCAACTGAGTCCGAGAGCCCGGCCAGAGTCGTGGACAACGACGAGTCGGTGGGCAGTCAACCGACGGTCGACGTCACGGACTACAAGCTCAAATCCGAGGTCCAGGATAACAGCTGGATGACGGTCGAGGAGGCGGTTAAGGAATCGGGGATCGACATCGTGGTGACACAGGGCGACGAGAGCCTGCAGGAGAGAACGAACGAGTGCAGCGACAACTTTTACAGCCAGGAAGGCCACTTCGAGAACTACCTGGAGAAGAGCAAGCTGGAGGACGAGAGCAAGGAGGAAGTAGCGCCTCTCGCTACGCCAGACGAGATCAGCGACATTTCTAACGCTTGCGATGACGTAAGTTTGCTGCTTTTTGTCTTTTCCGACTCGGATATTGTTAATAAAAATGAAAGAAGAATAGATTCACGTACGTATGTGTTCGATGTTCCTGGCATATATCGTGCTTTCGTTGTCAAAAAGTATAGATATATCACGTGTGCTGTTCAGTTTATTTTCTTCGTACATAATACGTGTGTTTTTTTCATTAACAAGAGCCGTGTTTCAAAATTTAACCGAGAGTGACGTTAATACCATAACCGAATTTTTCTTTCATTAACTCAAAATAATTCAACATACATAGAATCTAAGTATACACAACAAGTTATACTCGAGTCGCTCGCCTAACACATTCTAAGAAAACGGTACCACCCAACGGAGCGCCCCTTCCCCTAATTAGTTCCGCAACAACAACTCCCAAAAACCACAGGTGCCCGCCTCGATCGTCAAGAGCCACAGCTCCTTCACTTGTTCCCATCCTCCATATACATATCTGTCCATAAATTACACGTGTGGGCCCCTCTTCCGAAATCCATCCGGCGCATCGCACGTGCGCGAAACGACAGCAGAGCGAGTCCATCGGCGGAAGTAAGTAACAGCTCTCTCTATCGAGGTCACGAGCCGGCTCTTTACTCCCATTCACGGGCTCGTCCAATCGCCTCGCGGCTTTGGATGTTATATGTGCGCGGTACGTTTGTGTTTGTGGTCTTCAAGGTTATGTGTCGCTGATGAGCGCGAGTGAGAGAGAGAGAGAGAGAGAGAGAGAAACGGTCAGGGACGTGTGTATGGGGGACCGTCATCGGGAGGATGGTGGAAAGAGTGATGGATCGGTACAGAGGAGAGCGATGACAGTGCGAGGTGTAATTATGCGCTGCGAGATCTGTGCACTGATTAGGAGGGTGTGTATGATTTTTATTATTACTGTTTTCTTACTGATCACACCAAAATAACAACTTTCAATATTTTTAATTCAAAAGTTGTCCTACGTGCAATCGCTACACAACACCGTGTCCATGACGGTCACGGCGCGTCACAAGCGCTCTGGGCCCGCAGTGCTCCGCATAAAGCCCTTCCCTCCTTTCGTTCTCCGTTGCTCGTCCGTTCCTTTCTCTCTCGTTCTTCGCTACAGAGCCGACAACTCTTCCGACCAATCTCGACGTCGAGTCCCGCGGCAGTGACCTATCCCGAGAGCACGTGTCGGGCCCAGTGAGGTACCATTCGTGGGCCCCATTTTCATTCGAATTTTTAATAAAAGAACGAATAAAGCCGTTCTATCGACTTCCAATCAATTCGAGTCGAGCCTATTATCGAAGCAATTCAAACTTTTCTTTGATCAGCGCTGATCGATCATTTAGCCACACGCTCCAGTTTTGCAACTCGAATTGAACCTCACCGGGTTTTTCACTGTAATTATCGGACTTATCGAGTATCGATTCCATTTACCTCGTTCTGTCCACTCGTCGTACACTCGAAAATAAGAGTCTCAATCGAAAAGGCAGGTGGTACCACGGTCTCTCGGTACGTCACCCAACTCCTTCTCTCCGCCATTACCTCCCCCTCCTCCTCCTCCTCCTCCTCCACACCACAGGATCGCGAACGGGTTTCCCGCGAGAGGAGCGAAGACTACTCCGTGGAAGCAACAGCCGCAGCCGCTTCCCTTTCGTGCCGCCGCCGCTGCTGCTGCTGCGTTATATAGCAGCCCATTTAATCGCCTCAAGGCCGACGACTTTAGTAGTGGCCCCAGCCGTAGAGCCGTATACACATACACTGAGATATATACAGGTTCGCGAAGGAAGGAACCGGAAGAAGTTCGAGTTGAGGTTATCCAGGCCGATCTTCCAGTCCACACCGGCGGTGGGCACATCACGTGCCGTGTGTGACTCTGTCTGTGTGTATTTGACCCTAGTATACTCCGTGTCGTTCCGCTGTGCAGCAGTGGATTATGCAGGGCTAGGTTAATACCGAGTCGTAATGGACTCGATGCAGTCGATTATGTGTGTGTGTGTGGGTGTGTGTGTAGGTATATAAGCACCGAGAGAGGAGAGCTTGACTCTCTCTCTCTCTCTCTCTCTCTCTCTCTCTCTCTTCGAGCTCTCCAGGTCCGTTGAACTCGTTTACACGTTCAACCTTTTCCTCCTCCTGCAGGAGAGGGAACGTGTGTGTGTGTGTGTGTACATGCGATGTGATGATGCCGCCGATGTTGTGGTGGTAATGAAATTCGTGAGGTGAAACTGTGAGATGTGATTGTTTTTTTTTTCTAAAAAATTTTATTTGGTAACTCGAGCGATTCGATGAGGGGTCAGTAACTCGTGTGCGCGCACGTATACGCGGTGTTACGGTAACCAGTGGAATCGGGCCGTGAAATTATTCTATAAACGCGTATACGTAAAACGAATGCGTATAGGAAGATAAAAATGCTGCTTCTGTGTATAGTGTCTGAAAATATTGTGGTGATAGATCGTTATGTGCATAAGAGTAACGATTATTTTAAATTCATCGAATATATCATCCGAGTGTCGTAACAATTAACTCTTCTACAAAAAAAGTATCGAATAAATTCCCACACCAGCCCAAAAAACAGGATCTCGATCTTTTATACGATATACTGCATGAGGGTTGATGATGAAAAAAAAAGGAACATCTTATCAGTCAGAGTGGATCCTCCTCTCCGGCACCTTTTCGGCAATTACACGTGCCTCTCTCTCTCGACTCTTCCCTTTGTCCCGGGACACACGGCACATATATAGCCTGCAAAACACGCTCACCTCGTACAATACTCTCTCTCTCTCTCTCTGCTCGAGAGTCCAGTCGCCGCAGCCGCCGCCACACACCTCTTACGTATAAATATATATACGTTATACACAGTGTGTTCGGCTTTCGTCGACCTCGTTGCCCAGACGCGGCAAGAGCAGGCCGGTGTCGTTGACTCGGAGAGCAGAGCAGAGCAGCGCGTGTTTCACTCTTCCATGTGTGCATGTGTGTGGGTGGATGGGTGATGGATCGGAGAATGAAATAATGGTCCGCACGTGGCTCCTTTTTCATATTGGAAATATTTGTGTACACGAACGAGAGAAATTTTCGTACACACGGCGTATCCGGGGACACTTAGCGACGAGTACTTACAGCCTCGTGTGTTTTGCGGGTCAAGTATGCTGCGGTGAGCATAAAGTAGCCGAGAGTCATTTTTTTATACGGCAGCGCAGCAGATGCGGTTTTCTTTGTCTTGACCCACCGCCGGCGCAAAAACGAGTGTCACTTGAATCGAAGCCGCTTGTAAGACTCTCGCGAGGTTCGCAAACATTTATAATGAGCTTTTCCTACGAATAATCTACTCTCGGAAAAAGTCCTATTAAAAAAAAAGATAATCGGAATAATCTTCAATCAGCCCATAATAGACAACAGTAAAATCCGCAAACACCGCTATACACATAACATCACGCGAATGATTCCAGCTTCTCTTTCTCTCCCGGCGCGCGAAGAAAGGAGGATGTAGCCGTTCTCTCTCTCTCTCTCTCTCTCTCTCTCTCTCTCTCTCTCTCTCTCGAGTGAATTGATAGCCGGTTCGCTGATCGACTGGCCGTAACGCACAATAAGTGGCCCCAGCAAACGGATAATAGGACTCCGGCTTGAATTTGATTTTATTGTTTGCGCCACTAAGCCGTATTGTGTATCTTCTTCGAGAGCGAGGAGAATTTTAATGGCCGAGACTATTCTTTCTTATTCTTCTTTTGATTCGCTCGATTAGGATATTAATTTCGATGCCTTTGTGTACACACACGCGCGCGCAGTTTGTTTTGGAGGCGTGTGCGTGTTTGTGAGAGGATGACGTATCAATGTGCCATGAATAATTCAGAGTCTCGTTTACAGAGCTTCTGACTCTATGATTTCGGAAAAAATTACGAGCAAACACACTTTCCAAAGAGTAATAACAGACGGTCCGTATACAATACCCTCGTAGTTTTTCGCGCACCGCCCACTACACTTACATTCTTTTGTCCGCGAATATCGCCGGAAAAATACATCGCGGGCTTTTAATTACCGACTGCTCGTAACAATAGCCATGAGAATTGTGTACAGCGAGCGACTCGAGATCGATAACAGATCGATTTATCTCGGAGCTAATTAAAAAAACAATTTCTCTCGATCCCCACAGAGCGAGAGCCGCGAGGAGGTGATAACGACATCGTCGGTCGTCAGCACAACGACGAAGAAGAAGAAGAAGATCGAGGGTGGCGCGGGCAGCGATGCCTCGCCGAATCACACGAAAACCAAGAAGACTAAGAAAAGCAAGAAGAGCGAGCTCGAAAAAGAGAACATTTCCGTGGTGAGTGCAGTGTATTTGATTTTCGATCTTATCTAGACTACATATACATCTGCGCTTGGCTGCAGCTCGATTTTTTTGTTTTGGCTCTCGCTTACTTTTTTTTGTTAATTCAATTTTATTTTCTCACATACCATAACGCGAATAATCGAACCCGAGGATAATATAGTTTTAACGTACAACGCTCGAGGCATGTCGCTATCGGCTTGATTGTTCACCGTATGTGTCGCTTATAGAAGAAGAAAATAAAGTCGAAAGAGTCGACGAAGGAGAGCATGCACACGGGCTCGCGGAGGCCGTCCGCGGAGATGATCGAAATCTCCGGCGAGGACGATCTGTCGAACGTCAACGTCAAGTCACTGGTAAGTGCTGTCTCACTCTCTAGGACGCGCTTGATGTGTTTTTTTTTACTTTGCTCTGCTTTGTTTTTCTCATTATTGTACGCGTATACGAGAGAGATGCTTGTTTCGTCGAATAATTTTTCCTCCATCATCTTGATTAATGATTTTCTCTTTTTTCTGAAATTTCGCTTTTTTCACGAGTGCGTTGAAATTTCAGTAAAGAACGATACCTATAATACAATAATCAGCATGTGTTTTCATTTTTGTTAATCGAAAACCTTTTTAACATCTCTGCATGGATAGACGCAAACTTACGTCTCGGAGACGAGTCGCGTAGAGCCGGAGAAGCCGAACAAGGAGGTCATCGCCACCGGCGTCTCCATCAAACAGCTGGTGAGATATGTATATCTGTCCACTAAACGAAACTCCGGAGAGTAGAGAAAAAAGTGCCTGTGAAATGTCTGTGTCTCATCCATTATTTTCCATTTTTATGTGTGACTAACAGTGTCGTAGCTTCGGGGACGTCTCGAACATGAACGAAGGCGAGCGAACGACGCTCGGAGCCGCGGACACCAACAGGTTCCAGGAGGTCAGTCTCTATCTCTGAATTTAATAATACATAATATACAGTAGAAGCGATTAATTCCTAATAAAAATCGTACTTTCGATACTGACCAGAACAGTACGGGTATATATAACGCTTTTTCAATTCAAATTAGCTTCGTTTAGCTATATGCGTTTATATGTAAAATCCTACAAGAAGGATATAATACCCATAACTTAATTAACAACACTAACATAACGCTGTGATCTGATTGTGCCGCCTATGTACTGCCTGTGGGGACGACTAACCAAATTTACCGAAAACAAAAAAAAATAAAAACCCGTAGAGAGCAAAGTCGACGGGCGACTTGAGGCTCTTCGAGCAGGAACGTAGTGGCAAGTACTTCAACGGTCGCGACATCGTTTTCGCCACCGTTAACGTCAAAGCTCTAGTAAGTATTTATCACCGGCTGTGCTTCTCTTCTTCTTTTTTTGTCTTATACCCGAAAATGCTTTTATCCTCTATTTTCTGCAATGCTGCGTCTGTGTGTGCACCTCTTTTTTTCTTGTTGTAAATGTTGAATGTATAGCATGACTTGATGTTTCGAAACGATCCCAGTAAACCGATAAATTTCGAGTGAAAAAAGAAAAGAAAACGAAATTGTAACACCCGATAGTAAAACTCGAATGCACGAAGTCGTATTTCACCGACCGCACGTCTCTTCCAGCCCTTAATAACAATGCGCCGGTGCAGCAGCGCGATAATTGCGGAGATTCGCGAAAAGACTTTCACTTGTGGGATTGCGCGCTATTTTTCTTTTTATCATCCGCGCCTATTGCGCGCGAAATTGGAGATGAGGTAATGGAACGTGTCGAAAATTGTTGAGGGACGCGTTGAGTATAGGTTTTTCGCTCGTGATTTACTATACGGCTGTATTTTTATGTGCCGTGAGAGTAACCTTTTTTTTCATGTGTAGCTTTTGAATGTTAATAATATGCAATTAATGCTATTGTTAGATTAAATTTAAAACCCTTATTGCAATAATTAAATTTTATTATTTTCTTCAGCCTTGAGATTATCTTTCTAATCGTGCAGCCCGGTATATTCCCGCGAAAAAAAAACAAAATCTCAATCTCAAACGTGTAGCTTGTATCGAGTGTAGAGAAAGCGATGCAGCCGTGGAAAGAAGAAAAAAAGTCTGAAATCTCCAAAGCGCGTAAACACGAGAAAGAGAGAAGAGGAGGAGAAAAGTCGAGCAACCGCCGCGGGTATCGAGTTACACGGGCTCTTGTTTTCCGCAGTTTACACCGCAACTAATGTACTCGCGACTTATGCTCCGTCTCATATCCTCCGTTGAATTCTCTCTTTCTTCTTCCTGAACGACGACGACTGTGTAATACGTGAAATCCGAATCCTCTTTGCGAATCTATATGTAACACGTGTGGATGAGTTCGTACTTTGTGTGGAAGTTGTTTGTCGATTTATATAAGAAATTTCTTAATTAAAAAAAAAATCGACGAAGAACTACGCACCAACGCGTTTGTCTAACCCCCACCGCAAAAAAGCAAAAGAAAAAAACCAAACCGTATGCGCAGCGAGCCTCGTACTGTAACCTGGCGAATTTACGGCGCGCCGATAACGGCGAGGCGGCGGCGGACAGGCCGCCGCGGCGACATTCGCGCGGCAGCATCGGAGTCGGCCTCAGGCCACGAGGCTCCATCTTCGAGGTAAGCGTTCGAAAGCTGCGCGAGCTTTTTTCCATCGCTGGGGCAGCGGTACTTTGTTCGTTCGTTTGAAGCTTTTTTTCGAATTCGTTGAAAATTTTGCAAAATTACAGAGAAAAGCTATAATCTTATCCTGCTTAAGTGCATTCGTATAAATGAGATGTAGCGCTATCAATGCATTATGTAGTGTCTAAATAGATAAAACAACGGCCGGTACATTAGCGATTCAAATGAACTTTGTGTGTACACACGATATTATGCGTTGATTGCGCGAAAAATAAGCTCGAGAGTTATATTTGCCGAATTTTTCAAGCCGTATCGCAGGCGCATTACGACTAATAATATGCGGCCTTTTTTTATTCTCACGCTGTGTGTATTACGAATCGAAAATCGGAGCCATTAAAATTTACAATTCAACGAACGAACAAAGGAAAGCCAAGGAAAATTCACGCAGGTGTGTGTAAGGCTCGCGTTCGATCCTCTATATATCTGAAAATCCGTTCGCAGCTGCGAGACAATTGATACGGGGTAGATCTATATATTATACGCACGATAATCGCGAGGATCGAACGAATTCCGAGTTGTGTACATAATACGGCCGCACTTGCGTCTGCGCAATTTTTTGCTGTTTTATACTCGCTCGCACTCGTTGTATATATGTATAGGCTGGGACTTTTATGGGCATTCCGAGCAGCTTGATTTACGATATATTCGCGACTGTGTTTACACTGCGCGCTTGGCTTCTATTGCTATACTTGGGTTTTTAGTGCTTCAGCATGTTGTTGTTGGTTTTGCAGTTTTTGGAGTTTCGCTGTTTTCGAGTGGTGTGAGCTCAGCTCGTGTTGTTGGGATGTGTGTATAGACTAAGCTAGAATTATGTGGATGTGTGATGTGAGATGAGAAGATATGAAGTAATGTTCAGTTTTTAGTTGTAATTTGATGCTGATTCGTATGATAAGATGACAAATTTTGAATTCGAAAAAATTGAACAAAAAAAGAAGGTGACGTAAAAATCGATTCTATCTCGACGATGAAATATTTGTCACAAAATCGGTGACACTAAAACTCTTTTTTTTTTGTACATAAATTATCACTTCTCCCAATGGTATTTCAGGTACTCTTGGAAGGTAAAAAATCACACAAACACTCACAGCACGAAACGACGCCTTTATTATACTCTTCACAAAAAAGAAAAATCGTCACTCACAAAACTCCACGAACACGAAAAGAAAAACCTAATATAAATCACAAGAATACACTCACAAAATCGATTTTTACGCTGGAAGCACAACAAAACATTCCCGCCAAAAATAAAAAATTATCATCCGCATGTCTCGTATTCCAGAAATCGAGCTTCAACAAATTCGACGCCCTCAGCAAGAAGTCGGCCACGGTCCTCCACGTGCGCTCGGTCGACGCCGGCAAAGTGCAGCAGCAGCTCAACTCCGTGAGTACAAACTATGCTATCCATCCATCCACACAGACGTTCGAGACAAAAAAAAATACATCCTCAGCACAGTTACAGAACGAGTCGTCGCAGCGCGATTTTCCCGCAAGAAAGGCGACGACGTCGGCTCATAAATTTCGATCCTCCTGCAGCAGAAGCCGCTAATTTATTATCGCTCGCGGTTTTTCGCC
Source organism: Nasonia vitripennis (assembly GCF_009193385.2). Lineage (NCBI taxonomy): Eukaryota > Metazoa > Arthropoda > Insecta > Hymenoptera > Pteromalidae > Nasonia > Nasonia vitripennis. The sequence goes on along the minus strand of NC_045760.1, from coordinate 31,220,636 downwards.
CGCCCGGAAACTCGTAAAGTACACGGAAGCCCGTTAAGAGCATCTCGTGGCGTCGTTGGGAAAAAAAGGTTAACGCAAAAATTACCATTTACTCGACGGCGGCATCGTGTGTGTGTGTGTGCGTGTGTGTGTACTTATGGACGGCGTATTAATGGCGCATCGAAACGGTATGCGCCGAGCATCGAGGGGCAAGAAGAGGTTTATAAGCTTGTTTTGTCTTGTGGGCTCATGCGTGTATACTATACCTGTGTACTGTTATTGTTGGATATGTCGCGCTTTTTTCGGACATGCGTTTATCGCTCGAGCTTCGCGTAGAGAGATAGGACAGTTTTATGTTAAGTCCACGATGACGTCGAAGCTCCAATTAAGCTCGCGATACGGTACATTTACTGCCATTACGCGGGGTATTTACAAGTTCGTTACAGTTATACATTTTTACGTCTCGTTAATCCCGCGATTTTCTTATTAAAAAAATAGCAAATTTCAAAAACCAAAGGACGACGACGATCGCTCATAAATCCCGAGCCGTCTATCGGGTCTTCCCGGAATCGTCCTAGCGCAAATGCACAAAGCGCCGAGAGAAAAAGTCGCTCTCCTCTTTCATCGATTTATCGGTCACGATCGCCTGCTTATTATACCGTTGCGGGATATGGCGACAATTCGCGCGCGACGATCCCGTTCCTCCAAACTGGTTTCCGCTCGTCGTCGTCGTCGTCGTCGAGGATCTTTAATAAATTTATAATCGTAGGAGGGGAGATTGAGACTCTAACGAGAAGCTTTTCCCGTTGGCTCTTTGGGCTTTTCACGGCAATGAGGTGTCGATATGAGGCTTCGCGAAAGAAGAAACGTCCATAGTAGACACAAGTTCGAACTTTCTCTCCAAATGTAATTTGTGTCCGTAAGCAATTATACAACTCTCGCGAGTAGCCGTGTGTGCGTGTAATATGTGGACGGTCGCTTTTGGGGTCAGGTGTCTATATCCTGCGCGGTCATCCCAGTTTAAATTGAAAACACGTGCGAGAGTACAGGCTATCCGTTTAATTTGCACTACTGTCGCCAAATTACATGTAGGCCATTTATCCGGTTGTCGTTGTGATTGAAAAAGTTATCTCATCTATTCTCGGAACGTCGAGCTGTGGACGAGAATCAATTACTGATGATATTATATACTGAGATGTTAGTTTAAACGGTCAGCTTTGGAAACTGCCAATTAGAGACCTCATCGAAGTGTGAAACAATTCAATTTGAGGTCGTTTGTCCGTAACGGCGTAAAAAATCCTGTGTCGTTATCGACCCTTTCTCTCCTTCTCTCCTGCGCAATTCGAAAAATCCAAGACGGTTAGAACGCCGGCAGTTTGCCAGCCTCTTGTAATTGGACGACAGAAAAGTTCGAAAAAAGCACTTGGCAAATGCGCAGGACACGTTCTCCCCCGTCTCGGAATATATACCAGATAAATTTTTAATGCCGCTGTCTCTCCGTGTGGCGAATATTATTCGTCGACAAAAAAAAAAATCTGTGCACCCTATCGATAAAAAAAAGTGTATGTGTAACTAATAACGATTTGTACTTGCAGGTCGCCCAGAATGGCGACGCGAATCCAAACTGCCGCAGCTGCGGCAAGGTCGTCTTCCAAATGGAGCAGACGAAGGCCGAGAGCCTGGTCTGGCACAAGAACTGCTTCCGCTGCGTGCAGTGCGGCAAGCAGCTCAACGTCGACAATTACGAGAGCCACGAGGCCACCCTCTACTGCAAGCCCCACTTCAAGGAGCTCTTCCTGCCCAAACCCGTCGAGGAGACCGATCAGCCCAGTGAGTAGTCCTTTGTCCACTGACTATCTACATAATGTACCTGTGTTCTATGTACATCAAAGAATTGGGTGGAATCGAATGGACAGAATGAGGTGGTTGGTTTTTTCTCTCTACGAATGTAACTCGCAGCAGGCATTTCAATTACTCACCGAATGTGTCACGCCGCACTTTTATCTCTCGTGTGCTTGATATTGATAATGAAGAGATTGTGTCTACTTCTGACGCTCGTCCACTTTTTTAATCCAACGATGTACTTATTATGTCACCTTGTGTGTATCGATGAATCTTGATCAGAATTCGTATACACGATGACAGAACGTGTACGCTCGAATGATCGATTCTATCGAGATCTGTACCGTTGCTTCTGCTTTTCCAGTTCCATTATCGCGACTTGTTGTCGGTAAACAAGTCCAATTTTTTCTCAACACGTCGCGCCGCGTCTTTAAATTATTCTGAAGATTATTTCGGTATTCTCCGCTCGCATCAAACAGCTATAAACTCGAGAAGCTTTCATCTCGCGGAGCTTTCATAAAATCTTCTGAATCGCCCCACCCACTTTCGAGAAACATCTCCGGCATCCGATATAATACCTATAAACTTTTTCCGCGCAACGTCTGCCAATTCGCTCCGATACGCGTAGCCGTGACATTGAAGCGCTGATTCATCGCACGTAGGTGTGAGTTCCGCGGAAAACAGCTTTCGAGAGGAAAGCATTCGCCGGGAAATGAGAAAGTCAAGGATGGATTGCATTTATCGAGGGTGTAAATGTTTGGTCGAGGAGTATTTTCAGAACAACGAGAAACCTTGTGTGTCAGAAATGGGGGTTTGATGTGGATGAGAAAAGTTTACTTTTAGATGCAAAGCGCAAAATTCACAACGACTATATAACCGTTTATTGGCATCGACACAATTTTCGTCGACTAAATATATGAACTATAGAATAATTTTCTGAATTCTCGAACTGCCAGCGACTCTAGTCAATAAGCATAAAATACAGTAGACTTAAGTGACCCGAAAAAAAATTCAAATAGCACACATACTGAATCTTGTAAATGCGTTGTAGTGCGACCCCGAAAGCCAGAAATGATCATACGCGAGAACCAGCCAAAAGAGTTGCCACCCGACGTGGTCAGAGGTAAATCCTCGAGTGGCTTGTGCAGACTTTTTTTCATTTTCGTTACGTTGTTGTTTTTTTTTCGTTAATACTTTTTATTTTCTCTATATTACACTGTTGAACTTTCTTAACCAACGGGCTACTTGAGTTTATATCGATTAATCATACATGTTTCTGTTAACAAATTAAAAAATAGGTCAAGTGGCTCGTTTTCATTTTCATTTTACTCACTCGATAATGATTTGTTATACATCTTATGTTAATTTTACGTTGAAATTCAAGTATTTGAAGGATATGTTTAACCAAAACTAACTGTTCGGTGTGAATTGTGATGATTTTTTTCTGTCTACGTTTAACAATGTTTGGCTTTTCAATTTGTCTACATGATATGGTTGCACTAAAAATAAGTCTTGACTCATATTATGAATGTATACATTTTTCATCGGCATTGAAATCATTTCAAATAAATTTTATTCGTTCACGCGGTGCAATCACTAAAAAAATAATCAAACAAATAATAAACCAACAATTTCGAAGGAACGAGGGTTACTCCAAATAATAAAGTTTACATTTCAGTGCAATAAAATAATAAAGTAACAGCAGCAAAGCACTAAATTTTGCGCATCGACTAAAAATCACTTTTATCGTGTAAGAAGCAAACAGCCAATAGTTACGTTGATTTCTAGCGTCGGACAAGCCGGACCTTGGACTGGAGGAACTGTCCTCGCTGAACGTCAAGTCGCGCTTCCAGGTCTTCGAAAAGGCCAACGAGACGACGAACGACATCGAGAGATCGCCGTCCCAGGTCGCGGTCAAAAGGTCGCCCAGTATACTCAGCAAATTAGCCAAGTAAGCGTTAATTTGATTTACTCGAGATTATAATTTTAAAGGGTGTATTTTTGATTAAAATGTGGTTTTCCTCTAGATTCCAAGCGAAAGGAATGGACATTGGCGTAGCTGACGAGTCACTCAACGGAATCCCCTACGAAGAGTCTAGCGAGAGTGAGGAGGAAATCGACGAGGAGGAAACGGAAGGTGAGCACACGCAATGGATTACGTGTACTTTTTTTAGATAGAAATACAAGACTGGTAAAAATAAGGAACTGTATAATAAAACTTGGAGAAAATAAATATTAGCAGAAGAGTCGAGTCCCGTGCTTATTATAAACGTGTCGAAACGTCCGAGTTAGGAGATACATGCAGCGATTGCAAAACAGTGCTGTTTAAACATTTCTTTCTTCTCGATGTATAAAGTTGTAACGATACCGATCTGTTATTGCCAAACAAGACTTTTACGACCGACCGAGAATAAAACAAAGGGATTAGAAACATGGATTTCCCGTGTAAAACACACGTGCGAATCTTCAAAAACACGCTTCACCTCGGATCACGAGCATCGACCCGCTTATCCTTACACAATACCTTACATCGATTTTTCCATCTCCTCCATGCCGTATCGCGCACTTTCCGCAAACGTGTCCGATAGGCAGCCCCCGAACTCCTTTTGTTTGCACCGAGTAGTTACCTATACACTTTCTCCGGTGTCAGCAGCAGCAGCAGTAGTGCCGGTGTCCGAGATCGAATAACACGACAACGGCACGCGAACGAGTGGCCGTAGCACACTTCCTAAAAGTTCAACGTTTCTAGCGTTTCCAATTAGTATTCCACACTCGCTCCAGCGATTAGCCTTTTTAGCTTCTAACGTTACCGCGCCAAAGAGCTTTTAGCCGTTGTTTATTGAGTCTTGGTGAAATATAAGCGACGCATGTTTTAATTTAGATTCTGCCAACGATCGCTTTAATTTAAAAATGCAGAGGGACGCGTTTTATTATTTTTCATCTTTTATATTATTTTTACACAAAGAACGTAAACGCAGGGGAAACAAAGCACATCGCAGAGCAAAAGGGAAGAAAGATATTTTGAGAAGATTTATTCTAATGCTATTATATCTAGAGATTTATAAATAATAATCACAATTAATTAGAAATTTTTATTGCAGAACTAGAAACGGAGACAACAATCGTTAAGGCAAAGCGCGGAGGCCGTGAGCGTCCGATAAGCTTCACGAAGATGGACGACATCAAGAACCGCTGGGAGACGACGTCCCAGCAGGGTAGGCGCGAATCACAGCGCGAAGCGCGCAAAGAGGAGATCGCCGGCATTCGCTCGCGACTCTTCATGGTAAGCAAAGGATAAGCTCAATGGGACTTTTTTGAAGTGACTTTTTTAAGTCATGTTTTGAAAATACAAGTTGCAGAGAAAGTATAGATATTAGTCTTGTGGAAATACATATTCAGGGCTACAAGAAAACAAACGATACAACAACCTATTTTTATGACACGTCCTTACACAGTGCATCGCGTATACTAAGTATACACCGTGTGTTAGATCTGAACACGCGTAACTCCGGAGTATAAATTTTAGCGTCGCTGTGCCTTTATTTTAAGACAAGATTCATGACAATCTTGCTAAGCTGGTTACCCGAGGATTACGCTTTTCTTGCCGTGTTATTTTCTGACATCCTTTCGCCGCGGCGCAATTTTTAACAACACGTACTATGCTTTTTCAAAGACACATTACCGGAATAATTATAGATATTAGACGCTCGCTAAATAATACGTTTCATCAATTTCAATAATATGGAGCAACGGGTATAAAACTATTCGAATTCCAACGACTTAAAATTTAATTTAATCTTAATATAACCGCTACTTCAAAATCAGTGTAGGCCTTTCGAAAGACATTTAAAAAAGGGGCAATCAGTCGAAGCGTGCGAAAGATGGAAAAACTCCGCACCGCCCATTCAGCACTCCATTGAATGGTTCGAGGGGAAAAACAAATCTACGCCTTATACCTACGCCGCGGCACGTATATCGGGTAATATCACGGAAATAGAATTCTAAAAGCTCTCTCGACTCATTCCGAGCGTCTAAACGCAGTCTGACCCAGAAATCCCGGAGAGAGATATATAGAGAAAGAGACGAGAAGGAGAGAAAGTGGAAAAAGGGCGCTTTTCTCTCTTTGACTCGGTTCTCCCCTGCGTGTGACGGCCCGAGACGTGAGCCGCGACACTAGCCATTTGTCTGTATTAACTAACGAGTTTTTCTGGGAAACTTATTATGGCCTGTTTACGCTGCAATAATAGGACAGCGGAACGGAACTTTCGGGGAACATAATTACGTTGTTCGTGCGCTCGCAAGCGATTTCGGAATAATGTCTTTCTAAAAAACGCGTGTGGAGTATCAGGTGTCGATTTCGGAATAATGTCTTTCTAAAAAACGCGTGTGGAGTATCAGGTGTCGATTTGCATCGTTTTTAAACTACATCTTGAACGAACGTTATGGAAATATCATACTTTCCAAACAAAGTTCAGAAACGATTCTGTCTCCCCCATCATAAGAATTCAGCGAAAACCAAACAATTTCCCTAAACTCTCACAAACCCTATTCCCGTCTCTGAAAAAACAATGGCACAGGCATCAGCAGACTTCAGGCATATCATCATAATCATCTACGCACACGCACAGTACACTAGCACACAGCTCTGACTCACCTCTAACGTATTTTTGGGTCAAGCAGGGCAAACAGGGCAAGATGAAGGAGATGTACCAGCAGGCGGTGGCGGACAGCGAGCGGATAACGAAAATAAACGCAGCCGAGGAGATCCAGCACGCGACGAACGCGCGTTCGATCAAGGAACGCTTCGAGCGCGGAGAACCGATCGCCGCGATGAGCGACGACGAGCAGGATGCCGCCGGCAAGACCAAGGCCGAGAAGCCCGACGAGGAGATTCTCGCTGCTGGTACATACTTTTTATGTTTTGACGCCAACTTTACACCTTGTAGAATCGAAACAAGGCTACGCTAGCTTCATAAACGCCAAGTTCTCTGTTTACAACCTCTCACTAACCAATCTCTTTTCGCACTTTCGCAGGAATCAGTCGAAAATCACGCTCGCTATTTTTGGAGATGGACGCGACGGCCGCGAAGACGGGCAGGCCTGTGACGCCCAACAGCCAAACCAAACCCCCAGTGGAGGCACCCAGGCGAGCACGTGACGTGAGTAAACACCCTATAGCGTACTTTCTTTTCGTCGACGACTCATATCTAACGAGCAAAAAACGAACTCGAGTGGCTCCACGTGCGGATCGCGCATTGCCACATGTTGCCGACGAGACGATCCTTTTCTGCGAGGGTGAATTAGGACAGCTCTGACGAATTTTTGTTTGGTCTCGGATTTTTCGGAGAAGCCCAGCTGGCTGGTATGAATCAAAGCTGCGGTTCAGCATATTTTTCCATTTTAAGCAAGAAATAACTGCTCACATCTTTTTAAATCTAAAGGAAACAAAGCGGATGGTCTCGTCTGCAGCACGTGCTGCTCAAACTTTAGAAAATGTAGATAAGCTACGAGCCTTCGGGCTAAAAATCCCCAAAGAGTAAAAAAAAAGCAAACAATCGAACAAACAAACCACTAGGCGTTCATGAGCCGGCAAGTGTCGGACGACGTGGTGCGCAGCACCGACACTACCGAGGACGTGCAGGTCGACAACTTCGAGATCTCCAGCAAATTCAAGTTCTTCGAGCGCTACAGGGAGCCCGAGAAGACGCGCAAGCAGTTCCGGATCACGCCGCCACGAGACGGACAAGTCAAGGTTCGCTCGTTCGCCAACTTGCTGCGCTTTGCGTCGTTTATTTAACAGCGTCGTTTCTAGTGTATTTATTTACCCTACTCTTAATTAAGCGCCTGCATAATTAACGAGCCTCGAAAGAATGCGGAATAATAATCCAGAGTTTGATTATGAATTGTTAATGCGGAAACTGCGGTTGGAAGTGCGAATTTGAATAATTTATGTGAAAGGCATCGCACTTGATCGTTGCTCACACGTCAAGGGAAGCAACAAGTGACTCTATGAAAAGAAATCCGCTAGAAACGACGCTCTGCATAATAACAGCAGCGAGCAAAGGTTCTGCGAACCCCCGAGTGAAATAACGTTTTCGTTTGACGCTAACCAACATGACTTGGCCTTTGTTTTTGCGTGCCGTATACCCGAATAATCGCTTGAGCAATGATATATAACCAGCAGCGCTTACACCAGCGATTCTGCAGATGCCGATAAAGCAGATCCCAGCCGAACTTTCATATACGCCTTTAAAAGCGTCGGAGCGTACAATGACGTTCGCACATAATACACGCACGTATCGGAGGAGGGAAAAGGAGAAAAGGAAAAAGTCGCGCGATATATATTTATCCGTGGGATTAAATGCGGGTTTAGCCTGCGCGCTGTATATACCTATATAAACCTCGTGCCAAATGCGAGGGCCGACTGTTCTCACGATAATCCTAGGAGAGATTACGCCTGTCTCTCGACGGCTCGCTGCGCGGAGAAGCTCGCATTTTACGAGCTGTTGCTTTTGTTTCTCCCCGGCTATTGAAATGCGAATTCATGCGGATTGTCGAAGCGTCTGAAGTATCGAATATACTCGGCGTGTTATTTCGAAGTCGCGCAGGCCGTAATTTTTTAAACTTTCGACAATCTCGTACTTACCGCGGCTCCGCATATAGGACACCGTAAAATCCACATAAAGCGCAGTAAAGACACCCGCTAATTAATGTCAGCAAAAAATAATCGTCCAATAAATTTAAATTATTCGGCGCCCTCGTAAAAATCAGCCTGTGTCCCTTTATCGCAAACTGTAACGTGCTTTCTTGCGCAGCAGCGTTAACGGGTCTAAGATTAAAATAAATCCGCATCGATGTATAACGTTAAAGTGCACGTAAGTAGCACAAGCTTTTTGAAAACAATTACAATCAGGAGAGCCTCGTACATGCGCTCGTGCAAGTGAACCGCCTCTATTGCGAATAATAAAAGGCCGTAAAAAGAGCGAGTCGGCTCGTAAAAAGTTCCAGCCTGTAAAAAGCGCGTCGCGCGCGCAGTTGATTGCGAGGCCGTTCACTACGGACGATCCCCGAATGTAACGATTTTGCGTCGTGGCGAAGTTTTTCAAGCTTTTCTGCGTTCTCTCAAAAGGTACGTTATACTTGTCAATAAATTGATGCGTATCTCAGTGTCTAAACAGTGTAAACGAATGATTCATTAATCTCGCGAATCGCCTGTATCAACAGTAGCGTAAATCAGAAAATCCAAACTATTTATGAAAAAGCAGACGCGCCTCTTTCTCTGCGTGCCATGTGTCAGCGATGAAGAAGCGGTCCCTTAATAAATAAACTCTCGAGCCATTAAACACAATGTAAGCAAACGAACGAGAGACGCGAAAGGAGAAGCCCGAGAGGAATAAGGGAAAAATAGAAGAGAGAAAGAGAGGGAGATGCAAATTAAGCGACGGCCGCGAAGAATCGCGCAGGAGGAAAAGGGAGGGGAAAAAAATGTTACTCAGATCTTCTCGCGATTTACGAAACACGCCCTGCTGCTTCTACTTCTGACGCGGAATCCTTATAAAAGTGTAATTGACATTTCCTGCAGTTTTCGGCAAAATTCTACGTTCGCAACTTCCAAACGACGCGTTAGACGAGCGTCTGATGACTCACCCGCAGTTCTGAAAAATTCCGCACCTGATACCTCTATACAGCCCATCACCCCTCACCAGTTGAATCCCCGCAGTCCTAAAGTCCCCTAAGCCAACCCTGCCCGAGTCAAAACTCCGCCCATAGCTCCGAAAACCTCTCTCTCACCTCAGTCGTCGCACGTATACCCACACACGGATGCAGGCGCGCGTGCAAACCTTCTCCGCAGAAGCGACGGCGAAAGAGAGAAAGAGAGAAGGGGGAGAAGCAGCAGCAGCATCGGGGACCTTCGGGCCTGGCCGGCGCGCCGGGGGCTGTCCTTGAACCCCGGCTACTCGCCGTCGGGCATACTTTTACCGTTAGTGTGCCCACATCCTTCCATTCGTCAAGAGCTACTCTCTCTGCTCGAGATTATTGTGCTCTCGTGTGCTGCACTTTTCCATAGGTCCGAGTTTCGGTGTGTGTGAACTTTTGTGAATTTCCGACGCTGTGTGTTCGCGCGTGTGGTGTGGAGCAGGAGTGTGTACTGCAATCTGGAGTCACTAGCGACGCTCAGCATCGGCGTGAAGGTATGGAGATTGTATGCTTGAATTTGGAGTGTGATGAAATTGCGAATTTTGCAAGCGTCTCTGAGATTGTACAGTAGTTTGCGCGTAATATACCGGCGTTTTAGGCGCGTCGTTTCGAAATACTCGAGGTGAGGTAGATGCGTGCGTTTAGGCGAAATTGTGCGTGCGGACAAGTGTTTACTTCTAATTGCTCAAAACGATTATCTCTGTAGCTTCGAAATTCGCCAGCGTCGAGTATCTAAAAAGAAAAGCATAGCTTCTTATCGAATTTCGTCTCGGCGCATCTCTCGGCGCGATAAGATGCGTCGAAAAGATAATGTAAATCCTCTCGATGCAAAAGGCGGTGAAAGTGCGCGGCGTCTTATGCGCTCAGACACACATACACACGCGATCGGATGTTAAACAGACGTACTTTTACCTCGATTTTCTTCATTGTTTGATAAACGCAGCTATACATCTGAGAGTTTTTCCAAATCCGATTGCGAATTTCTATGATAACCGAAAGAAAAATCCGCCTTACTTCTTGGAACCTCGAAAAAAAAAGTAAAATTCAAATCAAAAAAAATCAGCATACACCAAGCGCACACAAAGCCGGCTCTCTCGGCCGCACACGACATCGGAACGAATAATACAAACGGCCGAGCAGTTCTCGGCAAATATATAGAAGAAGGGGAGAGAAAAGGAAGAAGAACACACACACTCACACACACGTACGTGTACACACGGCGATGAGGCCCAGAGAGGGAGAAAGAGAAGCGAAACGAGTCGAGGGCCCCGCATGGTAACGCACACGACGACGACGACGACGCGCCGAGTGAGTTGGCTCCTCTTTTTATTCGAGAGAAAGAGAGAAGCTCGAGTCCTGTGCCGCCGCCGCTGCTGCTGCTGCAGTGGGTTCAGTTCGGTTTGTGCAGTGAGGTGGTGTGGACAGTGTGTGCTGGAGATAGATCGTTGTTGAATTTTTCAGAGGTGACAGGTGAAAAAAGTGGTATTTTCTTGGCAAGATGGTGAAAGAGGTGAGATTTTTCTTTCGGTTTCTGCGAGTATAAAAAGCTGTTTGATTTAACATTTGAATTAAAAAAATAAAAAATAATTTCATCGATAAAGCCCGGCGCGCAGGCTTTTATACTTTGTATTCTTTGTTTCTCCGAGCATTAAGCGGCTTACGCGCCGAAATCGCAATTGCAGTCGCATGTATTGCGATAAGGATCTTTTCTGATCGCCGGGATTAACTCTTTTATCCGCGGCGCTGAATAGACCCGTGTGTGCACGTATCTAATTTTAGATTCTTTAAGAGCAAACTTTCAGTGCTCATCATCGTTTCTTCTCAGAAGGGCGAGTTAAGATAAAAAAAATGGTCTCGAGTATGCATAGCTGTTCTGTATCAGCAGTAGAGCTTATAATAGCGTTTGACGAATTCACAAATGGTATAATCTCACTCACACGCTTCCCAAGCCAACGACCCTCGACATCGAACTTGCCCTCGTTTTCACCTCGGTTGAGGTCAAAAGCCGTGATTTTCATCTCGTCGATAAAAAAAATCCGCCATAAAACGATAAACATGCTATACACACGCTAAGAGAGAGAGAGAGAGAGAGAGAAAAGTCGCGGGAGACTCTTTTCTATTAGCGGCGCATTTCAGTCCTCGGCTCTCTCAATGAAGTTTCCTCGAATGACGGCCAATTACCACAACAATGGGCCTACGACGCTATGAGACGCAGGTGCAATTCATAGTCCCTTTTCCCCTACGGCCCCGATTTCTTTTGTCGCGTGCTCTCTCTCTCTCTCTCTCTCTCTCTCTCTCTCTCTCTCTCTCTCTCTCTCTCTCTCTCTATCTATCTATCTATCTATCTATCTATCTCTCTATCTCTCTCTCTCTTTTTTATGGGCCGAGGAAATTCGAGACGCAATTGTGCGACGAGCTTGAATCGTACAAACGTCAACTTGTGTTGTGAGATATTATGTAAATACCGAAAATTGAATTATATTACAGGATAAACTTTTTGTAAAATCCAGCTCTGTTAACGCGCGCAAACGAGCGTTACGCTCTAATGGGGTTTTAATCTCGTGCGGAGTCATCATTAGAAACATGCGCGCAGCGCGATTCAACGCCGCTTTCAAAGTTTTTGCACTTGAAAGTTGCCTGACCGTACAGTCTCTGACGCCAGGTGTTTAGCGTATGCGATTAATTCGCGCGGTGTAGTCCCTCTGGTTTCTTTCTCGGGTTTGAATAATTTCGATTATATACGCGACGCGCGACGAAAAAACTGGTCTTTTTTTAATTAATAAAGCCGTAAACTAAATAGAGCAGGAACTTCACAGCAATTAAACGTCGTAAGAGTATACAATTACACACGAGGATGATAACGACGTCGTTAGATCTTACGAAATGTACAACTATATCCTAACAGTAAAGTCAAAATCCTTAGATGAATCTAAGAAAAAATCACACTTCTCGCGCGTAATATAAACACAGGCACACACACACACACCCCCGCCGAGATCGAACGTGTGTATAGTAAAAGCCTCTCTTGAGTCTGCGGCGAAGGAATGTGGGAGTTTCCGCAGAGCAGCCCCTCGAGCAGAACCGACCGACTTTTCTCTCTCGGATGGCTCCGCGAGCGAGACTCGCCTGGTGTGGAGAAAAGGCTGCACACACGCGAGCATCGTTCTGGGATGGAACCGAGATACAGGATTATGATTTTTTTTTTTGTAGATCGATGTAGCGATAGGCAGGCTTTATTTATTGTAATGAACGAAGTGCGGAGAGACGTGTAAACGGTTTCATTCGTCAGGCTTGACAGGAAGATGAATTTCGTTAATTAAAACTGCCAGCTTTAATAAAAGCGTATACGAGACATTCCCATCGTCTCCTAATTAAATTACGACATTCACTTGATTATATCCTATGCAGACGCGTACGCATACGTTTAATTAAATCGAGCAAACGTCGAAATATCGTGCCACACGTGCCAAGACTCCTCAAAGCGTCCGCTGTCTTCGAAGCTCCAGATTTGACTCTTAAAGAGCCGATGAACGAGGGCTTATGAACCGGGATCCGAACAATACCGATACTTGTGCACACATTCTCAAGTCGATCGTTAATAATCTCTGGGAAATGTGCGGCTGGAAAGGGAGGCCTTTTTTCGTGAGAGTCTTGCGATTTTTTTTCGTGTGTGTGTGTGTGTGAAAGGCTGGTCTTAATCGCGCGTAAATTGCTTGATTATAACTGTGCTGTTCCATATGTGTGATTTATTAACCATGAAATAATCAATTTGCTCCTCTCGTGTTTATCGGCGAGATACACGATAAGCTCGATTTTCACTTCGTGTATGCCTCGACTCGTCAGAATTCAGCTAAAACTCGATATTCCCCAGACTTCCGGTATAGCCGCTGAATTGGTTATTCGATCTTTCGTGTTTCTTTTTTTTTACGTCCAACATCCTGTTTTCCACGTATGCCTCATCACTTCCTTCGCGCATCCTGTAGTGAATATATATACACGAGAGAAAATTTGAATATACAAGCCCACGTACTAAAAACCTAATAACGTTTGAACGGTGTTCTATGAAGATAATAATTTAAAAAAATATATAAATAACTAATCGATGTGATTTCTTCTCTCAACAGATGGATTCGCCGGACCGCGAGATCTACCGGGATCCGGACGTAGTTCGCGCCGAGGACAGGGCCGAGGAGGTGGTGCGCACCGACACCGCTCGCAAGATGCTCTCGATTTTCCGACAGATGGAGGAAAACGCGACAAAGGAGGATCTTCCCGATGGACCCAAGCCGCTCAAGCGATTCACCCCACCGCCGGAGGACAAGTTTGCCAAGGCCACCGCGTCCGAGTCCGACGAGGAGGAGGACGAGGCCGAGGAGTCCGAGGACGAGGAGCACAATCCCAACTACGTCAGGGCTTCCGATAAGGTGTGTAATTTTTTTCTTATCGTCCGGCAAGCCGTTGGTAAAACAGTGCGTCGGTAATTAAAATTCATCGAATCTCGCAGGTCGAGGACGAGTTCCTGAAGCAGGCTCAGAACGCCGCGCGCGCCAAGACCCTGCGCGCCAAGTTTGAGCACTGGGAGACGACCGACGGCAAGACGACCAACCACCACGTCGCCGAGATGGACATCGCCCAGACCGACGGTAACCAGCCCAGCATCGAGTCGGCGAGCAGCCTCAGGGCTCGCTTTGAATCCCTGGGCTCGCAGCCCGTCGAGGCGCCTCGTGCCGCCAAAGTTAAGGTCAATCGATTTGTGGTGAGTACGATTTTTCTTATCGTTAAAGTTTATTCGTGTTTGTGGAGAAGTTTTGAACTTCCCTCCACGGCTAGTTTGAAGACATGTAAATAATACTCTACTGCACGGTGTTTAGTCAAACACATTAACTCGTTATGTTTTTCTTTATTAATGAATTGACGATTTTATTTTATGAACTTGATTATATTTTGTTGTCATATAACCACGTGTATCGCAAAGGCATTAACCGACACGTACAATTTTCGTTATAATGTACTATTCTGACATGCCAAGTTGTTGTTTGACCCTCAAACATGCACGTATCTAAGTGTTGTCGAGTGTATTATAATTTATTCTTTAATCCGATGCGTTGTATTATGTAGCCGCATAATTTTAAGATTCTTTTCGTTTTTAATGTATTAAAATTTTATGTTCGATCGCCTGGCATGATTAATTTCTTACAATTGTGTATATAATATCGCTGTTGTATCTTTAATTTAATTACATTAATTTTATACTCACAACCACGGGGTCGGCTCTGATATCCACGGTACTTCTTCTCTGAAACTCTGATTAAAAACGTAACCCAATCCAAAAGTCAGGGCCTGCCTTGAGGAAAAAAAAAGCGTCGGTTATCGTCCAATAGACAGAAACCCTTGGAATGTGTGTATACTGTGTAGCATATAACACCCAGCTTGCCGTTTTTTCGTCGTCGCCTATACATCTTCCGCTTGAATTGTAGCCTCTCTTTTTCTCTCTCCCACTTTTCATCGCTCACGTACACAGCGACGAAAGAGAAGAGAGAAAGGGAGGCGTGTGCTAATTGAATATCGAATTCCGTCTAATTACACGTGTGATGTGTTTTCCGACCGGCGCAGTAATCGACCTCACCAAGACTGGGAACGAGACTACGAGCGAACCTCTCGCGGCCGGGCGCAGCAAGCAGGGAAGCTTGTGGATATCACTCACAGACAGCAAGAAATAAGAGATATTATATTATATACCTGTATCGCATATGTGCACACGCGCGGCAAGTCATTGTTCCAGCCTCTATATCATGTGTTTTTCGATCGAGACGTGAGAATCATTATTACTATTATTACTATTATTATTATATCGTGTGTCGAGGGGAGAGAAGACGAGGGCCTCTGTTACGTAGTGCATCATTGAACAGCCTTAAAGCGATTACCTATACATTGATTATATTGATATTATTATTATTATTACGATAGTGATTATTATCGCGATTACGATTATGTTATAATAATTAATTATTATATATTATTGAACGAGATTAGCTGGGGTTGGACGCTTTTCGTTGGCTTTCGGAAGGTATTTTTCATTCGAGTTGGATTTCACTTCTGTATTAAAGGAGGCAAAAAGGATTACAAAACACTTTTTTTTTTAATCGATTCGTTTGCAAAATTTCGTCCGACCTCTCAACGATGTTTTCTTCTTCGAGAATCAATCAAAAACGTTCAACTCTGAATATTAGTATACTATATTATAGATATTGTTCTTTAAGTTTTTAGAGATGATTTTAACTTGGAACGTTGTGCGTTTTAGCGGATTTTACGGATTTTATGAATTTGACGGAGATTTTAGAGCGGTTTTTTCTTTATTCTGTTGAAAAGAGCCTGCAAATTTCAAGTGAAAACGTAAGCAATTGCCAATGGTCAGGTTTATTGGGAGAGCGCGCGCGCGAGAAAGAGAATGAAAACGAAATCATCCCATAAATATTACTTACAAGTCTAAAACAAGCAACAAAATGTATACGTCGACGATCCGACGTTCTGAGACTACAGACAGAGGAAATATTGTAATTGTAAAAAAGCATAATTTTTTAATTACGCAATAGTATCTAAACGACGCAGTCAAGTCTTCGAGCTAAGAGTGCCAAGTACAATGCCGAATTCATTCGAGGAATTTTTATCTCATCCATGCACCGTTTTACGACTCCGCCGAGTACCGAGCGACAATTCTGTTTCATCGATGACATTACTGACACAGATTTCCAATCACTCGTTCAATTTCTGAAGAGATGTTCGCAAAGTCGATGGAACAGAGCCGCTCGGTGTTGCAAATTTCTAACGAAAGAGAGCAGCTTCCAACGATGGTAAATAACAGACTGATCGAGAACTGAAATAAAACACATTTTTTTACGAGCGAGTTGATACGAACTTTTTAACAACGCTTTTATACGCGGATTTTTTGAGAAGACTGCCGTTAAGACCTTGAAACTTTGTAATACTAAGATCTCCCAACTCGCTATATTGTGTATAACAACGCGGAAGAGTCGACTTTACGAATTTTTGCAATTTATATCACGTACGCGAAATTCCATTGAGTTTATTTGCCACGAATGTGAAGTATACCATCAAAAATAATTTTAAAAAAGTAAATAAAAACATTATATCGTAAAATATACTTGTGTAGTAGTTAGGTGATGTACGACTAACCTTAAGTTTTAGACGATTGTATATTTTAATATTATCATCATTTGTTAGAGATGTTTTATTGATTTTCGTTTAATATATGAAAGAGTCGAAGGAAATTATCAAAGTTATATTGATGGGCGTGTGTATTTTCCCGAGGGAAGGGTATAAGCGACAAATTTTTAATATTTTTCTAGTGTACGTCGGCGACCCGATTGTTTTGTGAGGAGAGAAAGAGAGAGAGAGAAAAAAAATGAGCCAAAGGGAACCTTCACGTTTCAACTTCCAAAAAATAAACTCAATGAGCTTTCGTCTATTAAATAAATATATATTATAAAATAGTCAATGCATACTTTAATCAGACTGTATATTGGCGTAATTCTTAAGGAGCCCCGTAGAAAAGCCGTAGAAAATTGTCGATTCCTTTTGTGCTAATAGTTTGTCGTCGATTGAGTGGGATATTGAAAAAAGACAGAATCTCTTTTTTCCGCTTGCAAGTAGTGAATCGAGATGTCCACGTTAAAAGTACCATATATTAAAACCGAGCCTAATCATGCGTTATATTTTGCATTTAAGTCGCACAATTCGCAGAGTCGATAGTATATTTTCAAGATATTATGTGAAATAAGGACGAAAAATACAAATTTGCAAGCGTCGCAAAGTCAGTTTTCGCGATATCTCACTCAGTCGACGACTAACCTCATATCGCCTACAAATTTCCAGCATCATTTTGACGATTCGAAATTTACACTTGCATTTGCACTGGTGCGTTTATTCAAGAACATGGGCATTAATCTTGAGTGTTTCATGTTGAGCATTTTCAAAACGACGATTAAACATTTTTCTAAAAAGAGAAAAAACCAAAAAGGAAGTGCGATTTAGTGTAAGTTTGTAATCGATCGTAAATGTCTACGTTTATGATTTGAAAAGAAGCGATTGTATAATCCAAGTCTCCTCCGTATGCGTAGCAATCATAGGCTTACGTGTAGCTCGTGCGTTTGCGTTTTGTTGTATAACCCCCGAAAAGCAAGACAAAGAAAGGTAAAAAATACTATTATATTGAGCTATACACTTGTCATAACGTAATATTTTATACGACACACACTGACAATTGTGGTGAATAAACAAAGGCGAAGATCGGTATTTGAGGGTCGAACTGATTTTTCTCAATAAAATGAAAATTGTACTTTACGCTGTTGGTCTTCTTCTTGAACATTTCATACACCCACAATATTATTTCGATTTCAATCGCAATTCAGAAGAGAAACGTCGTGCAGTTTACTATTATTTATATGGTTTTTATTTTACGTTTATTTATAATTTTCTTTATCGTTCTTCATTATCATTTGACATTGAAACAGGAAATGCAAACAAACTGCATGGACGTGTGCGAGAGCTGCGAGAAGAAAGTCTACCCCCTTGAAAAGGTCGAGACAAACAACAAGATCTTCCACAAACAGTGTTTCCGGTGTCTGCAATGCAACTGCATCTTGAGGTATGTATCCCGTCGACTTTCTTTAGATACACTACAATAAAGCCTAGCTGAACAAATATTAACATTACCTCATCTCACGGCAGAATGGACACGTTCACGCTGAACAACGGCAAGCTCTACTGCATCCCGCACTTCAAGCAGCTCTTCATAACGCGGGGTAACTACGACGAGGGCTTCGGTGTCGATCCCCACAAAAACAAGTGGTCGGCGACGGCAGCTGCGACGACTCCGCAGGCGGCGTCCGCGGCCCCCATAGCCGTCAGCAACGGCGACGTCTGATGATCATCTGCTGATCGGACCACTTACTGCTTTGATATACATACATTTTTTTACATTGATACACACAATACACAACATACGAGAGGAGTCACAAACGACAATTGCAGCGGCAGCAGCGACGTGAGCTGAGCTATCTGAAGCTGGAGGACACACGACTTTTGCGGATCGACTTCTCTCCATGACTTTTTTTATACAATCATTTTGATTCTATAATTTTCTGCTGACTCGAGTATCTTTCTCTGTACTCCACATCCTTACTTTTTATATTATTATTTTTATTATTATTATTATTATTATTATTGATATTATTATTTTATCGTGTATGTATTATTTGACGGAAAAAATTGATGAAAGAACTGAGCGTGCAATATATATGTAGATAGAGAATCGGAAGAGGATTTTATAATTTTTCTTTTTTTGGAAGAAGTCTTGCCAAGATCAAATTTTTAATGTATAAGCGTAGCTTTTATGCGCTCGTTGAAATTTTAATTTTTTTTACTGTTTTTCTTCATTTTCTAACGATATGTATACGTACGTTATAGATATTAACGAAACTTCACTTCTCTCTGTTTTTAAAATGTGCTGCCTCGAATGCAAAGCAATCGATAAATTTATTATTCTAAAAACTCATGATGACTTCATATTGATGTTTTTGTAGCGGACTTGTGATTTTTGTGAAGTTTATACGCGAGGAAAATATAAATTGTCAAATAGCTATCTCCACGCGATATCAAATTCGCGCTTTTAACAATTGTTATTACATCTGATTATTGTGAACTTTTTGTTCATTTGCATCGCTATTGATTAATTATACAATTATATTTAGGAAATATAATTATATGTCACGTTGTATTATACAGTGCCACTTGCGCTCACTATACTTGTCACTTTTACCCCTTTAACATTCCTTCGTTGATCAACTTCGTGTAAAAGCTTTTTATTTGTCGATACAATATATTTAATTATAAAATATTTGCATCTCCTTTAATTCTTATTTATATCCTTTTTCTTTTAATAAATCGTGAGAGGAAGCCAAACAAAGAGGTAAGTAAGAACGGGTCGGTGCGTAATGCATAGATTTTTCATTTTTGGTTTTATTCAATTAAGTATTTACAAGAATTACAGGTAAACTAATGTATATTTAATACATGTCAAAGTTAATCTTTGGAAATTTTATGATGTAAAAGTAATACAGCATTTTAAAGAGTATTGATTTTGCTTGTTTTTACTGTTTTGAGAAACGACTTTTCTAACATGTCGGAATATACGTCAATATACACATAAAATATTTTTCTTTTATCAAAGAGTTGAAAGATTAACGTCGTTTATTTGTTGTTAATAAAGTCGATTATAATCGAAGTATATTCATCGTAAATATTTATTAAGATCGAATGTATATGTATGTACATTTAATTGATATAAAAATATTCATTTGAACATCATTTGTTCTTACAAATATGCGCGACACGCTGCGTTAATAAGGAATGGCACGTTGTTTGATAAATAATCGGTCGGGTTCTTTTTGCACTCCAAATGATCGTTTAACACATCAATCGAATATCATTGTGGTAAGTATCAATGAAGTTCGCCGAATAACTTTGCGTCAAAAGTAGCTTTTACAAAACGATTATTAAATAGATTTATAGAAAAACTAACAATTAATTACCATAATTTGTTCGATATAAGAGAAGCTATAAAATATAGCGAATCGAAATGTCTTATTCGGTCACTGGCTTAGTGTTTGAGTACTTTTTAGTAATTAGAGAAGGTAAGTATTCCATTCACGAAAACATGTAATTATAATGATAGTTAAACTTTGAGAAATGAGAATGCTAAGCAAACAATATTGTAAGAAATACTCCAAATTTTATTGCAATATGAAAATTATTGTCGAATAGAGATCATAGCATAATTTTAATTATTTTAGCCATTATTCAGTCTGTAACAAACTCAAGTTTGTCGATTTTTTAATTACCTTCATAGTTTCCTTATTTTTATGTAATATTTTTGTATAATACATAATAAACCACTTACACGTTATACGTGTACGTTATTTTAACAGCATCAACTTTTACAAAAAGCTTGAAGATATAAAACGAATATTACCTAAAACATGTATATTGAGTAAATATTATCTTAGAAAGTCTCAAATTTATATTAAAGCCTTCCTCTAACGTACATGCATTTCATTATAATTATTATAATTGAAAAAATGTTTTTGATTCAATTATGCTTCTTATTACTTAGCTATTATAACTTCACACGTATATAAAATTACTTCGACTCGAACCTAATTAAAAAAATCGTTATTTACTTGCATCGCATCGGTATCATACAAAGCTAATCATTGACAATGTAAAGCTATATCAGCAAAATCTCAATAGTACTACGAAACGTAAGAATATAGATCGTCTTTTCCTAATTTGAAACTACGCACAATGCAACCCAATAGTCATAGAGTAACGTATATCACATTGTATTAAAATATACGTATTCAATAAGACTGCCCCATTACAAGCTGTACCTTACGCGTACAATTATTCCCCAAAGAAGTAGCTTTTAAATACATAGGTAACAAATGCATATCACAAAACGTTATTCTTATCCCTACCATCTATTTGATTCGAATACCTCCCCACTGATATGACCAATTTATTCAAAAAAATAACTCGTATAAATTTCAGACCATAAAATTGCTAAGTGAGTATATGCGTGTAATCTTATATATTGCTTTTTCACTGGCAAGATTCATTATTATTACTTGTTCGATAAAAAGTACCTCTAAAACATCGATACGCAATGAACGAGACCCGAGAATTTAATTGCAATACGCAAGTTCAATTTGATTTTTCTCCAGACACCTGAGACACACATTGGGTGTAATGATCATGACATTAACGTTAGACAACAACTCGAGAGAATTCAATTAGACACCCGTTTTTAGTGCAAGATCAACAACGTGAACCGTGTAGAAAGTGAACACCATTGGTATCGGGCATCGATCGATAATCAAAATTGTGCGTTCCAAGAAACATTTATTACACCGGCAACGATCATTCGAAATCACTGACGGAACCCAACCGAATCTAGGTAATAAGGATGGCTGACGCAGAGAATACCCGTCAATACAAAAAGGGCTTTTCATTTCCATTCATCTCTCTCTTTCTTTCTCTCATCGACTCTTTTGACATATGCTACGGACATCAGACTTTGGGTCGGGAGCTAGGGAGCTCCAATCGGTGGCGATACAACGCTGGAGCAGCGGAGATTTGGAGTGTTTGGCCCGACTTCGCGGTCGTTCCTCGCCAGCATCGCAGACTCGCGACACCTCGTAGTGCTCGAAGATGTACGTATCCACCCACCGCTCTAATTGCCACCCTATGCGTACCTGTTTTGAAAATATAGAAAATTACTCTACCGGAATTAAACTAAGTTTTTAGGTCGTTCACGAATAAAGTACCTCGGATCCAGCTCGAGTTGCGGTATCTTTCATCGTAATATGCGGTTGAAGAAACTCGAGCCACCTGTCCGCCTGATCTTTTGCAACATGGTAGGGGGTTGCAGGGCCGTGATTCACTTCGCGAGATTTTTCGTGACCTATCGGTCGATTTCGCCAATGCGTCAGAGGCGTCACCAAAAAATTCAATTTGACTATAATTTTGGAATCTAGTATTACGAATACATTCCAAATGCCGATCTGCAGTGGGTCACTCAATTGAGGTTTCAGATATCCTATCTGCAAGTTATTACGTTAGACCAAGAACTGTATAAATCTTATAAACATGTTATAGATTCAGATTAAATGTTATCTAACTGACCAGAGACGATTCCTCGATCTGTAGGTAATTGATGTCAGCCAGCCTATATAAAGGATCCAACCACAAAACTGTGAAATTTTGCGGTACTGGTACACTCGCATCGAATTCATAAGCCAATGCAGGACTCGACATTGGACCGACGCCTCCTAAGAAATTCCTGAACATCTGCTCCTTCTGATCGTAGTCCGTATTTATCGTCATACTAGTGATTTTACCAACCCACGAGCGGGCTGTCGATAGATTACGTTTTGGGTATATCAATGCCTCAACTTGATCCGGGAAGTCAGTCTATTTAAATGGAAAATTTATTACTGAAATGTTGCCTCTGGCAAAAAAGACTTATATGCGTCCTATACACACCATAAGCGTGGACGACTCCATAGCAAGGCGATCCGAAGCCGCTCGTATGAGTATTCCCGCAAAGTGATTTTCCCTAAAGTATGCGCTCGTCTCAAGCAGATGGACAGTGGCCCCTTCGATCCCTGGCGGTTCACCGAATCGTTGGTAAACAAGTCGTGCTAAGGAGCTGGACACAGTGAGAAGAGCGTCATCGGCTGCTGGACTTATGTCTTCGTGGTGGTAGAGACTTTGCCAATAGGAGTCGTAGCCTTTGATGGTCTGTTACAATGAAGTAAGTAGATTAAAATTTAAAAGTTTGTATTTATTATTTCAACATATTATAAATTAAATATACTAACCAGTGCAGTGGTAGCATTTGCTCTCTCAGGATAGAGCCATTGCTCTACCCTGTCAATGATTCTCTGATCGATAACCGGTTCAAACTTCCTAGCAAAGAACAGATTCTTCTCAGCAGTATTCCTGATCCTATTGAAATCCTCCATTTTAAAGTCATTCGGACTACACCCACACCAATCGACTACAGCCTTGTACTGACACTTGCAGCCAAGCTTGCGTTTCCAGTTAGTCACGTGCAGGTTGTTGTCGACGTAGGTATCGCAGAAGCGTGAGTTTCTCAACGCCGTGTGGAAAAACGACTCGGCCGGCAACAGCGTGTAGCGGAAGATTTTTAATAACCCAGTTACGAGGGCATCTGGTTCCGGTCGGGCAACGTATTCTACGAAATCGCGGGATAACGCGACCCAGTCGCTACCTCCGTCTATCTGGATACCATTGGGGAGCTTTCGGTCACCCACTCGCCACATACGCGCTTCACATTCTACGAACGTTTTATCTAAACCCTGAAAGAAAAATATTGCCATCTGATGTATACGTTTTGCTTTTAAATTATTGATTGAGGTTTAAGTTGAGTAAAGCACCTGTTTAGTCAGAAACCTCTGAACCTCACGGCCATGCGACTTGACGAAATTCATGCCTCTATTCCACGTGAGAAACTCGACGAGACGAGCGTTGGTTTTGATCGGATAATCGGACTCCGAGAGATTGACCAGAAAGTCCCAGTTCTTCGAATGCAAGAGCATCTGACGAGCAGAGGTGAGGAAAGTCGTGAGGAGACTGGCACCTCCCCAGATGCTCGCATGTCGCAAGTCCGGACCCTTGGCTACTATTATGTTCTTATTTTTGCATTTTCGCTCGACCTCCAGCATTTCTCTGTACATGTAGTCTTGACGCTGCGATTCGAAGTAAATAAATTTTAGTCTTGTAGATTTAGATTTTCTTTAACAGAAGAGGAAGTGTATATTTACCGCGTCTACGTGTATGTAGAATAAATGTGAGGGATCATAAAGAATACTGATGAGACGTCTCACTTGTCGACTAGCTCTGCCATTAACAGTCAACAAATACGCGATTCTAACCGGTGCTTCGTCAGTGCTTTTTAAACTAGAATTTCTCGCTTCTTGTGCCTTGAATCCTAAAAATATAGTACGTTATTTTTACTGCTTTCTAAACGTTGTAAATAAGAACTTTCATTTATTTTCGTACTTTGAATGCCTGTTAAAAAAATGTTTATAGTCAGATATCCACCACAAGGTTGCTTAGGATCTCCAGGACATTTCATATTACAACTAGAGTCTGGTAACTGGTTTGTCTTGGAAGGTTCTTCCTTACCACAGAAACATTCCATTCTAAAATAAAATAGTTGTTTTTCATCAAGAACGTCATTTGATCAGATATTACTAATTGAGAAAAAAAACGGCTCACGAGTATTCAACACCAGCGTAAGGAAAGCCAGACTGCAAGCACATGTAGGCGCAGTGCTCTGGCGAATTGTTAGTCTTGAAAACAGCATAATAGTTGGGCAGAAGCCTGGATATTTTATCATCCTTGAAGCAACCCAAGCTCTTGGGAACACCAACGAAGCCCAGCGAATGCGGGCAGGAAGACTGTAACTTTGTAGGATACAGCAGATTCTGCTGACTAAGGCACGTCACATTGACAATGCGCTCCTTGCACATTTGACTTTGCGCTCGAGTTATGGCACTTACCGCTTCTCTACCTGTGAATTGCGAATTTTTTAATTTAAATGTGACAAATAGAAGATTTGCTAAGAGAAACTAATGATAAAAATTACCTGTGACTTCACAGGCTGGTACAAAATTAAGAGAGTTGCGGTCAAGCTTTACCCTAGTAGTACGGTTACGATTTAAAGCTTTGTTAGAGCTGCCTTGCTTGTCAGGTGGCAATTTTAGTTGACGGGTCCCCTTTGGCAGTCCTTCATCTTCGTCATCTCGAGAAAAGTTAGTCTAAAAGGCAAATGAGCATTTCGAAACATTAATTAACATGATTTTGCTTGTACAAATATACAATAAAATTATTTTAAGTGTGGTAACTTAGTAATGATGAAATATTATAAGAATGGCACGAAACAATTGAGATCACAGTATGAAGCCTAGTATGTCCTACTTCCTAAAAATACCAATAGCTGATTTACTAAGTTGTAAATCACTGGTTGATGAAACAAGCCAAGAAGGAAATAGCTATAACTTATTAACACATTTTCATCTCTATCTCAATATAAATTAATAGTAATTTAGCAATTTTGATAATTTGACTGTATAATTCATCATTAACAATGTCTCATACTATTTTAAAGAATAAAACTACACAAAAATGTACATAGTACCAAACTCCATCAGTCTACAAATCAATTGAAAACTATATACGATACAAAAATCAGCAGTCACCCAAAGCCCACTTAATAACCATTTAATCCCGACACTCTCCTCACAGGAAGTCACTCAGACAATCACCCCATCCTCTGCCAAACACAAGCGTATCTCTACCTCCTCGAGTGTAGCCTTGCCAGGTCTCTGCTGACTCTCGTTTTCCAGTGCGAGGAAGTTGTAAGCCAGGTAGACCTGTGCGCAGAGCAGCACTAGGCCACATACGAAGAAGATCCTGTACTTCCTCAGGCAGTTGGAGGACCTGTTCTCCAGGTGGGTCTTCATCACCACCATGACTCTGGGAAAGAGAGTTCACTAGTCCTCACTAGTGAATCTCCAGCGGATCATGACCACAGCATCACGTCACCTCTGCACCGAACCATGAGGAGCAGCGTCTTATCTTCGCTACGAGGCTACTGTTGACGGACGCATCGCCTCCTAGCAGCGCGTGGATCACCAAAGTGCAACTACCGACGACGGCCTGTCTGGCTGAATTCTGAGGTCTGGGGATATGAGAATGGATATATATACCTATACACAAATAGTCGAGCTCTGCCCTGATGGTAAGGTTAGGTCTCCCGCTGTACCGAGCGAGTTTATTAGCAGACGGGATTCGAACGTATTTTGCGTTTGTTTTTGTTTATTGTTTTGATAGAACGAGTAAGTATGTGGGCATTTTATTTTTGGATTTGTTTACATGAAATATGAATGCATTGGGATGAGGTATTATAATGGTTCTGCACATTCCCGTGTGGGTAAACCCAATTGGCACTAAGTTTGGGTATTCCCACATGGGATTTTTTTAAACATATTTATGACATCATTAATTATAACGAAGTAGAACTGTGCCAAACAAATTTCAGCTAAATTAACGGAAGCGAACGTTTTTTACGGGGCATTGGTGTTCCCCGTATTTTAGTGACTTGCGCTATATATACAATATTAATATTCATAGAATTGTATATAAAACTTTTTAGTCTGAACCAACAAAGAGAAGCAGCACAAACTATATCTAAAATCTAAAAAAAACACTACGGCAAAACGCAAAAAGTTCGAAACATCGAGAAATAGAAAGTGACCGTCACAGAACACTCGATAGCTCATCCGCAAAGTGTCCTATCTCCCTATGAAAACTTCTAAAACGCAACAAAAAAAAAGCACCTTCTAGACATTTCCAACAGTTTTTACAAACATAATCGTGCGTACAAAGTGAATATCCGACAAATTGCAATTACTTTTCGAATACTCGCGCCACCGAAGCTTCCACCATATCAAAGCCAACGAATATAGACTTCCTATAGAAGAACGGTTCTGTGTTAAGATGGGGGGACGAAAGCTTGGGTAACAGGCCGTTAGTTCTGTTACCCAACCGCTCAGCGGCGCCACCTATGAGTTTCCTTCAGCTTGTCGCGCATATGAGCACGCACCAGCAGACGATTCATCATTCACGCAGTATATTATGTAAAATATACTTTTTAACAATAATGAAAATAAATAAATGATAAGAAAATGATTAATGAGTGTGTAAGGAGGCTCTACAAAAGTATTGCTTGTGACAACCATATTTTTCTGATTAGGAAAAAAGCCGCGTAAACAGCACGAAGAGAGCTTTGCCGCAGTCTCTGTGTTTGTTAGTCATTCTTGTTCACAGTCTACAGAGTTCTTTTGCAACAAATAGCGTTAAATAATAGTAGTAAATAGGGAAGTACATCGTTCTAGTTTCGTGAGATTTTTCAGATAGGTTTATTGTGTTTAGCGAAGAAGATTTCGTGGTCAGCATGTCGTCTCCACGTGCACTTTGTGTCTACACCGATTGTGGAACATCAAAGGCAAAAAATCCTGATTTGACCTTTCACAGATTTCCGCGTGATGAGATACGATAAATCTGTTTGTCATGGGTGTTGTTAGAGTTAATAAATGTGAAAATTCAGTAATCGGAGGTTATAAAAACATCCCAAATTCATGAAAATCTTTATACACCCTGGTAAAAATAACTCATTAAATCCGATTTAGAAGAATATAATCAGTTCTAATTGTAAATCTTAATCGGAAATTTATCTATATAAAACGATTGATCCTATTAAATCCTATATATCCTATATACCAGGGCATCAGTAAAAGTTTCAGATGTAGCTAAATTAAAAGAAAATTGCGGAAATAAACAAATAATTTGAGTTCCTTCAAGGTAAAAAGTCGATAAAATCTTTGTAAACATTTATAACGACAAATTTTTTTTTACCAAAATAGTGATGGTTTTGGATTTTTATTTTTAACTTATTAATTTTTGGTTTTGATGAGCAAGTGAGATTTTATTTAGATGTAATTTTTTTAAATTCATTATCACGTTTGATTAAGCAGGTAATTAAGATTGCATTGAATTGATTTTTACGTTTTGTATGATGCATGTGACGATGACTTTTGTAAGAATATTTTGTTTCTTCATCAATAGTTCATACTCGTTTGTCTTTTCACGTTTTACTGAATTATTTATTGTATTTTTATTATAATAATCATTTATAATTTCTAATCATTAAAAAATTGCACAGTCGGCTTATTTTAATTATTCATGATCTCTGCAAATATTGAGCAACATACTATATTTAAAATCTTATTCTACAACTGTTCATACACAAAGTTGTACGAGCAATTGTTTATTGATATATACATAAATATCTATATATTCATGTATTCTCTTTTTATATTAGTATTTTTTGGAAAATATTCAAGTACAAACAAAATTTATTTTGTATCCCATACAACCCTTTTGTAAATTTAAACTAAATAAATTACACAACTATTTTTCAACCCTGGCAGTAATTTCACAATTTTCGTTGGCGAATATGTTAATAAAATGGGGTTGTTTTACTGAACAGGAACAATCTAATTTAATTTAATATTAACTTGTGATTATGCTAACTTATGCAAAATATAGATGCTTACATACTTAGTTTTTTTTTTTTTTTTGTCAATAATTAAATAAGCAGTCTTACGTTTCAACTTTGAAAATTCCCCATGTATTGCTCAACTAATGCGGAGCATTTCTACCAAGGAATTGATTTTATCCAATATATAATATATAATTTGTTAATTTTTTGAAGAAAAAGTAATTAAATAAATGGTTAGTGAAACAACTTCTATTATTTTTTTCTACAGTCGCGATTATTTTATAATCTAACGTAAAATAACGTAGAGATTATGTACCCAATGTGAATTGCCGTCTAGCATGGATTATTTTTAGCTTGTAGCTCTGTATATCTAGTTTTTAACCAGCCGAAATTTATAGACGTTCCGAATGGATTCTACGAAAAAGCAACGCAAGTTTGGTAGATTTGACTAAGCAGCAGTTAGACAACAAGCGTATCTGTTCATCACATTTCGCAGATGATAATGTGATGAATACTAATAAAGCAGGTACGAGAAAACTTAAGACTTCTGCAACCCCAAAAGCATTTGTGTTATGTACAGTTCCAGAAGGCTCTCAAAACATAAATGAACATGTTACTCATGAAATCGATGAACCAATTGATGATAGTTTACTTGATGATACTTTATTAAATTCAGATTTGTCACAATTAGTTAATGGAGAGCCAAGATTGATCGATTTAAATGAGCCAACATGTTCGTTCAACTATACGCGCTTCTTCTTCGACAAATGCACGCGAAGTATAATTCAAGTATAATTAATAACAGCAAACTGTTCCAAAATCAAACTTCAACTCATGCTTATATGAATTCAAAACAAAAGTTAGAAGAAGAAGTCACTAACTTAAAAAAAAACAATTACTTCAAATAGACGAAAACTGCAAGAAATCTGTAAAATTAGTACAAATAGCCGCTAAAGCTCAACTAAAAAACATAAATATAAAATCGTAAATTACCAAAAAGTTTTGAAAAGTAAAAACAAAAAAATCGTTAATTTAAGTAAAACAATCGAAAAAAATAATGAAACTTTAGATTTTATTGAACAATTTGAAAAATTAAATGAAAAACAATTAAACCTTTTTAAAATGCAGACTAATCATATCAAAAAACGTAAATGGACAGACAAGGAAAAACAATTTGCTTTACAGTTGTTTTATACATCTCCTAAAGCTTATTGTTTTTTACGTAAATAATAGAATTTTGCTCTCCCTTGCGTAACAAATATTAGGAAATGGGTTAATGAAATAGATTTAGCTACGGGAAAATCTGAAAATTTATCTAAATTGTTAAAAGCTGACGCGATGTCTTCAAAAGAACGCGAATGTGATTTAATGTGGGATGAGATGAGCATCAAAAAACGCTTAGATTACAATTCTAAAAAAGTTTATGTTGAGGGATTTACATATTTAGCTGAACACGGCCGAAGCGTGCAGGCGGGTAATCATGTTTTAGTTTTCATGTTTTCATGCAGTATAATTGGAGACAACCTGTCGCTTACTATGTTTCACATAACGCCGTTTGTGGTACTCAACTCAGTAAAATTATTTTGGATATTTTAGATTATGTAGAAGAAACCGGTTTTAAAGTAAAATCCATGGTTTGCGATGGGGGTTCTCCAAATCGAACTGCAGATAATACTTTAAAAATTAAGAAAGATAAACCTTACATTGAGCGATATGAACGTAAAATTTTCTTTAACTACGATGCTCCTCACCTACTTAAATGCCTCCGTAATAATTTTAGGCTTCATCAAATGACCATTGCGAGTAACAAAGTATCTTGGGACGTTTTAAAAGAATTGTACGCTAAAGAAGAAAATTGAATTTCTAAATCGGCACCTAAATTAACTATGAAACATCTCGAACGTAGTGCTTTGAAGTAATGAATGTTAGCTTAGCGGCTCAAATTTTCACTAACATAGTTTCATCTGCTATATTAACTGCTTCTTTTGTAACTAGGGACAAATTAAATAATCCACACAGTATAGCCACGGGTGATTTTATTAAAAAAGTTAATGATCTTTTCAATTGCTTAAACAATAGAAGCCCTAAAGACAAAAATCCTTTGCGCCGACCTTTATCCGATCACAATCCACAGGTTGTAGATTATTTAAAAAATAGTTTAGAGTGGATCAAAAGTACTTTAATATTGATGGGACATGCAAATCGCATTGACAACGTATAGTAGCTTTTTTTGTGAGAGTGCACATTTTTTATGAATTAAAATGGATTAATTGGCGTGCACGTGATGCAAAATGTCAAAAACGTGCTGTTGCTGGTGAGAAACCGAATGCCAAATTACAGAAATTAAGCCATCGATAAGCACAGTTCGAGTATATAAAAATAAATTTTTCAATCAAATTCTACAGTCATTTTTAGCAACAAATTTTATGTCTCGAAGATAATCAAAGTGCTTATTTGCTTATTGTGTCGTCTCAGCCAATTATTACTTTATACTTTATATTTTATTTTATTCACCGAGGAATTCTTATAAATTGTCGATAAACGGTAGTAATTTTTTAAATAGAATAAGCACTGGTTTTTATTTAAAATTATTTTTGTTTACAACTTTTAATCACTCATCAATATAAAATCATTTGTATTTAATTGCATGCACATAATAAATATTTTAACTCATTAATTAAATAATAGTATGTTTTGATTTTTCATATTCTTTTCTTTTCTTTAATTAATTAAATATTTGTAAATACCTTCATTAACAGCAGTTGCATGAGTGTTGATCGATAGTTGCATGAAATGTAAATAATTTATGCGTATCATCATCGCTATTCTTACACCTATGCTTTCCTTTTATCCTAACCTGTTCCTAATGGAAGAAAACTTAGCCACCTTCCTGATTTGTTTCCATCGAATAATATTAGTTTGATTGTTTTTAATTACATAAACAAACTAATATTAACTAAGAACAAGTATCCCGATTTATTATTTTTACGCACATTGTAGCGAAAATTAAATTCTAAGTATTACGTAAAAATTAAAGTATCACGATTTTTATAGTGCGTCATATATAATATTTATTTATTATTTACATCTAAGCTGCTATTATTTAATTTTATAACATTCATATAGCAAGGACATTGATATTCGGCTGAGTTGACCGCAAGCTTAAAATTTGAATGGCGCCGTGAAAGTTAGAGAGACAGCACGATAGAAATTGATGGCTGTCGCCATCTCGCGGAGCGTACCGAACTACCGCTTTCTGTCCCCTCGCCGCTATACGAACCGTTCTTCTATAGGAAGTCTATATTCGTTGTCAAAGCATCGCTGCACCTATAACCACTTTGCGCGTTTGCTCGTCGTCGATTCGCGAACGCGACATTAGTCATCACCCACGCGCGCGAGTCGCCGTCAATAAAAAAAAAGGGTGAGCTAGCATGCGTACAGTGTACAGCGGCGCCAGTCGTCTTCGTCGAGGAGTAGGGGAAGCTCGAGTCTCCCTCTCGTCCTCTCTCTGCAGGCGATAAAAAAAGAAAGACGCAACCGTCAGTCGTGTCGCACGCAACTGAGGAGAGAGACACAGTAGCAGAAAATGAGCAGCAGCGAACGGCTGCTCCTCTGTGACGACGACGACGTTTTGATATCTGCGAATCGTAGTGCTGCCCCATGTCGCCTTTGTAAATAATTACCATAGTGCTCTACAGTAGAGTGTGTAACCGAGTGAAAGAGACACGGGACGTGTTGTGCGCGAGTGTAAATATATCATAGCGACAGGATGAGGGTAGCAGTCTTGGTACTACTCCTGTCTTTGGTGGCCAGGAACTGCGATGGAGCTGCCACTGACATTGAGCTTGATGCCAAAGCCCAGTATCTCCACAGACTCGACAGTCTCAATTTGTTACTTTACACCTTTCTGCTGATAGCCACTGTGCTAACGGTCTGGACCTTCAAGCACAGGAGGCTGAGGTTTCTGCACGAGACTGGACTCGCTGTCATCTATGGTGAGTGTTTTTCTCGATGACATTGGCTGTTAGGGTTGAGTTTTGGAGGGGTGTTGTGCGGTGGATCGTATTTCCTGGGATAGCTATGACGGGCTTCTGTTTAATCAATGATGGGCAAGTGTTGTCATGTCAGCCTATTGATGCTGATTTGTTGGGGATCTGTACTGATGATTCATCTTATTGCCATTTGTAGTTGCAGTATCAAACTGTAGTCAAACCACTGATTCAAGTGTGTCAAGCCTTGTGTGTTTTGTTTTGGATCACTCTCTGGATATTTTACTGATACATAGCTCGTTAATCTTGCTCTCAAACATTTCATTGTCAAGTTTGTATGTCTGTATATGTGTACACTCATATTGATCACCGTTTTTTTTATTATCAATATTTATCGGTTACATTAATTGGAACAATGTCAGAGGCTAAAGCTCTTATCTCACAAAAACTTTGTGGTTATTTGTTTGAGTAGCAAAAAATTTATATTTACTTATACTGTGTTTTCCAGTGAATACATATTGATATTTTGTATTCATAAATGATCTTGAAGCCTGTATATACTACTTTTTATACTAAAAAATCTAATCAATATTTACTTTTGCTACAAATTAGTCACTAGAACCAACTTAATATCATGTTTCAAATTGTGAAAGAATAAAAATAGCCTTGTACATCATCTCTCTTAATATTCTTCTGTTAAAATCTATAGTTTGATGAATATTGATGTCTGAGCCTGAAGACATCTTGCGCACTTATAATGATTTCCTTGTTATTTATAAAGTGTAAATTATCTGGAAGTATTTTTTTCTACGACCATATCTATATATTTTTGATTTTTAACAATCGAATACTTTTCTATAATCAACTCATATGGCAATTAATAGAATAAAGATAAAAATCACACGTACACATTATCTTCAAAATTCATGAAACAGATAACTAGTTCACTATTCTCCATCAGAGTAAAATCCTCTTATCATATAAGTACAGTGATTAGGATTATAGATGTTATCAAGAAAAGAGATGTATATTATCTTTGTATCACTTTCTCAATTGTTTAAAAGTCCTTGACTCCCACTGTATCAATCTACTGAAACTCCTATATAGTTTGTGAATTATTCATGAATAATATTGAGTTTGATTCATTTGTTTTTATTGTTACTATCAAACCATGTGACTTTTCCAATTCACAGTGTACATTTTGTATTATCTTCACTACTTTTTCTCAAAATTAAATTAAAATTATGAATATAAACACAGTTAATATAGCATTTTTTTAATACTGTCATGTTCTTGAATATTTAAAATCCAATAATCAATGACGCATTCGTCTGTCATATGTACATTGCCTTACTTTGCCTGTCCAATATATTCCAATAATTTCTGTCCACCTAACATAATAAATTTGACTTTTACTGTTAAAACAATCATTTTCACCCTCACTCTTAATTTTCCTAATATCCTCTTATACAATTCATAGTTCAAGTAGGAGTTTAATTACGTTAAAATTGATCAAAGCACTTCTAATCTCACCATAAAAGGAAACGCCATTAGAAGACCTCTAATTAATTTTCCATCATGCAACTCCACGCTTAATTGCATCAAATTATGAAAAGGTGTCATTTAACTAGTCTCCAAGCACGTTTTGTAACTTTGCATAATACAACACCATCTAAACTCTCTGCGTTTCGCACATCACTCCCTGGGAAAGGTTTGTGATATAACCTTGATCCTTGACACCATTCCTTGAAAGAATATAGTTGTAACAGTGCCTACTCAGCTCGAGTATTCGAATTTCCACCAAGTCGAGGCTCTTCGTTACCCTCTGTGCTTTGATAACTCTGACACGTACATACGGGTTTATCATTCCCCTGGACGGAGAAGGCAAAATTGTTTCAGCAAACAGGTCTGCCACTTATCACCGGCTTTATTATCAGCACACTTGCCTCGACTCAGTCTTTTATTTTGACTGGCAGTGTGCGAAGCCAAGAAATTGAATTATGTCCCTGCGTAGGCAGCTGATTGATTTCCACCTCTGAGGGAGAGGGATAGTAGCAATTTGCGTATTGGAAATTGCTTTCACACGCAGCCTTGCGCCGCACGATGAATTAAACATCCGCGCGCGCAATGAGCACGTGCATTCTGGAATCTGCAGTGTTATATAAGAAAGACGAGGAATTCCTTTCCCGAGGCTTTGATCGCTCTGAGTAAACATTAACTTTCGAGAAGTTTTTTCATATTCGTCGACTTTCAAAGTAGAAAAAAACGAACTATATGTATAGAGAAAAACGAGTGAAAAGAAAAATATAAATGTGCAATAGCAGAGTAAAGCATGAACTTGTATGATTTCAGGGCTTATTGTGGGGGCGATAATTCGATATGGATTTACGACGAGTAACACGATTCAGCATCTGCCGGTTGTGCCTGCAGCACCATACAATCAATCCATACCTCCGGACATACTATGGTTTCAAGTCTTCGAGAACAAGACCGGCGGCGGCTTCGGCAACAAAACCTACGCCTACTCTTTCCGCGGCGAAATTTACAAGCAGGACAGCGAGATTGACAAGAAGGTATAGTATATATATATAGTTACTTTTAGTTTGCGCAGCTTTGTAGATAAGACACGCTTTTATCTCCGCAATGCGAAACTATATACGAGGGCTGATAAGCCCGGTACGCGTATAGAACTTTCTCTTTATTTGTTTTTGTTTTTTTCATTTCAGGCCACGTTCGATCCGGAGATATTCTTCAACATCATCTTGCCGCCTATAATTTTCCACGCCGGATACAGTCTGAAAAGGGTAAGAGCTCGCGCTGTGCAATAAAAATTAATTGAAAACTAATCTCTTCTCTCTCGTTTCAGAAATACTTCTTTCGAAATCTCGGGGCGATATTGATGTACGCGCTGGTCGGTACGACGGTCTCGTCTTTTATTATCGGGTAAGTCTTGCGCTTATTCGACTCCACAGGTGCATATACAGCTATCCAAACACAAGCGTTACTCGAGACCGCGATGTGTGTCATTAACCGGATAGCATAGGTGCATCGCAGACCCGCATGTCTATGTGTCACACACGAATGGGAAAACTCGCCTACTTGCCATTTATGTAACCATATACCTTGCGATACGCATTATTGCACAGTAGAGAGAATAATATGTGCGATAACGACGTTGTAATAATATTGAACTTTTCAGGGCGCTGATGTACGCGTTCATGCAGCTGATACCGCACCTGTCGACCTCCTTCACGTTTCTGGACACGCTGTATTTCGGCGCGCTGATATCGCCGACAGACCCGCTGACCATCATCTCGATATTCAACGATCTACACGTCGACGTGAATCTGTACGCGCTCGTGTTCGGCGAGAGCGTGCTCAACGATGCCGTGGCTATCGTACTTAGCGGGTGAGTTGCGAATGCGATCAGCGATGTTTTTTGCTGAATTTTGAACAGAAATTTAGAATACGAAGCTAAAACGAATGAAAAATCTAACGAGACTTTTCCCCATAAAATGGAGAAAGCCTCGCAAAAATAGCCCACATTTATAACTTTTCTCCTCTTTATTGCAGTGCTATCCAGAATTACGGCGAGCGTTACCTTACGCCAGGCTCAAACAAGTTCGAGTTGGTGGCCTTCTTCCAGGCGATGGGCGACTTTGTCGGTATATTCAGTCTGTCGCTCTTCATCGGCGCGACGATGGGTTGCATCACAGCCCTCCTTACCAAGTTTACGCGGGTTCGGGACTTTCCGCTCCTCGAGTCAGCTCTGTTTGTCCTCATGTCATATAGTACTTTCCTCATTGCTGAGGCTTCCGATCTGACGGGTAAGCCATGCAAATACTTTGAGTTTAATCGACGGGCAGAGATTGTTTGTTAGAGATTGGAGAGCGGTAATTTTGCAGTTTCGCAACCGCCGCAAAGTAGATTCCTATATTCGGCATTGGGTTGCGGTTTCACGCTAATTGGATTTTACTGGGACTTCTTCTGTGGAAAGGAAAGATTTTTACTTCGGGAATGAATTTAAAAATAGACTAATTTTTGTGACTTAATTTGAGATTAATAAAAACGCAGGCAAAACTGTCTTTATCGCAGACGATTTACCAAATTAACGGGTGACTTTAAGTCATGCCGATGAGTTTGAAATTCATTTAGATAAGCTCAGTCTTACGAAAAAAAGAGATAATGGTTGTTATGCCATGTGACATGCTCATTGTGAACGTCAAATGTGCGATTCGAATATCTTTCTCGTCGAGTTTGTATTAATTTTTGCTCCTATAAAATGAAACACAAATCTTGATTTCGTTTAGTTTGACTTTGTTAAAGTTTTCTTAATGTAAACGTTTAGTGTAATGAGGAGAGATAAACTGCTAGACAGATACAAATTATCATATTTTCTAGTTGTCACATTATCTTGTTTACTTTTTAGTTGTATAATCTCTATTTAATGGGGATTTTGTTTTGAGTTAGATTTGTGTTCCTTTTTTTGCTCTAAATAGTCTACTGATTAGTAAAAATAACAGTATTATAAGCTACTTTCACTGTACTCCTTTTGTTGTGCCACTTTTAGTATAAGTAGAAAGTTTGGCTAAATTGATAGCTAATTGATTTAAAAACTTACTTTGAGCCTAGACAACAAATATTAAACATTTGTTTATTTAAAATTTTAAAAATGTCTGATTTTGTACCAAGTTTGAAGTACTAATTATTTATATTAATTTATCGTAATTGCTTTCCAGGAGTTGTTGCCGTTTTGTTCTGTGGGATATGTCAAGCCCACTACACGTACAATAATTTAAGTTCCGATTCCCGTCAGAGGACGAAGCAGCTTTTTGAACTGCTCAATTTCCTGGCCGAGAACTTTATCTTTAGCTACATAGGTGTATCGATGTTTACCTTCCCTAAACATCACTTCGATATTGGATTCATAATTTCAGGATTCGTATCCTTTTTACACAAAAATTATAATCTTTAAAACGTTTTTGAGGCAAATTTCGATTGTTACACATCGGCGTTTCCTTCGATCACACGAATCAAATTGAAATAACTGCACATTGCGAATTTTCAGCTTAATTCATATTTTTTTTATAGTTATAGTCTCTCAGTAGATAACGCAAATCAAGTTTTAAAGTATAATGCTGAGTAAGCAAACAAGCGATGATTCACTTTTACGAACACAACGAATAATAATAATTTTTTGCCATGCGAAATCGCAGAAAAGCCAAGTTGTGTATCGGTTAAATTTATATGTACTGATAAAAACGTACTTTATCACGTAGTTGAGTCAGAGTGCGGTATATTATTCTATTCATATTTTGTGTCTATTGTTAACATTCATTTGAAATATTACGTCATGATTGCGCAAATCTAGTACCTGCATAACGCTTGTGATAACACGTTATGCATGCTTTTTATACTTTGAATCGATGTAACTTCTTGTAAAAAATGTCTACATTACGTTCAAATGAAAACAGAGAAGCGTAAAATTTGTCTTAAAAACGTCCCTGTATATGATAAATTATTCAATTATTATCCAAACATAAATTTCTTAATTCAATCAATGTACAGTTCTGCGCACTGCTGGGCAGAGCCGCAAATGTGTACCCGCTTTCGTTCCTGCTGAACCTCGGGCGCAAGCCGAAGATATCTCTGAACTTTCAGCACATGCTTTTCTGCGCTGGTTTGCGTGGAGCAATGAGTTTTGCTCTGGCGATCCGTAATACTGTGTCTGAAGCTAGACAGGCCATGCTCACAACCACGAGTCTTATCGTCATACTGACGGTCATCTTCCAGGGTGGCATGGCCTCCCAGTTCCTCAGCTGGTTCAACATACCGTGAGTTTTATACTTTCGAAGTGTCTTTTATTTTGGTTAAAAGGCTAATTTTTAAATTGTAATGTCATTAAGAAATTTCGCGAATTTAACGTAGTATAGATACTGATAAATTAGTTTTTAAAATGATAACTTGTACATAAATACTGGAACAGTTAATTGGTAGAGATACCAGAAGGTAACGACGCACATTTTCTATTTGATTACATATTCATGTTATTTGTAAATATTAAAACATTCTATCAAGCTCATTGTTTAATGGATTTATATTACGCTTTTTAAGGTGTATGCGAATTGCAAACGTGTGCTCATAAATGCATTTAATTACGATCAATGTTTTTTACATATTTATAAAAGAATGTTTACATATAACGGAAATAACCGACGATGTGTTTTTATAGAGTTGGCGTAGATGAAGAAGTAGAAGTATTATCACATAACGGAGTCCGAAGTGTAAGTAACGAGACGTTAAGATTTCAGATTTCTACTGTAGAAATTTGTGGTCGTAGTAGATTTGTGTTATTGTGAAAACATGAGCTTTTGGTGACTTCGGAGTACAAAATTATACTATATGTGTTATTTTTTTAATACCGAAAATATGAGGTGGTTTTTCTATTTCAAAAAATATCAAAATTTACATTATATGCTCTTGATGTTGAAAAAAAAGATATTTACAAAATAAGAACAAAGGCACCTGCGCACGTGATTTTGTCAAATTTTACATAATCACAAACTGCTTCACGTATCCTTGCTTTTTATTCTAACGCTTGCGCCCAGGTGTATAACTCCATGGACACCGCTGGGGTTCGTATTTTTCTATTAAAGTTAACTTTGAGCTGTTCCAACCTTTCTATACTTTATTTTCAAAGGGATGTAAAATCAAAGGGCTCGTTTCTCTTGTTCATATTTTTCACTATTGCATTGTTAAGTTATTTTCTCAAATCTCTTATTTACAAAGTATTTGATCTTGATGCACTTGAAACTGGGGATTTGGTTCAAAGATTCTCGTAAAAGTAACATTAGCGTATTTTTCACTTTTGTTATGTTAGAGTAAACCTTTTCCTTTTACTTTCTCAGCATGGATTTTTTTCACGATTAGTTTTCTATCAACGAATTACAAGCATTTTTTATCTTGAATTTGAATTGTAAAAATCGATAAAAACAAAACTGAAATTGCAATTTTTGAATAGTCTGGTGGCGAAGGTGGCTTTGGCGAACTGGAATTGCATCGGGAGAGAAGCTCTCCGGTATGTCTGCACAAAACTTTCGAAAGTCGTCAGTCGTGTGTCTCATCTCATTTTTTTTCTAATGCATCTTAATTTTCATTGCCTGCTGATTTAACGCTTTCATTATGTTTGCACTTGGAACTATCATATAATAGTCAAACAACATTTGATACAAACATGTTTTTTATTACACCTTTTCTTTTACTTACAGTTTCAAGTTTATTTTACTTTGCAAAATCTCGATGTGCACGAATAGTTTGAATTCAAATCCGTATATGACAACGTTTGCTCGTAATCTATAAAATTGATTGAATATAAAGAAAACATCGAAATTTATAACGTTGCGTTATGCGGATTTTCTTTCAAATAGAAAAAAAAAATACAATACAATATAAAACGCTTTTGTGAATGCTTTTGATAATGATGTATTATAATTTGATTTTGATTTTTTTATTACTTTTTGTTTTATCCATTCTGTATGTTCTGGAACAGTCGGTAGTTATTGAATAGCCGTTATTACTGCATCCTTTAATGACAAGCATATACATGCCAATCCAGATACTCCAGTACACATAGTCGATATGATGGAATAACTCAGCACTAAGCATGGCGCATTTGATGAATTAATTATTTTTAACTAACGATGGCGACATTAATAAAGGCTTGTGCACCTGCAATACCCAATTACGTTTAATTGCGAGATTGACGTGATCTCGTTAGTTTAGAGGTCGAAATCAGAGCTGATTTTTCGTATTTTTAATTCCAGTATTCGATTCATAGAAATTAAAGTATAATAGTATAGTTGAGAAAGTTTAATCTTATAGTTCGTTTTTAAAAAAAGTATAAATTGTAGTTAATTGAAGTCGTTTTAGTTATGGTATATATTGAATTATAAAAAATAAGTTTGGTATGCAAGGTACTCATTTTTAAAGGTTTGATTCATGGTAAATAGCACGTTCAAAGGGATTTTTAAAACCAGCAGTATCACATTGCATAGTGGACATTTTTTGCATGATTCCATTTATCTATAGTCAATATCTTGTAAACAAAAAATCCATAACAGGTGCATAAGCCCTAATTAACTCCAAAAAAGCATTACGATGTCACATGCCAGCATATTAAATATCAAGCTCTACACACGATATTATCCGAAAAGAAAAAAAAGTCGGTGTGCCTTCGAATCGCCCTCAATTCAACAATAATAATTCAAATTCTCCAAAAAAGACCCATCTAGACTAGATCAATCAACGCTGGACGACGCAGCCCCAAAAATTA
Source organism: Nasonia vitripennis (assembly GCF_009193385.2). Lineage (NCBI taxonomy): Eukaryota > Metazoa > Arthropoda > Insecta > Hymenoptera > Pteromalidae > Nasonia > Nasonia vitripennis. Next base: position 31,180,066 of record NC_045760.1, on the reverse strand, counting down.
AAAGAAAATCTCACGCATACAGGATGGATAAGGCAATACTAAATCCGCACTTTTGTCCCGTTTCACAGTATAATTCTATGCAGGACGGCTCAGTTGGAGTCGGAACCGGCGGCAAGCCCAACGAGAAGGCGCTGCTCGCGCGCATCTGGGGCAACTTCGACACTAGGTACATGAAGCCTCTGCTGACGCACTCGAGGCCGACGTTGCTCGAGACTCTACCCGTCTGCTGTACGCCTATAGCCAGGCTCTTGACCACCACTCAGCAGATGACGCAGGTGAGATGACGGTTGATTTTGGTTGAGGTTGATGACGTGTTGATGCACAGCTTGGTGTGGCGGTGTCGAGGATGAACTAAGGAATTTCGAGCCTGGCACTTGGTGGTGGAAAAATTATTTTTTTTTAGTTCAGTGGTTTTGGTTTTGGTTTTTTTATGCGATGCAATCGTTTGGACAACTGTTATCCGAAAATGTTTCGTAATTCCGCTAATTAATTACGTATTCGATTACAGATAAGGCCGCTTGAGTAATTTCGTCAAAATAGAATCACATGATGGATAAACGTTATTTATGGCACGTGATTTATTTATCGGACAATTGAACGATAGCAATATAATATCACGGTCTCGCATCAATCTCATTTCTAAGAATTTCACAATAGAAAACGACGAAATAAAACTACACGATGGTTCATCCTCGACGATGAAAAAAAAACTCATAAACTTCCCCAAAACCAACCCCCCAACATATTCACTGGCTTGAAAAGTGTGTCGCTCACCATAAAAATCGTATATCTCTCTCTCTCTCTCTCTCTCTCTCTCTTCACTGCCTCCATCTAACAATAAAGGACGACATGGGTCACAAGATTGATTCAGATTCCGACCTGTGCCTGGACGAGCAAGAGTTCGAGAGGCGAAGAGCGAGCAGCCAACCGGTGAGTTACCATCAGCCTAATCTGAACTATACAGTTAACCCGTGCTATCAGCCTAACGGCACGGAACCGACCTCTGTCTCGGCAGCCTCGGCCGTCCCTTCTAACCGGGACGAGCCCTACGTTATCCTCAACCTTAACAGGCGATAATTTATTTCATATTCGCTCTTTATATACGACACCTTTAACAAAAAAAGTCCGAGAAAAAGTATACATGGGTATACGATAATAACCATCATGTAGTCACTTATACGGGCGATTAACTCTTGCTTTATATTCTTTTGGCTGCAGTTTTTATTGTTACCGATGGACTGATACTACTACTAATTTTGCGAACATTTTTTTTCTATTATATACTGTATACTATACCTCCTTCACGATGTATGCCACTAACCCCGAGTTTATTTATATACTTATACTATCTCCTTGTATTATCTTTTGGATGCATCCCTATACTAATGTGGCTGTACATTTTAGCCTTAATCGATGTAATCAGAGTTGGGCACGTTACCTCTTTCTTACATACCTTCAACCCTGTTGTTCTCAAGGAGTTGTTTGCTCTTCAGTTTCTGTTTTATTTTTAATACATAGATAAGTAATGTTTGTCTTGAGAAACGTCCAAGTTTACTAGCATCCCTTAATCATTGGTAACAATCAAACTAGTCCATTTACGACATAACCGCATGAAACACAGATGTATAACGTATAATTATAATGTGAATTTGGATGTTACAGAGCGACATCTTTTTCATACCCGCAGTATAAAGATTCGCATCGCTCCTTGAAGAACCAGACGATAAGACTTAAAAACGGCCCAACTCTGAGCTTTAAACAAAAAATAAGTTCGCGCGCGGGAAACTGCGACGCAGCGCACTTTCCTCCGCGCGACGTGTCACTTACGAAATACATGTTAATCATCAGTACTTTCTTTCCCAGTAACAAAGTGTATACATGTAATGCCAAAGATACACGCGTTGTGTAAAAAAAAGAAGCCGAAACTTAAAAAAATAATGCTGAACCGTGTAAGAGAGAGCTTACGAGAGGATTATAACGGAAAGTGCTTGTATGTGTGTATCCGTGTTCAACGATTCAAACTGTGATGAAAAAAAAAATAATAAAAAAATAACGGTAACGATAACTAACAAAATCTTCTGTAAATATATAGTAGACAGACGCCGCGTTGTTGCCTCGATTTCCTGTCGGTCGCGATGATGATGTGAGTCGGAGAGACGAGTTCTTTTTTTCTTTGTTTATTTATTGGACTGTGTGTGGGAACTGAGTGTGTGGCTATACTGTAGCGAAACTTTTGCATGACGGGCAATCTTATACACACGGAGAAGAAAGATTCGCCACTTGAGTAATATCGTCAAGCTCTCTAGTCACTAAAGCGACGATATAGGTGCGCTGAATGTTATATCGTATATACTGTGGTATTGCGCCAGGATTTTTCTCTCCGTGTATACCTTACATACTAATTATTTATTCTTTCTTGGCTGTTGACGGTTGAGTTTTAGTAGATTGTTTTATTTTTTGTTTTTATTGCTGCTTTGGTTTTATATTAACATCTAATACGTCATCTATATCATTTTGACATAGCTAGTCCGAGTTTGTGTATACTAACTCTCATCATTGGAACTATATATATATACGAAACTCGAAAATTATGTTTAATGTCAATTGGAAAACACCGAATGAGAAATTTTCTCTCTATACTGGGGCAACCTTTAACAGCTTGTCACGAATTGTATCTGTGCTTCTGTTTTGTCCGGATTTTTCATCAAATAAGAAATAAAATATGTCTAATCGGTTTTCTTGTAGAATAAAACCGTCCCCGTCGATGACGAAGAGCTGAGAATCATTGGAGCCGAGGGATATATTCCGTTGCGAACTTTGTGAATCATTTTCTCTTTTTTTATACGAAATCTGCAAGCAAGTTTTGTTATTATGCGCGTTGACGGACAATTTTACGAGTCTGCGGACGTTGTAAAATCGCTTGTGATTGTAAATAAGACGACAATAGTAATTGGAATAATAAGTATTTACAGAAAATCTTCACGCATCGGGCTTTTGAAAAGGAGAATACTTGACCGAACATTAAGCATAATTTTCTCCCCTCAGTTTCTTCTCCGACATATACCTCACATTCTAGTAACCAATATCCTTTTACCTGAGAATGGCGCGTTTTTGTTTTAATGACTGTTGCGTTGTTGTAACTTTTTTTTTTAATATCGATGTCATAATTATGTGCTTAGATTAATAATTACATAATTGTATACTCTCCTAGGAAGTAAGTCTTTGTTTACTTTGATCTTTGTTTCAAATCTAGAGCGATATCCATACGACCTATCATATGCATGAGACCCCGAAGGACCGGTACGAAAGCTGGGCTTGATGTAACGTATCCATACTTACGTCAAAGACACACAGAGACACGTCGATTTAAGTAGTTTTTCTCGTATACTGCATTACATCGCTGCGGAATCTTGTTTTCTTTTTGCGTTATATATCACATATTATATATAGATACAACGCACCGAATCGTCCTATTGTGTACGTAGTCGTTTTAGATTGTTCCAAAGACGGTCCTCTATCCGCAGAATAGTGCATACACAAATAATTCTGTGTTTAATACTTTGGTGCAGGTCGAAATCCATCTTCTGTATCATGGGTATAAGGCCTATAACACGCTATATAATATACTGTTCTGTGGTAGCAGAGTCCGAGTCTGTAAATATACATAGTCGGGTTTGCGGTGTTATATAAATACGATATATATCCTGTACTATGTAGCTCTGTAAATTTTCGAAAAGTAACGTTAACATGATAAAAACTATATTTTTAGACGTGAACCGTAAAGTAAACCCGTAGTTCGTTCCTTTATACATATAGTATACCGTAATGAGTTCCGAGCCAGCATGATTTGTCACACACATACACTGCACACACGCACATATACCTCTATATATATATATATATATATATATATATATATATATACATACCATTAACATAACACTCTTCTCGTACTGATATACCAAAAGCTCTTCTGCTCTGTCGCACGATTTTCTTCCGCAACATTTAAGTGCACATTATTCAAGAGACAAAAAAAACAACATTTTCTCCCTTTGTTGGTTGGCATATTTGATTTGTAATATGATTTTGTTTTAATGTTGTTCTTCACAGACACACGTAAGAGGCATCAGTGACAGGTCGCACGTGTAAACCGAGGTGTCGATCCTCCGGCGAACATTGCCTTCGTCGACATGTGTCGCGTGTATTATTAATATACCATCTGAAAGATTTTTATTTTTTTTATTTCTTCTGTCTTGAGCTAGATATTTATATATTATAGTCAGTGCACTGGTTCTCTTTTTGTTTCGCATACGTTTGATACGTGAATCGTTACATTATATTATATGCAGAGTTGTGCACGCTATTATTGACATAGAGGGTATATATACAAATTTTTTTGTAAACTTGAGTGTGAATTTTCTTTCCCCGTGACGATGTAGTGCTTCAGAGTCTCTTTATTTTTTTCTCTTCGATCGGTGTGATTACAATTTTTGTTCTTCACGATATAATAGCTTTGTTATAAATGATGTAGTCGAGAGGACAGAGGGGAAGTGTAAAGTTATATATGACGAGAGATACGTTACTGCGTGCAATATTTATTTATTAACGCGACAATCCAAACAGTTGTCCATACCTTGTGTAGAATCAATCAGTATTAAGTCCTCTTCCGGCAGGCTGAGAGTTGCCAGCTTCCTATGTATATCTCTTAAAATTTATCGTAAGACCATGTATATTGCATAATATTATAGTAATCCACTCCTTATTGCATAATTGCAAAGTACACGGAAATACATGTAGCGAATTGTAAAGTCACTTCTTACCCTAATTTTCGCTCTTTTTTTCTCAAAACTCCACTTTTGCTCCATATACGAAATCTCGAGTAGAAAAATAGAAGCTTTTGTATACAGATACGATAATAAACACGACGACAATAATTTGCGAATGAAAATCCAGAGTATAACACGTAAGAAGTAACTTTTGCAATCTCGAATCGATCCGCTGAAGCTATACGCCCCCTTATGATTTACAGAAGGATGGAAGTGAAAAATTTGAAAAATAAAATGAAAAATCGATTGTACATCGAACGTATCTGACCCAATGATATTGATTGTTGATATATAACGTATATGTGACTTGTGTATTGCGTACACGCGGCGGAACAGCTGGAAACTGTGACAGGAGAGGTTGGTCCGGGACCATTACCGCAGCATACACGCGTCGAACTGCCAGGTTTCATAGGCAGATATTTGTAAGCACTATATAGATATAATAATTATTATGTACTGTATGATTTATTTTGATTGATTCGTTAGCGTCGTGTGATTTTGATTTATGCGCTGCTATAGATTTTGTTTTCAGTGTTTATACCGAAGTACCGGTGATGATTTTTACGCTCCAACGATTTTTTATTTAAAAATTGATTGCAATTTTATGATAGAAGTCGAATTCATTTTTAGCACGAGAAAAGAAATAAATATTTTAAATTTTATTTATAATCGTTTTAGTAGACTCAATCGCCGGTACTTCGCCTATGATAAAAGATCCTAAAATATTGTATATACGTCTTTGGGCGCATAATGGACATAGATGTGTTATAAATACCGTGTAATAACTGTCAGAATTGTCCAACGATGTGACAACTATGAAAAAGAACGTACACTCGATCAAGTTCCAATAGGACTCGATCATTCGTATGATATTAGTCTACGGTGTATGTTGTTTGAAAAATATGTAAAAACAGATACATATACAACTAAATTTATGATACAACAATAAACGGACATAGCCATAACGTTAATCTTGCGAAAATTCGTTTCAAGATACACCAGTACCGAACGCAGGAGCCTGGATTCGAGCAAACAAGATAACAGCAGAGGACTCTTCAATCTATAATGCCATGTGCATATATGTATTTTTTAATTACATAATATAATATATATACAGTGTGACTCGGGGTCGATCTCGATCCCGAGAAGCGAGAAAGAGGATATGAAAGTAAAAGAAAGAAAGGATATTACAGTGTAGAAACGAAAGAAAGCGTTTTAAGAGCGAGTACTAATCATTATAAATATAGTAAAACAATATACAGTGCGCAGGCTTTATTATTTTGGTTGGCGCGTTCGCTAGCCCCTAAATCGGCGAGTCGTGCGAATAGATATTTTATTTGAAGTTCGGCTGTGAATGTCTCTTGTGAAATCGTTTGTAAGTATGCGAGTACAGAGAAAAACGAGGATAAAGATGTATTTATCATTACCAGAGCGTATATGTATTGTCGACTTTGATATAGAGACGCTCTTTGCCGAGCGTGTATATGTATATTGCGGTGTACATTTATTTTTCTTTTTTCGATCGTTAGTTTTTTCCTTGTATACATCTTTCGTTTCTTGCGGTGTAGAGTTTAAAAGAAAGCCCTTAACTAAATGTCTGTTTCTACATCCAACACTAACACGCGATAGTTATGTGGTATAACTATTGAATTAACGGTATAACGTTGTGATATGTAATACACGATGCGGTGTTTAATAAAAACTTTGTAAAAATAATTTCACTCCAATGAGTTCTACGTTTATTTACATCCTGATGTAAGCCCTTTCCTGTATTGTCAATGGTAATAGGTGATCGACAGATAGTTAGAACGTCAAGAGAAGGACCTATAGCGTTAACGCGCTATGTCTTTATTTATAAACAGACATGTTCATAATTCTAAACGGTTTTCGGCAACTAGCGATATTATTGCACCATAGACCAGAGTTCGTCCGGCAATCGGCATCAGTTTCATTTCGATCTCGCTGCGCTCAAGAACTATAGACATATCTAATATAGGTACAATAACGCAGGCGCGCGACACCGGTTTTTGCCCAAGTATCATCTGCAGTGCCTAAAGTATCGTCACATTTTACTCTACAGCATGGACCGCTGGAATGGAAAAATAGCCGTGGTCACGAGGGCAGGATCTAGTCTCGCTCAGGAAATTATCAAGGAACTCATCAAGTACGGCATGATTGTCGTTGGTTTGTCATTCAGATATAATTCAATGGATGATATAAAGGAATTTTTGGATATTGAGAATGCACCAGGAATATTTTACCCAAGAGTATGCAACATCAAATATAAAGAGGACATCGAGGAAACTTTGAATTGGGTTAAACATCATTTTGGTTCCTTGAACGTTCTTGTCAACAATACTGGATACCTGAGTATTGATGACATAACAGGTATTTTCAAGCACAATAATATCCGAAAATCTCTGTTACGAATCTCTGTATTCAATGAAATTTTTGTTACGTATATACAGAAATTGACTATAATGACTACGTCGAATCCAAAGAAATTAGCATTTACGGCGTCTCCAACTGCGCGATTCACGCTGCCAAATTAATGAAGGACAATCCGAAGCACGAAAGCCACATATTGAACGTAAACAGGTATACCCATGTAAAGCTAAAAATTTTTCGAATCCGATATTTGCCAACGGAAAGCCATTAAATATTTTACGTTATGAACGCAGTGATATCAACCTAAGGTTTCCAGAGGAAACGAAAAAGTTCAGCGATTTTATCTATGAGATGTCGACGAACTTGGTGAGAGACTTCGTCGAGACTCAGGATATATTCTTAAGTTCCAAAACACCTATTACGGTGAGTACTTTATGGCGTACTTTGTTAATGAAGAAAATGATGTGATTTTTTTTTTAATCCAGGACATTGTTCCATTTCCATTTCAATTTGAGCCATCGAAAATGCCGATATTACGCGAAGAAGACGTCGCCGCTGCTGTTATCTCTGCCCTCAGCACACCGTATGATTATAGTGGTTGCGAAATATTAAAAAAGCACAATTATGCATGGATTAAACCGGTGGGTGATACATGACTGATTTTACTACTATATATTATAGCAGGCGCAATCTTACAAGAGAAAAAACTATACTTTTATAAAACTGACTTAGCTGTTTAATAACCGCAATTACTTGACTTGTTAATTCGCTGTGTAATTTTCATTGCGATTTGTTTATAGATTATTTTAATTTACGTATGTGTATATGTATGTATCGTCAAGAATAAGATTTTATATTTTTTCATTTTATGGAATGAATTAAATAATCGCATTTATACCGCATATGCACATAACCGATTTGTAAATAATTAAATAAACAATTCTATTTTTAAGATATAGTAATTCATTTTTGTAAAATTTTTATCTCCATGAAAATACCGATAATCTACTGTTAAAAACGGGATCTGATTAGGGACAGTATAGAGAAACTTTTGAGTCATAGCGGTTGGCTCCCAAGTTATTTTTATCCAGAGTATGCAATACAGTCAGTTTATAAGCGCGTCCGGAGCTTTCTTCACTGCGGTGGAGAAGAAGCCAGGCGTGGAGATGGCAAAGAAATGTTGAACTTTTGCAGAAATTTTACTTGATCGACGAATCGCGATCATATTTTTCGTAAGTACTATAAGAGCAGGCATCGTGGCATCCAATATCAATGGTCTAATTTTTTTATTTTTTTCCATGTAGCTGAGACTATTAAAAATAAACCATAAAATGTCGAGACTTGCCAACCATGTAATCATTCTGGCTGTCGTTTGCTTGGCCCTCGCACAAGTCAAGGCAGACGATTTGAAGAATTACACGTCGAAAGCAAAAAATTTCCCAAACAGAAAAATATTCCTTCACAGTAATGGAATGAACGAAACAAACTTGGCTTACGTGGTCTGCAGCCACCCGGAAAACATCAACAAAACGACCTGCCAAATCAAACGTTTGAGCAATAATCAGCAGATTCCAGAGAAATCTTGTAATGTGCCGATTAAGTATCAGAATCTAGCATATCGAATATTCATGCATGCCGCCGTTACGTCTTTGAACGAAAACAAAGCTCTGTTACTTTGGTCAGGCACGAATAAGAAAATGACTAAAAGTTTCACAAAGTACTCCGTTCTTGATTTCGACAGCTGTCGTTTTTCTGATCAGCAGACTACGTTCGATCAAGAGCTTATGAGTATTTCCGTACTAGTTCACGACGATCACTATGACTTGATAATCAGCGATTCGAAAATATGCGGTGGAAAACTTTGCAAGCTGAGCTTTGACTTTATGGGAAACAAAATATCCGCTCCGAGTCCTTGCGGTTCCAATGTGTTCGAGGGAAAGGTTCAATTTCCTCCCAAGATTCAATCCGCTCCTGATGGAATCGTAATGGCACGTTACAACCTGGAACGCAATCACGCACAAGTTTCACTGGTACAATCTAATGGTGAGTTGGTTATAAAATATCACAGAGTAGCCATTTATACAAGTATTCATTTTTACGTCTCGCAGGTGAAAAGGTACTGAAAAAGTACGATATCGAGAACTTGCTACCTTTTGGCTGGGTACCGACTTTCTCGACTCATCACAATACGATTCGCATGTGCACGTGGCTGGCCACCGACGTCACTTGCCATTGCTTTGATCTCAATGGAAAACCAATTTCGAAACACAAGGTGGACACTGGCTACTACATAATTAGTCTTGCAGTGCACAACTTGTCGAACGGAGGATACATTTTGATGATTGCCGGTTGCTCGGATGTTGATCACATGTTCAAGTGCCGTGAAGAGGAAGATTACTATGATTTAATGAAATTCGATGCTGATGGAAATACAGTCGGTTCGTTGGAGATTTCCGAATTGAAATGCTTGGGAATGAATCAGAAGTTGGACGTGCAATTGTTCGAAAACAAGGCTAAAGAATCTTGCATATCTTTCACGTGTTTGTCTGAAAGCAAAAGTCCGAATATCGCGAAATTAAATTTTACCAGCAAGTGCTTTTCCGATAGTGAATTCGTTGAGTAGGTGATTTTTGTATAGTTTTTATAAATTTTAAAATGCATCTAACTTTAGAAAAATGAGTATTGTTTTTATTCCTATCTCTTTATCAATCCTGATATGCAACACAAAAAGAAGTTTAGTAATTAAAAAATTTATTTGCAAAAAAATTACTAAATCGTGTACAAAAACAACCAAAACTTCCAATCATTATTTTCTATGACTAAGATATCTATATATGACTCTGATTTGAACTTTTGTAACATTTTTGTAAACTTTGAGGTCTTATACTTAATACTGTAACTGAAATTATGACGTTGATAGACACTTGTGTAAAATTATCACAGCTCTTTAGATTTAATTTGCTCAAGTTGTTGAGCAAGTTTCTTTCTAATTTCCTCTGTAACTTTAAAGGCTGGACCATGGCCAGGTATTATGATATCAGCTAAGTTTGCTATCTTACTACGAGATAGTGCTTGTACTTCTTTGAGATCAGGTGTTCCAAGATTAATCCAGATCGATGGATCATCAAGGTCTTCTTCTTTTTCAAATAAATCACCTGAAAGTAATAGTGTGAGTTTACACAACTTTCTACCTAAGGAAATCAATCCAAGATAAAATACCTGTTATTGCAACTGTTACTTCTTCTCCCTCAAATTTTCCTTTTACAATAACAGTAACATCATCTGCAGTGTGGCCTGGAGTTGCAGTTATTTTAACTTCTTCACAGAGTTTATAATCACCTGAATTGCAAAACAATGTTTTAAAAAAGATATCGCGTATCACTATCGTTAATGATATTCCTGAACTTACAATTTTTAATATTTCTCTCGTGGAATAAAGTCTCCCGTTCAACTGTAATTCCAACTATGTGTTCATCAGCTTCCAAAAATAAATTGTTATTTCCAATATGATCAGCATGACTATGCGAACACACAACATAGTTTATATCCTCAGGACACACATCATATTTACTCAAGGCTGAAATCATAAATTATTGTCAATTGCATGATAAAGTTTCAAAATTATTCTTTACTTTCTAAATTGTAAATTATTTATATATCGCGACAATATAAAGTTGCAATATGATCTTTGATAAAAAAGGTAACTTTAGGAGAAGTGGAGACGAGTGAAAGCTATACCTTCAATGATAGCCTGTTTATCCCAAGCAGTCATGGTGTCGACGATGACATTCTTATTCGGCGCCTTGATCAAAGTGCAGCTGCAATTTGCATCCATCGTCACATCGTCGATCTGCGTCGAGTATCCCTCGAAGAGAAGAAAAATCTCGCACATATTGGCCTGCACAAATTCTATATTCCAATTTCTTGCTAACAAGACAATTTCAACAATACAAATCAAATAATTAAAATATACAACATACAATAAAGTAGATACTTAATCCTTTATTCTTTGTTTTGATACATACACCGGCGATGACTGAGGTTGGGTTAGGTCCATCTACTGCAAACAAGTGTAGAACCAGGGAGACTATTATATATATATATATATATATATACTCGCGAATCTGCGCGAATACTACACTTGATCAACAAAAGCAGAAATTCAAAAACACTAGCCCACGAGGACAATCGTCAATCGCAGTCGCACTATCGAGTCACCGAGCTCACGAGTTCTACTAGTAGTTGTAGACAACTGTTTTTAGAACAAAAATTAATTCGACATTTGTTGGTAATAAATATACTGTGTCCTAAAGTTATAGACTAGAAGAATTCCAAGATAAAGCTGTTATAAACGAGATAGTTGTAGTGGAATAAGGAGCGAGGTATGCATAACAAAATTTTTAGGAGTTTCGAAAGTCGCTGATTTTTTCATTTTACTACTTAGATAGCTTATTACTATATAGATAGCTTTGTTTTGTCTCGTGCAAGATTGTTAAATATTTTAAATAGCTTATATAATCACTTGTTAAGTATCAGCGCAAATTTTCTTGTCATTCGTCAAGGACGTGTATAGTAGTGTGTCTGTTATTGTTTTCCTACATGACCTTCGAAGCGAGCGTCGTCATTTTTGGCAATTTAGCGCATTGGCATCTTTTTAGATTACTATACTTTCTTTAACCATGTATAATAAAAATTTAAAATAAAAACATGCATTTTCCAGAATACGTATAAATAGGAAAAAATACAACAAGTTATTGCAGTGATCCCTCTGAACCGCAATTCTCCAAGAATGGATTTAAGTGAATGTAAGAAATATTATAGTTTTAAATAATTAATTTTTTCATGAACACCTTTTTAACAAGTCTTATTTTATATCTTTAGTAACCAATGTAGAGCCATTGGTATCAACAATACTTGACAAAAACCATTTGTCTAAGGATATACCTGTGGTAATGTATAACTCATATTACATTATATTATATGTAAACTACTAACAAAATTTAGACACAAAATGCGTACATGTTCTATTTTTTTTAATAAATGATTTAATTGTTACAGTTGCTACATGAGCCTTCTTATTCGAGAAATCTAAGTAGTACAGGCTATATCGAATTTGATCCAAGACAAACAAATTTTGAGTACAGTGACTGCAGAGAATCACTCCATTCAATTGATGAGCCCTCAACTAGTAAACTAATTTCTTGGACTAATGCTTCATCAAATAATGATGATTCAGTTTGTTATAGAGCAAGCACAGACTTAAAGACAAATATTTCCATTTACAAGAACTTTGAAGAAGGTAGCTTCAAGAATACTGAAGAAAATAATAATCAACCCATTTCTAAATCAACTGTTATTGATATCAATTACAAGCCCGAAAGTGAACAATTTGAAATGCATAATGCCAATGCAAAGAAGGAAGAAAGTGATATGGTTGATACACAGTTTTCATTTGCAACCCAAGATACTTTTGAGAATCTCTTTGCCTCGAATATTAAAGCTACTGTTGAAAGTCTACCAGTATTTGAAGAATACGATAAAACAAAGAATTCATCATTAAACATACCTGATGATGTAAAAGAAGTTAGAAGTAATGTTGAAAAGTGCAATGAAACAAGTAATTTATCAATTGGTACATCTAATAATAATCTTCTCTGTTCCAGAGAAGTTAGCGACAATATAAAAAAAGAAAGTGATGATGATTCAATTATGCAAAAAATATTGGATTTAGCCAATGTCCATGTAAATGTAACATTTAAAGCAATGTTAACTGAACTTTACAGGAAAAAATATAGTGAACATATACCATCAACTGTGTTACAAGAAATTAATTTTTTGGTTTCTGTAAACAATGAATCAAAAATCAAGGATGTCACTTCTTCTAATAAAGAGGTAAAAAATTCAACTTTATTAATTTTGTTTGATTGCACATACATTAATTAATACTAGAAGCTAAGTAAAAACCAAACTTAATTTTAGGTTGTTAACATAGGACCAACATTTTTAACTTCTGAGGACATTGGCAGTAAGGTTTTGGTCAAAATTTATGACTGTAAGAGTATCACAGAAATTTGGGGAAAAATAATGAATGCCACTAATCTTGTAAGTGTTTTCAATTTTTTCTACTTCATTTCAATGTTCAACGACAATCCTATGCTCCTAATCATTAATTAAATTTGAATCACAGCAAAAACTAGATGAGCTTTTAAAGGAAATGAAGAAATTTTATGATTCTGAAAAAATGGTGGCATCTAGCATCAAAGAAGGTGGTTTCTATGCAGTATATAAAGATGATTTTTGGCATCGTGTAAAATGCTTAAAGTGTGATAAATCTACTGCTTTGGTTTTATTCATTGATCAGGGTGATGAGTATACTTTCTCATTGGAAAACATTTTTGAACTTCACAATAAGTTTGTTTTAATGCCTGCACAAGCTATCAAAATGAGCTTATCTGATTTAGAAGATATATCAGATTGTTATGAAGCATTTATAATTTTAAAAGATAAATTACTCGAAAAAACTGTGTGTGCTACTATGCTACAGTACAAAGATAATTGTTGTAATGTAAAGTTATATCTCAAGATTTATGAAGAAAATATAAATATTGCCGACTTGGTGATTGAACAATTGTTTAAGACGTTTTTAAATCCAAAAAGTAGTATTCAAACAGTAAGTTTTTTTTTTTAATAAAAATTTTGATTATCATAATCCAAATATATTAATTGAATGAGATTTAATGTTCATTTTTAGGAGGAATTGATGCCTGTACATGTTTCTTCCATAAATGAAAGAAGCATTTTTGTCCAGTTAATAGAATCTAAAAGTTTCACATATTTCATGAAGTTATTAAAAAACGTTGTAACAAAGTATCTTGGTGATGAGAACGTAAAACATGAACCACAATTAAACAAGAACAAAATGTATCTAGTTAAAAGTCCTAAAACAGAAAAATGGTATCGTGCAAAAATTTTGAATTACAAAAGTGAAAACCAAGTTGAACTTTCACTAATTGATACTGGGAAAAAAATTAGTATCAAACAGGGAAATTTGTTTCCTCTTGAAAAATTCAGTAGTATATTAACTAAATACCCAGAACAGGTAAGAAATTGAATAATAAAATATCTTTTGATATCGAAATTGATCTTTTAATTTTAAATAATTCGTACAGGCTATAGAAGTTCAAGTTCATGAGCTTTCTAGTTTCTATGAAGATGAACATGAAACATTAAAACATTTTCGAAAATTAATGAAGAATATAAATACATTTTTGGCATCATTTGTAATGAGGACATTAAGTGATAATATTCCTACTATACGACTTCTAAAAAAGGAATCAGATGGTTCTTTAACTGCAATTAATGATGAGTTATTGTTCAATCAAATATTTCAAATTGGAAGCACAATTGCAGTTCCACTGAAAAAATCAGAATCATCAGATAATATCATCACGCTTCAGCAAAAAATGTAAATCTTTAAATTAAATTTAACTCTAAGTTTTATGAAGTGTTCCTAACATCGTGTGATTTTATTAGATCAAATATGCAAGTGTTGCTGCGATCCGCATTATCATTAATGTCTCTAAGTACAGTTTTGGATCCTCCACAGATTCCAAATGATTTTCTTGATGTGCATGTAATCTCTACTAATAATCCATCAAACTTCGCGATACAGCTTCTGCCAAACAAATGTGAACTTAAGGCATGAAATTTATTTATAAAATCTATATATTATTATAATAGTTTTTGTTAAAAAATGTTTACTTTTAGAAACTGGAATGCGAACTTTCTGATGCTTGTAATTCCTATAAAGGTCCATTACTTACTGTTGACTCTGTAAAAATAGGTCAATTGTATGCTGCTAAATATAATGAGTATGATAACAAATGGTATCGGTATGTACATAGATACAGAGTAATACAATAATCTGACAGATTTTATGTATTTAAAATAAATAATGGATATAACATTAATTTCATACAGAGTTTATGTTTGTCAACTTATGACTGACACCAAATCAGCAAATGTTTATTACTGTGATTACGGCTATTACAAAGAAGTCAAAATAGAAAATATAGTACCTTTAGTAACTCAATTTCGTCAGTTGCCTTATCAAGCAGTTTGGGCTGAATTATATGGTAATGGATTTATTTATTTATAACCAGTTAAATTATTAAAACAAACATTGATTAATTGTTTTCAAATTAAATTTAGGTATCAAACCAATATTTGAAAGGTGGACAATAGATGATGCTTCCAGATTTAAGGATTTAGCACACCTAAAAAAACTTATTGGCATAAACAGAGGCAAAAAATCGTTTAAACCCACAAGTTACGGAGCCTTAACACCAATAACTGTTGAAACAGTTTACAGCTTGGAACTAGTTGATACTAGCACAGCAGACGACATTTATATTGCTGATATATTAGTAAATGAAAAACGAGCATTAAAAAGTAGTTAATTAAAAAGTATCAAGACTGAATTTACAAAGTAATTTATAAAATTTGAAATAACCCGATTTTTTTGAGTTGTATTTTGTAATCAAATATAACATATATATATGTACAATTAATGAACTACACAACCGAGAATTTGAAGTTTACTGTTATTAATTATATATACAAATTTTTACAAGAAATTATACAAAGTAACCTACTCTTTAAAAAAGAAGGCTTATTGTTTACGAAATAAATATTTGATTTGAAAAGATTTGATTTTTATTTCATTGTACATACATACATACATACATACCTATATACACTTTTATTTGACAGGAGAAACTCAAATTGTGTGGCCTATTAAAAAATCTCCCAAAATATAATTTATATTATAATATACGTATACTTATAGCTAATAACTCAAGTCAAATAACATACGGTGCCGAAAAGTCGATACCTATAGGTATTATTTTGAGTTTTGAAAAACAGCATTATCGCGGCATAGGTAATGTATATAGAAACCGGTGTATAGTATATGCGTATAGTTCCGTTGAAACGACGCTGCACTATATACACTTGATCTGCAAAACAAAAGCTCTTGTTTCACAGAAATTCAAAAGCATGAGGATGTTGGCACCGGCCGGACCCAAGTACCTATAGCTATATGTTGCGACACCTATTACTTGCTGTTACACTGCGTAGGCTGTAAAGTGAATGATGCGATCTTGATAAAAAATATGTAGTTTTGAAGTTACACTTGTTACAAGGATCGAAGCCTTAAGTAATCTGTGATATACAAGGTAGGTAAACGGTATTGTGAAAAAATAGGATATAGGTAACTAAATGTTCATGGTTTCGAGGATTGCTGATTTTCCCGAATTTCCTTTCGATTGTTGATTGTCTCATAATAGAATTATTCAATTTGTGATAATGAATGTCTTTTACAACTAGTGTGAATTTTAATATGGATATTTACACGATGTATTTAGATAAGTATAGGATGGTATGCATTTATATATAGTGTGTGCCTATTGTTGTTCTTCTGATGTCATCATTTTTTGAGACCTATACTCTGTAATACTGTATGAGCGTCTTTTCTTACTTCATAGGCAGTAGTTATATTTAGCAAAGTATCGGATTTTAGCCAAAATTAATAAAGATTTTTTTTCAGAATTTGTATTACGACGTACTATAACGTTCCTGGTGAACAAAGCTTTTACAAGAATGGATTTAAGTGAAGGTGAACAATTTGAGTAATTATCTGTCTTTTTTGTAAGATTTTTTTAACAAATCTCAATGTTCTAGTATCATTAGCAGCCAATGGGAGACTATGTTCTTTGAAATCTGTCAAAAAAGAAACACCTAAGAAAAGGATACCGTTGGTAATAAATGTATAGCTTCTATAGTTTATATGATATTGCTTCTTATGAAATTCTTTCGATAATATTAGAAATAAAGTATAGGCATTTACTTTCTATTTATAAAGATGATTGAACATTTTCAGGTGCCATATGTACCTCCTCACAGAAGAAACTCAAGCAGTACAAACTATGACAAACTTGCTACCAAACAATCAGATTTGAACTACAGTGATCATAGTTATGCAAGCCATAAACTTCCAAAAACTGAAAAAATGATTTATTCGACTAATGATTTATCAGATTATGATTTGTCAGTTTGTTCTAGAACAAATACCAACTTAAAAGAAGATATTGCTGTACATGAAAAGCAAACTTTTAAGTTTTCCAATGAAAACATTGAAAAAACCAACATTGAAATTAAAAGGTCTGTTTCTCAATCTACAATTGAAAGTGATGATTATTCAGGAACTGAAAGTTTTGAGATGTATAACACTGCAGAAGAGTTGACTTCAGAATCCATAATTTCTTGCAATGAAGATAAAGAAAGTGACATTAATGCACAGTCTCCATTCATAACAGAGTATAATGCTTCCAATACAAAAGTTGATTTGCCTCAAAAGTATTTAAATCTTCCAGTGGTTGAAAAGTATGGAAAAACACTGAGTAAAGTTAAAAGCAATGATGATATGCATAATGAAGGAAGTAATTTATCAATTAGTGCAACGCATAGTAATGGAAAAGTTTTTGACAAAGTGGAAAAAGTAAAAAAAGATAATTTAATTATTGGAAGGATATTGGATTTAGCTAATGTCTACATGAATGTTACATTTAAAGTAATGTTAACCGAACTATACAGTAAAAAATACAGTAAACATATACCATCAACTGTATTACAAGAAATTAATTTTGTTGTTTCTGTAAACAATGAATCAAAAATCAAGGATGTCACTCCTACTAATAAAAAGGTAGAACATTCAACTTTATTAATTTTGTCTTATTGTGCATTAATCAATGCTAAAAGCTAAGTAAAAACCAAACTTAATTTTAGATTGTTAACATAGGACCAAAATTTTTAACTTCTGAGGATATTGGCAGTACATTTTTGGTTAAAATTTATAACTGTAAGAGTATCACAGAAATTTGGGGGAAAATAACGAATGCCACTAATCTTGTAAGTGTTTTCAATTTTTTCTACTTCATTTCAATGTTCAAGGACAATCCTATGCTCCTAATCATTAATTAAATTTAAATCACAGAAAAAACTAGATGAGCTTTTAAAGGAAATGAAGAAATTTTATGATTCTGAAAAAATGGTGGCATCTAGCATCAAAGAAGGTGGTTTCTATGCAGTATATAAAGATGATTTTTGGCATCGTGTAAAATGCTTAAAGTGTGATAAATCTACTGCTTTGGTTTTATTCATTGATCAGGGTGATGAGTATACTTTCTCATTGGAAAACATTTTTGAACTTCACAATAAGTTTGTTTTAATTCCTGCACAAGCTATCAGAATGAGCTTATCTGATTTAGAAGATATATCAGACTGTTATGAAGCATTTCTAATTTTAAACGATAAATTACTTGAAAAAACTGTGTATGCTAATATGCTAGCTTACAAAGATAATTGTTGTACGGTAAAGTTATATCTCAAGATTTATGAAGAAAATATAAATATTGCCGACTTGGTGATTGAACAATTGTTTAAGACGTTTTTAAATCCAAAAAGTAGTATTCAAACAGTAAGTGATATTATTTAATAGCACTTCGGACATTTTCATTATAATAATCCAAATATATTTATTGAATGAGATTTAATGTTCATTTTAAGGAGGAATTGATGCATGTAAATGTTTCTTATATAAGTGATAATAAAATCTTTGTCCAGTTATTTAAGTCTAATAGTTACGCATATTTTACGAAATTATTAAGAAATGCAACAAAGTATCTTGATAATAAGAACTTACAACGTGTACAAAATTTAAATGAGAATGCCATTTATTTAGTTCAAAATCCTGATAAAAAAACATGGTATCGTGCAAAAATTATGAAATTCAAAAGTGAAGTAGCAGTTGAAGCCTTACTTATTGATACTGGCGCAAATATTTGTTTGAACAAAGAGGACTTTTATCATCTTGAAAAATTAAGTAGTATATTAACTAAATACCCAGAACAGGTGAGAAATTTAATAATAAAATATCTTTTGATTTTAAAATTAATCTTTTAATTTTGAACTAATTTGCACAGGCCATAGAAATTCAAGTTCATGAACTGTCTAAATTCTATGAACATGAAACACTTGAGCATTTTCAAAAATTAACGAAGTGTCCAGTTAATCTTTTTGGGTTATTTATCACAAAGACATTAGAAAATAATAACATTCCCACTATTCGACTTTTTAAGAAGGAATCTGACAATTCTTTAATTCCAATCAATGATAAGTTATTGCTTAACCAAAAAACTCAAGGTAGAAGCATGATTATAGTTCCACTAAACAAAACAGAATCATCAGATAATGATATCACGCATAATTATCAAAAAATGTAAAACTTTAAATTCATCTTCGAATTTGATTTTCGATATATATTCTGATGCATTTTCATCAATTTCTAATTTTACTAGGTTGAAAATGCGAGAAATGCAGAGATCGTTATCACTGCTGTCTCTGAGTACAGTTTTGGATCCTCCTAAGATTCCGAAACATTATTGTGGTGTGCATATTATCTCTGCAGATAATCCATCAAACTTCACGATACAGCTTCTATCAAGCAAATGTGGTGAACTTAAGGCATGAAATTTATTTATAAAAACCTATATTATTATAATAGTTTTATCTGATAAATATTTACTTTTAGAAACTGGGATGCGAACTTTCTGATGCTTGTAATTCCTATAAAGGTTCACCACTTACTGTTAAGACTGTAAAAATTGGTCAATTGTATGCTGCTAAATATGATGATTATGATAACAAATGGTATCGGTATGTACATACTGTAATACAATAATCTAACAGATTTTATGTATTCAGAATAAATAATGCATATAACATTAATTTCTTATAGAGTTTATGTTTGTCAACTTATGACTGACACTAAATCAGCAAATGTATATTATTGTGATTACGGCTATTACAAAGAAGTCAATATAGAAAATATAGTACCTTTAGTAAGTCAATTTCATCAGTTGCCTTATCAAGCAGTTTGGGCTCAATTATATGGTAAATTAATTTATTTTGATACAAAAACAAGTGATTGAAATACAAAAGTCAATTAATTACTTTAAATTAAATTTAGGTATTAAACCAATATTTGAAAGGTGGACATTAGATGATGCTTCCAGATTTAAGGATTTAACGCAGCTAAAAAATTTTGCCTGCATAATCAAAAGCAAAGAATCTTTTAAACCCCAATGTTGTCAAACTCTGATACCAATAACTGTTGAAACAGTTTACAGCTTGGAACTAGTTGATAATAGCACCGAAGACGACATTTATATTGCCGATATATTAGTAGAAGAAAGGCGAGCACTAAAATGTAAATAATTACCTATGACAGAGATTGACCTTCATCATTTTTTATACATTTGATACACGATCCTACAACATTTAAGACTGAGGAAGTAAAATGTTATGAGATTTGTCAAAGAAACAGATTTATTTTAAGTTGCATAGTGATTCAATTGAGATATGAAATTAGTATTCCGTTATGTTACAATTGATTCAATTTTTAAAGAGAGAATATGACTATAAGTTCACTGCTGACTGTTAAAGTATTTATGAAAAACTTATACAAAGTAACCTATACTTTACGAAATAAATATATTTGTTAAAACAAACTTGTTTTTTTCTTTTTATCTAGACATATATTTAGTACACTGCAAAGAAAACTTGCTGTTGCGTGTGCGTGTTTTTGAAATAGCCACCTATCTTTACCTGATACGATATATGTGACGCACGCGCATATATATATACCTATGATATATAGGTATGATCGAAGAATTGAAAACATGCGTGTTTGATTACTAAAAGAGCCAAAAAATCGGAGTAGATATGTAAAAAATAGAAAAATGAAAGGAAATATTATATATATTTATCTCGTGTGATTCATTTATAAGAAATAGAAAATATATCAAGATGAAATTGGTAAGTAGGGATTGTTGAAATTATTATTAACTTATGTTTTCAAAGTTGTTGTTCAAACATTTTTAACAACGTAATTTCACATATTATTCCATTCAACCAAAATTTTGATAACATATTCTGTAATTAGATACTTAAATTGTTGAAATATCGGCGGTAAAAATACTCAAATATTGATACAATTCAGATAAATTATCAATAGGTTTGAGGCTATGATTTCTAACCTCATAACTAAGCGATTGCATCAACAATTGAAATAAAAGAATATGATTGCATATGATAATAATAGCATTTCTCTTATTTTACAGTACTGTTTATCAAGTGAGCCCACCAAACCATGTTTGGTGCTCACATTCAAGGGCATCACATTGATGCTGGACTGTGGTCTAAACATGCAGTCCGTCATGAATTTCATGCCTATGCCGATGGTACCAAGTGCCAGATTCAATTCATTACCCAACTGGGTTCCTAGAGATAATTATCAGGATTGGCAAATTGAAGGAGTAAATAATTGTAACCTATACTTTACAACATCTTAACAAGTATGTTCATATCTATAAATTTCTTTTCAGGAGTTGAAAGAATGTTGTGGACGAGTATTTGTTGACTCAACTCCAGAGTTTTGTCCTCCTCTGGAAAAAATCATAGACTTTTCCGAGATAGATGCTATATTGATATCAAATTATACCTGTATGTTAGCTTTGCCGTTTATAACTGAAGGTACAGGATTTAAGGGTGCAATATATGCAACAGAGCCAACACTGCAAATAGGTAGGTTCTTCATGGAGGAGCTTGTGGAATACATAGAACAGGCACCCAGGGACACAATGGCTAGGCACTGGAAAGAAATGTTACACGTGCTTCCACCACCTCTGTCAGACTGTCTCAAACCAAAGTCTTGGAAACATATTTACTCTATGGCAGCTGTGAATTCAGCACTAGCTAATATTCAGTTGGTTGGTTATGACCAGAAATTAGATATTTTTGGAGCACTGGCTGTGACCCCCATCAGTTCTGGTTACTGTTTAGGAAGTAGCAATTGGCTCATATCTAGCGATCATGAAAAAGTTGCTTACGTGAGTGGATCTTCCACACTGACGACACATCCAAGACCCATGGAACAAACAACATTGAAACATGCCAATTTGCTTATCCTGACAGGCTTGGCTCAGATGCCTGCTGCCAATCCTGATACTATGCTGGGAGAACTTTGTATGACAGTTGGTAAGCTTTTGATTCTATGCTTTTTTCATAACCATAAGCAATTACTAAGATTAATATCTATCTTTTAGCTATGACTTTGCGTTCTGGAGGTTGTGTTTTGATACCCTGTTATCCATCTGGTGTAGTATACGACTTGTTTGAATGTCTCAGTTCACATTTGGACAAATCAGGGTTTGCTCAAGTACCTCTGTTTTTCATATCACCTGTGGCGGAAACGTCTTTAGCTTACTCCAACATATTGGCAGAATGGCTTTCAACAAACAAACAGAATAAAGTATATCTTCCAGAGGAACCTTTTCCTCACGCGTTTCTCGTGAAAAACGCTAGACTAAAGTACTTTACTTCAACTTATGCTGAAGGATTTAGCACGGATTATAGGCAACCCTGTGTTGTTTTCTGTGGCCATCCAAGTCTTAGGTTTGGTGATGCTGTACATTTCATACAGATGTGGGGTAACAGCCCTCAACACACGATAATATTCACTGGTAAATTTTTCATTCTAACTTCGAATAGCAAATTTTAATTCACTTTCTTAGACTAATGAATCCTGAATAAACTATTACAGAACCTGACTTTCCCTACATTGAGGCATTAGCACCTTTCCAACCACTTGCCATGAAAGCTGTTCATTGCCCAATAGATACCTCATTGAATTTCACACAAGCTAATAAATTAATACGAGATTTAAAACCCGATAATCTTGTGATACCGGAACGTTATATGCAACCGCCCATGACGGCGCCGCATAGGGCAGACCTTGTAATTGAACCAGTTGGGGTAAGAAATCAGTTACATAATTTTACATAAATGGTTTTGGCTTTTTTTGCTTACTCTTTAGTCACATTTTGTGTTCAGGAAAAACCACTGATTACCTTTAAAAGGGGTGAGGTAATAAAATTACCCTTGAAGAGAAGAAGAGGAAGAATTTTCATTGAACCAGAATTGGCTGATAATATTATTCCCAGTGAAATTAGGCCGGGCCTGAGTTTGGCTTCCGTGAGTGGAGAGCTTGAAGTCAAAGACAACGTTTATACAATAAAGGTAATTGCTATTTTGCATATTTTTATCAAAGCAAGAACGTAAATTAACGAATACTTTTTCCACAGAATATTCCAAGCAGATCGAACGGTGATAGAAAACGTAAAGGATCCTCAAGCAACCCAGTGCCAGTAAAAGAAGAACTGATGAAAGAGAGGAAACACGAGTATGGTAACTTGGATCCTCAAGAACTTCTGCAGAAGTTGATCCAGGAAGGTATCACCGGTGCTAAATTGCAGCACACGCCCACATCAATCAGTATTCATTTGGTATGCAACTAATTGAATAATCCAAATGTTTGAAATCATTTTCACGCTTCGAAATCAATGATTATTTTCTTTTCTAGGATGAAGATACGTATATTCAAATTAGCGACAATTCGACTCACATATTTTGTAAAGCCGACCAAAAATTAAGACGAAAGCTTAGGAACATAATTATGCAGTGCCTGAAAAGATTTTAGTTAAGCTGGTAAATAATCGAAGAAGACAAATAAATTTTATTTCTTTTATACATGATATATAATCATCGTTTATTGTGATTCATTGAACTAAACATCGTTTATTGCCTTGCTAAAGCACAAGGTCACACTTTGATCCAATATACAGACTTTTCTTGTTTAGGTGCTACATCGTAAATACTATTCAACAAGTAGTATTCCGAGAAAGTCTGGAACTTTCGTTATTTTTTCCGACATCATTCGTTGCGATGATGTGCCTACTATTCTTACCTTCTCACTTTTTGTTCTCAAAGGTATATAATTAGAATCATACATAAGCAAATCACATCGATAAATATAAATAAATCGTTCACTGAGTGCGCAAAAGCGAGTGCTGACTTATTTTGCCAGAGTACAGAGATAATACAATATGTACACATTGAGTAACAGTCCAAAATGCAAAGTAATCTCAAAATAAGCCACGAACAAATAAAAAATCAGAATTTTCGCGAGAAAAGAAAAAGTCGATCGAAAACTTATTATACTGCTGTGACTAGCTAATTAAAGTACATACAATGATAAAAAAAATCATGGTACAATATCAATCAATGACTTAGAGCTACTGGGTTTTCTGATAACAGTTGATGAGTAGCAGGTTGTACGGTCTAAGAGTACGATTACTAAGATTACGCCTCCCTATCGTCTTTTTCTTTTGTTTCTTGATCGTGCTGCATTTTGAACGTAAATACCACTTCTGCAGTTGGTCCTTCTCGACGTCACCGAATCAAAGTTCTTTGGTCTTGCGAGATTCCAAAGATCGCGAACATTCAAATCCGTCGAGCATGACGTTCGGCTGATTTGACTGTTCGGAGTTCACCCGAGGGCTTTGATAATCAATTTCCCGAAAAATTATTCGCCACGAGGTTTTAAAAAACATGAAAAAGTATCGTGTAATTCATCTTTACAAACAAGTCTTGGCATACGAGTATATAATCTCCATCGAAACGAATTATCACGGATTGTCAAGTAAATCAGTATACAAATCAGTCTCCAAAGCCCAAGTACACGAGAACTCTCTGACAATCTTCATCCGATCCAGCCCAAGCTTCCAGAAGTGTGCCGATGTCGACTCGCCGCGCTCACAGGTATTCCCTGACCTGCTCCCGGCACCAGGCCCTGAATACGTAGAAGTTCCTCTTGGCATCCTCGAAGAGTTCCATCGCCTTCTTCAGGACGTCAGCCTCGTCGACAACCTCAACGCTGACGGGTTCTGGAGCTGGGAGCGGTTTTTTGCGCGTATTTATGATCAAAGCGCAGCACTCGCTTACCTAGTTGGCCGAGGCCATACCAATCGCGACACCCGCGGCGAAAGAGAAGAGGAAGAAGTGGATCTCCCGGGCGCGGATGCCCGAATCGCCGCCGCCTGTGCCGCAGAGGTTCTGATACCAGCGACGGGTGCGGGTCTCGCCGTTCTTCAGTAATTGCTCGGCTTTGTCCAGCTTCTTGTCCACGTACCTCTCCATCTGCGAACACCGGGTCACGGGAAAAAATGCGTTATATATAATTATATACTCTGATGGGTTTCAACGTTGATTTTATGTAAAGTGGAGCATAGGTTGTACTCTGAAAGTAGTCTAACTACAAAGATAGACAATTAGACATAGTAGGTAAAAACGTTACGTAAGATATAGTTGAATAATTAATAATTATAGAAAGTGATTAGATAATTAGTAAGCTCTTAAGAGTTAACATATAATTATATATACATTTTTTCCCGGAAACTGTCCAAGGTTTGCTGCTTTCTAATATAATGAATAAAACACGGTTTCTCAAAGTTGAAAAACTTATTTTTTATTGTTCAGCAATTACACATAAGACAGTCTTATGCATTTTCCTAACAGTTTTATCTATAATAAGATATGTGATTGTGAAAAATTGATGCATTATTTATACATTAGCAGCAAGTGACTAAAAATGAGAAAGCTGATTATTTATTGACTGATTAACCAACTTATCAGTTGAGTTTGTACAATGGATCAGAGAGTAACTTATCTGTATACATTTTTTCGTAAAAAAATCGAGACTGACTAAATTAGGGAATTATAACTACCGGATGATAAAAACGTCTAAAAATGCGGAAGAGTTACGATTCAACGTAATAGTACGAGGTATATTTTTTAAAATTGGAATAAAGTTTTTTCTTGAATGATTTTTAATCAGTCAGTATCAAACCACTTTCACGCCATGGCAACGTCCTACAACAATTGATCGGTGGCAAAAAACTTTAGGCAAAGTTCTGGCATTACTTTACGAATAACGGCACAGTGTAAATCGTATCTATATAAATACTAGGTATAATATTGTTGACTTAAACTTGAATTTTAGAATGACTAAATTTTTACTTAACGCAAACAAAAAGTAAACGATGTTTCAATGTCCAGATTGATTTATATTACAAAACCACAAAATTCGATAACTAGAAATAAGAAACAAAAAATTTTGCATTTCACATTGCAAATTCATACAAACTCATATACAATTCCAATAAAAAATTAAATGTACACAGGATAATTTTTTGTTTCATTTTTGAAGGAGCAACGCTAGATAATTATGAAGCTAGGCCAATTATAAAGCCACCAAGAAAACTGGTAGCCAAAAATGTGTTTGCTTGACAGAATTTCCCTACCTGAAAATCATACATAATTTTGATTCAAATAAAAGAACTTGATCTTTTGTACCTCTTTTACACTAGAGGACCATCTGAGGCAATAACAATTACAAGAGTTAAAAAATCATGCGATAAAAAAAAATAAGTTACACAACATTTATAAGTATTATGCAGTAAAGATAGTGTAGTATACTTTAGTGTCATGTGACAATGATAGGACACTCATATGATTCTCTAGTATAAGTAAGAGTAGAAAGTGAGTTTCTTATAATTAGTATGCTTACCTTGTCCATGAGTTTAGGACCCTCGCCAGTTAATTTCTCTTCAACTTTATCGGTGATCTTATCAGCCTTCTTTTGAATCTTGTCCCAGTTAATCTTAATATAGCCCTGGTTTGCTGCAACTTGGAGCATAATAATTCCACCACCAACTGCAAAGGCAGCAACTTTGCCCACTTTCATCGTAATAAAGCCAGTTGCCCTGTCATTACATTAAACAAATATTTTCAGTTACAGATCTGACTATTTTATTTTTTTGACTAATATGTCTACCCCCTTACCATCCTGATGCAGTTCCAATAACTATCTGCTTAGTCGCTGAAGTTTTGCTGACGTCACCCAAAATTTTCTCTAAAAAGCTTTTGGCATCTTTGGCTACATCAGACACCTCTCGGTTGGCATCTTCCTTGCCTTTCTTTGACACGGGAAGACTCATTTTGATTCTGAACAGGAAAAATAACAAAATATTAGTTGCAAATAATGAGCTGCAGGAATATTGAAAATGTAACTTGTTTGATGATGTTACATTATAAATAAACTTGCTGTGGGTGTTAAATCAATAAAGACAGTGTATGTATCAACAGAGGATAAAACTTTGAACATGAAACTTTTGTAACAATTCAAATTCAAAGTTCAAAAACAATAGTCAGACCTCTTTGAAAATAAGCTTGAAATTATCACAAATAATGCAAGAATTTTCATGCTATTTACAGAGAAATTGCATAATTTTCTTTACATATCTATATTGATCCGGACTGTACATATAGACTTACATAAATAAGGTATTTTGGTACATGTCATGAAAAGGAATTCAACTGACTAGACAGTGATCACTTGAAATGATCAAAATAAAAAAAGATGTGGAAAATTGAAAAACATTGAATCGAGTCTCAGCATGATGCTATAACCATAAAAATAACCTATTGGCTACTGACCTAGAACATAGTACTAGGAAATCAGTAATGAACAAGTTGTTAAAATAATAATGACAGAATGAGATGATGAAATCTGAAGATGATGACTAACACCTATTGGATACCTCAAAAAGACAAGGCCAATGTCGTAGTAGTAACAGAGATGCGGTCATTAATTATTAATAAGTGAGTAATACGCAAAAAATAAATCGACTTAAGTGTTATACTTAAACTATCATACTTCAAAATTTAGAAACTTTACAATCGTTACCCGGGCTTTACACCTAACCCACAACTCGCGAAAAAAACGAGTTTAAAAAAACAACAATAATCCCGTTAACAAAGACGCAGCGATAACACTCGGAACAAAGCTAATAACACATCATTGCAGCGAATGCACTAAAGTACCTATAAATCCACCCGCGCAACGACAATAATAACAACAAAAGAACGAACGTTGCACCGAAATCGGAGCAGGCACAGCTCCTCTCCGAGCAAAAATCAATAATCCGGGGCTCCGAAAAAATGTTCTCACCGAAAATCGAGCGCCTGCAACTAGAAATTCCGAGTAAGTATCTCAAGTCCTGCAGGCTTTCGCGCACACAGCAGACTGAGGCGAGAAAATATCGATGAGCAAACTCCGCGACGTCGAGTCTCACTCACATTCGCACATAGCACACAGAGTTTATTGGGAGTCGAGCGAATCGTGAGGGGTAATATCGAAGGATATGAAAGAACCAGTCGTGTCTAGAGGATGAATAGCTACCGTTTCACGATCTTCGAGGCCGTGGGCACAGGCGCGAGCTTCTTTTTGCGCGGTTCGGGCATCCGCTGCTCTCTTCCACAGTAGAGTGTTAATATATACCAGAAAGAGAGTAGAGAGGGGAATGCTATATATATATATATATACAGTGCACAGGGGTACAACGAAGCGTCGGTTACACAGAGAGACAGATGTGCTCGCGCACAGTGAGGCTACAGGAAGTCGATTACTGAGCACAATATATATTACTTTGCAGTATATAGGTATAGGTATTACTTGTATAATAGGAGCAAAATGCAAAAACTGCAGGTTTTTATCGTCGAAACCTCACCTATCGTCCAGGTATAACGAGACAAGTGGTCGAGGGGTTGATGATGCCGCGGCGGCACTGCTGTGCGGTCTGCTCTAGTTTTCTTTTGACAGATCGAATGCAGCGACGACGGAAGGTACGGAGCGCGCGCGCAGGATCGCAGTTGCAGAATGATCACATTGTGCGGGTGGGAGAGAGGATGTGGTGGGGGCGCAGTCGAGGCCACAGCTGATCTAGTGCAGATTGATTTTTATCAATTAAACGGTGATTTTTTTTTTAATTTTGTTGGATTTTTTCTCCGAGAGGAAGATTAATCTAAAATTAGTTAGTTAATCGAAAAAGTATCTTTTTTATGTAAAAGGTTTCTCGAAAGAATGAAAAAAATTGCTATGAAAATAAGTTTTAGTTGAAATCAAGTCGTTCTCACGATTTTACACATTCGATGAAATCCATTGCAAAAATTGCAATTAATTTTTGTATTCTCGCGCCAAAAGCGACGACCGTAACCTACCGCCCTCTACCAGCAAAGCTCCCACGTTCGAGAGGTTAGAATTTCCTAACCTTTTCAAATCAGTTAAAATTGCGCTTCATGGCCATAACCCCCCACGTATGTACATGCATGCATACATGTATATGTATATCCGATATATACGTATAGTGCAGTCTCAGTGTGCAATATACACAAGATGTGGGCGCCGCGTTCGCGTAACCCGTCCCGTGGTGGACGTGTGTGTAACAACCATTAATCGTCCCCCAGCCCCGCGCTCTGCCGCGCCAGAGCGCTTGGTTACATCCGTCCGTCGTTGTCTCGTGCTTATAACCTGAAACCGCCGTTGCCGCCGCCCGGATCACGATGAGTTGACGTCGTCGCGCGTTCCCCGAGTGCGTCCGTTTCTACCGTCGCGGATAGTCTGTACAATTTTGTGAAAAAAATAAAAATGCCGCTCGCCCGTTGATCGAGCGAGTGCGAGATTGTTCTCTCTGTGCCTACCGATCGGTGCCGCCGAGCTGCGGGACTGTGAGGAAAACATGGCCCAGGAAACGGACGAGATCAACCTCACGTCCCAGGAGCTGCAGATACTCTCCGAACTTGACAGGTTAGTTTGCTCGCGATGTGTGTTTTAGTGAAGGATCTATTGTGGGCAAGGTTTGTTATCGTTTTTTGCTTCTCTGATCTCGGTAGCCTACTGACATCCTTGCCTACATTTTGTGTGTCAGGCTTGCTTTCCGTGGCTGGCGTTCGTTTTGGAGGGATATTGAGTGTTACCAGAGTTTTGCGAAGGTCAAAGTAATTTGGAGTTATGGGACATCTTTGCTAGGATTTAGTTTTGGAACTAGTGTGTTATCAGTGGATTTGATCAATGAGCAGGCTCTTTGTAAATACTCTGTGTTAATAACTGTACTAATCTGTGATTGTGGTTGTCATTTTTTAGTCGTCAGTTTGGATTTCTGAAGCTCAATTCCCCCGAACAAGCCAAAAAGAAAGCTTTAGTGGTTCGTGCAATCAAATACTTGGAGCGAATGCTCGTCCAAGCTCAGTCTGAAAAGCAGCGCAGAAAAGCCGACAGTACAAAGACAAATTTAGAAGGCTCTAAAGATGATGACGAAGATGAGGATGATGAGGAGGATAAAGGGATCAGCATTGATCCAAAAACTTATTGTAAATTGGGACATTTTCATTTGTTGCTAGAAGATTATGCTAAAGGTGGGAAGATAAATTATTCTTATAATTTGTCGCTGTCCCTGTATAATTATCAATGATTAATGAAACCATTCCTGTTACAGCTATGTCAGCTTATCAAAAATTCTATGAGTTGAAAGGAGATTACTGGAAGGATGCTTCTTTTCTTTATGGACAAGGACTCGTCTATTTTCATTTCAATGCGTATCAATGGTGAGTATCAGAATATGTTCATCACAATTTTCATAGTATTTAGTACACTCTGTATAATTGGCTTTCTTTGAAATGCCATTTACCCTGATTAGAATTTAATGATTTTACTACTACTAGCTGCAATAAATATCGCAGCATCGTAAATTTACCAAAGTGGTAATGTATAGGCACCATAAAACCGTTCCAAGTTTACAAATGCACAGGTGCAATCCACAGGTTTAGGATACAGCATCATAAACATTATCATTATTATAAGCACCTGCAATCTTCTAGCTAAATACAATTTCATACATTCCATTTAGCGCATACCAGCCAGGCGTTTTTAACTTCTCCTACACGACTGGAAGAAGAGAAAAAAAAAATCTTCCCGACATGTACAAGCTTCGGACTCATTTATTTATACAAAGTAACAAGTCCCGGAGAATGTTAGCAAGTCCGTCCGAGAAATTATCTAACCCAGGCTGCTTCGGCCGCGGCTTCTCTCGTGAGGAGGGTGCAGAAGAAGGCAAAAAGACGAAGACGAGGTGGAGAGCGAGCCGAGCCGGAAAAATGTTGTAATCTCCGACGGCGGAGAGTCGCTCACCTTGAAAAGGGGGCGTCGGCCCCAGGCGGGGGTTCGTTCTCCTCTGCGGCTTCGTCGTGCTCCTTTTTTTGCGCTTTTTTAATTTCGCGCGGAAGTGACCCGTCGGTAAGATAGACCGCGGTCGGGTTCAGGGATTCACCTTACCAACGGGGGTGTGGATCGCCGCGGGTGAGACAGATGGCGGGAGCGAGGGGGTTACAAATGCGTTCGGCGCTGTAATTTACAGTTTTGGGTTTATTGATTGCCCTGGCGGATTTGAGAGTGTCGGGGTTGCTGTCTGGTCTTGGTGGTTTTGGAAAATTCTATAGGTTGATTGAATCGCGCGAATTAAATTATTCTTTTCTTCATAAATTCTATTTTATACACTGGCTAATGTCTTAATATAATACCGCTATCGGAAATTCAATATTTATTCGCCCTGAATTCTCTGCTGCAATCACCAATAAAATTATCCAAATCAATCAAATATTTCGCAAGACTTTCGCATTCAGAACGAAACACAATCGTTTGTTTAGCAAAATGAGTGTCTCTTACGTAACGAAGCACCTGGTTTTGTGTGCAGCGAATTTAATGCAGCTTTCTCCAAGCTCACGGTTGTACACTGCACAGAGAGTCATTTAGAAATTGGGTTAGATTCGCCGAGTCAGATTTCCGCGTGTCGAGTGGCTATACCCGATGCATATAGAGAGTAAAAATTCGTGACTCGAGCGCGCGCATAATTAAAGTTCGTGCACACAGACACACACGCATCCCATTGCATATCGGGCTATCAGCTGATCGATTTACGGCCTACGCCGGAATGGGCTTTCTATTTGACCTTACGAGGCTCGTGTGTGTCTGCATACTTCCTGGCTCCTTTTTTGGAGCGAAGGAGCATTACATTACGCCGTTACGAGTTTCGAACGTTAACTTAGGCTGTGGCGTAATCGCTTTTGAAAATTCTACGCTTCGAAAGCAACGTAAATTAGAATTTCACCTCTACTCCAACAAAGTCCGATTGTAAAACAAACCTCGATTTAAAAAAAAAGAATCGTCCATACAGTCCACCCAAACCGGGCCACATCTAGCGCATAGAGTCTCTCTCTCTCTCTCTCTCTCTCTCTCTCTCTCTCTCTCTCTCTCTCTCTCTCTCTCTCGCGTCGAGCCGTTGCAGCAGCGCAGCAAAGGCTGCTCGAGCAGCGAGCTACGTGCCTGGCTGCTGCGAGCGCATGGCGGCTCGCCCCCACGCCCCAAAGGCCGCCGCCGCCGCCGCCGCTGTCGTCGTTGCTGCTTCGAAAGAGCCGACGCAGCGCAAAACACGCCGCCGCCGCTCGAGGGACGCCTGATGTGCTCGTGTGTAGCGGCTGCATTGTTCTGGCGCATAGACCAGAGGCACATACACACACACCCACACGAGAGAGATCGTTGCTTATATAGTCGGGGTATTATTGGCTCTGTGGGGGTGTTGTGTATAGGCAAGGGTTTTGAAGAGGGACGTTTTTTTTTTGGCTGGAGAGTTTTATAGGGGTGGAAGGAATCGCATCGAGCTGGATGTGTTTGGGGATGGGAGTTGATTTGGAAAATGATTTCCTGTGTATACGAATTAGATGTGCGTTTGAGTGAGGATTTTGCGATAATGGCACGCGTTATCCGGTTTTGCTTAGGCCGTGAAATTTGATTAGCTTTACGATGCTGAAAATTGAGCAACGAAGCGATTTTCTTCCCAAAAATTAAATTTTCACGCGAGCACCTATATATCCCAGAAATCGACGTGCGCCGGCTCTCCGCAATACTTTCTAATCGTTAATGCCCCGACAACCATAGCAGCAGAATCTGGCTCGCGCGCGATCGATTTTTCGCAATAATAATGCAAAAGGATCTGCGTGCGGCGCGAATTTGTCGCGCAACTCACACACACACACACATACTCGACTTGTCTCTATTGACACCTCGCGGTATCTATACACCTCACATTATTTCACCACCAGAGCAACAGCCGGATACACTATGCAGTAGAGTTCTCGGTTGCAAAAATATCCCCGCGCGCGAATCGGGTCATCGGCTTCTGGAACGCGCGAACGTAAATATAATCGCGAGTGACGTTTCCAGGACTCGATGTGGTGTGCCCCTTGTCCCTCGATTATATATGCAGCCGAGAGAGTCGCGGGAATTCGTTATTTATAGAGCAGGTTGAGAGATTTTATTTTCATACACTTCTTATAAAGCTGCGGATAATTAATCTCCTGATCGACACCCGATACTCCAAGGCCCCAATCAAAGACCGATATCATTTCCGCACAATAAGACTTCCACCCCGAGAGATGCGGACAATAGCCGTCGCGATCGAAAACAAAAAGAAAACGAAAACCCAAAAGCGACGTTCTATAGTATACACACTCGCGACTTTCCGCTCCAGCACAAACTCCGCGCAAAGAGAGAAGGGAAAAAATATCGATTTCCGCCGCTGCAGAACAGCAACAGCAGCCAGTCTTCTCTCCCTCATTGACCCAGATGAGGAGAGAGGGAGAGAGAGAGAGAGAGAGACTCTTTTGAGAGTACCTTCCTACCTGCTATTCTCACGGCTCTTCCGCGCGATCGTTCTTTCTTTCGACGATGCTTTGTTGCTGCAAGCAGTTTTCAAAATATTCGAATGCAGCTTCTTTCTTTCTTTTCCATTTATATTGTTATTGGTTAAAAATTCGATTTCCTCGATGATAACGAAGAGATACTCCCTTACACACAAAAGAAGGCTTTCAAGGAGTGTCGAGTGTGTAATATCGAGCCCCCGGCATACCTTTTAATCAAATAAAACTCCAAGATCTCTCTGCTCACCTTTCCCCGTGAGTATCTTATCTCGTTTCACGCCGGTTTAGGGTGAACCCCTTGAAGTCGCTCATTTACCCGCAACCGAAGAGCCCTTACAAAAATTATCCTCTCGTTTCTCTCATCTCCTCTCCGTCTGTCCCCTCGCGATAACCCTTCGTCTGATCGTCTCTCGGTCGTTTCCACTGAAAATGATCTCGTCGATTTTTCAATGATCGTCATCGACCGCCTAACGAGAATCTCCTTGACGTTGTCGGCAGAACCTTTCGTAAATGAATTCTCTTCACGGTAGACTGCACCGACCGATGCGGGCCGGATTTTTCTTTCTTTCCAGGCGCGCTTTTATCTAACGGAGAGTTTATTTTGGCAACAGTCGCAAAGTCTGTTAGCAAACAGAGAGAGAGAGAGAGAGAGAGAGAGAGAGAGAGAGAGAGAGAGAGAGAGAGAGAGAGAGAGCCGCGCGTCCGCGGAAACTAGAGCAGGTGGCTCGATACTCGTCTCTTACATCGCAGTACACATACAGCTGCTCTCTGATATCTCGCCCGACGGAGTCGTGTGTTGTACGTAAGGAAAAAAATGTGGAACTTGGCAGCTATGTCGGCTCTGTGTGTGCGCTATACACACTCCGAGTTATCTAACGCGAACGACATGAGGAGAGACTATTTCTGTTATTTCAGCCAGGCTGCACTGAACGACGAAGCGTATAAGACCTATTTTGAGGTTATGTTCGGTGGTTGCGTACGTTTCGGTTGGAAAAATTACGGAAAGTCATCGATCCGTTGGGTCGTGGAAGAAAAACTGCAAGTTGCGCGCGGGTCAATGCGAAAAAGTGTGTTGTTGCCGTGCACACGTGCTCGCTCGCGAGGTGTGCATGCAGCGAGTGTGGCGGGGCTCTGTGACCCAGATCTACCAATCGATACTCCCTGGCCCAGATATTCGCGCGCTTCCTCGGATTCGCTGCGCTATTCGTGCTTTTTTTCACGTTCTTTTTACACGTATATATAAAGTTTTATGTCATTTCGCGGCGATGGTTACTCGCCCCTTTCATTCAGGTTTATCGATCTTTTTTTCTGGTCCCATAACGAGTTTCATTAAAAAACCAGTGTGAATTGAGTTATGGAGCGGGAGTTTGACTTTGCCACTTGCAAAGAGAGTAAATTGTTCGTGATTGAGGTGTTTTTATGTAATGGTTTTGAGTGCATAATTGTGGACGGTTCGAGTTGCGCAGGTTTACTTAGGTTTGAATCGATAGGTTGCATTCTTGTTTGCAAGATTCAGCAGATTGTAGAGTCTTACGTTGAAAATTGTAAAAGTGTCGTTGAAATCAGCATAAGATGAATCTATTTTTGGTGATACCCATCATTTTTGGGATAACAACTGTAAAAAGTGAATTACAGCCAGTTGGTGCACCCATGAGTTTGGATTGGTTGAAATACTTTTTGGAATACGTTTCGTCGAAAACGGAAATATGCAGGATTATATTTTTCATCAATGATAAAGTGAAAAGAGATGATTTTCACATCCAGGAGGTGGTCAAAAACGTCATGAATAACATTTCTGTATTATTGATCAGCTTTAACGAACGTCATTTTTACGATAAGGACTATTTGTTGAGCTTTGTGAATGTCACTAAAAGTCCTACAAAAATGTTGTACTTTTTAACTGATTCTGACGCAAAAGAAAATTATATGCAAAAAACGATTTCTCGTCTTTTGAATAGTTTTCCTTCGCTGGCACGATCTTACATTGTATTTATACTTTTACAAGACTACAATATTGGTTATCTTGAGACGACCTTGCGTTTTGCGTGGAACAACAAACTTCTCTTTTTTTTACCACCGTTGATAACGCTTGAGCTTGATCCAAAATCCAATTCATCATTCATTGTCAAAGGTTTGGAATATGTATTGATAGAAAGGCTGTCGAACGCTTTAAATTTTCGAATAATTGTTAAACCGGTAAATTTAAGTAGAGGTGATGCTACGAGCGAAATCGAGATGTTTCTTTTTATTACACGTATTGTATTTATGATCTCTATCATTATATTTTTAATAGAAATCGTTTTTAAAAAATTAATGTATGTAGCAATATAACTTGCCCGTTATTTTAATATTACAAAAAAATGTAGGAGCTAATTTGATTTGTCATTTTCAGTTTTCTTGGCCAACGTTTTTTTTTACTATCGCCATTACTGAAGTGGTTACAATATTAGCTTTGCAATTGTACAATACAAACAAATTGGTTAGAGCTGTTTTCTTCATAATTATCTTTTTTATGCATGTATACTTAGTCAACGCATAAGCAGTGATCGCATTTTGTACTAGCAATAAATTGGTTCCATCAGGGCTCTAGTGCATTGCAGAATTTTCTAATCATTCAATCAAAAGTATAAAATACAGAAAAATGAGTCTTCTAAGTGTTGTGATATTTATCTTACGTATTCTGATGGTCGTATCTAAATTTGAAATAAAGTATCAAAACATAAACTACGATCAGTTTAATCACTATTCACAATAAATATTTCAGAACATAGATATAAACCGAGTTGTTTTAGTGTTCAACAGCAGTTCAAACGAACGTATAAGTATTATACATAATATTCCAGACTATTTGCACAATCAAAGGAAATTTGGTCACTATTTTCTGAATTTATTTATCGTTCAATGAAAACATTGTTAATTTTTATTCAATACGAAGATCAGGACCATCCTTTACATTTTTTAGAAAAAGGCCCTTTTTCTCATTTAGACACGAACCCCGAACTTTGTCAATCAAAACACTTAATTATTATTCGAGAAAATTATAACAGAACAAGTATTAAGTTAATTTTACACCAAGCACGGAAAAACAAAATTTTAGATTTTACAATTCTTCAGTTGATGAAAAATCATGACTAATTCAATGGCTAAAGTATATTTAATCAATCCATTCCTGGACTATTTTCGGAAAACTGTTTTACTCGTAGCACAGTTTTGTTTCCAAGTAAACTTAATAATATGAATGGTTATTTATTGAATGTGGCTATGATGCATATACCGCCAATTACAAAGGTGAGGTGCAACTTCAGTGGTAACGTAACGTGTAATGTTGAAGGTTTTCAATTTCTTATCCTTGATATAATCGGACAATTTATGAACTTTCGAACAAACATTGTCCCAGTATTTTTTAATAGTTCTGGACCATTCATATACAATGTTGGCTATTTTAATAGCAAAAACCTCGATAAAGCCAAAATCGATCTGGTAGGAACTCATTTGTTTCCTTTGGCCAACCCTAAGCAATTTAACTGGCCAACTAGTGTTATGATTATATTTGACGAACTTCGCGCGTTAGTGCCAGTTGTACAATAACCAATTATAAGACTAAAATTGATAAATATTGTTACCACGTTCTTTTATATTGGTCTTCCCGTTCTCAAAAATTGCTTATGATTTGATCAACAATATTGGAACTTACTTCATCTCATTATGGTTTTTTTAAATATCAGTATTTGTAGGATTCCGAAAAAAATTCACGAAAGAATTGTATTCACGTTAATTATTGTCATAGCTTCTGTCTGTACATCTACATTTATAAATCGACTAATTGGTGTAAGAGTATTAATGGGTGATGAAATCCCGCTAGAAACGCCGGAAGATTTTGCAAAATCAAATTTTTCACTCATGTTTGACCCTACATTTTTATCTAAAATTGTTGATCCTGATGATGAAGTTTTTAATCGCCTTATTAATATAAAAGGTATAAGAAATGCGAGAAATTCGGATTATATCGATAAATTAAGAAAAAATCGAGATGTGATTTGCATAGCTGTCGGATCATGCGCAAATGAAGTAATCAACGAGAAATCCAGCTATATAAATGAAAGAACAATTATAAAAAAAAAAAACAAAAGTAATTTTTTGGTCTGAAGGAAAGAATATAGCATTTCAACATCGTTCACCGTATATTGAAGAAATTAATAGAATTTTATTGATTATAGTACAAAGTAATTTACAGTATTAAGTTGTACAACAAAAGATAATTAGCAGACACAGTTTTGTGAAAGATGAATTTGAAATGAAAGACGAAGAATTGCTTATGCAACTCACATTTGTGTTGGTAATTGGGTACATTATCTCTATTATTTTTTTACTGGTGAATTATTTTCTAGAAAATTCTGTGAAGTCATAATTACGTACAATAAATATTGAATTATTTGTTTGAATATTGCAGCTACATAATAATTCTCTGTAATCGCCCTTATTAAGGGCGAATTATAATAAGTAACGTTTAGAAACTTTTTTAACGTTTAGTAGTTTGTATCCACCCTGGTGATTAAAAAACTTCTCAGTGTAGACATACGTCGCAAATTTAGGGCAGCATGTATCTAAAAATATTCGTTATTGCTCTTCTTTCAAAAACTGTACAAACAATTTTTAAAATTCAACTACGTGAACCTTCTAACAAGTATGATCACTTGTTCGAATCTATTATCTCTTGCCGATACGTAAATAAAATAGTATTCTTGATTGATGAAGATATGAAGGATCAAATTATGGATATGAATTATATTACGCAAAATATACCATATAATTTATCAGTTCTTCTTATTGGTTCTGATACAAAAAAAACAAAGTCTAGAAGTTTTTGGTCTAGATTTTCAAGATTTATTTTTTATTCGATGGAAACTTTGTATGTGATAATGCAACCAAGGAATGATAGAATTCTTAACTTCACAAAACTGAGTTTGTTTTCTCACCTTAAAGCATATCCACAACTTAGCTGCTCAAAATTTTTGATAGTTACTCACGAAATGGAGAGCATCAGAGATATTCAAGCAACCCTACACGATGCTTGGCAAAACAAAATTTTGGATTTAACTGTTCTTCAGGACAGAAAGATAGACCCTTCTTGTATATCAAAGGCCGTATTCCACACTTATAATCCATTCTTCAGGATTTATCACGAGCATTGTTTTAGACTTAGTTCTATTGTTTTTCCCAGAAAATTGCAAGACTTAAATCGATACCCTATCAATGTATTAATAATGGATTTTCCACCAATTACAAATTTAAAATGCGATTACGAACCAAACGTTACGTGTGAAGTTGAAGGAATCGAATTTGATATCATGAAAATATTGTCGCTAACCATGAATTTTCAAATCAATGTTGTTCCTGTATTCTCTAACGCTACTGGACCGTTCATTTATAATATTGGCTACGCTAATGACACAGCTCTCAGGGCTGCGAATGTTGATTTACGTGGAAATCATTTCTTTCCCTTTGAGAATGACGAAACTTTCCATGCAAGAGCAAGTACCATGATTTTGTTTGATGAAATATGTGCAATCGTACCAATTTTACATAATCGCTATTTTAACATAAATCCAGATAAAATTGTTTTTGCAGTTATTGTAATAATGAGTATATGTCTTCTTATTTATGTACTAAAACACTGTCTGAATTTCGAAAAAAAATACTGGGATGTGTTTTATATATTGATAACATTTTTGAACGCTGCAAGTCTCAGAATGCCAATAAGAAACTTCGAACGAATCTTGTTTTTACTAGTCATCATATTGGCACACTTTTTTTCTTCGTTCTTCGTTCGCCAATTAATTGATTTTAAAGTGTCCATAGATAATGAAATACCTCTAAATACACCTAAAGACTTTGCGGAGTCTGATTTATCGGTAGTGTTTAATCATATTTTTATTCCAAAGATTGTTGATCCTGATGATACATTTTTTAATCACCTTATAAATAAGAGTGTTTCAAATGCGGATGATAAAGATTGCATCAATAAGCTAGGAACCAAATTCAATGCGGTTTGCATTACTCACAGAAAGTTAGCAGAATCCATAAATAAGAAAAACATCCGTTTTAGTGGTAACAAAACCCCTGTATTTAAAATAGCAAAGCCGTGCTTTTGGTCTGGCGGGCTCGTTATGGCGTTAGAAATGAAATCTCCATACATCGAACGCATCAATAGTATTTTATTGCTTATAGCTCAAGGTAATTTGTATCATCAATTTCAAGAGCTAAAATCATTTCAGGAGTACAAGTACATTAAAGGCGAATACGAAGCGCAAGATCAAGAGCTTTTGATTCAACTGAGACGCATTTTAATGCTTGGATATATTGTATCGATTTGTATTTTTATCACCGAGTTATTTAAATATTGATCTTAAGTCTATTGTAATAGTACAATATGGATCTACAGTGGCACAAATAAAAATTTTGAAATTCGTTTCAATTTCTACCGACTATTATTAGTTATACTACTGGGTATTCGCATTGCGTTTTATAATTAACATATGCTCAACATTTTTTCTAAGTATAGATAGAATTGCGTAATTTTTAAAATAATTGTTCAATTGTTTTGAACTGTTTTTTATGAGTTCCCGGTAAACGTTCACATTAAGCATAATAAGTACGGCTTCAAATCCTTCACAACGCTTGAAAACTTTTATTGTCTTTCGTGATTCCTAACTATGAAGTATCAGCGCAGACCACGTCTTAAAAGGAAAAATGCATTTAAAAATATTTGTTACTGCTATTCTTCTTAAAACAGTACAATCAATGTTTAAAATTCAATTGCACGAACCTTCTAAGATTTATCATAGGTCTGATCACTTGTTTGAATATGTTACTTCTCGTCGATACCTAGACAAAATAGTCATATTAGTTAACGAAGATATGAAGGATCAAATTACTGAGATAAATTTTATCACGCAAAGTATTCCAGGTAATCTTACAGTTCTTCTCATTGGATTTAATACGCAAAAAACGACGTCTAGAAGTTTTTGGCACAGATTTTCAAGGTTTATTTTTTACTCGAAGGAAACTTTATATGTGGCAATTCAACCAAAGGAAGATAAGATTTTAAATTTTTTAAAAATCATTTTATTTTCTCATCTTCGTGCATATCCTCAACTTTACTGCGCCAATTTTTTGATAGTTACTCACGAAATGGAGATAATCAGAGATATTCAAGCAACCCTGCACTATGCTTGGACAAACAAAATTTTGGATTTAACTGTTCTTCAAGACAGAGAGATAGATCCTTCTTGTACATCAAAGGCCGTATTCTACACTTATAACCCATTTTTCAGTAGTTATCAGGAGAATTGTCTTAGTCCTGGTACGATTATTTTTCCAAGAAAACTTAAGAATCTGAATCAATATCCAATCAACGTATTGATGATGCATTCTCCGCCAATTACAAATGTACAATGCAGTTTTGAACCAAACGTTACGTGTGAAGTCGAAGGAGTCGAATTTGATATAATGAAAATATTGTCGGAAACCATGAATTTTCAAATCAACGTTATTCCAGCATTTTTTAACGCTTCTGGACCATTCATTCCTAATGTTGGCATGGTTAACGATGCAAGTTTGAAAGCTGCTAATATTAATATGTTCGGGAATCATTTTTTTCCTTTTGGAAATACTGATACTTACCACGGAAGGGAAAGTGCCATGATTTTGTTTGACGAGATTTGTGCTATAGTACCAGTTTTACGCAACCGCTCTTCTGGCATAAATCCGAATAAAGTTGTCGTTGCAGTACTAGCGATAGTCAGTTTATGTCTTTATATTTATGTCGTAAAACACTGTCTCAATTTCCAAAAAGAATACTGGGATGTATTTTATATTTTGATGGCATTTTTTAATACTGCAAGTCTTCGAATGCCATATAGAAATTTCGAAAGAATCTTGTTTCTAGTCATTATTTTTTTGGCGTCCATTTATTCTTCTTCATTTCTTCATCAATTGATTGATTTTAAAGTATCCACAGATGAAGAGATACCCCTTAACACACCTAAAGATTTTGCACAGTCAGATTTATTGCTCATGTTTGATCATGTATACATTCCAAAAATAGTCGATCCTGATGATGCTATTTTCAATCACCTTGTCAATCTGAGCGTGTCAAATGCGGATGATAACGATTGTTTTAATCAACTAAGAACCAATTTAAATGTTATTTGCATAACTCAGAGATCATACGCGGAATCAATGAATAAAAAAAACAATAGTTTTTTTGGCAACGAAATTCCTGTGATCAAAGTAGCAAAGCCGTGCTTTTGGTCTGGAGGGTTGACAATGGGGTTTGAATTGAAATCTCCATATATTGAACCTATGAATAATATTTTGTTACTTATATCTCAAGGCAATTTATATCATCAATTTGAAGAGCAGAAATCTGTGCACGAATACAAATATATTAAGGACGAATATGAAGCTAACGATATTGAACTTTTGATTCAACTTCGACGTACCTTGATTTTAGGATATATTTTGTCAATTTGTATTTTTATCACCGAGTTATTTTAATGTTGACCTTGAATTGAATGCAATTGTGGTGCATGAATAAAAACACTGAAACTTATATATTTTTTTTTATTTTCAAACAATATTGAATCAAAATTCCTCCTGCTTTACATTTACTTGCTAAAATAGCAGTATATATTTTTTACAATTATCTTCTAATTATTGCAAACTCCCAGTAAAGCTTAAACTGTACTCTAATTATACAAATAATTTACTTTTGAAGAGATCTCAAGCCTCGATAACGTCACTCAATAGTTAACAACATACTATGCGCTTTGAAAACCCAATCTATGAAAATTGCACAATTAATGATTTAAGCACTTGTACAGAACAAGACTCCACCTTGTAAAAAAAAAAATAAATACAAAAATAAAAGAAAATACACACAAAAAATTCTGAGAAATGAATTCTTTTTCTGCTTGACTAGCAAACATCCAGTTATAGTATCCTGAGAGCGGGTCATCGACGTGGCAATGACCACAAATCCAACAAAAACTCATATGTCCGATAAGAGACCTTCCAAAGCAAACCTACCGAACAATCGCGCGTCGTTCCACAAAAATCGCTTATCAGCAGCCAATAAAACCTCAACCCTCACTTGTTCCGCGACACCTTACCGGTCGTCGCGCGAGGCTATCTTCGTCAGAGGTCTTTGCCTCATTATACGCCGGTAGCTCCGGCACAGCCAGAAACTAGTATAGAATCGTTCGCTGCTCCCTCTTCTGGTCTACACGTTGAGGACACGAAGCGAGAGAGATCGTTCGAGGCGAGGTCATGGTCAGCGGCTTGAAGCTGAAACCGAGAGTCAACAAACTCCGTGGACGACGTCGGAGCTGATGTGCCCGTATTATGTATTAACGCGCGCGAGCGAGGACTGCCCGAGGAATTGTCGTGAAGAAGCGAATGAGTCGGGACGCTGACCTCGGCTTTTTTGTCGAAGCCTCGCGCGGTGAGTCGCGGTGCTCTGCGGGGTCGTTGAACGGGTGACAACCGCTCGATTCGTGACCGTTA
Organism: Nasonia vitripennis; assembly: GCF_009193385.2. Lineage (NCBI taxonomy): Eukaryota > Metazoa > Arthropoda > Insecta > Hymenoptera > Pteromalidae > Nasonia > Nasonia vitripennis. The sequence goes on along the minus strand of NC_045760.1, from coordinate 31,136,678 downwards.
ATTTTCATGTGCGCCTCTATATGCTCGCGGTCAATTTGATTCTCTGGCATTGAAAGCTTTCGGCGATAAAATATTTCGTGTCGGCTCAAATAATCGAAGAATGTCGCGTTATCTTATCACTGCTCCGATAACCTTGAAAATTTGTGTACACGTATCGTTAATTAGCGGAACACAGTGTCTATCGGCATCAGTGGTTTTTATTGCCTCGATTAGCATCTCTTACAACTCCCGCAGGCATCATCATCGTCCGATCGTGAAATTTAAAAGCCATTTACCAACAAACGAAATACAATTTCCACAAAGTGTCGTGCTAAACGCATAAATCCAACTGGCGAATCTCCATGTCCCACTAGTACACGACCTCACCCAAACAACATCAGTCTTCCTGCTTCAGGGGCACGCGACAATTGCGCCCACGCAATCCGTCGACTCTCACTCTTTCTCTCTTTGTTTCTCTCGGCAAAAATAGTTACCGCTCGTGTTATTTATAGCCGCGTAGCCGTTACTTATACTCACATACACACACACACATACACACAGACACACTCAAGTTTACCTGCGGAGGCTTCGATGAGCGATCGTCGACTTCCGGCTTCGGTGTTGCATAAGCTGGGTCAGCAGCGCTAGTTCAGTGATTCCGCGCGATGTGTCGAGGCCGCGTGAAACGCTTCACGTGGGCCGCCGACTCTCTTGATGAATCGCTGCTTTTGAAAATGGAAAGTCGGCTTCTGTTGCGGCGATGTGTAATGGATTTGGATAACATGTATTTTTGAAATATTGCGACAACTGAAGTTTCACTCGAAATGCTGAATGCAGTTGTGTGCGGACGATTAAGGAAAAGTATGTACTAGAAAGTTAAAAAAACTACAAGGGTCGGAATGTTAAGAAACATCTTTAAACTTGGTGCTGGTAATGGTGCATCTAAACGACTGCTAACTAAAAGTTTGAATACTCATCTTGTTATTCATAGACGCAGAGTTTATTTTGTGTGTAACTGCGTAGAAAACGCAGAAGAGGTTACGAGAGTATTTGCATAAGTCATATTCTCGTGACGATTCAATTTTGAATAGAAATCGAGCAAACATGCAGATATCCTCTGTGAAACTCGCGGTTTTTTTTCGTTCATACAGTATTTTGCGTGTGGTTGTGCGTACACGTCGAAAATAAATCATTTTATACCAATCGAAATCAATTAGTTCGGTTCGCGAGGCTGGTACAAAGCGATTTGCCCCGGCGCTTATCACGATTTTTATCTTTAATTGGCTCGAGCAATCTTATCATATATTTCCTGCGCATCGATAAATTCGAGTTTGACTTGGGCTTACGCTCTGAAACATTAATTATTCCGATGATCATATTGTACCCGAGTAACATACCGCGTCACGAGTACACGTTTCACGAAACTATGCTTCGAGATCTGAATCATCTCATTGATGGCGTACTTTTCCGCATGCGTAGTATTGACAGAGCTGATATCTCCAACTTTATGTACACACAATCCACCAGCACACACAGTAGTACTAATCGACACATTCTTTTTTCTTCACAAAAAATCTCCACCGCATCTGATTAAGGCTGTCCCGTCTACTCACATAACTCAAAAAATAGCCCTGATTACGCACGTCCCTCGACAATCGAATCAGCCCTCCGGATTCCTAAGAAAATCACGGGTCCCTCGCAAAAAGCTCTCGACGCGCGTCTAATCCTCCCGACGCCCAGATCCGTTCACTCGGACACACGACGTCACATATAGCGGCGGGTTGTCGAGCGTCCAATCGTCTGGCGCCACGTCAGTGCCTGCCCCCGAGACGCACCGAATCTGCATCTGAAATTCTCGCTCGGTACGGCAGCATCCACGTAGGATCGGCCCTGACGTCACGCGCGCGAGAGCGCAAGCTCCGCGCGGGAGTTTAACGACCCGCGCTCCGAGTTCAATACACCGCGGAGAGCTGAGAGAAACTGGGAAAGTGCGTGAGGAAGAATTGAAAGTATATATAGGCGTGTATGGGAAAGCGAAAAATGGAGCGGCATGCGGTATCTGGAACGGGAGATGATCGGTCAGGTGCGCAGGCTTGACGCGCTGACTTTGTGGGATCTGATATGCTTGGATTGGAAGTTAAATCAAATCTCCTCAAACTGGTTCGATACAAAACTCTGGTCTAGCACGCGGAAGAAGGGTTAAGCCTCGCAACCCTATAGCAGTGTGGAGAGGGAATGCCGAATAAAGCCACTGTACCGAATCCCATATCCCACCGTCGTCTCGAACTTCGGACGAGGGGCAGAAAGAGAGAGAGAGTTTTTTTTCATCGCAAAGCGAAGGGTCCTTCAGAGCTCGGTCATTTAAACGCGCAGCACGCACACGATCCTCAGACTCGGCTGCGCCGCTTCTTTTTTATTATTTACCGAGAGCAATACTCCCTTTTTTTCGCCAGCTGTACATAGACTTCTGCGGTCTAAAATCGCCCGACGATTTTCGGGAATATACGACTGACGTGCCCTGCATTTCCAACTCGAAAATATCGGAATAATTCGATGAACCCCTGTCAGACCTTAAAAGTCGACGTAACCATCTCGCTCCGAATATTTATACGTAGTGTATTTTTAACACCCGAAATTTCCCTGTGCCACGACGATGAAAAAAGCGAAAAGAGTTGAGAGAAGCGCAGCGGAGCTGGATTCAAAATTAGAACACCGATGCGGCATTCCGCGCGCGCTGCATGTGTGAACGAAAAAGAATTAATTATGCGCGAGGGCAGCTTCGACAAGGAAAGTAGCTAACGCGGCGCTTGGTTATTCTTAGCTTATATACCCCCGACTCCGTCGCTCCTTGTGTTTGTTGCTTTTTTGGGCGAATCTTCTTCTTCTGGACGTGTTGCTTTTTGCATACTGGTCGCGCTTGGGACGGCTTCGAAGAGAGTAAATGTATGTAACACCATTAGCTTCTCGAATTCAAATTTCGGACATAACAAACGAAAATTTTACAAGCCACTTGCTACACAAGCAATATCGCCCGAAAGATAAAACCGAACGAGCCCTTAGATCCTTTGATCCTCTCGAGAGTCCGATCAAGCGTTAAAAACCCATCGGCCGTGGCTGTATTATATTATATACCCTACACACACTCACACAGTCCCCCTTTCACCTCTTCAAAAGCCAACGACTGTCGCATGCACTTGAGCGATGTCCGGCGACGATAAAGGGCGCGCCGGCGCGCGATGAAGACGTTTTACGCGGAAGCCTTTCCTTTTTTTTTGCGACGTGTGCCACGCGCGGATCCGATAAGCACGTGTGTGCGTGCGAGGCTTGTACAGGTTGTGCGGAAGGTGCTGCTTCCTTTTTAAACGCCGCGACGATACGGGACTTGATTTTTATTGAGATAAGGCGATGGTTGTTGGCGGCTTGGGGTTTATTGAATTGGTGGGAGGTCCGGTGTGTTAAATATTAATCAGTACTGAAAAAATGTTTCTACAGACATAGAACAGAAATTCATTACTACTTCGGACACTTTTCTCTCCAGATCCAATTTACACCGCACAGAGCAATCAAGCCAGTAAATCGATAGTAAACAACAAAGGAGCAAAGCGACATTCAAATTACAACACACTCCGGAACGGTAATCAACGTTTTTATCATCCGCGAAATACCTCTCTCTCTCTCTCTCTCTCTCGGTCTTTAATTGAATGAACACAATTCGATCCCAGCACCTGATAATCCCCGTCTAAGCTCTGGCTCACTCGACAAGGATAGTCCGATAAAAAAATCCCCCGCAATGACGAAAAAGTCGCGATTTAAACGAAGCAAAAAATGAAACGCGTATATTAGTATAGAGCGAAATCGGTCAACGCCTCTGAGAGAGAGTATACGTATATGACATAACTTCGATTCGACGTGATGTAAGCGCTATAATACTCGAGAGAGAGAGAGAGAGAGAGAGAGAGAGAGAGAGAGAGAAAGTGTCAAGGACACGACACGACGTACACTGCCATCGCTTCTGCCCGACACACTTTTTTTTCTTTCGACGAGGCTAATCGCCCGGCGTAGGTCAGTAACTGTATTAAATGCCTTCTGTGTGTGACTAATGGTGGGAATTTATACATCAGATCATATCAGATCAATATATTTATTTACTCAGTCTTATAAATAAATACCCTAACCTCGTCTTTCGCATACCTCTCCTCCTCAAAACTACAAAAAACAAAATACAACTAAATCGATTCCGCGTAACGCGAGTAAAACCTCTCGCGCACGTGCACCCGCACGTTTATTTTCCCCCTTTGTCCTCTTCCTCTTCGGTTAAAGCAACGACTAACGCATTATACTCCGCGGCGACTTGCTCGTGTATATATATATATATATATATATATATATATATATATATATATATATATATATATATATACACTCGTTTTGCTCTCTCTCTCTCGGCTCGTCTCTCTATAACCTTACGAGAGAGCTTGTTTCCTCTCTCTCCCTTTTCCTTGCGCGCATAGAGGCTCGCGCAATTTTAGAAGAACCGTTACGCAGTCTCGCGCGCCGAGGCTGGCCTTTTCCAACCCAAGTGTATACCTATAAGTATATACACAGACTAAGGCGAGACGAAGAACGGAGAGTGTAGACGTGGTATGAGGGAAAAGGTTTATTGAAGATTTACGGAGGGAATGGAAATTTTTGTTTGCTCAGGATGCTGTGCGCTATGGGAATTATTTTTCCTTCGCCTTTTTTTGCGAGCGGTTCTGACGCGTGCTGCACGAAGTTTCCGCAAAGTGTTTTCCTGTTAAGGAGACTTTTTGCGTTGGAAAGCTTAGTTCGGCTGAAATCGATATCCGAACAATAGTTTATTTTTCAACCACCAGCCCTAAAAGCCTCGATAAAAATCCTCGCGCGCGAGCATCTCGAAAGCCCGTAAAAAAAGTCAAAGCCACACGCGTATATGCGTGCGCAGAAAGAAGGCCGTTAAAGGGTTACGCGCGGGTGTGGGCAATAAATCCGCGGGAAAAATCGAATCGCCGCAAAAAGCCGATGAGCGCGAATTTTACGATCAACGCTCGCGCGCGCAAGGGCTTAACCGTAAAAAATGTGCAGCAGTACCGACGAGGCTTGTATTCCTTTGTCTCTCTATACTCTGGAGCGTTTTGATTTTGCGGTGAGTTTTGATGGTCAAGCTTGCGGTTTCTGAGTAATCGCGGACGTTATAAGGGATGGAATTTTACTTTGGTATATGGATAATAATTGAGTGTCGTCCAATTAAATAATTGCGCGTCGTATACTTGGGCTTAGTTAGAAACGAATTTATGGCTCCTAGTTTTGCGCGCAGATAGTACCTTAGAGATAATGCTCGCAGGATAACGTAGCGCGCGAGTACAGGTTTTGCATTAAGGACTCGCCTTATTTACACCAACAGGTTTGAATCCAGTATACCCTGTCTAACGCTATTTCTTCTGAAAATATTATCCTACATGTGCATCCGCTATACGCAAATTGCAACACACTACTCTCGTAATTGAATTAGCCGCCGTCGGCTATGAAAATCTAAGCTCGTCCCATTAGCTCCTAATTATACAAAGTTGCAAGCGTCGTCTCTATTTTTAAACCTCGCCAGAAGCTGGAGAGTAAAAAATTACCTATAAATACAAGCATCGACATTAACGTCGATGACTCTCCGCCGTAAGCGCTCGGCAATAATCGCGACGCAGAAGGAAAACTCTCGCGCGCATAATGCAACTCTCTCTCTCTCTCTCTCTCTCTCTCTCTCTCTCTCTCTCTCTCTCTCTCTCTCTCTCTCTCTCTCTCTCTCTCTCTCTCTGTCTCTCTCTTATGGATCGACAGGTCTGAACGTCAGCGGCACATAACTGTACCCACGTTACATCGTGTTCACCTTGTATCTCTTAGTGTATACGCGTATCCACTCTCGGGACTAATAAGTAATGGCTCTCGTAATGACACACAAAGCGTCGGCAGACATCCGCCACTAATGAAGGATCGAGCGTTTCAAAAAAACAATCCGTGTCCGTAAACTCTCTCTCGGACGAGTGGAAGAAAAAAAAACTAAAATAGCGAAAGGCCTCGCGAAGAAGGAAGATAATCGCTCTCACGCAGCCGATCAAAGGACGATAAGAATTCCAAGCTCGCGGAGCAGCAGCAGCCAAAACTCTTCCCCCGAGGCTGCACGTCGGGCGGTGGCTAATAGAGCGCATGCGCGACTTCCCCCACTACTGCTCCCTCTCCGCCTATACCCATCCTCTGTCTTCCCCTTTCTCCTCTCGCCTCGATCTCTTTGCTTTCTTTGCTCCCAGCCGTCGAATGAATCGTTCCTCTCGTGCTCGAGCGGTTATTTCGGGAGATATTGCAGTTTAAAAGGGCTCATCCTCTCGCTTCGCTCTTTTATGCAGCGCCAAATGTGTGCTACCACTGATGCGTCAATCACCGCTGTTATCGGGCTTTGTTTCGCACGTTCTAATTCGACGTGGACGTGACTACCTGTGTCTACGTTGTACACACCGCTGCACAGTATAGAGGCATTATCAATCATCCGCTCAGCTATTACCCGTCTTCCTCCACGTCTCTCTCTCTCTCTCTCTCTCTCTCTCTCTCTCTCTCTCTCTCTCTATCTCTCTCCGCGGCGTTTATGTGTCGCGCTATCGTCACCCACGCCGTAGATTTATCTGTGTCTCTAGGGCTCGTTCGATTCAATCCTTCCTTTTTCCAATCCAGACGGCGCGATCCATCTCAAAAATCCTCTCCCAATAAAAATCTACAGTGTCCGATCAATCGCGTTTATCGCGATCATCGAAATGTTTCTTTCCAACTCTCACTATCACCACGCTGGCTTCGCTCGCTCTCACCCTCGTATCAATACTCCTCCCCCCACCACAGCACACCAGTCTCTCTCTCTCTCTCTCTCTTTACCTCGGGCTTCGGCCGCGAGTATACATAGCGCTCGGTGCGTTCCCCTCTCCTCCAACCGAGCAGCAGCAACAGCAGCAGCGGCTCACCAACACACAGGCGCATATATGCGCGAGCTCTCCTTCCCCTGCGCTCGCGGCAGCGGAGTCTCGCCGCGAGAGAACGCCGCCGTCGACCCTACGCGCCCTAGCTCGCTCGCGTCAGTCGCGCGAGAGCCTTCTGCGGGGGAGGAGCTTCTCGCTCTCTCATTCACACGCTTCTGTGTGTGTTTCTTTTACACACACACAGAGAGACGAACATTACTCGAGACTGTCTCCTTTTTCATCGCATCGATCGTCAGTGTGTCTCTCGTAATATCGTACACGTAGATTCGCGCGAGTTCAACAATCTACTACATGTACATCCACTGCCAACGCTCCTCCCCTCGTCACTGCCGTTATATAGTCGATGCACACGCGCCCGTGTATACCCATGTCTATGCGCGGTTGTGCGGCTATATGTAGGATTTAGGTTAGAAATAATAATATGTAAAATACGAGTGTGTTCAGTGTGTTCATCGATGTAACATCGAGATTACGTATTATTCAGTGAAACAAGTGAGATTTTGTTGTTAATTTCTTCACTCGCCCGAGGATCTCGCGAGTGCCTGTGCTGTGCCGACGTAGAAAGAGAGTCAATGTGGGAGCTTGTACTTTAAATTCCACAAAGCCGATGACGACAGAGAGCGCTCTACACTGCGGATGGTGATTTAAATGGTGAGCACGAGACTCGCGTCTCTCTCTCTCTCCCTCGACTGCAAGTGTGTTTACTCGGGCACTTTTGTAATTGCCGGGCTTTTAGAAGCGTTTGCTCAACGAGAGACTCCGTGCCCGTAACGCAAAATATCGTCTCTTCAAAAGCACGTGAAAAATCGTTAAAACGCACGAGTATAGTGCTGTCATCGGGAGCACGTGATTACTCAGCTTCTTTTTCCAGGAGATATATAAACGCGACGTGCATGTCTGTGTGTGTACACCTCTGAGCGGCGGTCGTTGCTCTCGAACGCGCAGGTGAATCTTTCTCTCTCTTTCTCTCGCCGCGCGCGCAGAGCCCAAGAGAGAGAGAGAGAGAGAGAGAGAGAGAGCTCGACCTCCGAAATGTTAACGTGATCGTCTCGTTGTCGTGGAGGAGAGGACGTAACGGTGAACGGACTTTTTGACTTTTTTTCTCTCGCGCTGCGCTGTGAAGGATTTTGCATAGTGTTATATTTCGCTTTTTGGTAACGACCTTCGAAGAAAATACTTCTAAGTCTCCGAGAATTAAACACATCCTAGAATCCAGTCGGACGATTAAATTGGGGCAATCGTCACGCCCCCCTCTAAATCCCTTCGAGCTATCCTTCAATACAATAACTCTCTCATCCTTCCAGACGCGCGTCTCTCTCGTATACACACACACACACAGCCAAACAGACACAATAAACCACGAGGTATACGTGTATTCCGGCGCCTAGAGCCACAACAACAACCACAGCCTCCAATCAGCGCGTCGCGACACGCGAACACACACAGACAGCCGTGAAATTCCCGTCAATTAGCCCAATTTCGTTATTCGAAAAAGGTGGAACAGACGCGCGCGGGCTGCCCTTTGATAATAAAACCACACACAGATGCAAGAGCGGCGCCGACCAATTTGCCTAATTCCAGCTTGTCTTGTCACGCTAGTAATCGAAAATTTTGCCAGAACCAAGCATCAACTACACTGAAAATCCCGTTAAACTCGCTGGTATTTTTTTCCCGCAAACTCTCGCCTTCGCGGATCAGCTTAATCGCCGGCGATCTCGAGGCTCGCGCGCGTAAACGCTGCGCTACACGCTTACTCGCGCGCATTTCAATACGGTGATTATCGCCCCTCGCGACTACGACGACGACGACGACAACCTCGCGAGACTTGTTGCATTGACCCACTCGCGGCCGAGGGCAAGACTTTACTTCTTTTACGAGCCGTGCACGCGCTCTCAACTGGAGAATGTATAATAGTGCAAGTTGGTATTATTCGTTCTAAAAACAATCTTGCGTTTTTGTACTTATACCTCGTCCTTGGCTTTCTTACTCTTTTTTTGTTATTTAGGATGATTTAGAAAAGTCAAACGATGTCCAGCGATGAAAAGCGGGTCACGTGTGTGCAGATGCGACCTGCGGGCTAATTATGAGCCGTAATTACCGGGTGGACGAAAATAGAGTCTAATTGTCCTCCTTTTGGCTGTCTTTCGTTCTTACGTGAAACTTCAAATGGTTCGCGTTAGCTTTGAGACTGTTTTCCTTGTTTTGCTGCCGCTTGAAATGTCACTCCAGCGCTTTGAGAGTCTTATTTCCGTCGGATAAACATCCTCGGTAGTATCTAGATTTTATCGCGCACAAAGTTTCGATCAATTCCAGAGCCTGACATTGAATATATCCAAGATAAAACTCGCGAGAGTCACGTGATCAGGTGTGTCGCACACTTATAAACGTCAGCCTTTTTGCCTTGATTCTTTTTGCAGCTGCTAAAAATTTTTTACTTCTTTTTTCGCGTCACTTCTGGAATTCCGTGAGTCTGCACATTTTGCTCGCGTATACGATAAGACACGACACCTCGAGTTATCATCCACAATACAGAACTTGCCTCCAGTATACACAAAGCTATCGCGTAGTCTTAATATTTCCGGGCGAGATTAGGCTTATCTCGGGGATGTCTATGCGTGAGCGGCATTTAATTTTTGTGTTTGTATTGGGGGGGGGGGGGTGAAATTTCGAATCGTATAGTATATTTCTAGTTTTTAACGAAGCGAGCGATTAGCGAAATTTATACCTGACGGGCTGACTTTTATCGGGGATGAATCATCGGCTAATTGGGAGTAAAACATTGAAATTTCGAGTCTTTCAACGACGCAAATTTCGGGCTGTAAAACGCTTTAGTGCTTTAATCGATGAAATGTAACTATCCCAGTTTAATGCGTCGTCATAACCGTTTTCTTCTCTTTGTTTCAGGTGAGTAACCGACTTTCACTTTCGTCCACATTAAGAAGCTTCGGTATACGCCGTGAGTACACAACAGAAACAAAAATACCACAAATCAATATTCATCAGGCCAACTATTAATTACCCTATGCACACATCTCGCTGATTTCACATACCAATTAACACGCGTCTCTTACACCACACGCTTACGCGATTCAATTTTCCGATAATTAATTACAAAGCTGCAGAAGCGCATAAAAGGTCCGAGAAAAGGAATGCACATGTAAAGGGTCGATGAACCTCTCGTATACGCTACTTTTTGCGTAATTCGCTCTGCAGTAACGAACACACGTCATCGGCGCGTATTAGTGAAGAAAAAGAATCCCGATCAACTGCAATACTCTCGTCGATTTCCGCGGGGGCGTCGAACGCTCGGAAAAAGGAAATGCCTCTTCCGCTCACCTCTACGCGAAGGCGTAGCGAGCCTTTCGAAAGGTATAGAGAGAAAAACTCACTCGCGCGCTTCTCTCCTTTGGAATTGGTAATTGCAAGCGTAGAGACTCGTTAGCGATTCTCATATGCGCAGACTCGCCGCGGATGCCCTTTTTGCCAGAGATGATGCGCGTGGGAGGTGCATCGCGGAGAGAGATTGGCGGGTTTAGTCATCTTTGGGATTTAAAGAAATCGAGTTTTCCGTTCGTAAGAAAGTTCGTTTCATTTAAAAAATCGCGCTTTAAATCCCTCCGCGAATTAAACACACTGCGCCAGTCATTATCAGTCCCTCGTCATTACGAAAACAGGCGCGTTATCAGAGCCAGCGCAAGAGAAAAAAAACTCACAGTCCTCCGGTCGCGTGTGTTCATTAAATAAATCAAGCTCGATTAATTCGCGGCGTCGCGACTACTCTTTTTTATTCTCTCTCTCTCTCTCTCTCTCTCTCTCTCTCTCTCTCTCTCTCTCTCTCTCTCTCTCTCTCTCCCGTCGCTTGATTAAATTAATCGATTTTCGCGCGCCGGCTGTGCCTATACACACACTTCTCTCTCCCGATAATATGTATTGCGACGCGCGACCGGCTTTTCATTATTGGCGCTAATTTAATTCCATTGATTCAGTGTTAGTTTATATATTCGGTTAATACGGAATGATCAATGTAGAGCAGCCGCGCAGTATCGGTTGAACTTCAACCCCTGCAATAAATCACACGGTTTCCAGAACACCCGAGATTTCCGCGTTTCCTGGTAACACGCTATTCTTTCAGCTACTTATCGGAGCCAATTTCCGTCCTCGATTGTTCCCGAGCACTCGGCTAAATCCTAATAAAAGGCCTCCAATAAGACGCCCATAATCATCAGCATCTCTCCTGCACCCTCGTGTGTGCACGCGTGCGTCCCTTGTACTCCTTTTTTAAATGTCGCGCTCTCTCTCTCTCTCTCTCTCTCTCTCTCGTACACATCACCCTCGACTCTATCTCCCCGCGGGAGTCGCGACTAATTAAACGGGGGCTGCTGCTACTGCTGCGTTCTCATTTATTTCTTTTGCGCGTAATAATGTCGCCGAGTAGAGGGATGACGTTTTACACGCTGAGGCCAATTTTTTCGGGAGGAGATGCGCTGCACTTTGCTTTTAAATTTTCAAAAATTCACGAAAGACTATCTCCCCATCTAAATATCTCTCCAAAGCGCGTATAATCTGCGGCATTCAGCGAAACAAAAAAAAATCCCATCCCGATTCCCCTACGCACGGAACCGATCCCAGCGAAGAAAAAAACCCTCAACACAGGCCGTATCCCCAGGGCAAACAGATCTCTCAAGCAAAGCGTCCGCTGCTTCGTCGTCTCGCGCTGCACCTGAAGCTCAGCCATCCGCGGCGAACCTCTATTCCACTCTAATTCCGTCCCCTTCCCTCAACAGTTCCTCCTTCCCCTTCTCCCTTTCTCTCTTCTTCTTCTTCTTCCCAAAAAAAAAAAGAAGCAGAAGAAGAAGAAGAAGACTGCCTAACCAAGAGAGCAAAAGAGCCGCAGCACACAAACGCACGTGATACTTGCATAGGTGAACCCGACGGCAACACGCATGCCCGCCGGTAGGTCAGAGGAGAAGGAGGAGAGAGAGTCTCTCTCGGAGTAGGGATGGAAGGAGGAGGAAGGCGGATGATACCGAGAGCGGCGCACACTACACCCGCTCTCTCTGATGGTGTGTATATGCGCGAGGAGAGTCCGGACGTTGAACTCCGCGGAGCGTATAGTCTCTCTCTCTCTCTCTCTCTCTCGCTCGCTCGCTCGCTCTTTCAGGCATGCAGCGGCACATAATTCGTCGGAATGAAATCACAAGCGAAATTTCCATTGATTCCTGCCCCACCGCCGCCGCGATGAATTATTCAGGTTGTCGGGGATCGAGTTGTACACTAGCCATATACACGTCGTCTACGAGAAGTTCGGCGCCTTATTTGTCCGTTAGGCGCATGATCTCTTTTTGCCTCTCGCGGATTTATCGGGGGATTGTGTCTTTTTGCTGACTACGAGAGCTTGGAATGCGCGAACCTGCTGCCGGCGCTGGTCGTTTACCTATATGCAGTCGCGATCGAATCGTATACAACGTCATCGATCGGAATGTCGCCGCGCGCGGGAGAAACACAGTTGACCTCTGTTCAACGCTCACAGACTCAACACGATATTTTCTTATGGCGGTGGACTATCGGATTACCACACACAGTAATAGCGCTGGAATCACACTCTCTCGAAAAGTAATTTCGAAGATTAAGAGAAAAGCGCATCACTCTCTCTCTCTCTCTCTCTCTCTCTCTCTTTCCGGGTGTACATACAGGGGGTGAGAATTAGTCGGGGCTACGAGATCAGCTCGCATCAATTCCAGCAACTCTCCTCTCGCTCGCTCCGAGGAGAAAAATTGCCCAGACGTCTCGGGCTGTTTTTGCGCGCGCGGGGTTACTCGAGATCCCGCTGAATAATACACAAGCGCGAGAGAACGCGATAAGATTTTATCGTAATTGCTCCCGGTGCTTCGGGAAAATTGAGGCTATTTTTTATCGCAATAACGTATACAATTCACGCAGAGAGCTCGCACTCGGCGTGTATGCACGTCTAATTCACTCAGGCGCGTCGTCCTCGCGCTCTCAAGGTCGTCTCTCTCGCGTTTTTTCCTCGGCCGGCCCACCTTCGCTAGTGCGTGTGTGTAGGGGAGAGGAAGAACTGGACGCGTGTGTCTAAAAATAGACGAGAGGTTCTCGCGAAATTATTCGAAGCGTCGTGCAGCGTAGCATCCCCTGATGCGCAGAAACAATATTTGCTCGTTTATACAGTGTGCGAAGATTGATAGAGACGCGCCGTTATACACACTGTATACACGGACGGATTGGAGGCCGTAATAAAGAGCCGAGAAGAAGAAGGAGGAGGAGGTTCGAGGGAGTTTTAGGAGTGAGTTTTCGCGTCTGCGTCGAAGCAGTGCGCTGGTGACCCTGAAAGTTCAACAGCCCCTTTCTCTCCCTCTTCTCTACCCCCACCTTGTCTGTGTGTGCCTTTTTGTGTGTGAGGCGGTGAACCTAACGTTTAGGCGGGGGCCTCAGAGCGGGACAAAGGGGGACTAGAGCTGCTGCTGCAGTTTTGCTGCTCCGTTTTTTGGGTCCCGTCGGTATCTGCGCGCTGCTCGAGCACTGAAAATTTTAATTCTTGCCTGCTGCTGCTGTTGCTTCGAGGCGGTTGTGTGATGGTTTTATTTTGTCCAGGGGATGTGATTGATGCTGTGGGAGAGACGCTGCGCGTTTTTTCGGGGTTTACTAATACGGATTTCGTTGTCGTTGATGATGAGGTGACGTGGACGTGTTCATTAAAAAATCGTTAGCTATATTTACATGAATTATTATACGAGGCATCGATTGAATTCAGCTCTAGGGTCACTACTGCGTCAAAGATAGTCTATAAACAGCGAGCTATTACTATCGGCGTTTAATATACATATACATCCGAGTACAACGACTCGCGGTAAACACACGCCGCCCATTGTGTTCTCTCTTCGAGCTGCTATAAAATTAAAATCATTCCCACTGAAAGATTCATGCAAAGCAGCAGAGAGGCAGAAAATAAAAATCCCTCTTCCATTCCATTCCATTATTAAGCAGACCTGCGATCGCCCCACACACAGTAAACACACGCGTCGTAAATGACCAGAGCTCGAAATAAACCTTATTATACTATATACCCATCGCGAACAAAAAAAAATTCTGTTACGGCACAAACACACGTCCAATCAACGAGACTCGCCGGCGCGCCAAGTGCACATGCAGACCGCGTCCTTAATCGCGCGTTTCCGGTGTGCTGCGCCGGCTCTCTTCCTGCTGCTGTGTATACTCTTTCTCAGCGTCAGCTGATGACGAAGAAGACGCGACTCGAAGGACGAGGCCTTCGCTCGAGCGCTCGACTTATTACAGAGTTTTATACGCTTCGATTTCGTCCGAGGAATAAAGGGCTGCGCTATAGTGTAACGTTACAGTCGTCGCGGATTGAGTCGCGCGTGCGAGACATCAGGTTAGGAAAAAAAAAACGAAGCGAAGCATCTCGCATACGGAGCGAGAAATCCGAGCGCGAATATAAGAGAAAAAGCAGCCGAGTCGAGCCTCCGGCCCGAGTATATAGTACAGTGCACGTATATATAAACAGCTCACTCGCGCGACACGTAATCAGCCGGGGCTTACGTCAGCTCGTATATACACACTCCCGTCGCGCTGCTGAAGCTGACGACAACTACGGTATGTGTATCTCTCTGGCCTCGATGACGCTATTATTGTTGTATCGTTATACACACGACACGAGCGGCGTTTTGCGCTTTACGATCTGTTGAAAGTCGTGTATCCACGCTAACCCTTCTCTCGATACTTCTCCGTTAGGATTATATTATTATTGAGATATGGCAGAGGAAATATAATTAAGGCATCGCGCAATCGCGTCATCTCCTTTTCGCACCACACGACCTATCCCAAGCGCGCGCGATGCGTAATTACGCGTGAAGCCCCCGCGGTCGCGTGAGCCACGCGCAGCGCCGGAAGTGAATTTGTTATCGTGCAAGCTCTCTTTAAAAAAGCTACGCCTTATACATACCCTTTTCGTCGCGCTCGAGAGGTGTATCCTTCCGCCTTGAATCATTTCAGGTTTCCGCGTTGTATACCTGTTGTCGACCGCGTTTTGCATTTTTTAAGGGTCGTCAGTCCCCTTTTTTCTGGCATTTACTTCGCTCGAATAAATCTGCATTTTTTAAAGAGATTCTTACGTAAGAATCAAAACACAGAAAGTGTACAACACATACCACAAGCAGACGTCGTCCCGTCGACTATGACAGCTGGACGATTCCCCCAGGAAATCACGCGTCGAATTATCGAGCCACGCAACGTCAACGAGCGAAAAAGAACAGGAAAGAGAGAGAGAGAGAGAGAGACAAGCTCAAGGATAACGGCAACGCGGGCAAATAATATAATCGCCGCGCGGCTCGTACTTGGAAGCGATTTCCGTGCGACGTGCAATTTTTTGCCAACAACCCCCCGAGAGAGAGAGAGAGAGAGAGAGAGAGAGAGAGAGAGAGAGAGAGAGAGAGAGAGTCTCTCCGTCCGAGAATCGATTATACCTTCGTCGTGCTATTCCGACGCGGGGCAGCGCGAGAGGATTTGCAATTTTACGACGGAAAATTAGTCCCTGGATTGTTTCGTTTTCCGCTCTGGGACATTGGTTTGTGTCATTTTTCGGACTACGGCATTACGATATAACACCTATATCGATTTAAATAAATCAGCATTTCGCGGCTGAATCGATTGCTCGATATTCGATCTCGATAATTCTTCCTCTGCCGTCGCGGCTCTCACATTAGCATTCACGTCTCTATTCTCTCTCCTCTCAGTCCCCCTATATACTTTCTTCTCTGCTTTTGTCTTCGCCTACACGTGAAACAGTTGCGGAAGAGGTCCGCAAACTGGTTTTTCACGTATGTGTGCGAGACTACTCCTGTTTACGTTTCGTGTGTGTCGTATGGCCTGTTGGGTAATGGGCTTTCGAGAAATTTAGAAAACTTGCTCTTTATTACGTCGAAATCTCCTCGTTCTGCATCATTCGAACCCACACACATACCCTCCCGTAATCTCCTGATCCGATAAACGTATCAGTCCACCCTCTCCGTCATCGTCAACTCGACAATGCAACCCTCTTTATTTCTCTCTTATACATATACGCCAAAGAGAAACCGCTCGGCTATATATGGCGAAAAAAAAGGCGACAGAGGTCAGCCGAAAGGGAATTCGGGGGCTATTCAATTTCTGTCGAACAGACGAAGGGGTGAATCTCGAGTGAAAGGGAGTATAGAGGGAACGAAAAACGACATATAATATAAAACGCTATTGCACTGCATCTCGTCGCTTTAGCCCCCGAGAGAGATTCGTACAGCGCGTTCGGCTAATTTATGTATTTAGTTTCGTTATTCCGGGGGTGTGTACCCCGTGAATTAATGGCCGCAGCATTTAATTTCGGACTTCTCGCCTACGTCCCAACGCCGTATTCACTCTTCTTCTTCTTCTTCGTTACATTACATACGCGGCTGTGTATAAAAGTTACGTTACAGCCCGCATAATTTTTCCTCATCGCGGGAAAGGAGAAAAATGGCACGTGTTCTTCTCTCCGATCAATAATTCACCCGCGGGTGTACGCGACTCCCCGCGTTTTATAAATACATGACGCCAGGCGGAACCGCACAAAAGGAAGGCACATAAAGGCCGGGAAAGAGAGAGAGAGAGAGAGAACGCGATGTAAAATTTAAAAGCGGAGACTCGTGAGAAACTATAACGTATACACGACTTCAATATAAGGGTTGAAATAAGCGCGATCGGTTTCGCTTCGAAAATTAGCTTCTATCGCTTAAATATATGAAACGCATTGATACATAGCTGACCGGAGTCGCTATAAATCCTCGCGTTCTTTTCTCCCCAGCAGACGCATTGTCTCTCCCAAATCTCTTCCTCCCGTCCATCCGTTCGTTCACCCTCTATGTAGCGCAGCATCTGTCCCTGCATCACCTCCCTCACACGTACACTCGACGGGAGATGCAGTAGCTTCGCGACAGAGATTATAATAGAGGAAGGGGTTGTCGTCGCCGTAGGCGAGGGTTGTGGCCTTGAGTCTGTAGTGCGTACACACACGCGACAACGCTATCGGATATGTTTTATTTACGGCGACGACTCTATGGCTTTTTTTTTATTGTTTCCTGCGTCTTCGACGTTTCCTTCCTCGCGAGGCTCTCGAAGAGGGCTGATATATTTGCCTTCTTCCTGCTTCTCTGGATCTTCTCGTTTTTCACGACTGAGATTGTCGAGGACTGGATGTATATGACAAACCTTTTTTTGTTTTATTTGCGCGTCTGGTTCGCTCGGGTTTTATCGGCGTGTGTACACGCTTGAATTGAAATGGCCGAAGATACGCCCTTTTGAACTTTTAAAACGATATCGGGTTAACGAGATAAATGCAATCTAAGATACAGGAGATACCGAAATTCCTCGCTAAATTTAGCCTCGATCCAAGCACACATCAAATTCACAAATACAAACGTTAAATAGCCTAACCGTCCCAGGTAAGCGAACTCGATGGTATAACACATCCCTCGCATTACGTCTTCGATGCACGTATAAGTGGCAGAAATCATCCTTGCACACGTACACACGCATCGCTGAGGGTCGAACACGGCGAGTTTTTATTAATTCACCAGCTACCGATCGATTATTTTCTCGTGCGTGACCTGAGAGTCGAATGTGTGTGCATGAAAATTTCATGGGAAATCGACTCTTGCACAGCCTCGACTTTGACCCTCACGAGCTTTTACGCGAGTAGGAGAGGCGTTTTGGGTTTGTGAAATTGTACGTTTTGCTGGAGGTAATCGATGATTTCATTAGTCGAGAGGCTATGGAATGTGTGGTCGATATGTAAGGCTTTTTGTATACTTCATCGCTAGTCTCGCGGTACTAGTATAGTCGCCTATTAATGTTTTATAATTATACCGACAGTTCGGCTCAGCTCTTTATTCGCCGAGTGAAAGAGGGATTTTACTGCGGAACACACACTACCAAAGCCTGTTTAGACGAGAACGAATTGATTGCTTTCTTGTATTTACTTAACAAGATGGAAGACTTCTCGACTTTCACCCAGCTCAGTACACAAAATCCTCGACGATCGATTCGCGCGAGAAAAAGAAGTTTGGTGGAGCGCAGCAACTGCTACTGCTGAGTTTCGAAGCCCAGAGACTAAAACAATGGCTTTTCTAACTGCGGCGCGTAACGGGCGCCCATTGTTGGATCGTTGCGATCAATCGCTATGGGGGAGACTTTATCGCAGCGCGCATACACGTCAAGTTTCGAGATGGAAGTCGAGGGTGATGCATGGCGTTGAGTTGTATAATCACAGAGGAAGCTTTGACAATGTCTTGGAACACTAGGATATACCCTGATTCACTTGGTCAGACAATCAGCTGAGCCTCAAGCTCCGCCGAGGTCAACAAACACGAGCTTAAGTAGTCCGCTAGCCGCGAGTACGACTGTATCTAATTACGGCGGTTTGATGTGCGCAACTGACCCAGGTCAACACCGGACTAGTTAAGAAGCCGGTTAATAAGGTCTGCCCTTGGCCTTACCCTTAACCCACGACCGCAAAGCTCAGGTACGCTCGTGTTCATTACATCATCGCTTGGCGAGCAAACCGCGGAAGAATAGCCGATTGTTCGAGTAAGAGAAGATGAATTTTCCGGTCAGCCGAGCTTCGAGCTTACGGTATGCGATTCTAATCGCACACTGCGCCGAGGAGGCGACGTTCTCGACAGTTACACAATCAAGATCCGACGCTATAGGAGAGAAAAGAGGGAGCCAGAAGAATAGCCACCTCCCCTCTTCGATTCGCTATTCCATTCAGGGCCTTTCTTTCATTCTCTTTTAAATTTCCCCGCGACGAGTCTCGTTTCGTCTCTCACGACTCACCTGCGACGCTGCTTCGACGAAAAGTTTGGGACAGCTATAGCGCCCGAAGCTATTTTGCCCGGCTTCCGCTAATTAAGCTATGCGTCTCTCTCTCTCTCTCTCGAATCTCGACGCGGAGACTTAATTTACAATTGCATTAATCGCGCGCGGCGGGAAAAAAAGGAGCGAGTCTACCGCTAGGATTTCCATATTCCTTACGTTTATCATACTTTATATCCCCGGCTCCCTCTTCGCCATCCACTTCCCCGTCTATGCCTCGCCTCTCTATTCTTTTGTCTCTTTTCCAGCGCGGCGGCTGTTCCGCGGGAGCTAACGGTACACCGGCTCTATACCGTGCAGTAGCGGTGCACACACGCTATACACGTACGCGGAGAGCTGGAAGCCTTTCACGCGCTGTCTTTTGAAAACGCGTCGATGGAGGAGTTTTTCGAAACGAGCCCGCCGGCTACGTCTGCTATTTTTTTTTCTTTTCATCCGTCGACGGCATTATCATTTTTCTGCGGTTGGTTCTGACTATATCGTCTACTACCAATCGATTTTTTCAAATCCTGATAAAAACAGTACACCCAGAGCTGAAGGGAGTATAAAAACACAATCACAGCGCCCCCTAGCGTCGTCGCGCGTCGGCGTAAGTCTCAGCTCAGCTCCGGCGGTCCAACGTACTTCCTCCCTCTCTCTGCTGCTAGGGCAAAGCTCCCTCTCTCCCTCCCCTGCGCTCTGTGTTGCTCTCGGCAGCAGAAGTAACCTCCTCTCCTCCCTTTATAGCTGCTGCTCTGCCTCTCCCGCCCTTAAAGCGGATGGGACACCCCGAGTATTGACCCGGTCGCTTGTCTTTTCGCGACCCCGCGCTGATGTATACATCCATATACGATGCTGTGATAGCTCTTCTGGGGGTTGAGAGAGAGAGAGAGAGAGAGAGAGAGAGAGAGAGAGAGAGAGAGAGAGAGAGAGAGAGAGTAAGAGAGTAAGAGAGAAGGGTCGTTGGCTCCTTTTGCAGTGTGCGAAGTATGGGAAGCTTTGGCTTTTGAAGTTTTTTTTCATCGCACAGCGATGAAATTAGTTTTCGGGATGGATCCGCGCTTTTATCTCACTTGGGCCTAATGGAGCGGACAACTGGGATGTCATATCCGCTGGATGTGGCTGCGATTTTTCATTGTATGTTGAGTGACCTTGGACGACATCAGGATGATTCTGCTAAACGTGTTCGTCAGTGTAAAAATTTCGCTTCGACTATATTCCCTTACGTACACGTTATACAGCGAAAGCATCTGATCAATCTGGACGTTTTTACGACCCACCGATACGATCCCAACACTGCCGGAGCGTTATTCTTACACTCGGCGAGCCGCCCCGAAGCTGATAATATCGCGCGTAAAAGTAAAACGCTGTAAATATTAAGGCCGCGTCAGACTTTCGTCCGAATCGAAATGGAACGACTGAAATCCTCTCGAATCAATGACAAAAGAGTCGCGAATCCGGAAAATCTAATAAACCTCGGTTGAAATTGCCCGCCGACAGTTGCGCAACACCTGAGCGTCGCGAAATCGCCGTGTCGATAAGCCAAGCCGGCGTTCGGCCGTTCCGAGAGCTGCCGAGGATTGCCGAAACTCTCATGTGGCTCTATACACATGTATACCTATGGGAAAAACGAAAGTGCGCTCGTTGCATCGCTTTTCTTTTCGGGGCTTGTAACACTCGGAAATTCAACACCGGAGAAGTTCTGAAAACTCGCCGTAGCTTAATCGGATGATCTGCGCGAGATAGCGAGCTGCAAAGCTGTACTGTTTTATTTCGTAACTCCTTGCTCGCAGCAGCTTCTTAGCCGGAACGTAATTTTCTCGGAATGACAGCACTTTAGCTCCTACGTGTAATAATACCGAGAAACTTTCTCGACACTCGCGCTTACCGTTACGTCCAGTTTTCAAAAACAGACGTAATCAGCCCTAAGCTTCCTTTCAAGTTCAGCGCACGTCGCCTACATATAATATAAGAGCCGCATATCCTTAACGAAACAAGATCGCTATAGCGAATAAAGCGTTTATACGCCCATCATCGCGTGACGCGCCGCCAGGGCCGCCGCCGCGACGAAAATCGATCCCACTTTTCCTCCCGTCCCGTCTTTCTCTCCCTCCTCGTGTCTATACAGTCGGGGGGGTCCTCGCACTCGAGAAACAGCTCTGGGTTACACTAGGTTATGTCCGACGCCCGCGGCTCTTTAATGTCTATTTATAGAGCTGCGCGGATACATATATCTGTTTGCACTGCCAGATTTTTCGACGCTGACCTGGATCTTTTCCGAAGAAAAAAACAACGCCGCGCGCATCTTCGGGGAAATACAGTGTTGGCTTAACGGTGTATAGAACTAAGAAAGCGGAAAAAAGGGATTCGCTCGCGGCAGTTAGCGCGAAATCGCACAATGCGCTCAAGGCTGTGCAACACGCGATTTCCGAGTAAACAGGAGTAGCGTCTCTCTTTTTCTCTTACGCAACTCGCTCGCTCAACGTGAGAAAGGAGAGACGAAATTTCGGCCGCCTGAGAGATCTAATTTGTGTGTCGCTGCTCCGCAGAAGCACGTGGCGAATTTGCATGAGGTGTACCGCTTCGAATGTAGCTATATACGATAATTATCTCGAAAACGCTCTTTTCCCGCGGCTTCCATTATTCACGCATTTAAGACGTCGCGTATAGAGATGCTAATTATTATTACAGCGGGAAAAATTTAATTAAAAATCGACGAAGTGTATCGTTTTGTCGCCCTCCAGAACGCATGCAACCCTATTTCTTAATCTCGCCGCCCACTCGCATAAATATTCATAATTCCAATTGTGCAGCCCGAAGTATAGAGAGCATTATGTATTCGCTTCTCTTCTCCCCTCTGTATTATAAGCTACGTGTATAGCAGGGAAAAATTACGCCGACGCAGTGTGTTTTATTGTCAAATTCACTCCTCTGCGTCGCATACACACACTTTTTCCTTTTATATTCCCGGGGCTTTATGAGGCTGGCTTTTGTCTATACAGGCGGCCCTGCAGTGCTTATCAATCGTATTAGCCGTACTCGGCTCACCCTCTTTACGAGCCATTGTTGTGTGTGCAGCCTCTTCGATGAACCATTTGACTGGAACTGTTTGGCTCTTTATTCGAATTTTGTATACACTGTATCGAGCATTTTTTACGTCGTAAATTTGATAATTAGCTCGATCCTCGCAAAGAATTCGAAGACTACGAAAAAACAAAGAATCCCTGTAACAATAGCCGCCGTGAGAGATCCATCCCTCGGCGAAAATTCTCCAAATACGTCGGCGAGATTCCCTCGTATAACCGAAAAGTAATTCTCGCGAGCTATTTCTGTGCATACACACACGCAGACATTCCCCGCGAAATTCCCCTATATACCTATACACACTATACGATCGACTAGTATAGGAAAAAAAGGAGGAAGAAGGATCTCGGCCGAGCGAAAAATGCTCCTTTTTTTCTCGGCTCTCTCGCCGAAAGGGGGACCGGTTTCTTCGGCGACGTAGTATAGGCGGTAGCAGCGCGGCCTCGTCTCTCGTGAGAATCCGTTTTTGAGGCGATAAAAGCGATCGAGGAAGATCCGCCAGTTCACCCGAGGCTCTTTAACCGAGAGAGACAAAGGCCAGCTATTTCGATAAACCTTTACAATGTTTGCGAATTTCGAAACACCTGTCACTCGCGAAGAAAACTCGGAGCTGATATGTGTGGCTGAAAACAAGAGCCTCACCCCCGGCGCAAAAAAGAAACTATAAACGCGCGCGTCTAGAGAATCCAGTAGCGAAGGAGGGCACGGGTAAAAGGAAGCCAACAAAAAGTCTCGGACTCGAGGCTCCGGTACAAAGGAGCGAGAGAGAGAGAGAACCTTTCTAAAATCCCAGACGAGGTCGTCGGGCGTAAGAGTCTATAGGCTGCTGCTCTTTTATTTTTGTTGCTATATAGCGAGCTGAGATGCACTGCTGGATCCGTTCGATTTTCAATTTTCTTCTTCACTTTCAATTCATGCGCCTTTTTTCTGTAATCTTCCACCCGAAGGGTCGTGTGTAATATTCGTGTGCGGTTTATTGTGTGCGAATGACGGCTTCTCGCGGAGATAATGTATGTGTCCGGACCATTGAATTTCCTATGGACAGAGATGTCCTTTGTCATTTCGGGACCACGACTTATGTTTAGCGTTTTAAAGTTTCTTTCAAATTTCTAAAAGCTTTTCCGTCTCTTTCGTTATACGCGGTAAAAAAGCGTCTCGAAAAATAAAAACTCGACTATAGTCGCTAATAATTTCTCGAATCAGACGATGACGATAATTCAGACCCATAGTCGGCCCAGGCGCTGAAAACCGCGCCAAAGTTTAAAAGGCCCGCGGTGTCGGGGATTTATGGAAAAGTATAAATACACGATTCGCGCCCGGCGATATTCCTTAAATTATGACTCCCAACGCGTGGGTTGTCCCGAGAAAGGGTGTGGAGTGTAGTTATGAATAAACGCGCGCGATACAATACAAATAATAATTCATCGGCCAAAATATTTATACCGACCGAAAAAAAAAAATTCCTGCGCTACACACACGCTTTTAATATTTACCTCACTTTCGCTCTCGTTCTCCTCTGCCGGCTTCCCCTCGACTGTATTTTATTCATCGAGAGCTGCGAGGGAAATAAAACGCGTTTCTGCTTACGATGAAAACCGACGCGCGAATCGGAGAGCCTATAGTATAAAATTGAATTTCGCCCTGACCCTTTGATCATTTTCGCGTGTGAGCTGCGATCGCGGGGATTTCGGCTGTACTATATTATTTTCTTCAAAAGAGCGCGTAAATACATATGGATATTCAAATTATGCGGCTCGTCCGAATAACCCTTTCTCCGAAACAATGAACATCTCCGCATACGAGTGACAATTTTCGTCTCCTGCAATTAAACCGTATCCTCCCATACGCGCGTCGTCCATTTAAAAAAGTATAAAATAAGATCGCAAAAGGTGGAGACAAAGAAAGAGACGCGTGCAGAAATTGCCGGTGTCGATCTTCTCTCGCTCAGCTCTCTCGTGAGAGAGGAAACGGATGTCGCGGCCGTTTTGTTGTAACACACTGAGACTACTCCTTCTTCTTCTTCTGCGGTTCAACAGCGCGGTATGTGTTTTTTTTCTTCTGCTTCTTCTCCTTTTGTCGCGAGAGGCAAAAAATCGAAAGTGAAACCGTGCGGTTATATACCTATATATAGGAGTACGCACAAAAGTGCGTAATTATTGCATCGGGCCTGAAATTATCATACAAAGCGGCGCAGATGCTAAAATTAAATCCGCGAGAGGAAAAATGCCATATACCGTCTGCTGTGTAAAAATGGAAAATTTATTATATAGATATAGACGTGTGGTGGTAAACTGGCAGAAAAATATCGAAAACAATGCCCCGAAGACGCAGACAGTGCGCTGCGCATACGCTCTCGTTTCGCAAGCGCCATATCGCCCAGCTGGTGTCTAGCAGCTGCCCGTATATCCTCTGCCCTTCTTCTTCTGGGTGTATTTTTTTTTGCTTCCTTTGTTGATCTTTCTTTCCGGCATTTTTTTTTTCTTGAAAGGTTTGATGGGGGATGTGCTGCGGGATCGAGCGAAAGTTTCACGATGAGGTAGTGGGAGTGTATAGTCGCGATATTTAACTTTCAAATCGCGCCGGGGTGCGGCGAACGGAGATTCCTGGGGGAGTAAAGGGTTCGAGGATTTTCGAACTTTTGAGACGACTAATACTAATGCGAATCTTTTCTTTTTGTTTCAGGTAAGTCTGATGCGACGACAACTGACAATACTCGATTTCCAAACTGTATAAATGTGCCAGGGTAGGGTGAGTATGTCGGTGCAGAGGTTCACGAAAAACCATACGACACACGCGAAAGAGAAATCAGCGCCGGGTTAGAGGGACTTTAATCGCGACTAACAATTTCCTTCCCTAATTAACTTCCTCCTCCTTAGCTGTATACAGTGTATATTGCGATGGCTATCGTTTCGCTCGACAGTTTAGCGCTTGCGTTACACGCGTGTGTACAGCTATATCGTTCGGAATGATCTCCCTTTTTCTTGGCAGTAGTCTCGGCAGGAAAATGTAGCAGGAGACTCGAGACAGTTTTTCAGAGGCGTTACGGTGCAGACCTGTAGGGGGGAGAGCTGATGCTTTTTGCCGTGATGTAAGCCGATGCCTGTGGAATGCGTGGGTGAATGGCACAGAGCTCGAATTCTGTGGAATGTATTCGAATTTCGCGCGGAAAATGTGAGGTAGAATAAAGGATATGAATTTTGACGTTCCTGATCTGTAAAAGTTGTATTTGCATACGACGTCAGCCGAGGCGTGAGTGCGTGCAGTCGAGTATAATTGAATATTTTTCATTCAGCCCGTCGTCGCCGTATGTTTTTAATTTGGGTAAACACGAGACGCTATCTTTCTCTTGGGGTAAAGCGAGCGTCGATTTCCCGAAAACGTACACACGTGTTTTATTCAAGAACAAAACTCTCCTCGTGCTGAAAAATCCCGAATTGAACAGCCCTATAAAACCGCTAGAAAAAAGAGCAACGAATTCCCGAAACACACAAAAACGAGCCGCAATTACAAGATGCAGCTCAAAACGACGTGCATCAGCCGAAGAAGAAGGAGAGAATAAGAGAAAAGGTGGTCGCGTGCCGTATTGCAACACCTGCCTCGCCATATTGGCAGCACTTACGGATTTCTTCTTCCTTTGTATTTGCCACTCTACCGTCTGCCTCTATGAATTCCAGAGAATTTCTTCCCTTGATTACACACGGCGAATCCGAGATTTATGCGTTTTTCGGCCGATAAGAAGCATCGCTTAAATTCGACTCTATATACACACATTATACAGTCTCGGATTTATATACCGACTCGGACACGCGTCCCTCTCACCTGTGCCCAGCTGCCGGCACGTGCCAGCAAGAGAGAGAGAGAGAGAGAGAGAGAGAGAGAGAGAGAGAGAGAGAGAGAGAGAGAGACAAAGATGCATCTGCTCCGCATATGCAACGCGTCGGCGCACCTGCAGCGTAACGTCCTTCTCTCTCTCCTCTTCTCTGTATACGAAAGCAGTTACAGCCGATGGCGATCGAGGGTCGATTATCGATCGTGTTTATACTCCACGTCGTGGATAAAAAGCCGCCTCGACGTTATGTACACGATTGTTTTCTTCGCTATAGTGTCTAAAAAAGCTCGAGAACACTTGACGCTCGTGTAGGACATATGGGATTAGCATTCGGTGTTGACCAATGTTTATGCAAATGTTCGACCCGAGTGCACTGTTTTTGTTCGTCTTATCCGACCAAACACTAGTGCACTGCAGGTTTGCATCAGAGGCTTTTGCAATAAGCGATTGAAAATTCAGTTATGGCACACTTTTATAACCTAAAAATACATTTCGCCACAGAGCTGGCAGCTAATTACAATCCAATCTCTGAAAAGTGCCTGCTCTGGAAAAATAACGCGCTGTGGGTTTCTTCTTCTTCTCCATTGCGACACATCTCTCGGGGCAACAATGCGATGCAACCGGAGAGTTTGCGAAAGGCCTCTCTCTGCATTATAGTGCAGCCGTGTCCCAATCCAAGCGGCGCTACTCGCCAGGTCGATGTTTCGCAAAGAGAATAAAAGGAAGACAATTCGTCGGAAGCGATCGCTCGACTTTCCATCGAGAGCCGAGGTGCTTGAACCCTCGTTTCGACGGTCTATATCATTTTGTTAAGAATTTCAAACCATCACGCATTTTGCAAGCTGATTCGATTTTCGAATTTTTCATCGGTGCGATTGTCATCGTCTCGTATATGATGCAACGTCGAGAGGAAAGTGTAGCCACCGGTTTAATTGGCGCTGAGAGAGAGAGAGAGAGAGAGTGAGAGAGAGACTCGCTGCAGCAGTCGCGGATTTAATTGAGGGCTTTATACGTGTCTATTTGGATAGGCGGCGCGGTTGTAAAGCCTCGAGATTGATCAATTTGCGGGGCGAAAAAAAAACACGAGAGCCATTATGTCAGCGCTTGACTAATGCGCTCGTCCGAAAACGAAATGCCTTTCTCGTTATAAATCAAGACCTGGCACTCGATCTCATTACCGATCCTCGAGTGTGTACGGGTATTACGCAACGGTTTTCTATCAGAGTCAACGGAGCCGAAATAAATCATAGAGTGCAGCACACACCCTGGATAAATTTCGATGGATGAGATTCCGGGAAGAAAGTGAAGGGTTACGGTGCGATTCTCGGATGCGAAGTGCGTATGAGCCGATATTGCACAATGGCGAATATATCGAACAAGCTGTGCTTTTTTTCTCGGCCTTCTGATATGCGCCGCGGCTGCGTTTTCTCTTTGTCTATTGTTTTCCGCTTAGCGCATTGGAAATGCGCATTGTTCTGTTGTCGCTCTTTTTTGCCCGCTGACGTTTTTGCGAGTCTTTCAGATCGTTACGGCTGGATTCTGCCGTTAAGCTTTGCGATTTGGCATGTCTAACGGTTTTTGCCGATAGGTGGCGCATAGGCACTTTGCTATGTCCCTCACTGCGTTATAGTACCCACTGATCAGCGGACATTTTCCACAAAAAAATTTCACGGGTGCAAAAACTCGCGCACAGCGAAATTCCTCGCACATAGGCTCATCAGAGACGCTGTGCCTAGCGCGGCCGTAAAACAACAACGGCTATGAATCAATCAATCTCTCGCTTGTGTGTATGTGTGTGTGTATAACACTCTCTCTCTTTCGCATATAACGCACAACTTTTCCCGGCCCTCGTCGCCCCACTGGTCGTCCCGATGTATACTATACACAATGTGAGGCTCTGGATAGTTTCGATCCGTGTGTATATAGGTCTATACGAATGCATCGAACTATCGCGTGGGCTCGGTTCTTGCATCGTCGGTGAAAATATACGGACACGTCAGACGTTGTATACGTTTTATACGGGGTTTATACGGATCGTTACGGTTCGCGCGAAGATTCTCGGCATAAAGGCGCTGTACGCTTTACTGCTGCTATTTATTTTGCTCGGGTTATAAAGGGAGGAATGCGCGTATGTTCGTAAATTCGAACTTCCCGCTTATTTGCTAAAGTGTGTGGGTATCGGAGAATCCATCTGCGCTGCACATAGTGGGAGAAAGTGAAGGCAGCCGAAAGCGTCTAGTCCGTGGGAGTCGCCGGAATCGGCTCGTAAATTAGCTCTGGAATTATGTTAATTTATGCCCTGGGTTAAGTAATATCATTTCCACAGCCAGAAAAGTTTTTACCGCTGAGACGCCGCGTAATAATAGAAAACAGGCTAAATACGTATATAGAGAGGCTTCGCGTGGTCGCGTGAGTTGGTATAAATTTTAATAATTGATAATGAGCACTTTGTGTTTATATACTTTTTTTCGGCGGTACATCTATAATTACACTCGCAAGGCATTGTTTAGGCTCAGCCATTGTTCGATAATTCGCGGTTTTCCATCGACAGCTTGCGAAATCCTCTATAATACAGCCCAAAACAAACAACAGAGCGGAAAATCGAAAGAAAGTGTATACAAACGCATTTCGCAATGTTGTTTACAACCTCGAGAGTCTCTACGCCTAAACAGACACACACGCACGAAGTGCTTATTTAGTTAGGCAGAGATTTTGCCGGCGATATACAGAGCGAGTGAGAGGCCAGTTCGCAATGTAGGTCACTAGGAAATCGTTTGTCTTCCTGCCTCGACACCCCCGAGACTCTCGCTGCTGTTAGTTCGCGCTTTCGCTTATCGGAGCGAGCGAGAGATACAAGCTAGTGTTGCGCAACGCCGTTTTCTTTTCGATTTCTTCGATTCCACGGGCCTTTTTCCGATGCTTCGATGCTGAGAGACTCGGCTCTGTAGATTAGATTCGGCGGATAAGGTCGTATTGTTGGGAAGAAATTTATAAACGATCTGACATAGCTTAAAATTTGAAATTCAAAGTTCACACTTATCCCGACACTCTGCGGCGATCTTGTATGGCTGAATTCGATTCGGCTTTATTTGAATCCCAAACTGGCCGAGGGTCATCGGAGAGAATTCGGGGTACGCGTTCGTTGAACCGTCGTTGAGGTTTTAACGTTTCTTGATCGAATTAAAGAGACGGACATAAACATGTTTGGATAAAAACCTTTTTTTTCACTTATAATACTTTTATCTTTACTCGAAGCGTACACTAAAAATCTGATAAAATAGCAGCAGTTATAAGTCCCTCTCGCATCTGAAAAATCCAGATAAAATCTTATCTCGTTGAATATAACGCTCGTGTAAGACATCGAGGCCGCGGATGCATTGATAAGATTTACACTCGCCTACTTTGCAGCTTCACTTATTTTATACCGATTTTCCTCAACAGTAGTATTTTACGTAAACCGATCGGATGACGTCTACTAATAATATATCGTAAAGTCACGCCAACACGTGCTTCTAACGCCTTATATACATATCCTACTTCTAATTTCCGACGATGAATTCAACTGTTGACATAGAGCTTAGAGTTATCTCGATTTCTTTTGTCGTGTTAATGCTTGTCGATCTGCGCCCATTAAATTACATCGACTCAACGTATGCGGACCACGCTTCGTCGTGCTGTATTCACAGCTGGCTTCTTACGAAGCTCTTTTTTTTATTATCGGTAAAACATAAATAAAAAAATAATTCCACTCGTGCCTCGCCGGCGCCGTGACTGTATGCGACGTAAAAATACCACAAAATTAAAAAAAAGCTTTCCACGTGTCCCGAAAGCGCATCGTCGAAGCGGAAGAACGACGAGCGTCGCCGCAGACTCTCGGCTTTATCTCTCTCTTGTACAGCGATAATGCGTTCTCGGGGACAACGCCTCGTCGTATGAGCTATAAATATACGAGCTTGGAGCAGCTGCCCCGTAGTAGTGTCGATGTACGTTTCGTAGCCGTTCGCGAGTGGAGCACACGCGACAAGAGATGAATTCGTGAGAGCTGTGAGTGTGGTGCCTATAATTTTTCATATACTTTGAAAAGATCGGGTGCATTTCGTTAAAAAACTAAGATTCAGGTCAGAAGCTTCTCAACCTACATTCCCTACTCTCAGCCCCAGCGCGCAGCATACATCGTCCCGATAAATCATCATCCTCGTCGCGCGACTTTATTAGTTCGTCAAAAGACGACACAACTACACACACACGCATACACACAGAGCGTTGTGTCGTCGAGCGAGAGCACGAGAGAGAGTGAATGAACGGGGCTGAATGGGGGCAGAGCTCCCGCGTCGCGCATCGTCGGCTGAATGAAAGCTCGTGCATGCGCCAAGAGCTGTCTCGCGCGCGCGTGTGTATCTCTTGCTCTCTGGCTTTTTTTTTTTTATTTCACTCGCTCGGTTACCTCATTGTCGTCGTCGTGTGCACGATTTAAAACGGGTTTGCCGTTGCGACACGTTCGCTTCCTATATACTGAAAGTGATATTCTGATGGTGATGGTTTCCGGAGTAGGTCGCGGGTGTGGGATTTTCCTCTCGAATCTAAAATAAAGCCGCTCCATCAAAACACAGCGCGAAAATAGCCCAAATATATCCGCGCTCGAAGCTTCGCCTATAAACTCGCGCACATACGTCTGATATAGGAAAAGACAACATCGCGTCCTTGGACTGCATCTCAGGGCTGCCCGTATATTCCCATTCCCCGGTCGCGCGCATGCGCGGTAAAATGCACTCTGGAAAGCGGCACGTGCTAAGTCGATTGCATATTTGCCGCAAGGCCGGTTGCGCAATTCGCCGCACGTTTATGTATATCTATAGAGACACGTACGCGTAAAGCGTGGAAGTCGTGCCTGCTTTGTTCCAAGTTTTTTTTGCAACTTTTTGTTCGACGGACGTTTTAGGCGCTGATAGACGAATTTATTCGCTTTCGCGGTTCGAATCGAGGAATAGAGATAGTAGCGAGCTCGATGTGTATTCAATGCTAAACAAACCGATAAGCGCAGTGTGTAAAAATGTCGCTGTGCATAATGGATTCATTATTGCCGCATAGCGCTCAGGCTTATCGAAATGTAGATCGTGTGAGGTTAATGCGAGACTGGCGTGATTTATCGCCGATATTAAGCTCAGATTTCTTGAGCTTATTATAATTTACGAGCCGGCTGCATATATAATTTCCAAAATAAAAAATCAGCTACGGGTTTGTTACCCTCTGCTGGAAAGGAAGACGATTCTATTCGAAAAATCAATTACAAATCTCTTACGCAACTTCGTATACGTAACAATCTTCGCCGTCGTCATTTTCGCAATGCACTCATTACTATACAGCCAGCGCATCGTCCCGGAAATGCACACAACGTCTCTAAATCCAGGGCATTTAGTCAAAACGCTCGAGGCTTTACGATCCATTGCGATGCGAGCTGGAATGTGGAGTAACGAATCTTCTGGGAAAAAGCGAACGGCGCTGCTGCAGGTGGGAAACTGCAACAATGCGGGAATTCCGAGGCTGCAATGGTTGTGCCAGAGTCGGACTGTACCGCGCTGGGATTCCTCTCGCGTTGATTCGCTTTTTTAATTTTTTTCAATACTAAAAATTATAAACAAAGCCGATTTTTTCCGTTCCAGGGCAGTGAAGGCATTTCAACAGGTGCTATGGGTGGAACCAGGATTTCCACGAGCCTGCGAGGTTCACCTACGGCTCGGTTTGATGCTGAAGGTCCACGGTGATTTCGACGCGGCTCTCAAGCACCTGACACTCGCCCTAATCGACGTCACCACACCTGCTTCCTTCTCCAAGCTCGAGAGTACGTTGAGATTATTTTTTTCTTTCAAATTGAAACTTTCGCTGAATTTAATTGCGGGAGGCGTGTATCGGGCTGACAGTGCATTTTTCACTCGACGCTGAATTTAATTACATCAAAAACGATGATCGCACGCAGAATCGTGCAATTAAATTTTATCGCCCGTCGAGCTTTTACCGTTATGAGCGGAATACTTTTCGAAAAACTTTATAAAAATAGCCACAGCTCCACACCGTCTTGATCGACAGCGAGATCCACGATATGCTAATTTTCGCGCGGCGAAGGTCGACGTTCCGCTGATGTTTTTCCACGGCTCGGCCTTAATTTTCACCGGTCAAGGCTCCCGGGAGAGAATCGTTGCTAATTGCAGCGCAGCTCGTTGACGAAAAATCGATTCATCCGGAATTAGCCTTACCTTGCTAAAATTTGGATATGAGAATCATACGCGTGGGCGAAAATCGCATCGAGACTTTGAAAAAACTCACATCCGCGTACGTGTGTGACGTGCGCGGGAAAACGCTTTGAAATTCGCCGAAGAAGAAGAGGTACTGAATCATCGAGTCGAGTATACCGTGAATCAGCGCACGTGAATCGATGATTTCATTTCGCGCTTTCGAGCGCCTGCGAACCGTTGGAATTTCTATGTATACACACAGTAGAGCGCGTGCAGTTGATGAGGTGTAAAAATAGACGCGTTCGATTGGACGGTGATACCGGATTTTATCGCTCTAGGTTGCGAGTTAATGAATCATAATAAAGCCGGGATTTCGCGCGAGTCGTCTCTTTTGAGCTGTTAATTAAGTGGAGCTGGCGATTAGGTGTTGTTTAGATTGGAGATTTCGATCGAATAGAAGAGCGTTTCAAAGTAATATTGTACAGTACACCTGTCAGTGTACAACAAAGCATATCAATTATCCGTCTTCGATTACAATTAAATTTTTTACCTGACAATCGTGAACATAACAAGAGTCATCTGATCCGATCGATCCCTAATTACACCTGCACCGAAGAGGCAACAAAAAAGCCCTTCCAATAGCATCGATATCCACCAAAGCAATTACATTCCACGCTATATAAATCGTCACAAAGGCACATAGAACGACACTATAAACCACGACTTTCTTCCACAGTCAAGTTCCACATCGCGCACCTGCACGAGGTACAAGGCAAGTACCGTCTGGCTAAGGAGCACTACGAGGCGCTGCTCAAGGAGAAGGTCCTTCCGACGCACCTCAAGGCCGATATCTGCCGACAGCTGGGTGAGTTTTCTCTTCTTATTGTATTCCTTCGCCCCTTTTATATTGTTCGAGAGAGAGTCGACGACTTCCCTCGTCGATATCAATTTATTACGGCTGACGTCTCTGCTGCAGGGGATTTATGGGTAGCGTGAGAAAATCGATTCTTGAGGGGGGGCTAAGGTGTAGGTGAGGACGTGTTTGTGTAAGCGTTTGATGAATGAATTGTTCGCGCGCGATATACACCTAACTTTTTTTACACACAATTTTTGCAGTGTCGTTAATCACCGATTGACAAATCGTCGCGGATAACAGGTTCTCGATGAAACTTGTTGAAAGAATTAGGTAAACTTTAACGAGCGCAGACTTACATAGAGAACTGGTTTTATTTCTTATTTTTAAGTCCGTCGCGTGAAATAATCTCCCTGTAATACAGCTTCTAGTCTCTTTTTGGCTTGGAGGGTGTTTTCCCGGTGGGCATTTGGAAAATATCGGGGTCACCGGAGGATTTAAGCTACTCCAAGGGGATGAGCCTTCTTTCTTCATACGGATCACGTGTAATCTCTCGAAATCGCTGGAAAATTAAAAAATTTCTCCCGTCAACTCTATATTATCGATCGACCGGTCGTGCAGGGCCACGCGTGTTTACGCGCCTGTACGGCGAGCCTTCGGCCTTCCGTGTATGTGTGTACAGTTTAAGGTTCGGGCTTTTGCAGTAGCAGCGCCGGCAGACACGTGTATTGATTTATTCACAAGCCGAGTCGGGGAGGCTACATCGAACACGAGGATTGGGGGATGCGTCGGGGAGTGTACGGGTGGGGGAAGCTATTGCACAGTCGTCTGCTGTGTGGGGGGAGTGACGGGACGGATATTCTCAATGTCTCGGTTATACTCTTGCAGCAGCGGCGCTGGATGTGTTTGAATTCGTGTTTTTGGAGATTTTTTAAACGGCTGACCGAAAGTTTTTGAAATTGAAACTTGTTACTATTCGATCAAAATAAAGCACATTACTACAAAATCCTCGATCTCACGAAGCTTCACCTCACCTCCTTTTGTACTACTTCAGTCTCCCCAGTGCAGGCAGCTCAGCCCATTGGAAATTTCTCGAGCATCAGGCCGAAAATAAAAACCCGCATACGCACACTCGGCTTCGCGCACCAACACACGCATTATCGTCTTCGCTCCCTCGCACACACTTGTACAAACACGCGGCGCCCCGATTTCCCCGTCTGTCGTTCGTCCGCGGCAGATGGCACAGGCCTTTTAAAACCTCACCGTCGTCGTTGTTCAGTCTGCATAACCGCAAGCGCGTCCTGTGCGACTCTGTATTATCCGACGTCGGAGACGCTTCAGATGCTTCTTGTATTTTCTTGCATTATGTGCTTTTCAAGTGCGCTATATAGGCCTCGCGCGTCCGTACGATGCGGAGTTGCTATTAATCATCGCTTCGATGCACATACGAGATAATCAATATTAATGATTATTTTTATCGTTAAAAATTCAAACTCAGTAGCCGGGGCTCGAAAGAGGGAAAAAATCGAAACCACGTGTTCGCGTCGGAGAGAAGCATAACGCGGCCAACGCCTCCTCGTCACGCAATAATTATCAAGCCGAGTGAGCGACTACGTCATGTCCTGACTCTCTCGCGACGTAACAACTCGACGACGACGCATAAAAGCCGGAGAGAGAGAGAGAGAGAGAGACCCCAGAGAGACCCCCTGCGACTCATGCACGCTACTGTGCCGCAGCGCGCCACGACCTACATACCTTCGTCGCCCTTTACTCGAGGCTTTTCTCATAGCTGTACCATATCCTCGCGATGAATAGCAGCTCTGATTTTATGCGTTTTCGCGACGTTGAAAAAATAATTCTCGAGGGATGAAAATTTAAACTTTATCACGGGCGATAAGCCCAGCGAAGCTTCTCCTCCTCAGCCGTGTGTGCCCGAGGCGGTTGTGCCGCTATTTTAAGAGCTAACGGTACTCGCGGAGAGCCGCCGCATTCTAAGCGCACACAGATATATGTGGCGACTGTAGGTACATAGTATACATAGGTGTAAGTGTATAAGGTATATACTGTGAGAGAATTTCGCGCGCTTCCGCGGAGAGGAAGTGGCTAATGCGTTTGCGCAGTTTTCCAGGAGAGAAAATTTAAAATATACGTATAGAAACATAATCGTAAATCTTTTCCCAAACAGCCCACTAAAGTCCCATCGGTCACCAAAATCATAAAAAACTCCCGCCTCCAAAAACATGTCTACTATTCCACACTTATTTGTATACACCCGGGCCCTGTCTATTTACCAACACTCGACGGTCCACGCGGCGAGCCGAAGCGAAAAAAAAAGAGACGTGCCGCTCCCGCACTCCAGCGGCACGTCCGAAATTACCGAAGGCTTCGGGGGTGCAGCAGTTTACAACTCGATCGTAAAATTAGCCGACGCTTCCTTCGAGAACTTTCGCTTTTCGTATATTAAACGGAGAAAAAAAAATTTTCTCGGGAGGAACACGTGCGATGCTATGGAGATCCGTAAAATTTTTGTCGAGGGCTGTACCGGTCTACGCACGCGCGCGGCTACCTCGCAATAACCGGAGGGTCTCTCCAGGTGCAGCTCTCGGGGGGCCCTGATTTTCGGCGCAGGTCAGGCTCTTGTTCGCTTCTGCAGACTCTTCCGGGCTCTCTATACATTCTCCGATGCTGTGTGTGCAAGTGGATTATAATATCGAGTTTTCTTCCTGTGCTGATCACGTGTTTTTTAATTTGTTACAATACCACAACAGAATATTCAACTTCAAAGAAGCAGTTTTTGAATCATCTCCGCGGATTAATCAAGTGCCGCGTCCAAAGGCTTCTGACGAAACTTCAGAGACCTCACACGATCCCACGACACTGCACGCGCCAGAATTTTTTCAATGGCCCGAATACTGCGTGCCTGATGCGCTCGATTAAAGCTAACGCGACAGAATCGGGCGCAGCTCTCCCCCCTTTTTTCGAGGGATATCAGATCAAAGCCGAACGTTTTTTCTCTTCTTCTTCTCATAATTTTCATTGAAAAATCGTCTCCTCTACTTTAACGCGTTTAACTCTCCCGTTACTGTGTGCAAAGACTGCTACGCCTATGTTTGCACACTTCCGGGGCTGGTAACATGAGCTATCCTCTGTTACACACAGGAGGCGGTTTAGTTATACTAGTGCGCGAGAGGCTGTTCCAACAGAGAGAGAAAGTGTGCTGGAAGTTTATTAGAAAATTAAACTCTCGCATTGGTGTCTCGTTAGATACACTACACAACAATATTATGTGTACCTCGTTTTTTTTTTCGAGGCGCAGGTACTGCACACACTCGAGAGAGATAAGTTCATTGTTCGCCGCGTCACACACGGACACGAGTTCTATATCAGCTCCCCCTGGAATTACAGCGCTTTTCACCGAATTCTTCAACCGCTCGACAAACGAGCTGACGTCGACATTTTAACAATTGGGACAAGTGACTTTTTACTTAAAAGAAACTCTCCTCTACTATATCCCGTATATATCTTATCGGAGACTTCCGGCCGAAAAAGTGCGTTCACCTCAAGAGCCGCGCGTCTCCACCATAGCTCTCGCTTCTAACGCACGTACGCATCTCTCTCTTTCGGCGGTAGTGGGCTAGGATCTCTCCCTGCGCTATACACACACTGCATCAGGGGAACGACCAGCAATAGACAAGCGTTAGAGAGAGAGAGAGAGAGAGAGAGAGAGAGAGAGAGAGAGAGAGAGAGAGAGAGAGTAGGGGGACAGCAATAGAAAAAGGGAGAGTGGAGGGGGGGGGGCTAGAGAGAGAGAGAGAGAGAGAAAAGTGCTCACCCTAGGGCCTATACCTGCGTCGTCTTCAGTAGTGCCTGGGACCCTGACGCGCTGGGGTGTGTTTGTGTCGCGTGTATGTAAGTGCAGCAAAGCCGGACGCTTGGGAACGCGCTGGTTTGCGAATTTTCGTCAAGTGTGGAATGTGCGCGCGTGACTGTGCTTTTTGAGAACGTCCACACGTCGGCCCCGATAGCTTTGGATGTTAATGACACGCGCTGATGGTTGTTAGGTACGTTTTTTGAGCGAAGCGATTTTGCGTTAATTTTATAAGCGAACGGAAGATTCGTTGGGCTTTTTAAAGGGGGAGTAAGTGGGAGAAAAAAAGAGAAACTCGAGGATGAATGGGCCGGACGGTTAGACGGAGCAGCTGGTTTTCCTTTCTTATATAGCGCACCATCTTGAAATTCAGGCGGGGATAGGATTGAAATACTTTCTCGCACAGCTGTACGCCGTAGACTATCTCTCTGTAGAAACAAACGCGTTTGTCCATCAGTTACGATTATTTAAGAGAACAAATAATAATAATCTTCATTGCAGGATGGATGTACCATGTTGTTGACGGGAGTATCCTAGGCGTAACCCAGAAGCAAGACGCAGCGATCTACCACTTGAAAAAGTCGATCGAGGCCGAGCCGAAGAGCGGACAGAGTCTCTACCTATTCGGCCGCTGTCTTGCCGCATCCGGACATGTCCACGAGGCTTTCATCGCTTACAGGTTACCATATACCCTTATAAAATACAGTCTTGCAAGCGCGGCTACTTTTTGCCCATCGCGACTCGAGACCGCGAGCATAACGCGTCGAGTTTTTTTATTTCTATTCGTTCGTGTACCCTCGTGTTACGCGATGAGAGATCGGAGCTGCTTTTTGAGGGGGAGACACTTTTATGGTATTGGAATTCGAGTCGACGTTCGTTTTTTCGTTCGTATAATTTCAAGCGAAGGATGGGACGAAGAACGTTTATTTTTGTTTTAATATGCAGTACACTCGCTGGTCGAGGTTTTCGGGCCGGTTCGGTATCGCGCTTAGGAAAAGAGAAGCAAGCGGGTCGCGGTCACTCGCAATCTCCGGCGCTGATAAAGCGAGGAATTCCGTTCTATCTCTTTAATTTCGTCGTAGCGTGAAAACAAAAACGTTCCCAATATAAAACTCGTAATAGCTTGAAATAAAATTATACTATAGCGTGTAAAATGAATTTTTATTTTAAAGGAGCTCCGTGGAAAAATCCGAGGGCAACGCCGACACCTGGTGCAGCATAGGCATCCTTTACCAGCAGCAGAATCAGCCGCTGGACGCGCTCCAAGCCTACGTGTGCGCTGTACAGCTGGACAAGTCGCACTCGGCCGCCTGGACGAATCTCGGCATTCTCTACGAGAGCCACAGCCAGCCCAAGGACGCTTTGGTGTGCTACGTCAACGCTTCGAGGTAACGGGGAGATTTTTGTTTGAGCTCGTTACGCGACTGGGCGTCGATACCGGTGGTCACTTTGGAAAAGACTTTTTTTGCTTATTTATTTGTTGGGTGATTTTTATTATGAATAGACGCACGAATAAACGAAAAATGTATTTTTCAAAGTAACCAGCGGTGCCGACTTCTGGTCGTTCCAGAAGAAAGACGTTGACAGTTTTTCACTCGTTTCTAAGCTAGAGCGTGTAAGGATCGTTGTGTAAATAAATATTCGAATCCTCGATGAGAATGAAAGGGATGACTGGAGCAAATTATGGAAAAGTTTCCCTTATTTTTCTAACTTAAAACTGCTGCATTGGACGAACGCCTGTACGATCTATTTTTCATTCTCGAATAACGTTGTTCGATGATGAAAAACTTTGGTTTATTGTCATTCATCCCGCATCGTTCGTCGTTTTCACTTTCGAAAGTAAACACCGCACCTTTTTCATAATTTGCCTCGTTCCTCCTCGTATGTCCTTGATTCAAGTATCATGTGAAACTGTTATCTTAGATCTTAAGCAAATTCATCACGTAAAAAAAATGATCGATACATACCACTCGACTGTTGAAGTTCCTTCTACGTCTAATGAACTCACCCAATATCCAGTCGAGTCGTATGAGAATTATCGCTTGAATTCGGCCTACCCCACTTGTATAATCCATATAGCCGCAATTACGTAAAATGTCCACAATCCCACTGACGCACCACACACTGACCCTCTCAGTAAGGTAGTATATAACGAACGTTCTCGATCATCTTGTCTCTTGTCGTACGCATACTCTTTATACGTAAGTCACCCGACGGTGCTCAGGCCCACCTTTGCCTTGACAAGATCGCATCGTCAATGGCAAAAGTTCGCCTGCAGCCACAGATATCCAACGACCACGATTTTCGCCAGAAAAGCTCTAACGTTTCTCTTTGGATCTTTGCCTGTAGGGGTAACCACAACACTCCCAACTGCGCCAACAGCTCGCTGAACAGCCAGCTGAGCGGTGCCAAGGTCGGAGGCAGTGGTCCAATGAACCCCTCGTTACAACAACGCATCAGCTTCCTGCAGACTCAACTCAGCCAAGCACCGATGCCTTCTGCCTCGATCAAGTGAGTAATTTTTTTTTGTTTTAATCCTCAAAACTCGAGATTCACTGTTATTAACGATCGTTTATTTGTTCGTTATCCAAGGC
Source organism: Nasonia vitripennis (assembly GCF_009193385.2). NCBI lineage: Eukaryota > Metazoa > Arthropoda > Insecta > Hymenoptera > Pteromalidae > Nasonia > Nasonia vitripennis. The sequence continues at coordinate 31,097,318 of NC_045760.1, read as the reverse complement.
GGCGCACACTGCCGTCGATAGAAGAAGCCTGGAACATGCCGATCAGCGCGGAGCTGTCGAGTCGGCAGCAGCAGCAACAGCAGCAGCTACAGGGTCCTGGCGGTCCCGGTTACAACAAGTATCCGGGTGGACCGCCAGGACCACCTCCGCCTTACCCTCAAGGCCAGAATCCTAACACTAAGCGGTTCAAGGTACGTTCTTGGGTGGACTGGTATTTCGTTGGCTTCCGGAGAGAAATGAGGAATGTGAAAGCATTATAGTTTGGTGAAATTGTTGATGCCTGGAGACAGACACGTTGTCGACGCGAGCAGTGAGATGACTACTTTGGCTTTCACGTTCTCTTTGTAGACTGTAGATTTTTTTTTTTAAGAGGATGTGATTTGATTGTAAAAATCGCTCGAAAAGCGTCACATCTTCTCATCCCTTTTATGGGTGATGAGAAAGTAGATCGATCCTAAATTGTGTATTTATCCATGAGAGTTACGCACTGATTTCATAGCATCACCTACAAAGAGGTTCGATCGAGTATCATCACCGTATTTTAATTAATAAAGTAATAATCAAATAATTTTGATTTTTCTCTGAAGCAGAACGAAAGGTCTAAAACGTGCATTTCACTGCCGGCACCATTGGAATGCCGATAGTCACGGAGCTCCGGCGATTCGGTAGCGATACGTGCTAAGGTCAATATCTCTAGCAAAGTCGAATTTCTCATCCTACTGTATCACCACACACGGACCATAACGTCACTCACAGTTTACACCGAACCGACAGAACTTTGAATTTCCGCTAGAGTTTATTGACCGAAATGCTGCTGAATCGCTTAGCTCCGTGCCTGTACGTTATTCACGATGGTGTCGGAGGGCGGGGGAGGATGGTTTGAATGTACTGCTTCGAGTGTACAATCAAATTTGACGTCCCTCGCCGAACGTACTCGGCGTAGGTCCTCCCAGAGCGGTCGATCCTACGTCACGGTGGCAGAGCACTCTGGTGAACGCACCGGGCGAATGCGAGTACTCTTGTTGTCGGGTGCGTGGTGGGGGATGATGATGTTGAGGGACTACAAAAGGTCTGGTTTGTAGAGTAAAATAAAGTTGTACAATTGGAAATACATTAATTTGCGCTGCTGGAACTTCTTTCCTTTTCGAGGCGTTCGAATGTATTTTGGTTTGATAATTTTGTTTTAGTAAAACTATTTGCGTTCATTTCATGCTTTTCTAGTACTATGAGCTCTCGATAGGAGATTACTATGAGACTCACGCGGCATGCGCTAACATTCTTTTATAAAGTTGTCTTTGATACTTTTTTTTTAATTTTATTTTATTCATAACTCTTTGTAAGCATTGACATTTTTACACAAGACACGCATATGAATTACTGTTTGATGTTACAAAGGATTACACATACAATCATTACTCATTACTATGCATAACATGCGTTCATTCGCTGCCATGCCATTGATCCGAGTATACAAATCTAAACGAAGCTTCAAGACATTACCATTACACTTCGCTTCGATTCTCGAATACTCTCTATAATTCAAACCATCGTCTACTCTTATAGCCTGGCGAAGATGGAGTCGCAGCTCAGCAGCAGCAGCAGCAGCAGCAGCAGCTCCAGAGGCCACCAGCGTTTTATCTGACAACGCAGCAACTGCAGATGCTCCAATTTCTGCAGCAGAATCATGGCAGCTTAACGCAACAGCAGCAGGGTCTGTTTGCCCAGCTTCAACATCAATATCGAGCGATGCAGCAGCACCAGCAGCAACTCAGAATACAGCAGCAACAAGCTATTCAACGAGGTCTGAGACCCGGAATGCCTGGGTATCCGATGGGATACGCTCCTGCTCATGCTCAACCTGGGCAGCCTGGTGTCATTAAGAACTACGGCGTGCCTCAGCAACCGGTAAGTTGAAATTACCTTGACTTACGAATAAAAATGCACTTTTTTTTAAGCTAAACGCGGAAATTGGTTCTAAATACGCCTTGATTTATTACAGCAAAGCGGTACAGTGGCTTTGCAAACCGGCTTTTCGGACTCGAATGTGGGCTATAACGCAGCTGCAACGGGTAACTGCCAAACTGCAGGTATGCCGTACAAATCTGCCTCAGACACAAACTATCCACAGCGTCAGCAGCAACCCCAGCAGCAGCAACAGCCTCAGCAGCAAAGTCAAGGCCAATTCACCAACCAGCAGCAATACCAATCCTCGAATCAATACGGTGCTCAAGGCTACACTCAGATCTCCTCGACGACGAGCTGCTACCCCGAGGGTTCCTCCGCTAACAACAACAATAATAATAACAACAATAATACTGGCAGTAATAATGCTGCCGGTAACAACAAAGACGCGGGTCTAGGTGTCACCGACCAGGAGCTCCAGGCTCTGTTATCCCAGAAGGATATCGCTACGTCTCTTGCGGAAGATCTGCTCAAGCATTTTGGATCCGAGGATTTGGATGTTAAGGAGGAACCGCAACAGCCAATCATGAACAACGGAACACTGAGCTCCGGACCGTTCTCACCGTCGAATCTTGAGAACGAGGTGGACAAAGTTAAGGAAGTCAAGGTTGAGAAAATGGACGAACCTACGACCCCAGCGCTAACCCCTAAGGTTGAGACGAAACCGCTAGTTGAGACGATCAAGTGCGAGGCCACATCGAGCACGAGTAAAGTTGACGCCATTCGTATGCGAGGCGAACCAGTACTGCGACTGGAACGGCTCTGCGAGACGCAAGCGGAGCCGGAGTTCAGTATCGACATGGATTCGAGGCAAGTTGTTGAACTCTGTCGCAAGGTAGGCTTTAAGGGTGCGTTGAACTGCTCGGTACTGAGCGACCGATCGCCACCACCTGCGCCACCGGACCCACCAAGTCAGAGGCTGACGAAGGAACAACTGCTGCCGCCTACGCCGAGTACATTCTTGGAGAACAAGAAAGAAGTGTTCAGTCTTGGACTGCAAGAGTTCTGTCTTAAGCACCCGATTGCCGTTGTTCGAGGTCTAGCGGCAGCTCTGAAACTCGATCTCGGTCTTTTCTCGACAAAAACTTTGGTTGAGGCAAATCCCGACCACACGATTGAGGTCCGCACGCAGTTGCAGCAATCGAGCGACGAGAACTGGGACCCAGTACTGGCCAGAAAAGTCTGGGGCTGCATTAGCCATCGCAGTCACACGACAATCGCCAAGTACGCGCAATATCAGGCCTCCAGTTTCCAGGAGAGTCTTAAGGAGGAACGTGAAAAGAGCCAGGGCATACATACATCGACAACCACCAATCTGTCGGATAGCGACTCTAAAGACAGCACTGGTATCAATGTCAAGAGGAAGAGGAATATTTACGGATTGCCTGGAAGATCAGGCTCTAAAATGCTGCGTTTCGGTACGAACGTTGATTTGTCTGACGAGAGAAAGTGGAAGGCTCAGCTACAGGAGCTGATGAAGCTTCCGGCTTTTGCCAGAGTTGTCTCGGCGAGCAACATGCTTAGCCACGTAGGACACGTGATTCTGGGAATGAACACCGTTCAGCTGTACATGAAGGTGAGTTTAATAAATTAAATACTTTCAATCGATTTTTTGTATATTGGATAAAAATTAAACGTATGAATATCTCTTCTTAAGGTACCTGGAAGTCGAACACCAGGACATCAGGAAAACAACAATTTCTGCTCTATCAATATCAATATCGGACCAGGCGACTGCGAATGGTTCGCCGTACCCGATGCTTATTGGGGAGTTATTCAGAGTCTATGCGAGCGCAACAATATTAATTACCTGCATGGCAGTTGGTGGCCATCAATGGAGGATTTGTACGAAGAAAATGTTCCTGTATACCGGTTCTTACAGAGACCTGGTGATCTCGTTTGGGTTAATGCTGGTATGTACTACTTCAACTTTATCTTCGTAATATAAATAATTCATAATATAATTGTACTAACAACAAAACACCATTTAGGTTGCGTTCACTGGGTACAAGCAGCCGGCTGGTGCAATAATATCGCTTGGAACGTTGGTCCTTTGACCGCGCGTCAGTATCAGCTCGCGATCGAGCGCTACGAGTGGAATAAGCTCCAGTCGTTCAAGTCGATCGTGCCCATGGTACATCTATCATGGAATCTGGCTCGCAACATCAAGGTATCAGACAAACGGTTATTCGAGCTTATCAAGAACTGCTTGTTAAGGACTATGCGCCAGTGCTGTGTTATTCTGGAGTTCGTCAAGTCTAAAGGCATCGAGGTACGCTTTCACGGCAGAGGCAAGAACGAGGCTTCGCATTACTGCGGGCAGTGCGAGGTAATTTAAAATTTTATCTTCGATTTTTAATAATATGTGCGACTTATTTTATATTTAATACGATCCACATTTTTGCTGATTTTAGATTGAAGTATTTAACATTCTGTTCATTCGTGAACAAGAAAAGCGCCACGTAGTTCATTGTATGGACTGTGCGCGAAAGCAGTCGCCTTCACTCGAAGGTTTCGTCTGCCTGGAAGAGTATAGGATGCGCGATCTCATGGACGTATACGATAATTTCACTCTTCACACACCTCATCGTCAACAACTACAGCAGCAAAGATTGCAACAGCAACAGCATCCGCAACAACAAGCTGCGCAACAGCATCCGCATCAACAAACTGTGCAGCAGCAACAACAGCAGCAGCAGCAAGCTCAACCAATTCAAGCACAGCAGGTACAACAGCAACCTCAATCTCAACCACAACCGCAACAGCGGATGTCGCCCCCACAGCAACAGCGGCTGTCGCCTCCACAGCAACAGCAGCAACCCCTGAGGCCACAGTCACAGCCTCAACCACAGCCACAACCACAGCCACAACCGCAGCAGCGGCTAACGCCACCACAGACGAGTTCTCAAGTTTCCTGAGACGACGAGGAACACAGATACCTGGACTACCTCGGACTGGATTGAGCCCAGAGATGGAGTTCGCGTTTCTGTGTGAGAAAACGGAGAAGAGAAAAAAACTCACGCACACCCGACGATTCTTTCGCGCGGAAAAAATTATGTGATAATCCCGACCAAGTGACTGTTAAGTGAGTGAGGCTCAGATGGCGTTCGCCGTAGTAATTGTGTATAACTGATACGACGGAATAGTTAGAATTTATAAGCCGTCCGTAAGCCTCCTCAATCGAGCCGAGAGTCGGTGAATTTGTGTTTTTTTCTGTGCTGAATCGGACGAACAGTGCGCGCGAAGTCTGTGCGAAATGCGAAAAGTGTAAGTTACCCCCTGTTCGTTTGACGAAAAATCATGTTTTCTCGTTAAGTATAGTGTACAAAGGACGAAAAACTCTCGTTAACCTAATATTTCTCTTTGTCTTACTTTTCCCCCGTTGTCCTTTATACAGCCGGAAAAAGGAATTATTATTGTACAATGCGCAGCCCTTCCCTTTTCGGCGTGTGATAATTTTTTTCTATTATATATTTTTTTGCTCCTTTTGACGAGACTCGTTGATCTTTTAAATGTGATTTATGAGATAGCAATGAAATGGAATCATGAGTATAATATTTTGATTTTATCATTAATCTTGTATGCAATCATGTAATCGCGAGGAATCTAGAAATTTTTTTTGCCTTGAATTTCTGAATGAAACAAAGCAAGCACCGAAGTTCGATCGCTATACGATGAATATATTGATAAAACGTTGCGTGTTCAACGTACACAATTTTTAACGCGCTATGCTGATTTTAGGATATACTACTGGTTACTTCAAAGTAATAATAATAACGCAAAAGTGACAATTTTTTATTCACTGCCAAATCCCGAAGAAATATTGCAAATTTGCGCTTCTTGTAAATACATGAATTAGCGAAGCTCGGAAATTCGTGCTGATGGAGCACTACTAATTAAGTATAAAAGAAAACATATAACATCAGTTCGAAAGACTACTCAGGAACATAAATTAATTAATCTTCAGTATATGGAATAAAAGCGCAATCAAAAATAACCGCGTACGTCTTTGTATTTTTCTCGATGGAAACGATTTACATGATAAACGCAAATATGCTGTGATGTACATTCAAGTACACATGTTTGTATAATAAACAGTGTGAGCTTGGAAAAAAAATGTTAAAAGTGCATCCACAAAAATACTATAGTTGTAGAGCGGAATAAATTAGTATTATTTTTGCATAACGTTTCAGTGAAAATGTTATGTAAAATAATACTTCAAGCTATGATGCTAACTATAAATATTTTTGATCGATGCACTTTTCATGAATTTTTTCAAGACAGTCCAGTACGAGGGTTAGTCCAGCATAACAATTTAGTCCCCAATACTTCTTTGGAAATTTTTTTTCATAACTGTGTTTTACAAGAAATCACTTTTCTCCATTCAAAAGTCTAAGATTTATTTTTTTGATATCGTATTGTGGTTATCAAACCAATAATAACTGCTAAAACTAATTGAAAATAATCAATTACGAAGAAAAATTGGGTATTAAAATGTTAAGTTTTCGCGTAACGTAAAATTCAATAAAATTTCAACGCAATCTGAAGTAAAATGGCTTATACATGAAATTTTTCTGAACTTTACAATCAATGTTCTTGTACCTCGACTTTAACACTTCTAATGTAAAAACTGATAGGAAACGAAATAAATTATACTGTTGTGTGATCGTGTCAATTCGCTTAGATTTCAGAACAAAGATTATCTAACCAGTAAAGTGCGCGTATTTTTGAAAAGCTTAATGAATTATGATATCGTGAAAAACATGAAAATAATAGATTGTCGTATCCAAAATGTCGAGACTTCGAGAAGTTTATATTCTAGCAGAAAAGGAAAAGCATTGTATAAGGCACACGTTAGCAAAGAACCCGAGACAGATGTAAAATGTAATCTTGGATCTTTATTTTGAAATTTCTGAACCGACGTGCCCAATGATCTCAATCCCGCGCCAATATTGGCAGTTGTCGGTAATGCAACAAAGCTCTGCCAATATTATAAGTCTTTTTTTGAACTTTCCTTTCTAGCTGTTATAGAAGCTTAGGGATTTCGCGTAAAGAGAGTATATTTAAAAAAGTGAATTCATGCAACAATAAGTAAATGGATAAAAAAAAATAAAAAACAAAAAAAAATAGGATATCGTTGGGAAATCGGGGAAAAAGTTGGCAAAGCTTAGGTAATATGAAGAGAAGAAATTATAGTGAATCTGAAAAAAAATTTAGTATTAAGTAAAAGAAAATTTAGAAAATTTTGAGAACGTTTGACTGCTTTTTATGCATTATGTTATAATTGGAGAAAAATTGTATGATAAATTGTGTGTGCGCGAAATTAATTGAGATAAAAATTCAATTTCACTGTGGTATCTTCTCTAAGAATTGCTTTGTGGAAGTTTCTTTCAATTATTTAAACGAAGCATCCGATTTTTTGCGATGACTCGATTTGTAGGCTCAGTTCATTAGGAAATTGAATGAAGCTCGTTAGGTATACATAAATATATTATTATATTTAGAGCAGCCTTTCGACAAGTCAATTTTATTGCGATCATTCCATCTTGACTAGCTGAATGAAACTCAGATCTGCCTTTATTGAACAGTGATTGAAATTTGCAAAGCTTATGAATTTGAATATGAAATTCTAAATTGTTTTTTTTTCTAATGTAAATTAAATTATGTTTATTGTATCTATAATATAAATAATAGTTTTATTAAATTTAATCTTTATCTTCATTTTTCGTACAATCCCAGCGACTATTTAGGTACTGTTATATATCATTTAGCTGATTTGTAAGTCTACAAATCTGACTTTCATTCGACGGCCCAAAAGGGTGGTAAAACGTGAGTTGAGAAAGTCCGAAGCTAACTTGGTTTGTAAGCACTAGATAAATGAAAGAGTTAGACTAATTTCGCGGAATAATCGTCTATCACGTGTAAATATCGACATCGATTTTAGTTAGCCCGTCTTTTCTACTATCGATGACAATTTATCGCGATCTTTGTAACGCATAGAGTTATTTATAATCGTAGTGTACTTACGAAATCTCTATTACACACAACACGTCCCCTTTTACATAAAAGATTAAAGCGTAAAAAAACCTCCGAAATCTCGTATTTTCATAAAATTTGCGTACATACATATAGCGTTGCACGTTGTTCACGCCAGCGAAAAACTTTCTAAATTACCTTTTAGAAGGACGAATAAATAATGCATTTGTATTATATATTATTTTTACTGTGTAATTGTTTGTAAAAATTAAAAAGCGACTGACCTTTCTTATTGGCTAAGAGTACTTAAAGTATATTTTGAGTTGAAAAGTTTCAGCAAATTGTAAACAATTATGGAAACAAAAGTTGTCTATGAATAAATTATGAATTGTAAACGAAAACTTTTCAACTTAGAAAATACTTTGAAGTTTGTAGACTTATGTATGTGTACATAAGAAATGAGTTTTTCACGTTGAATTATTGTAATTAATTTTGAATTTTATCAAAGATTATTAAGCGATTAAAAATAAATTAATTAAAATTCAAGCGATGTGTACGAGTCTACTTTTGATTTGATTCAAGCAAATTTATAAGAACCTTATCAAATTCCGTAGAATTGAAAAGTCTAAGTCTTTCCGCTGGTTTGGACGATAACGTTGAAAAGGCCATTTTACAAATGCGAAAAGCGTGTATTTTCGATATTTGAAAAACTATGCCTACTTTGAAAATCCATACGTGAAAGGCTATCGAAGTAAACCGTGCAGGCTGTTGAACGACGCTAAAAACTTGCGTGATAAAGAAAGAAAATAGAATTATAACGTAAAAATGTTCTATTTTCGCTACAAACAAAGTGCAAAAGCTTTGAAACTGAAGTAATAAGAATTAAAAATAAAAAGGCGGTAGAAAACTCGAAAATCGCTACCTTCAAACGAACTCGAGTAGCGATATTTTTATAAACAAAGTTTCAGAGTTGATTTAATTTTCTGATTTAAAATTTTCGAGATTCCATAGGGGCTATGCATGTTTCTTTGTGTCTTAAAACGAGACGAAATGCAAAGTAAAGAGAAAACGAGAAGTAAATCGGAGGAAGCCTAGTATAGACGTGTTTGCGAAAAGTATAGAAATGGAAATGTCTGTGAAAGTCGAAAAGATATTGTAGAACATTCACTGCCAAATTGTGATGATACTCGTGTTAGCCCATCTTTGTAGCTCGGAGCGTTTGAAGCATGGAAAACTGCCGATTGTTTGTATACCGATTGATTTTGCTATAATATTTTGAAATTGCAGTTCGTTCGTTGAAATTTTTCTTCGTTGAAGTGTACATTCGATTTTTCAAAGTAATTGGATAATCCGACTTGTCTGTCCCGGAAATAAAGAAAAAGAGAAGCGCCTCGCTTACCTCGCGAAATCTGATATCACAAAAGTTCTGTGCGAGCTGGAGAAAGCGACGTGTAAGAAAGTAGACGCTATTTTTTAATCGAACAACTGCGTTTCTGCGATGTACAAAGACAAACAAGGAAACAGTGTAAAACCGACTAAGTATAAATGCTTCGGGCGGCCCGCAGCGCTTTTCTATGTATGTACTATGTACTATGTTTACGTGTACAGTGCCTTTATAACTTAAAATCACATACACATTTGGGAGGATAGTCGCAACGGCCTCTAATCGAGCGTTAACTTGTTCAACCGAATACCAAAGAAAATTATTGAAAAACGTTGATTAATGCACCGATGAATGTGGCTTATTTTCTGCGACAAATGAAAATGCGAGAATGATTTCGAAGTTTAACGATGGACATTGGTTAACGGTCGTTGAGGCTTCCTTCTGCAAAATCTATCATGCGTCTATGAGTTTAACTTTGTAAGCATTATACCTAGGAGTATTCATAATGTAATTAGAATCATCATCGAGAATATATTATTATATATTGTAAAACTGTACAGAATGATAAAAATGAATTACACATTCGTCGACGATTACTTTGACGACGTCACTGTAGGTAGCTCTATTATCATCATTTATGAATCCTTAATTACAGTAAATCATCATCATTGCGATTGATTGATAAAAATGTGTTTACTATATTAATGATATAAACGGTTATGCTGAAATCACTTAACTCTATCTTTTGATTCATTATTGTCCCGCCTTTTTCCTACGATTTATTAAGAAAGATAAAATAATGTCTCTACATACATTTCTCGGGGCGAGTTTACTGCGCAAATCCCTACATAATTAGAATTTTATTATTCATTTACATAGAACCTTGAATATACGACACCACAATCAGCTCTATATTAGTAGTAGTGTTGATTAGATTTCGATCATTTGTATAAACGGAAATTACGTAAAGTGAGAAACAGTTTCTATTTTGAATAATAAGCAGTTTTGAAATTAGGGCTTTTAATTTTTCATCACTTCCCTCTATTCTATGGCGGGATGAAGCGTTTGGAAAATTAAAAAGTGTTCATGTTTTAAACGGGAAATTAGAAAACTGTTGTTTGAGGAATCAGTAAATGCTTATCACTTCTTGAAAAAATTGTACTTATTACGCTTGCGTCCATACAAATACTTTTTAATGCGATGCCTTTAAAAGACTAGATTTTGATTGATCGCAGTCAGTTTTGCATCAACTGCACTCGTAAACTTTCGCAGCTCGGTATAACTCTATTCACAAGATGAAAAGTTACATTCTGCCAATCGCCATCTGTTTTGCAGTAATCGACATGGTATGAAATTTTTGATTTAAAAAAAAACGTTGAATGTGAACAGTCATTAATAATCAGATATTTATTCGAGTTTTGCAATGTTCCTTTCTTCCGTTGGAAAAGATGAACAAGAGGCATGCTTACATAGTAACGGGTTACACAATAGTAAGTTTTTAATAAACTGTGTGTACTAGCTATTATAGACACGTTTGATATTAATTATCATAATATTCGTTTTCCAGCTGATGTGGAACTTTTGAGAGAGTTGATGCTGCGTAATGATTCGAAGGATGAGAAGGCAATTGATTTGGAAAACAAGTTTACGTGTGCTGTTGCCTGTTTTAGCGATGCAAGTATAAGAAAAAGGAAGTTCGTATAAGTACTTATCAGCTGCTTAAGAATATCATTGAAAAGGGTATGACTTTCGTAAAAAAATATTTTTTTAATTTAAACGGATAAACATAATTTTGTAATTAATAAACTCAAATCCCCACAGAAATTAATGTGTCCCGTGAAGAAATAAAGAGTGACCTGATGAACACTTTGGACACATGTCATCAGAAAGGTATATAATGATTTGTTACTATTAAAGGTATACAAGTTATCAATAATAATCCCGCATGTTTGCTTTAGACGAAGGTGACAACTGCAATTTATTAGAGTGTGTCAAAGTACTCATCCCTCCATTTAAAGCTCTACTTATTTTCGCTTGACCGACAAATATGGAGATAAATAAAAATTAAATTAAAATGCTAACAGTTATAAAATTACTCAGTTTTAATACTTTGTTCAACTGATATATCAATAAATGCTTGTTTTATAAAGACATCAGCTAATACCGTTATAAACTTCATTTCCCACGGCTCCATATTCATTTTCAGTTATAATATATAAAACACAGTCTCTATCGAACTGTATTATACTTTTTCCGTATTAGAAATAAAAAATCCTGGTTTCATAGATTCTGCTATAATATGCAATTTCATTTTTTCATCTATAACCTTGGATTTACGATACCACAATCAGCATAATTATATTAGTATTGATTAGATTTTGATTATTGTGCAAATACTGACTCACCAAAAGCTACTGAAAGTATATAAGAGGGAGTTTCTATTTTCCGAATAACATAAGCTGTTTTGAAAACATGGCTTCTTATGACTTCTCTTTTCAACGGCAGGGTTAAAACGTTTGGAAAATTCAAAATTACATTCACGTACGTTTGGTGGGTTTTCCAAATGGTAATTGCTTAAACTGATGTTTTGCGACGAGAAGTTGCAGTAAATGCTTATATCACTCAATTGTCAAAGAAAAATTGCACTTGGCTTACGGTCATACAGATAGTTTGTTTTGCGATTCCTTTAAAAGGTCAGAATCCGATTGATCGCAGTCAGTTTTGCATCAACTGCACTTGTAAACGTTCACAGCTCACTACAGCTCAACTCTCAAGATGAAAAGCTACGTTCTCGCATTCGCCATATGCTTTGCAGTAATCGACTTGGTACGATATGAAAACCTAAATTGAATTTAAATTTTCACTAATTTATTATAATACATCTTCATTAGAGTTTCGCTCTTGGAAAAGAAGATCAAGAGAAATGCTTGCGCAAAAATGGGTTGAACAATTCTAGTAAGTCTTCAATGAAACCATATGTGTAAGCATAGACACGTTATTGATATTTATTAAAAAACATTCGTTTTTCTAGCCGATGTGGAACTTATGAAAGCATTCGTACGTAGTGATGGGAAGAACGAATTTCATTTGGAAAGAGAGTTTTCGTGCGTTGTTGCCTGTGTTATCGACGAAAGGAGGACTGAAGATAATGTTAATACAAGTACTTATCAGCTACTCACGGATCTAATCAGTGAAGGTATGACTAATTAATGAAAAATAATTTTTCAATGATTTGAATAGTTATTCGTAAAACGTATGATTACAGCTCATAATAAAATTCCGGATGAACAATGGAGAGACATGAAGACCACTTTGGATAAGTGTCATCAGCAAGGTATAGTATTATTTGTTGTTTATTATTGGTTATATGGAGATTAGTTATCAATAATAAATCTACACGTTTTCTTTAGACGAAGGCGACGACTGTAAATTATTGTACTGTGTGAAAATACTCAGGGATCCATTTAAGGAACTTATTGTTTCGTTTGACTGAAAATGAAGACAGAAATTAGATGGGATCCATAATCTTCATTCCCTACAGCTTGTCAGCAATTCCTTATTAATATATAGTGTATAGTCTGGCTGATCGGAAATTATTCAAATAAAAAATGAGTTTCCATTTTGAATGTAGCGATATTGCATCATATTTATTTATAACACAATCAGTTGGTAAAACCCGTCACTCGAAAAGTATAAATAGTGTTCAATCTAATGTCTTCAAAAGATTAAAATTCGATCGACTACAGTCAGTCTTACATTAACTACCGGTGTTCACAGTTCGTACAGCTCAACATTCGAGATGAAAATTTACTTGTTTTTATTCTGTTTTACATCAATCGACTTGGTATGACATTTTGTATATAATTACAAAACGTTATAATTACTTATAAAATAATAAGTCTTGAACTCCTATTGGTTCATAGTTTTCTTTATCAGGCTTCAGCTCTTACTGCCCCCAAAGAACAACAATTGGCATGTTTAAATGAGAACGGAGTAACTAATTCTAGTGAGTGTGATATTCAGCACCGAAGTTTATTATTCATTAATGAAATTCGTTTTTCGTAGCTGACGTGGAACTCTTTAACATAATTATGCAAGATGTTTTTAAGGATGAATTTATTCTGGAAACGTCCCAGGATAAGCAGTTTAGCTGCGTTTTTGCTTATATAATTAATTCAATAATAAAGCGTATACCTCAAGATAGCATTTATCAGGAACTTACGCGTGTCATTCAAACTGTTATTATTTCCATGAAGAACAACTTTTATGGATTTTTTAGCAATGGAAGGTATATCATAATCGATAAATTGAAATTTTCCTATAGATGACCGATTTTTTTCAAGTGAATCGAAGAAAGAAATGATGAAGAGATGGTTGGATTACTGTCACGAACAAAGGTATTTATTTGTCGTTGATCACGGTACATAGCAATAAAGATGTTATTGATATAATACGTTTTCTTCATAGACGAAGGCGACGACTGCAAGTTATTGTATTATGTCAAAATACTAAATACTCCTTTCAAGAAAACTCGCATTCCTCGACGGTCGATTAAATAACCTAACAGTAGGTTTCCGTAGTTTCAGGACTGTATAAACCAATGATAAATAAATGAATGGAAAAAAAATCCTTAATCATGACGCAAATACATTTTTACTTATTTATGCATAACTTTGACATAATACGAGATAGAAAACTATCTGCTCATATTACATAAGTATAATATCGACTCGTTCGGAACAGACATTCGCTCCGAGGTCTGAAGGGTGAAGATCGTCAGATCGACTCTCTGCTCGGCATGTGACTTTAGTCATTTAATTGTATTTATAATTTTCTATTATAATATTTAACGCTATTCGCTCAACCGATCTGAGTATAAATCGTTATTACATTTCTGTATTTTTTCATTCCAGCGAAAGAGCGCACACTTTGAAGATAAACGCCTGCAAAAAATAAAAAGAAAGATAACGCTCGATTTGCCAATACCAGCTTTGATTTTCGCCTCTATGTCATAAGCCGCAAAGAGCGTAGATGCAGTAGTCGTCTGAACAATGAAGAGCCACGCTCTATTTTTGTCCCTTCTCATCGCGGCGGTAAAATGACAATTATTTTACACCCTATATACAAATAATTCATAGTACATAATATATTCAACCCACGTAAAATCCAGCGTTTGCTTCCCCATATCGCAGACTAATTGCTGGGCTGACAGGCACGAGGCACGACGGGCCTGCCTATTCGATAATGGCCTGACTAATCCGAGTAAGTACCTGAGCAATTTGCTTCAAAGAAGTCGGATTAAGCTCTGAAATTGTACCGACGCGTCATCTCTCTCACATACAATCGCAGATGACATGGACCGTTTGATGGAATTGCTGAAACCCGATGCGACCAACACGACGACGACTACCGTCCAAGACGTCGCCTTTGAGAACAAATTTGCCTGTGCAATTGCCTGCGACTTCCACGTCGCCAAGAGTCGCAACGTTACGCTGGCTGGCAACCTTGAACGTGCTATAGATGCAGGTGAGCGTTTATGGGCTGTATGTGTAGTGTGATAAATGCTAATTTTCATTTTCGACGAGCTGCTGACGACAAATTAAGCGACGCGAAGAAGAGGGAGATGAAGGATACGCTTAAAGCTTGCAGTCTTGCCACTGGTAAGGTCTAGTGAGATGGAGGGTTTTTTGGTTGGTTCTTTTTGAAGATCAAATTTTGTTTTAGGTGACGATGACGATTGCACTTTACTCCAGTGTGTTAGTATCTTGCAGCCACCTTTCGTCTGGATACTTCCGAAGACGTCTGGAATTTTGGGGTATCTAAAAAATGTATGTAAGTTATGAGAATGTGTATAATGTAGTGATGCAGAGAATTAAAGAGTGTTTCAGCATAAAACGTTTGCTAAATTTCAATTGTGAATATCTTGAAAAACTTTATTTACCAATCTCATCATAAATCGTTATTGCGTAAGAACATCACTGCACATATCGAAGGCAAACGCGTGTAAAAAAATGAATTATATTTATATATTACAAATATACATTTATATATTACAAGCTACGAAGTGCGTAGAAGCTATTTTTCTCTCTTTTCATCGCAGCGGTAAAATGACAATTATTTTATATCCTAATCCATACGGTATAAAATGCGCATAATCAAACTTTCACTACCCCATCGCAGACTAGCTGCTGGGCTGGTAGGTTCGAGGCCCGACAGGCTTGCTTAATGGATTGAATGATTCGAGTTGGTACCTGAGCAAAACGATTACTGTCCGAGACGTCGTCTTTGAGAACAAATTAAGCTGTATAAATTAATGAATATCATAAGAAAAAAATATTATTTTATTATTCACTTGAATGATCACACCTGTAAGCGATCACTTTCATAGCCATACATTAGAGCCATTTGGTTTTTCCTTTTATGTATCAAGCACGTGTCCCTCGCAACTTTGACGTGCGTATTTTGTTCGCCTCTTAAAGTGGACAATCGCTCGAGAAGCTGAGCTATATAAAGATGTTTCAATTTCAGGATGTATATCCAGTTTGACGTGAACTGCAGCTGGGATTCTCATTGGCATCATGAAATTGTTTTTCGCTCTCTTCGTCCTTTCCTTTGCGCTGCTGCATTCGGTATGGCATTTTTTAATATGTTTTTAATTGACAGAATTTAAACTTGAAAAATTAGAGGAAGAAAATTTATGATTTAAATAAATTTATTAGGCAACTGGAGCAAAAGACAGCTTGGTAGAATGTCTGCAAGAAAATGGACTCAAGATGGGTAACTAAATTATCAACGTTTATATTCATATTTAAGTAGAGGCATGAGCTACCATAAGTTTGTTATTCCGCAGTTGACTTGGATTTTATGCGCAAAATCAAGCCAAACACCGACATGCCCAGGAATAAACTCATCGAGGATAAATTGGCTTGTGCTTTTGCCTGTTCCTTCAACAGGGATAACAGTTGGAAGGACGAGAATGTCTTCACTTTCATGACTGACGTCATAAAAAAGGGTAATCATATTTGGAGGAATAAAAATAGTCACCATACGATTTTCAATATCTATATCTTTTATAGACTATCGCATACCAGTCGGCTTGAAAAAACAAATGCTCGACACGTTGAAGAGCTGCAATGCCGAAGGTAAACTCAGCGTTTTTGTTTGTATTTAGTATTTTAATGCATAGATATTATAATGGAAATGAAAAAATAATCGGTTTCAGCTAAGGGCGACGACTGCACATTGCTGCAATGCATCAAGGTTACCAGGTATCCATTCATGGATTTTGTGTTTTTGCACAATACCGAGATGAAGCCTGAATACGAAAGCAGTCAAGATAAACAAATATAATCGCGATTATTGTAATATATTTAGAGGATTACTGCGACGCTGTAATGATGCTAAACGATGTAATAAATCTGTATTTGCAAATAAAATCAAGTGTCACCTTCTTCTTTCCCTTTTCCTTTCTCCAAGCTTTTCACCTGTAAAATGTAATAATCTTCCTGCCCAAAGATAAAATTAGGATGTGCATATTCCATGTTAGTCGCGTCTACTATTAAGCAAATTTTGCACTTTTACATAACGAGTCATTTTTATCCATCTCAAAGACGTGGGCGATGGCACGAGATCCACGGCTATAAAAGTTAATGTAATCCAAGCTCGTAAATTTAGTTCGACGTGAGAACTGCAGTTGAAATTCTTTTTTTACGATGAAATTCGCGCTCCCCGCTCTTTTTATTATTTCTTGCGCAGCCATACATTTGGTATACACAATCATTTATATCATACATTTTTTAGTCAAGTACGCACAGTTATTTATTACAATTATATTATAGACTGCTGCAGCGAATACGGGAAACGACAGTATGACAGAGTGTTTGCAAAAATACGGACTCAAGATGGGTAATTAACAATTTAAAATATCTCGGAAAATTAAACAAGCCACAATGCAAGTTTAATTGTCAACTTTATACAGATGACTTGGAATTCTTACGTAAGCCAAATACTGAGGTGCAGCCGATGAAAAATAAAGCTATAGAAGACAAAGTAGCTTGTGCCTTAGCTTGTACGTTTAAAAAAGAAAGTCAATATCGCAGTATCTTTCCGTTTCTGAAAAACGTCTTGAGAATAGGTGATCATTTGAATAATATAATTTTTTCAAAATATCTTCGATTGTAAGTCATGAATTTAACTCAACAGACAGACAAATACCAGTAAATTTGAAAAAAGACATGCTTGATACGTTGGATGATTGCAATGGTGAAGGTAAAAGAAATTAATTATCATTTTATGAATATAGTCAGTATATCATTATTAATACTGAGAATCGTTTGTTTACATATTTAGCCAAGGGAAACGACTGTAAGTTGTTGCAATGCATCAAAATTACTAGAAATCCATTCATGAATTTGGTGTTTTCGTATGGTGCTTAACAAAGCTTCAGAAATAATGAATAGCGTTTTATGTAATTTGTGTCCCAAGAAAA
Organism: Nasonia vitripennis; assembly: GCF_009193385.2. Lineage (NCBI taxonomy): Eukaryota > Metazoa > Arthropoda > Insecta > Hymenoptera > Pteromalidae > Nasonia > Nasonia vitripennis. Next base: position 31,079,508 of record NC_045760.1, on the reverse strand, counting down.
ATAAATGTTTTTCCAAACAAAAAAAATATTGTCGCTATATATTATAGATCCGATAAACAAAACCCAAAATATTATTGTTGTCATAGTGTTTTTGTATGATTTTCCCACGATGGGATAAAACGTTTAAAATGATTCATGCCTTTTCATGCACTTGTTTGCACGACCGGTGGAAAAACTGATTTTTGCGAAATAAACAGTTCGCAGTTGCTGCAGTATAGTGTACGATGCCTTTATAAGATTAGACATGGATCGTTTGCAATCAGTCTCGCATTGACTTCTAGTAGTGATAAACGTTCACAGTATAGCTTAACCGTCAAGATGCAAAGTTACTTATTTTCCTTGATCGTCTGCTTTGCGTCAATGAACTTGGTATGAAATATTTGTATTTCTATGATAAAACCTAAATTATTGTCAAACATGCAATTTTGAATAATAATTCGTAATTTTCTTAATTAGTGTTTGGCCTACTATTATACCGAAGAACAGCAACGGGAGTGTTTATTTAAAAATGGGTTAAATAATTCTAGTAAGTCCGATAAGCGATTACATACCGCAGTGAAAAAATCTAATTCATGAAAACGTAATTATAATCATTGATAAAATTTGCTCGTAGCCGATATTGAACTGTTCAAAGAATTCATACGCACTGATTCCAAGGATCAAAAAGTATTTCCCTTGGAAGACCAGTTCAGCTGCGCCGTTGCTTGTGTCTTTAATTTAGGAAAGCCTGATCCATCCGAGGATAGAATTTATCATAAACTTCTGTATTCCATTAAAAACGGTAAAATTTATTTGAAATTGTTTGACATTTTTGTAAAACAATATGCTTTTATCATAATGACTGAAATATTTTCAGATGACCAAATCCCAGGTGAACTCAAGAGATACATGATGGATAAATTGGATCATTGTCACCGGCAAGGTATTGAACGTCGTTACATATAACATGCTAGAGGTCATCGATTATAATACCAGATTTACTTATACATCGATATTTTCTTTAGACGAAGGTGACGACTGCAAGTTATTCATCTGTATCAAATTATTCAGACCTCCATTCAAGGAAACTATTATATCGATTGAATGAAGATATAATCTTGTACGCGTAGCACGTCGTTGAAGAAGTACTGCGAAACTTCACGAATATCTGCATTTTTGTATTCATGATCGAGCTGTATACTTAAAAGAAAAATACGAATAAAAAAAATTTTAAAACAAGTCTACTTTTTACTCTTCATTGCCCAGAACGCTCGATTGGCCAGCGATCTCAGATTTTAATTTTTCTTCTACGAAAGTCGAAAGAGCGCAGATCAGTTCCTTCGAAACAGCAGCGGTGATTTTCTAATCACATAAAATTGTTCTATCTTTAGATCCCGCAATGAAGGGCCACATTCTATTTTCGTCTCTTCTCATCCTAGCGATAACGGATACTTCAATGACGATTATTTTATATCCGATATCGTTATAATATGCAACAGGTACGTGGGCGAACCTACATTCATATTTTAAAAAGTCAGCAGCAAAGTTATTATACTATTATTAATAATTTAAAATCGTTAATTAGATACAATTAATAAGCATGCGTGTTGATAATTACTGAAAAAAAATTTAGGTCACGCGGCATGTGAACTGAATTTTGACTAAAAAACCGCACGATGGATTCAATTGAAGCGGCGAAACGTCACAGCAATGATTCTTTCGCTTACAAATTGATGATTGTTTCATCATCATATAAAGTGGTCGCGGTTCACCCGTGCGGATTTAGTTGTTGTTCTATCTCTGTATGAATGTACTAGGTGTTCTCCAACTCGTCATTCAGCAGTTCTCCACGATGAAAATATTCGTGACCTTCTTTATTCTCTGCTTCGTTTGCAAACCGGTATGGGTAAATTAAATCTCAGTATAGGTGATCGACGTGTGCTTACTCTTAAGAATTTATTCGATTTCTACCGCAGAGCAATGGAACTTCCCTCGTGAAAGCCTGTCTCGTTGAAAATGGATTCGGAGCTAGTGGCAGTGAGTATATTGTTAAGAATTTTAACACGATTTGTTGAGCCAGTATTAACCGCTGCGAGTTTGCAGAGGACTTGGAAATCGTCAAAGCCGTGGCAAATCCCGAATACGTCGGTATATTGAGGCAAGTGCCAAAGGACAAGCTGTCTGGAGTTTTCGCCTGCATCTTTCAGGATAGGAATCCCACGACTAATCTCTATGCTTCCCTCAAACGCCTCATAGAAATGGGTTAGTGAAGTTGGCAATGTGGAATAACGATTTTTCGATGCACGTACGTTTGTCCACTCGTTTCTGACTTTATTTTTACAGATGATAAAGTGTCGAAGGCTGAAGCGCAAAAAATGCAAGACAGCCTGACTGATTGTCATAAAGAAGGTAACGACATTGACTTTGTGTTTTGAATGAGAATTTCGTGCAATAATCTTCGATTCTCTCTGTTCGTTGTAGTAGCTGGGGATGATGCTAAGTTACTGAATTGTGTGAACGCTTTTGACTCTCCATTCGATGAAATTATGGCTACTGTAAGTGTAGTGAGGATAAGTAATAATTTTTGGGGTATTATTTACTTACGAATCGATTTTTCGCAGATTCGCGATGTGCCGGATTCCCTGGGCTTTTGCTATGAAAAATGCAAGCTGACGATCAGTAAGAAGCAAAAAAATTTATCAACGATATACTCGTCGGTATATTAACGAAAAATACAATGATCGTGATCGTGTTTTTAGGTGAAATGTATAAGATCGAGCAGAACCGATTGAATTTGAAGGAGATTATGACGTTCGTACCTGAAGAAAAGATGGCTTGTACTACGGGCTGCAAAGTTGACAAGTCCGGCAGAAGCCTTACGAGCAGACTTACTGACTTGATTCACAAGAGTATAAGACTTTATTATCACTGATGACGTGCAATATATTTGTTTATTTATTTGGTTGATGTTTTAGGTAAAAAACACGACGAAAAGAAGAAGAAGGAAATGATAGAGACTCTGAATAGGTGTAGCGCGCAAGGTAATTATGGATTTCGAGTGTGGTATTTGTATTAGTATGCACCTATAATTTATTCGTACATTTGAAATATTGCAGTTTCCGGAGTCAAGGTTGAAACCTACAATTTGATCAAATGTCTGAATCTGTACAAGCCTCCCTTCATCGACCTTTATTAGATGCAGTGACTATAATACAACGAAATATAATTAATTTAAATCATATGACAAGATTTTACTTGGATAAAACGTTTATTAAAATAAATCAATAAGCTTACTTTCATTGAACCCATCCTATTCTTTCAATAACTGATTGACTATCAATCGTAACACTTTGCTCAGATTTATTTCCTTTGTTTTATGCAAAAATTCCGAATAGAAAATATTTTCACCAGAAGCTTTTGTATCCGACTGTGCCCATAACACCGTATCGCTACTGTGTATTAGAATAATAACTTATTTCCTCCAGCTATATAAAGAGCTTCCACTTTATCGCCTGTATCTAGTTGCTCTTGAATCGCGTATAACAGCTGACATTGAGTGTTCCCGCAAAATGAAGACGTTTACGATCATTTTGATTCTTGGCAAGGCTTATTGTCAATTTGTATGTTTAATTTTTAACTATGTATTTTCCAACTGACACGATTTTCAAAATCCATTAAAACATGTTATTTCTTCCACAGGGCAATGCCTCTAGACTCGAGGACATGAAAACGTGCTTAGTCGAAAATGGTTTCACTGACAGTCATGGTAAGTATCAAAAGCAAAATTTCAATGTATACTCTAACGATAAAAAAAAGTTACAAATATAATTGAATGTTAAAATTGCTCAGCTGACTTGGAGCGTCTACAGGCTATTGGAGATCCAGAACACGTCGATAGATTGAAGGACGTTTCGAGAGAAAAAATGGCTGGCGTTATTGCTTGCATGTTCCAGAGAAGACACGGAAACAAAAACTTAAACGAAGCCCTCCAAAATCTCGTAGAAAGAGGTAATGAAAAAATAACATTACTTCATGCAATGTTGACTTTTTTCGTGCACTACAGATGATAAGGTGACAGAGGAGGAAAGGAAAAAGATGTTGGAAACGTTGAAAAGTTGCAACGCAAATGGTAATACCTATTCTTTACTAATTATTTTCCTACAGCTTTGAAACCCAATACTCGATTATTACGATACAGCTACTGGAGATAATATTAAACTGCTAAGCTGTCTTAACATTATGGCTCCTCCGTTTGATGTTCTGATAGCTGCTGTAAGTAAGACTTAACGAAAAAATTATTATTCAATGTTTTTAATCCATTCACCTTTATTATAGTTTCGCGATCTTGATGATTCCGTCGGTATTTGTTTTCCTAGGTGCAATGTCACCATTGGTAAATATTGAATAGCTGCTATAATTATCAATTTTAATCATAAAAGCGGAGAAATTTAATTAATAGGCGCATATACTACTTCTAGGTGAAATGTACAAAATGCAAAAGAACATGGAAATGAAAACCAAGGTTAAGGATCTGCTGAAAATTGTCAACGAACAGAAAATGGGCTGTTTCATGACATGCATAGTTGATGAGGAGGCGAAAATTAATCGACTCAGCCCGCCTTTTTTAAGGGTGCTTACGGACCGTATTAATAAGAGTAATACACATTTCTATATTACTTTGATGCACTAGATTCTACAGATAAAAATATTTATCAATCTATCGGTATAATTTTTTTAGGTGAAAATCACGATGAAGATCAGAAGAGAGAAATGCTGAAAACTTTGAGTAAATGCAACGCACAAGGTCATAAGAATGTTACTTTTTTTTAGTATTTACAACTGTAAATTTTATTACAATTATTAATTCTTCACAAACAAATATTTGCAGTTGCTGAAGTTAAGGACAAAACTTATGAAATGATCAAATGCGTCAATATGTTCAAGCCTCCATTTATCGATATTTATTGAAGCAATACAAAATATGATATACAACATTTGATCTATTGTAGGTACTGGATTTACGACAAGAAAAATGTAATAAGAAGTAAAATTACTTGACGTGTCAAATATATTATTTCAAAGTGTATTCTATGAATTCCTTCGAATAAAATATTCTCTTACTTTAATATTTAGTACTGAAAATGAATATTATTAACCCTGAGACTAAAAGACTGACATAAATAATTTGTTATAAATATTAACAGTTGCTGCAGCTGATAATAAAACCCACGAACTGATCAAATGCCTCAATTTCTTTAAACCCCCATTTATCGACCTTTATTAAAGCATAAATTTACTAGATTTTAGGACAAAAAATTACTAGCCTTATAAAAACGTTATTTCAAATAATATACTGTTACAAATTTATTTTAATAAAATATTTTCAACCCTTCAAATTAATTGGTTTTTCCTAATGCTCACACGATTACATTAATAAAAAGCACCATATTTCAAGCATGTTTCAAATTTTTGTGAATACTAAGCAATAAATAAAATATTGAGATAAGAATTTGTTTATACTGAACATTAGAATGATAACTCGCAGTTATATAAAGAGCTTGCATGCTTAATCACATGTATGTAGTTTCTCTTAAACCGTCTGGAAGAATTGACATTGAATATTCTCACAAAATGAAGACATTTGCAATTATTTTGATTCTCGGCTTCGCTTGGCGAGTGGTATGTATATGCGTTTAATATTTGATTTTCAATAGGACGACAATTTTTTAAGGGACCTCGGAAGCATATGATAAAGTGTTGATATTGTTGCAGAGCAATGCCTCTAAATATGAGAACATGAAAACGTGCTTAGTCGAAAATGGATTTACGGACGATGAAAGTAAGTATCAAGCAAAATTATAATATACTAAAATATAATAAAACTTAAAAAATTAAAACCATACGCAGCTGACTTAGAGCTCATACGGGCCATCGGAGAGCCGGAACATGTCGATAGATTGCAGGACGTTTCGATGGAAAAAATGGCTGGCGTTATGGCTTGCCTGTTTGAAAAACAACAAGGAAATGGAAATTTAAATAATGCCCTTGAAAGTCTTGTAGGAAGAGGTAATTAAAAAATAGAAACGTAAATTTACTCTTTATCCTGATATTGATTTTTATCATATATTATAGATGATAAGGCGACAGAAGAAGAAAAGAGAAAGATGCTGGAAACGCTGAAAACTTGCAACACAAATGGTAATACCTATTATATGCTAATTATTTTTCTACAGCTTTGAAACTTATAATACTTGATTGTTATAATATAGCTGCCGGAGATAATACTAAACTGCTAAGCTGTCTTAACATTATGGCTCCTCCGTTTGACGTTCTCATAGCTAGTGTAAGTATAGCTGGGTGGAAAAATTATGATTTAATATTTATACTTATTGACCTCTTTACAGATTCGTGATTTTGATGAATCTGTTGCTGTTTGTTTCCCTAAGTGCGAAATTACGATTGGTAAATATCACAATAATATGCTATTATACCGTCAATAGAGAAATACCATTAACTTACACATGCTTATATATGCTATTTCTAGGGGAAATGTACAAAATGGAAGAGAACAAAAGTAAGGTGAAAGGGCTGTTGGAAATTGTTAACGAACAGAAATTGGCTTGCTTTATGGCATGCATAGTCGAAGAGGAGGAAAAGAATCGAAAAAGTCCACATTTTTTGAAGGCACTGACGGACCTTATTAATAAAAGTAATCTTGATATTTGAATTGCTTTATCACACTTGATTATGTACTTTAGAACATATATTGATCTTTATTGATTTTTTCAGGCGAAGAACATGACGAAAATCAGAAGAAAGAAATGTTGGAAACTGTTGATAAGTGCAATGCACAAGGTGATGAGAATTTTCCTTTTTTTCGCATTTGTCTGTAAATTTTATTATAATTAATTTGTCACAAACAATTATTTGCAGTTGCAGAAGTTAAAGACAAAACTTACCGAATAATCAAATGCGTCAACATGTTCAAGCCTCCATTTGTCGATCTTTATTGAAGCAAGACGACAAAACGTTGTAACGACAAACAAATTCTTGATCTAAAAATGTTTTTTTTTTTTAATATGTGATATATGAATTCATTAGAATAAAATAATTTTTCTCTAACGATTCGTATTCTAAAAGATTATTTATTTACTAACTCCATGATGGTTCTAAATACAAGGAAGAATTATATTACCTATTTTTTCTTTATTATTTAAAACAACTCAATTTAAATTATGCTCATTCAAAAGATTATTTGGTTTTGCACACGAGAAAATTTTAAAGTAGCTTTTAAAAATTTATCAGTTGGATTTCCCCATGCAGTTAACTAATTTGATGAGTAATTCTGAAAATTGCAACGATCGCTGTTCCGTCTCGTCTGGGTGTATAAAGAGCTAGTCATACTGCAGCGTTTAACGTAGTCGTTTTCGAAACCGAGGATAGTTGAAACCAACGATTTTTACGCGATGAAGACGTTCGTTTTCATTTTGCTTATCGTCTATGTTTGTCAGTGGGTATGTAATTTTTTGGCTCATTTGTTATGCTTCGTTAGTTCACGAAGAATATGTTAAATTAAATGGATTGAATATATTAAAAAATTGTTTTTGCAAGCTTGTCCGCTGCTTTTATAAATAATTTAAAAAATGTTGGTTACTATAGAGTGACGCTCGTGAAACCGATTTCGAAGATCTTATATTCAATGACCTTATGTCGATGTGTTTAATTGAAAATGGATTTACTAATTCCACTGGTAAGTATCAGCATATAAATTACAAAGTAACTATAAAACCGTAAAGAAACGATACACAAATCAGACAAATTTTACTAGCTGACGTGGAGCGAATGTATGCCATCGGAGATCCTGAACAAGCCGATAAATTGAAGGATGTACCGAAAGAAAAAATTGTCGATGTTATCGTTTGTCTATATCATAAACTATACCCATACCGAAATTTGTATCCTAGCCTTAGGCAGCTCATCGACAGAGGCAAGTAAACAAAACACGACATTCTCTAATAACTAAAAGTTCTGTGTTATAAATCTTTCCATTTTTGCACCCAATAGATGATACGGTAACTGTGGGTCAAATCAGACAAATGGAACACACGATGTCTGATTGCTATAAGGAAGGTAATAAAACAAAATTTTTTCCGATTTTTGGACCACTGATATTTTATTACAAAATATGTTTCAGTTGGTGGAAAGATTAATAATGCCGAACTTCTAAAGTGCGTAGACATTACCGAGCCTCCCTTCGATCATCTTTTCGCTGCTGTAAGTGCTTAAGATAATAAAGTAGAGAAGAAATGTTGGGCATATTTAATATATTTCTATTTCCACTCGTGTAGATTCGAGATGTCCGTCAAGCTTTGCAGTGGTGCTTCGTAAGATGCGGAGTATTGATTAGTATGATCCATATCTAAGTAGCAAATTACCAATTGCATACGATATTTAATCCAAATATAATCAATTATTATTATTTGCATGTGTAGGTGAAATGTATACGATGGAAAAAAACCGGGACTTGCCCTTCAAGGAATACATAAAATATATTCCTCATGAAAGAATAAGCTGTTTGATGGCTTGCAAAGCTGAGCAAGCCGTCGTTAATAATTCTGATCAAACTCTTCAAAAGGGACTTGCCGACCTGATCAAGAGGAGTAATTGTTTATTGATATCCAAAGATTTGATTTTCATGCAAGTATATGTAATAATTATTTATAATTGATTCTTATGTTCGCAGGTAAAAATGTTGACGAGATAGAAAAGGCAGAAATGTTGAAATCATTGAAGAAATGTAGCAAAAAAGGTATGTCTACAATACGTTATAAAATTTTTAGGAAATTGGTTTTATGCATTGACGTATGAATGATTTTAATTCTACATATATTTACAGTTTATGGTTATGAAGATGAACATTACGAACTAGTCAAATGCATTGATCTGTTTAAACCACCTTTCATAGATCTTTTTTAAAGCTATTGAATGAGAATCCTACTGAAGATATACATACATCAGATTTTCCTTAGGAAAGTAATCGTTTTGAAGCTTAAAATATTTACATTGATTATGTAGATTTAATTGCGTTAAAATAAAATCTATTGGTGTATTCATATTTTTAATTATACCATACACTCCTCTTTATTTTAATATAGTTTTAAATAAAAAATCAATAAAAAATGGATCTTTCTATCACTACGTTTCTTTCCACATGCAACAATCCGAGTCATTAAATGTCATGTCTCACTTATTACGTGATATACTGACATTGAAATCAAAGCGATTATATATGCCCGAAGTAAACATGCATTATGCAATCTTCTATATCTGTATGTATAGTTTGAGAATTGAAAAAAAAACATTATAGATCTGTATAAATGTTGTCTGACGTACTTTGATATGACAAGTATTACATAAACTGTTGAAGTCATAAGATAAAGTTTTATAAAGATATCGGTTCCAGTTGTCATCATGCAAGATATATGCATATTTGGCCTCGAAAAATCCAGTTAACTGAGAGGACAGTAAACGCCCCGTTTGATTCCCTAATGAGCTTCAGTACAGTTATATAAAGAGTTTGTAGCTTAATCACGGGTGTTTAGCCGCTTCTAAAACATCTGCAGTTGACATATTCATCATTAGAACGTTCGCTATCATTTTGGTTCTTGCTTTTGTTTGGCAACCAGTACGTATTAGTTATGCATTCATTGAGTCTCATGTCGATTTATATTCGAAACGTTATTCGCTTGATTTGTAATAAGAATCTATTTATTTTTTACTACATAGATCACTGCCAGCTTCCGTGTCAAATACTCGGAGACATGTTTGATGGAAAATGGATTTACCGACAGTCCTTGTAAGTACCGCATATGAGTATAGAAGCAACTAAAATTAACCAAAATTTCAAACTACTTTCACCCCACGAAACAAATTGAAACTTTACAGCCGACCTAGGAAACATAGAATCCATCGGAGAACCTGATCTCATAGATACCATAAAACATCCCAACGGAAAAAATAGCAGCCGTTGTTGCCTGTGTCTACCAAAAACAATACGCCGACAAAAATTTAAACAATGCCCTCAAAGTTCTAATAGACAGGGGTGAGTGAAAATCAGCGTATTGCATAATAGTATCAATTTTTAATCCCATATGTACTATAGTTTTGATCGATTCGCCTTCGTATATTTCAGATGATAAGGTATCGGAGGATGAAGCGAAAAAAATGAAGGAAACGTTGGCTACTTGCAACACAAATGGTAATGTAACTCGTAACAGATCACGATTTTATCGATAAAATTAATTTCGAAACTGACAATGTATCTCACTGCTATACGTTGCAGCTGCTGGAGATAACGCTAAATTGCTGAGCTGTGTAAACTTAGTCGCTCCTCCTTTCGATACTCTCATAGCTGTTGTAAGTATGTCGTATAGATCGAATATAAGTCAAACACAAAAAAGTACTATGTATAACGTTTATTAATTCAACTTCGTACACAGATTCGTGATTTACCCGAATCTCAGGATCCATGCTTCTTGAAATGCGACATGAAAATCGGTATGCCGATGAATATACAAATAATAACAATATCCTCAGTTATCACAGAAAATGGCATACGATTATCTGATTCGCATTTTTCAGGTGAAATGTACAAAGCGGAGCAGAATCGAAATAAAATGAAAGATCTTGTGAAGCATGTCCCCGAAGAAAAACTAAGCTGTATATTTGGTTGTAAAGTGGACGAGTTCGATAAAACGAAACCGGGCGGTAAGACTATTTCTCAGAGGATTGCAGAAAAAGTTAACACAAGTAAATATCCTTATTATTTCATAAATTTGTTCTACTTTATACTTGGTATTCAGAGCTTTTAGATGCAGTATATATTCATTCGTGTTTTTTTAATAATTTTGCAGGTAAAGTACACGACGAGAACCATAAAAAAGAAATGTTAGAAACTTTGAAGAGGTGCACCGACACAGGTTATTAGCTTTTCTATACGTATACAAATTTTACGTTTGTTTTCTCGTGAATGCTTGAATTAATTTGAGTTTCTTTTTTCGTAAATTTACAGTTGCTGGACAACCGAATGAAAACACTCTGTTAGGGAAATGTCTTGATCTGTTTAATCCTCCATTCGTCGATATTTATTAAAATTGTAATTAAATAAGATAATTTATTAAAAATCTTGTAATTATTAAGTACTCAATTGTTTTAAAAATAAAAAAAAATACTAAAAATATTACAAATAAAATTGCTTGTCTGATGGGTTCCGAATTTGTTTGACATTCAAATTTTGCATCGTCGTTGTTTTGAAAAACGCCCCGCTCAGTTTTCCCAACGTAATCATCATTTTATCATATAACTACCAATATATATGTGGATACATGCGTAATAAATAAAATTCTCATGACTATCGATAAAAAATATCTCGTCCTATTTTCTGCAACTATATAAAGAGCCTGTAACTTCATTGTAAGAATCTAGTTGCACTTGAAACGTGATTTCTGACATTTGAAGACTACTGTAAAATGAAGACGTTTGCGGTCGTTTTAGTTATTGGGTTCGCTTTGCAAGTGGTAAATAATTTGTCGATAAATTTTAGTAAATTAAAAAAAAAAAATTATCTCTTTATTTTATTTGAGTACATAGAGCAATGCGTTAATGCCCAGTGATCTGGAAACGGTAGTGGAAACGTGTCTAGTCGAGAATGAATTTACAAGTAGTAAAGGTATTTATCGTTTATCGTAGCAGAAGCTGAGAATAACTAATATAGAAGGCAAATATTTTTCAGATGATGTGGCTCTCGTCGATTACATCGGAAAGCCAGAAGGTGTTGATAAACTAAAAGATGTCCCGAGAGAAAAGCTAGCTGCGGTTTTGGCCTGCATGTACCATAAGCAGTATAAAAATACAACTTTGTACGACATGCTTAAATATCTTACAGAAATGGGTGAGTCTGAATTTTATTTAAAGGTGACAAACTACTTAGAATTATTGAGTTATCCTTTAAATTGGTTTTTCTTCATAGATGATAAGGTAACTAAGGACCAGTACCAACAGATGAAGGAAACCTTGACTACTTGTGTTCAACAATGTAATGGAATAAATTTAATACGAAGAGATTACCGTGTGTAACTTTATTATTTATGATATCTACGTTTATAAACTTTTTTCAGCTCAAGGAAATGACGTAGAATTACTAAAATGCGTGAAGGCTGTTGATCCTCCTTTCGACTATCTCATAGCTACTGTAAGTGCATTACTATATATTTGTGTTTTTTCACATTTATCTAATACTATTGATATTTATTGTAGCTTCGCGACCTTGGCGAGGAACCTCTGAATTTTTGCTACGAAAGATGCGGACTAAAGATTCGTAAGTTTAAGAAAATTACCTTTCTCATTTAAATTAATTATTAGCCAATAATCACAAGAAAGTGTAATAATAAAGCATATATTGACATTGCTTACCTGCACTTTTTGTCAATCCGTTATCAACTAGGCACGTTTCTACGTTAATAGGGTCGAATGCACTGCTCTGAATTGAAAAAAAAGAAACGATGAGATCAGTTTTTCGAAAAGGAATAAATCAGAAAAATTATTACGTCAAATTGTGTGGATAAATTACTTACCACTTGCGATGCCAAGCCGAGAACTAAAACGATCGCGAACGTCTTCATTTTGTTAATCTCTCTGAGTTTCAAGAACAACTAACTGCTTACAGTTCAGTTACAAGACCTTTATATAGTTTGAGAAGATGAAATAGATATTCTATATTTCTGTAAGTATAGTCATAAGAATTTTGATTATCAGGAGCTTACGTACATTGCACACGCGGGATTATTGACTGTTATGTAAAATGATGATTGCGTTCGGAAAACTCAACGGGGCGTTTTTCAAAACAAAGATAAAAAAACGGTTTTTCTAAATTTATATGCAACTACGGAACAATAGCACGTAAACTCACAGATATTTTACAGTTTTTATTTTATTTATTTTTAAAATAGTATATATTTTTCAAAAAGCATATAGCAAAGATTACCGTTATAATTTTAAAGTCATTTTTGAAAACTGTTGGATTTTTCCTCTGGGCACTTGACCAATTTAATGACTAAATTCTGAGAATTGGAATGATAACTCTTCCGACTCGTCAAGGCATATAAAGAGCTAGGTCTAAAACGTATTAATGCAGTGGCTCACGTAAGGTGTATAGATGAAACTACATTTTTACGCGATGAACACGTTAGTTTCTTTTTTCGTTCTCTGCTTTGTTTGGCAATTGGTACGTATATAAGTCATGCTTAATTTCTGACCATTTTCAAGGTTTTTAATTATAAAATTAACTAACGACGAAATATTATATTGTTGATCCCAGAGTCACGCGATTGCATTTTCGGATCTGACAACGTGCTTGATTGAAAATGGATTTACCAATACCACTTGTACGTATGAGCATTAAGTTAGCTATAAATGCAAAGAGTGAAGATTTTTATTAAACAAAGAATAATTTTTTTAGCTGATCTGAAACGAATATATGCCATAGGAGATCCCAAACAAGCTGATAAACTTAAAGATGTTTCGAAGGAAAAAATGGTTAATGTTGTAGCTTGTCTGTACGACAAGCTGTACCCACACCAGAAGTTGTATCCAAGCCTTAGGCAGCTTATTGACAGAGGCAAGTAAAAAATTACGAATTATTTTGAAAATTTACGAATATTTCACGTTTGAATCGGACTAATTATGCACCCAGATGACACGGTAACTTCGGATCAAATCGAGCAAATGGAAAATACAGCGTCTGCTTGCTATAGGAAAGGTAACTAGTTTGATTTTTTATTGCTTTGAAGCGCCGATAATTTATTAAGAATTTGTTCCAGTTGATGGAAAGATTAATAATGTTAAATTTCTGAACTGTGTAAACATTACCGAAGCCCCATTTGATCATCTCTTCGCTACTGTAAGTGCTGAAGATAATAAGGAAAATAAATGTTAGGTATAGAATTATAAATTAATTTGTACTCGTGCAGATTCGAGATGTCCAACAAGCTTTGCAGTGGTGCTATGTAAGATGCAGAATATTGATTAGTAAGCTTCTACTCTAGAAAATATACTACAAATTTTAGTGAATCATCAAAAGTAAACGATTTAATGCATCTATATTACAGGTGAAATGTATACATTGCAGCGAAACCGCTACAATCCTCTGAAGGATTACATACAATATATTCCTACTGATAAATTAGGTTGTTTCATGGCTTGCAAAGCTGAGGAAAGCACAATGAAGAATCCTGACCAAACTCTTCAGAAGAGGCTTACAGATCTGATAAATTTGAGTAATTATCGCTATGCTTATCCAAATTTATATTTCAAACAAGAACGTTATCTTTCATATTCCTTTCTATATTCACAGAAAAAAATATTGACGAGAGTAAAAGGAAAGAAATGTTGCAGACTTTGAACAAATGTCTTACGCAAGGTAAAACTAATTAATTAATTTAGAACCTATGCCGCGGCAACCAAGATGAATGATTTTCATTTCAAACGTTTACAGTTCCTGCCGACGAAGACGAACGCTATTACGAAGTAATCAAATGTATCAATCTATTCCAGCCACCATTCGTTGATATTCTTTACAATAACTTTTATAGCGCTTATAACATAGAAAAAAAAGAACTGAACATCTGAAGAAAAATATTGTTTTATATATTATTTGTATCATAGATTTAATTGCAATAAAAAGTTTAATGATAAAAGAGTCATGTCATCAATTGCCAACTCCTCTCATTCGATATGCCAAATTGTACAACGATAGAATAGAAAATTCTTATCGTTCGATTTTTTCATTCGGCGAGATATCTAAAATGCTACGATAACATTTAATTTCTCAGACGGTCGCGACAGATGCGGTAAATAAATTTTCAGATTCCCATATTTCTTTGATCTTTAAAAACAAAATTTCCATCATTGTTTGGAAAAACGCCCCGTCGATTTCCCCCCACGTATAACCGTCGTTTTAAAACTATACGATAATAGATCATTGTAAACACTCGCGATTGATAAACAAATTTTGATGACTATCATCAGCTAAAACTCGGAATCTCCGACCCATTTTCTCCGACTATATAAAGAGCTCGCGACTTAACAGTAAGCATCTAGTTGCTCTTGAACCGCGTATACTTGACATTCAAGAGAGCCGCACAATGAAGACGTTCGCGATCATTTTATGTCTCGGCTTCACGTCGCAAGTGGTACGTAATTTTACCCTTCATGAATGAATTCATGCGATGGAACAATTTGTTCGAAATCGTAAGTGCTAATGTAACGCATCCTTTATTGTCATTTCATTTTCATACAGAGTCACGCATTCTTCCCCCCTGACGTGGAAAAGTGCATGGTCGAGAGTGGATTTACGAATATTCCAGGTATTTATCACTCGTTATTACTCGTTATAATCGACTATGAGAACAACTCATAGAGGGTTTTCATTTTTTCAAATGATTTGTTCATTTTCATTTTTCATTATTCATTTCATTTCATTTTTCAGATGATTTGGGAATCATAGACGGCGTAGGTAATCCAAACGATACCGATAAACTGAAAGATGTTCCGAAAGAAAAATTGGCAATCGCCACGGCTTGCATGTTCCACAAAGAGTATACGAATACTCTGTACGATATGCTCAAGTTACTTATAGGCATGAGTGAGTACAATTTCTAATGAAATGTTGAGAATCATTTGTACGAATTATAATTATTTTAATTATTCAATATTCTGTCTAGACGATAAGGCAACCAATGATCAACGTCAACAAATGATGGATACCTTAAACACTTGTCATTCTGAAGGTAAATATCTAAATTTAAGAGTACAAAAAAATCACGATATGTATGTGTAAGTTTATAATTTGATACCCACTGCATTTATCTTTTTTTTTTACAGTTAAGGATAACGACGCTGAATTACTGATGTGTGTGAAAGCTTTCGAGGCTCCTTTCGACTACTTCATAGAAACTGTAAGTGTAACAGTTCTTACTTTAAGTTTTATTGAAATTCACGTCATTGTATTAATTTGTCTCTAGCTCCACATGTTTGGGAAATCGGCTCTTTATCCTTGCTACGGACACTGTGGATTAAAGATTCGTAAGTTACAAAAGATGATGATTTTTCTTGCGACACAATATACGCAGAAATTTAATTTTTTTTTCTTTTCCAGCCGACTTGTACATTTTGGAGGAGCATCGCAATCACGTTGACGAGCTTCTCAAGCGTATCGGCACAGACAACGTGTACTGCATTACAGCTTGTAAGGTAGAACGTAAGGAGGATAATCCAGCACTGGCTCTCTACACCATGCTTTCGGAAATCATCGATAGAAGTAATAAACTAAGCTTTTTGATTCTCGGCTACGTGGTTATGCGAAATTCGTTTACTGATCGATTCAAATGTTTACAGGACTGAAGGACGACAAGAATACAGAGGCGAAAGCCGCGCTGGAGAAGTGCTATACCGACGGTGAATACCAAAAAGTTGAAATGGCAGGCAGTTTGGGCGAGACTATTCCCAAAGGTGATGATGATTTTACTATTGAGAAAAGTAATTGTATGTGCAGTTATTCGTGCCCTGCGTTGTTAACCAATCATTTCAACTATTCACAGGGTCCAAAGTGCGAGATACTTACCAACTGTTGAAATGCATGAAAGTGTTCGAGGAACCATGGATTAATCTTATGAGAAATTAAACGAAGTCGAAAAAGTTAATTACCCGTACATATTTGTTATAAAAACAAACTTGTACTAAACTTACCTCCTCTAGAGACTACAATATTATTCATAATTATGTGATCCATTTTTTAAAATAAAATATATTTTTCGACAAATACAGTATCTTCATTTGGCCACGTTACCCTCCTTTGTGCTTTCTGGTACATCTGTGTAATATGGACTACAGAAAATAAGAAAATCATTGAAAAATGTCTATATCGTTCTTTTTTTGACAAATACTCCGTTAGGTTATCTCCACATCATTATCATTCCATAACTATCAATAAAAGCTTCATTAGTTGCACATCCTTGTCTTTAATAAGAGCTCTGCACAATGAAAACATTTACGATAGTACCGTCAAAGTTTTATATCTACTATAGCGTGTAATGTTATATAATAACTGCAGACGGAAGAGACCTTCGTATCTGCAGTTCGTAAATAAACAGTAAAAATGCATATAACTGATTACATTAAAAGTCTTTGAAACGCACGTCATGACCTCTATTTTCAGAAAGCTCCTTTACTGCAGTTTTCCACGTCTTTCTCGACACCAGAACTGGAGCTTGCAAAGGCAATTTTTTTCAAATCTAAAGAGCTGGTGATTAAACGATCTAATGTCAGCGGCCGAGTTGCCCGAAGTAGTTAGCCAAAGTACAACACGAAATGACATTTTCGTTTTCGCGAGCAGCCGATGTACCCGATGACCAGAAAAAAACGTTGATGGATACCGTGCAGAGATGCAACACCGAAGGAATAGCCAAAATCTCACGATACTATCGTGCACTTCAATCCTCAGCAAAAACTAACAACAAATTCTACTTTTCCTATTCGAAGCTGCGAACGACGAGTGCAAATTCGTGAAGTGCACCAAGCTATTCAGGCCTCCATTCGTCGACATCTTTTTCGTTAGGCCTCGACCTTGAAGAGAAAAAACAACCCAACGTCAGGAGTTAATTGAACTAATAAACGATGTAAGACACACGCGCGTATATTTTGTAACGACATCAGCGCATAGACGATGTGTTGTAATTGAATAAAGCCAATTTTCTTTTTGCGCATAAGCAGTGCGGCTGCACATGTGTGTCCAAGAGTGAATCAAGCTCCTTATCCCCACCTTTCCACATTTCGAATAGTCTGCGCCTTACCGCACGTGAAGAAACACCGGTGCGGAACGTCCGTCGATCCAGGCGCGAAGAATTGGCACAGCGCGCGCGCGCGATAGTATCTCTAGTTGGTATAGAGAAAATTTCAGCGAAATTCGATCTTTTTTTACTCGCACTCGTTCGATAAAAATCGAAGCAACGATTGAGCGATCGGCTTATCTTTTTCTCAGCTATATAAGAAGTCGTCGCTCGAACGAGTGGATTCAGTTGTGTTTTGTGTGTATGTGCGTGTGTACATGAGCCAAGCGCCGTCACGATGAAACGATTTCTGATCCTCTTCATTTTTTGCCTCACGTCGCCACTGGTACGATATAAGCGACTCGACCTATATTTCGTAGAATAGAAATTTTTTTCATTAACCGCGACAACTAGTCGTTGCGACCATGTCAATGGAATTACGGGTCACATATGAGTATAATTTCATTCGTAGGGACGAGCCGACATTTACGACGACACCGTGACATGCTTGAAAGAACGTGGGCTCAAGGAGAGTAAGTTACCGATTCAAAGCTTTTCTTGAGCTTAAGATAACGATACCGATCCCAATTCCAGCCGACATAAGGATACTGGACGCCGTCGGTGAGCCTGGAAACGAGCACATACTGAAAGATGCCCCGAAGGACAAACTGGTCGACGCCATTGCCTGCATCTTCCGCAAGGATCACAAAACCAACAAGGCCCTCTTCGGCACCCTCACGGAGCTCATCAACATGGGTAATCGAAATTTTCGCTTTTCGAGCTTTTCCAGAATCTTCAACTTCGTATCGCTTTTTCCTAACACGCAGATAGCGAAATCGACAACAACAAGAGGAAGGAGCTGCTGGTGACCTTGAACGCTTGCAATAAAAAAAGTAGGATATATAACGAGCCACGTTTCGTTAGAAGGATGCAAATACTCATCTTTTTGCCATACGTTCACTGTTGCAGCTGATGGAAATGACACCAATCTCTTGAAATGCCTCGAAGCTACTCAGCCTCCATTCGACAAATACGCCGCTATAGTGAGTGCAGAGCAGTCCAAGAGCTTCTACTTTGTTTAAAATTAAACTTCTTCTCTCGTTTGCCACAGATTCGCGATGTGACGAACGTCATCAAAGAGTGCTTCTTCTCGAACAAGCTGACATTCAGTAAATAGAGTAATAACATCGAGCAATAACTTCGAATGGAGAGGCTAATGCGCGACATTGAATTTTCTAGGTGACCTACGCTACAGAAAGATGCTGCACAGGGAGTCGGTGTCGGAGGTGCTGAAACACGTCGGCGAGGACAACATCACCTGCGCCATGACCTGCGAATTCGACAAGAATAAGCACGTTTACAAGGACATGGATCCGAACGAGACTATTCACAAGAGGCTCGAGACGCTGATCACTAAGAGTAAGTTTGCTGTTGATTTTTACAAGGAAAAAATTGTTAATTTAAATCGATCTCGCAGGCAGCCTACCGGAGGAGAAGAAGAGGGAAATGAAGGAGACCCTGGACCGATGCGATCACCAAGGTGACGATTTTTATACGTCGACGTACGACGTTATAGGCTTTTGAACTAATCCTACGTTTCTTCCTTCCAGCCCGAGGAGACTCTTGCAAGTTCGGAAAGTGCGTCAAGCTGATGAGGCCGCCGTTCGTGCAGCTGTATTTTAAAAACCCCTGAAGAGTGTAATATAGCTCGAGCTTAAGGTCGCAGCTTAGCGCTGCCCCAATATAACTCCAACATATACGTAATAAAATTAAACATAGACGTAGAAAGCCTACTGCATTTTTATTTGTGCATCGAATCTACACCTGTTTATGCTCCACGCACTGGAATTTCCATTCACCTCGGCCATAATATAAGCTCCCTCTATGACGTCGGTCATTTTTGATTCCTAAAGAGATGATCGTCTATACCGCGAGCATAAAGAGCTTCAGCGCGACGACTCATCTACGCGAACTGCAGTTGCAATTCTTCAATCATACCTATCGCACGTTATATACGAGAGAACGTTATAGCCCCTGCGAGAGCACAGCCTTCGAAATGAAAAGCTTCTTGATTATCCAACTGATCTGCCTCTCCGGACTATTGCGCGCGGTATGGATCTCTATACCTTTATTTTTTCACATATCCCTATATGTACTCGTATGTAAATAAATTTATAAGAGCTGGAAAAATTGAATTTTTCGAAAAAAATCAGGTGAACGCGGAGAGCGTGACGACGTGCCTGGTAAAGAATGGGATAAAATCCAGTAAGAGTAATTTTGTTTGATTGTATAAATTATTGTGGAGAAAAGGCCTATAGACACGTTTTTCATATTCCAAGTCGACACGGCGACTTTCGAGGAGGTGGTCAAGACGAACGGCGACGCTTTGAAAACCGTGGATAAGCAAGTCGCCTGCGTGATCGCCTGTGCTTTCGACGACTTCACGCAGAAGAAAGAGTCGATCTACAATTACCTCACGAGGATAATAAAGAAAGGTATTGTTGACGTAGGATCGAGGTGTGATGTTATGATTCGATTTTTTTTTTCGATTTTTTAGATCTGGACGACGAGTACTCGGCGAGCGAACGCAAAGAGATGCTGGATATTTTGAATTACTGCAATGGTCTAGGTAAATTTTAAAAATGTTAGAGGTTGATCCGAATGACGATACATCGATTGGTTTTCCCACAGCTTTCGGCAACGACTGCAAATTTCTGCATTGTATCAATGTGACCAAGGCCCCGTTCGCCGATTTGATTTTAACAGTCGGCATCGAGGACAGTGGAAAGGGCGAAGATCAGAAAATGTTTATGTAGACGCGATGTAGCACTCGTGTGCACCAAAAGTAGTTTGATATTTGTTAAATTATTGTCGCATTATTCAGAAACGAGATTTCCATTAAAACGTTGTATAACTTTTTGTACAAAGTGATAAATATGCCGAACTAATGGCTATATGTATAATAAGTTCCGACATTATATTAAAGAAGTGCCTTATCTTGGTCTCATCCCATTCTCTTAATAAGCGCCAATCAGCTTCCAGACGTGAGATTCGCAGGCGAGTGAATTTTCCGGTGGCTATGGAGAGATAAGGTGGATGTACGTTATTGGTTAATTACAATCGACGATGCACGAAGCGGAGAACGAGAGTTTGCGATAAGAAAAAGATTTTTGCTTTGATACGATAGCTTTGCTCGTTGACGTATATACGTGTGCTCTTAAATTTATTTTAGTTTCCGCGCGATCACGCAAGTACGTACAGAGAATATTTTCATCTTCCGATGGAATTTTCAATGATGAATAGATATTTTCTATTTTTCTTCCGCTTGATATAGCTAATACGGCGATGATTTTTCAGTCTGCAAACCGATAATCGTTATCAAATTATGCATACACAAATACGAAAATAACTTTAAGTTTTTCTACCTTGAAATATTTATTCAGAGTCAGTGTTAAGCTTTTGATTCAAATATGGTAGATAACATACATATATCTATACAATTTGAAGAGAAACGCGTTATCAAACTTTTTAAGCCCTTTTTCAGGCACCAGGAAAATGATTGACCTACCAGCATTTTAAACGACACATCTATATGCTGCACATTTTTACGAATAGCGATAAACGTTGATATAGCTCGCAATATAAGGCTGATTATTTTTCTTTAACTGAACTGATAATCTAGCTCGAACTATATATAGCATCTGTTAGAGGCCAGGAATCGTCATTTGAACTGCAGTAGAAACCGTCAGTGGAGCCTCCAAAATGAAGAACTTATCCATCGTATTGATTGCCTGCTTCGCAGTTTTCCAGTTGGTAAGAAAATCTTTATTTCTGAACTAATATGTTATAGATATAATATGATTTTGTTTTAACAGACTAGTGCTGACTCAAATCACATTAAGGAATGCTTGACAGAACATGGACTCCAAGAGAGTGAGTAGAAAATAAAAGCACATATAACTTAAGTATACCACAAAAAGAGACGAGTAACTAACTTAAATTCGATGATTTACATTCACAGCTGATATGAATTTACTTAAATCCCTCGGCAGCGTAAAATTTGCGGATACTACAATAAAGGACGAAGACAGAGAAAAATTAGACTGCGTTTTAGCATGCATTTTCCAAAAGGAAAGTCCTGGACAAAGCCTTCACGAAGTGATCAAAGATGTCCTGTCCGAAGGTGAATAAAGTAATTTAAGCGTTACAAATGCGAGTATCATATTTTGGGACTAAATAGTTTATGTAACTCCTTCCTTTCTTTTAAGATACCTACAAGTCGGAAAATCTGCGCAAAGAGATGACGGAGACCCTGAACACTTGTGAAACTCAAGGTAGTAATTGAAATTTACAATTTTCAATAAACTGATGTAAAGATGTATATTCTAAATTTTGGTTTACTTTCTATAGCCGGTGATGATGACTGTAAACTGCTTCAGTGTGTCCAAATAACCAAGCTTCCATTCTACGATCTCCTGTATACTGTGAGTATTTTTATATATAAGATGCATACATTAACAGTTATTTAATTTCGATAATAATCATTATTCCTGTCCACTGCAGTTTGTTGTCGCCAGGGACATGCAAAAGTGTTTCGTCGACAACGGACTTAATGCTTGTAAGTAAAATTGTTTAAAATACTTTAAAAGATAAACAATGAATTAGTCATACAGTTTACAAAACTGAAACACATATTTAAAAATAGATACGGTATAGTAATTGTCACGTATGTTCCTTACAGCTGACGCAGTAAACTTGGAACACTTAAACGAGCCAGGATGGGTGGAGGAGATTTTGAAAAAGGTGGACGAGGACAAACTGGCGTGTACAATGTTCTGCCTTTATTCCAAGCAAGATAAAATAACACACGATAAATCACTACAACAGAGATTCGAAACTAGGATCAATGAGAGTGAGTATACTACGTCGAATGAATCGAGTTTGGGATGTTATACTCAAATGAATGTTTTCGATTATAGGCGACAAGCTTATAGCTGATCAGAAGAAGGAAATGCTCGAAACGCTGAACAGATGCGGTATCGAAGGTAATACTCCGGCTAGAACAATATGATTTATATACAATAATAATAACTCAACGTTATTTTTATTTTCACAGCGGCAGGAGACAACTGCAAATTGGTGAAATGCATCAAAATATTAAGGGCACCGTTCTTCAATCTGTATCATCAATAAGCCCAAAACATCTGAGTCCAAAATAACCGTTCGCGTAGCGCATAAGAAAGATAGAAACCAAAACCATTTAAAAAGTTGTTAAAATTATCTTTTATTCCAATAAAATGAATGTCATCGATCAACTTATTTTAAAAAATTCATACGCTATACTTATATTAAAAATTTCGAATCGAAATCAATACGTTTACAAACGGTTTTTCGCGCGCATGTGGGAACGATTACCAGTATAAAATCGATTTAAAAGTAGCAGCCAGTGATTACAAGCCGCACTTGTCGCCAGGCAGTTAATGAAAGTTGAATATGCCGTCGCAGCGCAAAATCCTCTCGTCCATACTCTGCGACGAATTGGCAACTGCTTCGGCGTATCTGCGGCGAAATAGATAAGATTAAAATCACTATTCGCTTCTCGTATACTTACCAAAACACTAACTTTATCTTCACAACACTCCAGATCGTCCTTAGCTGCTCGATCATCCTGACAACGTTCTCGAATGTTTCCCGATCGGGTGGTCCAATGCGAGAAGGTTCACTGTTCGATTTACGATTGTTCTTAGTGACTCCGAATTCGTACTTATCTTTGAGCTTTCTACCGTCGATTTTGTCGGTCCAATACTTGATCAAGGAATTCGTCGCGTCGATTTCTTGAAACTTGCCCGGAAATCGCCAGTAGTCTAAGGTTCGTAGCCAGAGGACCCAGCGATCCAGTTCGCCTTTTAGAGCCAAAAGCTCATCACGTTCTTCCTTCGAGCCCTTCATCTTCAGATTTGGATATTGGTTATTCAGATTGTAGACAAATTTGTGACGGTCTCTGTTTGGTCCTTGCGCTGGAACAAGTTTCACCGATGCTTTTATTTATCATTCAAACTTTTATAGGGCACTGACAATTTACCTGACATTGGTTTTTGCTTGTCCATAGCGAAATTTAAAAAAAATGGAAGAAAAAACTTGTGCGCTTTGACAATTGCTGCTTAAATAAACAAACAAAAATAGACAATAATACACTAATTCAGAGGAGCTAAGCCGTTAATACTTGCTCTTCGTTTCACCGTATAGAATGAAACTAATCGACAGCTTGGCGAAATTAAGTCTCTGTTTTGAATATATGCGTGATTCTGTATACAATCGTATATACATTATATAAGTCTAATATAAACAGGCCACGATGGAAACGTTCATCGTTAACCATCTTGCCCACAAAATCGGCACTTTGTCCCATGCCAAAACGACTTTGCGAAGCTGCACCAGATAGGTGAAGCTTGAGAGCATTTTGAGAGTTCGATCTTTCGCTCTAAAAATATGCACATGCCTCGCACTTGATAAACTGTTGCTTCATGAAAAACATATTAGTATTCAATATGCTTTATCTGCTTTGAGATAGATGGTTCTTGTAGTTCCATAGAACCAACGCTAAAGCCGTCAGTGTTCGTTTAGCTGTGATGCTTTCAATGTAAAGTGTATAGCTGATTTATAATAAAATAGACGCAATGAAACGTTTTATAATAATAGTCTGCTTTTACTTTATATATTTACACACGGTAAGATTTGACTGCGACTTATCAATGTCAAGGTCAACCCAACGGATTGATAACTACTGACATAACTGACATGATTATATTTTTCAATAGAGTAGCGCTAGGCGTTCCGACAACTTGAAGAAATGTTTGGTCGAGCATGGATTAAGAAGTTAAGTCATTTTTTCATATTTAACAATTGTGAAACTGTGTTTAAATTAATAATCACGAATAAAATTTCTTTCATTATTTTAAAGATAAATTATATAAAAGAGCAATCGGTGGTTCAAACATAAACAGTTTGGATCGAGATGTGAATGTTGATTTGAAAGAAAAATTGGCTTGCACTTTGGCGTGTTCCTTTCGCAAAGAGCATTCAGGCAACGAAACTCTTCATGCAATTTTCACAGAAGCTTTGAATTTTGGAAGTATGTATATAATTAGCTAATGATACTAATCATTAGACTTTTGAATTCAAATTCATACAATTTTCGTTCATCATCAGATTTTCACATTTTGGAAGATGTAAAACAACAAATGCGAGAAACTTTGAATAACTGTTACACTGAAGGTAATGATAAATAACTATTAACACTTAGTATTAACTATTCAACTTTCATTCGTTTTTTTTTAAGTTGAGAGCAATGACTGCAAGTTACTTCACTGCATTAAAATAATTGAGTCACAATTTATGGACGTTGTTCTCGCAATAACTAATGAAAGACCAGTGAGATTAAGCTTCGAAAATACCAATTCCGTCAAAAAATTTAAAAAGATAAAATTTCGCATCAAGTGGTTCAAAGTGATGCATATGATGATAAGATCGCTACAGCGGCATATTCCATACAAACAATAACATTAACGAAATATAGTTAAAAACTATAATAAAAATTGGGAAATGTGTGTAAATTATCTTGAATAAAAGTGCATAGAATAATATTCTCAATACTTATTTCCCTTATATTTGATCCATTAAATCATTAATGATATCATATAAAATTTGTGTATTATTTAAATATTTAAATAACACTATTTGAGTCGCTTGATTCACAGTTTCACTATTTAGTGTTAATAAGCTCCATTAAGCGCTATGCCAAATGGCAGTTTATAAAGTGTGTCATAAAGTGACAATCATTTTGAAGCAAGAGTTAAAGACGCCGGTGGCTTAAACGTGTGCACTCGACTATACGTGAGCTGCAGTTGCAATTCAAGTACCGCACGATTACCATCTTTTCACGATGAAACGTTCCCTGGTCGTTTTGTCCTTTTGCTTCCTACTGTTGCAATCTGTGAGGGTATTTTTATTAACTTGAAGTTTTACTTTAATAAAATATAAATTTGTTTAAAATTTATACATTTCTGTTTGACAGATCGTGGCTGACGATGAATCGGAGGAACTGAAAGAATGTTTGCAGGATAATGGACTTCCAACAAGTAAGTTGTAAGGTATCGATTAATTGCTTGTTTTGAGGAGAAACGAAAGTCTATAAAGTTGTGTACTTTTCATAATAGATATCCATAAGGAGGTGGGAAAGGGCGAATTTGAGAAGTTGAAAGACGTTCCGGAAAGCAAAATTGCCTGCGTAATAGCATGTTCGTTCAACAAACGTATACGAAGCAACGATTTTCTTTTCACTTCCTTTGTAAAAGCTGTGAATAAAGGTAAGAAAACTCATAAAAAATAGAAGCAAAAAAATTGCTGATATCAATTGAATATTACTACAGATAAATCATTAGGAGAGGACCAGAAAAAAGAAATGCTAGAAACCATTAATAGATGCAGCAAAGAAGGTAATGATGAATTGAATAATACACTTTTTTGTATAACGTAAACTGATTGTTATTCCTTTTTCCAGCCAAGGGTGACAACTGTAAATTTTTAGACTGTCTTAAGATAACGAAACCGCCATTCGTAAACTTAATCATTACACCGAAAGATGCGAATGATAAAAAAATTTAATCTAATAATACTATGCTGTACCATTTTTTTGTTTAATAGCATAGCTTGTAAATATGGAGATTTAAAAGATAAGAAGGATAAGTAAAATGTAATAAAATATTACTAGAATAAAAGACACGTGTTCATTAAATATAACAATGCTTTACTATAAGAAGACAAAGAAAGAATAAATTCACAGTATGTTTCAGCTGCCTGCAGCATATTTTTACATTCACCTCATTTACGTGATAGTACACGGTAAATCCTTATAGCTTTTAATTTACTCTACATACATCGTACGACTTATTTTAAACATGGTTGTGTAAATACTATGTTTAAAAATGAAATAACGTAAAATAAAAAGTTTACATATTTTAGTCATAAAAATACGCAAAATTAAATTTCTATAACATGAAACATTGATTGTCACAGCTCTGCTCTTACATTGACATTAGACTTTATCAAACTTACACAACTTTAGTTCCTATATGCACAGGCACGTATGTGCCGTATTATAATTTTCAATATATTTAACCTTCAAATATTCGATACATATTTATTATACACTAACGCTACTGCATTAGATTACAAAAGTTTTTTGATTTAACAACGATTGCTTCGCACATCGAAGAATAACATTCGTTAAAATTATCTATACGCAATGTGTATTCAAATTTTAATGCGATTACTGTGTTAACTTCTTTTTATGTATTTTAGGGCTACCATAATATCATAATACTGTAATAAGTATGTAGTTGTTTTCAAAAATGCAAAAAATAGAGGCTCCATATATAGAAATTAAAACGAATGTAAGGCAATAAAAAAAAATTTCGAATTTTTCGTCAAATAGTACTAAATGCTAAAAACTAAAAATACAACGTTCATTCACTTCATTAATAATGCCTTCTCAAAAGCAAAATCCAAAGGATATTATAAAAAACTACAACAAAACTGGAATACCTTGAGCAAGTCACTTGCGCATGTGCTTGCGCCGAGCTTGGACGACCCCGTAGACGACAGCTGCGAGGCTGCGACAGGCGCTGCGATCACGATACGTCCCTTCGGTGCGCAGAGTACCTTTGCCCAGTACAAAGTAAGTCTCCATGGTGCCTTTGCCCTTGACCTCGATCAGGCCGCGTTTCTGCGTCTTGTAGCCACGAGTCTCCAGGAACTGCAAGCACAGAAGCAAAATTTGTGAATTAATTCTATTTTAACTTAAAATATAAAAATAAGGGAGATATTTATGCATAATACATAATCATGTGTAGATGTTGTTGGGAATCGTATCGCATAAGAAATCATCGTTTTATAAAATTCGCTGATAACACCGAATGATGAGCCGACGATTTCGCTGCTCCAAATTGATAATCTTTCAGAAACTATAGCATTAGCAGTTGATCGTTCGGGCAACATCGATCGATTTTACGGCTCTTATACCATTACAAATATTTCATACCAACAGTTTAAAAATGAATAGATTGTTCATCTTCTTGATTGTACTCGTAGCAGGATCACGTGCGGTACGAAATTGTAGTTTTATTAATAATTTTTTTACTAACTAATAATTTCGTTTTAGGACAAAAGACATGATTATGGACAGAAAATGTCGCAGTGTTTGATCGAAAATGGCCTCAACGAAAGTAAGAACCTCGATTGCTCAACATTGTAGTCTTCAAGTATATTAAAAATAATTTTCAAATTTCAGCTCATCTAAAGTACGTGTTTAGAATAGGAAAGGTAAATTTGGAAATACCCAGTGATGTTTCTGAAGAGGCATTGGCTTGCATGTTAGCGTGTGTCTATAACTTTACCATCACCATGAGGGAAACTCAAAAAACGTTGGATGAAGCTATTCTGGATGTCATTAATCTAGGTACCGTATTGTACATATACTGTTATATCACGTTTATAAAAAAAAATTTAGTCGTTAAAGTAATATATTTTTCAATGTCACTACTATAGACGATATGTTCAACAACGATGAAAATAAACGTAAAGCTTTGAAGGAAACTCTAGATAAATGCAAAACAGAAGGTAAGTAAATAGCATTAAAACTTTTTAACGCAAAGCTTGTTTTAAAATTGTTATTTACTTTTTATAGCTGCAGGGGACAATTGCAAATTGCTGCAATGCATCAAGGTTACCAGAGATCCATTCGACAAAATCATTACAGCTGGTAGATACAACTACGGTTACTTGAGAAGAGATAATGAGTAGTTTTTATACAAAATATAGAACATTTGAAACTGATAAAATAAATAAAGTAATTAAAGCTTCCAGTTCAATCATATCAACATAAACTTTTATTCTATTTCACGATTTGGTTATAAGCAGTACAGAAAATTTTAATCATGATTATATACAACATAATCTATTGACCTAGAGATAGTTTCATATAGCTTAGAGATGCTGCAGCAGTACTACGAAGACGTCAGACGACGATTACATGTACTGCGCTAGTCACACTGCTATCGTAATTCTTTAGTTGGTGGTCTCATAAAAAATCTACTTTTATCATGAAAAATCTCTTTGTTATACTGGCGCTATGTGTCGTAAGCTTGTATGCGGTACGTAATTTGTATAAAAAAATTTCCCTTATTGTGCTTATTAACCTCAAAAAATAAAATAAATTGGATCCAATCCAATAAATTTTTTTTTATATTTACCCCAAAACAGCTGGATGGCTTCGATTTCTATCGAAAGAAAATGGATGAATGTCTATCCGAGAACGGGCTGAGCGAATGTAAGTACGCGCACACATTTTTTCGCACTAACAACCTTATTTTGAAAAATTCCATGAATCATGTCGAACCACTTACAGACGATCTGAAGTACGTGTTCAAAATAGGAAAACCAGATTATGAAAGTCCAAAGAACATATCCGACAAAACGTTGGCCTGTATGCTTTCTTGCATGTACCATCTGTACAAGAATCGTCAAACTATCGATAAGGCCATTGCAACCGTGATAAATAGAGGTGCGTTAAAAAATATCGCATTTATTGTAAAGTTTATTACTAAATCATTTGTTTAACAGACGATAGTCTCACTGCTGAGAAGAAAAAGAATTTGCTGGGAACTGTGCGGAATTGCACTCGAGAAGGTAACTCGCATGCATTCGTCTAAACCTGGCGTCTATGTATGCATGCAATTAATATCAATTAAACTTTATTTCTCTTGTATACAGCTGGCGATGATGATTGTGTACTGTTGCATTGTCTCGATGTAACTAAGGAACCGTTTTCAAAAATCATAACAGCTGGTAAGAAGATTAAACCTAGCAAGATTGACACAGACTGAAATAATTATGTAAATTTTATTTTATTCAAATTTATTGGAAATAAATATTTCGACAAGACAGTAGAATAGTTTTTTTATTAGGTCACAAAAATAATTTTAGTATTTATTTACAAATAAATGGTAATATCCATCCGACGTACGTTGGAGCGTTTCAGAGCTCATATCTGTAGCTGCTGATTCATTATTTTTTAATAATACCTGATAATAAGTAGTACATTCATAAAGGTCAGGGAATAATCTGTATGTCTCATCAGTCTCTTCTGTAACAACTGACAGTACTCTAGTTTACTGTTCAAAATATCATTATGAAAATACTGCTATTCCTCTTGATTTTCTGTGTGGTTGGAATTTACACGGTAGGATATTTTTTTATATTCGTGTAACAGACTAAAATACTGTGACAATTTTATCCTCAGTTATGGTCAAAATTCAACTGACGACCTTTTGCTACTCATCGGGAGATTTTTGCAGTAACGTTAAATTCTACTCACGTAAATAAATTATTTTTCATGAAAATTACCGATTCACTCTGTCCACAAACTCTTATACATGGTATTATTAATAGTTTACCACCCCAAACAATTATAAATAAATATCTCATAGATAATCTAATAAACGATATTCTTTTTTTAAGCAAAAACATAATGACTCCGCTGAAAAAAATAAACATGCCATGGATATAGAAGATTGCTTGAATCAACATAGTAACATAAGTATGAAAAATTCGATAATATTGAAAAAATCTTACTATTTATATCCAATTTTATGTATTTATTTTTAGCGAAAAAAGGTTTATCTGTAAAAGATATCATATTAAAATCTATTGCCCCCTACGATTTGGGCTGCATTACATCATGTTTAAAGAAGAAAGAATTGAAGAATGGAGTAACTTTAAACAGTTACGTTATACAAAACGCATATCTACGTAAGTTTGCACAAACAAGCTAATTAAAATTAAAAGATTTAATCATGTTTGAACAAAAAACAAAGACTCACTTTGAATATAAAATATTCGAACCTTTTAATACAAATTTTACGAATAATATTTAGTAATTAAATTATTTTCCAGCGTCTACGAAATTCCCTGATTGGTATGAAAAGAAAAACGAAGACTATCAGTACGTTGTAATAGCAAATAGATGCATAAACGAAGGTAAGCCCAATAAAATTCTACAGAAGCTTCGATTATTGATATAAAATGTACAATTTTTAAGGCAATGTATACTATGTTTCCAGCTAAAGAAGATGAATGTAAACTTTTCATGTGTCTGAAAGCTTGGGAACTTCCATTTGCGCATATTCTGTCAATAAAAATCGAACGCTACATTACATTCTAATATTTACTTTTTGCAATAAATTGGAAATGCATGACACAAATCCTTTTGATATTAAAACCAAATCAATCAGTTCGAAAATCCACTACTACTGTTATCCATTACTACTGTTTACTACTTTTAGAAGCTTCCTCAGCTTATTAAATAATATATAATATGCACGTAGTGATGTAATAAAAAATGTCATTAAAAAATTCTTTCACACGACTAAGTATAATGTATATAGTTGGACAATCAATTAAATTAGTTCTACCTCAACAGTGGCCTCAGATTCATTTTTATCTTATATTTGCGCTCCTATTAATTATGGTAGATTAAATTAGGATTGCGAAACTTTGTTCTTGCGTGACCTATATATAGTATACATATAAAAAATTATCAAGACTGATAATTTTTTGCATAATTGTATGAGTTTTAAAGTTTCTCGCACGTTTGTCAGTCGCAAAAGTAATCTCGTCGAAGAAAGTTTTAGTGAAACGTTGTAGCCCAAAAGTGAAAGAAATCATGAAGCTTTGCTGGATTATTCTGATAGCTTTATGCATTTTTGGAATTAATGCTGTGAGTATATCGTGAATCAACGTAATACATTAATAATTTACACATTATCGTCAATATTAATATTCTAGCGACCCAACTCAGAACCGGATAACGATGGCGGATTCGAGCCCTTGGCTCTTCAATGCTTGAGAGAATTGAAAAAAGATCCAAGTAAGTTAGATTTTTAACTTCGATCGATAGCATTGTGTTTTTATCGAAATATCGGAATAATGAAAAATAACACGTTTTCAAATTGAAAAGCTCTGTCTGCGAAGAACTGCGACGAAATAGAGAGCAGCTTGACCGACGATGAGAGAAATTGCATCCTAGCTTGCATGTTCAGAAGAAACGATCCCGACAAGAAAAGCTTGTACGAATACTTGAAGAGTCAACTAAGCACAAGTACGAATTTTCTCGAATGTCTGTTATTTTAAAAAATGTTCACACTAAAACTAACTTCATTTACAGTCGACAATCGAATCCAAGTGTACCGTGATGAGTTACTTGAAAAGCTAAACTCGTGCAAAGCTTTAGGTAACGAAAATTAAGGAAAAAAGTACAGTGACCTATTTGTTGCCGATTATCTAACAATTACTCTTACTTTGCAGTTGGAGAAGGCAACGACTGCGGAGTTATGAAATGTATAGAGCTTTTCAAGCCGCCATTTGCTCATTGGTACTTGCAAACGAATTGAATGATTGGTGATACCAGAATAGACTCGAGACGTATTGAGAGCACAAAATAAAACGATCGTATTATTAATAGAACATATAAAATTGTAATATTTTTTTAACAATGTACATGCTCACTACAGGTGTTTGCAGGTTCAATAAAAAAATGTAACAACCTTAAGCAAATAAAAAATATTTAATCGTATATATTTAATTCATCATGAATAATCTTATGATTTTTACAGAAATTAAACGTTACATATCAAACGTTATATGATGGTTGCATATAGACTAAAAACTATTATTAATAAACGAAATCTCTCAGCTCCTTGTTCCGTCTGACACAGTCCAGTAATACGCAACCGTTTCCGGAGTCTAAAATATAACAAAAGTCAAATGAAAGCTTTTTCAATAAAAGAATTATTCACATGCATTCTCGACACTATTCCTAATGTTTACCTTTCTCGTTGCATTTATTGACCAGCTTTATCAATCGCTCGTATTCCTCTGCGAAAACACGATAAAAAGAATTTTAATTCGCGAACGGGCTACAGAAAGCATAAGCACTAAAGGAAAATATTTAAATACCTTTGGTATCGGCGGATACGCGATCGACGACGTAATCGTACGGGTTCAAATTTTGATCCAATTTCACCATACAAGCGTGAATGCACGAGTGCTTACTTCCGATATAGGCATTGATTTCGATTTGCGGTCTGTGCAGTCCGATCAGGTAATCCACGAAATCTAGAAATCGGTGAGGTTTGTTTGAAAACGAACTATGTCGTGATTATTTTAGTTTTTATTTTTTTAAATACCTGGATCGAGCCCGAATTTTATCATGCACTGTTCCTTAGAGTCCTCGGCTGGCACGAATTTTTCTTTTTTTTTGGTTAGTGGTATCTATCGTGAATAAAAGCGAGAAGTAGTTAGCAAAAGACCCTTCGAGAGCAGAATATAAAAAACGAGTCGATCATTACCGCGTGTATTTGAGAGAAGCAAATGAGCACGATGACGACGAGAGAGTTCCTCATTTTGGCTGATGATAGTGTATTTCTAAATTTATAACAAAAAAGACACTCTTATTACGTACCCGAACAACAATACCGTGAAATACTAAAACGTTTCGCAAAGCCACAACTATCGGATAATCGGTAGACTCACCTTTTTCGAAATTGTTCTAACGATGTATTTTTGTTTATGTTAAATCTACTATTAAAAAATAATGAAATGAAAGTGAAATCGCGCTCTTTTACGGCGAGGTGAATGTTACTGTAGCGACAGCCATAGATCACTAACTACAAGCGCTGTTGATATCTCAGTTTATTACCTCGGTACAGTTTATCCGATGTGATTGAAAAATTGCAGGCATATATTCAGCGTTACTTACACCGTATTAAAACTTGCAATAGCCGCCATAGTTAAAGTAAAACGTATACTGTTTATTTGAAAACAGGAAATTGCCAATAAGAAACTGCGCTAACGCAAAAAATTAATTAGCCGCTTCTAACCGGTTTGGTTCGGCTAATGCATTGTAATGGCACAGATTTAGAAGTATCACGTGTGCTTCCCGCTCTTCTTTTCGATTTACGACGAAGTGACTTTGTAAAATCTATTTTTACTTTTACGGTGAAAATGGGTGTGAAGAAAAGGCGATGGTTATACACATTGATTTTTATTTAAACTAGTAAAAAGGAAGTCGCTTGGTAACCTAATGCTCAAAACACTGGCGAATGCTTTTTAAATTTATCGATTCGTGCAAGCTCAAATTCCGCGTTCTAGTCAACAGTTTGAACGCACACGTCGACTGAACATTTACAAAACCTTTCAACCTTCTATTCCTTTAAAATGCACTTCGACCAGTGGTTACTTTGCTTTGCTTTCGGTATTTTTTTGTGCGATAATCCAGTTATTGGCGGGAAAAGTGACGTTACAAATTACGTGATAAATTACATGAGCGAACAAACGTTCATTAAAAAAATTACGCTGATAATCGAATCCTCGGATTGCCCGTCGCTGGAATCGGGTTCACTGATTACAAAAATTGCAACAACGTTTCCGTACATTATTATAGATGTCACGGAAAGTAATAAAACCGAAAGAATAAAAAAATGTTTGATCAAACGGTCCGAGCGAAAAGTTTTGCACGTATTTTTTTTTGAGCTCCAAATTTCACACAAATACAACATTAGATCTCATGAGGTACATCGAGTCGCTAAACTTATTCGCAGTCGACGTGATAAGACCAAAGCGTCTGCTATTCATCGTCGAGAGAGGAAATCGTGAGAATCTGCGAGAATTTTTCGAAACCATATAAGCAAACAGAGTACTAGACGCTGCCGTTATCGAAGTTACGATAGCCCGAAGGCCCTATAGTCTTCGTAGAAAAAGTGACGTGACAATTGGTGCGATGATACGTCAGTACAATCCATTTAACGACGATTACCACGTTGAGTCACTCTCAAACGCAGTCAATTTATTCACCGACAAACTGCAGAATATGCACGGCTATAGGATAGACGTAGGTTTCTATGAAGCTAACTTCAAACTTATGATCGACGAAGAGTATTTCGTGAACGACGTTTGGCGTGTCATCAGCGGCCTGGACGCCAGCATCACCAAAGCCGTGGCTGATAGTTCGAATTTTACTGTGAACCTCAATGTATCCCGACAGCTCGAAAAGTACCCGAACTTGGCTCGGTTTAACACAACCAAAGGCGTTGCTTTGGATTCATTGCTAAGAGCTGAAATTGATTTTATAATCAACAATTATTTGGCGATAGGAAGGGACGACACAGTGGAGAGAAGCATCTACTTGTACCCGATCAGCAAAAATGCCGTGGTTAAGCAGTACGGAAAGATAGATATCATGGCCACGTACCAGGTCATCGTCGTGTTCGTCCTCATCGTACTGCTCATACTATTTTTTACTACTATTCTGAACGTCTTTTTTCCCCACGAGATCTGGAAGATGTACAACGTGATCCACATTTTGATCTTCGGTCAAACGACCACAACCATCCCGTCAAGTATTGCCGAGAGGATCTCCTTCCTCTTCTTAATCTTAATATCTTCAGGTTCCTTCGCCTATATTCTCGGCAAACTCGTGGAGATGAACTACATGCAGATGGTGTACCTGGACCTACGTACCCTGAACGATATAGTGCATCACAAGCTCATCCCATACATTCCCTTCAATGTCATTGAAACCATGAACCAGTACTAGTACGACGATCCCGTGATCCAGGAGGTATTTCACATGCAGACCTCCAACAGGACTATGGACTTCAATTGCGAACTGACGTTGGTGAAGAACAACGACGAGGTACAGGGATGTTTCGTGAGCGAAACCGTAGGTCGAATGCTGAGTTACAGTCACTCCTCGGGTGAGAACGACTGGATCCTGAGCTTCATCGAGAAACCCATCGCGCCTGGGCTCTCCATCATGATCTTCACTAAGACATCGCCGTACACGCCCAGGTTCGATATGGTCATGCGTCGGTGCGTCGAAGGAGGATTCGTCGACAAGTGGCGTGATGACTACGCGAGATTGTACGCTGCGAGGCACAAGGACTTGTTCGGCAACGACAGTAGTACTTTAAGTAGTCTTTCATAAGGGAAAGGTTGAGAGGGAAAGACGTCTCGACATAAAAAGTGTGTCCATCTTGGACAAGCTGAAGTTCATATTGTTGGTGGGCAATTTTACAGACGTTGCGGTGTTTGCTTTTGAAATTTTGTTGGAGCACCTTAAATAATCGTTGTTTCACGCGTTTTAAAATACTGATTATAGAGTTGAAAGTAATTCAAGCACACTTGTGCAAATTTCTCATCACGCAAAGTCCTCTGATAACGATAAAGATAAAACCAAGCTATTATACAGAAAGTGTTTGGCACACATTTTCTCGACAATCGATCGCTCTATCGATTTCTGTCTTCACACCTACACTTTATACCAATACTTACCTACGGCAAAATAAAAATAGGAATTCTCAAAAATAAACTCACCCTTGCGATCTCAGAGGGCACCTGAATCTTGCCCATGACGCCAGTGGAGTCCATGCGCGAGGCCTCGTTTACGGTGTTGCCCCAGATGTCAAAGACCGGTTTTCTGGCACCGATGACACCTCCAACAAGAGGACCACAGCTGATGCCCACACGCAGGTCAAAGTTGTTGAACGAGTGCACGTTCACGTCCTCGAGTCGCTGACGCATAGCCACTGCGTAGTCCACAAGGCGGCAGACGTGTTCCATGTCGTCGGTGTCTTTCAGCTGGATGTTTGAAAAAAATCAATTATTCAGATTATAATGTATTATATTACGGTGTAAGACTCACGTTTCTGGAAGGATTCAATCCGGAGGCTGCCATGTAGGTAGCTCCTACGGTTTTGATTTTCTCGATGCAGTGGAAGCGCCTCTCGTCCAGCAGCTCATCGAAATCGGCTGCAAAGCATCACATACAAATTTTAATCGTCGTTCAAGCAATTTTTTGAATTTCAAGGATTATAAGGTCAACTCGTACCGATGATCTCGTTCAGCAGACGAATGCACTCCATGCCCTTGTTGACGTCTTCGGAGTAAAACTCGGTGAAGTTCGGCACGCTGGCGAACATCACGCCTACTTTATCGCGCGATTGAGAATACAGCTCCTGGAAAAACGTAAAAATATCACAGATCTCCTGTTCATCGATACAAGGTAAGCTCGGATATTACCTCGGACGGTCTCTCCTGCGTCAAAAAGTGATGCGCCACGTGATCCGGTAGTATATTTTTCAGCAGCTGCATATTGTTGTGCCTGGACTCGATCATGTCGGAAAGCTCGCGCTCGGCCTGCTGTTTCCACAGGAAATCCAGTCTCGAGGTGACTTCCACCAGCCGGCCGTGATACGTCACCATCACCAGGAATATCACGAGGAAGATCAGCATCTGCGCCGACAGCGGTATTGACATTCTGAAATTTCGAATAAAAAATGACAACCCTGCTCAATAAAAATTTCAAAATAAAATCGATCACTCACTCGTCCTGATCCTCGTCCACTCTGTTCGAGAACCTATCCTTGGCCACAACGAGAATCATAATCGCGTAGATCGTCACGACAACAATCGCCAGTGCAGTCTTCACAAGGTAATACAGCTTCAAAGCCGAGGCCAGAGCTATGAGACACAGAATCCAAGTGAAGACGATGTACTCGGGTCTGAGACACTGGACCTCCTCGAGGATCTTCCTGTCGGTCGGCAACGGCGGCAGTGGCTGAGGAGAAGCGTCGATCGCGAGCTGGTCGTTCTGTCTCGTTATCTGATCGACTGTGGATCTCGTTCGACGGATCGACTCCTGATGATTGTGAGGGTGACGCTTGCGCTGGTTACGCCCGTGATGGTGACGCGTGCGAGGTGGCTCGCTGCCGTAGTGACGCTCGAAGCCGTAAAACCTGGGGGTTAAAATTTAGTTAGACTAAAATTTAATAAAACTACAGCAACGAAAATCGCACCTGAAAAACTCCCTGTGCCTCCTTGGCCTCTCGAGGCCCTCGGATGTCCTTCTCTCGGTATCGTTGGCCACTTCGTCGGACGCGTCAACGTCGGCATCGTCCCGCAGCGCAGCCTCGAGGAAACTCAGTATTAGCCTGTCCAGTCCTCTGGCACTTGGTGCCGGAGCCGCATCGTCCGGTGGAATCGACGGTGCCGGTGACGAAGCCGGTGGTGCCTCTTGTTGCTGGAAGGCCAGCGGTTCCGTATGCATCTGCGACTCAAAATTTGCGCCGTTAATTAATACGGAGTCTTATCTGTATACCGAATTTTTCTGTGAATTATTGTATTACAATCATTAAATATTTTTTTGAAAAATAACCGCTTATCTTCTGCCGCTGAAAAATTATTATTATAAAAAAAACGCAGTGAATCAATATCTGCCTAAATCCCGACTGGAAATCAAGAACGGCGTGCCAGACTTATTATCAGGTCCGGATCAGTTCTACCGGATCCGGCCCTCATACGGAGTCTCAGGCGGCTCAAATCCGGGCCGAATCCGGCAAAAAATCAGAATAGCGCCGGACCGCTACCGGAATGCGCCCTGAACTTGGGTCTCCCCACCTAATTTCATGCCATAAAACTGGCACACATAACCTCAAAACACCAATTTTTTAGATTTTAATTTATTTTCCACACTGAGAGAAAGATATCATTGCCGTAAACATGTACACACGTTAGGAGCAATGATTGCTAATATATTCTTGTACATCTTACAAATATTCTATACGAAACAAAAACAGTTTGTATGTATACTATAGATTTTTATAGTATACATACAAAATATTGCAAGAAATATCTGTATGTTAATAGTTAACATATGAATTTCATGGCTATTGTGCGTAGTGTTGCGTGCAGATGGCGTTTCTTTCGTACCGCCTAACCTCAAAATCCGTCATTCTCTTTCATACAAAAAATATTCTTGAGGGTTTATTTATCATGAATAATCAATAAATCATTAATAATAGAACACACTACTGAATTTTTCCAATAACTTTTGAGCTAATAGTGATAAACTAGTTGACATATACCATTTTGGAAATGCCAGAGGCTGCTGAATCAGTTGGAATCACACTTATTATTTTATCTCTACAACTATCAGATTTTGTATTTAGACCCAAAAAGCCGATGAAAGACAAAATTTTGAATTTTGACATTATATCGCTGTAAAGTTACTCATTAATAAAATTCATACAAGTGTGTTTTCTAATCAT
The DNA here is from genome assembly GCF_009193385.2 of Nasonia vitripennis. Lineage (NCBI taxonomy): Eukaryota > Metazoa > Arthropoda > Insecta > Hymenoptera > Pteromalidae > Nasonia > Nasonia vitripennis. The sequence goes on along the minus strand of NC_045760.1, from coordinate 31,040,426 downwards.
TTTTATCTGATTACTTCATAAAGTCTATGAAAAATCGTAAAGGGCAGCCATATGTTAACTATTAACATACAGCTATTTGACATATAACATAGCTACGTTAACTATTAACATACGTATAATTGGCTCAAATCGAACATGCCTATGTTAACAGTTGACGTATATGTTTGCTGCAATGTTATTTTCCTCTCAGTGTATGTTAACAGTTAACATATATGTTTGCTGCAATGTTTCTTTTCTTTCAGTGCATAGAAGCAATAACCGCGACTCAAATCAACACAAACGAATGGTAACGTTCTAAAATGCATTATAGAAGGTAAAACATTTGATGAAAAATCATGCTTCCGTTTTTCTAAACGAGAGTATTGTTTTTAATTCATTTAATGATTTTACGGCTGCGAATCTGGCCCGGATCTGCGCCGCGTGAGATGCCATAAAAATCTCCATGTTTTTTCAACTACGGGCCGGATCCGAATTTTCAGGCACCAGATCCGGTCCTAATTCGCGCCGTAAGTCCAGTCGGGAACGTTACAGGTATTCGCATGTGCAAGTCCTGCTTGATGGCGCCACCACCGCGAACACCGAAAAAACTCTACACAAAAATAACCCTACACATGACACAAAGAAACTTTACACACATATTTACTACACAAAAATACCCTACACAGATTCTTACTTCACTGATAAATTCTACACCTTATAATGATTATAATACTACACAAGTTATTTTAATACACTACAGTGTATTAAAATAACATGCGTCGAGAATTTCTGTGTAGTATTATAATCATTCAGTGAAGTAAAAATCTGTGTAGGGTATTTTTGTGTAGTAAATATCTGTGTAGAGTTTGTTCGGTGTCGAAAATGGACATTTTATATATTTATGAAAATATACAAAAACCAACATGACAAATGCAATCGTGAAGATATATTATATACTTATACTTATACTAAATATTATATACTTTATATTTATTGATTCGATGTTTACTATTATAGGTTATAAAAGCTTGACATTTAGTCGTCTGCTTATTATATGTTTCATAGCTTCGCAAAGCCGCCGCTAGGGTTGCCACTTGCTTGCACATGCGATATTTCTCGATCGCCGCGTGGGTGCACCGAGTGTATCTGGAGAGAGGGGATAGCTGGTGGCGCTAGTGTCGTTTTAACACACGTTTATATGGCGATTGCAGGCAGATACATGCCCGTGGCGGTCGCTCGTACTATTTTTCCCCCGTAAATTTGACTATGGGGGTGGGCAGATTTCGGGGGCTGGCGTATGCGTGCATTACTGCAGCGTTGTTTACTCTCAGAGCGTCGCCGTGAGTCAGTCGCATGGTCGCTCTGAAGCGAGAAGCAGCGCTTGGCCTAGCAATTGGCAGCAGTATTCAGTGATAGTGAGAAAAGAATATTTTTGTGACATTTACTTAGTGCACATCAGCAAAATTTATACAACAAATAATAATACTCTGCGCTTGAAAAAACCTTTACGGTACAGACGCTTCACTTGACCGAGTGAAATATCATAGCCGCATATAAGAAGCTTTACTCTGGATTACTACTAATATATAATTCGAGGTAAGTTATATTTACATTAATAATAAGAGTTACCGAACCGCGTATGCAATAAATAAGCATTTCGGTCACATAGTCAATTCAAATTCAGATTTCACGCTACAAAATAGCAGACGACAAAAGAAACTACCCTGGTAGCAAATGGCCGATAAGTTCTGGCCCGTTCCCTAGCGACTCGGTAGGAATGGAACCCAAAATCTGTCGAGAAATATGCGTAATTTCTTCGCTGAAACCCGAGTAGCAAAAATTCTTGCGCATGCGCGTGCGGTTCAGGCTAGGCACAGGCATACTAGAAGTATACGACGCGTATTGTAGAGGCTGTCTACCATGTTATACAGCAGAATAGCATAACAGACAGAACTACAGTTTTCACAGTTTTAGTCAATGTTAAATGATGAATATTTAGCCTATTAATTCATCTAGAATAATTTTGAAGGGAAAATTTAATGATTTTCAAAGTGCCCATTAAGAGTGAAAACCTAACCCTACACATGCATACTGCCATAGACATAAGAGAGATAGACTGCGTGTGTAGGTTAGCATAAGTGGCACCCTGTTAGAGAAAGACAGACTCTCTTATGTCAATGTGTAAGACAAAGACACCATACCTTCTATCAATGCTTGGTATATGGAAAGAAGGTATGTTGTCTTTCTCTAATAGGGTGCCACTTTTGCAAACCTACACACGCAGTCTATCTCTCTTATGTCTATGCATACTGCCATATATGACAGTATGTACAAGCATGCTGTACTGACTGACTTTGTGTGTGTAAGTGCAAGTACTGTGTAAAAATTGTCATCGATGGGCTCAAAGTTACCGATGATGAGGTTTGAACAGATATTTCAACCTCATCAGTGTGCAAACCAGTTTCTGTCAATGTCCAAGTACTATCATTATCATGCTAAATCCATGATATTGAAGTTTGATGTCTGTTCTTTTGCATTAAGACTTGTTAAATTATTTAGAAACAGCCTGCCATTTCAGTTTTCACTTAACAGTCTTGGTTCGGCTTTGCACCCTGAACCGTATGGCTTTGGTGGCAAAAATATAGGTGGGTCTATACATGAAAGTTGAATTCATATCATCTAGAATGAATTCAACTCAATATATAGTTATAACATGCCAACACAAATTAAGTTGCAAAATTTCAGCTCTCTAAGTATGCTTGTTTTCAAATGAGAGCCAAAATAAAATTGTGAAAAAAGTAATCGAAATCAATAAAATTTGATTTTGCTCTCACTTGAAAACTATCATACCTAGAGAGCTGAAATTTTGCAACTTAATTTGTATTGGCATGTTGAAACAGTATATTAAGTTGAATTCATTCTAGCTGATATGAATTCGATTTTCATGTACAGAGCTATCTGCATTTTTTGACGCCGAAGCCATAGGGTTCAGGGTGAAAGGCCGAACCAAGACTGTTAAGTAAAAACTGATATGGCAGTCTGTTTCTAAATAATTTAACAAGTCTTAATGCAAAAGAACAGACATCCACCTTTAATATCATGGATTTACCATGATTATGAAAGATTTGGTGGTTGAGAGTAACTGGCTCGCATACTGATGAGATTAAAATACCTATGCAAACTTCATCATTGGCGACTTTGAGTGCATCGATGACACTTTTTACACAGTAATTGTACTTGAATACTTAATACAAAGTCAGTCAGTACACAATGCTGTACATATTGTCATGTATGAGAGCATGCATGTGTAGGGTTAGGTTTTCACTATTAATGTGCACTTTAAAAATCATGTTTAACCTTCAAAAACATTGTAGATGAATTTATAGGATATATATATTCATCAATTTATGAATATTTTCAAACAATGTCAATGCAGAGCAGGATCATTGGTGTGAAAAGTAAGGTTATATGTACAAATCATAGTCGAGAAAAAATTCTACCGAGATTTCTTCCAGAAATCATGTCTGATTTATCGGGGTTTTCATTTACACTTTTCTCTGGAAACCTGCTAGATTTGAAAAATCTCGGTAGCCTTCAGGTACTTTCTCGGGAACGCTGCTACTAGGGTAATTTGCCTATATATAACAAATGATTTAAATAACATTATGATAAACCACGACATCTAGTTGCCCTGAGTAATATGATTATCATCATTTAACAAAGTTTGAAATTTATGTGTCAATACCTCACAAAATAAAGTTATTCAAATTTAATTCTGTAAAATAAGTGCATAAAACAGATAAACGGAGTTAAACTACAAATCTCATTTTTAAAAGCAATTTTTATCGACCAAGCGGCGTTAAACTAAAATATCAATATAATTTTTTTTTTTTTTAGATTTTTCGCACATCATCGCAACATGGGTCCGAAATTCTGTGAGCAAAAACTGCGCCTATTTCACAGAGCTTGCAAACAAAACATTCTGGACGATATCAGACGTTATGTAAAACAAGGATATCCTGTCAACAGTCATGCCGATTCAAGCCTTGGTGAAAAATTTTCCGGCTATACGCCGCTACATTTCGCCGTCGAAAATAGGGATGAAGAAACCGTTATTTATCTATTGGAAAACGACTCTGACATTACCGAGAGAAATGCGGATTGTTTGACTCCGGTTCACCTCGCGTATTACATCGAAGCTACCGATTTGATATCTACAATCTTCAAACACTCTACTTCGTTCAAAACGTACGAAAACGTAGTGGATAGATCGGGACTGACAACTTTTCATATCTGCTGTGCTTTGGGCATTCCAGTGTTAAATCAATTCATAAACAACGAAGTTAACGTAAACTGTTCGGTTTCTTTACTCGCCGACAAGGATTGCGGCTTTACACCTTTGCATTTTGCAGTCCGAAATGGCTCTATAGAGGATGTAAGCCTACTTTTCGAAAATTACGCCAATCCTCACATAACGTGCGAAGGAGGCCTTAGCCTGCTGCATATCGCGAGTGAAGGCTCTGACTCATCAGCCATCGTAGAGTTGCTGTTATTGTACGAGACTGATATGAAGATAAAGGACAACAAAGGTCGTACTGCGTTACACAGTGCTGTCGAACACCAGCGTTTGAATATCATAAAGGTTCTAATAAAACGCGGCGCTTCTATACACGAGCGTGATCTCCAAAATCAGACTCCGTTTGACCTGGCCGTGAAGAGTAGACAGTACGCGGCTGTTGATACGATGTTAACGCTGTGCAAAAGTAGCTTCGAAACGCCTATTAGCTTCTCTGATATCTTCGATTTTGATGAGTTTTGTGGCGTTTCCAGTGAGGCAAAAATGAGCCATATCAAGACGTCTTCAGAACAGGATAGTAAACGCCATAGCTATACAGCGTTGCATTTCGCTGTACAAGAGAAACGCGAAGACATCATGATTTATTTGTTGGAGAACGGCGCTGACATCTCGGCAAAGGGCGACAATGGATGGACTCCAGTTCACCAAGCCTATTATAATAATGATTCATTCGAACAGTTGATATACACACTCTTCAAGCACTCCGTAGTTAATACTTTCGTCAATGTAGCCGACGACACAGGACTGACACACTTTCATATCTGTTTCACCATGAATTACATCCCAACCTCCAGTCTACAAGAATTTTTAAATAGCGGAACGGACATAAACTGCGCAACTTCGTTACTTTCCGAGACTGATCCAGGTTTTACTCCACTACATTTTGCAATTAAACGTGACTCCATGTTAAACGTTAAATTTCTCTTGGATCACGGCGCCGATCACTCTTTACGGTGTGGACGTGGTTTAACACCGCTTCAGTTGGCCATCGAACTCCAGCAGTTGGATTGCATAAATTTACTCTTAGAAGCTGGTGCTGATTTCATGATTAGAGATCGCAGAAATCGCCTTCTCCTACATAGCGAGTTTTATAGGAATGGCCATAATGGCATCGTTAAGATTCTTTTAGACAAAATTCCAAAAGATCAGAATTACGCGGACGACCGCGGCTTGACGCTTCTTCACATGGCTACTTGGTGTCGTCGGTTAGACATTGTTGAGAGCTTACTTGCCCAAAACTGCTGCCCTAATGGGCGCATCATCGCGATTAATGAAACTAGTGGCGAAACATCAGCGGTTGATATGCACGACCTGACTGGTTTGACCCCGCTGCACATAGCTCTGAGCAAGGGTGATTCGTGGAGCGTCAACGAATTGTTATTAGCCGGTGCTGATATCAACGCAGAAGATAACGAAGGCCGCTCGACGATCGCGTCGTTTCATGACTATACGTCCATTGATAATGATGATGATGATGATGATGATGATTATGATTATGATGATGATGATGATGATGATACTATAAAAAATTTCAGCACAAATCATCTGGTAATAGAGTTGCAGATTGCGAACCATCTGAAAAAAATGGAAGTCGCTGGACTGTACGTTAGCGATAAAGTTAAGAATGACTTTATCGAGGGGCATAAAAAAATACAGTGGGTTAGAGAACGGGCGATCAGCGATAGGGTGTGCGCAGCCGAACTGGAAAAGCTGCAACAAACGAGAATCGACGGATGCGGCGGTGAAAATTTGCGCAGTATTCTCTACAAAGCCGAGGAGCAAATAGTCTGGCTTATTAAAAACAAAAAGCTGGCGACTCAATTGAATCCGGAACGTCTGGAAGATTTGGTGAGGGAATTTCCCTTGTACGGTGTCATGATCAAATCTCAGGTGAACAAAGGTTTGAGAAAAATTCCGAGGGATCAAAAGGCGAGGGATAGTTTGACCGGCTTGACTGGCATAAGTTTGCCTGAACTGTGTTCTAGACATATTTTCAAACATTTAATGAACGAGCATCTTGAGAATCTAATTGATGCGAATCTGAAAAGGCTGAAAAAATGTTAAACTATTGTATTCCGATCGAGAAACAAATAAATAAATATTAACTTTTTTTATAACCAGATGTTTTTTTTTTATTGACCATCCCTCGTAGAAAATACGCGATAAGATATGGCCGGTGAATAACTACTGGCCATATTTTTGTTAGCATAATATGTTAACATAAGATGCCCACATTATGTTGAGTACTTGACTCCATCAATGGGTTTATAACCTAAAATCCATAAACTTAATAATCAAATTTCTTTTAACGCAGTAAATTCTAAAATCATTTACGTTTAAAAAATTGATTTTACAATAAACTTTGAAAATGCAAGGCAATGTATTAAGAGCAGTAACCTAACCTTGAATATTCATACATACAAATTTGCATATAATCACACTCAAAACTCACGAACACACACACATATATATATACTATTCTGGCATGCATGTTTTTATGTAAGTGTGAATATTACAAACAACATCGGGTGAAATTTGTGTGTTCAGGATTATCAACAATGAAGTGTAAAAGCGATGATCTTGATAAATATTCCCAACTCAGTGTTCAAGTCAGTCGCAGGCAGTATTCATCATTATAATGCCTTATATGAGTGTATTCGTGCAAGATGTTTAATTTGTAGTGTAGATGCTTATTTTATCATGTAGGAATAAGCTAGTATAACAATTTTTGCTTGTCTGTCTTTGTTAGCTGACCCACATCGAACCCCATGGCTCTGGGGTCAAATTGAGAGCAAAATCAAATTCTCAATGATTGTACGATTACTTTTTTCAATTTTTCTTTTTGCTCTCAATTAAAATCTATCATACTTAGAAGGCTCAAATTTTGCATGGTAATTTGTTTCAAGCTGTTAAAACAATATATCCACTTGTCTTTATCTGAAGTGCTGTAGTTTAAATTTTCATATAAACACCCATGTGGAAATTTTGCCCGGAGCCATGGGGTTCGGTGTGGGTCAGCTAGCAAAGACAGACAAGCAAAAATTGTTATGCTAGCCTATTCCTACATAATAAAATAAACATCTACACTACAAATTAAACATCTTGCACGAATACACTGCATATAAGGCATTATAATGATGAATACTGCCTGCGACTGACTTTAACACTGAGTTGGGAATATTTATCAAAATTATCACTTTTACACTTCATCATTAATAAAATCTTGAACACACAAATTTGACTTAATGTTTCTAATATCCAAACCCATATAAAAAGTGTACATTTCAGTGTGTGTTGAGTGTGGTCATGTTTGTACATATGCATAAATATGTGTAAGGTTAGGTTGCCATGTATAAAACGTTTGCCATAATTTTATGGCATATTACGCCCACTTACCGTCGCCTGTTAACAGAGACATATGGCCACGATATTCCACATAATCTGGGTACTGGGCATAAAATTTGACATATCGTGGCCATATTAGCCTCAATTTCCTACGAGGAGCATTGCCAATTTTTAAATCCTATATACGTATAGCTTGTATTTAAAATTCAGAAAAATAAACTCACCACAGGACAAGCAATCGCGCCGATGACGGAGGTAAGAGCCATGAGACTGATAACGCCGCAGATGAAGAAGGTTCGGTGCTGCTTGTTGTGCACGAGCATCGACGATGAGTGTTGCAGAAAGGTCGGCAGACCCTTAAACTCGTCGGCCATCACGAGGATCGACGAGGCGATCAGCAGCAACGTCGTCATGCTCAGCGCCACCAATAGCACTGTACAGCTGTGGAATATCGATGAAACGCTTGTAAAAAATTATTCACCGATTAGCAAGGTGTAAAGTTTGTAGTTTCGGTGTTTACTCGGGTAGAATAATCGCTTGGCAGACGGCGATGAAGAGCCAGATGACGAAGCAGCAGATCATGTTGGACTTGAACATGTCCTCGCGTAGCTGACGGAACTGAAAGCGGAAAATTTGGGTAAAGTACGATTTCGTTTAGGAACACAGTATTCACGTATATAACCTTGGATTCGAGGCTCTCGTCGTTGTACCGGAGCGTCCACGGATTGATGTTGGCTAGTCGCATACGCTTGTTGCTGACGGACTCAATGCCACCTTTGGTCGTCTTCTCGTTGCCGGAGCCTCGAGTCACCTGCTCGCTCTTGGCCGAACCCGCATCGTCCTCCAGGTAGTCCGATTCCAGGTTACTCACCGACGTTGCGCTGTTCAGCTGAAAATTTATAAAAATTAGTCGAAACTCTTAAGATACACCTTAAATAGTCAGTTTTCAGCTACCACAGACTTACTTGAGATTTGGGCTTCGAAGGGCACTTTTATACTAATAGATATGCTTCAAACACATATAGTTTCCAGATGTGTTGGATTTTACAAAAAAATATTATTTAAAAAAGTTGTCTAGATATTAACATAAAATTTATTACTTTTTAAAGTGTTTAAACAATTTTTGATGATTATTTTCAGAAAAGTTTTTTAAAAAATATTTTTTTGTAAAATCCAACACATCTGGAAACTATATGTGTTTGAAGCATATCTATTAGTATAAAAGTGCCCTTCGAAGCCCAAATCTCAAGTAAGTCTGCGGTAGCTGAAAAATGGAAATTCTGAATTTTGGCCTTCAAAGAAATGTCATACCTGATAATTTGGCACATATAAACATGGTTTTATGTTTCTTACATGATACTTAAATATATTTAATAGTTTCATTCATTTTTTAAACAATTTGGGAAAAATATAAACAAAAAATTGAATTTTTCATTTTTTGACTATTTAAGGTGTATCCGTCCTCTTAAGTACTCTTTCAAACGGCGTCTTACGTTCTCGAACGGAATCTCGGGCGTCCAGTCGACCCCGATATCGTCCTCGTTGGCGTTGGTACTGGCGTTGGCACCGCCTTGAGTACCAGAATTCGCGGTGGCAGGATTACCACCGGTGGTCAGAGAGTTTCCCATCTTGAAGCTCTTTCTGGTGCGATTGGCCGGGTTATCAGGGTGTTCACCTTCTGGCCAAATCTTCGGTCTGGACGAGTATCGACGACGCGAGCGAAGAGGCTCCACTTGCTTGATCAGATAAGTCACGACGTCCCGGTCCTTGAGGTAGTTGTCGCGCTCGGTGCCGTTGCCCGGCTCCACTTCGTACACGTCATTCAGACACTTGAGCGTGTCTGCCGAGATGTGGACTCGCCTGCGAGATCCATTATTTTTATTATCTCTTTACGACTACAATTCGACGCCAACACCTACCCAGGAATACCACCGCTCTCGAGATGGTTCGCCAGGGTGACATCGTAGCTCCACACGTCGAACTGCCACTTCCTCAGGCCCAGAACTCCGCAGAGAACCGATCCACTGTGTATACCGATGCGCATGTTGAGATCGACTTTGGTCGTGTAACGCACGTCCCGGATGGCCTTGATCATGTGTAGTCCCATCTCGACGCAGCAGTGTGCGTGATCCGAACGAGCGACCGGGAGGCCGCAAATGCAGTAATAACAGTCGCCGAGAAGCTTGATGCGGAGGCAATGGTTTTCCGCCGATAGCTTATCGAAACGGGCGAACAGGTCGTTCAGAACTTTCACCAGCTCCTGGGCACTGCACTGACTGGCCAGTGCTGAAAGTATACGTCATTTAATAAAGAATCCAAGCTTATTGTATCAGTTATTTAGAATGAAAATTTACCTGTGAAGCCTTTGATATCGGCGAAGAGTATACTGACATTTTCGTAACGGTGAATGTATATCCTGTGAAACTGATTCGGAGTGAAAGATATCGGCCCACCTCGCGCTGTTTCCCGCGCGATGTCTCGTATCATCTCCTTGGCCACAAAGTCCGGTAAAACTGCAAAGAAAAAAATGACAAAAACGATAAGCTGGTGAGTATCATTAAAAGCAGCGCAGCCCAATCATTCGAATCCCACATCGCACGTGAACTCGCTCTTCCATCTATTTTCGCGCCTCCTCCCGTACACACACTTCCCCAGATCGATCGAGGCCTTTTTCGAGCTACATCCCACAGGTGTACATCGACCACACGTGCAAATACAGCGACGCAACATAAGCTCGATGTATGTGTACATAAAACACAGCAGAGCACAGCCGCGCGGAGGCAATCGACTGAGAATGTCTAGTGACCCTCTTGACACACGGCTGAGCAGGCTTGCACGGGCCAATAAGCTCCTCGGCCGCACCTATAGCGCAGCTCACGTATCTCAATTATACTTGTGTGTATATTTTTTGTTTTTTCTTCGATGATACTTCTTTCTTTCTCGCGGAGATCGGAGATTACTGTTTTTCAGAATTTACGTAAGTTGCATCCCTTGCGCTTATACGAGTGTCGTGTAAATAAAACATCGTCGAACGAAAAATTGCATAACCGTCTGCCCCATCTCTCTCTCTCTCTCTCTCTCTCTCTCTCTCTCTCTCTCTCTCTCTCTCTCTCTCTCTCTCTCTCTCTCTGCATCGCGTTTACACCGCCACATCGATTGACGCGAGCGTCAGGTGTACGGGGCGCGAAAAAAGGAGGAACGTGTAGCCCCTGTGTGTATAAATAAAGCCATTGCAGCTGACTCTACTTTATATAAACCTTCGGCGGAACGATAAATCAGCCTCTTAAACGACGCGCTGTATTTTTGATTACAGCCTTATCACCTGACAGTAGAAGCTTCTCCTGACGATTGTTCTCGTTTTGCGTTCTCTGCCGAGTCTCCATAGATCGATGCGTCTCGAGGAAAGCCTGACGCTGGCCTCGATCGGTAAGGTACTTGGTGTACATTCCCGCCAGATTTACCGCGATGCACAGCAGGATGTTGGCTGCCACCATTCGCGAGACGCAGCCTAGATCCTGGAATTAATTTTTTTAAATAAAAATGAGTATATATTTGTTAAATAAGCAATCGTGATGATGGACAGACCTCGTGATGCCGATCGTCGTTGAGCAAGGTGATGACGGCGATCAACAGGTGGGTGAACGCAGTCCCGAAACCGGCAAGAACGCACCACCTAAGCGGCAGGGGTAGCATAGCGTAAGGCGCGTACACGACGAACAGTATGTACCACATGAGCCGCTGCTGCGTCAGGAAGTTCAGACCGGCCACTATAAAACCTGCAATGAGCACAAAGGATCGTTTTGAATAATTCTTTTAGTCATATTAAGGAACAAATAAACACCGGCGGACAAAACAAGGCGTCGAGAATCTCACTCAACGATTCCATCCGCCATTTATTATTCTAGAGCCGATGAATCGCGCTCGACTCGCAAACAGAAAGAGAGAGACAAAAGAAACAAAAAGCAGACGGCGAGAGTAGCCGCTCGAGCGAGAAGAGCCATTCAATTAATCGGCGCAGCCAGCGCCCCTCGCGCTCGAGCGAGCTTCCATTTGACAAAGTTATAACGTGGGAACGCGACGACGGCCCTTTATGTGTGCACTTTTCGTCGACCTGCACTTACCGCTACTGTACACGGGAAAAATGTAACATTTTCCACAGAGTGGCATTAAGTCCGCTCGGTATATGGAAAAGAAAATAATTTCGTGCTACGTTTCGAGAGCGCTGCAAGCTCGACGTTTCGTTAGGCTGATTAAAGACAATCGGTATCGGCCTTCTTTAAATAGACGCGACGAGCTCTGATTTGAGATCCGATGACAGAATCGGTATAAAAATCGGTGATGGTTAATCCAATAAACAGCCATTATATCGATATCAATCTTCCGAAAGTTTCTTACCACGACGAGTATTATTTAATAGAGAAAGTGCTTCCCTAACGCAATAACGCGAAATCAATTATCAAGAATATCACGGCTTGTGCCATAATTATAAATTCTTAATGGCCACTCAGTGAGAGAGAGAGAGAGAGAGAGAGAGCCGCAACTTTTGTCCCCTTGAAAAGCTAATCGATGAAAACTCGATTACCGGCGAACGCGTGCGGTGCACACACTTTGTGTAACGCTTTGTGGCTCCAGTATACACGAGGGAAAAAAATTTTTCGTTCTTTTGTGTATACCCTGAGAGTTGATGAGGAGCCAAGTGAATATGGAGGCCCAGTAGAGATAGTTGTTGGAGAAGCATCGCCACCAGCCGAGTGCGCAAACGACGACGTTCGAGAGAACGCTGCAGGTCGACCAGGCCAGGGACTCGACCAGGCCACCGCTTTGCTCGTTACGACGCCACAGCCAGATCGTCATCAGGCAGATCTGCAAGTTATAATTTTTTACTGAAGGATGTAATTTAAATAGCGTATCGATTTTCGAGAATGAAAATTAAAAAATAAAACCTTCTGACGTAGGCGAACTGTATTTTTAATATTTTATATTTTCACCTTACCTTCAATCCCAAATCGATTATGTTGAGCATAATCAACGACTTCTGCCGCTGTCGACTCGAGTACTGCAGATAGGAATTTTCCAGCTGCTTGTTGTGGAAGCTGTTCGTCAGCGACGGGCAGAATATCCCTTTGTACTTCACGCCTTTCTTGAACACATCTGCAACGAAGTAGCTCAAATAAAAAAATTCCAATTTCATATTATATTTTCTCAAAAAACATACCCTCCTTATCGGTGTCGGTCTGTTCATTGCCGGGAAAAACAACGTCGGTGTCGTTAGAGGCATCGGACGACTTCTTGGTTCTTTCGTCCATCTCCTGGGCCTCTTCCTCGATGCCCATGCTGGGTTTGCCCTCCTCCCAAGCGGCCAGGCTTTCGCGGCCCAGCCGCTCCGAGGTCAGCTTCTTCACCGCTTTGATCCATAGCTGCTTCCTTGGCGAAATGGCCAACCTGTTCGATTGATCACGAGATGTTGTTTACTATACTCGGCTCTCGTATTATAGGAGGAAAGTTGCGATTTTTTGAACACGTGTCGTGGAATTTTAAGTTGTTTGGGATAACGCGCATATAATAGTTTTTGTTATTGCCGATGAGAGAATGCATCGAAATAAGTAAAACTACTTATTTTCTTAAAAAAAGCGATTAGAATGAGTTTCGGCCCATGCGAGCATTGACAGGCTCGGAATTTCTAAAGTCAAGACGTTCGGATGAAGTCATCCATCGGAAAGTGCTTTTGGCGTTCGGACGGACCTGTCAGTCCCGCAGTCGGAATTCTTATCAAAATAAACTACAATATTCCATCGCACACTACATGCACATGCGGTTTATTTAAATAGGTCCGCGTCACGTGCGCCACTGCCGTCGTAATATGCATAATTAGTTTCGTGTAACAACAATCGTATTGACGCGTGTGTGCATTACTCGATTAATTATTATAATAGTGGGTGAATATTGAAGTGGAAAAGCATAAACGAAACGATAATCGATCAATTACGTCGGAAAAGAAACGGATGCGAGTATAAGAGACAGCGTCGCGTGATCCTCAATAAAGCTTCAACGAGATTCTTTTCAGAACGCATTTATGTGTCGGAACATTTCTGCCGGCTCGTTCGCGTAAAGTTTCGACAAATATGGTTTTGAATATCTGTATGAATGTAATTGTTACAACTTAACAACTACGATTTTACACTTCTAACACAGCCGTAAATATGTTATCACCGATAATCCAAACGAAAACAGATATTACACATCGTAAACCTATAACATCATTCAAAATATTTCTAAAAAGCCCACACAAGCAGTCAAAAAGAAAAGAAAAAGTTATTTTCCTAGGCTTCTCCTCGGCGCGGTTATTAATACCCCTTAAAAAACATAGTCCGAAAACTGTCCGCAGATCCGCGACGTGTTTGCTCAAGTCCGCGCGTCTCGAATCGCTTAATTTTCATAAAGCCCCGCGTCTTCTGGCTATATTTACGATAATACCTACACACACTGCATCGCTATGTGATATAAATTCCAACATTAAACACGCACACACACATGCATGCATGCACGGGCTTTTTCAAAGTTATGATTATGCCGGTTTTATTTTAGATGCCGTACGAGGTATGCGCGGCGAAAAAAGTCGGGGGTATTTATACTGGATATATGCGCGTGTATGTGTGTGCTGCAAGGATGACGAGTGGGAAGTGGAATTGATAGCGGTCCAAGTATCCGCGGACGCCTAATAATTCACCTCGATTTTCGTCGATTTCTTTTAAGGGCTTCCGACGCGCGAATTTACGCTCGGTTGCATTGGTCGTTCGTGTGACTTGGTTTCTCGAGTTATTAATAGGCTTTTTTTACGTAATTGCAAGCATAACGATGTTTCGACAACACTTCGAAAGCTCGTGTTTACTGGTTTACAAAATAAGCTCCAAAGTGTCGGCTGTATGCGAATTGGAGTACAACTATTTCCATGAATCACAAGCGCCCAGAAACATCAAATTAGTCTAAAAATCTAAATAGCTTTGGCAGACGCGTGACAGCGGAGACCGGATGATAAATTTCCGAAATTCCGCTAGAATCCGCCAAGAGGCTCTCATTCGCTTCTCTGCCTCGGAGTTATCAATTTTTCCCCGAGTTTACATCTAGAAAATTTAACCGAAAACAGAACTAGAGCAGCTCTATGACATACGACGTTTTCTGGTCGAGTGATTGACTGCGAAGCATATATTCGCAGTGCACTAAATCACCCTAAAATTAGTTTTAATTACTCCAGTGTTACAGCGCATCTGTCAGCCATAATCTTAAACTCACTCGTTAATGCCGGCCACATCGCTGTCCAGCATCATGCTCCAGGTCTGTTCTGTAATCATTATCCTCCGGGGCGGCACCTCACTCGGTGCTCACATGTCTCTCCACCTTCGGCGGCTACTTTGGCCGCGTGTGTGTGTGTGTGTGTTGTTATCGCTAATTGTCTTCGCCGGTGTGCAGCCTTTCTTTTTTCCCGATAATTGACGATCCCTTATTTTCCGACTCTTTCTTCTTCTTATTCTTCACGTCGACTGTCGTGTCTTCTCCTGTCGACTCTGACGGCGCTATTTTTGGTCCAACGCGAGGATGATTTACGCCTCGTGCGGCAGATGTGCGGAGACGATTTCTTTTTTTCTTCTTCTTCTGCTTCTGAGTTCTGACGTAGCGTTGCGAAACTGCACTTTTTAAATCGATTCGAGTTCGAAAATCAGCGGACGATCAACAGAGGCTCCTTTGAAAACAAAATTGTTCGCGGATGAATGATTTTGGCACCGGCGGCGGTGACAACGATTTTAATTTCTTAAAAATTTATTTATTATTCTCTATACGAGTTTCTACGGTCCAGTCAACAGGTGCTGAATTACACTTTTACAAAAACAAATAAATAATCAAGTGTGTCAGCATCGGCGTCTTCGTTATAAAAATTTCAGTGCGCGAGTCGGATGAAGAAAAAAAAAACATCCCTTTGACAAGTTATTTTTATCTGGCCGCACAGCGCGAGGAGAGCAGCGTGCGCAGCATTTCAATAAAATCAATCCGGCATTAAACAAACATTTTTTAATTATAATATCCTTATCGCGACGCTATGTACTTGCGGCTCTATAACTCCGAGCTCTTGTGTTTGCTTGTGAGTGTGTAATATTAATAAATTCGCAATAACGCCGTAGAATAATGCGTAATTAAAATTCCCGATGTTTCGCGCTCGCGCGCATTAGTACGGCATCAAAAGTATATTTATCGATATAACCCGCTGACAAAAATTGAGCATCGAGAGATGGAAAATTTACGGAACGCGCTCTCGGATATACAATGTAATCGTTCGCGACGTAATAATTAAAATGAAATAACTTGTTTGCGAGCAATATTCCTGTTATTCGTCAGCGCATAGAATCAAACGTATGTACGCATTGGCGGAAGTCAATTTGATTAGAAAACGATCGGAGCATATGACGCGATCGTAATCCTAAACCAGACGACGCAAGGATTACGTTTATACAAGAGCGTCGCGTTTGATCACTTTCTAATCGGGCTTTGCCGTGAGAAAACTATCAATTTTTTAAGACACGCGTTGACGGAATGCGCGATGAGGGCGATGATCGGGAAGAAAGAGAACGAAGCGCAGAATGCGCACAGATGATCGACAATGTTGTTTTGAATAAAAATATGTATTCTTGGAATATTTGCCTTCCTTGACCTTTCGTGCCGATTAGCGTCTTTTAAAGCTCTTTTTCTATTAAATTCAAAATAACCGTATATTTTTAAAAACGCATTTGTTAGAATTTTCAAAACTTTTGAATTTTCCGTGTGAAATTAATAAACTCTATCCAAACGACCTTTCGCCCCATTTAAAATCCTATGCCTTACCTAAAGCAAAACAGTATAACAGTGTCACCAAACAAACTTAATCCACTACACTCATCGCCTCTGAGGCGAGAACAATTCGCGGGAGCGTCGCACGCGAAACTTGGCGGTACACCGGGAGCCGCGTCAAGCGGTCGCACGAGTTGGAAGTTCGCGCGCGCGTCTGATGCGGCTCTCTCTCTCTCCCTTCATTCTCTCTCTTCGTCGCGCGCGGAGAAACTGCGGTAAATTTAGTCGAGCATCAGCAGCGCCTGCGCTGCTCGTTTAGAGTAACTACACAATATTCTTTGGGTGGAGGCTACCAACTTTCAAGCAGTGGAGTCACTAGGATTTATCTTTGTAACGCTGATGATCCATCTAGGCTGGTGTTTCTTGTAGAAGATTTGAAAGCTGGATAACTGGTTGATGTATTCTGAGATTCTATTATAACTGTGATTGTACTTTACTCAAATATATTTTCTTATAATATAGTTGTATGTTTTTTACAAATAATTTTGTGACCAATTCATATTTTTAATTTGCAATCGAGCGTCGAAATAAAGATTTAAATATTTCTGGAACATATGAAACCTTAAGAGAAGAACGCAGGTAACGTTATTAATATAAGTTAAGAATAATCCATTATGTCAGATAATCTAAAAATTGAGTAATCAAAAAGATTCTTCTCTTGTCGTTAAAGTACTTGTCTTGTCATTATCCAAGATATAAATTTAAAAATTTACACAAAAACTTACTTCGTTCATAATCATATAAACTCTAGGGCGTTTTTAAAACTTGTATGTACAAATGCGTATCTAATTACGTCAATCTTCAGAAAAATAGTAATCTGAATCGCTGCTTTAGTTCCTACCGTTTTTGACAAAAAACGCAATGAACGATAAGGAACGAGCCTAAAAAGCTCGTATTAAGCATTTTCTTTTCTCTTCTCAGGAAACCTCTCGTAATATAAAAAATTTAAGATGACTATTAGTCCGGTTAAGACATCGTCTAGCTAGTACTATTGAAATCTTTAGCGTCGTCTGAAATACGAACTATGATGCCCACGCATTCAAAAAGAACCATTCGATCTGATTCTGGTGCTTAGTTCAAAAAAGGTAAATGAGCTCGTAGACTGGTTATTCGTTTTTCGCAGTTGCTGCTTCATAATGGACTCAGCTTCGGCTCATTGTTTGCTCCTATGACAATATTTACCTCGTGCTCGACGATTTCTAGCCAATTTTCGGGTAAGGCTTCAATATATTTCTTCGCATATATTTCTTCAACATACGACTTGAAGATACCGTTCGGATAGCTTTCAACGATCTCTAACACTCTCCCCAAAATTAGAGAGCTGTCTTCGGTCGTGACCTGTGGAGTCGTTTCTTCCATTGTTAACAGGCGTAACGCTTTTTTCGCGGCCACTTTTTCAGCTTCTTCTTTCGTTTTGGCCTCGTGGGGATACGAATGATGTTTTATTTTATTAACCTGCGAATTGAAATATTGTTAATATAATTTTGTTTAGCAATGCTACCACAACCGAGGAACTCATAGCAATACTTACCTCAGCGGTGGCATAAACATTATCATCGTTATTGACGAAAATCTGTCCATATACAGGTTCAGGAAGCCCTCTAGCATGTGTGTAGTTAAATAATCTAAGACGTGGGTCGTCCATCTGTTAAAACCGAAACACCGATCAACATAGATATCACTTCTAAAATAAAATTCAACGTCGAAAATGAAATATACTTACATTTGCCTCTGATATTAAACGCTGTTGTTCAAGAATTATAGGAGTAGGTGCTAATTCGTTTTGAATACTCAGCGTGGATTGCCGCAACCTTTGATAAAATGAAATCGTCCTGTTTATCTGCAACGACGGAGCCATCCTTGTCGGAGACGAAAGATTTAGCCTTCTCCTCGCTCTGACAGTAGCAAACAAGCTCGAGTAATTGGAATGGGGAAAGGTGAATTTTTTAACTGTCTGTAAAACAGCAGCAATTAAATCTTTATAAATCATTAAGCATATACCTGTTACCGGCTACGCGGAATCTTCTTGGATTATTCGATTCGTTTGCAGGTGGAGTTATACGATTACGTCGCAGTAGTGGTAAGTAATGTCGAGTGGTATGTAATCTGTTGAGGTGAGATGTGTTCTCTGACATGACAGCGGTTATCACTAAGCGTCCGTTTTTATAAACAAGTTTTAATCCAGGAATTTTACGCAACATATCCTCCAAAGTTTGGAAATTGAAAGATCTGTATGGTACCGTTAGATCGCCAAGACCGCTCATTATAGCTGAGATTAAAAATTTGAGTATATAAGTATCACAAAAAAACCTATTTTCGTTTATACTTAAAAATACCGAAGGAAAACTTTCGACGATGAAATACTTACCGGCAAACTCCTCCAGTCTCACGCCTTCCGCAAAATATTGGATGAACGATCGAATGATCTGGCTCCATTCATTCCAGGACAGATAACTCATTTTGGAGACTCTGGGCTCTCACAGTCACAAAAAAAGTAACGAGCGACTCTCAGTTCTGAAAAAAAAGAAATTTTTTAGAAGCCGTTGATTTTGTCGTCATGATTTCATTTTTTGTGGGGAATTCGAGACAGTAGGGACTAAATATTGCTATAATGAACAAAATATTTTCGACACAAGCGAAAAATTCAAACAGTCAAGAATCAGTGTACAAAACAAAAACAAACACTAAGTATTGGAACATTTTCTTCATCGCCAACGCACAACTATATATTATAATACACACCAACAGTCAATTCGCGTGTAAACCGTAAACACAAACATGCCACAAACATGCTTTTTTGTACGAAAAAAGCGAAAGAAAATATTACACTATTTTGCTATTTTGTATCGAAAATGAGCGATTTCTCTATAAACGCCACGAAAGCACTGTAATTGTTCTCGTTATATCGAATAGTCTTGGTGTCGGACTGTCGTCTCGAAGGAGGACATAACAACTGTCTATACTCCGTAAGATATTCGAGGCACCTCTGATCGACGGCAGCAAGTCGCTTCTCCTATTTGTTCGGTACTCGCTGGCGCCACTGACGTCGGACCTGCAGGGACTAGATAGTTTGTTAGTAGGTGTGGTCATGTGATGGGCGGCATCCTGATCTGTTGTTTATAACATAATAATTAACATTGCAACTATTACCAAAAATTCTCTTTTATTTGCATTTACGATTTGCTGCATAATCGTTCTAATGACGTGAATAACATTGATATTGAAAAACATAAAACTTACAAGATAATTAATTAGAAAATATAACATAAAATAATGTTGAGTAATTAAAAAAACTGCTTTTTCCACTTATATAGACCACGATAGGTGAGAAATAAAAAACACTTCGTTTTAATAGAAAAACTACTCTTGCTCCTTGAAATCTTTGCACTGTTCTAAGTATTGCTGTAAATCAGCGTCTTTTGCAATGAGTTCCAAATTTTCTTGTAAAATAAATGAACCATTTTTCTTCATTTTAGCGATATGTTCCAGTACAACTTGTGCTGCTCTTGACTTTCTATCCTTTATCAATGATAAAGGAGTTTGACCTACTTTATCTAAATTATTAATGTCAGCCTTGTGTGCAATGAGGAATGCGATCATCTCATGGTCCTCAATTCTACAAGCAAAGTGTAGAGCCGTTTCTCCATCTATTGTTTTTTCATTAACATTTGCTTCTTTCTCTACAATGAGTTTAACAAGATCATGAGAGCATCCGTCTGCTACAGCCAAAAATAGAGGAAATATCTTATCTTTACTCATCGCGTTTACGTCTGCAGAGTATTCTAAAAGAGTTGTTGCCTAAAAATGAGAGAGTACAAAAGTTTTTATAAATTTGAAAAATAGTCAAATTAGTTATTCATAAAGCAAGCCAATATTACCATTCTAGTTTTTCTCAAACTTAGGGCGTAGTGTAAGGGTGTTTCTTTGTGATTGTCTAGGCCATTGACAGGAACTCCTAATTTCACCAAAAGTACTACAATATGCTTGAAGTCATAAATGCCCTGTACGGCATAATGCAATGCATTTTGTCCATAAATGTTTGTAGCACTGACATCAGCACTAAACTTATTAAATAGTTTGATCATGTCAGGCAACCCAGTTCCAACTGCAATATGTAGCATCGAATTGCCCTGATCATCTTTACAGTTGATGTTTGCACCATTGTCTAAAAGTAAGCGCGCAATCTTGACTTCTTGTCTGCTAATGGCAAAGTAGAGAGCACCCACTCCAAGCCAATCAAAGTCGTTGACTTTGGCACCATGTTTTAGGAGTAGTTTTACTGCACGCTTATTTCTACAGTACACAGCCCATGATAAAAGCGATTTTCTATGATCGTAAAAATTAGTTATTAAACCACACTGATTGACATCAGCTCCGTTTTCTACTAGCAACCTGGCCATTTCATGATATTGATGGGAAATTGCATACCAAAGAACGCAAGCTAAAGCATTTGGACTAAAGTGAAACTTGTTTCCTAATAAATATTTGACCAGGTTTAAATCATTTTTTTTCACAAGTTTGTATAAATCTAAAGTACGAAAGCCAGGTATGAATTCTTTGTCTATGTTTCCTGAGTTTAGAAGAAAGTCTGTAACTTCTAGTACATCTTCAGAGAAATTCATCCTGCCTATTTCTTTGTAAACTAAACAATTGGAAATTTCTTACTGTACAAGGTACAGTAAATAAAATTATTTTTGCTTGCTGTAACAAAGTATCTGAAATTAAATATGAGTCATAATATAAATTGGTCATGTTTTTTGTCATATTTACAGGACTGAGAAATTTATATACCAATTTTTTAAAAGGTTGTTTTCTTTATAATGTCTAACACGTATTCTTATTTTTGACATAGTAATATCTCCTTAAAAGCTGTACTTAAATGAGAAACTTTCATTTTTATGGTGTGACACACTTTTATTGTCTGTTGAGGTTAGGTTACAATTTTGGCTCAACGATCAACATTCGTAATTGACATTATAATTCTCATGAGCTAAATAAAAATCTAATTTAACTTTAAAATGGGTAAATACTTGGAGTATTTATCTATTATTATGTCAATATAATTTATAAAGCTGAACACAAAGAACGCATTTGATTACGCAACATTTTGGGCAACGAACATGAGTGCACTGTTTTATCGTCAAATGGTAAACGGTAAATAAATTTGACTATACACGTTTCCGGTAATTTTCTTCCCCATAACGCACAATTTTACACTTGCATATTATGTATTACAGAAAAATCGCATTATAAAATAAGCAATCACAAAATAGGAGTATTATTAATTTTAAGTAAAAAACGCATGTCCTGCATAAAAAACACACACACTTGAAACAGTTCACAAAAAAGACATGAATGCCAATGATGATTTCATTTGTTGTCAGAAGATAAAAAATTAACAAAAAATAATGTAAGAAATTAAACTTTTAAATTTCTTTTTTCTTATTAAAAAAATCGGCCATGTCAATATCTTCATCTTCACTTGTATCAACTAAATCTACGCTAAGCACAATACCTTTAACAACTGCAGTGTTGATTTCTAGGTTCTTCACGATGGCTACAAGATTTTTGGATTGAATAAGAGCCATAAATCTCAATGTATCGTTATCAGTCCAATTATTTTTGACGTCAGATGAAATACCTAAAAAATATATTTGTAAATCATGCACGTTTACAGTAAACCAAAAACGTAAATAGTGCAAGGTACATTACCAACTAATTTAGCTTTGATTGCTTGATAAGGTAAATCACAAAATCCTTCTTGTAAGGGTTGCATGTTTTTCAATGTCACTATTCTATAGTCACCATAATCACATGCATAAACTCCAAATTGTGTTTTACTTATAATCTTATATACATAAGCTCTAAAACAGAATAAATATCAAACTTAATAACTAAGTAGTCTTAAATTATTTTCACGTCCACTTATGTCTTATTAATTTACCTATACCATGAATCATCTTCTTCTTCTAAAGCAGCATATAAATAACCAACTTTTACACAATTCGGTGTAAGATGTGGCCCACTAAATGATTCACAAACATCTAATAAATCCGCCATCATTTGCTGAAATAAAATTCAACAAACGTTCAAGTATTACACGAACTAATGGTATTATTACTAAAGTCAATCGAAATCTACGTATAAACATACTTTGAATTTGTAGCGGCTGCATAGCGGTTGTACGGTGAAATCTTCTGGATGTGCTACCATTGTTACAAATACGTCAAAAGAAGAATCAATCGCTGGTATGTATGGAGTTTTTAAAGGGAAACTAAATCGTGAATTAAAAGTATCCACGACAGATACAGTTTTGTCTTCTAGATACCTAATATAAATAATGTAATACTACCTTAGATAAAACAAATCTTAAAAATTATAAGAAGCATATACATGTAGATAGATGTACATACATAGTAGGTGGCTCAATAACCAAAGCATCATTGATAGAAATAAGATAATTGTTCTCTGTTCTTTTACAAAATTGTACGATAGGAATACCATTGAGCTCTCCAACAACTTTGGTATAAAGTATATCCGCAGGTAATGCTAATTTACGCAGTTTGTTTGCCAATTTTTCATCAAATAAAAATGGAGAGATCTTATGCAATTTGACTTCTACAGCCTGAATTAAAAAAATTAATTCATTAATACGAAGTAATAATATTTACTTAAGTAATAAAGTTTTACAGACAAAAATTTACCTGTTCAGGGTACAAAGCTAACAATTTTGATAGGTTTTCTAATAAAATCAAGTTTCTTCTTCTGACAAGCAATGTGTCACCTATATCAACAAACTTCACTAAGGCTTCAAATTCATTTTTTATTTCAATTACTTTGACCCTATACCAATTGTTATCTCTGGGGCTCTTTGTTACATACAATTTTGTAAGATCAAACTTAGAGACAAGCTTATGTTTGTAATCGCTGTTATTCAAATAATTATTTGTCAAATCATTCATAAGAGCATGAAGATATACTAATCCTTTTAATTCAATCTGCATGTATATCTGTTCCTGACTTACGAACGAGATGTGAGCTTGCTGTGCAACTTTATCCTAAAAAATAATATATTGTGAGAAAATTTATTAAAAAGTCTTCATTGCTTCTATATTGAAATGTTCACAATAATATACTCACAATCCCTATGAATATTTTTGGATCAACAACTAACTCAAATACTTTTTCAAGAAGAAATTCATTTATATTAACTTCTTTTTCCGTGTCTTTATCAAGTATCATTTCTGCTAATAAACTTGTAACACTTTTATCTTGTTGAAACTTAACTACTCTAACATAAACATCTTTGTCATGCAATAAATCATCTAAAATATCTTGTATCTCTTCACAATATCTAAATATTTCCAAGTCGTTCAATGACAGTTTGAAATGTTGCGCAGGTAAATCACGAAACTTTGATGGAAGAAGATGTAGGTTGTCAAGAGTAAAATCGTCTTCATCACCTCTATCTATGAAAAGAACTGTTGCTAATTGTTTCTTTGAATCATAACTTGTACATTGAACTCGATGCCATTCGTCATCAAATACTGCATAATATTCTCCTTCGACAACGGAAAACGCCTCAGACTCCTCAATGTTGTAATATAACTTCATTTCTGACGTTAAATTCTGTATTGCATCCTAAATTCATATTTTACAAAAAAATTATTTTCTTGACAAATACTAGATTGAAAGAACTGTATAAATATCTATACTCACAATAGAATCATCATCTGTCATGATCCCACGAATATCAGTGCAATCGTTTGTCACAAAAACATGAAAGTGAAATTCGTGCGTTTCCCAAATAATCAAAACGTCAAGTGAGGAAGGTCGATTTGAGAAATCGGCGTTTGGGCTAGTGCTGTCCATTTTTAATGTACAGAATCTAAATTTACAATACACGAATTAGTCTATCACTCAATATAAGGCTTATTTTCATAGGTATTGTGTATACATTGGTAAAGTACCAAACCTGCCTTTTAACACAAATACTATCGTTGTTGTACTTGAAGTAAATCGAATTTTAAACTCTAATATAGTATTAAGGTAACTTTTTCTCGTGTCGGTTATCACTGCTTGCACTTGTACGGTAGAATACGGAACAAAGGCATCCGGCCGAGAACATCTCTCTTTGGGCTCCTATAAGGCCATCAACGTGTAAACAAACCCGCCGGCAACAAAAGCGAAAGCCGACCGCGACCATACTGCCAGCCACCGGCTGCAGCAATGAATAGCGGGATTCCCTAGAATTTCCCCTAGTTCAGTTGCTTGCCCAGGGAGACTAGTCTTCCTGTACTCGCCATATATGCGACGGATCGGAGAAGATTCGACATGCATATCGCAAATGCATAGGGATCGCAAACAAAATGCTACTATAGTAGTCGTAATCATGAAATTTATAATTAATTAATGGAGAAATCAATTTGGGACTAATTGCTCGAGGGAAAATGAGTAATGGCACTTTTTTTCATCGTTTATTTATTAAAATTACTATATCAAAAAATATCGATTCTTATTTTATATATAGTTATAGAGTATGTCATTTGACATATTTAATCTTTTGTCTATCTAATAGTATATTATGCAACGGGTACGGAGACTGCATTTTGAAAACTCGTTACAGCAAACTCTCGTTTTGAAAATGCAGTCTTTATGTACAAGTTACATACGATATTTTATACCATGAGAGCCGAAAATTCACATTAAAATTGTGATTTTGAGGTTAGAGTGGTATAAATATCATTAA